>NC_091771.1:46088145-47516645 GCF_029378745.1 Bos indicus
AACACAGATAATTCTCAGTAATTGGTAAAAAATGAAGATGAATGGGGCTGAGAGATAAGGAGCAATTAGCTCATCAGCAGTTACAGCTGTGCACTCAATCCGGATCCATCTCTTGAGTCTCGGCCCCTTTTAAAGAACCTACACAGAAAAAGCACAGGACACCCCTCCCCGAAAAATTGCTATACCTGCCCATCATTTCTCTAGTCTTCCATTTTATTTCCTTCCTATACAAAGACACCTGTCACAGCATGCTATGTAAATTACTACCTCTCTCAGGACCTATGTCTAAAGCCAATCTTCTTTTTAAACTTTTTTTTTATAACAGAAACCAAATGACTACTGTAGACACTCTTAAATTCCCTGTCAATCGTTTCATTATAGCAGCATCATCTGTTTGAAAATATAAGCAATTCCCTCATCTAATTATAGGAAGGATTTGAGGTTCATTAACATTGCCAAAGCAGAGAATCCAATGCGCAACTTCAGAGCTCTGCTTGGTGGCCGGTGTTCTCAGTTTCCTTTTATTTGCTTTCTCAAGGTCTCCAAGACTTTTTCCTGAAATCACAATATTAATTTTGCCTTCCAAATAGACACGTGAGATAGAAGAAAGGAAATGACTACAATGTAAAATATTTTATTTCTTCAGGACTAGCAAAAAAAAGTTAAGGGGATGATCAGATGGGGAAGATAATTTTATTATTTATCTGCCCAGCTTTTTTTTTTTTTTTCGTCATTGTTTTGTTTGTCGGTTGGTGGACAGAAGTAAGAAGTAAGGAATGCCATTGAAGAACACACACAGCTGTTTAATCCCAAACTAAAATTCTTGTTTTTACTTGAAACTCCTATATCCTTTTAACTATTGCAAATTTGGAAAATGCAAACAAATCCTACATTTCAGGCATATGAAATATGTTCAATTTGTGGATCACTGCATTAGGGTATTCTTGTCTACTTTCCATGGTGTTCAGAGGAGAAACTCTGAAGTCTTAAGATTACTTCACTTCCTCAAAGAAATAACAGCAGTTTGGGGTTATGACTATAGTTTAAACAATAAGATTTTCTTGGGACATCTGTTTTGAGATCACATTTTGAATAGATATGAACTCATTTCCTACGAAGCAAGCAATCTACTATTGTTGATAGCTGTTTACCAGTTCTATGAGTCAGATATTAGCTGGTGGCAAAGGTCCCTCTTAAATCCTCCTGTATTCTTTAAACTGTGTACATAGTGTTTTCCTTAAATAAAATGTTAAGAGAAGTAAAAATGCAGTCTTTTCCTGTCTCTTGGTAAATTATAGTCCACAAACGCTTGTACTTGGAAATAATATTTAATGTATTTATATTTAAAAGAGTCGTTTCCTTTGTTGTCATTAGTTAAGGGAGTAAGATATTAGGTTTAGCAAGTATGTAAATAACAGAGAAACTATTAAGAGATGCTTACTATGTCAATATTTATATAGCATTTAAAAACTAGAAGTTAAATTAAGTTTCCTTTATTTAGATTAAATCGATTGTGATTAATTTAGTATCCTCAAAAATGTGCATGATGCCAAAAAAAAAAAAAAAGATAAGTAGATAAAACACAGCTACAGAGACTATGAAATTGACCTTGGGTTCACCGGTTTTAAATTCTGCCTTTCCAATATCCCAGTCCCAATTTCCAAGCAGCATTTTTTAAGATGGTTATGTAGATCAGTCCTTAAAGCAAAAAAATAGCAATTTATCTGGTCTGTATGTTGTGGATAGTGTTGCCACGAAAAAGAATCCAGGACATTTTTCCTTCTTATCTGCAATGTAGCTTATATCAGCCAACCTGTCACAAGATAGCACTTGATATAAACAAGAGATTGCAAAGACATCTCAGTAATCAATATCAGGATGGCTACAGTATGGAAACCCCAACCAGTGCATATCATTTGTCTCAGCATCTATTTCTATGGCCAAATGAAGCATTAATTCAAATCATAAATCTATGGTGATTTAAATCTGGGAATGAGCACCTGCCTGCTTTAATGATTTATTTTGTACATTTCAGTAAGCAGGAGATTTGTCCATATGAACTGACAGGTCACCTTCAGATGCCAGGAGCAGGCTGTTTATCACCATGCAGACTAGCATCTCATCTCAGCAAGTAAATATTAAACTAAAAGAATCCAATTGATTGTGGATGAGGGAGAATGGCGACACGGCCGTATATTTTACTCAGCCTGCCGATGCCTTACTCGGGTCTATCCTAAAGTCCTCACTTCTTCCTAAAGTGATCATTCTGTTGGAAAGATGTGAGCTCAAGGTTACCAAGTAAAATTGGGATGTAAAATAATTATTTGTCAGTGTCACAGGTTTCTTCAAACACCTTTTTTTTTTGGCTAATTGTTGCAATTCATATTAAGAACTAGAGACACTCATCTATAATAAAAACATCCCTCACCTCACCAAGCCAAATAAAACCAAACCAAGCAAAAGAAAAAAAATAATCTATTTTCTAGGGCAACAAGGATTTTATTTACGACCAAGAGGGGGCAAAATAGAGTGTTTCTACATACAGAGCTCTGAAACTAACAGAACTTGTGAGCCACATGAGTACAAGGGAAAAAAAGAACTTGAACTGACTTCAGAAATGCCACTAGATTTGGGCAGGGCTGAGAGTACAATACATCATTTAAGTAGCACCTCTCTGAGGGGTTTTTCTACTTCAAAGGGCTGATAGATTCATGAGAGCAAGTACATTTGTATCCTGAAATATAAAGCTTCTGAGATTCTTGGGATTCCTCCTGGAATTCATAGGCTTCAATACCACTTCCTAAGTGCCTCCTGCTAACTGATGTTCCTGGGGATCCACCATATCCTGTTATGACTGTCTTCCTTAACCACGTCACCCATTAGACTGCGTGCCCCGTGACTGTTGAGACTATCAGGATTATTTTTGAGTTCCTAGAATAAGCTAAAATCAAACACACAACAAAATCCAAATGATGTCACAGATGCCCCCACATTTCCTCACAGGCATGAAGCTTAACAAATGCCTAGTAGAGAGCATAGGAAGACAGGAGGAAAGAGTTGGTGCTGTAAAAAGAGGAAGAAGGTGGTTTTCAGGAGGGCAAGCTGGAAGAAATCGTAACAATAGCAAAAATAATACCCACACAACCAACCTTACACATGACCAAAAGTGTGATAAACAGACATTGTAATGAATAAAATGATAAACACTTGACAAATATGCTTTCCTTTAATTCTCATGATGTAGATACTATTTTTTATGCCATTTTTCAGATTTGGAATGTAAGGCTCAGAAAGTTTACATAATTTTCCAAAGTCACATAGCAGTTAAGAAGTGTTTAATAAGTAGTAGTTATTAGACACTTACCAAGAGGCAGGCACTGTCCTGAGAAGCAGAGAAAACTGCAGCCTGTTTTAAAGCAACTACTTTGATCTTTGCAAACTCAACTCCCCCTCACCATTGCCCTGTACCTTCTCCCGCTCTACCCACTCCCTGCTCCAAACTCTGTTTCCCTGATCTCCAAGTAAAGAAGAAAGGAGCAAGGGGTATGCTCCAGAAGAATAATAAATCAAAAATTCTTAGAGGATAGTGGTATGTGAGAATAGAAGAAAAATGACAATGATAACATTTTGCCCCCAAACAGCTATAGATATATATAACACACATGATCTATATGCCTTAGGGACTAATGGTAGCATTAATGTTAACAAAGTCTCAAAATATTAAGGCCCTCTAGGAAAATTCAAATAAATACCCATTTCTGGCTCAAACTGGATGATGCGTGTCAAAACTAAAAAGCGATATAAACTAGCAAGCAAATACCTTAATGGAAGAAAAGTGATTGCTTCCAATAAAACACAAATTTAAACTGATTCTTGCTTAAGCCATTATGATAGTCTAGGTATCCAAATGATTATGGGAGGCACAAGGTGATCAGAAAACAAATGTTATTTCATAATATCAAATGTTAAGAGTATGTCAATGCCTAATTATGTTCTCTTTATCTTATGCCTATTGGTTTCTCCAAAGCCAGTTTCTG
Organism: Bos indicus; assembly: GCF_029378745.1. Taxonomy (NCBI): domain Eukaryota; kingdom Metazoa; phylum Chordata; class Mammalia; order Artiodactyla; family Bovidae; genus Bos; species Bos indicus. The sequence continues at coordinate 46,092,183 of NC_091771.1, forward strand.
CTCTGCTGCTCAGGAAACTTGACAGAGGTATAAAGTTTCAATATATTTTGTTCAAGTGTTATTACACTGCCTTATTCAAAGATCCCTCCTCACAACACCAACTACCAACAATAAACCGCACTGAAGTCTTAACTCTCCTAAAATTTTGAAAACAATCCAAATTATGTTTTGGAATTATAAGTATGATTTATAATGGCTAATTACTTGTTTTTAAAAGTGTCCAATTTTGCTCTATTTTATCAAAGTAAGACCATTATGTTACAACTGTGTGCAATCAATAGTTTTAAAAAGACAATTACAATTCTTTCATTTCACTTCAATAGTTTTTAACTTTTAGAAGTTTAAATTGAAGTGTGTAAACTATAACCTAAACAATCCACTGCCCTCTGTCTTCTTAATAGAAGCACCATAAATGTGAACGTTGATGTTTCCTTTAGTTCTTTTCAATTTTTGTGCCATTCTTTGGCTTTTTTACACATCTTTCCATCCTTCTAAGAATTGCTACCACCTTCTTTATCCTGCTCTCAAATCAAAGCCATTAACACTGCTCTTTCTCTTCCCTAGTTCTGATGAAAAAGTTATCTTTTTTCTCTTTTGTACACTCCACTTTGGCATCACTAAAGCCATGGTATTTGTGTATGTGTTTTAAAATTACTTCTTACTATGTTACTCATATCTAGCACATGATCTCATGAATTGTTGTGAAAATGATTATCACTGAAGTCCACAGCATTCCTTCTTACACCTACACCTATATGTCAAGGAACTGAAAGCAAGCAGATACTGATTATTAAAGAGATAATCTGTTAAAATGCAGCATAGAAAAGAAAATCTAATTGAACTGCCAAACTTATTGCCTCCCTCATGAACATATATGCTGGATATAGTCTCTTGTATACATCTTGTAGCATCCAAATTTCTCCTGTTACATTAAATTTTGAGCATGATTTCTATATTTTAAAGAAAAATAATTTGGTGGGGATAAAATGTTGTATCTCAAAAACAGAGATACAAAAGATATCCTCAATAAAAATGTGGCCCTCACTTGAAGTTGACTGACAAAATGAATTACCCAAAAGAATTCTGCAAAGATAAAGTTGTTCCTTTTATTTTAAACAGTGACTATTAATCTTACTTTTCTCCACACCTCAAGAACAAAAAAGATCAAATTAAGAAATTGAAGTGACATAGTTTAAATAAGAGAAATTGATAACGGTTGTATACAGAAAGAATGAATCAGCAGCATAATTTTCACTCTTGGCAGCCAGCACATGAGAAGGTAAAGTTTACATTTTGCTGCTAAGGCACGTTCTTCTTCGGTAACCAATGAATTACAACTTAGAAGTCTGTGGCTTTGTTTGTAAATGTTCTTCTGTCACCTCGTGTATAATCAATTATTTCAAAATTCTAACTAATAAAGCTTATTTGTATTACGAAATGTGTTAACTAAAATCATATAGTAACATTTAAAAATAATGTTCTCAATTATTTATTTAGAATACATGTTGTTAGGCTAATTGGCTTCTTCAAAAGATACACTATCTTCAAAGCTAAAAGGAACAACTTCTTGAATGGGTAGCCAATAGCTGGGTTCTGTAAAAGAAAGTCACTTAGTAACAAAATGATTACAGTTAGGTTTCACTGAACAGAAAACTTACCAACACTTGAATTCATGTCCCCATTTTCAGAATCTGCTCCATGTTGGTTATTACTGGCGTGATAGTTGCTCATAGCTTCTAATTTGATTTTTTTCACCTTCATTGCTTCGGCGATAGCTGCATTGGTAGCAGCGGCAGCTGCTGCAGCTGCTGCTGTCAAACCTTTAAAGAATAAATTTAAAATGAGGTAATGCACATTCTGATTTTTCACATAAGAGTTCATGTACTTTATACAACACATATACAAACATATTGGAGTATCTGATTCCTTTATGCAATACTCTCATATCGTATATTCATTCCCAATGAACCAATGAAAGAACATTGATAGAATGGACAGAATGCTCTCCAAACTCCCACATCAGTATTAGCAGAAGCATAATTCGTACGTTGAAGGATAATAGTAGAAATAAGGCCAGAATTCTCTCTCAAACAACTCCATCTGAATATGTCATTCCCCGCCTGCTTCCAATGCTGTCCAGCTGCCTGATGAGGGTAAAAATATAACCTGCTTAACAATTCACCAAGCTTTTCACTAGACCTGGAAAGCTAGCTAATCACCCTAAATCTCCCTGTCTCATGCCTCACTCCCCCTGTGTTGAACTTGGCCCCAAGGCCCAAATGTGCTCTGTGTCTTCAAGCCTGCACTTTCTCACAGACCATCAAATGTCCCAGACGACTCTACTTCTCATCCTCCAGTATTCTAGTCCCAGAGTCCACCCTTCTAATCACTATGCCATGATATTTATCCAAACAGTTTGTCTCTGTTCACTAAGAAAACGACAGGTAAGAGTGATCATGAGGTGATTTCCCTGGTGGTCCAGTGGTTAAGAATCTGCTTGCAATGCAGGGGACACTGGTTCAATCCCTAGTCAAGGAACTAAGATCCCACATACTATGGAGCAACTCAGCCCATGTGCCACAACTACTGAGCCTTCACACTCTGGAGCCCACACTCGGAAGCTACTGTGCCTGCGCACCACAATGAAAGAGCCCACGTACCACAAGACCTGATGAAGCCAAATAAATAAATAAACTTTTTTTTTAAAGGAGTGATCATGAGATTAGAAATAACAGTGAGACCAATATGGAAGAGCAGAAAGAGAAGTGTCAGCTTTAGGTACAGGCACCAGGTATCCAGCAGAGGTTTCAGAGCAGTGTGAACTTCTAAGTCAAATCACTTCATCCTGACATTCTTCACATTCCCCTGGTAGCTTAGATGGTAAAGAATCTGCCTGCAATGCAGGACACCCAGGTTCAATTCCAGGGTCAGGAAGATCCCTTGGAGGAGGGCATGGCAATCCACTCTGGTATTTTTGTCTGGAGAATCCCATGGACAGAGAAGCCTAGCAGGCTACAGTCCATGGGGTCACAAAGAGTTGGACATGTCTGAGCACTACATGAATGATTTCTCTTAACTTTAGAACTTTGACGTCTGTGAAAGGATATACCCTCCCACTGCCCTCATACTTTTTGCTATGGCTGCTTCAGAGCTGCCTTCAGTGCTTCAGCCCGCTCTGAATTTATCTGTATGATTTATTTCCACTCGCAGCTGGTGGATTAGAGACTGAACACCTCTCTCCTTCTTTTCCTCCCCACTAATCATCACTTCTACTTACTACAGCAAATAAGTTACTGCCTCAGGAATTAAAGAAAGTTTTGTTTTTGTTTTCCCCTAGAAACCTCTGCTTTATTTTAGAGGTTAGGGGAAGACCTCACCTTTCCCTCAGATCTGACCAAAAACACCCTGACAACTTTCACCCCAATGCAACAAAACTTTCAGACCGGATCTTTGCATGACAAACTGATAATCACCCCCTAAAAAGGCACTGGTCTGAACTAAAAGAATTCATCTGGGTCTGAACTGAACACTTATTGCCATTTAAGTCCCAACTTGAACTGATTCTCTCCTCTTCCTATGATTGAATTTACTCCCCAGTTACTCATTTCCTTCAAAGATGTTTCAGAACATTTTCTTTCCTGTTCTCTTAAAATTCTGTTTGTGTTTCCCAGAAAATCTCTCTTCCTCAATTCGCCTTGTCACCAGTGTGAACATCCCACTTGTCCTTTCCCTTTATTGCCTGGTGTTGTCCCATCTCCAATTTATGACACATCTTTATCTTTGATTTATGCAGCAGGTAAATCTTGTTCCATAGTATGCAAGTAAAAAAGAACACCTACAACTTGAGATATGAGTCTTATTATTGGATAGTTCTGAATCAAGCTCAGTAGCATGAAACATAACTATGCATGATATGGCCTTACATAAGCTATAAAAATCTTCTTAAGTATGTTTTCTTCATCTGTGAAGTCATCCTATTCACAAAGGGATAATAGAAGGATTAAATAATATAAACTGTGTGAAGAATGCCACATTATGTTTAGTAAAAATTAGGCAGGCCTTGTGTGCTAGTTTTTACTTTAATAAGTCAAGCCCAGTCTTAGCTATGAGTCCTGCAGGATATGATGAGCTGACCACATCCCCCTCAGCTAGAAGCCTAATTCTCCTTATCTGCCTGCATTAACCCTTGACTTTTAAAAATGCTTTCAATAATTTTAGTATGAAAAGAGTACTTATGATACACTTCTATTTCTCCACTTGACATTTTTCTCCCCAGGTTTACATTTCTAATATAAATTCCAACAGATAGTTGTGTGTATGATACACATACATGCTATAACTTAACTATAATACTTTTAAAATATTCTATTTTCAGTATGGTTTCATGATGACAAGAAGAAAGCTATTACATTTACAACAGTTGCTGATTTTAGTTCTACTAACTCACCTTGATGTTTGATGGGTCCTCAAATTTAATTCTTTAATAACTTTCGAATTCAGCCAATTTTCTCCATCTCTATTGGCTCCCCCTAGTACAAACTGTCGCTTTTTCTTCCATGGAGTATTGTAATTATTCTTAACAGCTTTTACTTTCTCTACTTTCAGTCTCTTATGATTCATGCAGCAGTCAACATAACCTTACGAAAATGAAAATCCAATCCTGACATTCAATGCCTGCTCTGAGGAGCAAGTTGGGTGCTTCATGTGTCTGTCAGGGCCCTGTGTGCTCAGTCCTCTGCTTCTCTGTGTGGCATTATCTTTCCACCAGGTTCCTTTTGCTTTCTGTCTTCAGAAACATAGACATCTTTCGCATCTTCTAACAAACATTTCCTCTTTCAAATTAGACTCTGCACATGGTGTTCAAACTTTCTAGAAAAGCTGTCCAGTTCCATACCCCAGACCTGTCCCTGCAAGCCATGTGATGGCTTAAATATGATGCTCCACAGGGAGCAGGCTCAGGATCCTGACTCTTTAATCAGCTTCCTTAGTGGTTCAGACAGTAAGTATATGCCTACAATGTAGGAGACCTGAGTTCAATCCCCGAGTCATGAAGATCTCCTGGAGAAGGAAATGGCTAACCACACTAGTATTCTTGCCTGGAGAATCTCATATACAGAGGAGCCTGGCAGGCTACAGTCTACAGCCTTACAAAGAGTCGAACACGACTGACTGACTAACATTTTCATTTCACTTTTCTTTTTTCAGTGGAAACAGGCTTAAGATTCTTACTCCTCAATCTACCTAGGAAAGAGCTCCAACACTTCAAGAATCAATCTAAGACTTGCTTATTTTAAAGAGCTGACTTTCCCCACCCTACTCCACAAGAGTAGAGCTTGTGTTCTCAGCTCTGTTGAATGAGAATTTGTCTTCTCTGTGCATTAGAATCACTCACAGAGCTTTAAAACCATACAAAGAGCTGAGTTCTATCATCTGAGATTCTGGTTATTTTGAGTTGTATATTTGAGTTGAATTTACTGCTCCTTGGGTTATATTAATGTGAAATCTGAGAACACAAACTCACTCCCTTAAATTGTTTTTTTTTTTTTTGAGGGGGAAAGTGGGGAGAGGGATGTTGCTTGGGGGGTTAGTTAGGGCTGACTCCTCTAACTAGGTTATAACACCAAAAGGACAGAAAAACATTCTTAATATAATTATCTCAAACACTGAAGCCAAAGCCTGGCAAAATTTGTATCTGAATGAAAAAAATGCTTCTGAAATTGGATTACCTGAAAAGCCACAAGAGAAATATGGGCATTATTTTGACAATATCGGGCTTCCCTGGTAGCTCAACTGGTAAAGAATCCACCTGCAATGCAGAAGACCCTGGCTTGATTCGTGATCAGGAGGATCTGCTGGAGAAGGGATAGGCTACCCACTTCAGTATTCTTGGAATTCCCTGGTCCCTCAGCTTGTAAATAATCCACCTGCAATGTGGGAGAACTGGGTTTGATTCCTGGGTTGGGAAAATCCCGTGGAGAAGGAAACAGTTACCCACTCCAGTATTCTGGCCTGGAGAATTCCATCGACAATACAGTCCATGGGGTCACAAACAGTCGGACACAACTAAGCGACTTTCACTTTGACAATATCAATGTATGCCATTAAAAACACTTTATATATATTGCAGTCAATAAATATATACTAACAGTAGCAAATCTCATTAACTTAATAATAAGCATTTACTCTCCATTGCTGGAGACAATTACAAAAGTCTCACCTTCACTTCTGCATTTATTGCACTTTCTGTTGGCCTTATCATAGCCCTTTCAAATCATTAATGTAATTCTCAAATCCTCTCTGGCTTGCTGCCTCTAGTAAAATCTTACTTTAGAATATAGACACTCACTTTAGAAAGAGCCCCCACTGTATATTTTGTTCCCTATTGAAGCTGCCTTTGAAAGAACAGTTTAACAAATTCACAAAAAAGCTCCAGTGTTTTGTCTATGTTTCATAGAGAACACAGTGTTAAAACTCTTCCAATGTAATCAAGAATGGTTTGCTGGTGCGACATGCATGGACCCAGAGATTATCACATGAAATGAAGTAAATCAGGCAAAGACAAATATCATATGATGTCACTTATATGTGGAAATAAAAAATGATACAAATGAACTTATTTACAAAACAGTCTCACAGACTTAGAACACAAACTATGGTGACCAAAGGAGAAACTTCGGGGGAAGGATAAACTAGGAGTTTGGAATTAATGGATACATATTACTATATATAAAACAGAAAAACAACAAAGACCTAGCATATAGCACAGAGAACTATATTCAACATCTTATAATACCTTATAATGGGAAGGAATATGGAAAAGCATAAATATGCTTATATATGTATATAACTGAATCACTTTGCTGTATACCTGAAGCTAACAAAACATTGTAAATCATCTATGAAGTGAAGTGAAGTCGCTCAGTCGTGTCCGACTCTTTGCGACCCCATGGACTGTAGCCCACCAGGCTCCTCCATCCATGGGATTCTTCAGGCAAGAATACTGGAGTGGGTTGCCATTTCCTTCTCCAGGGGATCTTCCTGACCCAGGGACTGAACCTAGGTCTCCCACACTGCAGGCAGATGCGTTAACCTCTGAGCCACCAGGGAAGCCCTCTATTCAATATGAAAAAAATTTAAAAAGAATGGTCTGCTTGTGTAAACACTGGTAATAAAACATCTACCACATACTTTTTCTCCCTGTGTGAGCTTTTCCTACTTAGAACTCTTTCCACTTGCCTCATATTCAGATTTCATGATATTCTCCTTCAATATCCCACCCTGAAACAGCACATTTATGACTGCTTTTAACTTTTTCCAGACAAAACAAGTCCTTTTTTCCCCTAAGAACTAGGTAATCCAGTTTCTCGACGTGATAATCTATATCAAATCCAGCTGCGGAGCTTGGTAAAGTGGAAGATTATCATCGCTGGGGCCATATTCACAGAATCTATCTCTTAGATGGGCTTCCCTCATAGCTCAGTTGGTAAAGAATCTGCCTTCAATGCTGGAGACCCCGGTTCCATTCCTGGGTCAGGAAGATCCCATGGAGAAGGGATAGGCTACCCACTCCAGTATCCTTGGGCTTTCCTTGTGGCTCAGTTGGTAAAGAATCCACCTGCAATGGGAGACCTGGGTTTGATCCCTTGGTTGGGAGGATTGTATAGTCCATGGGGTTGCAAACAGTCAGACATAACTGAGCGACTTTCACTTTTCATTTCTGAGAGATGGACTGAAAAATCTGTAATTTTATCTTTCAACAGGTTGATTCTCTGCCCTTAGATTATTTGATGACAATAATATACCATATTAAAGTGTGGCTGCATTTTACAATAAAAGCTTATTAGCCTGGTAGTAGTTTTTGAAAGTGAGTATAGTTCAGAATCAACAAGGAAACTTGTTACAAAACAAAATTAGGATGACTCAATCATCAGGATCTGAGACACACTGCTGTAGACGCAGACTCAGAACTGTAGGTTCAGACTTTGGAAAATTGAGTCTGAGCACAGCAGAAGCAAAGAGGCCAGCCAGGTAATGCTGCACTTCCGTGTGATATAAATACAGTAGTCCTGTGTGTGATTAAGTCAACCAACAACTTACACTGACAAATCTATTTGGTATATACAGTAACTGTTAACCAAAGAGCTTAAGTAACTTCTGATTCTTCAATCACGTAGAATTTTTATCAGATTTATTTCTCTCATTGGGGGAAAGTTATGTGTATATATATAACACACACACATAGTGTGTGTGTGTGTGTGTGTGTGTGCCCGCGAGTGCGCAGGTGCACAGTGAAGAAACAAATAAATGAATAAAGAATCTCTCCCACTAAGGAAAGATTAAATCATCTATTTTACTTCCTGAAATTTTCTTTTTTATACGCCCCAAGAACAATAGTAGTATTTTACACATAAAGATCAAAACATGCACTAAAACATGTAGTCAAATATCAGTTCAGTCAGTTCAGTCGCTTAGTCGTGTCTGACTCTTTGCGACCCCATGAATCGCAGCACACCAGGCCTCCCTGTCCATCACCATCTCCCAGAGTTCACTCAAATTCACGTCCATCGAGTAAGTGATGCGATCCAGCCATCTCAGCCTCTGTCATCCCCCATTCCCCCTGCCCGCAATGCCTCCCAGCATCAGAGTCTTTTCCAATGAGTCAACTCTTCGCATGAGGTGGCCAAAGTACTGGAGTTTCAGCCTTAGCATCATTCCTTCCAAAGAAATCCCAGGGCTGATCTCCTTCAGCATGGACTGGTTGGATCTCCTTGCAGTCCAAGGGACTCTCAAGAGTCTTCCCCAACACCACAGTTCAAAAGCATCAATTCTTCGGCACTCAGCTTTCTTCACAGTCCAACTCTTGCATCCATATATGACCACTGGAAAAAACATAGCCTTGACTAGATGGACCTTTGTTGGCAAAGTAATGTCTCTGCTTTTCAATATGCTATCTAAGTTGGTCATAACTTTTCTTCCAAGGAGTAAGCGTCTTTTAATTTCATGGCTGCAGTCACCATCTGCAGTGATTTTGGGGCCCAAAATAATAAAGTCTGACACTGTTTCCCCATCTGTTTCCCATGTAGTGATGGGACCAGATGCCATGATCTTCGTTTTCCGAATGTTGAGCTTTAAGCCAACTTGCTCACTCTCCTCTTTCACTTTCATCAAGAGGCTTTTGAGTTCCTCTTCACTTTCTACCATAAGGGTGGTGTCATCTGCATTGAGATTATTGATATTTCTCCAGGCAATCTTGATTCCAGCCTGTGCTTCTTCCAGTCCAGCGTTTCTCATGATGTACTCTGCATAGAAGTTAAATAAGCAGGGTGACAATATACAGCCTTGACATACTCCTTTTCCTATTTGGAACCAGTCTGTTGTTCCATGTCCATCCAGTTCTAACTGTTGCTTCCTGACCTGCATATAGGTTTCTCAAGAGGCAGGTCAGGTGGTCTGATATTCCCATCTCTGTTCAGAATTTTCCACAGTTTATTGTGATCCAAACAGTCAAAGGCTTTGGCATAGTCAATAAAGCAGAAATAGATGTTTTTCTGGAACTCTCTTGCTTTTTCCATGATCCAGCGGATGTTGGCAATTTGATCTCTGGTTCCTCTGCCTTTTCTATAACCAGCTTGAACATCAGGAAGTTCACGGTTCACATATTGCTGAAGCCTGGCTTGGAGAATTTTGAGCATTACTTTACTAGCATGTGAGATGAGTGCAATTGTGCGGTAGTTTCAGCATTCTTTGGCATTGCCTTTCTTTGGGATTGGAATGAAAACTGACCTTTTCCAGTCCTGTGGCCACTGCTGAATTTTCCAAATTTGCTGGCATATTGAGTGCAGCACTTTCACAGCATCATCTTTCAGGATTTGAAAGAGCTCAACTGGAATTCCATCACCTTCACTAGCTTTGTTCATAGTGATGCTTTCTAAGGTCCACTTGACTTCACACACCAGGATTTCTAGGTGAGTGATCACACCATTGTGATTATCTTGGTCATGAAGATCTTTTTTGTACGGTTCTTCTGTATATTCTTGCCATCTCTTCTTAATATCTTCTGCTTCTGTTAGGGCCATACCATTTCTGTCCTTTATTGAGCCCATCTTTGCATGAAATGTTCCCTTGGTATCTCTAATTTTCTTGAAGAGATCTCTAGTCTTTCCCATTCTGTTGTTTTCCTCTATTTCTTTGCGTTGGTCACTGAGGATGGCTTTCTTATCTCATAGTCAAATATAGTATAGATTTATTTTATTTTAAAATACTTAAACCCTATTTTATCATCATCAATTGGGAGACTTTAATATATGCCTAAAATTCTGTCACTAATAAAATAATGTATTGAAAGACAGTTTGTTTGTTTTTTTTTTAACGTCTTCCTTCGGAGAAAGGATAATAAGTCATGAATACATTGTGCAATTCCTAGACCTTATATTGGCCCTCAGAAAAGGGACTTTTAATCAAACTTCAGTTAAAATCCATAGGCCTTAGAGCATGAAGAGATACTCAGGTTTTTTTTTTTTTTTTTTTCTATCTGATCTTTATAAACTTTCACTTACAAAAGAATGAGCATATTTTTACACAGCATTTGGAAATACAGCTTGTCATATTAGCGTTTGAATTACACTACAAACTCATTACTGTGGGCTCCATTCTGTTTACTCCTTCAGAGCAAATTCTATATTATCTTTTAACTAGTTATGGTTAGATTTTTCTTTTTATCTTGGCTTATAGGTTTCTTTTCATAATACTTTTATTTTTTGATGCACCATTAAAATTTTTTAGAGTTCTTTTTGAAAAAGTGACTGACATGGGGATTACTATTTATCTACACTCACTATCATAGAAAGAATAAACATATGGTGGCTGAAAGAAACACTTTAAAGAGTCGTACAAACTTTGGACAACATTTTTATGAAATAATGCAGTAAGTTATATAATTCCTAAACCTTCAAAATTCCTATCTTTAAGAGATACCAGTTCCGATCAGTAGTGTTATGGGGAATAAAGGTAAAATAGTGCACACAACAGCTAAACCCTCTGCAAATGGTAGTAAATATTTTCAAGTAACCCATAAAATCCAGCACACCTTTATTTAGTTTTACATTTGTTCAATTATTCACAAAAATGCAAATATGACAAAAGCTATCCAAAGCTGTAGGGTTATAATCTAGCCATTTGGCAAACGGACACCTGGAAATCATGCTTCTATCCAATCTTTTGACTTAGTAGTCTCTGTCGATCAAAGTTATCATAAAATCATTAACTTTCCACTCTGTGCTATATTGATACAAAGCCTTTGCTACTTCAAATTCAATATCCAAAATCCAATCCTTGGGTTTATCATTTGGAAGAGAAGTAGGCATTACTGTTGCTTAAGAGCCTTTTCCTTGCAAAGATAGCATTTTCGTTTTGCTCTCAACTTTTATCAAGAGCTTTCAAATACTTCAAATACTGTTATACAATCCTGACTGCTCTCTCTAAAAAGGGAAAAGTACCCCCATTCTATTTATTTCAAATAAGTTAATATCCTTAGTTATAAAGAGTAGATTACAACTATAGATTATAAATATCAATAAAAGAGACATATTGCTGTCAAATTCTTTCTCTGATCTGTTTGTTTGCTCATTAACTTGAAAGGTCTAATCTTTGATCTTTGGTTTCAAAGACAACAAGATGACTTCCAAATGTTTGATATGTTGTCTACTTTTACATCACATTCCATATAAAATGTATTTTCCAAGACTTAATGGCTAAATAAAATTAGTTATAAGCAAGAGATAGTAAGCATTCAAAGTTTCCATATGATAGACTTTTTATGAGTCTGTCACATTACCCAAACTTAGAAAAAAACACTTTAACATGCACTCATTTCTAGCCAATAGTAGTTATTATTAATATTCTGGAATTAATAAGTTATTTATGTCTGGCATTCTTCCTACTGATTATTCAGGGAGACAGGCGGCTTATAAATATCTCATCACTCCACCGTCACAGAAATTTCATCGACAGTGCTCATGCACAGCTATTAGCAATATGAATCTAACCATTACAAGAAGGAGGAAAATCGAACATGTGGCATTAATACGCAGTCCTGGTTCCTAACCATCTGATAGGCAGATGGTGTGAAGCGGATTCTCCAGCTGAAATGAAGGGGCACATCATTTAAAACCTTGTTTGCATTCTAACTGATATCAGTGCCATATTGATATACATGATACATCATGGCAGTATTTGAACAATCTAGTTTGTTTCCGTCATAAATGTTTACAACCTTGTTTTTTTTTAATCTTATAAGCATGTTCAGAAGAGTGTATTTTTAATTTATGAAACCTATTGTTTACTTCTGTTGAATTAGAAGATTAGAGAAAGCAAGAATATTAAATTACCTCAACCAGAGCAATATAACCAAGACAGATGAATAAAGTGGGTTTCTATTTTCAATAAGATGTTAGTAAAGGAATTTTAAAATTAGCCCAGGCATTTTGTGCATTAAATTCATTTATTCATTTAAGCCTTCTAGGTTTTTCTCCCCCAAGTGGCATACAGAGATACTTAATGCTTTACATAGTCATTCATTTAAAATTCTTGCTGTGTGCAATTAATCTTGTCCAACAATTTGATTCAGAAAGTAAAACATCAAAAAGCATAGCTCATTTCAACAGTCATTACTGTGAAGTAATCTTTCTGCTCCTGACAGGTCCTATAGACTTTTTGCAAAATTCTATTGAAGGTGCATTGTAAGCTCCGTATGAGTCTGAATTACAACTCAATTGAAATCACTCCAAGTCTTAGAAGAACTCTTGGCTCAATATAGCAACTTGAAAACACCAGTACCTTTTTTCCACTCTGTCTTCTTCCTATCCTTATTTAAATGCCAGCTGTCTAAAAAACTGAAACTAATTTTCACAGTTATTTTATTTCCCAATACTTTCTATTAAATGGAAATTATGATTGAAATATGTCTGTCCTCCCCATTAAATGATTAAATAACAGAAATGATAAGCAATTAGAATAAATAACTTTATTGTAAGGCAGGAGAGGCTGAAGATTTTGAATGTGAGTTTTTCTCCTAAGGTACATTAGAAAAGAAAAACTGATCTTTCAGACTATTAATGTAAACAGTCACTATACCAGTTTCCAGTTTTCAATTGGTTAAATTAGATTTTTAAATGTTTGGATTAACAACAAAAAATCTACCAATTTGGAGAAATATACAGGAAGTGTATTATAATCTTGAGAATGACTAGTAAATCAAGTATACATCAAGTTTAACTTTCTTTACTGATTAGCTTGAAATCTGCAGCCTCACAGAGTTTACCAAGTAACAGCAATCGTGAAGTCAGAGGGAGTGAATCCCATGGGATGTCATTTGGCCACATGTAAAATCACTGAGAAATTTTCATGGAAGTTTTTGAAACACTCAACTTCTAAACACTAACCCATAGAATCAGGCTGAAACAGAATCGATTCAAATGTTTAAATTACTATGATTTAAAATAAGAAAATATGCAATTTTTGGAAGTTAAACCTGACACAATGTTTTGAATATAAAACTTTTACTTCTATTCCATCTGTTAACATTACCACCTTTAGAAAAATATGTAACAGACACTTGGAATCTGGACTTATAAAACGCAGAGAAGAGAAAGACTTTATCTACTGCAACTCTTTTATTTTACTGATGATGCAACTTAGGGGCGTCTAGGTTAATCATTTCTATAAATTTACACCATTAAATAATGATAGAGTAATCCCAATTCCCCTAACTCCCTCTTCAGTACGGTCCACACCGACTCTGTTCATAAATGTAAAAAAAAAAAAAATTACAGAATATAGTAAACTATGGAATCATTGAAGGAAAATGAAAGCTGTTTGCTTAAGTAGCTTATGGATTGCGCAGGAAGTTGAAGTTATAGACACACAGATAATATCACAAGTATAAGTTAACCTCACTTAACAACCTGATATAAATGTTCATTTGTGATTCCATTTTATAAATTTCAGAATCTATTTGTCGTGAAAACAATGATCATTCAACTGTCTTTTTGTTTAGTCACTAAGTCATGTCCAACTCTGTGACCCCATGGACTACAGCATACCAGGCTTCCCAGTCCTTCACAATCTCCTGGAGTTTGCTTGAACTCATGTTCATTGAGTCGGTGACACCATCCAACCATCTCATTTCAGCTGCCTCCTTCTCCTCTTGCTCTCAATCTTTTCCAGCACCAGGGTCTTTTCCAATGAGTCAGCTCTTTATTAGGGGGGCCAAAGTATTGGAGCTTCAGTATCAGTCTTTTTAATGAATATTCAGGGTTGATTTACTTTAGGATTGACTTTCAACTTTTAGAATTGACATTCAACTTTGTGCACAAAACTTTTAACCTGTACTACTGATGAAATATATTGTTCATAACATTACCCTGAGTCCTATATTTTAAATACAGAGTAACAAGAAATAAAAGAAAGGCAAATAAATTATTTTCCTCTCTATATCTTGAATACAGAACAACTGACAAATAAGAAAAAAAGAAAGAGGTAATCTTTGTCTTGAATTGTCAATAAATTGCTCTTCTTTCATTATTCCATTCTTCACTAAACCGGGCACTAGAAGTTCTCACATTTGTCTATGGCCCAATATTTCTTACTACCTACATGACTGGTCAAACCAAATTACAAAAAGCATTGACCCCAAGCAGGTAGCTCTTACCAACCTGAGAGTAACTGACAGTATTAACATTCTGAAAGGATGTTTTATAAAAGGGCACTTATCAATATATTGGTAACAGTTCAGGCAGGTAATAAGTGAAAAGAGAAAATGGTGTCATAAATTTAATTTCCTGTCAAAGAGTCACCTCACTGGCACTTTAGTCTAAGGATAATCTTTCCACTTGTTTTCTACTTTTCTCAACACCATGTAAATCCTCTGCTAAATCCTTTGATACTTCAATAAGTCTCTCTTTTTTTCTTTTTCTAGAATCATGGTAACGTGCAGGGCTCTGTCGGTGTATGATTGTTGATGAAGAGAGGAGAAGATGAGAAAAAGTTATAAGAGAAGTGATTGTTTTGACATGTAAGGCTTGTCTGTGGGAGTTATCCAATGATATAAATAACTGGAGACAATGTAATCGTAAAGTTTTTTTGATGCAGTAATACAAATTTTTTAAAGTAAAAGACTCAAGAAATACACACACATATATATATTACTTTACACACATATATATAAATGCATCATTATATATATATATGTGTGTGTGTGTGTGTATATATATATATATACACACATATACAGGGAGGCCTGGTGTGCTGCAATTCATGGGGTCACAAAGAGTTGGACACAACTGAGCAACTGAACTGAACTGAACTGATACATATATAGATGGGCTTCCCTGGTGACTCAGTGGTAAAGAATCACCTGCAACACAGGAAGTGTACACTGGATCTCTGGGTCAGGAAGATACCCTGTAGAAGGAAAGAGCAACCCACTCCCATATTCTTGCCTGAGAAATCCCATAGACAGAAGAGCCTGGCAGGCTACAGCCTATGGGGATGCAAAAGAGTCAGACACGACTTAGCAACTAAACAACAACACATATATATATATATATATATATATAAAATATGTTATGTATAATGTATATAAAATATATAAATATATATATATAATGACACATACACACTTTCTAAACAGAGGTTGGGATCTAAGAACAGTATATAGCCATGTTCACAGAATAACAATAAAGAAAGAAATGGCAACCCACTCCAGTATTCTTGCCTGGAGAATCCTGTGGACAGAGGAACCTGGCAGGCCATGGTCCATAGGGTCGCAGAGAGTCGGATATGACTGAAGCGACTAAGCACACACTGAATAACAATAGGATAAGAATGGAAAGACTATTTGAAGCAATATATTCTTCACACTTTTGGCATTACGTTCTTATATTTATTCTATCATTTCATTGAATCTCCATATTCAGCCTATAAGTAATGTATTTTTCTTATATGATTTCAAGAAAAATATGAATGGTGAGAGCTCAATTGTAGTGTTTAGAAAAGTAGGGTTTTGGTTGCTGCTTTAAAGCTGGACTATGGAAAAGAATAATTCTGATTAATTCAGAAAAATAGATATTTCCATGTGACAAGGAAGATAAAAAAAATATAGCTCTTCGTTCATAACTTCAAATTGTTCATCCTTCTCTAGAGCATGGCAGGAAGCCTTTATCATGGCATGCTTTTGTAGTCATAGTCATGATATTTAATTTTCTTAGTGTAATTTAGACCAGTTACTTTCAATGTATGATTTTGAGACAATCTTGTACTTTATTGTTCAAGAAATAAATGCTGTCTATGTTCAAAATGATTTCCCCTTTGAGGTTTGATTAGTATCAATCCAGCTCACCTAGGAAAAGAGCAAGTGGATGTCAAGGAAAATTACCAACAGTTGGCATTACATTATTCACTTCTTTCTCTCTCTTTTTCCTTTTTTGCTGCAAAAATCATTACAACAGAAAGAAATATCTAATTTCTAATATGGCAAGAAATGCAAGTCTTTTGTACATTACAATAAAACCTTTCACTTTATTTCAAAACAATAATAATTTAGAGCAAAAATTTTCCTTACATCTCTTCATTTATGAGTGAAGTTTGTCATTGGACTGATCCAATGGCTTCTCTTGACCTAATTTATGTTGTACCATGAGATTCTATTAAAAGAAACTAAATCACTGCAGTAGATTTATTCACCTTAAATAATTTAAGCTAATTGAAAAAGAACCAAACTGAAACTAAAACACTTCTCTCAAGCATCCAACTTCTGCATATCAATTAGTAATTTAAACAACCAGCTAATCATAACAGCTTCATGTGAAACATGGGCCTGTGCTTTATACACATTTCTGTACTTCCATGAAGCTGAAGAAAGAAATGAACGTCAAATTTGTGTCTGAAATCATATATATCTATTCTGGAGTCATTCAGTTCAGCCATTCAGTTGTGTCCGACTCTTTAGAAGCCAATGGACTGCAGCACACCAGGCCTCCCTGTCCATCACCAACTCCCTGAACCTACTCAAACTCATGTCCATCACGTTAGTGATGCCACCCAACCATCTCATCCTCTGTCATCCTCTTCTCCTGCCTTCAATCTTTCCCAGCATCAGGGACTTTTCCAATGAGTCAGTTCTTCCCATCAGGGGGCCAAACTATTGAAGTTTCAACTTCAGCATCAGTCCTTCCAATGAATATTCAGGACTGATATCCTTTAGGATGGACTGGTTTGATCTCCTTGCATCCAAGGGACTCTCAAGAGTCTTCTCCAACACAACAGTTCAAAAGCATCAATTCTTTGGCACTCAGCTTTCTTTATAGTCCAACTCTGGAGTCATTAGGCAATTCCAATAAAATATTTTCACTGATGATTTGAGACTTTTCTCAATTTACCCAAACAATTATGAAAAGAACACATGGCAAATGAGAGAAATATCTGGAAAATTATATCTAATCACTCATCTGGCAATACATATGCCATTTCAAATTTATAATATTACTTAAGCAAAACAAAATTTAAAACATTACTGTTATTTACAAAAGTTACTTTTTCACAATAACCAGAAACTGAACTCCTATGGGTTAGTTTAAAAATAAAGGATCTAGTCTAATATTACTATAACTATATAGTGTTCTTCTCACACTTCTTGTTGGTAAAAGTTATCAAATATCAATTTAAGTTACGTTAATAGTAGCACATCAAGTTACTGCAAATTATACTATGTTAATTGTCCCTTCATTATAGAACTCCATTTGTAAAAGCAATGGTCATTTTTCTCATGCGATTATTTATTTTATAATTCAGCCTTTGTTAATACCTGCAGTGTGTGGCGTAATCACTCATAAGACAGTTTTACAAAGAATTACAAAGCTTTTTGCAGTATTTTTGCCATACATCTTCCTTCTGAGAATTAGAAAATTCAAACATAACTTTATCTTGGAAGTAAAGCTTTTTGAAATATTGCTAAAGTGCATATTGAATAAAGACAACACACTTAAGCACACTTTCCCCCCTTTAAATAGCATTCATCTTTTCAAAAGCAATAGATTCTCAGTCCACACGGAGTCTATTGCATTATTCATTTCATGTGCAACCTCATGCTGGACCATAAATTGTTACTTTATCTAATCAAAGGAGACTTAACTCTACAGAAGGTCAAAGGTTTAATTTTGTGAAGTATTATCTTACGCTATGAGTTTAACCGAAAAATAGAAGAAGAAAAACAGCCAAGAAACTGGTAATAAATGAACCTTTATTGCCTCAGGCATTGGCCTAGTTAATAAACTTTCATTGAAGGTTTCTTTCAACTGTTACGGACAATGAGAGGAAAAAAATCTTAAATTACAGCCATGTGTGACTTTTAAAGCAGTCATTCTTTTTTATCTCAACCTCCCTAGCTGAGGAGAAAAAAAAGACAAAGAAAGATTGTCTTCGATCTCTTAACCAAAAATGTATGTTTCTAAACAGATGAAAAAGTGCAGATAAACTTTTCTAAAAGCAGAGGTCAGCTTTGAACAATATAAAAAAATGCATTCTTTAGGTGTTGAATCTTAGTGAACAATCTTTCTAGCTAAATGTAAAACTACAAAAAGGAGGAAGAAGACAAGCTGTTTCTGCAAATATAACTCTTAAATTGGGTCTTCTACTTAGCAAAACATGATGCTTTATTATCTCACAATTAGTGCACAAAATTCACTGTAGATTTAAAATTAATTAAATATGCTATAAATAAGTACATTATTTATGTACTGTCTCCCCTGTTTTAGACCAAAAAAAAAACACCTTCTAGTTTCAGAATCAAATACACTTAGAAGCTAAATAATTCATGCTGCTGCTGCTGCTGCTAAGTCGCTTCAGTCGTGTCCGACTCTGTGCGACCCCATAGATCACAGCCCACCAGGCTCCCCTGTCCCTGGGATTCTCCAGGCGAGAACACCGGAGTGGGTTGCCATTTACTCCTCCAATGTATGAAAGTGAAAAGTGAAAGAGAAGTCACTTAGTCGTGTCCGACTCTTCGAGACCGCATGGACTGCAGCCTACCAGGCTCCTCCACCCATGGGATTTTCCTCATGTTATTGTTAGGCAATTCAAATTTTTAAGAAGTCTATCTATTTAGCTGACACTTTCAACCAATAATCACTCATGAATAGTTTTTTTTTTTTTTTTTCATTATTTTCTAGAGAAAAAAATGAACTGAATTCTTCTGAATTAATGTTCCCTTTTTTGTCTGAGATGTGTATTGCTACCCCGGAGCTTGCTCTTTTGATTTCCATTGGCATGGAATACTTCTTTCCATCCTCTCACTTTCAGTCTGTTGGTATCCCTGATCTGAAGTGGGTATGTATAACTGAACTACTTTGCTGTATACCTGAAACTAACAAAACACTGTAAATCAACTATACCCCAACATAAAATTAAAAGTTAATTTAAAAAAAAAACTCCTTTTTTTTTTTTAGGAAGCACTATACTGAGCATAAAAGTTATTATGACCTTGATGGCAATATCTTTATCTCCACACCACAGCATAAATAAGATAGATTCTCACATGACCAAAAGGGTTCACCTAAGCTGTGAGAAAGGGAAGATGTCATTTTCTGCATTTTACTTTAGATATCCTAAAACACAAGGGAAAGAGGCCTGGCTTGATACTCTGAACTGGACACCCCTAGTAGATTCTATTCACAAAGCACATCACTCTCAGCAGGGCACCCAACCCTGTTCCCACCTGGCAGCACATGGACAGAATTGGGCTTTACTTCATTTTAGGAACGTGTCCCCAGGACGCTATCTTGGGTCACCTTTGAATCCAAACATGATAGCTGTTTATACCAGCAGGACCACATAAAAGTGGGACCAGGCTCCCTACTAAGAAATACACTTCACACAGCTGGGAGACATTGAGTTCTCCTAGGGTCGAGGATGTAACACGTTCATAGTAGCAACTTTGCTTCTTTACTATATTTGCCTAGAAGAGAAAGAGAGACTAAGGAGAAAGAAGGAAACCTAGAAATTAAAGATGTTTTAACATGAATTCTGAATGGAAAAAAAAAAAGTCAGGTTATTGGCATAGAAATTTGAGGGTAAAAACATAGCTCTTCCAAAAACATAGTTAAATCTGGATATCAGAAACTGAAGCAGAGTGAGGCAATTCATTTTCATTAATTACTAGATGGTTTTAGAATCAATGAATAGTTCTGGATTTCATGCAAGAAATCATGAAGTGCTACCCAAAGGTGACAGTGAAAAATACTTTCAATGATAAACTTTTTTTTTTCCTGCAGTCTATTTTCTACCTAATTTGTAACCATGCGTATGATTACGGAGCAAAAGGAAGAAAATGTGAAGAAAATGAAGGGACATAAACTACTAGAATAGAAACACTAGGTATAAATGTGTATAATAAAGGGCTATTGTATGCATTTGTGGATAAATAACTTAGTACAGCAAGGATGGTCATGCTTTATATAAATTTCAGGTTTTTTTTTTTTTAATTACCAGCTTTTGTAAAAGGCCGAGGAACATTTAGAAAGTGACCCCCAGGTCAGAGAAGCATGGGAGAATAATGAAAACAGGTATCACAAATCCAATTCTTCATTCCATTAATCAAAGTTTTATGGGTTTGGGAAAGTTTTGCTACAGTACACAGAGAGGATAAGAAAAAAGAAAGATCAAGGGAATTCAAAGGATTTATTAAAAGTGCAGACAGTAACTCTGACTAGTGTTTTAGCTAGATAGACACAATTAATTAATGGCAACGTTGTGAAACTCGAAAATGCTGAAAGAACGTGCTCATGCCTGCAATGCAGTAATGTAGCAAAATACTTATAATCTTTCAACCACCAGGAGCTTTTGTTGGTTTTTTAACCTAATCCACAGCTTGACATAGATCCTAGGGTAATGGAACACAGTTCTTTGATTGAAATAATATCTAAACATTGCTTCACTAGCCCGGTGGCCTAATAGAAGTCTGTCTCTCTGAAACTTGAGAAATTTAAGTTTGGAAACAAACTCAGACACTGAGCTCTGACTTGTAAGTCCTTCAAGGAAAGCCTTTGAGACAGGACTATGCCCTTTCTAGTTTTACAAGACCAACCAAAAACAGACATAAAACTTCTGCAATAGCTTTTCTTCCAAACAATGAGACAGTCAAAACAAATCATTTAGTTCAGCCACTAAAAAGTGACTAATAAGACAACAGTACAGTGTTGATAATCACAGAAAGTCTAATATATGTCATTAAAAAGTTAAGTATTTCACCAGTGACCCATTCCACCAGCTTTCTTCATTTTCACGTGAAAATCTGAGCAATATGCACATTTTTATTACAAAGAAAGTTGATCCTTATCGTTTGTCAATTTCAGTCATGTGGAAAATGTCAAAGTGTTCAAAGACACACAAAAATATCTGAAAAGGTATTAATGTATACCATATAGTAGGGAGAAATCCGTATCATGTTTTAATCAATGTGCCTCAAAATTCAAAATAATGATAAAAAAGCACACTAGAACATTTATTTAGTGAGAGAAAAATAAATTGTAAGTCTGAACTTGCAGGAGTAAATACACTCTGATTAAACTCTGAAAGATAAATGCAATAAAATCTTCATTTCATTGTGTAATCTGATAAACTCAAATAAACATAGAATATATACAATTCAGATCAGATCAGATCAGTCGCTCAGTCGTGTCCGACTCTTTGCTACCCCATGAATCGCAGGCACGCCAGGCCTCCCTGTCCATCACCAACTCCCGGAGTTCACTCAGACTCACGTCCATCGAGTCAGTGATGCCATCCAGCCATCTCATCCTCTGTCGTCCCCTTCTCCTCCTGACCCCAATCCCTCCCAGCATCAGAGTCTTTTCCAATGAGTCAACTCTTCGCAGAGGTGGCCCAAGTACTGGAGTTTCAGCTTTAGCATCATTCCTTCCAAAGAAATCCCAGGGCTGATCTCCTTTAGAATGGACTGGTTGGATCTCCTTGCAGTCCAAGGGACTCGCAAGAGTCTTCCCCAACACCACAGTTCAAAAGCATCAATTCTTCAGTGCTCAGCTTTCTTCACAGTCCAACTCTCACATCCATACATGACCACAGGAAAAACCATAGCCTTGACTAGACGAACCTTTGTTGGCAAAGTAATGTCTCTGCTTTTCAATATGCTATCTAGGTTGGTCATAACTTTTCTTCCAAGGAGTAAGCGTCTTTTAATTTCATGGCTGCAGTCACCATGTGCAGTGATTTTGGAGCCCAGAAAAATAAAGTCTGAAACTGTTTCCACTGTTTCCCCATCTATTTCCCATGAAGTGATGGACCGGATGCCATGATCTTCGTTTTCTGAATGTTGAGCTTTAAGCCAACTTGTTCACTCTCGACTTTCATTTTCATCAAGAGGCTTTTTAGTTCCTCTTCACTTTCTGCCATAAGGGTGGTGTCATCTGCATTCTGAGCTATTGATATTTCTCACGGCAATCTTGATTTCAGCTTGCGTTTCTTCCAGTCCAGCGTTTCTCAATGTACTCTGCATAGAAGTTAAATAAACAGGGTAACAATATACAGCCTTGACTTACTCCTTTTCCTATTTGGGACTAGTCTGTTGTTCCATGTCCAGTTCTAACTGTAGCTTCCTGACCTGCATACAAATTTCTCAAGAGGCAGATCAGGTGGTCTGGTATGCCCATCTCTTTCAGAATTTTCCACAGTTTATTGTGATCCACACAGTCAAAGGCTTTGGCATAGTCAAGAAAGCAGAAATAGATATTTTCTGGAACTCTCTTGCTTTTTCCATGATCCAGCGGATGTTGGCAATTTGATCTCTGGTTCCTCTGCCTTTTCTATAGCCAGCTTGAACATCAGGAAGTTCACGGTTCACATATTGCTGAAGCCTGGCTTGGAGAATTTTGAGCATTACTTTACTAGCGTGTGAGATGAGTGCAATTGTGCGGTAGTTTCAGCATTCTTTGGCATTGCCTTCCTTTGGAATTGGAATGAAAACTGACCTTTTCCAGTCCTGTGGCCACTGCTGAGTTTTCCAAATTTGCTGGCATATTGAGTGCAGCACTTTCACACCATCATCTTCCAGGATTTGGAATAGCTCAACTGGAATTCCATCACCTCCACTAGCTTTGTTCGTAGTGATGCTTTCTAAGGCCCACTTGACCTCACATTCCAGGATGTCTGCCTCTAGGTGAGTGACCACACCATCGTGATTATCTTGGTCATGAAGATCTTTTTTGTATAGTTCTTCTGTGTATTCTTGCCATCTCTTCTTAATATCTTCTACCAGAAATGGTAGGTCCATACCATTTCTGTCCTTTATCGAGCCCATCTTTGCATGAAATGATCCTTTGGTATCTCTGATTTTCTTGAAGAGATCTCTAGTCTTTCCCATTCTGTTGTTTTCCTCTATTTCTTTGCATTGACCGCTGAGGAAGGCTTTCTTATCTCTTCTTGCTATTCTTTGGAACTCTGCATTCAGATGTTTTTATCTTTCCTTTTTGCTTCTCTTCCTTTCACAGCTATTTGTAAGGCCTCCCCAGACAGCCATTTTGCTTTTTTGCATTTCTTTTCCATGGGGATGGTCTTGATCCCTGTCTCCTGTACAATGTCACGAACCTTGTTCCATAGTTCATCAAGCACTCTGTCTATCAGATCTAGGCCCTTAAATCTATTTCTCACTTCCACTGTATAATCATAAGGGATTTGATTTAGGTCATATCTGAATGGTCTAGTGGTTTTCCCTACTTTCTTCAATTTCAGTCTGAATTTGGCAATAAGGAGTTCATGGTCTGAGCCACAGTCAGTTCCTGGTCTTGTTTTTGCTGACTGTATAGAGCTTCTCCATCTTTGGCTGCAAAGAATATAATCAGTCTGATTTTGGTGTTGACCATCTGGTGATGTCCATGTGTAGAGTCTTCTCTTGTGTTGTTGGAAGAGGGTGTTTGTTATGACCAGTGCATTTTCTTGGCAAAACTCTATTAGTCTTTGCCCTACTTCATTCCATATTCCAAGGCCAAATTTGCCTGTTACTTCAGGTGTTTTTTGACTTCCTACTTTTGCATTCTAGTCCCCTATAATGAAATGGACATCTTTTTGGGGTGTTAGTTCTCTAAGGTCTTGTAGGTCTTCACAGAACCATTCAACTTCAGCTTCTTCAGCGTTACTGGTTGGGGCATAGACTTGGATTACTGTGATATTGAATGATTTGCCTTGGAAAGGAACAGAGATCATTCTGTCATTTTTGAGATTGCATCCAAGTACTGCATTTCGGACTCTTTTGTTGACCATGATGGCTACTCCATTTCTTCTGAGGGATTCCTGCCTGCAGTAGTAGATATAATGGTCATCTGAGTTAAATTCACCCATTCCAGTCCATTTCAGTTCGCTGATCCCTAGAATGTTGACATTCACTCTTGCCATCTCTTGTTTGACCACTTCCAATTTGCCTTGATTCATGGACCTGACATTCCAGGTTCCTATGCATTATTGCTCTTTACAGCATCGGACCTTACTTCTATCACCAGTCACATCCACAGCTGTGTATTATTTTTGCTTTGGCTCCATCCCTTCATTCTTTCTGGAGTTATTTCTCCACTGATCTCCAGTAACATATTGGGCATCTACTGACCTGGGGAGTTTCTCTTTCAGTATCCTATCATTTTGCCTTTTCATACTGTTCATGGGGTTCTCAAGGCAAGAATACTGAAGTGGTTTGCCATTCCCTTCTCCAGTGGACCATATTCTGTCAGATCTCTCCACCATGACCCGCCCATCTTGGTTTGCCCCATGGGCATGGCTTAGTTTCATTGAGTTAGACAAGGCTGTGGTCCTAGTGTGATTAGATTGACCAGTTTTCTCTGAGTATGGTTTATTTATCAATATCCAAGCATCTGGTAGAAAGTGTTAAGCAAAAGTAGAACAAAAAACAGGAAAGACATGGGTAGCAACAAAATATACCTGAGGCTATAGCCAAATTCCAATTTTGCTTAGATGCCATGCTTATAATCAGAGAAGGCAATGGCAACCCACTCCAGTACTCTTGCCTGGAAAATCCCATGGACGGAGGAGACTGGTAAGCTGCAGTCCACAGGGTCGCTAAGAGTTGGACACGACTGACGACTTCACTTTCACTTTTCACTTTCATGCATTGGAGGAGGAAATGGCAACCCACTCCAGTGTTCTTGCCTGGAGAATCCAAGGGACAACGGGGCCTGGTGGGCTGCCGTCTATGGGGTCACACAGAGTCGGACACGACTGAAGCGACTTAGCAGCAGCAGCAGCAGCATGCTTATAATATTAAGTGATGAGAATGATTAAATACTTAGTGTCTGTTACCTGACATGACCACATCACTTTATAAACATGTGTAATAAAAATGATACTAGAATGACAACTGAAACGAACCGTGTGTGTGCCTGCATGCTAAGTTGCTTCAGTTGTGCCCGACTCTTTGAGACCCTATGGACTGTACCCTGCCAGGCTCCTCTGTCCATGGGATGCTCCAGGCAAGAATACTGGAGTGGGTTGCCATGCCCTCTTCCAGGGGATTGAACCTGCATCTCTTATGTCTCCTGAATTGGCAGGAGGGATCTTTACCACTAGTGCCATCTGCGAAGCCCTGAAACAATCTGCACACTGTCACAAATGTGAAGTCTTGACATAGTTTATCATATTCTAAGGAATAAGCTATGAAGCTAGGTGGGATAGCAGAGAGAAAGTAAGGAAAAATCCCCAAATTACATAATAATAATAGAATCCTAAAAGCACAGCAGTCCTTCAACAAAGAATTTCAGGAGCACAGCTAGAGTTGGTTAAATCAGTAGGTCAGTCTTGTCGAGGACCCACATCACTTCCATACTTCCTTTCTGCCGTCCTCAATATATTGGAAAACATCTCCATGTCAGTAAGTTGGCTACAATAATTTTAAGCAACCAAACAAAAAGAGGGGAGCTGTTTTTTCTATATATTTCTATTTATCCCACAAAGAATTCATCATCAGGACACACGTTTAAGAATCACCACTCAGAACACACTAGCCATAATTGTATCACCTGATCATGCCAGATCACGGTTGGAGAAGAATATGATTTTTTTCAATAAAATCAGGATTTTGTTATAAAGGACAAAAGTGATAAGAAGTTGTTGGATAGCAACTAACAATACCTGCAATAAAAGCTTATTGAGGAATATTGAAGAAAATCATCAACTGCATCACACAGAAGCCCAAATACATTGCTATTCTAAATCTCCCATCCTTTTAAATCTTTCCCATACTTGCTCAACAGGTAGCATGTACCCAGATTCACAGGATAACATAATTTTTTTTTCCAGGCACTATTTTACTTCTTATAATGAAGTCCTTGTACAGAAGAGTTCCATAAAACTACAGTTCAGTTCTGTTCAGTTCAGTCTCTCAGTCGTGTCCAACTCTTTCCAACCCCATGAACCACAGCACACCAGGCCTTCCTGTCCATCACCAACTCCTGGAGTCCACCCAAACCCATGTCCAATAGCGATCTTGATTTTTATATTTAGAGCTACCAGGAACAGAAAAATGAAATGATGCTCAATTGCTTTGAGTTTCCTTTTCCACATCTAGCTGGAGGTTTCCACAGAATAAATAATAAGATGGCATGCCTATAGAATATATAATAAGACGGTGTCCTTCATTTGATTGCTGGACAATTGAAATTATACTAGACAAGTCTTATGGAATGTGACACCAAGGAAGAGGTCTCTTTTGAGCTATATCAGTCATTTAAGTATTTCTTATGATAGTGAGATGGCTAAAGCTGGTGTTGATATTTTCAGTGCTTTGATTCAGTACTAAAACTATCTCATTCATGTTCTTTCATCCTAAGGATGCAGACCAGTGTAGGAAAACTTGGA
Source organism: Bos indicus (assembly GCF_029378745.1). Taxonomy (NCBI): domain Eukaryota; kingdom Metazoa; phylum Chordata; class Mammalia; order Artiodactyla; family Bovidae; genus Bos; species Bos indicus. Next base: position 46,119,108 of record NC_091771.1, read on the forward strand.
GCAGCAACTGGAGAGCTCAAGAGAGGGAAAAGAATGAGAGAGAGAGAGAAGGAGAGAGGCGACAATAGCTTTAAGTGTTCACATGTCTATTGCAAAGTCTTTTCCTGTTTCCTCTAAGATCTGAGTTTCAGTCCACCTTCCGTCATTGGGTGGATGGCCTCCATTTGGAAGATCTAATTTCTGAAAGTTTCAGTTAACTTTACCCCAGCTATAATAGAGAGGATCATGTATTGCCTGTGTCCCACAGAATTAGCAAGAACACTAAATGGCATAGGATGTGTGAAAAACGGTCATAGATGTTTCATAATGACAGTTTCCTTACTTTCTTTGTCTTGCGATCGTTCGATCAGAGTTGGTCCTTCTGTCTTTTCTTCTTTTTTTTGCATTTACTCTCCCCACTCCTGACAGAGCTGCCACTACTTGTGCAGAACAAATGGCAGAGCCAGATCCATGACATCACACCCATAAATCTGTTCCTTCAACCGTATTTCCCAAGATCAATAATAAAACTTGGTAGAAAAAATATATTTCTCATAAAGGTTTTTGTTTTATAAGTACCTGCATGAATGAACTCTGGATCAAATTTCAAGATCATATACAATTTGAATCCACAACTTACAAAATGACCTTAGACAACTCATTTAAACTGCCCTGGAAATGAAACTGATAACTGATATCATGCTATGCTATGCTAAGTCACTTCACTCATGTTAGACTCTGTGTGACCCCACAGACGGCAGCCCACCAGGCTCCCCTGTCCCTGGGATTCTCCGGGCAAGAACACTGCAGTGGGTTGCCATTTCCTTCTCCAATGCGTGAAAGTGAAAAGTGAAAGTGAAGTCGCTCAGTCGTGTCCGACCCTCGTCGAGCCCATGGACTGCAGCGTTCCAGGTTCCTCCATCCATGGGATTTTCCAGGCAAGAGTACTGGAGTGGGGTGCCATTGCCTTCTCCAAACTGATATCTTAGTGGTTATCAAAATCAAATGAGGGAATACACATAATGAACTTCTATCGTGCACAGCACAACAAAGCACTTCATATGTGTAGGCTATCGTTATTGTTCTTAACATTAAAAGACACTAATATTCACAACACAGTGTCATAAGGAAAATGGTTTTAAGAGACGGAAACAATTTTAATAATGTTCTAAGCAAAGGGAATATGTATTTTGCAAAAAAATGCAAGTAATTTTCATTATATTACACATTATTATCACATACACATACATCACATATATATGATGACAAGAAATATATTATGGTGAAGTCACATAAAAAAAGAGGTCCAGTTGCATGGATACAACCAACATTACATAACAAAAATCCCAAAAAGTAAGTTAAGGTTTTAAATATATAGTCACTAAATCATCAGATTCAGACATTGTGTTGGCAGTCTCTTAGAAATCAGAATCTCCTAACCCAGACTCACTAGCATATCTACCAGAGAAGTCAATGGCAGCCCACTCCAGTACTCTTGCCTGGAAAATCCCATAGATGGAGGAGCCTGGTGGGCTGCAGTCCACGGATCGCTAGGAGTCGGAGAGGACTGAGCGACTTCACTTTCACTTCTCACTTTCATGCATTGGAGAAGGAAATGGCAACCCACTCCAGTGTTCTTGCCTGGAGAATCCCAGGGATGGGGGAGCCTGGTGGGCTGCCATCTCTGGGGTCGCCCAGAGTCGGACACGACTGATGCAACTTAGCAGCTGCAGCAGCAGCAGCATATCTACTTGTCCACTAACAGTCAAGCATTCTTAGCTTCCTGCCCCACACTTAAATTGTTTCTTTAAGCACATATCTGATGCCCTAAATATATTTATAATTTTTATTTGTACTGTTTATTCACAGTGAAATATCCGATAATGGAGAAAAAGTACAAGAAGATTCAAATGCATAAAAATGCCACAGCTATTTGCCTATTATTCCACAACAAAATATAAAACAATGAATAGCAAATCCCAATCACCAATGTTACATCTACCACTGAATTGGTTTCATAGTCAATGTCTGGTTTTGTTACACTGGAAATTTCTACTTGTCAAGTAGCAAATTATATAAGTACTTGATAATACTATAACAATAATTTGTTACATGGGTCTCTGCTATCTAAAGAATAGCATGTCTCTTCCCAGAAAGTATTTTTCCCATTTCCTTACATTATTTGCTATCAATGTCAAGCCTCATCAAACATCTTCATAGATATATCATTTACTGAATAGCAGTTAAAAGATTTAACTGCTAACTTAGTATGATATTGATTAAATAATAAATTATTCTAACAGATAATAAGATATTGGGGTTTTCAGGGTACATGATAAATAGATTCAGCTTAAATATATATTTTAAATAAGAAATAACCCTACCTTTATTTGTGTGTGATAATGGAAGGTCAAATCAACTTTTAAAACAGGAAATCAACAACTTGTAGAATGCTAAGAGACGCTGATTTGGGAGAATGACATTGAAACACATAAAATATCATGTAAGAAATGAGATGCCAGTCCAGGTTCGATGCACGATACTGGATGCTTGGGGCTAGTGCACTGGGACCACCCAGAGGGATGGTATGGGGAGGGGGTAGGTAGGAGGGAGGAGGGTCTAGGATGGGGAACACATGTATAACTGTGGCGGATTCATTTTGATATTTGGCAAAACTAATACAATTATATAAAGTTTAAAAATAAAATAAAATTAAAAAACAAAACAAAACAAAACAAAAAAATAAATAAATAAATAAACTCTGTCTTCTTGAATTTTATTATCAAGGCATTCTGATAAAAGTTGACAACTACACATGATTTTTCAACACATACATTTATTCACATCATATGTAAAACTGACAGTGTATCTTCAATAATAAATTGGTAAGAATTATTTTATGTTAATAATTCTTATGATAAATTATTTTAACTTAATCAAACTTTTAAGGTCCACTTATACATACAAACAGAACTGGCTCTGACATTCACTTATGAAAAGTAACTCATTAGAATGAGGTAAATTTCACTGGCAATTATTTAACTATGCTACTGATTTTTACTGCTACCAAAAACTTACAAAGCCATTTGAATTGACTATTGTATATAATCTGTTCATATTGTTTTCCTAGGAGCAAAATATAGTTCTGGTGTTCATTGTAATATGATACATGCAAATTCAGGATGAAAAGTATAATGTAAACATGGGCACTCAATCAAATTTTTTTAATTTCAATTTGACTATGACTGGGAATTTTCTGTTAAATTTCAGTACTTATCGATATTAAATTCAAATCAAAACTTAAGTGTGTACTATGTCCCAGGGAGTAAAATGGATTAAAAATGGCTGCAACATGATCCCTGCTTTTAAAAAATGTAAACTAAATGTGGGTAGAGATTGTGTCTGGTTTGTTCACAGACATATTAACAGCATCAAAAACATGGCAGGGATACACAATATATGTTGAAAAATGTTATGAAAAAAGAAAAAAATAAGGACCATGAGAGAGAGGGAAAGAAAAGAAGACAAGGAAGGAAGGGTAGAAGGGAAGGATGAGCAACCCTATGTTTTCACTGGGCAGACAGACACATATACAATTATCTTTAACATGAGAGAGAATGTAGGAGTTGTGTTAGAAGTACTGTGTACTTCTAACATAACCCAAGATCATGAAAATTATTAAAGGCTAGTGTGTCCAGGAAAGCTTCAGGTAGGATGTAGTATTTAAGATAACTTTTGAAATATAGGTAGAGAGTTTGTTTGACAGAATTAAGGAAAAGAATTACTTCAAGGTAAAAAAGAAAAAAAATCAGCAATGGGGCAAAGCTGAGAATATGTTGGACTTGGACTGACAGTGTAATGTTTACGAAGCAAGTCACATTGGGTGGGGAAACTAACAGGACATAGATTGGAAAACGAAGCTTGATGTCATTTCATAAATGTGCTTACAAGCCACCACAATAATTTTATGTTCTGGAACCAATGGTATTTGAGAAGGGAAGTGTCTTTCTCAGAGCTTATTCATAACTCCCCTGTTCCCAATTAGACATGTACCTCCACAATTTCATTGTTTGAAATACTGACATCCCCTAATACCTAATACAATACATGCCACAGTTAAATTGGGATTTGTATGGAAGAAGTAATGTGGTGCACCTCAGTCCAGATCCTGAGAGTATAACTTACTAGCCGGACTTCATTTATCTGAACTTCCATCCCACCATCTGTAAAATGGACATGATAATTGGAGTTGTAGTGAAGATTAAATTATTATTGGAAAGAGAGTAATGTGCACCTTCATCCATCCACAAAGGTATTATCATTCCTGAAACCTGTGAATATTTTACCTTACAGGGTTAGTGGAGCTTTGGAATTCTGATTAAGTTAAGGATCTCAAGATGGGAAGTTTGTCCTAGATTATCCATGTAGGCCTACTATAATCACAGAAGTTCTTATAAAAGGGCAGCAAAAGGGTCAAAGTCAGAAAAAGAAGATGAGATGGTAGAAGCAGAGGTTGGAGTGATCTGCGTGTATGATGTATGAAGAGGTCAACAAGCCAAGAAACATCGGTATCCTCTAAAAATGGAGGAGGCAAGGAAATCCCTTTATCCCCTAGAAAGAACACAAGTATGTGTTTACCTCCAGAAACAATGGGTGGCCTCTAGAAACTGGATGAAGCCAGAAAATCTATTTACCTCCAGAAAGAACACAGGCATGCCAACTCGTTGATTTTAGTCCCTAAAACTCACCTCATACGTCTGACCTTCAGAATGTAGCATCTAAATTTAAGTTGGCTTAAGCCAAACCATTCAATATCACAGTAATCCAAGTCTATGCCCCAACCAGTAACACTGAAGAAGCTGAAGTTGAACGGCACTATGAAGACCTACAAGACCTTTTAGAACTAATAGCCAAAAAAGATGTCCTTTTCATTATAAGGGACTGGAATGCAAAAGTAGGAACCTGTGGGGTAACAGGCAAATTTGGCCTTGGAATACAGAATGAAGCAGGGCAGAGGTTAATAGCATTTTTCCAAGAGAACGCACAGGTCATAGCAAACACCCTCTTCCAACAACACAAGAGAAGACTCTACACATGGACATCAAATGGTCAACACCAAAATTAGACTGATTATATTCTTTGCAGCCAAAGATGGAGAAGCTGTATACAATCAGCAAGAACAAGACCGGGAGCTGACTGTGGCTCAGATCATGAACTCCTTATTGCCAAATTCAGACTGAAATTGAAGAAAGTAGACACTAGACATTCACGTATGACCTAAATCAAATTCCTTATGATTATACAGTGGAAGTGAGAAATAGATTTAAGGGCCTAGATCTGATAGATAGAGTGCCTGATGAGCTATGGAATGAGGTTCGTGACATTGTACAGGAGACAGGGATCAAGACCATCCCCATGGAAAAGAAATGCAAAAAAGCAAAATGGCTGTCTGGGGAGGCCTTACAAAAAGCTATGGAAAGAAGAAAAGTGAAAAGCAAAGGAGAAAAGGAAAGATATAAGCATCTGAAAGCAGAGTTCCAAAGAATAGCAAGAAGAGATAAGAAAGCCTTCCTCAGTGATCAATGCAAAGAAATAGAAGAAACCAACAGAATGGGAAAGACTAGAGATCTCTTCAAGAAAATTAGAGACACCAAGGGACCATTTCATGCAAAAATGGGCTCGATAAAGGATAGAAATGGTATGGACCTAACAGAAGCATAAGATACTAAGAAGAGGTGGCAAGAATACACAGAAGAACTGTACAAAAAAGATCTTCATGACCAAGATAATCACGATAGTGTGATCACTGACCTAGAGCCAGACATCCTAGAATGTGAAGTCAAGTGGACCTTAGAAAGCATCACTACAAACAAAGCTAGTGGAGGTGATGAAATTCCATTTGAGCTATTTCAAATCCTGGAAGATGATGCTGTGAAAGTGCTGCACTCAATATGCCAGCAAATTTGGAAAAGTCGGCAGTGGCCACAGGACTGGAAAAGGTCAGTTTTCATTCCAATCCCAAAGAAAGGCAATGCCAAAGAATGCTCAAACTACCGCACAATTGCACTCATCTCACATGCTAGTAAAGTAATGCTCAAAATTCTCCAAGCCAGGCTTTAGCAATATGTGAACCATGAACTTCCAGATGTTCAAGCTGGTTTTAGAAAAGGCAGAGGAACCAGAGATCAAATTGCCAACATCCGCTGGATCATGGAAAAAGCAAGAGAGTTCCAGAAAAACATCTATTTCTGCTTTCTTGACTATGCCAAAGCCTTTGACTATGTGGATCACAGTAAACTGTGGAAAATTCTGAAAGAGGTGGGCATACCAGACCACCTGACCTGCCTCTTGAGAAACCTATGTGCAGGTCAGGAAGCAACAGTTAGAAGTGGACATGGAACAGCAGACTGGTTCCAAATAGGAAAAGGAGTACGTCAAGGCTGTATACTGTCACCCTGCTTATTTAACTCATATGCAGAGTACATCATGAGAAATGCTGGGCTGGAAGAAGCACAGGCTGGAGTCGAAATTGCTGGGACAAATATCGGTAACCTCAGATATGGAGATGACACCAACCTTGTGGCAGAAAGTGAAGAGGAACTCAAAAGCCTCTTGATGAAAGTGAAAGAATAGACTGTAAAAGTTGGCTTAAAGCTCAACATTCAGAAAACGAAAATCATGGCATCCGGTCCATCACTTCATGGGAAATAGATGGGGAAACAGAGGAAACAGTGGCTGACTTTATTTTTCTGGGCTCCAAAATCACTGCAGATGGTTACTGCAGCCATGAAATTAAAAGACGCTTACTCCTTGGAAGGAAAGTTATGACCAACCTAGAGAGCATATTCAAAAGTAGGAACATATTTTGCCAGAAAATGTCTGTCTAGTCAAGGCTATGGCTTTTCCAGTGGTCATGTATGGATGTGAGAGTTGGACTGTGAAGAAAGCTGAGTGCCAAAGAATTGATGCTTTTGAACTGTAGTGTTGGAGAAGAGTCTTGAGAGTCCCTTGGACTGCAAGGAGATCCAACCAGTCTATTCTAAAGGAGATCAGTCCTGGGTGATCAGGACTGATGCTAAAGCTGAAACTCCAGTACTTTGGCCACCTCATGTGAAGATTTGACTCATTGGAAAAGACTCTGATTCTGGGAGGGATTGGGGGCAGGAGGAGAAGGGGACAACAGAGGATGAGATGGCTGGATGGCATCACCGACTCTACGGACATGAGTTTGGGTGAACCCCGGGAGTTGGTGATGGACAGGGAGGGCTGGCGTGCTGTGATTCATGGGGCCGCAAAGAGTCAGACATGACTGAGCAACTCAACTGTACTGAACTGAACTGAAACCACTAAGCCATTCATTGGAAGGAATGATGTTGAAGCTGAAATACAATACTTTATCCACGTGATGGGAAGAACTGACTTATCGGAAAAGACCCTGAGGTTGGGAAAGATTGAAGGCAGGAGGAGAAGGGGACAACAAAGGATGAGATGGTTGGATGGCATCACCAACTCTATGTACATGAGTTTGAGCAAGCCTCAGAAGTTGGTGATGGACAGGAAAGACTGGTGTGCTGTAGTCCATGGGGTAGGACATGACTAAGCAATTGAACTGAAATAAATTGAAGCCACTAAACTTACAGTAATTTGTTACAGCAACAATAGGAAACTAATATATTTTTATATACACAAGTATTTTTTACATAAACATGCATATATTCTTTGAGTGGAGTAGTATTAATAAATAATAGATTCTTATTAGATTAATAATATTCCCTATCTTTCTTTTTTCTTTGCAACTTTGGGATCAATGTAGAGCCAACTAAGAGAGAGAGAGAAACCAGCATAATAGGGAGACACAGTATTGATCCAAGTACAAGATTGCCAGAAGTAGAATGGAAGAGAAGGCCAGGGTGCCGAGGAAGTGATGAGTCTCAGAATCATTTCAGGGAGAACGTTTGATCACTAAGTAGACTTTATGTCTGAAAAAGAGGACTTAAGGATGACTGTTACAATCCAAAAGGCAAGATAATGTGATAAAGTAACTTCAATATTAGAAACAGACAAGAAGAAAGGAAAATGCAAGTTTGGAGTTGAATTTTTGAGCATGTTGCATTTGAAGTGAGGAGCAATTGCTTGAGAGTAGATTTTAGCAATATATGCTTTAGTGAACTTTTAAGGGTCAATGAGTTTCCTAAAGACTTAAAATGAGAGGACATGGCAAATCCTCCAAAACCACCTGGGCCTGCCTGTCAGAAAGGGTGGGCAGAGACAGAGATGAAAGAGGGAAAGATCCGAGGCAGCTTTTAAGACAACAGGCCACAGGAAAGATGATGCAAAAACTGGAAGGTTCAGAGACAAATGAGATGAGAAGAAGAGAGGCAACAAGGCATCAAGCAGCCTGATGAAGAGAGCCAGACAGCTTCCCTGAGGTACATATCTTCTTAACTAATGAAGAATTGAGTGTATTGTGGGGAAGGGAGAAGATGTTAATTGCTAGTGGAGATTGAAGATGTCAAGAAAGGAGAGAAAAATTAATGGAGGGAGAAGAGCAAGCATCAGAGGAATAGATGAAGGAGTTAGCCTCTTCAAAAGAAGCCTTTCAGGTGAGAATAATGCTTGGTTAACAGGGCTTCCCAGGTGGCACAGTGGTAAAGAATCTGCCCAATGCAGGAGACACAGGACATGTGGGTTCAGTTCCTGGGTTGGGAAGATCCCTGGAGCAGGAAATGGCAACCCACCCCAGTATTCTTGCCTGGAGAATTCCAAGGACGGAGGAACCTGGAGGGCTATAGCCCATGGGGTCATAAAGAGTCAGACACAACTAAGCATGCGTGCGTGATTTTGATTATTCAGAACCACTGATACTTAAGTGAAGTTCTAAATTAATGAGCTAATTTGATTTCATTTCTTTAATACATCATTAAAAGTGAAAATGAAAACTGAATGTAACAATGCATTTTTAATTCTGAGATGTTTTTGCATCATAAGGTTGTGACTATAAAAAGAAATATTTGAAATATAAATTTAGGGAATGGAAAGCTGTATTTGTATTAGTATAAATACTAGCATCATACATACACATATGGACACACAAATACCCAGATATCCATGTCTTCATAAGATTATATCTATCATGCATATTCAAGAGGTGGGTACTGTGTTTTAGTCAATATTACTAACTTCTAGCACTATCTCTGGAGAAGGCAATGGCACCCCACTCCAGTGCTCTTGCCTGGAAAATCCCATGGACAGAGGAGCCTGGTAGGCTGCAGTCCATGAGGTCTCGAAGAGTCGGACACGGCTGAGCGACTTCACTTTCACTTTTTACTTTTATGCATTGGAGAAGGAAATGGCAACCTACTCCAGTGTTCTTGATTGGAGAATCCCAAGGACAGGGAAGCCTGGTGGGCTGCCGTCTATGGGGTTGCACAGAGTTGGACACAACTGAAAGCAACTCAGCAGCAGCAGCAGCACTATCTCTAGTATATACTAGACTTTTAGTAAGCAAATGAACCCTTGGTAACTTTGTATCCAAGGTTCTGAGGAGCTACTTAATTGTCATGTGTCATATGGCAGAGGCATCTAATAAATGCATATGATTTTTAACATTGCATATGTCACTGATCTGTCTTTAGATCACACAAATGGAAAAGTGAGACTATTGGCTCTTCATGTAGATGGTTAGAAAACAAGACTCAACACTAATACAGATTTTTACTCTCTGTCAGCACCCTGATAAATATTTGCTTTCTTATCTATTCCCTTCCCCCATCACAGACTACCTTTTCTTCTAAACACAAAATTAAATAATTTCATTTCTCTGCTTGAATATTTTTGACATCACCCATTGCCTACACCACAAGATCCAAAAATCTTATCCAAGGCAATATTAATGCTTTCATAATCTGTCATTCACCTACTTTTCCAGTTGCATCACCAAAAAGTTACTGCTCTGACCCCACTTTATATTCTCTGTAAAGCCGCAAAGAACTTTCATTTTTAGTATCTAAAATATATTCACTGTTTTCTTTGCCAGGAATACTCTTCCTCTTTATGCATGAACACCAACATCAATTATCACCTCTTAGAAAAAGTTTTCCTGATTCACTGAAATAGAGTTGATTATGTCTTCCTCTGCTTCAACCTCTTGATTTTGCAGAAATCTCAAATATAGCTATCACTGACCTATACTGAGATTATTAACCATTGTGTCCAACTACACTGTGAGTTCCTTGAAGGCAGAACCATGGCTCATTAAATTTTCTTTCTGCTCTTTCATGCCCTCCAAAGAGTAAGCATTCTGGTTTAGAATGAATGAATGAATTAAAACATTATAAGAAAAGAAAAATCCAGGAAATGTAGAAATGTGGACAGAGTTGGTCATTGTAATACACAAATGAAGAAGACAGTTTCTAGTTCCAGCAATTTATCCAAATGTTCTCACAACTCAAATGAAACTCATCTTGCTACATATTTGGTCTAGATGCTGAATATAGCAAAATCACATACTTGGTTGAACTGTTTGAAATCACTGATATTTGACCAATTTAACTCATAAAATGTTAATTTCACATGGTCAACTTAAGAGACAGCACCTGGTGGCAGAAATTCTCCTCCATTAGCATGGGTCTCTGGAGAAAACGGCACAGTAAACCCACTCCTGAATTCATGTTCAAAAGAAACATCCTTTCAAATCTACTCACATGAAAAAGCACTCCTCCCAGCACCTCCAAACATCAGCTGGTCCTAAAGTCAACATACTGCATTTACCAAAGTACTAAACGTAAACTCTTACCAAAGAACAACAGAAATAAGCTAAGCCTGAGTAAGATTGTCAGTAAATTCAGCACCAGCTCTGCTCCCTAATCTGTCATCTCCTTTTATCTCAGAGCCTAGTTCACTTTCAAGACACAAAACAAAGGTGAGCACAGCGCTCCCTGAGCCCCTTTACCTACAGTAATGGGTACACCTGACACCTGCATCATCTTACCCCTGAGGACCACACTGCCTTCTTAAAGCTTTGCTTTATGGTGGTTTCTTTCCTGATAGGCTTGAAATATTGGAACATTAAGGCTGCAAAAACAAAGCCTTGGATTGAATATTTCTCTCTAAATATATTGTTTACTTATCTATCTACCTGTACTTACCAAGAGATCACTGTCTTAAAAATCAAATATTTCTAAGTATTTACAATCACTTTTTTCTAAATACTATTTTCTCAGTTATAAAAAAGAATCAGAACTGACAAATCACATGAGTTTTCAAAAACCAAGAACCACCATTTAGAAAGTACTATAGATTAAGCACCATATTAATAATTGTACTATACATCTAGTATGTGTAGGGCTTCCCAGGCGGCACTATTGGTAAGGAATCTGCCTGCCAGTGCTGAAGACATAAGAGCACAGGTTCAGTACCTGGGTTGGAAAGATTCCCTGGAGCATGGCATAGCAACTTATCCCAATACTCTTGCCTGGAGACTCCCCATATTCAGAGGAGCCTCATGGGCTACAGTCCATAGGGTTGCAAAGAGTTGGACACGACTGAAGAGACTTAGCACACACGTACATAGTATGTGTAGTATGCATGTATATGGATAAACGCAAACACACACTCACACACACACAGCCATTCCAGATGAGAAGAATGAAGTGCAGAGGGTTATGTACCAGTTGCAAAGCACACAACAAATAAATGGGGTCATCAGAATTCAAACTGGACCTGTCCACTACAGAGTTCACACCCTAAACGATTGCCCCTAAATGGGCCTCAGTGAACTAGAAGACTAACCACCAAGGGCAAATGTAATAGACAAGTACATGGAACTTAAAGTTTCATAAATACCGAATTTCACAAATGTTGAATTCATTTTAAGTCTGAAATGCCAGCATTTTGGCCATAAGCTCACAAAGTGATTCCAAATACATAAGTGAAGGAAAGTGAAAGTTGCTTAGTCGTGTCCAACTCTTTGTGACCCCATGGACTACACAGTCCTTGGAATTCTCCAGGCCAGAATATTGGAGTGGGTAACTATTGCCTTCTGCAGGGGATCATCCCAACCTAGGGATCGAACCCAGGTTTTCCACATTGCGGGAAGATTCTTTACCAGCTGAGCCACCAGGGAAGCCACCAGATACATCAAGAGTGAAGTTATAGGAATATTGAGGAAACAAAAATCCTTCTAACACAGCACAAAATCATAAAATGGTTATTTGATAAGGAATTGAAGGAAGAATGAAGGAACATAAGCTTAGAGAAAAATCATGAGGTTTATCTCCTGTTAAAGAGTACCTCTTACTTTCCATGTATACAGATGTCTCATTCTTCTGGGGTTCCATATGTTAGCACTGATGAATGTATCTGTGTGTGTGTGTATGTGTGTGGAATGTGACCTCTACTGTAGCTTAGTCAACTTTAAAAAAAAGCTAAATATGCAAAACTAAATAATTTTCAAACTGTTCCTTTGACAACTGAAAACAATGTGTTTTCCTTTCTGTAAGAAGACTTCTCTGATGGCTATAGCTCTAAGGACACAGTCTGAATTTCTAAGCCATTATTGCTTGCCCCACTTGTATGATACATATGTCATGCTGCTATGCTGTGTTATTATATCATTACTATTAATTACCCTATGAGTAAAGTTTATCTCTCCATTAAATGTTATGCCTTGAAAATCAAGTTATCCTTTGTTAAACTCTTATAGCAAGCTGACATTGGTGATACCTCTTTCTTAACCCCCCAAAAAAGGAAAGGTTAGAGACAAGATTTTAAACTATTTAGTGCTCTGAATAACAATGGTCCTAAATAAGAATACTATTTCATTCTTTTCCTTCCTTTTTTTGTTTGATTTAATTTGTTGGTATTTGAATTTCATTCATATTCTCAAGAAAATTTTATTAAATGTCACACTGGTTTAAACCTGTGGCGGATTCATTTCGATATTTGGCAAAACTAATACAATATTGTAAAGTTTAAAAATAAAATAAAATTTAAAAAATAAATAAATTGATTAATTAATTAATGAGTCAAAGAAAAAAGTTATTAAGGAAAAATTTTAAGTGACATTTTCACTTTCTTTCATGATGTTGTTCAGCTCAGTTCAGTTCAGTCGCTCAGTCACGTCCAACTCTTTGCGACCCCATGAATCGCAGAACATCAGGCTTGCCTGTCCATCACCAACTCCCGGAGCCTACTCAAACTCACGTCCATCGTGTCGGTGATGCCATCCAGCCATCTCATCCTCTGTCGCCCCCTTCTCCTCCTGCCCCCAATCCCTCCCAGCATCAGAGTCTTTTCCAATGAGTCAACTCTTTGCATGAGGTGGCCAAAGTACTGGAGTTTCAGTTTTGGCATCATTCCTTCCAAAGAACACCCAGGACTGATCTCCTCTAGAATGGACTGGTTGGATCTCCTTGCAGTCTAAGGGACCCTCAAGAGTCTTCTCCAATACCACAGTTCAAAAGCATCAATTCTTAGGCACTCAGCTTTCTTCACAGTCCAATTCTCACACCCATACACGACTACTGGATAAACCATAGCCTTGACTAGACGGACTACTTCAAACCAATCTTGAGTCAGACTTCCTATATCTATGACAAACCTTGCTCATTTCCTCTTCTTTCTATATTCTTCCTCTTCAAGTGCCCTAATTATACTTCTCTTCAATTTTATTTTCCTTAATCTGATCACTGGTTTATAACTTTTCTTCTGCCTATTGAATAGGCAGAAAAGGCCAAAACTTCCTTTTGTCAGTAGATAATTCCTTAACCCTGGAGAAAATAGCTAATTTAATTGCTCTTTAAAGCCACCAGGCTAAGTTAATTTAAATCTTCCCTGTCTGGTTTACCTTACCAAAAACATCTTTTTATTCCTCCAAACATTTCTTAACAGTCTATCTGTATTTCTGGGTGCATGCCTTCAGCTGTGTCCAACTTTTTCTGACTCCATAGACTGTAGGCTGCTAGGCTCCTCTGCCCATGGGATTCTCCAAGCAGGAATACTGCAATGGGTGGCCATGTCCATCTCCAGGGGATCTTCCTGACCTAGCGATCGAACCAGCATTTGATCTTCTTTTACATCTCCTGAATGACAGGTGGGTTCTTTACCACTAGTGCCACTTGGGAAGCCTTATATTTCTGGGTAGAATGTGATAAATATATATGCATTACTTATTATATATATATATATATATATATATATATATATGAAAGAAATGCTCCTCCACTACTTCTTAGCTATGGCTCCTTGAGCAACTTAACTAACTCAAGACTTGGATTCCTTATGTTAAAACCCGGCTAATTGCATGCAGTATATAGCATTTTTGTGAGAAGTGAACGACAGGCAGGATATAAAATGCCTCCTCCTACTCTAGTGCCTTGTACATAGCTGGCATTCAATAAACACTTCTCCTTTATCCCTTTTCATAATTTCCTCTGATGCTCATTTGGCTTTCTGGCATAAATACACACACACACACACACACACATATGTAATACAAAATGAACCAAACTGCAAAATAATTAACATAAAAGTCTACCTAATGGCCTTAATTTAGTTTCAAAAGAACACTTATGAACCTAAATATTAATAGTTCCAAAGTCAATAAAAATGCACTTAGATACCTAGTCCTAAGGAGAAAAAAAACCTGAATAGCATTAAATACATTAGTATAAAATTTTTCAGTGACTCAAATATTTCTGAACCTTACTACTCGAATCTTAAATATAGTATAGCTATAAGTCACTAAAAGTCATGTTTGGAAATACTGTTTGGTGATAATAATATTGGTTTAATAACGGTCTGTAATATAATAAAATCAGATTATATGAATCAATCCTAAGGACAAGATAGTAAATAGTTTTCATTGCGTATTATGTATCATGGATCTCCTATGACAGAATCAAATTGACTTGAAATTTGAATAAAGATTCAGTACATATTTATATGATGAATATCAAATCACAGTTACTTATTTTAATCTTCACTTGGTCTGAATATTCTTAATATGTCTGAACTATTAGCAGCAATATATTCTCATTCAGATATTTAAATGTCTAAAACTTACATCTTTGTATTCCCAAATCTGGAAACTCTATGATTTGAAGAATAAGGTTCATTGGCATGTTTTCATTTTGCAAAAGAGTAATACAAAAACAAAGTATTGCTTCAAAGATTTGATTTCTCTAAAAAATGTCTCTATGAAACAACACACCCCCATTTTTTGATATATGTGGACATTTTAAATTATTTTAGTACATTTTCCAGATTCCAAACATTTTTCTTTACTCTCTTCATTTTCCTTAAAAGAAAAATTTAGCCCAACTCTCCAATTAGGGTATCAGAAATCTCAGGATGCCTCATTAATACCTTAGGAGCTGTAGCAATATCTTACAACCAGAGTATGAGATTCTTGGGACCATAATATAAAGTAAGTTACTATCTTTCTGTGTTATCAAAATTAGAAAACAAAGTATTTAGAACTTAACTATGAGGCAGATATCAATTTACAAGACGAATACCCAAAAAGTGAGAGAAATGGAAAGAAAGAGAGAGGAAGCGATGGAGGGAGGGAAGGAAGAAAAAAAGAAAGAAAAAGGATAATATCTATATTATTATTTTTTAAGAAACTTGAAATACAAACAGTGACACAATCATCATGTTTTTGATCTTACTAGGGAAGGACTGCTCACAAACTTACAAGCAGCTATTGTTACATTAAAGCAATTTTAATGCTCTAATAGAAGATTATGTATTTGCAATGGAAAGTTACTTGAATTTCACACTATAGAGCTGTTAGTGGTAAGTAATTATACAACTGTATTTCCAGTGATGGAGTCCCGTAGCTGTGCTTGTTCCCTTCCCAGTGGAAAATCTCTTGTGAAGCAAAGAGTGGCTAAGGGATTCAAGAGGAGGAAAACACATACCATAAAATATAATTAAAAATTGTGGAGGCTGCATATGACAAGAATAACCATAAAAAACAGATACAAACCAGCTGGCTGTTAACAACTTCTGAGTTATAAAAATCTTAAACCTGCTGTAAAGCACTCAATTCGATTTACATAACCACAGAGCTGACATTCCTTTTAGGCTCCTCTGTTGGGGATTATTTTGACATGTTTTAAAGCAACATAAAAAGCAACTGTGAAAGGAAGACATGTATCATTTTACACTGGAATTCATTCCTGCCTTAAGACCGGACTTTCATACTTTAATCTGAACCTCTTTCCTTGAACTGGAAAATATCTTTAATGGCCACTGCCTGTCTGATTTTACAGTATTATTCTTCAGATACTCACATTTCTAATAACATTGATGCTTTCTGTCTGTGTACTATGTATTTGAAACACTGGCCTTACACAATTTCAGCTCAGTGGTACCCATCCAAGAACCAATATCCATGGTCTATAGAAGGGAATAATATTTTGGTCAACCATGACTAAAACAACTATAATTTCTTAGGAAACTAATGATGCAGACAGCATTCTACAAAAGTAACATAGCTTGCTGTAGGGAATTAAAAATAAACAAAATAAAATAAAATCAATCGTACATTGAGTGAAGTTTTGATGTATAAGTGCTGGCAGCAGAAATTGCCCAGAGGACAAAATGAGCTTTGCTGTTTGATAATTTGCTTGATTCGCTATGTTGCTACATGCAGGGCATTTTATGTCTGACTTATATTTAGTCCAGTCACCTGCTTAATGTTAGAAGGGTTATAATTATAAACAAGAGCTCTGACCATACAGCGTATCAGTATTTCAGATCTGACATAAAATATGTATATTCAACTGAGGTTTACCTATTAGACACATTTTTAGTAATAATTTTATTTACAGTTATAATAAGTAACAAAGTCATTCTATTTTTACTAGATAAAGTAAGCATATGCATTGGTGTCATGTGATAATAATAGCCCCTTAAATGAATACAGTACAAAGATCAAGAATGTGTAGTCATGCATTCAAATTTTCACTCTGCCATTTTCTAGCTTTTCTGATCTTGAGCAACAAATTTGGCTCTCAATTTCCTCATTTATGAACTGAGGTTTTATTTCATGTCATAAAAATTTTGGGAAGATAATATAATATACAAATGCTTAAAAACTAAGTTATAACTTTAAATGAATCTGTAAAATAATATTCCATGTTGTGTGTAAGCTGGTTTTGTTCTATTAGATTGCCTTAGCAATTATAAGAACTCTCCCAGCTCTTTAGCCTGTGTGATTATTTAAAACAGAAATTACCATTAAGATAAACAGAAAAATCAGCTGAGTTTGGTATGGAAGAAACAATAATGTGCTCAGTTTTAATCACTGACAAGTTTGAAATGACAACTGAAAATTCAAGTACAAATAACTAGTGATGGATATGAAATGTTTTGGAAAGTATAATGAATAAGAATGATGACAATAATGAAAAAGAATATAAAGACACTACAGAACTGAAAATAAACAGTGAAAAGAAAAAGAAAAAGACAAAGTTTTGTGAAATCTCTCCATAAGTGTTTCATAGTTGTTTATTATAAAGTATAACAGTAATACTTTGGCTCCATCATTTTGTCTTAAGTAAACATGAACTTAATCACTGGAAAATGTGTTAATACAGAGCAAAATTGATTCCCTGGGATCTTTTAAATTTAATGTATTAGAAGTAAAATTTAATGCTTTTATTATTTTGTTGCCTAGATCTGCCAAAGGATTAATTTAAACTCCAAGAAAGAAGACTGAACGTTATTTAAACTGTGCCCTGGAATGTTACGGCCATTTCTGCACAACAGAATGATTAATGAAGTGTTACTCAAATAGACAATCATGTATAAAATTACCCAAATTTATACATCTAAATTTGATTTAATCAAATGTGTGCATTTCAGATTTCAAAAAACTAATTCATCAGTTACATTGTTTCTGTATAGTATTGGAAAGGAATATAAACTTGTGAAACTTGCTAAGTTACATGTTTCCAAAATAAAATATCAAATAAAATGTTTTAGATAAAATGACTCCTTGGGATTATTTATTTTTATTTTGTCTTCATGCTGAAAGTTAGAACTACTACTACTCATAATAACAATGCTTATGAAATTGTCTTAAATGTAAAAAAACAAAAATACTCTATAACACACCTGGGAGACAATAGTCAAAATATTTATAGTGAGATATCAAAGCCTGGTGGTCCACATAGCTTCTCAGTAGGCTAATTTTCATACTTTCTTTTTTGCCCTGTAAATCTTTTTTTTCATAAGTGAAACTTTTTGTCCTATCTCCTAGAACAATGAACAATTAATCTATATCCTTTTGAATATCCAAAGACAGCATCCCTAAAGCCCCATGACTTCTCTATATATCTTCATTTCCTTCAACCAATCTTAAGAAAATAAGTTTCAGTACTGATTATTCAATCTGGTCACACTGCTTTCTGTTGTGGCCTCTCAAGACACAGTAACCATAAATGGGCACAATACTGTTGATATGGTCTAAGCAAGTAAGGCTGCTGCCAAAACAGTAATATGTAGAGCCTACTGGCACCCCCATAATTTATCAAATTTAAAATAGGCAAGAGAACCATCATATTGGCAACAGTACATTGACGTTTTACTCTCAGATGCAAAAATCATACTTAGGTTATAAACATCAAATGTATTGTTAAAAAATGTCTAGAGTAAAACGCGTCACTGGTGAAAAAATATTTTTTAAAATCATGATATAATAACCATTAATGAACACAAAGCTGCTCATAAGAATGCATGGTTGTTGCACAGTGAATTAGGAGACAAACTTGGCAGTCAGGTTAACAATACTGAGCAGAAAAATCAGTGACAAACTTTATTTGTCTGTAAAATGGAAATCATAATAACTACCCAAAGTATAGGAAGTGAAAAGTTGAAGTGGCTCAGCTGTGTCCGATTCTTTGCAACCCCATGGGGTATACAGTAAATGGAATTCTCCAGGCCAGAATACTGGAGTGGGTAGCCCAAGATCTGGGATCGAACCAAGATCTTCCCGCATTGCAGGCTGATTCTTTACCATCTGAGCCACAGGGGAAGCCCAAGAATACTGGAGTGGGTAGCCTATCCCTTCTCTAGCAGAACTTCCCAACGCACCCAGGAATCCAACCGGGGTCTCCTGCATCGCAGGCAGATTCTTTAACAACTGGGCTTCCCTTGTGCCTCAGGTGGTAAAGAATCCGCCTGTGATGCGGGAGACCTGGGTTCAATCCCTGGGTTGGGAAGATCCCCTGGAGAAGGGAAAAGCTACCCGCTGCAGTATTCTGGCCTAGAGAATTCCATGGACTGTACAGCCCATGAGGTTGCAAAGAGTCGGACAGGACTGAGCGACTTTCACTTTCAGTTTCTTTACCAACTGAGCTATGAAGGAAGCCCATTATAGGGATTAAATGAGCTTACATATGTAAAAGAACTTACTAACTGAAATCTAATAAGTGCCAATAGATGGTAACAATTACTAACACTTTAATATACTGAAAACTGTATTCGCATTAATGTGTGAGAATGTGCATAAGTGTGTGTAACTACCCCAAATGAGAAAAATATTTATCAGAAGCCAGTGGAGGAATTAAAATCAGAAAGACCAGAGACAAAAATTCAAAAACATCAATCAGTTATCTTTTGCTACCTTGTTTCTTTAATCAGACTTAAGCCTTTGCTAAACACAAGGTTTCAACAACCTTGACAATTAAACTACTTTAAATAAAATTCAAGAAGACAAGGGGGAAGAGGAGGAGAAAACAAAAAAAAGGGCTAGGTTGAAAGAATATCAGGTTGGGGAGCAAAACTTGGGTTCCTATGAAAAGCATTAGCAGATCTTTAATGCAGCCATTAAAAGTTTTCTGTTCAAAGAGTTATTGGAGAAAGTACTCTAGTTAACAACTGAACAATTAAACATAAACTACTATATCACGAAACACAGGAGCAGTCAGACTCAGAAATTTAAGAAAATGTATTTAGTGGTTGAGGTTAATCAGAGTCCCACATTCCCTTAAGAGGCCAGTTGTATAGATTAGAACTCTACTAGGCTTTTAGAGTGAAAACAGATAAGAAATAAATTTTAGAGACGGCAGTTGTTCAACATTTTAAAGAACAATTCATCATTAATTTGCTAATGTTTGATATAATTTGCATGGCCATCTCAAAAAATATAGCCATGTATGTTTCCAAAGACTGCAAAACATAAAGTTCATTAATAATCACATAATTTTTCAACTCTAAAAGGGATTTAAGTGACTCACTTACTGGCAACAGTACACTGAGGTTTGATTCTCTAATGTAAAATCTAAGGTTGCAAATACCAAATGCTATTGTTAAAAGTCTCCTGTGTGAAGTAGATTGGTGAATACACGTCAAAAAAAATCATGATCAAACCTGGCACTTTTGTTGACAGACTTTGTAGTGAGGTCGAAGGTGTAATTAGGCCAGAAAATTACTTTCTCACTATTAAAATTGTTCCCTTCAGGTCTTGAGTTATCAGTCCAGAAAATTTCATTAAACACTAAATTCACTTTAAGACAACTGTCAAAATTAAGCAGAGGTGAGTCAAGTCAAGGTCCTAATATTCAAATCTTTCATTTGGATTTGAGAGTCAATGTAAAATAAAAACTGCTATCTATTCATTTTTCTATCAAGACTCAACTTTTTGAAAATTTCAGAAACAACATGTTTTTTTCCCTTTGAAAAACAAAATGAAGTAGAATAACAAAATAAATGTAGAATTTGAAATGCTTAATAGGCATAAATTGTTGAAATTGTTTCTACTTCCTATTCATTGAGATCTTAATATGAAACTGGTAAAAATGCAAGTGGTCACAAGTATTGCAAATACAATGCAAAGAGAAAAAAAGAATCCAAAACCTAGATTTTGAGGACTGATAAAATTTGGAATGATACCAATGATGAAACTGTGATTCCACCATATTTGCTTTAAAACAATCCTGAGATAATATACTCTGTTTGTAAACAATTGGTTCACCACATTTAGAAAAACAGCAAGACATAGGCCATTCTGGTAAATATTAATGTTCAGTGTACAAGTGAGCAAGGACTCAGCATTTATAAACAAAAATAAAATATGTTACATGACACGGTGGAATTACAAGTAACATAATTTCTTATTTTTCCAAAATGAGGCAATAATAGCTTAATAATTAAATATATGAAATATAGCTCTGACTATTTTGTCAATTATTATCAAATGAGTTAGTGTTCAATAAACTATAGTGAAAAGTATTTCTCTAATTCTTGGAACCAAAGAACTTACACTGAACTTCCCTTGGAGGCCAGTTGTTACAATGTCTCAACCAAGTAATATATCAATTGCACAAATAAATAATAACATAGAGATTTACTACTAATGAGGGATGGGGCAAGTGAAAACCCAAAGAGTAAACAATTAATAAAGGTTTAGGAATTTTCTTCAATTATTTGGGGTAAAATAGCATAATTCTGTCTTAATAAGTAATACTACACTATGCTTGACTATTCATAAAGTTCAGAAATAATTCTAAAGCAGGAAACAATTGTAAGTCAGTTAGCATTACATTATGCAGCAAAGTGCAATTTTTTAAATAAAAAAGGCTTGATGGGCTTTTCCATAAACAAAAGATAGCCATGTTAGAATTAAAATTCAAACACAGTGGCTTATTAAGCAATTAAGCATGATTATAATTCTAAAATTTAATTTTTTACATCACTCATTCTATTCTTTTGCTAACTCTATACTAAGCCTCCAAATCAAAGCACTGAACATATCAGCTATTTAAAATATAACTAATTTAAAATAAGTTAAGCTTCTACCCAACATCAAACTAGTGGTTAGAATACCTACAATACAAGAATATGATTTATCTGTCAAATATATGAAGTTGTGGTGTGAGTTTTTCAAATTAAGATTAAACATGTTAATACAAACTTGAAGCGTTCTTCAAGAATTTGACTCCATTATCTTAAAAAGTCTTTCATTTTGATTCATCCCGTTTCAATTCTACTCAAAGTATAAATAGCCTCTAAGGTGGATAATGTGTTCCTTGGAATGGATTATACAGTAAATAACAGGGTCTATAATTACCCTTCCTTGAGTCCAATCCTCAAGTGAGGCCTTCTCTTCAACTTAAACAAATCATTTAAACCACTGGTGCCTTAGTTAACTTGTATGTAAAATGGGATAAGCAAGACATTTTTCATAGTTTGTTGTAAGAAATAAATTAATCTTTAGATGTTAGCAGATTTACTATTATGTTAATAGTTACTGAATAAATGTTTCCATTCCCTCTTATTTTAACAAATTAACTGCATTGACTGATGAAAATATTTTAATTTAACAGTTTGACTAGATATCATGCTAGAAACTGAACAGAGTGGTGAAAAGTATAGACATAGCTACTGTTTTTACATATAAAAGTGCTTGAACTTTTTCAGCAAAATATACATGTATCTGATAAATTGGTTTCATTTCTTTTCATTGGATAGTATGTATAGACAAAGTTTTAGAGTAAATA
Organism: Bos indicus; assembly: GCF_029378745.1. NCBI lineage: Eukaryota > Metazoa > Chordata > Mammalia > Artiodactyla > Bovidae > Bos > Bos indicus. Next base: position 46,141,598 of record NC_091771.1, read on the forward strand.
AATGATATAACTGCAAGAATATCTATAACAAAGACATACAAGATGTACCATGTAGATTAACTCAAGGTAAAATTTTGAAGCAAATCTCATACATTTTCACTTACAAAAATATTCTCTTTCTGTGTTTTCATCTGCAATATGGCCATGGCTTTTATAAACCACATGATTAAGACTACAAATTGGAAAAAGTTTTCAAAAATGTTTTCTAGAAAGTAAAGTTGTTTTTGAATGTATTCATAGGGTTTCCAAATATATTACTTAAGAAATGTACATTGTCTTTAAGAAAGTCATGCTTACAGAGGAAATAAGAAATCAGTTAAAAATATAATGATTATTAATGAAAAGATGGCATAAAATTTGTCAAAATAATGAAGTACCACACATGCTAGTTAATGTGGTCTTTTAGGAACAAAACTAAGTGAGATTAAGTTAAAAATGAGGCAGCTGCTGACGGCAGTTTCTAGGTACAGATTTTTTGCACATAGCATAGCATCAATATTTATTCATGAAAGACTATAACTGAAGCTCTTTTCAACAATATTTTGTGAAAAGAAAATGAAGAGAAAAACAGAAGCACACTCAATTCTTAACGTAGCTAAGATCTCACTTTAAATCTCTCTGATTCTTACAGATAAAAGAAACATGAACAAATAATGGTAGCCCATGTCACATATGTTTAACTATAATCCTGAAATTTAAGACATTAATGCCTAGGGACCCCCGAAGCAATATATTTCCTTGAATTCAGGCCAAGAACAACATTGATCTAGGCAAAATTAACTGGATGGACAGTTAACACTTTCAAGGAAAACAAAAATTACTATTAAGAGTATAGAATAGTGCACTAATGGGAGTGATGAGACTGACCATTTTTATGATCAATTTAAAGAATATCAAAAAAGCAATCTGCCTTTTTCATTAAAATATCAATATTGGTATTTGGGAGAAGTGTACATTTCTAAAATGTCTACCTTCTAATAGTCCTCGCTCATTGATACATATAGTATTTTATTAGAGATGATTGATGTGAAGCTCACTGTAATTTCAAAAATTCATAGAATATTATTATGTCATGAAATCCATGCCGAGAAAGCAATTGCCGTTATAAATCAAAAAGACAACTCATATGGACAGGTCATATGGTAACTGGTTCTTCTTGGAATGGTATACTTAAATGTAATTTATTCAATAAGTAACTTAAAGGTTAGGTATGATGAGATGAATCTCATCCTCAAATAACTCCAAAATATTGTTATATTCTAAAAGGAAAGAGATCAATTTTCTTGGAATTTAGAGATTCTTGCATTTATATGCCTTGGAATTAACATGGTTCTGTGTAATTCTTCTGAAGTGTTTTTACACCCTAATATAATCCCCTGGAAAGATTTCATTAAGCAATATAAGATAATAAGTAATACAAAAGACATTTACAGCTTTAATACGTGAGTGAAGGTTTCCAATAGGACAGACTCTGAAAACCTTCACAATGCCACATTTTCACCTTTAGAAAATAGTTTTCAACTAGATGTTTTAACAGGGAAGAATGACTGAAAATTTACTTCTAGGGAATAACATTTCACCAGAAGGAGAAAACATGCTATTGACTTTAATATTAAATATTATACATGCTTAGAATCTTGACAATTTAGCATCACTTTTTTGAGTCTAACTCAACATAGTCATTTATAATCTCAAAACCCTTTGGAAGAGACAAAGATTCTTACATTCCTTTTAATGCTTAAAAACTTCACACTGTTCCTTTAAATCATATCCTTACATCTCAGGAGGCAAAGTCAAATCATTAGAAAATACATATTTAGAAAAATAGTCTCTCCACATATATTTGCATTTCTTAAATGAAAGCTAATGGGAATATGTTTGATGGAATGACATTCCATCAAAGGATTTGATGTTAGGAGGCATTTCAGTGAATTAAAATTCTAAATATCACAATGATCAAAAAGTAATCATTGACATGAGAAGATTGTATCAGGAGAAAAATATTTTATTTGAGCTAATTGGAAGATACAAAAGCAATTTTTTAAAAAACAGGAGATGCTTACTGTCTGATTCCATAAATAAAGGAAAGGACATATCATCTGCAGAACTGATGTGTTCAAACTGATAGATAAATAACTGGTATTCTACTTGCTGCTGCTGCTGCTAAGTCGCTTCAGTCGTGTCCGACTCTGTGAGACCCCATAGACGGCAGCCCATCAGGCTCCCCCGTCCTTGGGATTCTCCAGGCAAGAACACTGGAATGGGTTTCCATTTCCTTCTCCAATGCATGAAAGTGAAAAGTAAAAGTGAAGTCGCTCAGTCGTGCCCAACTCTTAGCGACCCCATGGACTGTAGCCTACCAGGCTCCTCTGTCCATGGGATTCTCCAGGCAAGAGTACTGGAGTAGGGTACCATTGCCTTCTCTGGGTATTCTACTTGGAACAAGGCAAATGTCCTGTTTTGAGAATTGTAATAAGACCAAATCTCAAATGACACCTTGCTATATAAGACTTTGCAAAGTGTTTGTGATACATTAGCTCATCACAAAAGTCCTACCAAGTAGGAGATAAGGCAGATATTATGTTTGGTTTGTACATGATTAAGTAAGTATTTCCGAAGGCAGCTCCATATAGGAAAATAACTAGTAAATTGGAGTCACAAAATTTGAATTGGAAACTGTTTCTAGTACATAATAGTGAAACTTTGGACAAGTCTCAGCATTTTTTCCCCTCTTTTCTAAAATGATGTTTTATGTCCTAGTATCAACCTTGTGGGGTTTCCTAGGTGGCTCAGTGGGTAAAGAATCTGCCTGGAATGCAGGAGACATAGGAGATGCGGGTCTGATCCCTAAGTTGGGAAGATATCCTAGAGGAGGGCAAGGCAACCCACTCTAGTACTCTTGCCTGGAGAATCCCATGGACAGAGGAGCCTGGTGGGCTACAGTCCACAGAGTCGTAAAGAGTTGGATATGACTGAAGCGATTGAACACTCACACATACATCTAACTTGTAATTATTGAGGCCAGGTAGTGTTAGCCAAGGCCACATTGCTAGAAGTGATGAGGAAGAGAATAAAAACCAGACTTTTCAGTTACGAGTTAGGAATTACATCACAGCATCATGTTGTTTAAAAAAAAAAATGCATGTCTTTATAGAAAATTATAGCCTACTAATTATATTATAAAATCAGCGACAGTAAAAGGATCAAATCCATTTTGGTGTTCTCTAGGAATCTGGTTTATGGTAACTTTAGTTAAAATGTGAAATGGCACAAAAGTAGATCTGAAAATAGTTTAATCTGCTGTACATATCCTTAGCCATATATCAACAAGTGAACATGATGAAGTGCTCTCACATTAATTATACTGACTACTTCCTTAATGAAGTGCAAAAGTGTTTGCGTAATCTGATTCAATTTATTGAATTAGGTTACAGTTTTATCATTTTGAAAACTAGCTTATTGTTTACTTTACAGTATATGTCAATTCATTCCCAACAATTAATAGTACAGCATACAGCTGAAATCAATTGAAAGCAATCTTCATTTTTAAAGTCTACTAGCATTTGTGGTGTGCATATTTCAAAGAGCAATATATGACAGTTTGAACATATAACAGTAGCAATATTTCATATCAATAAGGCTTATTCTGCCACAAACAAAATTTTATAAAAAGAAATTATTGTAAGTAAGCCCTGAAAATAAATTTGTAATAACAAAATTTTAGTGTTAACTAATTCCATTAGGATTATCTAGAGAGCACATTACATGAATTTGAATAAACTGCCAAACTAAGACTTCTAAACCTAAGCTATACATCTTTTTAAAGTTATCAGTTTTATTCTTAAATCCAAAGGAATGATAGTCTGCAATAAAAATCAGTAACACTTGGATCGGCCTGTTTAATTACATTAATACTACTTTATCTTTGCCGAGCTTCATCATTTACAGAATACTGTTATAAATTGTGTCATTTGACATTCATGGCAATTTAATGAGAAAATAATTTTGAGATAAAAAGACTCTTTATACATGAAAAATAAAGGATCAAAATACTTGACTGGTTCAATTATTATAATTTTTAAAAGTTGATTGTTGGAAGTATTCCACAAATTTCAAGAACTGACAGGGAACTATATTCAATACCCTGAGATGAACCATGATGGAAAAGAACATAATAAAGTATATGTATATATACTTTACATATATATTTTTATATATATATATCACTGAAACATGTTGCTGTACAGCAGAAATCAATACAACACTATAAATCAACTATACTTCAATAATAATAAAACTGACACTTCTCTTGGAGACTTTATTTTTTACAGTGGAAAGTCAAATCAAATTAATTTATAGTAAAGTTCAAGGTCTTTCATTTAAATCCCTTTAAGAATTCATGCCTTTCTGTTATCAATTCTGATGATCTTTACTGGTTAAAATAATATTTTTCACCCTTCATTCCAAATCCTACCATGGCTAAAAATATTCTCTTATATAATATTTAATGATTGTCATTTTATCCTAGTATTAATCTTACAGCTATGGACCCCTTCACAGAGTACTCATAAGAGAAGGACAAAGAGAACAAAGGAGCATAAAAACATTCAAAATTTTCTTTAAATTGGAAAAAATGTATTTGTGAGCCTACAGTCACAGTCTTGCCCATGAATTAACCAACCCATCTATGAATACCAGGGTAAAAAACAGTATGATAGCTTATAAACATGAAACATTCTTATCAAAAATAATGTTTAAAAACCATCTCAAAAACTATGAAAGAATATGACTATAAAACCTTGAAGGATGGAGTTAAAAGGATGGATGTCTTTTAACTAGAAAGGCACCATACAAAGTTTAGAAAATAATTCAAAGTAAAATAAAATAGAATCATCAAATTTTATAATTAGAAAAGAATAAGACTGCCTTATTCAATCTACCTCCTTCCAATGCGGAATTACCTTCAAATTTCCCCTAACAACAATAATTACTAAGAAAGGAAATGGAAGGTTGGTGTCCAGGAATGAAGGAATTTGTTTTAAACTATTACACTTCTGTACTGTGAACAATATGGCCAACAAAAAGTAATTAAATATATATACTATCGCTAACTTTTCATCCCACTTTCCTACTAAACCCTTCTGTCAAAAGGAAAAGTTAATGTTTTAAGAGTAATAAGCTTCACTTTTAGATAGTTCTCCTTGTAGCAAGACTTTCTTATGGAAGCCAATGTAGACGTCTATAATTACTGTTCATCAGTTAGATTTCTGTCCTTGAAAGAGCACAGTATGAATCGACTCTATCATTCACTTCAGATCCTCTGTAACTCTTCTTAAGACTAAACATTACCATCATTTCCCAAACCCTATCATCTAGGCTATTCCCTTAATGATCAGAGTTTGTCAAAGTCCTACTAAAGACTGTGGTGCCATGACTGAGCATAACATTCCAGATGTCATCTGGTGTACAGAATAAAACTATGCTATTTCTCTTTCTCCAGACTGTATAGCCTTAACCATGAAGCTTAGGTGTCTAGCACTTCCAGAATTTTTATCACAACACTGGTTTATATAGCTGCACAAACAAATAAAATCCTTCAGTGATTTTCATTTAAAATGTTTTCAAATCAGGTCTTAGGTTCATTTACAACTAGAGCAATAATGCTTTGGGAAAATGAATTCAGGTTTTAATAATATAGTTACTTTTCTGACCTTTGCCAACTTTATTTGTAATGTTTGGTCCTGTCAACACTTGCAATTAGCAATTCTATTCTTTACAAAGAAGAGCATAAAAGTTGCAAAACATACCTCAGTATGCATGGAGAAAATACAAAAAAATTTCAACACAGAATTTAAATCCTTAGTAACAAAGCTAGAACATTTCATTAAGGAAATAAGTTGAAGTTTGGGTTAGCCAAAAGGAGAAAAGCCTACCAAAGACAGAGAAGGAAACTAAACAAGAATTCTATTTATCTTGTATAGCTTTTGTTCTACAATATCTTTCAGTTCAGTTCAGTTCAGTTCAGTCACTCAGCCATGTCTGACTCTTTGCGACCCCAGAAATTGCAGCACGCCAGGCCTCCCTGTCTATCACCAACTCCCGGAATTCACCCAAACTCATGTCCATCGAGTCGGTGATGCCATCCAGCCATCTCATTTTCTGTTGTCCCCTTCTCCTTCTGCCTCCAATCCCTCCCAGCATCAGAGTCTTTTCCAATGAATCAACTCTTCACATGAGGTGGCCAAAATATTGGAGTTTCAGCTTTAGCATTGTTCCTTCCAAAGAACACCCAGGACTGATATCCTTTAGAATGGACTGGTTGGATCTTCTTGCAGTCCAAGGGACTCTCAAGATATATCTTTAGGAATACTCAAAATATATCTGTAGCAGATTTAGTTGTTTTTCCTGAATGAATATTATTTAATGTGTTCATCATTTCTCTTGATTGAAAAAGTGAAAGTGAAGAAGAATTTTCTTAGTGGCTCAGGCAGTAAAGAATCTGCCTGCAATGCAGGAGACCAGGGTTAATCCTTGGGATGGGAAGATCGCCTGAAGGAGATGGCTATCCACTCCAGTATTCTTGCCTGGGTAAGTCCATGGACAGAGGAGCCTGGTGGCCTATATAGTCCATGCAGCTATAAAGAGTCTTTGGTTATTTATTTATTTATTTTTCTGAATGAACATTATTTAATGTATTTCTCACTTCTCTTGGTTAGGGAAGGAGCCATGTGTGTGTGCTCAGTCGTATCTTACTCTTTGACTCTATGGACTGTAGCCCACCAGGCTGTCTGTCCATGGAGTTCTCCAGGCAAGAATACTGGAGGGGGTTGCCATTTCCTACTCCATGGGATCTTCCTGACCCAGGAATTGAACCCAGTCTCCTGTGTCTCCTGCTTCCAGAGGTAAATTCTTTACCACTGTGTCACCTGGAAAGTCTAGAGAAGGAAAAAAAGATAGTAATAGCACCTCCTGCTGGTCACTAAATTAAAGCAAGCAGTAAAAGACAAGACCTTGCAGGAGGCAGGAACCTGGTAGACTTCAGTTCATGGGTCGCAAAGAGTCAGACAGGACTGAGCACGCAGGTAGGCGCTAAAAGACAACAAGTGACATGTTGTATAAATGCGGGACTAGAATATTGTATGCTGCTGCTGCTAAGTCGCTTCAGTCGTGTCCGACTCTGTGCGACCCCACAGACGGCAGCCCACCAGGCTCCCCCTTCCCTGGGATTCTCCAGGCAAGAACACTGGAGTGGGTTGCCATTTCCTTCTCCAATGCATGAAAGTGAAAAGAGAAAGTGAAGTTGCTCAGTCTTGTCCGACTCTTTGCAACCCCATGGACTGCAGCCTACCAGCCTCCTCCGCCCATGGGATTTTCCAGGCAAGAGTACAGGAGTGGGGTGCCATTGCCTTCTCCGAGAATATTGTATGAGAATCCGACAAATAAAAAGATAATCCACAAAGCTCTGGCTAAATCCACACACCATCCACCAGCATAATCAAAAATGACCCTTAAAATCTGATTTGCTTTTCTCAATGTAAATAAATATCTCTTCTGTCACAGGAGACATCATATTACTAAAAAAAGAAGCAAATAATATCCTGCAATTAGTCAGTTAAGTATATTAGCAACTTCATTACTACAAATCTGCTGAGAGAGAAATTTAAGTGGATTATAACTCTGCGTATGGACCAGTGTAGGCATAGGAGACTACAGAACTCAATAGAAATTTGGAAGAAGGAAACAAATTAGGGAGGAAAGGACTGTAATTTTCTTCTAAATTAAGTAGATGAAAGGCCTGTCCAGAAGTCTAGTAATATGTGGTTATTCAATTAAATCTTTAATAACAATCTTTACTTAAGAACTTTGAAAATATTTTAATTTATGCTAGTAATAACCAGGACATATAATAATTTGACTGAAATGCTTGATTATAATATATACCACATATTTAATAAAGTAAATATATTTATTATCTAGTCTTTCATACAAATGCAATATTTACAGTTAGTTATGAACTACATATTATTCACGTATGTATTAAATTAGGTGTATATCAAGATACTGTGGGTACATTTATATATATGCAGGAATTTTAAAGACTAGTATATTCTATGTTATCATTCTATTCCTGAAAATATTGCTTCTTTAGAACATCAATTTAGAAATATTAATTTCATCAATTACTGTTGATAATGCTGAAATGTAGACATCACAACCCACCAACAAATAATTTACCTCCATTTACCTAGTACACCTCCATCAGGCCCTAGACTCTGCATCTTTAATCTGGAGCCTAACTGTACTTAAATGGGTTTTATAAACTGCATTATAACACCAATGTTGAAATTTGTAACTCTGAGGTTTAATCATGTCTCACAGAAATCCCTTGATAAACATATATTAGCCATATTCCTGAACAAATACTTATGTTGAATATCTGCTTTGTGGCTAGCAGTACTCTACACAATGGCATACTGTGGTAAACAATCACCAAAATCCATTGGTATGGATAACTTTCATACCACACTTGGGGCCCTCTTAATATCTCAACCAGGAACTTTCTGGGTGTGGAAGGCTGACAAGGATCCCAAAGTTATGCTCACATTTTTTAACCTGTGAATGCCTCCTTAAGAGGAGAGTCTTTGGAGATATGATGACACTGATGATTTTGAGATGGGGAGTTGATTTTGGATAAACTGATGTGTCCTAAATACGTCCACATGTGTCCTTTCAAGAGAAAAAAAAGGAGATTTACACACACACAGATACACACACAGACACACACACAAGAATAGGTGGAAATTACGGTCACAAGCCAAGGGAAGCTGGAGTCTCCAGAAGCTCAAAAAGGTAAGGAAACAGGTGCTCCCAAAGAGATTCCAGAGGGAGTGTGGCCCCACCGATAACTTGAGATGGACGTGTGCTGCTTGTTTTTGAATGGTGGCTCAGATGGTAAAGCGTCTGTCTACAATGTGGGAGACCCGGGTTCGAGCCCTGGGTTGAGAAGATCCCCTGGAGAAGGAAATGGCAATCCACTGCAGTACTATTGCCTGGAAAATCCCATGGACAGAGGAACCTGGTAGGCTACAGTCTATGGGGTCGCAAAGAGTTAGACAAGACTGAGCGACTTCACTTTCACTTTCAGAACTGTGACAGAATTGATTTTTTATTTATTGTAGTCACAATATAAGTGGTAATTTGTTACAGTAGCCACAGGAAACTAACAGTGTTCAGTACAAGTTTTAAAATTAAACAAATTATGTGATGAATTTCAAATTTAGGTTAAAGTGCTCACTAGTATCTGACTCTTGCGACCCCATGGACTTTTCCAAGGGTCACGGAATTCTCCAAGCCAGAATAGTAGAGTGGGTTAGCCTTTTCCTTCCCCAGGGGATCTTCCCAACCCAGCGACCGAACCCAGGTCTCCTGCATTGCAGGCTGATTCTTTACCAACTGAGCTATCAGCCTTCCAAAAAGGAAAAAGAAGATAAATTACTTAAAGATAAATTACTTTCTTTTCAAGAAAAATTTAAAGGGAAAAGTACTTGAAATTCTGGTAGCTCAGTGATAAAGAAATACCTGCCAATGCAAGAGATGTGAGTTTGGACCCCTGGGTTGGGAAGATCCCATAAAGAAGGAAATGGCAACGAACCACAGTATTCTTGCCTGGAAAATCCCATGGACAGAGGAGCCTGGCAGGCTGCTTGAGTCCATGGGGTCTCAACAGAGTCAGATAGGACTTAGCCACTAAACAGCAACAACAAACAACATGCATCAGATACTGATAAGTCAAATGCATTACTTTCAAAATGTCCAATGATTAAGTTTCACAAGTATTTCCTACATACAGATGTATGAAAATACATATTTATATATACTGCATAAACATTAATGTCTTAAATGTTTTGTATCATATTTATTCTTTGAGTAAGGCATTCAAAAGATTTTTATGTTTAAATTATTAGTGAAGATGATCAACTCATTTGTGACTGTTTTACTTGTTATTCTTACTTGGGAGCCTCTCCAGGGAATACAATGCATTTGTTATGATAAAGTTCTCAATATGGAAAACACATTTCCACATAATGAATTTTTCCCTTGGAAGTTGGAAAGCTTAATGAATTTAAAATATTACAAATGTTGATACTACAAAAAAAAAAAAAAAAAAAAACAGGTAGTTTGGATGCTGTTGCCAGTTGGTAATATTTAGAAAGAAAAATAAAGCCTATAAACTTTGAAAATGTCTTTGAATTATAAATCCACATGAGAATACTTTCCTATTTTTTTAAGACAAAAATATTTCAACAGAATTGACTCTTGCTAATACTGCCCTAGTATAGTATTATTTCCACAATAGTAAAACTGCATTTATAGGTTCTTACTTTTTAACCATAGTGCCTTTGTGTTTACAATTGCTTTTTTTTAATCCTGATCGCATATTATTTGCCTACAAGGCCACAGTGAGAGAAATGATGTGTCTAAGAAGCAAAACTATGAATCATCTATTCATTTAACTTGAATGTATTTGGGAAAAATAGGTAATGGATAACTTTTTTTAATGAAAAAGGCAAATACTGAGAGTCACTGAGTTATTTCTTAAAACTTACATGAAAATTGTGTTTCAAAACTAGTTTGCATTCTGCCCTAAAGATAAAGTCAAGAAATTGGCCAAATATGCTATCTCAAATTGCACTCCTGGCACAGGAGGGGAGTATTTAGAAGTCCTAAGTAACCCTTTCCTTAATTGTAAAATACACATGATTCTATAAAAAGTATGAATGTTACGGAAATTCTGTTGCTAGGATGAATTTATTTCAAACTGGTATTTATTATCAAAAATGATTTATGATATGTGCTCAGTCCAAATAAATGTAGAGAGCACTACAGGAGGTGTTGTGTTGTGAGACTCTACAAAGAACCTTCTTTCTTTCATTAACTTCCACTTCTGGTTGCTATGGCACCCAGTGACAACCATAAATTTAGAAATTATCACCATCTGCCCACGCCCCCTTCTAAGGTTACACACAAGCCCACTTGAACAACCAAAATAGCAAACAAAAACTCCATAAGCAATTTTAAAGTTTTTTCTTTTCAAATTATAGATACCTAAGTAAATAATCCTAGGGCTGGGAACACACTTTTTAAAAATATAGTCTTTTTTTTTTTTTTTTTAGAAAAGCAAATTCCTTAAGGAAAGATTATAACTTAACTACAGTGTTCAGTTGTTGAAAAGAAAAATGAGGAAATGATTGGAAACAAATTGATAGATTTTTATAAATTATCAAAATAAATAAACTTTTGTCAAGGACCAATTCAGGCAACCTTGAATGTGAATCTGTATCTATTATGCTTTCCAAATGGTAATATTGGAGTACAAAAGTACAGGTCAATATTTATATGCAGTCAATGATGTAATCTTATAAAGGATTTGAGATTTGAGAGTGAGTTGTTTCCTTCTTTGTTCTTTTGAGGTCTATGTGTTTTTGTACTTGTTTTGCTAGTTTTAGAACAATGATTTCCAAGTCATTAAAAGATATTGCGCATGCTAAGTGGCTTCAGTTCTATCCAACTCTTTGCAGCACTATGACTGCAGCCTACCAGGCTCCTCTGTCCATGGGATTCTCCAGGCAAGGATACTGGAGTGGGTTGCCATGCCCAACCCAAGGATCAAACCCATATCTCTTACATCTCTTGTATTGGCAGGTGGGTTCTTTATCAGTAGCACCACCTAGGAATTCCTGGGAAAAAGATGTTTTAAACTCCAAACTCACAGGTCAAAAATATAGAGAAATAGCCTTAAACTACTTTGCTTAATGTAAAAAAAAAAAAAAAAAAATGTTGCTATATCATTTTTTCAATGTTTCAAGAAATAACATATTTTATCTTTCCCACTTTGGGAAAAAATAGCATTTTACTTTTAAAGAAAGTAACAAATATAAATAAAGTTCTGGGACAAAATGTCTATATATCCCTATTGAATCATATTCCCCCAGTACACTAAGTACTCCTTGGGAGAAAAGTGTTCCACGCTTTTGTGAACTATATGATATCTTTACAATGATTAAATTTCCAGCTAATGTTTTAAGATAGAATAAACATGCTCTAGGAGTTTAAGATATTATTCTGTAGTCTCTAAAATTTAGAGACTTCTCCATCTAGAAAAACTTTGTGTAAAAAGAGCAATCATAAGAATATATTAAGATAGCATGATTCACGCACAACAGTCAAACTTCTGGCAGTTTCAAATCTTTGGCCAAATGTCCAAAATTTGAATTAAGTGAATTAGGCAACAGTGAGTTCACAAGACTTGTTTTAAAGCCATTCCCTGGGAACTATAGAGTATTAAACTATCTAAATCCACATCTTCAAATTCAGTCTGCTCTCCTGGTAAGTCTCCATTTCCTCATCCTTCTCTGGAATATGACTCTTAAGGCTTGTTTCAATGTAATGAAGTGAAGTAACTCAGTCGTGTTCGACTCTTTGCAACCCCGTGGACTGTAGCCTACCAGGCTCCTCCCTCCATGGGATTCTCCAGGCAAGAAAACTGGAGTGGGTTGCCGTTTCCTTCTCCAGGGAATCTTCCCAACCCAGGGATCCAACTCGGGTCTCCTGCATTGCAGGGAGATGCTTTAACCTCTGAATCACCAGGGAAGCCCCTTTCAATGTAATAGCTCGAGAGAAATCTTAATTTCTGGGCTCACAACATATTAGTAAGAACAAAAGTTTTTTAAAAAGCACATAAAATGTATGAAATGGTCCTGCTTCAAAAATGAAGTGATGAGTCAAGTTAAAATTACCTTCAGTATCTCTGTTCACCAAGTTAAAAGATATTTCAGAAAGGGATCTATCAAAAATGACTTAATATTTTGATTTTGAGTTTTGGCTTGTGATCTTCAGTTGTTTCAAAACTTCTTACCCCAAAGTTACTTGATGGTCTTAACTGTGGAAGGTGCTGCTATACTTAGATCCTGATGATATCATCTTATCTCACCATCTCTTAGGTGGTGAAGTATTTATTGTTTTCACCTTAAAACACTGGCAGGCAATTTGGAACTAGATCTTCCCTATTTCAATACGAAAACAATCTAGAATACTTTTCACCCCAAACATAACCGATTAGTTAGAATCAACACAAACTTATCAAATACAAAATAATGATTATTAAAATGATTATTTTTAAAGCCCCAGACATATTCATTGAGAAGTCAAAGACTCTTTCTTCTAGCACACCTGAGTCTTTCAATCATAAAACATAAAAAGCTAAGATTTTCTTTCCACCTTGTCTGCACAGCACCAACCCCCTTGCCCAAAATTTGTAAATCAGAAAATTTTATTTAGTTAAATAAAATGTTCATCCTTAACAAAATGCTACCTATTTCATTCCTAAATATCAAATTTGGAATTAGAATTTCAGGCAGTAGGATTCAGTCACTTGTGAATCATGACCTAAATTAACAAATAGGAATGATGATACATGCTCTGTAATTGGGTTATTTTCAGCTATTGATTTCATTTTTCTGTTTCTCAATTTTTCACCTGCAAGCATTAGCATAAAAATATAACTCTTCATTGGAAAGTGAATCATTTACTTTTAAGAACCTTTCATATCTTACTAAAAACTGTAAATACATAAAATGAACAAATAACTTCAAATTCAACTCAGTGGATGTTTGACAAAGGTTCATAAAAGTGAACAAACTGTTCAGACACTGTCACAAAATAAAGGTGAGTTAAAAGAGCCATTCCTTCCAAGGAGCTTTCAATGCAGTATGGAATGTGAAATAAGACACCCGTGATTATATCACAGCCTAGAAAAAGACAAGTGTTACAATAGAAAAAGAAAACACTAACATGGGCATTCAGAGAAAAAAAATGAAGACTTTCTCCTGATCTTGCTAGATTCTCTTTACTGTTCCAGTTATTGTTAAATGACACTTACATATTTATATGTCTATCTCCTCAACAAACTTTCATGATGGCAAGAATAAATAAATACTATATGCTATATAATAATAATTTCATTATGACTATTAGTTTAATTTGTTCTGAGTCTGGATGAAACTTGGAAAGTGAGCAGACATGTGTGAGTAAGTAAAAGAATTAATGAACACATTCAGGTGGTGAAAATCAAATGAGCTATTTTTGCATGCAGTATATTATTAAAGTTGTTTATGACATAGCACTTATGTGGTCAAGAGTATTCTTTTACTTGCACATTGAAAAAATTCTAATAATAAACATCTTTCAGATGCTTCTAATAGAAATAGTTTAGGAAAAAATAGAAGATATTTCTATTTGACATAGTTATGGTCTTTTGTTTGGTTGCATGTTAACCTAGTTTGGAGTTTTTATGGAATGAAATATAAGCTTAGAATCCAGAGATTTGGGTTTGACTAGCCACTGACAGTGATCAGCTGATTGACCTTGGGAAAGTCATTGATTCTCTCTGAGCTAGGGATAATAATTTGTTATTTGATATTAGCAAGAGAATTAATTAGAATAAACCCTAGAACTGTGTTCAATTAAATGTCTTTCATTTTATTTTAAATAAGGAAATGATGATAATCATAATGCAGTTTTGAAATAAATTCTCATCAGTAACATGGTCTTAGTGTGAACAAAATATAGCTGATGAGTGTAAAATCTATGTAAACACAGGTATATATGAAAGCAATGGTGTTGGCTGATTTTGAATATTTTAGGCATCAGTCAGTAGCACTCTTACCTGTTGGTGGGATTATCCCAGGAGACATAAGGCCCGGGACAGAATGTGGCATGATATGAGAGTTCTCTGGGGAGGTGACACTTTGAGTCCTCTTAGGAGGCCTTCCAGGTCTAGAACTGAAACAAACAAACAAAAAATTTTTACAATTAAGCTGTTGTCTTACACATCATTTCAAAGTTGTTTCAAGTGGTAACATGGACTGTAAATAAATTTGTTTCAAGGACGGTTGCTTTTGCAGTTAGATGTAATAGACTTCCATCACTAATTAGATTACATGCTGAATTCATTTTCTTCATTGAAGATCAGCCACTCTTGATGCATAATTCATAGCCTGCACCTCGTTACCTGCTTCTTCATATTAATATCTATACACAGTTTGAATTGCCTCGTTTGCATATGCTAAAGTTCTGCATGCAGCCTTCAGCACGAAAATTATGCACTAACTTGTAATAATTATTACAGTCAGCCTGCTATTGATTTATGAGACTTTTAAAAACCAAATATGTGTAGTACTTGTAATGAATGATATTTTAAGGTTCTTCAGGAAATTAAAAGGCAATGGCTGCCTAAGGAAATGTTCTGCTTGTTTGATTTAATACTACAGTTAGCTGGGAGGTGGAATGAAAGAGTGATTCAGACCTATAGCACATTTTTCGATGATATGTTTTATTACTTTGCACTGCTAGCCTGATATCTAGATGATAAATGACAATACATATCTAATGTGTGAAAAGGTCTTGCAATTTCTTTATTTTTTGTCATTTAAAAGATAAGTCAAGTTATCATTTAACCCTTATTCTATTTAAATGAAGAGCCCCACTAGGTTGCCTTAGTTTAAATATACTAAAAATTCTATTGGAAATGCTTAGGATTATTTGTAGGACATCATTAAGAAATGGCCAGAGTAACATCTTATATCTGACTTTAGAATAATTAAAAATCCTGTTTGTGTTTTAATAGTACTTTTTCACTTGCCTGTTTTACAAGCATAATTTTTAAAATTATCAAAGCAGAAAGTGAAAAGGATACACATATTCACCATTCTTGTATAAGGAAAACATGAAGAATATAATAGCAAGTTTTGAAGCAAACATAATTAGCATTATGTTTCCTCTGTCTGCCTCTGTATCATGAATGTTCATTTATGAAAGGCTTTTCTGTCATTTACTGGCCAATATGTGCCAAGATATATCAAAACCTCCAGATGCATCCTTCATAAGTTAACATTTCCATGTAAGCCTCAACTGAGATCCTTTGCCTTGTCAGAAGATTCAAAGATCCTATCTCTATTATTTAGTGTAAGTAATGTATGTGGTCATTTAACAAATATTGCATTTACTCTTTTTAAAGCAGTGCACTGTGGGGGCTAATTTGGGAGAAGGAGTTCTTAGTCTTTAAGAGCTTATACTCTTGTCAAGCGGGACAAATCTGGTACATAAAGAACTAGGATGCAAATTCAAATGTGCTGTGTCCTAACCAAGTTGCAGTCTGAACACTAATGTGGAAAAGCTGGATAATGATAGATAACTCCCTGTTGGAGTTAAGATTTCATTGCCCTGGGAGATTAGAACAGAATTCTGAATGATGAGTTGGACATGGAGAGAAAAAGAACAGAAATCACACTTCAATGGGAATGTGAGAAAGGAATGGAAACCTGAAAATGTGTGAATGTACAAGATTTTTTTTCCAATAAGTTGAAACAGGTCAAATAAAATAAGTGGCAGAAATCCATACTGTAGACTTACTGCCTAGGGCCAGATCCTGGAGGACTTTGAACCAAGAGTAAGTAGATTGTGTATCTGTTTAGGCAGCTAACCAATAAGGACACTGTCCTGTGAATACTGAAACATCTCTCAGGCTACTTACTCTCTGTAATTACTCTTCATCCTCAGTTGATTCTCTAACTTATATTATGAGCCTAGAGCCCACCAACAGTGCTCTGCTAGTCTCCACTCTCCCTGAGTGATTTCTTCTATTAACATTACTGATATGATAAGGAATAACTGCTAAATCTTATCTACAGCCTGATCTTTCTCCTGGGATTCACACGGATTAATGCCTGTCTACTGGAAATCCCTGCTTATGTTCTATAATAATCTAAGATTCAGTTTGTCCAAATTTGAACTCAGCATCTTCTCCATTAAAACCTACTTTTCCTTGGTTAATCAAAATGGCACCTAATTGACTAAGCCAAAAATCCAAGACTCGGCTGTGTGTTTCCCTTCCTTGTACACTCAAATATTATCCCAATGATGATATCTCTCTATGCCCACACCTGTATTCCAGATCAATCCCTCCTTCTTTATTTGATCTACTATCACAGCTCTTTCAAGACCTACCCTCAGCTTTGCCCCATGCTAGAGCTGAAAGTGAAGTCTAGATAACTCTCTGTACTGATTTTGGAAGGATTTTTTTTTTTTTTTTAATCATGTTTTTCAACTGCTTAAAGGCATCAGTGACTTCCCAGGTGACACAGTGGTAAAGAATCTGCCTGCCAAAGCAGGAATCACAAAGAGACATGAGTTCAAATCCCTGGGTCAGGAAGATCCCTTGGAGTAGAAAATGGCAACCCACTCCAGTATTCTTATCTGGAAAATTCTATGGAGACAGGAGCCTGGCAAGCGACAGCCCACAGAATCACAAAGAGTTGAGCATGACTGAGCAACTGAGCACGTACACAAAGATACCAACAGTTCCCTATAGCATTGACACTCCTTAGATGGCACCCCACTCCCGTACTCTTGCCTGGAAAATCCCATGGACAGAGGCGCCTGGTAGGCTGCAGTCCATGGCATCGCTAGGAGCTGGGCATGACTGAGCGACTTCCCTTTCACTTTTTACATTCATGCATAGGAGAAGGAAATGGCAACCCACTCCAGTATTCTTGCCTGGAGAATCCCAGGGACGGGGGTGCCTGGTGGGCTGCCGTCTATGGGGTCGCACAGAGTTGGACACGACTGAAGCGACTTAGCAGCAGCAGCAGCAGCAGCACTGTAACAAGGCCTTTCAATACTTAGCCCTGGTCTACATTTCCAATCTCATCCTGTTTTTCCCACATTCATTGCTCATATTTGGCCTTAATGAATTTATTATCAGTGTCCCATGTTGCTTCGATCTCCTAATATCCTACCTCTATACAAGTCACTGTCTTTGTCATCTAAGACTTTTATTACTTCAACCCACCCTCAGCCCCCTTTTACTGACTAAACATTCATCATCCTTCCTACCAATGCCTTCTATTGAGTATTCCTTCTATGCACTATGACGGTTCACGGCGAATAATTCTATTTTAGCCTTTTCTGCACTAACTATAGTAATCTGCTTATTTATTTCACTCCCAAGACTGTATGGTAGAAAGTACTTTTTTGTTGTTGTTGTTAAAATACCTCAGTTAAAATAGCTCAGTGTATGTATTTAAATAAATTTTAATTCAATTCGTTAAAACTTTCACCACAATTCTTCAAATTCCTCACCAATTCCAGTAGTCTCCAAGATTCCAGGAAATGAAAAGTGAGACGCAAAAGAAATTTGGGATTCTGAGTCTAAAGATGCTAAATATCCATCTGAAGCTCAAAGAAAAATAAGTATCAAAAGAACTCAAACAAGATGCCATGAAAAAAGTGTGAAAGGAAAAGGAAGTTAAGATTTGAAAGTTTTAGTTCTTGAATTTGTTTTGCTTTTAAAGAAGATGAAACTGTTCAGCAGTACTTTATTATTCAGGCCACAGGAGCTGTCTTCACAGCCTTCACTCAGGAAGTAGAAGTCAGGCTACTAAGTAGGAACACTTTATTTCACACTGTGATTAGGAGAGACCCAGTGGGCTCTTTTCACCCTAGATAGCTCCTGCCCAATCTATCAAGTTGCCTCCAACCTCACCAATAGAGATTTACTGCTTTTAGACTGGAAGATTTAAGATATTTTAAAGCCTTCCATTAAAATGCAAATATCCTTGGTGGTGGTGACACCCTAAAACAATCTGCACACACTCTACTAGGGATGACTTTGCAATTAGGGGAGAGCAGGCAATGGCAACCCACTCCAGTACTCTTGCCTGGAAAGTCCCATGGACAGAGAAGCCTGGTAGGCTTCAGTTTATGGGGTCACTAAGAGTCGGGCACGACTGAGTGACTTCACTTTCACTTTTCACTTTCATGCATTGGAGAAGGAAATGGCAACCCACTCCAATGTTCTTGCCTAGAGAATCCCAGGGACGTCGCACAGAGTTGGACACGACTGAAGCGACCTAGCAGCAGCAGCAGCAATCTTAAGATACCTAGGTAAATAATAGGGGAAGTGGGACGAACTCCAAAGAAAGATTTCCAAGGAAAGACAGGTCATTTATCCTTTTCCCTAAGAACAAGAGGAAGCTATTCTTGGAATTATAGGAGACTTCTTGGTTGCTGGGGAAGTTAGGTTTGTTGATTAACAAGACTTTCCTCTATCCCTTATGACCTATAGTTAAGTCTCCTTATCGACAGGCTTGGTGTATTACCTTTACTGCACTCTTGATCACTAACTGCTAGAGGATTTAAGTCTAGAAAATCTAGGAAGATAACTTAATCATAAAATACTTAGATATTTAAATTACTTTCAAGAGAAATTTAAGGAACTTCCAGGAGAAACTGTGTAGTGCAGTGCTCAGAAACACGGGTTATACTCTCTGGATAGATCTCACTTTAAATAGTAGTTCCAACCTATTTATTAGAAGGTGTGACCTTGATCAAGCCACTTAACTTCTGTGAATATCTGACTAAATCAGCATTTTTTTTTTTAATGGGCCTGTTTGTTTTGTTAGAAATAAGTTATTCTTGGGAAGAAAAACAACAACTTCACTGAAAAGAGGAATGAAACAGTTAGCAAAGGCACTTCTTCAGGGAATGATCAATTGCTTCAACAGCAGACACCTTCAAGCCTCCTTACTACACCAGTAACCCAGCTCTACCCCCAGAGTATCAGAGCAGCTGAACTCTCTTAGTTCTAATCAAAGCAGAAGACCTCACTTAAATAAATTATTACCCTTAATAGCTTGACTGAAATCAAAATTTATGGCTTTGGTAATTGTTTTTGCCAGCTTCACACATGAGCCACGGTGCAGCCTTGAGTATTTTCACCTGCTTGCATTAAAAGAGTAGGGTAATCACTAGAGATGACTGCACTTAGTATCTCACTTACCTAGGAATCCACTCAGGCTTATGGTTTCCTGCAGTTCCACGAAATCAGAAAGATTTCTTTTGCAGAGAGATCAGTGGGTGGGTGTCTCTCCTTTGTCTACATCATTAAATCAGTCTCAGGTTAATCTCTGTCTCTCCCCTAACTGTACAATGGTTACCAACTCTTCCACTTAGTGTGCTTATTCAGTATAAATATCTAACTTAACTCAAAGAGGCTAAGTCCATCAAAATACTGAGAGATATCTGAATGTTGGAGGGCACTTGACAGACTGTGCAACCCCTAACCTCCTCCACAAGCATCATCTTCTGCTAACCTCTTCAGCAGTTCTTGGGAAGTTAAGTTCAACTCTTCTCCTGGGACTGGAGCAGAGAAACCCGTGAAATCCAGAAACAGACTGTGATAGCTATAAATCGGAAAATGCAATAGTCACTGCTTAGCAGAAATTTAGGTTCCAAATCCTACCTATTTAGAGAAAGGCAAGAAGGATGCTATTCAATCATACAATTCCTTCCTCCATGTATCTAAAGGACAGGAGCTACTGTACAACAAGCAATTGCATAGACATAAAAGTTATGAGAATAAAGACCCCCGTTTCTTTGAGACAGAATATAAAATTAAATAGCCTGTGGGATAACAATGAAGAAGAAAAATACACGGCAGCCAGTGAGCACTGATTTTAGTCTTGGGACACAACAAGCATTAGGGATAAAAGCAGCTCGCTCCATTCATCAAGAAGAGTTCATTTGCCCTCTTGAATCTATTTACCCAAAAAGTACCAGTTGTGTGTTTACATTCTGCATAATTTTCTTCTATTAAGTTTCCTCAAAACCAAGCCAAAAAAAATGAGAAATGTATTCATATATATGAACTGCATATATACTAGTATTTCTGATTGGAAAGATACAATTTGCTTAATGATTTATACTCCCATTTGAATATTATGGAGTCAGAAAGAGTGATGTCTATGAGGAATGTCTGATAATATAAAGAAGTTCTTATGTTCTAAATGAAAGATACAGACTTCGATATATGGCATACTGGAGCACAAAAGAGAGAAATTAAGTAAAAAAATGCAATATATATACATAGAAAAAAAAGACTAGAAAACATACTAGACTATTTTGTACATACATATATTTTATATAAAACACACATACTATTAAGACGTTTATCACTGAATAGAGAATTCTAGTTTTTTTTATATCTGAAGGTTTTAGTTTCTCTGTCATACACATCAAAGAACTTATGGTGGACAAATCATGATCCTGGCTCATTTTGATCCTGAGGTTTACCTCTATCCATAGCAGAAACCAGGTATAATTTATCCTTTTAATCTTTCTTTTCCATCTCAATTTTAAAATATTTAATAAATTAAAATAAATAAATTTAAATTAAAAAAAAACATGATTATATGTAAAAATATTACCCTTGTGAGAACTTTTTTTTCCCATGGAAGAAAAGCTATGACCAACCTAGGCAGCATATTAAAAAGCACACACATTACTTTGCCCACAAAGGTACATCTAGTGAAGGCTATGGTTTTTCCAGTGGTCATGTATGGATGTGAGAGTTGGATTATAAAGAAAGCTGAGCACCAAAGAATTGATGCTTTTGAACTGTGGTATTGGAGAAGACTATTGAGAGTCCCTTGGACTGCAAGGAGATCCAACCAGTCCATCCTAAAGCAGATCAGTCCTGGGTGTTCATGAAGGACTGATGCTGAAGCTGAAACTCCAATACTTTGGCCCCCTGATGTGATGAACTGATTCATTGGAAAAGACCCTGATGCTGGGAAAGATTGAAGGCAGGAGAAGGGGACAACAGAGGATGAGATGGTTGGATGACATCACCCACTCAATGGACATGAGTTTGAGTAAACTCTGGCAGTTGGTTGGACAGGGAAGCCTGGCAGGATGCAGCCCATGGAGTCGCAAAGATTTGGACACGACTGAGTGACTGAACTGAACTGAACTGAGTCTTTCTTTCTTTTCCATCTCAGTTTTAAAGTATTTAATAAAAAACATGATTATATGTAAAAATATTACCCTTGTGAGAACTATAAAATTAATTTAAATAAGAAAAGCACAGATAATCATTAATATCTTGCAGATCAAATCAACTTCATGGAACAAATCCATCAAAATAAAAGAACAAAAAGAATTTCCTAAGACAAATGTATGTACATATTTCACCAAAAGTTGTAGCTGATTTATAATATGCAGGTTATAAATGGATAGTTTTCTTTTAGAAAGACCTTGTTAACCTGTTAGTTGAAATTTGTTCCTTTAGTTTTGGGAAAGGCTACAATATAAATAATACAGGAAGTACATGATTAGCATAATTTTCCCATTGCATGAAGTTTTTTTCTACACCTGGCAAAATTTTGAAAGATACATTACTTTTGTGCAATAATGGCAAATTTGAGCACTTTCTCAAATTTGTTTAGACATCTTTTCATATTTTCTGTGTAGCTGTGTGTCCCAGCCATGTGTATTTCTCAGTACAAATGGACTATAAACTAACACTATAAAGAGATGATTTTCCACTGTCACCAAAATACCTATTTCTATGGGGCAGGCACTTAAAATATCACCAGCTGGACACCTGGAAAGCATCCTCAGATTAGTGACTCATACACCTAAAACATACAACATTCCTTTAACTCTTTACATGGTACGTGTTATAGATTGAATTTTATTCCCTCTAAATTCTTACACTGAAACCCTAACCCCAATGTGACAATACTTGAAGGTGGGGCCTTTGGTAGAAATTAGGTTTCGGGCTGCCGTCTATGGGGTCGCACAGAGTCGGACACGACTGAAGTGACTTGGCAGCAGCAGGGAGGCCTCATCATGGGATTAGTGCTCTTAAAAAAGAGACACCAAGGAGCTTGCTTGCTCTCTCTCTCAGCCACATGGGGAAATAGTGAGAAGGCAGTTGTCTACAACCCATGTCTACAGCCTCACTCAACATAACCGAGCAAGCACCCTGAACTCTGACTGTCAGCCTCCAGAACTTTGAGAAGATGAATTTCTGTTGTTTAAACTACCCAGTTTATGCTATTCTGTTTGGCAACCTGAGCAAGACTAAGACAGTAGATAATTCTACACATTAACTGAATAAATACATATGCAAATAAACAAAATAAAATTTCCTGTGAAAAAGAACTAAAAATAAATTTTTAAAAAGGTTCTGTTTTGTTTTTAAGCTATTTTTAAGCATTTGCGTATTGTGTTCCCATTTAATTACAGCCCAAAATTCTAAAGAGAAGCCCTGTTTGACAGGTTACATACTTGGGAAAATCTAGCCCATTTTCTGCTCAAATAAATTTGGTAAACACTCGGTTAAACTTAGTAGACATACATATATTTTGTCGAAAAACTTCACAGAATCCCACAGCTTTTAATATTTTTGTTTTGTGGAACAATTTCTCAAAACTTTCACTATGCTAAAATATACTCTAAATCTCCAAATGAGGTATTATAAAATAGGCATTTACTAAATTTTACCATGAAACCTGTTATTTTCAATGAGTCTGCTTCGAGACTTGTACTCTAAATATGTTCTTCCCAACAGTATGCTTATCTTCAAATTATAAAAATTTTTCATCACTCAACATCACCAAACTATTTTCTGCGTCACAGGTCATATGACAATTGTCACCGGGACAAGGAAAGCAGCAATTCACATATTCTATGAAGTTGATATGAGTTGATAATTACTCAAAACACAAGGTTAACATGAGTAAATTGAAATCATTACAAAGAGAAAGTGAATAATAGTTGAAATTAGCTACTTGATGAGGAGGAAAAATTGTTGACTCTGACTTCAAACCTCACACTATCCAGACTTCAGTACTACAGGAAAGGTATTTAATAGAAATCTTGTTTCAAAGGACATTGGCAAAATATCTGAAGTCCCAGCTCAGTGCTTAGTCATGTCTGACCCTTTGAAATACCATGGAGTGCAGTCTGCCAGGCTCTTCTGTCCATGGGATTCTCCAGGCTAGAATACTGAAGTGGGTTGCCACACCCTCCTCTAGGGGATCTGTGCAACCCAGGAATCAAACTCAGGTCTCCCGCATTTTGGGCAGATTCTTTACCATCTGAGCCACCAGGGAAGTATAAGAATGCTGGACTGGGTAGCCTATCCCTTCTCCAGGGGATCTTCCCATCCCAGGAATCAAACTGGAGTCTCCTGCATTGCAGACAGATTCTTTACCAGCTGAGCTACCATAGTGCATAGAAATTACCTCAAAATAAGAGTTAAAACATATTGGAATGTGGCTAAGCTCTGCTTACGCATTTGTATATTGTGTTTACAATTAATTACAGTCCCAAATACTAAAGAGAGTCCTTATTTGACAGATTATATATTTGGGAAAATCTAGTCCCTGAATTTTTAAGTCCCCTCCCTCCCTTTTATAGAATCTATCTGTGAGAACCACATTAAGAAGATTCTTCACAATCCATGAAATACACTAACTATATTAATATTAGAGTTAATATATTACTCACAGATGTCTTACCTTAGTGAATATACTTTTTGATAAAGTTTTTATAAAATCAGAAGCCTAGTATTCTCTTCTCAATTTGGATTCTTTATTGACATCAAAGGTACATGACAGTTTATGAAGTATATCTATTGATGTATCATAAAAGCATATTCATATACTTTAAATGTTTTATTCACTAAAGACTAAATTAATTTAAGTTTTAATAAAGAATATAAAAATTTAATACTATTTATTTTTACCTTTCCATAGCATACATTAAACATTGACATACATGATATTTCTTCCAAAGAGGATACTGTGTGTAAATTGCATTTAATGACACGCTTTTCTAGAGACTTAAATATTTTTAACCTTTTAATCACCTTATAATTTTCTCTTCTTCCCACAAGCTTTCCAAGCACAGATAAGTCTACCCACCACACATCTGTTTCAAAATTGTCTGCAAAGAATGACTAACATCCCATAAGGGACAAATCCCAAAATAATGAGAAACATTATAAATGGTTTTCTTAAAATCTGGGGACCAGTTATTACTTTATTGGCCTCCTTCTCACAGTTTCTGTCATACTTCAAAACCATATTCTATAAAATTTAATATTAAAAAATATTCCAACTAAGATATTCAGAATTGAACACAGTCTTTTATTCAATCTATGGATTCCATCATCACAAAGAAAAAACTTTCATTACTATCATTTTTCAGTTTGAATTTCAAATGACTAGATCCTCTTTGCAACTGCTGTTGCTTATATTTTGTACGAACCAGAAACAACATAATTAGTCTTTTGTCTCACTGCCACATGCCATAATTGTACTTGCACATGTTCAGCGGCTTTGTTTTTGTAGATCACCTTGAATTTGGCCCCAAGATATGTCCACAGTTTCAACCTCAAAATAATATCCAACTTTCCTCTATAGGAGATCCCATTTTCAACACTCTGAATACCTCCTTCTCAAATGCTTTCATTTATATTGGAATCGTAAATAAAACAATGGGGTTTCCCAGCGGGTTCAGTGGTACAGACTGCACCTGCCAATGCAGAAGTGATGTAGAAAGTGAAATATCAATACAAGAAAGTAGATGGTCTTACTCAATATGCCACACATAAAAGCGGGGTTGTTGTGGGGAAGGAAGAATAGGCAAAGCACACAAGATATTTAGGGCAGTGAAAATACTCTGTGTGATGAAACAGTGGTAAATACATGTCATTATACATTTGTCCAAACCCATAGAGTATACGCTAGTAAAGTAATGCTCATCAAGGCTGTATATTGTCACTGTGCTTATTTAACTTAAATGCAGAGTACATCATGAGAAACACTGGGCTGGAGGAACCAAAAGCTGGAATCAAGATTGCCAGGAGAAATATCAATAACCTCAGATATGCAGATGACACCACCCTTTTGTCAGAAAGTGAAGAAGAACTAAAGAGCCTCTTGATGAAAGTGAAAGAGGAGAGTGAAAAAGTTGGCTTAAAGCTCAACTTTCAGAAAACAAAGATCATGGCATCTGGTCCCATCACTTCATGGGAAATAGATGGGGAAACAGTGGAAACAGTGTCAGGCTTTATTTTTCTGGGCTCCAATACCACTGCAGATGGTGATTGCAGCCATGAAATTAAAAGACACTTACTCCTTGGAAGGAAAGTTATGACCAACCTAGATAGCACATTGAAAAGCAGTGACATTACTTTGCCAACAATGGTCCGTCTAGTCAAGGCTATGGTTTTTCCTGTGGTCATGTATGGATGTGAGAGTTGGATGGTGAAGAAAGCTGAGCACCGAAGAAATGATGCTTTTGAACTGTGTTGGAGAAGACTCTTGAGAGTCCCTTGGACTGCAAGGAGATTCAACCAGTCCATTCTAAAGGAGATCTGTCCTGGGTGTTCTTTGGAAGGAATGATGCTGAAGCTGAAACTTCAATACTTTGGCTACCTCATCCAAATAGTTGACTCATTGGAAAAGATCACTCTGATGCTGGGAGGGATTGGGGGCAGGAGGAGAAGGGGATAACAGAGTATGAGATAGTTGGATGGCATCACCTACTCAATGGACATGGGTTTGGTTAGACTCCATCAGTTGGTGATGGACAGGGCGGCCTGGCGTTCTGTGGTTCATGGGGTTGCAAAGTGTCGGACACAATTGAGTGACTGAACTGAACTGAACTGATGCTAGGAAAGACTGAAGGCAGGAGAAGAAGGGGATGACAGAGGATGAGGTGCTTCGATGGCATCACCGACTCGATGGAAATGAGTTTGAGCAAGCTCTGGGAGTTGGTGATGGACAGGGAAGTGTGGCATGCTGCAATCCATGGGGTCACAAAGAGTCAGACACAACTGAGCGACTGAATTAACTGACTGGTGGAGTATACAACACCAAGACTGAACACTAATGTAAATGTTGGACTTTGACTGATTATGACTTGTCAATGTAAGTTCATCAGTTGTAACAAATATACCACTCTGGTGGAGTGTGTTAATAAAGTGGGAAGCTATGCATGTGTAGGAGCAGGGACTATATGGAAATTCTCTGTATCTTTTCCTCAATTTTGCTGTGAACCAAAACGGCCTAAAAAAAAAAAAAAAAGTCTTAAAAAAGAAATAAGACTTGTGAACTAAGGCAATCTAGTCCAGAAGCCATGACCTGAGCATCATGCAATCTGTCTCTCTGTTCCATATCTGTTGTTTAATTTAGTCAACAAAAAAATGTTAATGTGCCTGACCTTTCAATGTGTGCAGGAAATACTAGTATGATATTGCCCCTGACTTCAAGTAGATTGTCATTTATTGGTGGAAATAGATACATATATAGCATTGCAGCAAATTTTATTAAACACTGTGGTAAATGTTTGAAAGGATTGTTCTGAGAACACCATGGTGGGGATTTCTCAGGAAATGTGAAGTGTGAACAGAAATTAATCAACTGAAGAAGAAGAGGGGTTGCTAGTAAGGAAAGAACATAGAGACACAACCTCACCTTACTTACACATGCACTTCTCTAATGAAACTGAATTACTCAAACTCATGCTCATCTTTCCTTACTTAAAATGGTTAGTATCACACAGTCTCGTACATGATGATTTTCAAATAGTTTCATAGGTCATGGCTAATCTCTCCATATTGCCTCCATTCTTCTGACCTTGAGAAAAATGTTAGATGTGATAGGTTCTGATTTTTGATTAATGTCTTTGGGACATTATGATTCATTTAATTAATTTATTTTTTAAGTTAAAAATCTGCAAGATTCAGTCTTTTTCTTTTTTACAGTATTTTTTATAGTCTTTTCCATTATGATTTATCCCAGGAGACTAGATATAGTTCTCTGTGATATATAGTAAGACTTTGCTGCTTATCCTGTCTTAAATGTAATTGTTTGCATCTACTAGCCCCAAACTCCCAGCCAATCCTTCTCCCTTCCTCCTCTCCCTTCAGTTCAGTCACTCAGTCGTGTCCGACTCTTTGCCACCCATGAATCGCAGCACGCCAGGCCTCACTGCCCATCACCAACTCCCGGAGTTCACCCAGACTCATGTCCATCGAGTCAGTGATGCCATCCAGCCATCTCATCCACTGTCGTCCCCTTCTCCTCCTGCCCCCAATCCCTCCCAGCATCAGGGTCTTTTCCAATGAGTCAACTCTTTGCATGAGGTGGCCAAAGTACTGGAGTTTCAGCTTTAGCATCATTCCTTCCAAAGAAATCCCAGGGCTGATCTCCTTCAGAATGGACTGGTTGGATTTTGTTTTCTATGTTTTTTGTGATGTTTTATATTAGAGGAATTAAAAAGGAGCCCAATTTGGCATTATATAATTAACTCTGTAGATAAAACCTTCCTCCAACCAGCAACTAATCCATGTCCTTTCAAAATTTTACTTTAAAAGGGGTTTATATCCATAACAGTGAAATTCATTAATGACTCAACTGAGTATTATTTCATTTTTCTATAATATTTATAATTTTAACCAAAGTTACCACTATATCTTTCTAATATAGAAGATGAAAATATTTTGTAAAAAAATTATTGCTAGCCAACAATAAGAAAGGACAAGTCTATAGGAAGTGCCACATCAATCATGATGTTCTAAAGCAGTAACAGCTATAAATTTCTAGCAAAGTACATGTACACACACAAACACACGACATGTGCTGTAAGCATTTTCACACATAAGTCACAAAAGTAGAAACAACAGTTTTATTCATGTTAAACTCTTGATCTTTTGAGATGCAACGTCAAATGAGAGTTAAAAGCAGAACTGATTAATTCAGAACTCAGAAAATTTTGTCTTCCTCCCTGTGAATGCAGAGGTAAGATGCCTGACTTAACCTGAAATGTGTATTTTCACCCCTCACTGACAAGTTATTTGTTTGCTACCTCTGGAGAAAATGGACATAACTAATGTATTTGAGAGATCTGTTAGAAAAAATAATACATCCTCCATTCCCCTCTGCTGTGTAATGCATGGGGAGCTGTCAAGATACATAGTCGTAAAGTATAGAGATTCAGATAACAACCCAGAATTCAGAGACCTCGGACAAATTTTGATACTCCCAGGAGCATTTTAGGCCTATGAACTAATGAAAGGATTATATTAAGATAGACAAAGTATGCTGTTTCCAGCCTGCAGAGATGTAATAACATGCTTAATTTGTTACCTGACATAGATATTACATAACCACCAAACATTGCTATTAGTATGATTTACTTCCATTGAATTCTATTTAATACTTTAAAAAGTATTTTCTTCAATGAAGGGCCCTTTAATATGAATGTTAAATATTATAAAAAATTAGGATGTAAGCTGCCTGCACTTCAGAGTTGAAGAAGAAGTTGGCAAATGTCTTTTGAAGCTTGAATAGACATTGTTTTGTCACGGGATTCTTTCCCATGGAATATTGTGCAGAGGCAACTCTTAAAATCCCAATCATTATGCTAATTTCTATGTTCTCTTACTTATTTATTCAATCTCAAATCGTAATCTAAAATACTTAAAATTTCTGTTTAATAGTGTTATTTAAATTGACTAAATAATACTAATTTACATTTAAAGCTTGCATATTTATGTGCACCAGGAATTCTTTTGAGCACTTTTAAGGACTAACTTTGTGAGATGGAAACATTATTTTCATTTTACAAATATAAAAACTGAGACAAAGATATGTAGAAATACAGTGTACTACAAATGAAAGTATAGACTTTCTTACTAATTAGTTCAAATGGAAAAACTTTCTTGATTAATTCTTAGGCCTGACATTTTATTATACAGCAGTCTATTACAATTTGATTTTTAAAGCAAAGATAGAATTCCATATTTTAGTCTATTTCTTTATCCTTCTATTTGTTAGATGACTGATATTTCAAATTTTGTCTCAATTTCGTGGTCATAAAACCATCTCAAAGTCCGTGTCTACAAATGTGATGTCTTACTCAATGTGTTTCTTCCTTCTCATGTTATTAAAGCCTACAAACACATTCTAGGTAGGCTCTGGGTGCATAGTAGATGCCAAGACAGAGAAAAGGATACCAAAATACAACCCTTTATCAAAGAAGAGCTCCTTATTTTTGTAGAATATACAGTTTTTTAAAAAAATCAAGTTTCAAGTGATATTGTTAAAGAGTGTAAATTTTCAGATAATATAACGAAGGAAGTAGCATTTGCGGTAAAACATGAAACATGAAAGTGATTTGGATTGGAGGAGATCAGGTGAGAAGAAGCTGTTGAAGGTTTTCAAATGGCAAAGTCAAGAGCTTCAAGGCAAAAAAAGTACATGAAGCATAGGGAATAGTGGGTGGGCTAAGGACTTAAAGAATGTTCTATCTGCACAGTATTTCTAGGCAATTTTGATGAATTTAGTAGGTTTCACTAGACCATTCAAGTATGACCTAAATCAAATCCCTTACGACTATACAGTGGAAGTGAGAAATAGATTCAAGGGATTAGATCTGATAAACAGAATCCCTGAAGCACTATGGACAGAGGTACCTGACATTGTACAGGAGACAGGGATCAAGACCATCCTCAAGGAAAAGAAATGTAAAAAAGCAAAATGGCTGTCTGAGGAGGCCTTAAAAATAGCTGAGAAAAGAAGAGAAGTTAAACATAAAGGAGAAAAGAAAAGATATACCCATTTGAATGCAGAGTTCCAAAGAATAACAAAGAGATAAAAAAGCCTTCCTCAGTGATCAGTGCAAATAGAGGAAAACAATAGAATGGGAAGGACTAGAGATCTCTTCAAGAAAATTAGAGACACCAAGGGAATATTTCATGCAAAGATGGGCACAATAAAGGACAGAAATGGTATGGACCTAACAGAAGCAGAAGATATTAAGAAGAGATGGCAAGAATACACAGAAGAACTGTACAAAAAAGATCTTCACAACCCAGATAATCATGATGGTACGATCACTCACCTAGAGCCAGACATCCTGGAATGTAAAGTCAAGTGGGCCTTAGGCAGCATCATTACGAACAAAGCTAGTGGAGGTGATGGAATTCCAGTTGAGCTATTTCAAATCCTAAAAGATGATGCTGTGGAAAATGCTGCACTCAATATGCTAGCAAATTTGGAAAATTCAGCAGTGGACACAGGACTGGAAAAGGACAGTTTTCATTCCAATCCCAAAGAAAGGCAATGCCAAAGAATGCTTGAACTACTACACAATTGCACTCATCTCACACGATAGCAAAGCAATGCTCAAAATTCTCCAAACCAGGCTTCAACAGTACTTGAAGTGTGAATTTCCAGATGTTCAAGCTGGATTTAGAAAAGGTAGAGGAACCAGAGATCAAATTGCCAACATCCACTGGATGATCAAAAAAGCAAGAGAGCTCCATAAAAAGATCTACTTCTGCTTTATTGTCTATGCCAAAGCCTTTGACTGTGTGGATAACCAAAAACTGTGAAAAATTCTGAAAGAGAGGGGAATACCAGACCACCTGACCTGCATCTTGATAAATCTGTGTTCAGGTCAGGAAGCAACAGTTAGAACTGGACATGCAACCACAGACTGGTTTCAAACAGGGAAAGGAGTACGTCAAGGTTGTATATTGTCACCCTGCTTATTTAACTTATATGCAGAGTACATCATGAGAAATGCTGGGCTGGAGGAACCAAAAGCTGGAATCAAGATTGCCAAGAGAAATATCAATAACCTCAGATATGTGGATGATACCACCCTTATGGCAGAAAGTGAAGAAGAATTAAGAGCCTCTTGATGAAAGTGAAAGAGGAGAATGTAAAATTTGGGTTAAAACTCAACATTCAGAAAACTAAGATCATGGCATCTGGTCCCATCACTTTATGGCAAATAGATGGGGAAACAGTGGAAATATTGACAGATTTTATTTTATTTTCAGCTCCAAAATCCCTTCAGATGGTGACTGCAGCTATGAAATTAAAAGATGCTTACTCCTTGGAAGAATAGTTATGACCAGCATAGACAGCTTATTAAAAAGCAGAGACATTACTTTGCCAACAAAGGTCCATCTAGTCAAAGCTATGGTTTTTCCAGTAGTCATGTATGGAAGTGAGAGTTTGACTATAAAGCTGCTGCTGCTACTGCTGCTAAGTCGCTTCAGTCATGTCCGACTCTGTGAGACCCCATGGACTGCAGCCTACCAGGCTTCTCCATCCATGGGATTCTCCAGGCAAGAACACTGAAGTGGGTTGCCATTTCCTTCTCCAATGCATGAAGGTGGAAAGTGAAAGTGAAGTCGCTCAGTCATGTCTGACTCTTAGCGATCCCATGGACTGCAGCCTACCACGCTCCTCCATCCATGGGATTTTCTGGGCAACAGTACTGGAGTGGGTGCCATTGCCTTCTCCCAAAGAAAGCTGAGTGCTGAATAATTGATGCTTTTGAACTATGATGTTGAAGAAGACTGTTGAGAGTCCTTTGGACTGCAACGAGATCAAGCCAGTCCATCCTAAGGGAGATCAGTCCTGAATATTCATTGGAAGGACTGATGTTAAAGCTGAAACTCCAATACTTTGGCCACCTGATGTGAGGAACTGACTCATTTGAAGACCCTGACGCTGGGAAAGATTGAAGGTGGGAGGAAAAGGAGATGACAGAGGATGAGATGGTTGGATGCCATCACCTATTTGATGGACACGAGTTTGAGTAAACCCTGGGAGCTGGTGATGGATATGGAGTCCTGGCATGCTGCAGCCCATTGGATTGCAGAGTCAGACACCAATGAGCAACTGAACTGAACTGAAGTAGCTTTCTTATGTTCTCTACAGTCCCAGGTATACAGTAAGGCCTTTGAGCAACCCCCATTTTCCATACAGAGGGTAGCTAATAGTGTGTGTTCAGCAGAGATAACTAATCCAAACAAAAAACATGGGTAAGCTTGATAACTGAAAATCACATTGTAGAAGGCCAGGTAAATACTGAGTGTCTAAAATGGGACAGTGATGAGAGGAAATGTATGATCTATTATTTATAATATTCATAGTTGAGTGATAGTTCATGAATTATAATGGCTCACAATTTTGTAGATTTTCAAGAGATAAAGTGAAAGCTTAGTTTGCTGCTACTGACAAGAAAGATTTTTTTCTATCTAATAGTAATTTAATGTATTATGTGATTGTCATTATGCTAAGCACTTTGACATACATTATATGATTTCATGAACACATTAACTCTATCAGATAAATATTATTATAATGACTCTTTTACATATGGATGGAATGTTATAGGATGGAGACTAAGTAACTTAAAGGGTCACAGATTCAGATAATAGAACCACATCTGACTGAGCCAAAGTCCACTCTGAATTGCCATGCTGATTATAAAAATGTTTACACATTGAAGAAATTTTCATTAGAAGTAAATATCCATTTTTAGATGATTTTTGAAATTTAGTTTCAAGGCTGTATTTCTAGCCTACAATCATTATTTTGAAATGGATACTATTTTGAGAGGCTGCCTCCACAATTTTGCACTTGCTATTGCTAGGCACGCATACAACATGGCACCAGGCTCATTCAATTGTTCACCTCCAGTACTCTGATGTATTTTTAACCTGAGTATTATCTAGAAACACTAGAAACTTACTTGTTTATTAGTAATTATCTGTCCAGATACCCTGGACAAGGATATTTGAATGACTTCTGTTTACTGGTATACACCCAGAATATAGAAACCAGGTCTGGCATAAAGTCAGAACTCAATAAATATCTATTAAATGAAAATAAATGAATGAATGAATGAATGCATGGAGGAAATAAAAAACAGATGCTTATTGCTGATCTATGGCCATTGAAATCTACACTATCTTAGTAGCTATTTAAGTGCCTGAGAGTCTGAGGCTACTGCATGTCAGATTGTTTTCTATGGTGTCAATTTGATAATGATGATAAAGTTGAAGGCTGCTGAGTTATTGACCTCTTAGCATTATCCCACCTACAACTGAATATGCTGAATCAGACTTAACTCTTCAAATGAAGTGGCTGGAACGATAATACACCATATATTTTTAAGTGGATGGCAATCTGTGAATCTTGAAATCATCAACCAAGATATTTCACTTTCAAATATGTTTATATTTGAATTTGGTTTAAAAAAGCTAGATTTATATACTTGAACATTTATTTCACACTTTCATAATAAGGTGTATATTTCTAATCATTTAATTTAATCGATGCTTCTAACTCATCAAAAATAAACCATCTTTAGATTAAACTTTATGTTCACAAATTCTACCTTACATATACCTGGTTATGTATGGAAGTCCCAAATTATTTCATTTCAATAAATTAAAAGGCTAAATTACATAAAGCATGGTGTCAAAGCAATTCACTAATTATTTGAAAAGTTCAGATAGATCTTCTTTTATGCAATGAAAGAGGAAGATTAAGTAATTAAATGCTTAAAAATGGTGAAACACTAAAAAAAAAAACCCCTATCCTCGAGATAAGATAGGAATTTATAAGCATGGCATTAGTGCTAAAAACTATTTTGTAAAAAGACTGATAAAATTATCTTTGCAGAAATTAAAAACATATTTAGGAAAATTAAAGTTGAAAGTTAAGTAACAAAAAGGAAAATATATAAATCAAAGGTTAAGTGTTATTGCTCTTAGTTTACAAACAATGAAGAATCCGATATTAAATGGCAAAAAAAAATGAATAGGACAAAAAGATTTTAAATAATAATAAACTAATTAACTTATAAAAATAAGCAACCTCACTAGTAAATAAGGAATTAAAGATCAAATCAAATATAGACTATTACATACATCACATGTGCAGAGCTAAAAAAATACTGGTACAGGCAGATTCTTTACCAGCTGAGCCACAAGGGAAGCCCAAGAATACTGGAGTGGGTAGCCTATCCCTTCTCCAGGTGATCTTCTGGACCCTGAAATTGAACCAGAGTCCCCTGAATTGCAGACGGATTCTTACCAACTGAGCAATAAGAGAAGACCATACTTCTCCTATACTGGTAGAAGCATGTATTCTGCATAATATTAATCAGAGTCCATTTTGTGTAATGTATCAAAGTTTAAAATATGAAACATTTTATACCAATACTTTCAAAGTGAAAAATCTAAGAATTCATCCTGAGAAACACTACACAAATATAAAACTGTAGATTCATACAAATGCATTGAGTTGAATAAATTACAATGTATCCTAAACTGAAACTTTAATAGGGTCATTAAAATTATACATATTAGAAAGCTAGATAAAAGGATCCAGAAACATATCTACCATAAAGTTCATGTTTTAAAACATATTACATTACATTATGATCATATTTTATACATGCTGATTTTCTTTTCATATGTGATCACATATTATCTTTGATTATTTTTTTGAAATTTTCTAAACATTTGGTAATGAAGATTTTTTTTTAATCAGAGAAGCAATGATACACAGCATCTAGAGATGAGTCCAGTGGTACTAAAAAAATACATTATTTTTCAAACACCAGGAAAAACAAACATGCAACTCTCTGAATATGTTATAATAAAAATCATACACTTACAGAAGAGTAATTTATTTTAGAAGCATTAATATGAAGAAAAAATAAATTATTAAAACTAGGTCCTTAAATTGTGTGCATATTAAGAGCATAATATCTAGACTTTATTGCGAAGAACTTATAACTTGGCTCTTTCCTTTCCACAGGTTGGAAAACTTAGGACAAGTTCAGCCTCCAAAAGTCTTATATATTAGGAGGAGCTGCAAATACAAGGAGACATTTTTGCCAGAAAATTTTATATCAAATATTTAAAGAAAAGTACCATAAAAAGTGAATGTTACGGCGATTGTTAACTACATAAAAACTCTCACCTTTATATCTCAAAGTGTAATTTTTGAACTACATTTTAGTGTTTAATAATATTTAATTACTGTGTAAATAACATTTAGCATGATATTTCTGAAAACTAGCTTTCCATCTTTTTGAAACACAGTGCTTTTTGAGACTTCAATAATGAATTTTATTAAATCTCAAAGCCTCCTTGTTTGAGTGAGGAAAAAATAGTACCTCTTCCTAAAACATATGGCCTCTTTTATGTATATGCTCTCTGCATTTGTTGGGTTCAATGACAGGGTTTACTATACCTGAATGGGGGTTGTCTGGTGAATAGTTTATGAGCAGAGAATTTTTTGGTGCCTACGACGTCAATGTTAACAGTATGATAATAGACAACAGTAGAATTTTTCTATAGAAGTTATTTTGAATCAACACAGGAATTTATCTTGTTTTCAACCTTCACACAAAATTCTTCTTCATGAGGTTTCAAGAAATATTTGAACAGAATGCCAAAAGTTTCTATCAGTTCTTCAATTAAATTTTAGTCAAATATATAAAACTGCTATGACTTCATTTTATGTCAAAATGTTTATTGATTAGCATCAAACTTTTTTCAAGTAATGCTTCTTATTTGGATACATTCCTGAATGTGTACTGCTAAAAAATGGTTGATTGCATGGTTAGTTTTAATTGCGTAGTTCCAGTTATATTTTCTGGTCCCTATTTGCTTTACCTTCTAGACTAATGGTGGAGAAGGCAACGGCACCCCACTTCAGTACTCCTGCCTGGAAAATCCCATGGACCGAGGAGCCTGGTAGGCTGCAATCCGTGGGGTCGCTGAGTCCGACACGACTGAACGACTTCACTTTCACTTTTCACGTTCGTGCCTTGAAAAAGGAAATGGCAACCCACTCCAGTGTTCTTGCCTGGAGAATCCCAGGGACTGGGGAGCCTGGTGGGCTGCCGTCTATGGCGTCGACCAGAGTCGGACACGACTGAAGCGACTTAGCAGCAGCAGTGACTTAGCAGCAGCAGCGGCAGCAGCTAGACTAATGGACTCAGACATTCCATGTAAAACACACGTGCATGTTTATGTACATACACACACACACACACACAGAGCTTGGATACATGCTGGCAGTCTCCTCACATGCTGAAGCCAGTGGATATGCCAAACGAATAGAGAAAAGGAAAACAGAAAAGACAAAGACCAAAAAAAAAAAAAAAGATCTTAGTAAACTAGGAGACATTCCTGCTGTTCAGGAGCAACTTCAGGAATATTCAGTGAGAAATGAACAATCTTAATTTGCATGATTAAATTTAAGGAAATGCCACAGAGTAGGTTAGAACCCTGGGACTAGCTAGACTAGCCTTGTATGCATGAATATACTAACATTCTAATATTGTGGAAAGGAAGACGTCTTTCCTTTCCTCTCTTTGGAACTAGAGTAAATAATACAAACTTCATATTTGAAAATGACAATTAAGTTGAGTTTCGTGTTTCCAAACTTTTCACATCTCTCACCCCATCTTAGCTTTTAATTGGTTAAAAGACAATTTCAAAGTAAATTAATTTTTTAATAAGTTAAAAGTAAAATCCATTGATTTTAAATTAACTGGAGTTAATTTAAAGGCTCCTAAATTTTAACTTTAACTAGTAAATTATTTTCCAGTAACTTTTTCCTAAATTATAGATTAAAAATACAAAACCAGGCCTTGACCTAAAATCTAAAATCAAACTTGCTAATAAGCCTTTACCAGCTCTCTCCTTGATCTTAAAGCATGTCAGTCGTCAGTCGGTAAGTTCAGTCGCTCAGTCGTGTCTGACTCTTTTGCGACCCCATGAATCTCAGCATGCCAGGCCTCCCTGCCCATCACCAACTCCCAGAGTTCACTCAGACTCACGTCCATCGAGTCGGTGATACCATCCAGCCATCTCATCCTCTGTCATCCCCTCTTCCTCCTGCCCTCAATCCCTCCCAACATCAGAGTCTTTTCCAATGAGTCAACTCTTCGCATCAGGTGGCCAAAGCACTGGAGTTTCAGCTTTAGCATCATTCCTTCCAAAGAAATCCCAGGGCTGATCTTCAGAATGGACTGGTTGGATCTCCTTGTGGTCCAAGGGACTCTCAAGTCCAAGGGACTCTTAAGAGTCTTCTCCAACACCACAGTTCAAAAGCATCAATTCTTCGGTGCTCAGCCTTCTTCACAGTCCAACTCTCACATCCATACATGACCACTGGAAAAACCATAGCCTTGACTAGACGGACCTTTGTTGGCAAAGTAATGTCTCTGCTTTTGAATATGCTATCTAGGTTGGTCATAACTTTCCTTCCAAGGAGTAAGCGTCTTTTAATTTCATGGCTGCAGTCACCATCTGCACTGATTTTGGAGCCCCCAAAAATAAAGTCTGACACTGTTTCCACTGTTTTCCCATCTATTTCCCATGAAGTGATGGGACCAGATGCCATGATCTTTGTTTTCGTAGTAGATGTTAATAATTTGAAGAAAGACTGATGCATACGTACATGCAAAAATGGGATGTACCCAAAAAGCTATTAACTGGCATGAAAGACAGCAGTGCTATTTCACAGTAACACAGATTCATGTAAGTATTTTTTTCCCATGAATGGTTATATATATATATAGGAATGTATATGAAATCAATAAACATGATGCTTTTTAAATTACTACATAATCAAGATATTTTCATAGATATGCATATATTTAAACATGAGATTTAATAATTCAATATAATTATTACATTTATAATTATGGCATGTAACTATAGACACAGTTGCTTTCCCCAAATGATCCCACTTACTTATCACATGGTCTTCCCAGTATATAATGATGCATTTCATTCTGTATCCTAGAGCAAAAGCTTATCTATTTGATAAGTGTTGGTTCAGATACTTATACATCACTTATACATCAAAGCACAGAATCCAGAAAGATCAAATATAAAAGAAAATGAGAAATAGTGATAGAATGAAAGGGGTATTGATGTGTGGTAGTTAAGGGAGTAACTAGCGTTTGGAGAAGAAATTGAAGATACATAGCATAAAAATGAAATAGAAATAAAAAGAAATAAAATTTTAGTGAGGTATAAAGATAAAAGTAAAAATCAGAAGGGCTCCTGTGTGAGATGATGAAGTGTAGATAGGGAAAGAGGATGTTATAGTAATCCAAAGAGGAGAGTATAAGGAAAAATTCAGATTTCGTAATAAGCTGTGAATGTTTGTTCATTTCTTGCTGTTTTATAGTGTTTGAAGAATGGGAGCCTAAATCCCCAGTTTACTGCTCTCCACAACTTTACAGAAATATTTAATCTTCTGTGTGATGACCAAGAGCCAGATGTGCTGTGTTGTGCAGTGCTCAGTCGCATCAGTTGTGTTCAACTCTTGGCGATGCCATGAACTCTGTCCATGGGATTCTTCAGGCAAGAATACTGGAGTGGGTTGCCATGTCCTCTTTCAGGAAATCTTCCCAACCCAGGAACTGATCCCGTGTCTCCTGCATCACCTGCATTGCAGGTTGATTCTTTGCCGCTGAGCCACCAGGGAAGCCCCGTAAGCCCCATAATGCCATGATATTGCCCCACAATCTAACCCCTTTGGCTTCAGAGCTGCCACTGGCAACACAGTCAACTCTAAATTATAAGTGTATATGTTTACCCACACACGTGTATGTACCTGTGCACACAGTAGGCAAGATTTGGTTTCTGCCTTAACCTTTTCTTTCTCTTCCTCTTTATCAAAAGAATATTTTTAACTGTAAGTGAATGAAGCAACACAAAATCCATGTTTTCCCACTCAATCCCATTTTATAATATTCTGTTTTAAAAATCAAGCAAGGTACAAGGAATGCATGTGCAAAACTCAAATTATTCATATTTAAAGAACTTTGGAAAATATGAAATATGTTCTCAATTTAAAAGAACTGTAAAGTGCATATCATTTTCATATAGATGTCACCTTTATGGTAGCAAATTGAAGTGAAAATCATAGTGCATTTAAACCTACATTTCTTGCAAAATCATGTCCAAAAGTTTGCCACCAATGAATTATATTCTTGATTAGCTTAGAGTACTCTGAAACAGGAAGCAAAAAAATAATTCTGGGCTTAAATAAACATCTACCTTCAATAGCTTAGCAAGCAAACCTTAGCAAATGCTTTGCATCCTATTTTCTTACAGCAGTCCTATAAAACAATAAACCTCTGAAAGCAATTACTTTAAATTTATTTTTACTCTACACTGAAGCAGAAAATATTGTCATGCAAAAGTTAGCATTGAACTTGTATAATAACAGAGATTTATTGAGACAAGGAACAATGCTGATTAAAAAATAAAAGCATTGAAATATACCCTAACATCTTTCCTGAAACACCTGATAATAATTACCTGAGGAAAAGGTGGTGCTGACAGCAGCATACATGATGCTGCCAAAAGGACAGTTAATTTTATTTTAAAGGATTAAACCATAAATTACTTTAAAATTTGTGAGAAAAAAATAGATTCTTTCTAAAGTCAATTTAATCAATTCACAAGAATTTTTAGCAAGAGAAAAAATTATTAGACTATAACATTCAAAGAGGTTATGTGAAAAATCATATTAAAGAGCCTTGCCACTCTTACTCGGGAACTAATTAATATATATGACTGGATTTTTAAATATCTGTTTAACAATGTATATTCCAACATATTTATTGCCATCTCAATCTAGATTTTAAAATAATAATTGGTTAGGTTTTCCTCATATTTTAAAAATGTTCTCTTTTCAAAACTTTAATTCTAAGTTGAGTTCAGTTCAGTCGCTCAGTAATATCCGACTCTTAGCGAGCAGAACTGTAAGTAATTTTCTGACTTGTGTGGCATCTGTGTATTAGCAGAGTCAAAGGATAGTAAGCATTTAATAAATTCATGTTGACTAATATATGCTATTATTGGTTCACAATTAGCTATTCCCTTGCTGCCTTTGCTATGCCTTCCTGAGGATAGTCTAAGAAAAACATACTTCTTCAACATAGAAGGTTTTCTTCTTTTACTTTGGTCTTGGCTCTAGGACTTTGACTCAGTCAGATGTGGTTCTATTCATCTCACTCTGTGATCTGTTAATTTACGTAGTCTCCATCCAGTAATCATTCCATCCATATGTAAAAGGGTCATGGTAATATTTATCTGATAGAGTTATTGTGGTACATGGAATGTAAGCAGATGTGACATAAGCTATAACTGGGCAGAAGCCGGAAATGCACTTACACGGCTCTGTTTTCCATGAGAACATACAGGTCAACAAACCCCAGTGGAGCCCAATAGACTTGCCCATGACCAGCAGTCCTCAAGTAACATGAACTAGAAATAAATGTCTACTGTCATAAGTCTCTGAGATTTTGGTGTTGCATGTTGCAGCAGATAAGACTGACTATGCCAGATGCATCATAAATACCATAATTATGTATTGTAACTACTTAAAATGTACAAGTATACATAGGACACAGTTCAACTGCTGATAAGATGCATCATAAGAAGCTCACTGAAACCCTAAGCCTTCCACTCCTGTGGGTAGAGTCAGGAATTTGCCTAAGATTAACAGTAGACACCTACAGAGCAGATCTGTTCCTCAGAGCTAATTGTAGGTTCACTCTTAAGGGAAGCAAAGAGGAGAGAAAGTTGTACTTTGAATGATGGTACTAATTATGTGAAGCCTACACGTTAAGATCTGGATGTACTGAAAAACTGACTAAAGATTGCAATTTGATTACTAACAACTGGTCCAAAATAATTTGTTCACATGTGAGGAAAACAAGGTGGATATAGCCTTAAAATGGAATTATTATAGCACAAAATGGTTTACTGAGCTTAAAAACAAAGTAAAAAAAACTCACTTTCAACCTACTTAATGATGGCATTTCATCTCTTTTCAAATAAGGAAATGCAGAAATAAACTTTAATAAAAATTAAAATATATTTATTACAAGTATGCTTCTTTGTTTCTAAGATCAATGTGGTAAATTATCTAATAATTTTTGATAAAATATTAATTTATATTTTTATGATAGTGGCATGGGAACAAGTTCTAACCTATATTTACTAGCACATATATAAAGAATGATAAATTGTGTGTGCAGATAATGGTGATTGAGACAGGTCTAGGACAGGATTGAAAATTATCAAATAGCTACTAAGTATCCAGAGATTATTGTCAAGGTAAATGAGATGTGACCTTTATTTATCTAAAGAATCCACACTGGAAATAAGAAAAGATTGGCTCTAGCCCTCTTTAGTGACCAGATGCTACTGGCTACAATACTGGTGACTTTGGGGGTTCATTTAAAGAAATTGTTCTATTTGTAAACGAGTATTTGCCTAAAGTGAGTAGATGGGGTGGTTAAAGTGTATGAAAGACACTGGTTTAAACAACATTAAAGAAATCACCATTAAAATAACAATGAATTTATTCAAAAAATATTCTATTGAACTTGAATTCTTCATCAAATTCACACAGCCCAGGCCTATAAATGAATGTATAGGTGGATAGGTAATTCGTTAAATGCCAAAGAAACTTCTCCAATTCATTGTTAGCTAGAACTTAGTTATTTCTGCTGTTAAGACCCCACCAGGCCTGCCATTTGCACCCCTAGATCAAATGTTTCATTTTTAGAATCAAGTACATCAAGTCGACCCTTTTTTCAGAATGCCATGAAGTCTCCATTGTAACAGCAATTATTATATAGTTCATAAGAATTTTAAATGTCCTTTTCAATTCATATTTCTATCATTTCCCTGCCTCCATAGCCTACCTCCTTCAACGACTAATCTTGAATGCATGCCTTTATTTTTTTAACCTTCATGCTGTATTTTATATATTTTTTTAAATTTTTTCTTCTTAAAAAGTTTTTTTTTTCATTAATCAAAAAATGTAGTGATCGTAACCTCGATGTCATCATGTGTGTGTGTGTGAAAGTCGCTCAGTCATGTCCAACTCTTTGCGACCCCAAGGACTATATAGTCTGTGGAATTTTCTAGGCCGGAATACTGAAGGAGAGGTAGCCTTTCCCTTCTCCAGGGGATCTTCCCATCCCTGGGATCAAACCCAGTTCTCCCACATTGCAGGAGGATTCTTTACCAGCTGAGCCACAAGGAAAGCCCTTATGTCACTGTAACCTAACCTAATGTCACCTAGGCTTACCATTCAGCTTCAGCACATATTAATATTAAAAGTATTTTCTAATATAAGTATTACAGGTCTCAGAACAGAATCCTGCACAATTTCAGAATTTTTAAATGACATTCTGTTTTACATCTTCATTGAGGTTTTATAAAGAATCAGGAAAACATACAGGAGCAAAAATCTAGGAGTACATATATTAGTAATTCTGCTTAAATTAAGAAGTCAGTATTGATTGAAACTTGGAGAAAATATTTTGTATTTGGGCTACAAATGACAAAAAAAATGCATTTTAAAAGCAACATCTCCTTAATTAAAATCCCAACAAGAAAGCATATTTGCAAACATTCGAATTTGAAACGATCAAAAGTAAGACATAATTTCTCAATTTGATTGTTATTTCTTTTTTAGTATTAGTAAAAGCATGTTATGTAATTACTTGGATATCTTCCATGCTTTTAGCATGCTGGTTTGATATGAAAATAAAATTAGATTTTTCACAAATAAAAACTAGGATGTTTCCTTATAATTTCACTGGCCAAAATATTTTTTCAGAATAATTTTATTACTTTATGGTAATTTTTATACATTACACAATTTAATTTTTCTGAATAAAATGTGCATTCTTACTTGAAGTACTACACAATATTGAATAATGTTAAAATATACCCATTTTCATATTAGGATCAACTTAATACTATAAATTTGAGAATGATTCTTTGTACTCTATTTCAAGCTCAGTTCTCACAATTACAATGAATCTGCTAAAGGTTTGCTTTGACTATTGAAATTGTTTTAAAGATCTTATTGAAACCATGATTTCCATTTTAATTTTTGAAAATTATTTTCTGCAAAATATTTTGGAAACCTTGTTTCCCCAAATTATTTAATATTAAAGTCTTGGAGAAATAAACCTTTGATGCTTTTCTTCCCACAGATATCTTCACATTCAATTACAAATAGTTTAGTGAGCCCCTCTTCCTGGGAAGACATATATTAGGTTACAAAACTACAGAGAAGATTAAAGTATGGTGTGCTCCTTCATGGAAATCACAGTTTCTAGGGGTGACAGACACATACACACTACAAATATTTCATGGTAGGTGATATGCAGTCCGGTGTGAAATGTATGTTGTAGAAGCACTTAATGAGAAAGCCTCAACTAAACATGCAACTGGGCCTGCGCTCCAGAGATATTCTTGCACTGGATTTAAGGCTCTGATGTCACCATCTTGAATTCTCATCATTTTTAATAAGGGGCATCACATTTCCATTTTGCCCTGGGCTAGTCTTAAATGTGAGCCTCTGTGCCTGGCAGCCAAGGGCAGATGAGGAACACTGGGGAGACAGAGTAACTATAAACTTCCCCAAATACTTGATATTTGATTTGGTGATTTCATTTGAAAGTGAATTGGAATCTGGAAGGGCAGC
Organism: Bos indicus; assembly: GCF_029378745.1. Classification (NCBI taxonomy): domain Eukaryota; kingdom Metazoa; phylum Chordata; class Mammalia; order Artiodactyla; family Bovidae; genus Bos; species Bos indicus. The sequence continues at coordinate 46,185,880 of NC_091771.1, forward strand.
AGGACAGGAGGAGAGACCAATAATTCCAGAGAAAAAATGTAATACAAAGTCATGAGGCAAAATTTGCTTAGTAATAATAATGAGGCTCTTATATCTAAGCAAGATTAAGTTAAAAGAATAATTTGTAATCACATTTCAAAGAGGCTTAAAGGCCTAGCTAGAAGCTTAGATTTAATTTACACAAAAGTGCTAACTTGAAGCAAGGAAATGTAAGTTGGTGCTAAATGTGAAGTTGTGAAGACTAGAAAGTGGAAGTTTGATAGAAGATAATGAAATCTAAATAAACTGTGATGATAGGCTACAAAGGGCAATGAAGTGGCAATGAAGAGATGGGTATGCAAACAAATATTCAAGGGAACATAGTGTTTTATAAACAAAACCCACTATTTGCCTTTTAATCTTGAAAGAGAGCACATAATTTTACCACTCTCATGGAAATGGAAAAAAATTATAACGTACTTAGAAAGTAACCCATTCTTTTGTTCAAAAGTTACAAACCACCTATAAATTAGGTTACCAAAGCTTTATTGCAAGGAGTTAGCAATTTTCAGTGAAAGCAAAAATGAAGATGCTTAAAAAACAAAATCCTGATTAAAGACCCATTAAAAATACAAATTACAAACTATCTCATCTGCATGGTTTATTCCTATACCTCTATCTAAAGCACCAAATTAATCAATTACATGCCATAAAGTCAAAGTAAAAACTAATATTAACATGAGCTTGGTGCAACGTAGTCAAACCAGTTGATTTAGTAATTTTTTTTTTCACTTCTCAACTTACCCGTTTGTAACAGAAGTGTGATCAAATTAATTACGAAAATGACCCTTAAGTCAATATAATATTTTTCCAAATACAGATATGGAGAGAGACACGGAAGATTTTACTTTGGACTAAACACTTGTGCAAGATGTCAAATTCACAAGCTAGTATCTCTCAAGTATCGTTTTTTTAATCAACTTATATTCTGTGTGTGTGTGTGCTCAGTTGTGTCCAACTCTTTGCCACATCATGGACTGCAGCCTGCCAGGCTCCTCTGTCCCTGGGATTCTCCAGGCAACAATACTGGAGTGGGTTGCCATTTCCTACTCCAAGGGATCTTCCAGACCCAAGGATCAAACCCACATCTATCTCCTGTGTCTCTTGCATTGGCAGGCAGATTCTGTAACACTGCACCACCCAGCCGCATACGCACGTGCACGCGCGCGCACACACACACACACACACACACATATAATGTCTCTCAAGTATTTTTTTTTTTTTATCAACTGTTTTCCCCTATAATGTTGAAATTTTGCTTATGATTATTATTTGGTCAACTGTTTTTCTCATGGTTGAGTATTTTTTAAATGATTATAACTTTTTCACAGCCAAACTTTACTTAAATGCATATATTTTTTAATATTGATTAACAAAATATATAAAATTTACTGCCCTTCAGAAATAAAACATTTTATCTATGAAAGAAAGTTATATGTATTTACAATTATGCTTATAAATATGCACTTACAAAATATGTACCTGATATAGAACTTGGATTCAGGATATATAAAAATTCTGATAACTCAATAATAAGACAAAAAGATTCCGTTTTAGAAAGTGGGCAAAAGATTTAAACAGATGCATTAACTGCATGAGAATCTTTTATTTAAATGTAATCAGAGTATGCTTACTGATAATATAGTACAGTCCAAGACTGTATACGTCTAAAGTGGGATAGAAAAGAAAGAAAATGACAACCCTTGACTTCAAAAAGAGTATAATCCTTGAACTTGGAATAATTCTATGTATATTAATTAATTGATTGATTTTTCTCTTAAAAACTTACACTTCACTTTATGGAATCCATCTCAGGGACCTCTCATGTTTGCCAGATTTCAAAGATATTTCAATGAAACTGAAATATTAGAAGAGATTGAAGAAGTAGTATAGAACGTCCCAGAGGTGAAAGAGAACTACAACTTCTGTGGGTCCTGAATGTGAACTGCAAGCATGAAGCTGTGTCTGATGAGTGTGATGAGTGTTATAAGAAAAAAAAAAAAGAAGAAGTTAAAGTAAACAAGAGTAATCAAAAGTATATTCTAATCCATACCAAGTTAAATTTTTTAACTGCACATATTTGAAAGAGATAGAATTTTTAAAAAACAAAAAGTAGTTTTGAACAGATAGCATTTAAAGGTGTCAGGTAGTAAAACACAAGACAGAATACTTTTCAAACATTCAATGTTTCCTTTCCTGATTCTTCATATAGATTCTTATATGAAAACATAGAATAAGTGAATCCAGTGGAAAATCTGTGAAGCATACAATTTACTTAAAATGTGTACTAGGTCTTGAGAGTCTTTGAGAATTTCTCTTTGGAAGGAACTTTAAAGTTGACTTCTGGGGTAAATTGTAGAAACCGTAAATGTTTTTCAACCAGATCGTATTACAAATCTTCATAGCACTTGAGCAGGAATGGATCTAATAATTCCCCTAACTGGTTATTCTAGACAAAAATAAACAGTTATATCTCTTTATTTATGGAGAAAGTGGTTTTAAGGAGCAAAAAAACATGGTTTCAAGGCCACTGGAGTTAAGCAATATATGTTTAGGTCATATATTAGGCTGGATTCTTGAAAATGCATGAGATTTATTTCTAACAATTCATGCTCTGGGAAAATTTGGCCAATAATAAATTCAGAACATACAGTAATAAAGAGTAGGCAAATAACATTAAAAATAAGTATCAACCGTTAAATAGCAACAGGAGGGATGTAGATGAGATATGAAAAAATAGTTCTTCCTCTCATTAGAGCAGTTAAACATGAGAATAGGTTATCAGGTAAAGTCTCTCTAGACTCTTCTTGAAGGTTTTTAACATCTGAGAGGCAGCCATTTATCTTGAATCCTTGAGGTAAGTCCTGTCTGATGATAAGTGAAGGACTAGATGACCTCTGAATTCAAGTCTTAAGTTACTTGTTACCAGCTGCCTGATTCAGTTATTCAAGCAGTCATTTTAATTCAGAAGTGATAATCAGCAATGTTAAACATGCCAAATGCTACAAATTAAATATTTTCCAATTTAAACATATGAAGAAATCATATTGAAAAATTTGTGGATCACAGATTAAGATCATTGTTTCTAAATACAATCAGAATTAGTTGTTTAAAGACTAACTTTCAGATGCTAAAAAAAGCAGTATGGAGACCATTTAAAATTCCATTATACTTAGGTGATACTGTAAGTACGTGGAGGCATTTATGCAAAGAGTTGCAGAAATGTTATTTTTGAATAATAGAGATGATATAAAATTTATAGAAGAAATGTTCTTTGTGCTTTATACATTGTGATTAACTTAAATAGATATTTAAAATCTCTTCCTTTTCCTTCTTACTCTCAATCTAGATCATGAAAAAGTTCAATTCTGTGCTTGGCATAGATGACTTCAAGGAAAATAAATTGTGCCAGTCAAAAGAGCAGAGGATCAATAAACAAATGAGTACATAACAGAGATAGTGTCATTCTAAAAAGTTACAAGGATTCATCTTACTCTGTTATCTTGATTCTATGTAATTCCCTCTCTGCTTTTCTTACCTCTAGAAACTAAGCATCATCATGCACAACAAATAAAAAGTAAAACAGTATTTTAAACTACAGTATTTAAACTATGACTATAAAAATTCTACTACTGTTACTTAAGGAAATATCTAATATATATGCAGATGCATGTATAGTTAATCATTTGAATATACATTATAAAATAAATTATATGCTTTACAAAAAAAGTAATTTTCATTAGAACTTATATTTGAAAACTTTTTAAAAAACATTACTTCATAGTAAAAAATAAAATATGGACAAAGTTAGACCTAAATATCATCAGACAGTGATTATATCTGGGTTATACAGATAACATCCTACAATATGGGTATCATTAAAACTACAATTTTTAAAATAACACAACTGCTCAACTCTTTAATTGTAAGATTTTATAGGCTCACGGAACAAAGTGTGTAGCAAACTAGATGGCATTGACCTTCCTCACAACTAACTTAGTAAATATTTTTAGAACAAAATTTCCACTATTTGCAAACATAGCCTAAACTTAGGATTTTGAACTTGTTTGAATTTTTACCTATATTCAAAAAACACTCAAGATTGCTCCAAGCCAAGGTCATGCTGACCCTTACATATCATAACTCCTTACCATTTAAGGTAAACAAATTCTTTTAAATGAAAATGTTGTTTTAGTTTACAGCTAGAATAAAATAATAAATTATGATCTCCCTCAAGTTAAAACAGCACTTTATTCCAACAAATTTAATCAAAGTTAAATTACTTTTAATAAGTTATTCCCCTTGCCCTCTAAAATCAACAAACTTTTCCTAATATAGCAACCTTACAAATTTTTTAAACTTTTACTGAGTAAAAAATGAAATGTTTTAGATGAAATTAAACTAATCTAAACACTTGATGCAGTGACAACAGCAGTAACTGAAGCTATCTGAGGATTAGCTAAGAGTGATGATAGAGTAATCCATAATGAATACAATCCAAAATATACTCTAAGTTTTCATTTTCTCTGTTGCAAAGTTTAATTGACAAAAACAAAGAGAACCCAGAAAAGGACTCATGGCAGAGACAGGTCACAAACTGAAGATTTCTTCTTTTCTTTCTTTCTTTTTTTTTTCCCCTTTCTGTTTTGTAACCATGGTAAAACAATAGAAGTGAACTTTCCCTGAACTTTTCTCTTTAAAGGCCTGGGTCCACGTTGACCCAGCAGGGCAAGCTGGAACCTGATACTATCAACCCAAGGGCTGCTAAAGCAATCAGGTTCAACAACCATATATGTTCCCTAATGTCATTTTGCCACAAAGTCAAGGCAAAAGCAGGCTATTTCTAGTAAAGAATGTCTTTCTATTGTTTCAGAGATTAATTCAATAGTCTAAACGTGCATAAAACAAGGACTAAATTGTAAGCTACAGAAATATATTACTGTTTTCTTGTAGTAATATCAATCCAAAATTTATTTCCAGATAAGACCCAATCCCACAAAAAATAAAAGCTCCTAGATCTATTATTAATGGACAGATGATTTAAATGATCAGAGATTTAGATGATCTTATGTTTAACTAACGCATGTTACTACACTCTCGTGGTAACCTGTTTTAAAAGGTAACGCTGCTTAAGAAATTTTTTTCATGTTCTTCTATAGGCAATTAAGGTATGAAGACATAACTGATTAAATCTACTATTAAAGGATATATTTATTATTTCTGTTACTGCAGCATGATATATAATGAATTAAACTATAGTAAAACAATTCCCATCTCTATTAGTCAAAGGAGTACTGGCATTTTTTAAAAAGTGACTGTATCCAAGAACAATAGACAGATAAATATAATTTCTAATATGCATAAGTAAGCATATGGAAGTAGATTAGGTTCAACCTTTTTACAACTCTTAATGTTCGACTACAATGTTATAAAAATAGTATTATAGTAAGGATGATATAATAATGAAAATTATTCTATCATTAGTTGACACTCAAAATGCCTATATAAATACTTATAACAAATATCATATATATGACAAACTAACAATTAATAATTACTTTCATATTCTAATCACATTGCTTAAGTAGATACTCAATGATATTATTTCCCCTTGAATATTATCCCCTATGGGCTTTGTGTATACTTTCATGGAAACAGTTTCAGTGTTTCCAATAGTAGTTGGTATATCATATAGATGTGATTTTGGTAATAGTAAAAATAGGTTTTAGCAAACCAATGAGAAGAAATCAGAATTCTGTTCAACAGATAAGAGGAGTTTAAAATACAGAAACTGAATGCATAAATAGGGACAGTTCAAGAAAATCCAGGGCATTAGGTACTGTAAAAACAATGTCCTTAAAATGGTAATCTCCCAGAATAATATAGCAAGATAGTACTTTTTTGAAAAGTAAAGCAACATTTAAAACAGCAATGTTTTTCATACATTAACTGGTTATAGTAAGTCAATTATTAGTCAATATTCAGTTGTGTAGGTATATTGTTTGCATGGGTGCATGCTAAGTTGCTTCAGACCTGTCCGATTCTTTGCCGCATTATGACCTGTAGCTCACCAGGCTCTCCTGTCCATGCAATTCTCCAGGCAAGAATACTGGAGTGGGTTGCCATGCCCTTCTCCAGGGAATCTTCCCAACCCAGGGATCGAACCTGCATCTCTTATGTCTCCTGCATTGGCAGGAGGGTTCTTTACCACTAACGCCACCTGGGAAACACTAAAATACATGTGTATACACATGTGTTTTGTGTCTGTGTTGTATTAAGACATCAACAAGAGAGATGAAAATTTTAAGAAAGAAAGAAAAGGTTAGTGGCTCAATCATGTCCAATTCTTTGTGACTCTTATCTACTGTAGCCCACCAGGCTCCTCTGTCCGTGGGATTCTTCAGGCAAAAGCACTAGAGTGGATTGCCATCTTTCTCCAGGGGATCTTCCCAGCCCTCGAACCTGTGTCTCTCACATTGCAAGCACTTTCTTTACTGTCTGAGCCACCAGGGAAGCAAAATAGAAAGGATGGAAAGAAGATCATAAAACCAAGAAATAAAATAAGCAAGGGGACACCTAATGAATTAATCTAGTTTTTAAGGTGTTGATAGTGGATTTGTTAATCCTCTTTACTCTCAGTTTGAGAACTTAAGGCATTCAGACTGAAATGACTGATGAAGAAGGGATGATAACATGCATACACAGGATACTTATTGTGTGCTAGCTGAGTAACGCTACCTCATATTATTTAAATTCCAATGATCCTCGAAGGCAGATATTGTCTCTACTTCTCAGATGAAGAAATTAGAGTTGACTGGTCTAATAGCATGACTCATGAATTTTATATTTTTCTCTCAGGCCCACGTAACTCTCATTTCAAAGTGAATACTTCCTCCATTATTATGGTGCCTCTAAATAACAGTGACAATATTGACAATAGATCACTTGACCATGGGTCAGAAGACAGAAGCTGTCACTCTTTAGATGTGTGAACTTGGCAACTCACTTAACTTTTGGAAGCCACATCTTTCCTTCCCTAACAAGTTCAAGTGATGCCATGACAGATAAAATTTTTAAATCTGAAATAAGATAGTCAAAGAAGCTACTCCTATCATAAAGTGTCTAATAAGCAGAATGTGAACAGCAAAAGTACAGGAAAAAGCTAAGTCAGTGTATTCTCTGATTTCCAAGGGCACATTTTTCTAACCCAGTTCCTAATTTGCGCTGTTGTCTTCACCTTATTTCTGTCTTAATGTTCCTATTCTTCCTCCTGCCCTGCCTGGTTTCACTGGGTAAAGACATCAAACAGAAATTTTAATAATTATCAATACTTACCAGTGCAGACAGATTATATAAATAAAAAGTAGTTTCCAGTGAGAAAAATATCTCAAATAAACTATATAAGTAAAAAGATAACTTTTAGTTGAGTAGGAGAATTAATGGGCTCTAAATATAAATCTTTTTTGTTTGTCCTTTCTGAAAAAGAAAACACAATTATACTTCTTAGATGGAAAATTTTGTACTCCACAATAATTTCTATATCAGATTAAAAAATGAAGTGTTAGTCACGCAGCTGTGTCTGACTCTTTGCAACCTTATGGATTGTATCCCACCAGGCTCCTCTGTCCATGGAATTCTCCAGGAAAGAACACTGGACTGGGTAGCCATTCCCTTCTCCAGGGGATCTTCCTGACCCAGGGATCAAACTCAGGTCTTCTGCACTGCAATGGATTTTTTTTACCGTCTGAGTCACTAGAGGTCTAATTCATCAATGATTAAAACAAACTTAAAAAATTAGAAATAAATAATGTTTTCCTTTTTCTCTTGAGTTCCAGAGCTGTCTTTCCATTGCTGTACTAAACATCTGGAGATTTCACAGGTATTTCAGATTCAGTATGTCAAAAGTAAACTTTTTATCTGTCACCCTAAGCCTGCATCACATTACTTACTGTATTCCATATCTGTTAACAAGCCATCATGTATCTATTTTGCAGAGCCAAACCCAGGCTCACTCCCAATTCCTCCATCTCCTTTTATGTACTTTCTACTTCTCAACTCAGTGGTCACCAGATTCTACTGATTCCACCTCTGGTATTTCTTTACTCACTCTTTTCTTCATTCACATGGCTCTTGTCTTATTTCAAGTCCTTTCACTTGTGTTCCTATAGTGTTCTGACCTAGGTGATCCACACAGAAAAAACATTCCAATACCGTCAGTGTATTCTGCAAATCTTCCCCAGCTCACCAGATTTCTTACCATAGCAGATCAGAACTTCTAAGATCTAATGCCTCAATTTCTCTACAGTGTAATTTCTCAAAATTTTCCCAGCCTCAGTCTGCAGTTGGTACTTAACTACTTTTATATATCCATGCTTTGGAGATGCTAATCCTTCTGCCTGAAACGCCCTTTCTTCAATTGTCCAATTCAGACTTTCTTCAATTCAGACTTAAATTGAAGAAACTAGGGAAAACCACTAGACCATTCAGGTATGACCTAAATCAAATTCCTTACAATTATACAGTGGAAATGACAAATATATTCAAAGGACTAGATCTGATAGACAGAGTACCTGAAGAACTACGGACGGAGGTTCATGACATTGTACAGGATGCAGAGATCAAGACCATCCCCAAAGAAAAGAAATGAAAAAAGGCAAAATGGTTGTCTGAGGAGGCCTTGCAAATAGCTGTAAGTAGAAGAGAAGTGAAAGGCAAAGGAGAAAAAGAAAGATATTCCCATTTGAATGCAGAGTTCCAGAGAATAACAAGGATAGATAAGAAAGCCTTCCACAGTGATCAGTGCAAAGAAATAGAGGCAAACAATAGAATGGGATAGATAAGAGATCTCCTCAAGAAAATTAGAGATACTAAGGCAACATTTCATGCAAAGATGGGCACAATAAAGGAAGAAATTGTATAGATTTAACAGAAGCAGAAGATATTAAGAAGAGGTGGCAAGAATACAAAGAAGAACTATACAAAAAAGATCTTCATGACACAGATAATCATGATGGTGTGATCATCAACCTAGAGCCAGACATCCTGGAATGTGAAGTCAAGTGGGCCTTAGGAGGCATCACTATGAAGAAAGCCAGTGGAGGTGATAGAATTCCAGTTGAGCTCTTTCACATCCTAAAAAGATGAGGTTGTGCAGCTGCTGCTCTCATGCCAGCAAATTTGGAAAACACAGCAGTGGCCACAGGACTGGAAAAGGTCTGTTTTCATTCCAATCCCAAAGAAAGGCAATGCTAAAGAATGCTCAAACTACTGCACAGTTGCACTCATCTCTCATGCTAGTAAAGTAATGCTCCAAATTCTCCAAACCAGGCTTCAGCAATACGTGAACCGTGAAATTCCAGATGTTCAAGCTGGATTTAGAAAAAGTAGAGGAACCAGAGACCAAATTGCCAACATCCACTGGATCATTGAAAAAGCAAGAGAGTTCCCAAAAAAAAAAATCTATTTCTGCTTTATTGTCTATGTCAAAGCCTTTGACTGTGTAGATAACCACAAACTGTGGAAAATTCTGAAAGAGATGGGAATACCAGATCACCTGACCTGCCTCTTGAGAAATCTGTATGCAGGTCAGGAAGCAACAGTTAGAACTCGACATGGAACAACAGACTGGTTCCAACTGGGAAAGGAATATGTTAAGGCTATATATTGTCACCCTGCTTATTTAACTTATATGCAGATTACATCATGAGAAACGCTGGACTGGATGAAGCACAAACTGGAATCAAGATTGCCAGGAGAAATATCAATAACCTCAGACATGCAGATGACAGCACCTTTATGGCAGAAAATGAAGAAGAACTAAAGAGCCTCTTGGTGAAACTGAAAGAGGAAAGTGAAAAAAATCGCTTAAAACTCAACATTCAGAAAACTAAGATCATGGCATCTAGTCCCATCACTTCATGGCAAAAAGATGTGGAAACAGTAACAGACTTTATTTTATTTTCAGCTCCAAAATCCCTGTAGATGGTGACTGCAGCCATGAAATTAAAAGATGCTTGCTCCTCAGAAGAAAAGCTATGCTCAACCTAGACAGTATATTACAAAACAGAGACATTACTTTGCCAACAAAAGTCCATCTAGTCAAGCTATGGTTTTTCCAATAGTCATGTATGGATGTGAGAGTTGGACAATAAAGAAAGCTGAGCACCGAAGAATTGATGTTTTTGAACTGTGATGTTGGAGAAGACTCTTGAGAGTCCCTCGGACTGCAAGGAGATCCAACCAGTCCATCCTAAAGGAGATCAGTCCTGAATATTCATTGGAAGGACTGATGTTGAAGCTGAAACTCCAATACTTTGGCCACTTGATGCAAAGAGCTGACTCACTTGAAAAGACCCTGATGCTGGGAAAGATTGAAGGCAGGATGAGAAGGGGATCACAGAAGGTGAAATGATTGGATGGCATCACCATCTCAATGGACATTAGTTTGAGTAAACTCTGGGAGTTGGCAATGGACAGGGAGGCCTGGCATAGTCCATGGGTTTGCAAAGAGTCAGACACAGCTGAGCAACTGAACTGAACTAAACTCAATTGTTCATGGGGGAAATGCTCAGCCAATTTACATCCATTCCTTCCCTAATCTCCCCAGGTATGTGTAATTCATTAACTTCCACCCACATCCACAGAACTTCCCATGTCAATATAATAATTTACATATCATTTCTTTTTAGGCACACAAAGCCTTTGTATGAAATAACTATGTTCTATTTATTTATATTTCTCCAGTATTCAACACAGCCTGCCAACTAGCTGAAAATTAAAGTTATAATTGGTGGCTAAATCACCTGAAAAGGAATAAATTAATAATTTTCAAAAAAGTATACTGTATCAATTAAATTACCAGGATACATTAAAATACAAAAATCATCTCTCTAAAAAATAGCTATCCTTCATTAAATTAAGAGATATAAAATGCTAAGGATTCATCTAAGGATTATTTTTATTGAATAATCAATTGTGTAAATACACATGAAATTTAAGTTACAGAAAAACAATCATAAAATAATTTAGAATTTTATGTGCTGCAAAACATTTTAGTTAAAAATGCTCTTGTGCCAATCAAATAATATAAAATATTAAGTCATCATTGCCCTTTAAAATCCTTTCAATGAGAATTCCCTAATTGTACTTTCACTTTATCTCTCTGTACCAGTAAGTAAATAAATTAACAAAATAGCTTTTATCACACAGAATAACCTTTTAACTGAGGGATTATCTCTGGTTTATTTTTCATTTCTTTCACTGCAGATAGCAGTTCATGCCTCATTGATTAGTTTGCTAAGGTGGTGACCAGAAATGAAAATACAGTCTTTCAGATACTGCAAGGACCTGAGTGTGTAACCGTGCACACACACACACACACACACACACATACACACGCACATATGCACATACATTCCATGCCTCTCTCTCTGGCATTTAGTTTGTAAGAAACAAAGAGTCAAGTATTACAAATATTTAATTTCTATTAGCTTATGCTCAAGTATAACTCCATCTCTTAGATTTATTTCTCACTTATATTGTTAATATTTTTTCATTAAATAGTATTTAGGTTTTTATCATAAGTAAATTATGCATTTCATGACAACTTTCAGGAAAAGATAATATAAAGTCAAAGGGAAAAAAAACTCGTTTCCTTCAGATTTCTACCATTTCTGAATTCAATGATAGCCTTTATATATATATATTCCATTGGATGTACACTTACATTTGAGACTTGCCATATTAATCACTAAGCTCATTATTTCCACTCATATCTTAGATGTTAAATGTAACTAATATCCCTTTCCTTTCTTCAGCCAAACTATCAGGAATTATTAATCCAAAGAAATTCTTAAACAGAAAGAAATCACAGAAATCAAATGTGACAGTGAAAGTTAATTCGAGTAACCACAACCAGGAAGAACAAACCATTCTGACCTGGTCTGGTGCTACTCAGGACTGTTGAATCCTCATGTTTGAAAAAAAAAAAAAAACCATTGCTCACCAAGCCTACAGCAGGAAAGAATAAAATATAGGCTTGAAAGTGTTCAAAATTCAGGACAACAGAAGAGGAAAGACATGATATGGCTCCACATGAGAAATAAAAGCTTTGAAGGAGATTAAAACAGAATAAGAAGTATTCTTGCTTGGGAAATCCAAAGGACAGAGGAGCCTGGTGTGCTACAGTTCATGGGGCCTCAAAAGAGTTGGACACGACTTAGTGACTAAACAACAGCAAAGAACCTTTGCACATCTGATATAGGGAAACCAAATAAAAGACACATTCAATTCATTCCTTTTGTGTCTGAGCCCAAAGAAGAGTATTTTGACCAAACATGGGAACAGTCTGTTAAAAGTTAGAGGCAAAATTATCTTCTTCTAAGATCCTTGTCCCTTCCAATGTCAAGCAAAAGTTGGGCAAATTATTCAAATTATCAGGGAGACTGAAAAAGAGACAATCGGCATTTGGTACAGATTTTAGCTCACTCACTGATGAGGCTGTTTCTAATCAGGAATTCGATGATTCCTGTCACTGTGACACACTCTCCATTCCAAGTCCAGTTGGTCATGTATTCAAAGATATAGTTTCTTTTCCATTTCATTTGCTATTTCATTAATTAAGTGCTTATTTCCTTAGATCTTTTGTTATCCTAATAACTGCTCCCTCTGGCAACTCTTCTCAAGTACTATGTATCCTACCCACTGTTTTTCAAATAAAGAACATCAGACAAGATGATTTTGAGTAAAATCAAAGCAAGTTTCAGGAAAATTACAACTTGGCGGTTCTCATGTCTGCTCTTGTTAACTGTGCTTACTATTTCTACAGATATTTAAACCCATCACCTGGGTCATCCATACTTTTCAGTATACTGCTTTCAACAATCAATGAAGCCCCACAAGAATTTAATTGATAATTAAAGTTAAAAGCTTAAATTATGAATATTTGAAAGAGGCTACTTCTTCTTTACAACCTTCACTGGAGGTTGTAAATGCAGCCTCTAGTGCTATTTCTCAAGAAGAAAAATAAATGAAACCTTTGCAGGCCACCTTTGAAAGGTTACCTTTGACCTAATATGAGAATGACTTATCTCATCATAGGATTAGCTGCTCAAAGAACACCAGGACTCCCTTGTCTTACAGTAGCATCTCCAAGCCTCTTCATTTGATCTTTTGACCCTGTTACAAACTTCTTATCCCAAATATTCACCAACTGATTACAATTAGTTTTCATATTGCAGTTTCTTGCATATGTAATAGACACATTAAAATTATTTGTCGTGCTGAAGTTAAATGGATTGTCTTCCAGAAATCAAAAATGCCTGATACTGTTTGTACTGTCTTCATAGTCTGCAAGCTTTTTATGTATTATGTCATTATCAGTATTTTTCCTTTCGAGTGCGAGAGGGGTTAACATCTCTTCTTCCATCAAAGTGGATTTAAAAAGTAAGTGCCCAGTAAGCCTCACTGAATTGTATTGACTGTTTCCACCTTTATTCCTGTATTTATCTTTGCTGTTTTTTCATTCATTCAACATTTATTAAAAGTTTATTAAGTACCAGCGAATGTTCTGGATGGAGGACAAAAATAAATAAATAGATTACAAAAATATGCCTTTGGATTATTAGGACAGGGAAGACTTCTCTTAAGAAGATTAAATTTTAATATTAAGAAGGTATCAGCTATAGAATAAAAGAGGGACAAGTTCCAGGCAATTGGATAGCGAGTACTAGGAAACTTACTTTGGTCTCATCAGGAAACCAAAGGGAAAGCTAGTATGACTGGATTTCAGCTTGGAGAGAAAGAAAAGAGAGAAACTCTGATAGGCTGACAGCTTAAGAAGAAGTCTGAGTTTCTACCAACCTTTCAATAATATTTATTTGCCTGCTCTCTCATTAAGTCTTAAATCTTTTCCTCTGAACAGTGAAAGTGAAGTCATGTCCAACTCTTTGCAACCCCGTGGACTGCAGCCTACCAGGCTCCTCTGTCCATGGGATTCTCTAGGGAAGAATTACAGGAATGGGGTGCCATTTCCTTCTCCAGGGGATCTTCCCGACCCGAGGATCGAACCTGGGTCTTCAGCATTGCGGGCAGATGCTTTAACCTCGGAGCCACCAGGGAAGCCCGAAGCCCTCTCGTCAGTAAGTACCCTTTCCATTCTCCAAATACGATCTGTTCTTTCAGGCAAAAGACACACGTTGCTGCCCTATTTTCAGCCATTATGTCTGGTTCAAGGCTCAACTCATAATCATGTTTAACAAATGTGTTTGACTAAGTAAATTAAAATGTAATATAAATGGAAACCATTCATTTAAAATTCCAAGGCACTCCACAGTGTTTAAGTTTTCACATTTTATAAAAAATACTCTGTATTTTAATGAAATATGAATGCTTTGCTGGCTAACTAGTCCTTGATGTAATAATCACATTGCAGCCAAAGGTGCACTCTACAAATACCTATATTTGTCTTCCTTTGCCAATGCTTTGCTATCCATATAAAAGATCAACATCAGTATAAAGGTAATAAAATGATACATAATAGCACATAGTTATGTTCTCTATACTTTACTTATCAGTTCTATCTAAGAGGGCTTTATCAAAAGGTTCATTTTCCTGTAGAAGTGAGTTTATATCAAGCAGTTTTCCCTGACACCTGTCAGAAGGTTCCTACCCCTAGATAAATATAACTATGATCAGATACTGAAAGGAAAATGTAAATCCACTTTATAAAAAGCATTTCTCTTAATGATCCACAGCTATTTCCTGTTATGAATGCTGTACAGTGAACACTGATAACTTTGGTTGGAAAAAATAAGGAAAAGTAACCTATGGCTATTTAAGAAACAAATCCATCACTGATCTTCTACATGAAGACAGTAAAAATCTATTTCCAAACATGCAAGCAATAAAATCTGATTTCACTGTAGTATAAATGTTCAGATATTAGGCCTGGTGCCCTCATAATATATTTGCTTAATACAACAGTAAATTCTTTCATTGTTTTTCCCCAACTCGGATGACAACCATCTAACCTACATAATATTAAGCAGACATTTAGTTCCACTGATGTGAACAGCCAAGAGATTAATGCTGACAGAGCTAAATTACACAAGAGTCAAGAAATGTGAGCCAACAATACAATTATAATTATCACTAGGGGAGGTAAAAGATGAACATATTTTCATCTACTGAGGGCTCTGGATTAAAGGGCCAAACACTTAAATGCCACTTTTACTCATTTGGTAACTAGGGGTATTCTAAATTCTATAATTATATGACTTTGCATACATTAAAATCAGCTTGGTATTAAAGGTTTCTGATAGCAATGTTACAATTAAGGGTCCAACCTCTATTTCTCAGTCATATCTCAAAAGAACAAAAATAATCACCAAGAGGCATTTGAAGATTAACAAAGAACAAGTTCTTATTTTCTCCTGATTGTATTTCATTAAATTTGCAGTACAATTATTTTTACTTTATATTACTATTCATTTTGTAATATCATAAAATAATTTAGAAATTCCATTAGTATTTTTCATCCTCAATAATTTTGTTGGAAAAAATACATAATGTCCCTTTTAAAAGTAAGATTTTAGATAAAAACTCTTGACAGTATATTAAAGCATTTTACTTCTTAATGGGTAGAATATAGACACAAAGTTCTGAGTATATGCCCAAATGTCTTAATAATTCCTTTGAATAGTATATCTATTATGAAGATATTTATTATCAAGATAAATTCAGAAACTATGCTCTTAGACAATTATAAATCTATACCTTTAAGTTACTTTTATTCCTGTATGCATCATTATTTCAAATAATTTATAAATTAGAAAGGAATATTTCTTAGCAGTATGCAACAGTCACACATCATTCGCTATACACGTGTTTATATATTATATATGTAACACAGGATGAAATTAAGGAAACTATCTTCCTTTTGGAAGAAAGATGGGGAAACAATGGAAACAGTGACAGACTTCATTTTCTTGAGCTCCAAAATCACTACAGATGGTGACTGCAACCATGAAATTAAAAGACACTTGCTCCTTGGAAGAAAAGCTATGATCAACCTAGACAGCATATTAAAAAGCAGAGACATTACTTTGCCAACAAAGGTCCATCTAGTTAAAGCTATGGTTTTTCCAGTGTTCAGGTATGGACATGAGAGTTGGACTGTAAAGGAAGCTGAGTGCCAAAGAATTGATGTTTTTGAACTGTGGTGTTGGAGAAGACTCTTGAGAGTCCCTTGGACTGCAAGGAGATCAAACCAGTCAACCCTAAAGGAAATCTGTCCTGGATATTCATTGGAAGGACTGATGTTGAAGCTGAAGCTCCAGTACTTTGGCCACCTGATGCAAAAAAGTGACTCATTGGAAAAGACCTTGATGCTGGGCAAGATTGAGGGTGAAAAGAAAAGGGGACGACAGAGAATGAGACGGTTGGATGACATCGCCAACTTATTGGACATGAGTTTGAGCAGGCTGCGGGAGTTGGTGATGGACAGGGAAGCGTGGTGTGCTGCAGTCCATGGGGTCACAAAGAGTTGGACATGACTGAGCGACTGAACTGAATTGATCGTCCTTTTGGCTCTCTTAGTGATATTCTTGATGATTTTAAGTTCCATGTATTTTTCTTTTCTCCTCATCTCTCTAGATTCCCTCACCTTGAACCTTGTTAAGCTCGATAATGAAGCAAATTTCCTGTAAGATATCATTTGTTGGATACAGATACAGGATTGCTTGTTTCTTTATTTTTAAAAAATAACTCATAAAATAGCATTTACCTTCAATGACTGTTAAACTAAAGTCCCTTACATGTGAAATTCCAGTGGATTTCTAATTGTAGCCTCTTTGACTAATCATTCTAAACATTAAAGAAATTATTTAATAGTCTGCTTGATAGGAAATGGCTTGAAATTTGGCTGAAAATTGAAAGAAGAATATGAAAAAACTGATTGGTTCCAGATCAAGAAAGGAGTACAACAAAGCTGTCTTCTGTCACCCTGTTTAACCTATACATTGAGTGCATCATGAGAAATGCCTGGGTGGTAAGTTACAAGCCTGAATCAAGATAGGCGGGAGAAACATCAGCAACCTCAGATATGCAGATGATACCATTCTAATGGCAGAAAGTGAAAGTGAAAGTGAAGTTGCTCAGTCGTGTCCGACTCTTTGCGACCCGTGGACTGTAGTCCACCAAGCTCCTCCGTCCATGGGATTCTCCAGGCAAGAATACTGGAGTGGGTTGCCATTTCCTTCTCCAATGGCAGAAAGCAAAGTGGAACTAAAGAGCCTCTTGAGGAGAGTAAAAGAGGAGAGTGAAAGAGCTGGCTTAAGACTAAATATTAAAAAACTGAGATCATGGCATCTGGCCTCATTAATACATGGCAAATAAAAGTGGAAAAGATGGAAGTAGTGACAGATTTGTTCTTCTTGGGCTCCGAAATCACTGCAGATGGTGATAGCAGCCATGGAATCAGAAGACAATTGCGTCTTGACAGGAAAGCGATGACAAACCTAGACAGTGTGTTGAAAAGCAAAGACATTTCTCTGCCAACAAAAGTCTCTATAGTCAAGGTTATGGTCTGCCCATTGATCATGTACGATTGTGAGAGCAGGACCATAAAGAAGGCAGAACACCAAAGAATTGATGCCTTCAAACTGTGGTGCTAGAGAAGACTCCTGAAAGTACTTTGGACAGCAAGGAGATCAAACCAGTCAATTTTAAGGGAGATCAACCTTGAATATTCACTGGAAGGACTGATGCTGAAGTTGAAGCTCCAGTATTTTAGTCATCTGATGCAAACAGACTTGGAAAAGTCCCTAGGAAAAGTCCCTAGATGCTAGGAAAAATCAAGGGCAGAAGACGAGGGCGTCAGAGGATGAGATGGCTGGACAGCATCACCGATGCAATGAAGATGAACTTGGGCAAACTCTGGGAGGTGGTGAAGGACAGGGAGGCCTGGCATGCTGCAGTCCATGGCATTGCAAAGAGTCAGACACGACTGGGTGACTGAACAACAACAATTCCTAGATAATGACATGTAACAGACATCGTTGTAGAGAGTGTGGAGTGTATCAAGGTAGTAGATTTTATTCATTTTAAGTGATTCCAAAGCATATATACATCATTTTCTCATTTATTATTTCACCTTTCTAAAAATGAGAGTTCTAAATATGTTGATGAAGAACTGAAAAGTCAGTCATAATTTACTTTCACAAGATTAGGAGAGTTTTGGATTTTGAGTTGGGAGTTAACAGGTTTTAGTTTTCACTTGTTGGTTTTAGCCGTGCTTCTGGGCTTGGTATCTGCATCCAAACAATGGGGTTTAAAGCTGCTATTCCTGGTTTTCTCCAGTAAGTAGGATGAACGTAGGTGTGTGGGCAGAGAACAGTGGGGAGGTTCTCATCGTCTGTCCTTCTGTCAGTACTTGGGAGCTGGGGTTCCTGATGGAATAACTGATATTTGGAGATTTTGTGAAGGACTGATACAGGATCATCTGAATACTTCTATAAATGGAAGAAGCAGAATCTGCTTGAAGTTTCCAGGTTTGTTTTAGTCTTTTCTTATATATTATGGTGTCAGAATCAGAGAACAACTGTACATTTATCTATCCTAAATAAAATGAATACTACTAAAATTTGTCTTAGTGAACTCGGTACCCCAAATATTTGCAGTCATTTTTAAATAGGTATCTGAGCAGTAAAGTTGAAAAGTGCTTTTGATGTTAACTTGCATTTGACACACTAACTAAATTTGCTTGTTTTCATTACCAACAGAAGATTTCAATATTGATTGCACTTTTAAAAATATGGCTGTAGACTGTGATTTCCTTTGTGTATTTGTTTAAAATCTACTTTCTAATCCCATATCAGTACTCTCTTATTAACAATTTCAATGACAGATTATTATTTTGAATTTTAGTTTTCACTTTAATTTTCACTTTTCTCTCAGAATATGTGGATGGGTAGAGCAACAACTCTTAGATTAGACTGAAGAGTCCTTTCAGTATTGAGAACAACTGGCAGACTTTCATTTGTACCTAAAATAAGCAGAAGTATAAATTCTTATCTAAAGGAAACTATTTCAAACATCTTAATTTTCAAAGTAAGGGCAAGAAATGTTTTTAAAAAATGTAAATCATATAAGAACTTCTAAGGGGTTTATGGCTATGTTTTTCCTCTTCAGCTCAAATGAAAATTAATTTGAAAATCTCTACAAAAGTATTGAAAACAGATTTCTATATTTGGACTGTTCCAGCTGGTGATCCTCAACTAGTCAAATAATCCTTGCTGAATGATCTTTTTTATGTATAAACCAATATAATTGCATTTACGATAATTAATAAATTTGATGCATGCCAATTTAAATGACTAAATTACCTCAACTGACCAACACAAAAGCTAGAAATCATCAAGATTTACCTAAAACCTCCTCTGTAACTTACTGTTCAAAGTGAGTTGGAAGCACTCTTGGAAAGCTGCACAAGCATCATGTGCTTCCTCTTCTAAGTGTTTCCTGTTTTCACACACAGTAAAGGAGATGAATTACTTCAAAGTCATTTAAATAAAGTATTAATTACTTATATCTAATAATACATAGGAAATTTAGCTTTAATAACAAATGAAATTGACTACATTATGCCTAGAGGTTTAAACAGAGAAAAGTAAAGATATCAGCAACCAAAATTCTGCATGATTTATGACCATTTTGATGTTTGAAAGAAAGTTTCAATTAGCTCTAATAAAGACCACATTAGAGGAATAAAAATTTCCAAAAACCTTACAGTCTAAATCACTCATCTTATAAATATTTCTTCATCAATGAATCTTTATGCTGCAATAAAGGTCAATCACAACTACAACTTCTGGATTTACGCAAGAACAATTCCCTCCAAAAATCCCAACTGCAAGTGCAAAAATCTCTAAGCAAGAAATATTACAATTGGCAGAGAATGCCATGAAGGATAAAAATATATGCAGTCTGTGTGGGTTTTAACTTGTCACTTGGTCAAACTGAACCTAAAAACTCGTTTTTGTTTTTGTTTTTTTTTAGTTAAAAATTCAAAAACCAAAATTTTGAAAATAACTGTCTAAGAAATGAAATTAGTATAACAAAAAAAAAAAGTTTGAAATTTTTCCATCAAAGCAAGTCTCACCAAAACCATAGTAAGAGGGTTATTACCAAAAAACAAGTTTATACAGAGGCATCTTTACTGCTACAGCTTTAACTGATTTGAGCGGTGGAGCCTTTAAAAAAATGAAGCCACAGATTCAGTGGAGTTTCAACAAAGACGAAAGAGAGAAGAATGAGAAACTCTAATTTTCAAACTCATCTTAGAAACCTAATTTCTCTTAAATGTAAGTTCATTCCTTCTTTTAGTCTGCTGTGTTATCTTTGCTTATTAACTTTAAGGAAAAAAAAAGTGCACAGTCACATATAGTTGGTCAAATTTTATAAATATAAACTATATAATATATACATATCCATATGTATGTCATAAGACAGATTGAAATAAAAACTGAACATTCAAATTTAGTAATATGCAATAATATACAACTCTAATTTACATTAAATTACACATATAAAATATAACTTTATAGCAAATTTAAGATCAGTTAAATCTTGTCTAAAATATTTTTAAATATTTATTCTCTCTAGAAATGTTTTGTCATAGTATTTGCACATATATTTAACTTTGGTCAATAGATGTTCTTTGCATAAATAGATTAGATAGAATCGATGATATTCATTCAAGAAATTGACTTAATAAACCACAATATTTAAAATGGCAATAATCATTGAAAATAAAACAAAAATTTAGGATATTTTACTTGGACATTGTTCTCACAATAAATCATAGTGTATTTAAAAGGAAATTACTAATGAAAAAGTTAAAGAAAGTATGCTTACACAGACTTATCCTTTACAAAGTTGTATGGTTTATAAGAAATGGACTACACGTTTTTGTCTAGATTTACATACATATACTTTGCTTCAGTAAGTTATGTTTTTGCTGTTATTATGTTCATTATAGTAGGATTTTTTTTTAGATAATGAATATTTTTGAAAATCCATGGAAGGTTATGTACACTTCAAGTCAGTAAAATAAGCACGTTTATATAGCAAAATGTGTGTGTGTAATTTCAAGGGCTTCCCCAACACCTTGACCTCAGAAGCTAAGCTTAGGCCAGGACTCTGACTTCCATGTTTAAACTTCTATTTTTCTCAATGCAATACACACCTAAACATGTACATAGACATTAGGTGAACAAGCTGCACTTTCCCCAGCTTTATTGACATATAACATCGTGCAGTTCCAAGAGCACCATTTAATGACTCGGTATATGTACATACTGTGAAATGATTACCACAATAAGGTTAGTTAACACGTAGATCACCTCACATCTAGTGTTTGTGGGGTGAGAAGAGTAAGGCCCAACTCCCAGCAATTTTCAGGCATACATTACAATATCATCACCCACAGTCAGCCTGCAGTCAATGAGATCCCCAGAAGGTATTCATCTTCTTATTGGAAGCTTAATACACTACATTTTCAAACTATGTGTTTGTTTTACTTAAGAGAGAAAAATACGTAATTTTTTTCTACCTATATTCACATAGGCCCTTGTAACATTACCAAGAGAAAACTCAAAGGAATACTTTTAAATCAGGGAGTTTAAAACTGATTTAGGTGAGACAACTATTGAGTACTAAAAAAGTAAGCCCGATGTGATTTAACAAGAAAATACTTTAAGTGTTAGAAATAAATGTTTAGGATTTCTAAATACCAAGTTGTGTATGCATTTTAGCATAATTAAATTAAGAAAATTCTAACTGAAAAAGTAGATGACTAACAGAAAAATAAAATGGTGTTTGTCACCTTATGTACATTCAATGAAAAACCTGTATTTAAGTTTAATGTATTAAGGAAAGTGAGTTAAGCAACCAACTATTCCACGAGAGTATACATCATTTCAGTCTAATTTTAGGATGATTCTCCTTATTAAATATCATGTATGAAATAGTCTTATTTATCATCTTATCTCATTAGATACTGTCTAGGGAGGCAATTTTGAAAAAGGAAAAATGGCTAGGAAGACTTTATTTTAGTCAAATTAGATTTGATACTTTGAATGTTTACTATCTAATGTAATCTCTTAACAACTCTTCAGCTCTAGTATACTTTTTGGTAAAGTTTTAATAACTTTCTTGTAATTAAAAATAGCATATGATATCAGAAACCAACAGTAATTAAAAGTAATCAAATTTAGTGAAATATGTACAAAATAAAGAGATCTGTACACATTTTAAGGAGTTATCAATCGATATACTGTTTACTATGTGAAATGAGACAATGCTTATTACTAAAATAAAGGCTAAGTCTCTTCTTTGCCTCGTTTTCTGCTTTTGTAAAATGTATTGCTTGAGAAACAAGTCTTCAAAAAACAAGGCCTAAAAAAATCTACTACTCAGGGTGCCTTTGAGGATATTTAATTAAAATCTAATCCTGCATTCATTAAGGCTCACATAAATTAAGCTGTCATTCATAAGATTTATGGATTCTCATTTGCATATTGCATACAATTCATCAATTACTCAAGTATGAAAGGAGCACATTTCCCTTGGAGCTGCCTGCTACCCTGCCAACATTTGAAATGAGGGAAAGAGCAAGACTGTCAGGCATTCACACAAACTTTCTTCCAAATGTCTGCTCCTTGATTAATCTAATTTTCTAGATATTCCCTACAAGATATACCAACAGGCTTGCTGCATATTTCTATTATTTCTCCTGTCTTCATCACCAAAATCTTCTAGTCTGAATACTTCTTCATGTCTGAGTGATTATTATTTGTTTGCTAATGGTATGGCATTGGTGATTTCTTTTTTGAAAATGTGATGCATGCAAGCAAAAGACAAAGAGGTAAGCTATACATGTTTTGTTGATTTTTTAACATTAATATCTTTCTATCAATGATTAGCCTATTTCATGTGCAATAAAAACTTGAAAATGAGGAAATGGAATTGCCAGGGAATAGAATAACTAGCTTTTCAAAGAATCTTAACATGTCAGAAGAATCTAAAACAAAGCCACAAAGTAAATCATCGATTCTATGTTTAAAGTAAAACTAGAATTCACTCACTCAGCTATAAGTACATGTCACTGTACTTTTTACAGTTCTAAGCAAAGTAGTAACCCAGATGAATTTTTTCTCATTGTGCATAAAGCATACTGTGTTAATTCACTTGTCTTCTCTGGGGAGTATATCTTAATTTCAGTGGCACAACTTGCAAGAAACTGTCTTTAAGAGCATACTCTGGAAATCTTCCAACAGACATGTGATCAGGTGTGCAATTTAATGCAAGCCCCAGCTTATGTCCAGCATTTCTACAATTAAAATATGTGAATGTTTCAATATTCTCAAAAATGACTGCTCCTGAATATATACTATCTCTTTTATGTCAATTGAATGGAATTAAAAAAAAACAGGAAGAAATGCCTTAAGCACTAATTTTCCATCGAGTACATCAACTCGATGGAAAAAGAAAACATTTGAATTAATTTCAGTATTCAGAACATTTTGTATTTGGTAATATGACAGATTTTACCTTCCTTTGTAATACTTGACAAAACTATGATGATATCTATTTGGAAATGCTTCCATATTTAGAACACAAAATTAGAATTCCCCGAATTCAAACCTAAACATGTTAGGTTAAATGTCGTTATGAGGAGAGACACCTTTAGGTAGATGTCATTAGCCAGGAGTCTAAGGAAATGAGTAGGAGACCCTAAGGACTATACCAGCATAATCATAAATATTTTCACTTTACAAAAACTGTGCTTCAAAAGAGAAAAAAAATTCACTCAGCAATGAAACTAATTGTCACTAAACCCTTACAAATATATTCAACATAGGAGAAATAAATGCCTTTATAAATGTGATCATAGAGATGAAATTATTAGCATGCTTAATTTATAAGACAACCTTCAAAACTGAAAGCAAACAACAGACCAGCTCATGCTTTTTATTCATTCAAGTTGGATGGTTCATCATAATTTTCAGAGATCCATGCCTGAGACACTCCTGGGTATATTATTTGTGTTTTAACTCTTGCATTCTCTACATTTCAGTTTTCTCAGCATGAGCTGTCTACTTTATTCTACCCAGGTCATGTGCAATAGAAAAAGAATTGTCCTAGTCTACAATAATAAAGCTTATTTTATTTCTTCAATACAAACCACCTGTTTGGGTTTTGTACTGTTATTGAGAATTTTTAACTATGTTAATTAATTATGATAATGACCTTATTCCAATCAATAGAAAGTGAATGAAAATCATACAGTAGGCTTTATTTTCTTTATTTACTTTGTGTTATAAAATAATTCACCTCAGACTGATAAAGAAATTCTGAGTAAGAGAACACAAAAGATCCAGCAGTAACGGACAAAAAGGGAGAGTCAACAGATCACCTAGGGCACTGTGCTTACATTGGAGATTTTGCATTAAACATTTGTACAGATGAGGTGAAACTGTTTCAAGTCCCAGAGTGCAAATTTGGTTAAAATTAATTATTCCCCAAATGACTGTGCTTCTTTTTGTTTTTCATATCCATGTCTTGATTAATAATCAGTCTGAACTGGCATTTCTCAACCAAGCCCCACATTCTCGGCCACACACATGACAGAAAATATTGATAGATTGGAATGTCAAGAGGAACAGAAAAAAAAAACCTAGGTTGGCTAAAATTTCATTTCAAGCATATAATTTTAAGTGATAATTATTTCAAAAGCAACACACAATAATGATTAAATCAGAGGCCACTACTCCCTTTTAAGAAAATTAAATATATTTTCAGGAAGGAAAGCATCAATATGGCAATCTTAACAAGAATCTTAGGAGATGATGGTCTATCAGTAGTAATCAGGATTGATATCCATCAAATGAAGATATCACAAAGCTTTTCCCATGCCAACAGAATGCTTTTATGTTACATCACTTAATATTATTTAAATGTTACTCAGGGCTTATGGAATCCATGCAAAACGATAACAAAGCACAATAAGAGGCTTGGAAGCAGAAACTTGATCAGCTTAACAACAAAATAAGTAAGTGTATTTATGTAAGATGATGCAGTTTTCAATCATGCTAGAAGAACAACATTAGTTATTACCTAATGATTTTCAACATGTAACAAAAATCCAGAACTTTCTAAAATCATTTACAACAAGATTTTAAACCAGATTAAACCTGATGGGTATCTGGGCAGAAATATACACTAATAATTCCACCTTCATGTAAAAATGTTCTGTATTTGGGACTGAAAATGTAACAATATGAAATAAATGTTTCATTTCTGGTCCTCTCAAAAGCTGCCATACCAAATTATTCTGGATATGTGCATGTAGGCTTAGTCAGTTGTGCCCAATTCTTTGTGACCCCATGGACTATAACTTGCCAGGCTACTCTGCTCATGGGATTCTCCAGGCAAGAATACTTAAGTGGGCAGCCATTCCCTTCTCCAAAGGATCTTCCCCACCTGGGGATTGAACCCAGGTCTCCTGCATTGCAGATGGATTCTTTACCATTTGAGCCACCAGGGAAGCCCTCTGGATATGTGCATTACTTCTATAAAAGAATATGTAAGATCAAAGACATTCCCTTATGGTACAATGAGTGCTAATCAGCCTTATTAATTTTATAACAAGAAAAATGGAGCAACCAAAACACACAAAGTTCCAAAGAAGGGCAAGTGTCATCACCTGGGGCTGTCAGTCTACTCTACTCTGTACAAACCTGTTCTCCAAAAGGAATCATTAAACTATTTACACATTTCTTTTTCCTAGGTTAAAAGCTAAGTACATACAAGAAATTAAAAAATTGTGGAAAACATATGTTTTCAATCACATAAAGGATGAGTTGCCTAACTCTGAATATATTTGTAATAAGCATAAAGGTCATGCATGCAAAATTTTTAAAATCTATTCAAACAAGAAATGTTTACTTCTTGTGTACAATGCTGTCTAATTTAAATTTGTTCCTTTAAATCTTATGCATGCATATAGTATACATACATGTATTATATAAGATTGTTATAGATGTTATTATCAATCTTAGCTAATTCTCATAGCTGTAGCAATAACACTCAAATAATAGCAGTTTCTATGTCAGAGTCACTTGGACTTAAAAATATGGAAATTAAGAGAAAATATGCTCAATTCAATTGAATGCCCTCTTGTAAGAAACTTAGCCCTGGATTCCTCAAAATCACTTCTCTATAAAGAGAAAAATACAAGGCTTCATTGCTCAGAAGTTATTGTAAAGATCTCCAGGGGATCTTCCTGACCCAGGGATCAAACTCGGGTCTCCCTCATTGCAGGCAGACGCTTTACCATCTGAGCCACCAGGGAAGCCCTAATGATCAGGTAGAATAAGTAATTTTAGCTCTTGTAATTCCAAGAATTCTTCTGAGGTAATCTCGGAACCTTTTTCATGCTCCCTCTCTAAGGTTTCAACCCATAATTGAGCTTATAGTCAACCACTATCACCAAATCATTTTCACACAAAATATTGCTAGATAAATCATTTCAAACTCTTCCCACGCAGGATCTTAACACTCACCTCTATGAGATTTATGTTACCTATACGTGATCTGGGCTTCCCAGGGGGTGCTAGTGGTAAAGAACCCGCCTGCCAATGCAGGAGACATAAAAGATGTGGGTTCGACCACTGGGTCCAAAAGATCCCCTGGAAGAAGGTGTGGCAACCCACTCCGGTATTCTTGCCTGGAGAATCCTGTGAACAGAGAAGCCTTGCGGGCGATGCTCTGTGGAGTAGCAAAGAGTGGGACACAGAAGCAAGTGACTTGGCAAGCAGGTGCACATATGTGATCTACCATTCCAGCCTGCCAAGATCTTGGTGATCTTGATTCCATCGTTATCTACTGCTTCATCCAGGTTCAAGAATAGGAAAGCCAACTTCTTGAATTTACCTTTAATTTTTCATGAAATGTGTCAGCATACTTCAAAGGTTCTGTCCAACTGAACCCTCCCCTTTGTTTTCTCTTCCACCACCCTAGTTCTACCTTTAGTTTAATTACCCTCTTTTTTTGCTTAAAAAGTCATCCATTGGCTCCCTATTCTCTGGAGCAGAGGTTAGCAAATTACAGTCTGCAGGCCAAATTTTGCCTACCTGCTTTCCTAAATGCAGTTTTATCGGTACACAGCCACGTCCATCTGTACGTCTTTTCTACGGCTGCTTTGGCACTACAGTGATCAAGTTGGGTAGTTTCAACAGAAGTCACATGGCTCGAAAAGCCTATAGTATATACTTACTATGCCTTTCCAGAAACATTTTAACAATCATTCCCCTACAGGATATTTCAAAACCACTTAGCACAATGCTGAAATCTCATCATGGTCTGATCACAAACTCAATTTTTAGCATCTTGTTTCACCAATTCGCTCTCTTTATTCCCACTGATACTCCCTACTTCTCTATATTTATTCATATTATTTTCTCTAACTGGAACTATTTCCCAATATCACTTTCAGAATAAGTTCTAAACATATAGCAAATTCCTTTAAAAAAAGAAACAATGTCCAGAAATAATACGGGAAAGCAAAATATTCTATGTGTCTATGTTTATTTTAAATTCTTGCTGCTATCTGATGTATTCATTCTTTGGATCAGCAATGATAACTTTAACACTGGACTAATATAAGTTATTGAAACTATTTTTTCACCAGAAGGTGATTGGACAGCACTAGGGAGCAAGAGTTCCTTAAATATATAAACACTACCAAATAAAGTACCCCAAGGGGCTAGTTACTTCCTAAGAGTAAGTTGGTTACTTTACAGTTTTACATCATAATGTTGCATTTTATTAATTACAGCATTTTACAAAATTACCCAGCATCATAAAGAATTCATATTATTCTCTTAAAATGAATATTTAATATATTATCTGAGTCCATAGAAATTCATATTTTCATATAAGTCAATTCAAGTATACCCACTGGTGCAGAGACAGTGTGCTTCTGGTCTGGACACTGGGTATTTGTCAAGTGGAGTAAGATTCAAGCTTTGTTCTCACCCAGACATTCCAAGGACAAAGCAAATCACAAAAGCTGAGCTCTGCTAAAGCAAAGATAAAATGTGCCCACTCCTGAGGTCAAAGAGGACTTCGTTGTCTATGCACAGGAAGGCTTCTTGGGGGTCAAAAAGGGAGGGGGCCCCACCCCATAATAAGTGTAGACATGTACCCACAGGCCTATGCATTGGGATCAATCTTAGAAAAAAGTTATACATGCATCTTGGGGACAGTTCATGGACAGTCATATGTGAAGAAAGAAACCAGATAACTGGTCAAATGTAAACAAAGACCCTGAAGGACTGTCCTATATAAGTGGTTTACATCACCTCTTTACTGAGCTCTTCTTCACTCAGGATGCCCACACTCCTCTCCAGGTGTGTCTCTGCCTAGCTCCTGACTTACTGTGCTCCTTCTTCCTCATTATTAGAGAGGATGTCCATACCCTCTCTCTCTGGGTGTGTATCTCTGCCCTGCTTCTGAGTTAGATAAACAAACTGCTTTCCTGTGGGCTTTCCCATACATTGTGCTCTGTCTCGAATAATACCCTTTGTACCAGTTTTGTACAGTGTTTGCCTCCTTGGAGCATTCTTACTTCCAAAAGTGAGCAAGAGCCAGAGCCACTTTGCCTCTAGCTTCTAGCCCCTGTTGGTCTGGTGGCTAAAATTCCTAGTTTTCATCCAGGTTACCAAAGTTTAATTTCTGGGCTGGGATCCAAGATATCTCTTCAGGACTGCACACTGCTCTCCCTGCAAGATCACTATCATTAAGCAAAACAAAACAAAACACTGTTGAATATATAGCCCTTCTTTTTTGTTAAAGGCATTGCTCACATGGGACCCAGGGCCCTAAAAGGGCTAGTTTTCTTCATCAAATATTTCCCTTGAAAAAAAAGTGCAAGTGTTAGTTGCTCAGTCATGTCTGACTCTTTGTGATCCCAAGGATTGTAGCCCTCCAGGACTCTCTGTCCATGGGATTCTTCAGGCAAGAATATTGGAGTGAGTTACCATTTCCTCTTCCAGGGGATCTTCCCAATTCAGGGATCAAACCCACATCTTCAGCATTGCAGGGGATTCATTACCATCTGAGCTACCAGGGAATTCCTTACTCTCCATGTAGTTTAGACTGTAAGGGGAAAAGGCCCAACTATATTTACTTTGCATGAAATAATTAATCCATTTCAAAATTTTACCTCTTTTTTCCATAAGGCAACCAATTTTTTTTTTTTTTCTAATGATGCAAGAGGATAGAATTTTGCTTTAGCTAATATCAAGTATTTGAGCCAGATTGTGGCTGTCAGTGAAGGCAAAGGCATTCTGCATGCCATTTTTGGCAGCTTTGAGTGGATTGCTGGTTATTTCATATCTCACTTTTTATTAAAAGGTCATAGGAAATGCTCTAAAACTCTATCTTCATGGTCCTAACCACCAGAAAACACTGAGTTACATCAACAGAGTAGAGGAAATGCCAGTAGAGTGTTAGAAGTTTGCACATATTTTCTGGGCAATCACCTCAAATATCAGCAAAGAGTTTTGAAGACCCAGAATCTAAAAGAAAAGCTGTGGCTATTTCTACTGACAAAATAATAATAATTACTGGGGAAAACCAAAGGTTACAGGAAAAGGAAAAAATATTGTCTAGGCTTTTTGTGACTTGCCTCAGAGGAACAGATTATCACAATGACCAAATACACATAAAATGCATCCAAAAATTCATTGGGTACCTACTTATATAGGATATGACAGTAGACATCCACTGAACTGTAATGACAAAGACCTTGAACACAGGGGCAATTTAATTGATGAAAACAGGAAAAACACATGGAAAAGCTTAGTAATAATGCAAGAAAAAATAATCATATTTGATTAAAAATCATTATTTAAAAAATGGATGAACATAGAAATTCATGACTTCAGAAAAAAAGCAGAATATGATCTGTTATTTTTGAGAGGAGAAGAGGAGAAGAGGACAACAGAGGATGAGATGGTTGGAGGGCATCATTGACACAACAGGCATGAGTTTGAGCAAACTCGGGGAGAAAGCAAAGGACAGGGAAGCCTGGAGTGCTGTAGTCCATGGAGACACAATGAGTCGGACACAAATTAGTGACTGAACAACAAGAGGACAGAAAGGAAGGAGACTAACATGTTCAAAGTGCATTGTTACTTTTTGTGAGAAAGATGAAATCAAGTCCATATCAATACTTGCTCTTTTTCTTAATAGCCTATAAATATACATAGACTAGAAAAGCATATCAATAAGGTTTGATCGATGACAGTATGTTTTTTAACAGAGCTGATGTACATAAACACATTCATTCATTCATTTAATAAGTACTTAACATGGACGGAGGAGCCTGGTCGGCTACAGTCCACGGGGTCGCAAAGAGTCTGACACAACTGAGCGACTTAACTTTCAACTTTTCTAACATGTATAGTACATTATGTATTACATCAGCTGTCCTCTGCTGTGCAGTGTACGAAGTTGAGTCAGATATGGGTCTTGTTTTGTTAAGAGAACAAGTAGAATATAAAGCATGTTTGTGGAAAACTGTAACACCATAAATACAGTGAAGGCGACATCTTTAAAAGTTGGGAGAAAGAGATGTGAAAATTCAGAGAAGAAATTTTGTCAGAAATTTTTGGATTATTCTTGAAGGAGGTGGCATTTGAGAGAACTCTGGGACAGAGAAGTAACTTGGCATTGAAGACTTTGGCAGGAGGATTTGGGCAGAGAAGGTGCATTCTTGGCATAGGGACAAACATCAAAGACATAAAAATCACAGAATGTAGATGATTTCTGAACAACAAGTGATTTAGGTTAGTGAAGACATCATTTAAAACTAGAGAAGTAAGAGATAAATCTAGGAGTAGTAGTGAAACAATTCACAAAGAGCCTTAATTTAAAAAAAATAATAATAATCTTCATGTTTATAACCAATTAGTAACTAGAGAAGGGTTTTTTTTTTTTTTTTGGTTCATTTATTTTGCCATTGTTAGTTTGATTTCAACAAATGGGGAGACTGTGGGCAAGGAGATTACTTAGAAGCATTGTTTGTCCTGAAATCTAAAACGTCCCAAAATGTATCAGCAATATTATAAGGACAATAGGAATGGTGAAGTTGGGAGAATAGGAGGTACAGAGATAGAGAGCTTATAATCAAGAATGCTTGACATAACAGCTCATGAAATGTAGAGCTCAAGTGAAAAGAGACCCTCATTAAAAATGACTGAAAATATTAGATCCTTGGCTGAAATAAAATTATCCACTTGGAAACAAAAAGAGGAACAAAGATGAAAGTGAAGGTTAGTTTTGAATAAATTTTGGTCATGGAATTTACATGATGTTCATCAAGTAATTGGACATGTCTTACTTGTGCTCAGGAGAGAGACATATATTTGAAAGTCATCAGCACAGAAATAAGAATTCAAATCATGAACTCTTGGGTACTTTAAGAAAGAACAGCTCTTGATTATTTCTACATTCTTAAAAGGTTTGATATATATTTTTCAGTATAGTCAATCACCATGGAAGTAATTCTCCACAAACAGGGAGATGTAAATCTCCATCTTGAAAAATGTAGGTAGAATGGGGGTATTAAGACAGTATAAGTGAGGTGAGAAGGGATTTTTGTCCCACACTAATTCCAATTTTATCTAATCTGATAAAAAGGACTATAAACAGTTCCTTGCCAAAGAAAACCCATTTACAATATTAGTTGAGGAGCAGAATTCAGGAAAGAGAAGACAAGATGATAGCATGAAAACCAGTATAATGAAAATTTTAAAAGAAAACTGTCAAATCATGGAGATAAAAACACAAAGTTTAACAGGGTAACAACTGACACAATCTGACTAGAAGGTTGGTGATTACTTTCAGAGGAAGTTGATTAGGAGAATCTTTGTGTAAGCCAATACACAAGAAGTTGTACAGATGGAAAACAAGGGTGAATCAATGACTGTGACAAGAAATCGGTCATTGAAAAAAAAAAAAGATGAAACCATCATGGCTTGGGTCCTGAACGGTGTTTTTGGAAAAATAAACATGTGTCTATAACATTGCCCCGGAGAAGGCAATGGCACCCCACTCCAGTACTCTTGCCTGGCAAATCCCATGGACAGAGGAGCCTGGTGGGCTGCAGTCCATGGGGTCGCTAAGAGTCGGACATGACTGAGCAAGTTCACTTTCACTTTTCACTTTCATGCATTGGAGAGGGAAATGGCAACCCACTCCAGTGTTCTTGCCTGGAGAATCCCAGGGACGGGGGAGCCTGATGGGCTGCCATCTATGGGGTTGCACAGAGTCAGGCACAACTGAAGCGACTTAGCAGCAGCAGTAGCAGAACATTGCCCAATAAAAAAATAATGCAAAAAAATAATAATAATGCAAGTCTCATAAGATATTTTATATTTTTAATAATGATCTTCATAAATTGAAATTAAAAACATTTTATACAGACAAGATACTATCTTTCAACATGTAATTAATATGAAAATTACTGAGATATTTCATTGTTTTTTTCCTACAATCTTTTCTAATGAAGAAAGAAATGGCAACCCACTCCAGTGTTCTTGCCTGGAGAATCTCCATGGACAGAGGTGTGTGGTGGGCTACATTCCATGGGGTCACAAAGAGTCAGACATGACGAAGGACTAAGCACATCTTTTCTAAATCGGGTTTGCACAATATGGTTACATACCTCAGTTTGGATTGTCAAAACTTCAAGAGCTCAAGAGCCATAGTGGCCACTGTGCTGGACAGGACAGCTCAGAAATTGGGAGTTATAAGCCAGGAATGGCTTTTGAAGCTGTTACTTGACCATTAAGTTTGGTTAGCTGGCTGGTAAGAACTATTATGAGTGCATGTATTTTCTCTCTTTCTTCTTCTTTTTTCTTAATTTGTCATTAAATAAAAAAGAAATAATAAAAGGGTGTTTGAATTGGGGATCACAGAATACTGCTCAAACTACTCTTTATAACTAAGAAAGAATAATTGTTTGAGATGAGAACTTAAAACTAAGACACGTTGAAGCTAATCATATAAGCTTTTAAAGATACAGTGTAAATGTTAAAAGCAGGAAAAACTTCCAGGATTCCTGAAGTAAAAGACACGTTATAAACAGACGACTAAAATTGGTTTGAGAATTTCAAAACCATTCCTCATGAAATCATAATTATATCAACTTGTACAAATAAAAGGTCAAGAACTTTCCAAATAATTGCATCCAGACATTGTCTCATTAACTGGAATCCCACACGCAAAAGTAATTCAACATCTATTGGACTTATCCTTTGCTCACTCTGTTTTCTCAAGACTGATGAAGACAGCCAAATCACACATCTGGCATATCTTCTTCAAGCCATTTTTTACCACTACATCAAATAAGATGAATTCCAAATACCATACTCCTTTACCAATCGAAAAAAATTACTGTTATAAAAACAAAATTACATCATTTTAAGAGTGTTTTACTTGAACAAGTATTTTTCTTTACAAACTATGTCTACCATTTTATTATCATTTAAAATTAAGTAATAATACAGCATACAGAATGACAAATTAAACACTTTAGAATGTTTTTTGTTTTAAATTTTAAAAATACATAGAACGCAAACTCCAGGCTATTTAAAAACCTTTTTTCAGTAAAATTCTGATTTGTTTATAGTCACATGAATGTGCTTGAAAGAGTATCTGTGCTAGGACAATTCAAATTGGTGGACCAACTCTCAAAGAGTTAAATGACACGTGTGTAAGAACATGAACAGTAAAGCTGGATGAAGCATAACTACTTCCTCATGTATACATTTAATGTATCCCAGTAGTCACTTCTCAGTACAAAATAATCTCAAAGGGAAATGTTACTGGAATCTCCTCAATTCAAACACTGATTTAAATATTCTAATCAATATCTTCAAAAATATTTAAAAATTGCTATCTGCCACTTGTCCTTTATACACAAATGAAATATATTACTTCTTCCTTCATATGACTAAAGATGACATGAAATGATTCATAGATTCTCAAAATAAGCCATTAGGGAGGATTAGTTTTCTTAAAAAAAAAAAAAAGGCTAATGTTGGTGCGTACTAAGTCGCTTCAGTCGTTGTCAGACTGTTTGCAACCCTATGAACTATAGCCCACCAAATTCCTCTGTCCATGGGATTCTCCAAGCAAGAATACTGGAGTGGATTGTCAGGCCTTCCTCCAGGGGATATCCCCCACCCTGGGATTGAACCTGCATCCCTTATATCCCCTGCTTTGGCAGACAGATTCTTTACCACTAATGCTACCTAGGAAGCCCCAACTACTGTAATTCTGAGGAGAAACACAATATATCTTTCCCTTCCTTTATCTTTTCTTGAATTTATATATTCTTCTCTTCTTAATGCAAATGCTATTTTTATTATTCCATTTTATTGCAGAGTTGACTTGCTATGTATATATTATCTTCCAACCTAAGTTCAAACTGGTTCCTTGAAAGAGTTCCTATCTCATATTTGACAAATCCTTCTGCTGCACAGAATACCAACCATATGGAAGGCATTCAACAATTGATTCTTTTTTTTTTTTGCTTATTGGAAGGAGAAAAGAAAGACAAAATGGCCAAAAGTAAGTGCCTTATAAGGTGATACTAAGTAAAAACACATTGGCATAAAGAAAAAAACAAAACAAAACTAATCGAACAAGAACCTTGTCTATCTCACTGATTTTCTAGGAATGGACTTCAATTCTGTCTCATCATTAGGGTTGAAATTTTTATTTATTTTTTATTTTATTAAAGCATAGTTGATTTATAATGTGCTAAATTCACAATAAAGTAATTCAATCATACACATATATGTGTGTGTGTGTGTGTGTATATATGTATACATATATGCATTCTTTTAAATATTCTTTTCTATTATGGCTTATCATAGAACAGTGAATATATTTCCTGTTCTATACAATAGTACTTTGGTGTTTTTCCAGTCTATATATAATAGTTTGCATCTGCTGCTACTGCTGCTGCTAAGTCGCTTCAGTCATGTCCGACTCTGTGAGACCCCATAGACAGCAGCCCACCAGGCCCCGCCATCCCTGGGATTCTCCAGGCAAGAACACTGGAGTGGGTTGCCATTTCCTCCTCCAATGCATGAAAGTGAAAAGTGAAAGTGAAGTCGCTCAGCTAATTCCAAACTCCTAATCCATCAGTAAGGTTTTGAAATGAAAAAGAAATTGAAACATTTTATTAGGAGAAAATCCTACAAATTTACTTGTTTATTTTTTATTTTCATAGAATAAAAAATATAAAATGCTCCTTTCAAAATGCTTGATGAAATTGATTCATTAAAATATATCAAAAATTATTCTCTTTGATAATTTTAATATGGATTACTTTTATTCATATATTTAAATCTATAAAAAATAAAATTATTAAACAGATATAATGGTAAAAGATATAAAACAAATAATTATCCTTCCTAACTATTTTTGGCAAAATCATATCTATTCCACTATTTTCCAGGCTCTTGTGGCACATATGGAAAAAATTATCTCATCCAAAGAATAATACAAAATTTAATCTCATAGAAAGCAACCCCTAGGCATAATCACTTAAAATAAAAAACTATAAATGATACTATAGCCCAAAGGATCCACTGGAAACCAAGCTTCTACTAGTAATCTATGGAAATCCCACTAATAAATAAATTAGTATTTTCCTCAGTTAAGCTTGTCAGTATCAGTGATCATTACTAGCCATTCATTCTTCCTTCTCATTTCTTCAAATAGCAAACTAATGTTGAAACCATACCAAGCAAAATTTCCTGCTGCTGCTGCTGCTAAGTCGCTCCAGTCGTGTCCGACTCTGTGCGACCCCATAGACGGCCTCCCACCAGGCTCCTCTGTCTCTGGGATTCTCCAGGCAAGAACACTGGAGTGGGTTGCCATTTCCTTCTCCAATGCAGGAAAGTGAAAAAAAGTGAGGTCGCTCAGTCGTGTCCAACTCTCAGCGACCCCATGGACTGCAGCCTACCAGGCTCCTCCACCCATGGAATTTTGCAGACAAGAGTACTGGAGTGGGGTGCCATTGCCTTCTCCCAAAATTTCCTAGTCACTATCAAACACAAACCTGATTAATTTAACATGAGATATTCCTAAAATGTATTCATGATTTTAAAATTGAAACATTATACTTATAATACCTACTCCCTTGAAAAAAATAAAACGAATAAAAATGAAAATGAATATTTTATTTTGGGTTCTCTAGCCAAATAGAGTTGACAATGAAAACCAAAACTGCATTTTACTATTAGTAAAGGTGTTTGTTACCACTCCTTTTCCAGAACTGCTGACTCTCAGATGTTGCCTTGGTTTGACTGTCTCAATATCATTATCTTCTTCATCTACTTTTTTCATAAGAAGCTGGGAATGTTTCAGTCTTCATTTTTAGTCCAGAAGATTTTCCAAAGGTCAGTATGCAGAGGGATCAGTACATAAAATTCTGAAATAAGTAGAATTTGCCTTCACTTTTTCTATTGTTCTTTCTTAGTATCTCCTCTAAAGGTATTTAAATGCTTTTTCACCCCATATGCCATATCTCCAAAGAAATGTATGGGACTTATGGCAAAGTTTCTTCCTCTAAGGTCACATAACATATGTCTTATGAGGGCCAATATATGGCTTCTTAATTGGACAACACTTTAAATAACCATTATTGAGGTCTTGGTATTTGTACAGTCATGTATTTGACAAGCATCTGAAGGATTAATGCTTTTGACTTGTGGTGCTGGAGAAGACTCTTGAGAGTCCCTTGGACAGCAAGGAGATCAAACTAGTCAATTGTAAAGGAAATCAAGCCTGAATACTCATTGGAAGGACTGTTGCTGAAACTCCAGTACGTTGGCCACCTGATGTGAAGATCTGACTCATTGGAAAAGACTCTGATTCTGGGAAAGATGAAAGGCAAAAGGAGAAGGGGGAGGCAAAGGATGAAATGGTTAGATAACATCACCAACTCAATGAACATGAGTTTGTGCAACCTCTGGGAGATGGTGGAGGACAGAGAAGCCTGGCTTGCTACAGTCCATGGAGTGGCAATAATTGGACACAACTTAGCAAGTGAACAAAAACAATGCTCAAGGAAGTAGAATAATAAGTTTTCAGTCGCATGTAAAGCAAGACATACGTGTCTGTTAGAAGTTCAACAGGAATATACACTCCACTATTTCCAAAATTATTGACGACCTAATGTCAGCTGAATGTAAAGAAAGGACAGATCACTAGAAGAAGGAATAATCGGGGAGTACCTTTACGGAAACTAAAACAGAACAAGCTCTAGATATGTGGAATAGATTAGAAAGAAAAGCCAAGGCAGGAGTCACCAATAGTGTTAAGACATGGAGATGGAAATCATGACAACATATTTGAGAAACAGTAATAAGACTGCTTTGCCTGCCTCAAGTCAAAGATTTCTGTTTGGATTATTAAAGGAAAGGAGCCAGAGACTTTGCTATTTACTCCTTTGTGTAATCCTTCCAAGAATTCTATGAGCCCACTCTCTGTGCGTTCTTAAGATA
Organism: Bos indicus; assembly: GCF_029378745.1. Lineage (NCBI taxonomy): Eukaryota > Metazoa > Chordata > Mammalia > Artiodactyla > Bovidae > Bos > Bos indicus. Next base: position 46,223,571 of record NC_091771.1, read on the forward strand.
ACAATATGGAGAGAGTTTAACTGCCTTGCCCAAGTCTCCTGAACTGGTAAAGTCCAGGAATAAAACTTATTTGAAGACATTCTATGCCAAGGAGGAAAGGTAGAACTTAATTCCTGAGGCAATTTGCAATTCCTAAGTATCTTTAAACAATTCTTATGATTTTATGAAATAATTTGAGGAAAACTGATATAAATGTTTGAAAAAAAATATTTTTAACTGTGTTCTAATATGTTCCATGTTAGCAAATATATATATATATATATATATATATTTTAAATGGAATTTTTTGAGTCTCTTTCAAAAAAATGATTCCATCCTTATGTAGTTATATTTTTTTCCATGTGATCTCAGCTTCTTCTAATTATTTCAGGAGTCAGCTGGTTTACAGAATGATTTTATCAATCTAAGTGAAAAAGTACAGTCGCTCAGTGTGTCCTGATCTTGCCCACCAGGCTCCTCCATCCATGGAATTTTCCAGGCAAGAGTGGGTTGCCATTTCCTTCTCGAGGGGATCTTCCTGACCCAGGGATTGAACCCGAGTCTCCCGCATTGCAGGAAGACACTTTACCGTCTGTCTGAGCCACCAGGCAAGCCATTTCCTCCTCCAGAGGAACTTCCCGACCCAGGGATCAAACCCCTATCTCCCGCATTGTAGGCAGACCCTTTTACTGTCTGAGCCACAAGGGAAGCCACCCAGAGAAGCCTAAATGAAACTGGAGCCTATTATACAGAGTGAAGTAAGCCAGAAAGAAAAACACCAATACAGTATACTAACACATATATATGGAATTTAGAAAGATGGTAACAATAACCCTGTGTACGAGACAGCAAAAGAGACGCTGATGTACAGAACAGTCTTATGGACTCTGTTGGAGAGGGAGAGGGTGGGAAGATTTGGGAGAATGGCATTGAAATATGTATAATATCATGTATGAAACGAGTTGCCAGTCCAGGTTCGATGCACGATACTGGATGTTTGAGGCTAGTGCACTGGGATGACCCAGAGGGATGGTATGGGGAGGGAGGAGGGAGGAGGGTTCAGGATGGGGAACACATGTATACCTGTGGCGGATTCATTTTGATATTTGGCAAAACTAATACAATATTGTAAAGTTTAAAAATAAAATAAAATTTAAAAAAAAAAGATAAATACACACACACACAAAAAAGGAGTCTATCAGGCTAAAAGAAGCCACAAACCTTGGTGAGTTAAACAGAAAATATAACAAAGGAGCCACAGGCCATTTTTTTCCTTCTTCTCACTTCCAAAGCTCAAGAGCACAGAGGAGAGATAAGGTGTGAATAAGGAAATTTTATTATACTGACATGTGGTGAAAATCTCACTTTACAAAGTATTACAGTTAATAAATGTGTTTGCCATGATGACAGATTTCCTCCTAAGTGATAGAAAAAGAAACACTGAAAAGTTGAACACTTGATGATTCAGAAGTGATAATCTTTGGAAAAACTGACCACTACATTACATATTTTATTTAGCGATGGAGTTTAGACACTTGCATTGCAAGACAATGAAGTACAGTGTCCAAAACAAGGCACCTAGAACTCTCATCATACTCTGCAAAAGACATCATTCCTAATACATTTTAAGAAAGACACAAATGAACTAAAAAGTATCCAATGAGGTGAAACCTGAAAGCTGTGACAGAGAAAAACACTGTCAGAATGGCTGATCTCCTGCCTGTAGGGCAGTAGAATTAGAAGAAGCAACTTGTAGGTCTTCAAATATCTAAAGGATCAACATGCTTATGAGAAATTAGTGTAGCCCTTTCTAAACAGAAACAAGAAACAAACAGACTCTTCCTCAAGAAAACAAGAACACATAATTAATGTGTCCCAACACGAATATGATGTTAAGAATATTCCATCACAAAATTTAACAACTATCTTTGAAAAAATATTGCACATGTGTGAACACGAGGGTTGGGATTTAAATGAATTTTATTAATACAAAAACTATAAATCAAACTTCATGTAATTTTATGAGAACCCAAACAAAAAAGAAAGGGACTTCTATGACTGATTTAAATGATAGAAGCTGCATAAATTAAAAAGTGCAGATGTTGTTGTTCAGTTGTCCAGTCATGTCCAACTCTTTGCGACCCCATGGACTGCAGCATGCCAGGCCTCTCTGTGCCTCATGATCTCCCGAAGTTTGCTGAAGTTCATGTGCGTTTCATCAGTGATGCCCATCCTTCTCATCCTCTGATGCCCTCTTCTTTTGCCCTCAATTTTTCCCAGCTTCAGGGACTTTTCCAATGAGTCAGCTGTTCGCATCAGATGACCAAAATACGGGAGTTTCAGCTTCAGCTTCAGTCATTCCAATGAGTATTCAGGGTTTAAGTCCAAGCAAGTTCCAGAATTTTTCTTTTATGCTCCACTAGTTTTGTCTTGAAGTAACCATGAATTATATGAGCAACCAAACAAGGTTTGGTTAAAGCAAGTACTACTCTTGGAGTCAGAGACTTTGCTTAATTTATTCATTTACTTTGGGCAAATCAATATTTCTGAATCTGTATCTACAAATATAAAGTGGTAATTATTTGTATTACAGAATATCAAATTAAATCTCTTTTATGCAATTAGGTTGTGAACTATATGGCTCGGATATTCTGAAAGATTTTTCTCTGTATTTTTTCCAAAATAAGTCTCTGTTCATTATTTATTTACACAAATGTCTTAGTTACTAAAGAATTCATCTGTCTCCACTTCAGTTTACCTCTTCATTTTCCTTTGAGTTCTACTACAGGTTTAGTATCATGAGAAAATATGTAAAAGCCACATAAATGCTTATGATAAATGAATGTTCTCTAGGATGTTCTCTAGATGCCACTGCATCTCCAAAAGATAATCACCCTCCAAACTTCAGTAGTACACATATCAGAAGATTGGACCATGTAATATCAAAGAGAAGAAAAGCAATAAATTCTTGCTACTTGGTGAATATGCAAAGTGCATTATACTATAATAATATATAAATCCTAATGAATGTCTACCTCACCATGGCATGGCACAGAAAGCTGAATGAATTTCTGATTTCTACCAAGGAATCTGTGTCATTCAAATGTGTCAATCAGATTAAGAAATGATTCAGTGTGAATCTTCCTAGAGAACCGAACATCAAGCAAGTGCAAGGTCACATAACAACTTCACACAACAATGCAATTCTGTGCCCACAAGACAACATTACACAAAGTGTGGTCTTTTAAAATTCACCAACCTGGGCACGGTAACACTGAAAACTACCATTAACTAAACAAAACAGGGTGCCCACTCCCAAGAAAACTGGCCAGCTTTGTAGCCTCTTGCAGGAAGAAGAGGGTAGTTGCCATGTTCCTCATCTCAAAACATTAAAGTCATTCATATTTACAACTTGACAACTTTTATTTATACTTAAGTAAGACAATATCTTAAAAAGTAATTATTATGTCATAAGTGACATTATTGATAAGGAACATTCTTCCAATATGTACATTAATGAGTAAACTCATAAATAAATAGAGATAAAAGAGAATGTAGAGATTAAGCCTTTCCCTTTATGGACAAGTAAGTGGAAACTTAAAAGTGAAAAATACAAAAATCAACTAAGTTTGGGGTTTAATTGGTCACTGATGGAGTGATGTCATTATCATGCAAGATATATACATATATATATATGGGCCCTTGTATGGCACTATAGCACTATATATTTATCTGCAAGCCAGGCTTCAGCAATACGTTAACCGTGAACTTCCAGATGTTCAAGCTGGTTTTAGAAAAGGCAGAAGAACCAGAGATCAAATTGCCAACATCCACTGGATCATCAAAAAAGCAAGAGAGTTCGAGAAAAACATCTATTTCTGCTTTATTGACTATGCCAAAGCCTTTGACTGTGTAGATCACAATAAACTGTGGGAAATTCTGAAAGAGATGGGCATACCAGACCACCTGACCTGCCTCTTGAGAAACCCATATGCAGGTCAGTAAGCAACACTTAGAACTGGACATAGAACAACAGACTGGTTCCAAATAGGAAAAGGAGTACGTCAAGGCTGTATATTGTCACCCTGCTTATTTAACTTATATGCAGAGTACATCATGAGAAACGCTGGGCTGGAAGAAGCACAAGCTGGAATCAAGATTGCCTGGAGAAATCTCAATAACCTCAGATATGCAGATGACACCACCCTTATGGCAGAAAGTGAAGAGGAACTCAAAAGCCTCTTGATGAAAGTGAAAGAATAGAGTGAAAAAGTTGGCTTAAAGCTAAACATTCAGAAAACGAAGATCATGGCATCTGGTCCCATCACTTCATGGGACATAGATAGGGAAACAGTGGAAACAGTGTCAGATTTTATTTTTTGGGGCTCCAAAATCACTGCAGATGGTGATTGCAGCCATGAAATTAAAAGACACTTACTCCTTGGAAGGAAAGTTATGACCAACCTAGATAGCATATTGAAAAGCAGTGACATTACTTTGCCAACAAGGGTCCATCTAGTCAAGGCTATGGTTTTTCCTGTGGTCATGTATGGATGTGACAGTTGGACTGTGAAGAAAGCTGAGCGCCGAAGAAATGATGCTTTTGAACTGTATTGGAGAAGACTCTTGAGAGTCCCTTGGACTGCAAGGAGATTCAACCAGTCCATTCTAAAGGAGATCTGTCCTGGGTGTTCTTTGGAAGGAATGATGCTGAAGCTGAAACTTCAATACTTTGGCTACCTCATCCAAATAGTTGACTCATTGGAAAAGACTCTGATGCTGGGAGGGATTGGGGGCAGGAGGAGAAGGGGACGCCAGAGGATGAGATGGCTGGATGGCATCACTGACTCGATGGACGTGAGTTTGAGTGAACTCCGGGAGTTGGTGATGGACAGGGAGGTCTGGCGTGCTGCAATTCATGAGGTCGCAAAGAGTCGAACACGACTGAGCGACTGAACTGATCTGAACTGAATATATATAAATATATATATATATATATAAAACTTTAAATTATGCCCTAAAAATGAGCATAATGATTTCAGTAAGATAAAAATCCACTGCAAAAATTCCCAAGATACCAGACAACCTTACCACTAAGGACCTGTTTGGAATTCTCTTCTTCCTCTGTAGCACCAGTAACCCATTCCTTGCTATGCCCAACTTTATTGTCTCAGTTAAAAGAAATGGTAAAAGAAATACAATGGTATCTGCAAATTAGCTTTGTTATCTGATCAAGCTTTCGAGTGGCTGGTACCAACCTTTATTGATTGTTCATTTTACTTTATAGAAGTTTCTAGGTTTCTTCAAAAAAAGGGGTAAGACTGCTCTAATGTTCTCACTAACTTCAACTAAAGCTATGTCCACTTACAGACAATTTACTTAAGTATATTTTAAGACATGCCATAAATACAGGGTAGCAAATATTTCCTCCCAAAAGATTCAGCTTTTGGAAGCACGTATTTCTCTAGTAACAGATATGCATTGAGAAGTTATACCTGCAACTGTAACCACAATTTTTGCACTCATCTATTTATATATTATATCTGTATGTGTGAATAGCTACTTGATACATAGTATCTGCTTTATTCAGTACCTAGCTTTCATAGAGAAACACTACCTACAGTTCAAAATAGTTACAGTGATGAAGTTCAAAACTAAATTATGTGATATTAGTTAACACATTGTGTAGAATTAATAAACAAGAATTATTAAAACCAAGTTTCCCTTCAGAAAAAGTGCTTATGCTCAAGCTGGCCTGCAAGCAGGGGCACCCTAGGGGTTTCTAGGACTCTCTTCAGTACATGTTTGGTTTAGATAAATTCAGGAGCTGTATTTATCTTCACAGTGTCTCTCCTGGGTCCATGGGAGGAAGCGAGGGAAATTTAAGTTCTGGCTTCCAAACCTCATTTCTCTAGGGATTCTAATTGAATTACACCTTAATGGGCCCTTGTATGGCACTATAGCAGCTTTCTCAGAGCCAAGAAATAATGAGTATTTCAAGTAAGAATTTCAAGACCACCCTGGCCAACTTTCACATTCCTGGTGTTAAAAAGGACTCACCCAGTTTATGCATGATCCTATCTGGTAAACAAACCAGCTATTCTGGGAAGAAGAGAAAAGCAGTAGGGAGAATTTTTAGGGACAACCTGATGACTTAACTATAAAAAGATTAAGTAAATTTAGGATACCTTTGCCACCCAAATTAAACTTCAACTTTTTTACCAACTGGTCAACTTTACACCTGCATTGGTTCAGATAAACATGAGTGAATCATATTCAGTTGATGGAATCTCAAAAAGAAAAAAAAAAAAAAGCCATAAAATAATATTGAGGTAGAAAAATAAAATGCACCCAAGCAGAATAGGAATGTCATTGCTTAGCTCAGGTGGTGGAAGACATCACCTGAGACAAAGAAAGCAGCACAAAGGACAACCCTGAGACCATATGCTAAAGCACAAAAGCTGATCAAGGTAAGTAGCAGCTAAAAGATTTCCAAGAGAAAATGGCACTTGAGAATCATTTACACATGAAGAAAGAGCAGTTCAACCTCTTAGTTTTTAAACAGGGAGATCTATTCAGGGGAAACCAGGAGGGGCAACATTTTTACTGCTGCTTTCTCAGTCATCCCCAGAACACCCTGTACCACTGGGATCAATGTGGGAGCACCAATGGATAAAGATCAGTGGTTTCCTCTCCATGCACCGCCACAGCATCTCCCACTCTCAGATCTTTGTCTCTGCACCATGCAAACTGATTAGAAATATGCTTTTCATATTTTCTAAAATGAGTGCTTTTATAATAATGCAAAGACTTGTTATTTGACTTTCATCAAATTTAACAAGTTCCTTAAAGTTGTTTGCAATATGGAATCTGAAACCATACCAATAAATTTTGGTACTCTTTTACATTAAAAAAAAAAAAAAACCACCCAAGACATTTTCTTAACTAATGTGCAATTCATCATAGCATCATTCAATTTCACTAATTCATCTTTATTTTTACCTGAAATGTGAAAATGACACCAACTAGAATATCTAAAAACTTCAAATATTTTCTATTTTTTTTTCCTATTCACCAATATAAATTCTACACACTTACATATAGTGTAATATATTGAGATTTCAGTTTGCTTAAAAATGTACAATGACTAGTTTCTATTTATTGTATAATGTTAGGATCCTTCTTTAAGATTTTATTTCAGAGTCTGTCAAGAAAAAGTTGAACACATCAGGTAAGAGCTGTGGGAATACATCGGACCATGAATGATGGAAAATTTTCATATGCTAGCATTTTGCACAGTACCTAATATAGAGTAAGCTCCCAGTAAATATAAACTATTTTTATTATTGTTGTTGTTGTTATTTTCACAATTTTCCCCATGTGTCTCTTTGAGATGAGAACATTCCAAGACTGTCTCTTAAACCCACAATTAAACCATTCTTTCAATTTAAAACACATCACACTGGGACTTCTTGGTGGTCCAATGGTTAAGAATCTGTGCTTCAAATGCAGGTGTATAGTTTCAGTTCCTGGTCACAGAACAAAGATCCCACATGCCCTGCAACACTGCCAAAAATTTTAAAATAATAATTTAAAAATCACACTGATAAAATATAAATATTGTTGAAAGGAGCAACATATGGAAAACTGTTAGACATTTTTACCATTCTCTGAAGCAAACTAGGAGCTAAAAGTTTCACAAACATTGTCTCTCAGCCTCAAAACAACTAAAGACCACAGTCATTATAGTTCACTTCTTAAAAATGAGCACCATGAGGATGGGAAGTAACAGGCAAAGAAGTGGGAAGCTGAGGATTTGGAGACCTCATGGCTTTCAGTCACATTCTCTCCACAGGAACGCACATTCAGGGCCCAGGGCTTGGCTTAGTATTCTCTGCTGCCATCTTGAAATTCTTAACAATTTTTGAGCATGAGGCCCCATATTTCACTTTGCATTGGGTCCTGCCTACTATATAGCTGGTATTGTAGAAAAATAACAATGCCAAGCTATTTTCCTAAATCTGAATTTATCAGATCCATTTCTGATCAGAGGCAGTAAATTCACAGAGATCAAGGGGTAGACAAATGATGAAAGAAAGGAAATCACCAGTGGTGAATATAGCCAGCTTGAAGACAAAACAAACAGCTTTCCCTAACTCAAAGGTTTAAACAACTATGTATAGAAGCAACTAATATGTGTCAGGCTCTCTTCTGGGCATGAATATCATGTAGAATTCATGAATTATGTCATATTCCTTCTCATTCCTGCTTTCTTTTTCTCTGCCTACAATACTCTTCTCCATTCCCTTCTTCCCACTTTTGACTCAGAGTCTGTATTCAAACATCATCTCCTCTAGGAAGTTTTCCCTGATATATGAGGTATCTTGAGATACCATATCTCTACATTCCAATAGCATTATTTATTTTTGATTGCCTTCTTAATCCTGGGAGTGAGAAACTGTACCTTATATTGCTGCAATACCATATCTGGTTTTTTGTTTTCTGTTTTTTTAATTAGTAAGTGCATTCATTCATATGATGTACTCCCCAGGTGGCACAGTGGAAAGAGTCTGCCCACCAATGCAGGAGACTCAAGAGATGCTGGTTTGATACCTGGGTCAGGAAGATCCCCTGGAGTAGGAAATGGCAACCCATTCCAGTATTCTGGCCTGGAAAACTTCACGGACAGAGGTGCATGGCAGGCTACAGTCCACAGGGTCGGAAAGAGTCAGACACGACTGAGTACACACACACATTTATATTAATGAATGAATAAATGAGAGAGAAAGAAATTGATAATCTAACAAAAAATATGGGAAAAGATAACATTTTAAGGAAATGGACTACTTAACAGCAATTTAATGTACTATTTTATTTGGCCTGTGTCTTAAGTGGAGTGCATTATAAAAATTATTGTTTAATTTTGCTTTAAAGTGCAAATTTTTAATGTAGAATTCAATAATTCAGTGCTAACGTGGGAGATAAAAGTGCTGTTATTTAATTGTTCTCACTATTATTTGCATGTTTTTTTCTTATTTTAGTAATTAGCAAAATGTAATTTGACCTTAAAACAAAGAATAAAAGAAATATCATGAATAAATGTTGCTGATATTTCTACATTATTTACTTGTAACAATTCAATCATTACAACAATAAAACAATAATATGAGGTTCACATAATTAGCTCTAGTAATAATCAGGGGAAGGAGTGGGAATCATCAATGAAACATACACGTTGCTGTCCCAGTTAAATCAGAAGTTCTTGATAAAAAAAAAGAAAGAAAGTCTTGATGACTAACATTAATTGAAAAAAGCCAGCTCAAAAAAAAACTCTATGTGAAACATTAAACAAAGTTATCTGATGTTTATGTTTTTCTCCTTTAATAATTAATGGAATGTAAATAGTCAGGGGAGGCTACAGTTTTGCATTGTAACTAACCACCATTATAAATGGCAGTCAGATGTTTACATAATACCCAGAACCATTCTGTATGGAAGGAGGTTACAAATCTGCCCCTTTTCCCTGTTCAAAGTCAAAAATAATGGTGCCTGATCCCCGGAGCATTCACTGCAAGAACTGTTTGCATATTCAGTTATTGTTTCTGCTGCGTCAGTCATCTGGTGAAGTTCACTCTAATGTGGCCCTGATCAATTCTGCCAGCTGTGCTTAAGTGCTGTTTACTATAATAACATCACACTGCATTCTTATTTGGCAACAACAGCTATGACAGCACCTAAATGCATTGAGAAGCCAAGATTTTTATCATGTACACAGATCAAATTGAAACTGTTTACCGAGGACAGTGATGTTCTATTTCTGTCCATTTTAGTGAATACCAATAGTACAATAATGTCTTTGCCAAAAGCATTACTATTCTGCCCTTTCTAATAAGGGAAGAGCTTGTTGATCTAAATCCTCCATAGGATAAAAAAAGTATTTAATGATTGTATCTTATAATCTTGACCAAATGGTAAGTATATGACGTGTTGATTGAATTGAAATAAATATTCATCTCTAGTGTGTCTTAATATAAGGTGTAGTATGGGTATATTTTCTTAAAAAAAAAAAAAATGTGCCTTCAAAAATACCTAGCAGCCAAAAGAATCAACGTGAAAGTGAGACAGCAAACACTAATATAATTTTAAAACAACAGATATTGTCTCTCACCTATTATAATAGTACATTTAAGCCAAAGATGTCCCTAAGATGAAAAATTGGTATTTATACAACAAAACTTACACAGTCACTGTGGATCGAAATTTGTTACTTTTTTCTTACTTTATATTTAAAGACTTTTGTAGTAGATTCTACAATTATGTAACATCAAATTTATAATCTTTATTGAGATTTCAAAAATCTCATTTTGTTTCTACAATTCCTTCAGCATCCTCTTTATAACAAATATGATATATTAATAAATAAAAATACTTGGTGGGGAAAGAACAGGCAAGTCACTGAAATGCCATCTTCTCAGAGGTTTTAACCTCTTTAAAGCAAAGTAGCAAATACGTGGACACTTGAAAGCATAGCATAGAAAACATATGGATAATTCTGAGTATAAATTCATGTCATGGTTCACAAATAGTCTAAAGGCTCCTGAGCTATTATGGTGCTTGCTATGAATGTGTATTAACAATAGTGCACAATCTTATGTTAAATACATAATATATTTGCATTTTTAGTTCTATTTAACTGCCAATTTTCAAGTATACTTTTTTCAAGGTACTATAGTCTTGGTTTCTAGTAGCCATAATTTTTACATTAGTGTCTATCAAAACAGTCACCTACTTTGACATTATTCAACCATTTAAATTACATTTAAACTCCTACAAACTAGAAAACTATCTCTATCTGTTTTTGCTCACTTACTTAGCTACAGCTGAAATTTCAGTTACTGAATTTCAGGAACTTATCTTTCTAAAGATGATCAACACTTATATATTTTATATTAATACTCTTTAGTAGATAATAATTATTTCCCCAAACAAAATCTTTCATTCCTGCTTTTTTATAAAACCTGACATTCTATTAAAATCATCAGGTTGCCAGCAAGAAGAGAAAACAAAAATAATTCATTCAAACTGCTTCATCTAGTCATTGAAGATTGACAGTATCTTTTATATTTTTGAAAGCTCTTTTAACATTAACTGATATTTTAGTGTGGGAAGAAACAAAAAGCTTTCTGCATGTAAAAGTTCATCTTTTACCTTCTCACCACCATCAGATAAAAGCATAGGGGGCTTGCAGCCACACTCAGATATACTGGTCCCAAAGGAAAATGCCTAGTACATCAGTATAGGAACAGGCAGCAGGTGTGTGCCGAGACTAGAAAAGAGTCATGTTATACCAGGAAGACATGCTAGAGAACTGTGAAGCCTGACCTATTAATACCACTATGCATAAGACAACAGAAAGCCCCTCTTGTTACAAAGGTGAAGCTAGCCCAGCTAGGAAAATAAGCAAATCCCTGCAAATATTGTAGTGACTGTCCTGTGAATGGATTGTCACACCAAATGACAGAACTCTCTCAATTCCACTTTCCAATAACTCCAAGGCACTCGGGATGTGACAGCATGATGAATACCACAACAGACAGCTCCAATATGGTACCATTTTACCAGATCAATATCTCACTGCAATATAAGAAAAAAGGAGCTGATATTAGTCTACACAGTGTATTACAGATGAGGTACATTTCTTCTTACTGCACTCATGCTGAACCAAAGCAATAATTCATAGATCCCTTAAAAGGTTCGTGCACCACCACATGCAAAAAAAAAAGTTAATCTTTATTTCAACATCTGTTGAAAGATGTAATAGCTTAAAGCAATACATACGTAGGTTTTAAAAAATGCCTTGCTTTATCATTTTATCTAGATATTGAAATAACAAAGTATATTCAAAATCTGAAACGAGACAAACATTCAGAGACTATAGTATAGAGAAAACCGTACTTGGTATTTTACTACTGGTTTCCTTACTCTCTCTGAAAGTGCAAGAGGGCTTTAGAAATTTCCACATTTGGAGTTGTGAAATGTAATCAATTCTCAATTTTCTGTGATGGTTTATTCTTTTTCAGATTATTCCATAGTTCCTTTTTAAGATCAAAGTCACTGCAATCAGATACCAGCACTTAGCAAGACCCATAGAATAACAAGTTGTTAAGAGTTCTTACCTACTCTATAAGATATATTAGTTGCTACCCGTACAAATCATACAAAAGTAATACAGTTAACTCTAATGTCATAGTTAAAATATGACTAAATATTTTATTGTTTCAAAATAATTTGTTGAGGCCACAGGTATAAGAAGTCAGAATAGGCCAAATAAGAAACAATAATAATGATAAGTTAAATCAGAAACCATCTATTTCTGCCATCATGGACTTGTGAATACCATCTACTTTAATCACTCAGTTCATTCTCTAGTGGAATGCTTTTATTTTCTTCTTTCTCTCTCTCTTTTTTCATATCGTATTCAGTGAAATAAGTAATTACTTCCTGAAACAAAGTTCAAAACTGTTCTATTAATGCTTTACAGGGGAATTTCACAGCCAGCTTACCTGATTAGTGCTTCCTTTCTGATCATGCCCATTTCCCTTCTGGCACTACCCAGTGACCCTAACATGGAGATCCTCTAATCATATCCCTTAAAATCTGAGACTATCTTCCCAGTGCCTGCCCAGCTACAAGTTTATTCCCACTTGCCCCCTTGGCTGCCACTCACTGAAGCATCTTGTACTGTGCTAGAAATGTCTCTGTGACACGTAGGAGTTAATACTCCATCAGGGGATGATTACTCCCAGTATTTTCTAGGCCTGCCAACCTGAACCATGAAGTAGGTCAGCACTAAGAGTTTTGTTTTACAGATAAGGAAAATGAGTTTTATGGAGGTTAAATGGCTTGGCCTGTTGACCCAACAGCTGTCAGAATTTAGTAACCATGCTCTGGGCCAGTGCTTTCCAGCACAGATTTTGAAATACCCTAGGGTGTCTCACATGTCCTAAAGTATTTCATGAAATTCTCAAAAATATTCAATTAGAGATAAATATAGGCCAAATTATATCTTTAAGACACAGACAGAGAAAATGCCACAAATATAGAGTACATCACAACTTTAAATGTGGAAAACTCCACTCTCTGGCAGTCCACCGCATTGCAGGCAAATCTCATAAGCAAGATTAAAACAAAGAGCTGGAAGGATAAGACCATGTGTTAACAGTCATTAAAAGTCATTTTGTCCTTTGCTTACATCACACTTAATATAATTTTATTTTTATCCAGTAGAAGGACAAATGATCTCCTTGAAAATTAGCAAGAAAAATGATTAACTTTGTCTATGAGTTTTGTTTTATCATCTTCAGGGTAATTATACATACTGAGATGTTGCCTAGAAACACTCGACTTGGCTAATATTGAAAAAGCATGTTCAACAGAGTAACCACAAATATCTCACCAGTTCAGACAGCTTGTTTCTTTAAAGCAGACATCAATCAAGCAGGACATAACAAGAAAGATCTGTTTATTTTATGGACATTTATTAACATACCACATGAATTGAGAAAACAGAAAGATATTTTAAACACTAAAGCTGTTACATAGTTAAGATGCTTAAACATGGACCATCATTAGAATAGCAATGCTAATGAAAAGTTATTAAAATAGCCATTTTCTCAGGAACTGTGAAAAGTGTTACAACAGTGTGCCAGACCAAATGGATGTTAATTTTATTGCTCTGACCAAGGCTTGCAATTCATCTTAGCTTTCTCTTTTTGCAGTGGGAAAAACTGAGGCCTGGAAGCTTGAATCACTTCCTCAAGGTCTCAGTGTTAGAAGATGTGCGAAGGTCTCTAACTTAAATCTAATTTGTCTCCTTCTACAAACAGCACAAGTGAGATTCAGAGATGCCCCAAAGCTACTAAGCAGTACAACCTACGTTATAATGCATGCATTCTAACTTCCAATTAGGTAGATGAAGAGGAAATAACATAGCCTCTTTGTTATGTAGAAACATCCATTTCTACACATGGATCTTTAAAAATACGAGATACTGCATTTTACTAATTAATGTTTAAAAATATGAGATACTGCATTTTACTAATTAATGTCTAAGAATAGAGATGGACTTGTGTATTCAATCTTCAAATTCAATTGAGTCTGTCCCTTGGCTACCCTCCTATTTTCACATAGATTTCAAATGCATTTATTTTAACCATAGCATTACAAACAAATATATGCATATGCCTACTTTTAAAATCATTATACTCTTGCAAAAGAATGAAATGATTATTCACTACATATCTATAATTTGTTAGTTGAGTCAGTACTAAGCAAAACACACTAAAATGTGAAATGTTAAAGAAAGATGTTAAATCGGTTCACTTCAGCAAATAAGCCTGGGAGCTACAACTACCGAGTCCATGTGCCACAAATACTGAGCCCAAGTGTTCCAAGTGCTGAAGCCCCAGCGCCTAGAGCCTGTGCTCTAGGAGCTTCTAGAGAAGCCACCACAATAAGAAGCCCATACACAACAAAGAGTAGATCCCTTGCCACAAGTAGACAGAGCTTGCAGGAAGCAAAGAAAATCCAGCACAACCAAAAGTAAATAAAAATAAAATAAAATTTTTTAAAAGATACCATGTTGAATGGCAACTATGTCCTAGACACTACATTAGGAATCAAAGAAATAAAGATCAAGATGGATAAAAAAGTCTCTCTTAACTGGATGATCTCATAGTCTAATGAGGAAGACTGATATGATACATAAAGAGATAATTAGAACACAAAGTAATAAACTTCAGGGTAGAAAAAGAAAGAAAGAACTTCAGAAGCACAGTATATTTAAGAGAAAGTTCCGAAATGCATGTTGATTTTCTAAAAGAAATAAACAACTATAACTTTGTAAACACATTTTAAAAATTTTGCTTTAAACTAAGAAGGACCAAATACCTGATTATCATAGAAATGTCAAATTGGAGATATGTTTGCATGACTGCACTTCCCTTGAAAGAATAACATAGTGAATTTGAAGGACCAGGAGAAATAATGGAGAACATAATATATTTGTAACCAAAAACTTATATACTGCCACTCTCTGATTACTTGTTAATAAAATTCAATGCTTAAAACATGAGAAATAGGTATTAAAAGTTCCAGGAAAAATGTATCACACGTTTGAAGATTTTTGAAAGGGCTCATTATTGACATAAAGCAAAAATAGTTTATTTAGCTTGAATAATTAATATTATGCCTCAGTAACTCATAATAAACATGCATTCAATTAAATGTTAAAATATCACTTAAATCAATACATAGTAATTCAAGACTCAGGATCAAAAGAAAAATTAAGAAAAACTATTTTAATGCCCCAAATGTCAAAAGCACTAAAGCAAGAACAATAAAAGGATATTATTTGATTTTAACAAACATTTTCTTTGGGGCTTTCATAAAATAACATGGATCAGTGGCCAAAGTCCTGGCTCTCTGGAGTCCTTACTGTCTAGCTTGAGCAAACCGTTAACTCTCTGATTTTTTTCCCTAATCACTGAAACGGGTGTAATAATTCCAACTTCACAGGTCTAGTGTTGAGAAATCAAAATTATTTTTACTAGTGCTTTGAAAGCAGCAAGTCAGTTGTCGATCATCACAGAAGAATTTTTCTATCATCAGGTTTTTCAGGGCTGAATAGATAAAACAAATTTAGGGAGATGCAATCTCAAATTCTAAGTTAAAGATTTAATGTACAAAATACAGAGCAAATAAGTATAAACTATTCTATGTTGCTAGTTCAAGTGATAGACTTCCAAGAAATGTGGTGCCAACAAATAGACACGCATTTAGGTCATGAATTCTTTCTATAGAAAGAGACCCCCAAATATGTTTAAACAATTAGCCTGAAATATTTGGGAATGCACCACTCAATCAAATACAGTATCCTTATTGGGAGTTTGGAGATGCAAACTATTTTATATACGATGGATGAATAACAAGATCCTACTGTATAGCCCAAGGAACTGCATTCAACATCCTGTGGTAAACCACAATGGAAAAGAATATGAAAAAGAATATATATATATATATAAAACTCACTTTGCTGTACTGCAGAAATTAACACAACACTGTAAATCAACTGTACTTCAATACAATAAAAAAAAAAACATAAAAAATACAGTACCTTCTTTTCCTGAGCATGATACATCTGAACAGGAATATGTACCTTAATTCTTAAAGGGGTTGTCGAAGTTAACAAATAAATGAAAACAAGTAAGCATAAATATCCACTATATTAAAAAAGGAGTGAGTGGCATATCATTTCTAGAAGCAATTCTGTGCCCATGTTGAAGTTTAAATTAGGACACAGTTAATGCCTGCTTTGAAGAAAGTTATTATGTACCTTCCATTCTGCAAACCAACAAATTCCCCTCCCTCACATGTGTTGTTGCTAGCCTTTGTCTTTTTTTTTTCCTGTGGTCCTGTTTAAATTCTCACCTTGCTCTGCCCTTGTCATCAAGTCGTTCAAGCACAAAGCAGGGAGCATGGGGAGTGTTTACTCATTTCCCAAGTCCATTATCTTACACATTAATCACTGGTCTGGAACTTTTGGACAATGCTGAATCTGTTACCTTTTTTTTCCCCCCTTTCTGGCTGCTTTACTCATGAGTCTGACAGTTCACCAGTTTCAAGCTGTACTTAGACTTGATGACCTTCTCATCTGATTAACTATATTTGTCCCTTACAAAAATTAGGATATGACATCTGTAGTCCAGGGAAACCATTAACAAATCTAAAGGTGGAAGATGAACCTTATTTTTCGATCAGTGCTTTTTCTTGGTGGAAAGGAGTTCTAAAGGAGCTAAATATTTTCAACATTGGTTTGTGAAAGGAGTGTCTTTGTTGAAATTGAGTTGATCCCTCCCACGTTCCTGCCTCTATTAAGTGTCATTTTCAAAACAAAACATTAGCGAGAAATTCTGGTTAACTTTGGGAAACAGATATTTTTAAATTTTTAAAACAAACTTTTCCTCTCTAAAATCTCCCCGATTCTTACATAATATGAAGGACTATTCTGGTAATCCAAAGTTAAGCTTCAGTAATGATTACTAAACCAAGAGAAATAGATGTAAAAAAGCAAGACAGCTGGAGGCTCTTGAACTATAGTTGTCAAAAGATTTGTTTGTGAAACATGCATTTTATTGCCTTGTATGCATGTTATAATGAGGCATAGACAACTGCAACATTACACTTAATGATTGCATTTCTTGTTTCAGCCCTTTTCCTTGTCCTCTTGCAATTAACGTTTTCCCAGATCACCCAAGGCTACTTTGTCAGGAAAAAAAAAAATCTGAAATTCACATAAATGAGCAATGTCAATAGTTTAGAAAGAGTTTACTTAGAGAACAAAGGGTCCTTATGAGGCACTAGTGAGAAGAAATGGGGAAAAAATGAGTCCTCACAATGTAAGCCTTTTCTTAAAGAGACTTGTTATCAAGCAGTTCGGGATAGTCCCTCAAATCTGCATTAAAATGCATTTCATTCCATTGACTCATTTGCATTAATTTCTCCCATTATATCTGAAAATGGCTGAATGTCTACCCAACACAATGCCACAGCCTATCACAGGCTACCACGGCGGCCCCAGGTGCCAATTTACTCCTCTTAGTTCTTTTCATTCTGTTTGCTGATTCTGACAACTGGAGTTCTCCTCTCAGGCCAAGGGACTTTTCAATTGGATTTGCTCGTGGTGACAAAATTGTTGCTTTGCAGAGAGGAGGGGGTTCTTTGATTGAGCGTCTATCATGCTGCCATGGGAAAGCGAGAGGCGAATGATTCTCAGTGGCTTCTGATTTCCAGTATTTGTTCAGCATTAGGGCCACTTATCTCCAGAAGAAAAAGCAACATGTAGAAAGAAAGTGACAGGCAGAAACACACTCACTTGCTCCTTCATTCTCACTGTGCTCTGTATTCAAACAAGGGGGACCGATTACACTGAAAGCTCCAGATCAGCCTCACTCAATTATCACAGTTAATCCTTATAGCTCTATAAAGTAAATATTTCATTACAATTTCAAATAAACAGTCACCCAATCTAATGAAGCAAGAACTCAAAGTGGCAATGTCATAGAACTCGTTACCATCATCAAAGGAAAGGACATAGCCTTGTCTGCTAATAATGAAAAGATGGATACTGGCATATTTATGAACTCAAAGACATGATGTAGTTTTTGTGAAGGTTTTTCCATCCTTAGTGCCAATGACCAATCTGTCTTTCCAAATATGATTCAATTATCAGAATTCTGTCTTTTATTTTCCTTGTTTCTCTCACTTTTCACCCCAATCTCATCGCATTGTCCATCATCAATACACTACTCACTAGGCACATTCAATTATAACTTTTTTCATAAACAGAGAATCCTGACATGGCACTCTGAATTCAGGAAACTTACAGAATATAACATGATCATGTTGATAATCCTTTGTCTCTACATCCATATTACCTTAAATCCTTCAGATTGTATGTCCTTTTTACCCTGTATCTTCCATTCTTATACTCTGGGGCAAGAACATCTACAAATGACTCTCATTTCACCAAATCTTAATAATTTTGAAAAAAACCTTGAATTGAATAAAGATAAGTAGATTAAGTCCTTAATCAAATGTTGAATTACCTCTATGCTACACTAACTCTCATTTTAATCCTAATCTTTACTCCCTTGTGGAATTGGTTTTCTTAAATTATTATTTTATCCTTCTTATTAAATATTCTGATAATATTCATTATATTTTCACACTTTTAAAAGTCATGCTATAGGACAGAAAATAGTACAACTTGTATAAGAGAACAATTTTGCCTGTGCTTGTTACAGCTGACTCAAGTGGTCCCATGTTATGCAATAGCTACAAATCTTCTCTAGTTGATAGTGTCTACAAATCCCTCTCTTTTCCTCTCAGTTTAACAACTTAAAGCTAAACAACCCTATAATCACTGTCTCTTAAGAATTTACATGAATTGTCTTGGCTTAGTGGGAAATACATGACTTTTTTTTCCTTTCCTCTGAAATTCTTAAATAGGTATCCTCCTTTAAAAATATTACTGAAAACTAGCAATGGCACCCAACTCCAGTACTCTTGCCTGGAAAATCCCATGGATGGAGGAGCCTCATGGGCTGCAGTCCATGGGGTCGCTAAGTCGGATGTGACTGAACGACTTCACTTTCACCTTTCGCTTTCATGCATTGGAGAAGGAAATGGCAACCCACTCCAGTGATCTTGCCTGGAGGATCCCAGGGACAGGGGAGCCTGGTGGGCTGCCATCTATGGGGTCGCACAGAGTCAGACCTGACTGAAGTGACTTAACAATGCTTCACCAACATAAAACGCATACAAATCACCTGGAGAATATTAGGAAAATATAGATTTTGATTCAGGAGGTAGGGAGTGGGGCCTGGGATTCTGCATTCTTAATAGAATCACAGGTAATGCTCATGCTGCTGGTTCCAGAGCATCTCATATTCTGAGAAACCAGGACCTAACCTACACTATGGCATGTATAGTTTTTATAATAAAATTTTATAATAAAATCAAGATCTTTAGAATATCATCAAGAAAAAGCCACATATAACACTGCTGACACTGTTTTATAAAACTTCATCAATAAAAATATCTAAAGCATGTGTTTGCTTAGTCACTCAGTTGTGTCCGATTCTTTACGACCACATGGACTATAGCCCACCAGGCTTCTCTGTCCATGGGCATGCTCCAGGCAAGAATACTGGAGGGGGTTGCCAGGCTCCCCTCCAGGGGATCTTTCCAAGCAAGGGATCTAACTCAGGTCTCCCACATTGCAGATGGATTCTTACTGTCTGAGCCACAGGGAAGCCCTAATCTAAAGCATAGATGGTTTAATATTTATGGTATATATTAATAAATTATCAAAAATATGATTTTATATAAAAGTACTGCTACTGATAATAATATTGATTATTAATTGCCTCCAATGTGCACTTAATTATTAACTTGTTTTGTCCTCAGTCAGTTAGTTCAGTTAGTTCAGTCAGTTCAGTCGCTCAGTCGTGTCCGACTCTTTGTGACCCCATGAATCGCAGCACGCCAGGCCTCCCTGTCCATCACCATCTCCCGGAGTTCACTCAGACTCATGTCCATCAAGTCGGTGATGCCATCCAGCCATCTCGTCCTCTGTCGTCCCCTCTTCCTCCTGCCCCCAATCCCTCCCAGCATCAGAGTCTTTTCCAATGAGTCAACCCTTTGCATGAGGTGGCTAAAGTACTGGAGTTTCAGCTTTAGCATCAGTCCTTCCAAAGAACACCCAGGGCTGATCTCCTTTAGAATGGACTGGATGGATCTCCTTGCAGTCCAGGGGACTCTCAACAGTCTTCTCCAACACCACAGTTCAAAAGCATCAATTCTGCAGCACTCAGCTTTCTTCACAGTCCAACTCTCATATCCATACATGACCACTGGCCTCATGGAGACTTAAAGATCATTATTACAATATTCAGTTCAGATCAGTCACTCAGTTATATCTGACTCTTTGCGACCCCATGAACCAGAGCACGCCAGGCCTCCCTGTCCATCACCAACTCCTGGAATTTACTCAAACTAATGTCCTTTGAGTTGATGATGGTATCTAACCATCCCATCCTCTGTCATCCCCTTCTCCTCTTGCCTTCAATCTTTCCCAACATCAGGGGCTTTTCAAATGAGTCAGCTTTTCGTATCAGGTGGCCAAAATACTGGAGTTTCAGCTTCAACATCAGTCCTTTCAATGAACACCTAGGACTGATCTCCTTTAGGATGGACTGGTTGGATCTCCTTGCAGTCCAAAGGGCTCTCAAGAGTCTTCTCCAACACCACATTTCAAAAGCATCAATTCTTCAGTACTCAGCTTTCTTTATAGTCCAACTCTCACATCCATACATGACTACTGGAAAAACAATAGCCTTGACTAGATGGACCTCTGTTGACAAAGGAATGTCTCTGCTTTTTAATATGCTGTCTAGGTTGGTCATAACTTTCCTTCCAAGGAGTAAGCATCTTTTATGGCTGCAATCACCATCTGCAGTGATTTGGGAGCCCAGAAAAATAAACTCTGACCCTGTTTCCACTATTTCCCCATCTATTTCCCATGAAGTGATGGGACCAGATGCCATGATCTTCGTTTTCTGAATGTTGAGCTTTAAACCAACTTTTTCACTCCTCTTTCACTTTCATCAGGAGGCTCTTTAGTTCTTCTTCACTTTCTGCCATAAGGGTGATATCATCTGCATATCTGAGGTTACCGATATTTCTTGATTCCAGCTTGTGCTTCCTCCAGACCAGTATTTCTCATGCTGTACTCTGCATATACATTAAATAAGCAGGGTGACAATATAGAGTGTTGATGTAGTGCTTTCCCTATTTATAACCAGTCTGTTGTTCCATGTCCAGTTCTAACTGTTGCTTCCTGACCTGCATACAGGTTTTGCAAGAGGCTCATCAGGTGGTCTGGTATTCCCATCTCTTGAAGAATTTTTCACAGTTTGTGGTGATCCACATAGCCAAAGGCTTTAGCATAGACAATAAGGCACAAGTAGATCTTTTTCTGGAGCTCTCTTGCTTTTTTGATGATCCAGTGGGTGTTGGCAATTTGATTTCTGGTTCATCTGCCTTTTCTAAATCCAGCTTGAACATCTGGAAATCCACAGTTCACGTATTGCTGAAGCCTGACTTGGAGAATTTTGAGCATTACTTTAGTAGCGTGTGAGATGAGTGCAATTGTGTGGTAGTTTGAGCATTCTTTGGCATTGCCTTTCTTTGGGACTGGAATGAAAACTGACCTTTTCCAGTCCTGTGGCCACTGCTGAGTTTTCCAAAGTTGCTGGCATCTTGAGTGCAGCACTTTCACAGCATCATCTTTCAGGATTTGAAATAGCTCAACTGGAATTGCATCACCTCCACTAGCTTTGTTCATAGTGATGCTTCGTAAGGCCCACTGACTTCACATTCCAGGATATCTGGCTCTGGGTGAGTGATCACACCATCATGATTACAATGTTAGCTAATATTAACTATACAGACAAGAAAACTGAGACTCAGTGAGGTATAATAACTGGTACAAGGGAGGGGCTGGCACTTTAATCACATATTATCTACAAATGCACTGTCAGTTCAGTACAGATCAAATCAAGTTTGATCTGTCATTATATTAGTTTATAGCAACACTTTCATTCACCCAATACATTTTATTGAGGGCCTATTGTATCCTAGGCACTTTTCTGTGCCCTCTGTGTCCAGGTGTGAAAAGACAAAGTTTCTGTCATCCCAGATTTACACTAGAGCTGAACAATGAGAAAAAGAAAGTGGGCAAGAAAGTGTGAGATATGGATGAGTGCTGTGCAGTGATTGAGATGAAGTGACAGAAATGATGTGACTACTACACACTACACACAAAAATTCATTCAAAATGTATTAGAGTTGAATGGAAGGCCCCAAATCATAGAATTCGTAGAAGAAAACAGAGGCCTTAACTTTACTGATACTGGCCTCTGCACTGTTTTTGTGGATTTGACTCTGAAGGCAAGGGAAGGAAATAAAGGCAAAATAAACCAATGGGACTACATCAAATTAAAAAGCTTCTCCACAAAGAAGGAAACCATTGTCAAAACAAAAAGGCAATCTACTGAAAGGGAGAAGATATTTGCAAATTATATATCTGATAAGGGGTTAAAATCCAAAATATGAAAAGTCGTGCAACTCAACAACAAAACCAATTAAAAATGTGCATAAGATCTGTACAGATATTTTCCCAAAGAAAACATATAGATGTCTAACAGACACATGAAAGTTGCTCTATTCAGCTCAATTCAGTCTCTCAACTGTGTCCGACTCTTTGCCATCCCATGGACAGCAGTATGCCGGGCTTCCCTGTCCATTACCAACTCCCAGAGCTTACTCAAACTCATGTCCATTGAATCGGTGATGCCATCTAGCCATTTCATCCTCTGTCGTTCCCTTCTCCTCCCTCCTTCAATCTTTCCCAGCATCAGGGTCTTTTCAAATGAGTCAGTTCTTCACACCAGGTGGCCAAAGTACTGGAGCTTCAGCTTCAGCATCAGTCCTTCCAAGGAATATTCAGGACTGATTTCCTTTAGAATGGACTGGTTGGATGTCCTTGCAGTCCAAGGGACTCTCAAGAGTCTTCTCCAACACCACAGTTCAAAAGCATCAATTCTTTGGTGCTCAGCTTTCTTTATAGTCCAACTCTCATATCCATACATGACTACTGGAAAAACCAAAGCTTTGACTAGATGGACCATTATTGGCAAAGCAATGTCTCTGCTTTCTAATATGCTGTCTAGCTTGGCCATAACTTTCCTTCCAAGGAGGAAGTGTCTTTTAATTTCACAGCTGCAGTCACTGTCTGCAGTGATTTTGGAGCCCCAAAAAATAATCTCCCACTGTTTCCTCTGTTTCCCCATCTATTTGCCATAAATTGATGGGACTGGATGCCATGATCTTAGTTTTCTGAATGTTGAGTTTTAAGCCAACTTTTTCACTCTCCTCTTTCACTTTCATCAAGAGGCTCTTCAGTTCTTCTTCACTTTCTGGCATAAGGGTGGTGTCATCTGCATATCTGAGGTTATTGATATTTCTCCCGGCAATCTTGATTCCAGCTTGTGCTTCTTCCAGCCCAGTGTTTCTCATGATGCACTCTGTATATAAATTAAATAAGCAAGGTGACAATATACAGCCTCGATGTACTTCTTTCCCTATATGGAACCAGTCTGTTGTTCTATGTCCAGTTCTAACTGTTGCTTCTTGACCTGCATACAGATTTCTCAAGAGGCAAGTCAGGTGATCTGGTATTCCCACCTCTTTAAGAATTCTCCAGAGTTTGTTGTGATTCACACAATCAAAGATTTTGACATAGTCAATAAAGCAGAAGTAAATATTTTTGTGGAACTTTCTCGCTTTTTCAATGATCCAGTGGAAGTTGGCAATTTGATCTCTAGTTCCTCTGCCTTTTCTAAATCCAGTTTGAACATCTGGAAGATGCTCAGCATCACCAATTATCAGGGAAATACAAATCAAAACCACAATGAGACATCAGCTCACACCCCTCAGAATGACTATTATTAAAAAGTCAAGAAATAACAAATATTGAAGAAGACATGGAGAAAAGAGAAAATCTGTGCATACTGTTAGGAATGTCAATTAGTGTAGCCGCTATAGAAAACAGCATGGAGATTCCTCAAAAAATTAAGGATAAAATATCATTTGACCCACTTCCATTTTTGAGTGTTTATGTGAAGAACATGAAAACACTAATTTGAAAAAGATTTATGTCCCAAAACATAAAAGTTTTGCTGAACATAAAAGTTCACTAGAGCATTATTTAAAATAGCCAAGACATGGAAACAATCTAAGTGCCCATCAACAGAAGAATGAATAAAATAGATGTGACATATATTTACAATGGAATGCTGCTGCTGCTGCTGTTAAGTCGCTTCAGTCACGTCTGACTCTGTGCAACCCCATAGATGGCAGCCCACCAGGCAGCCCACCAGGCTCCCCTGTCCCTGGGATTCTCCAGGCAAGAACAATGGAGTGAGTTGCCATTTCCTTCTCCAATGCAGAAAAGTGAAAGTGAAGTCGCTCAGTCGTGTCTGACTCTTTGCGACCCCATGGACTGTAGCCCACCAGGCTCCTCCGCCCATGGGATTTTCCAGGCAAGAGTACTGTACTCAGCCATAAAGAAGAATGAAATCTTGCCACTTACACCAACATGGATGGACCTTGAGGACACTATACCACGTAAGATAAGTCAGACAGATGAAAGACAAATACCACACAATTTCACTCATATTTGGAATCTAAAATAAACGGAAACAAATTTCAAGATAAATAAACTCATACATACATACAACAGATTAGAGGTTACCAGAGGGGAACAGGCCTAGGGGTAGGTGAATCAGGGGAAGGGTTCAGCTGTGTGTTGATGGATGGTAACTAGGCTTATGTTGGTGACCACTCTGCAATACATATATGTCATGAACTATAATGCTGCACACATTAATAAATGTATAATATTTGTATAATGTATAATATACATTATATTGTATATTATAAATTATTGTATATAATATTATAAATGTATAACAAATGTATGATTAAAAAATGATGTGATAGAAAATGTTTCAGGAATGTGCATCTTAGGAAGAGGTATATTTTCAAAATTAACATTTAAAATTTGTCATTATTGGGCCACATCAAAAATATAATTTTTCTTAATCATTGCGATTTGTATAAAACTGCAAATAAGCACAGATGGTTTATCTCTGGTATATAAAACTATTCACAGCACAGCTAAGGAAAGACACATTTAAAGACTGCCTACTTTTGTGATCATCTCCCACATATGTTGCTTTGGTTTAAATCTCTCTGAGCCTAGCGTTAAAATCATCATCATAAACATTAAGCCTTATATAGCTCCTTATTTAATTGATTTTTTGTTTGATACATACACTAACTCATTTAATCATCAGGACTCCTTTATTAAATATGTTAGTGTGTTTATTTTCCAAAGTATAAAATGAGGCACAGAACATTTAACTAATAAATCAGGACTTAAATGGTTGGTAAATGTCAAAGTTTAGTTTGTAATCCAAGCAACTGGCTTCCAGAGTCTGTGCTCTCAACAGTTGGCCCTGCAGCCTGTCATTCTGGTTTATAAAATACGACAGTTATAGGCTATTTCCAAGATCTGTTTTTGTTCATAAATGCTAAAACCTTATGATACTGGTTTAAAATATAAAATCTGAGAGCTCAAGCTTTGTTTCAGCCTGATTTGTTTGTTTGATTGGTTGTAATATTTAAATGCTTAATATTATGCTGACCTCTAATCAAAGTTGTTGTTGTTTAGTTGCTGTCATGTCAGACTCTTGCAACCCCATAGACTGTAGCCTGCCAGGCTCCTCTGTGCATGGGATTTCCCAGGTTAGAATACTGGAGTGGGTTGCCATTTCCTTCTCCAGGTGATCTTCCTATCCAGGGATCAAACCCTAAATTGTCTCCTGGATTCACAGGCAGGCTCTACCAATGAGCCATCAAAGAAGCCCCTAATCAAAGTTACCTTAATCTTAATCAGAGATTCTACTTTCCTTCCTCTATGTGTCTTTTGTCTTGAAGATTACATTTAGAAATAATAAATGGTGTAACTGACCAGCAAAATAAAAGTGACTGGAATATCATTTATAAAGGCTCATCATGCTCAACAAAAAATGCTAGTCAAAAAGTTACATACTTTTTAATTTAATGCAATTGTTGAATGTGACACACTGAAACCATACTCACAGAAAACTAGTCAATCTAATCACACTAGGACCACAGCCTTGTCTAACTCAATGAAACTAAGCCTTCCCCTTGGGGCCACCCAAGACAGGCAGGTCATGGTGGAGAGATCTGACAAAATGTGGTCCACTGGAGAAGGGAATGGCAAACCACTTCAGTACTCTTGCCTTGAGAACCCCATGAACAGTATGAAAAGGCAAAATGATAGGATACTCAAAGAGGAACTCCCCAGGTCAGTAGGTGCCCAATATGCTACTGGAGATCAGTGGAGAAATAACTCCAGACAGGCTATGGTTTTTCCAGTGGTCATGTATGGATGTGAGAGTTGGACTGTGAAGAAGGCTGAGCGCTGAAGAATTGATGCTTTTGAACTGTGGTGTTGGAGAAGACTCTTGAGAGTCCCTTGGACTGCAAGGAGATCCAACCAGTCCATTCTGAAGGAGATCAGCCCTGGGATTTCTTTGGAAGGAATGATGCTAAAGCTGAAACTCCAGTACTTTGGCCACCTCATGCAAAGAGTTGACTCATTGGAAAAGACTCTGATGCTGGGAGGGATTAGCAGCAGGAGGAGAAGGGGACGCTAGAGGATGAGATGGCTGGATGGCATCACCGACTCGATGGACATGAATCTGAGTGAACTCCAGGAGTTGGTGATGGACAGGGAGGCCTGGCGTGCTGCGATTCATGGGGTCGCAAAGAGTTGGACATGACTGAGTGATGAACTGAACTGAACTAAACTGTTGAATGTGAAATACAAATTAACCTTTTTATAATATTCAGGAGCAAAAATGTCCTTCTTTGCCTTATTACAATGTTTTTTATTCACTTATCCATTCATTTAGTAAAATTTAAGCACCCAGATATGAAGATGAATAGCTGTAGAGCAAACACAGTTGCTCCTTGGTTTCTGCTGGGGATTTGTTTCAAGATCCTGTAAATACCAAAATCCACAAATGCTCAGTCCCTTATATAAAATGGACTCATGCAGTTGGTTCTCCTATTGCACTGGTTCCATGTCCATGGGTTCTACCTCCGGATGTGGAGGGTGGACTGTACCAACATTCAGGACTTTAAAATAATGCAGGATTGAAGTAAAAATATCATTATCACTATAAATAATAATATCAATAATTAGCTGCCTTGATGTGTATTTAATTTTTAACTTTTAATCTTTTAAATTTTAATCTTATCTCACCATATAGTCAATGTGTTTATCATGCTATATTAATTATAAAGACCAAAAACTATCACATGCTCATTCATCCTACTCATTTAATCATAATACACTTAAACGTATAAAACTGTAAACATACCTTAAAAAAAAGTAAACTATTCACAAGCCCACAGAATTTTTAAACTATAAATAAAGCGAAGACAGTGATGAAATCTGAAAATGTCATTTTCTTTAGGACGTACTTCACCAGGTTATCATTTTTATCCATTTCATTTCATGTATCTAATAATCACCTGATCTAGTGCTGTGCATGAGATAGGTGCTCAATAAATAGATGTTTAATACATGAAAGCTCTCTTCATTTTATGATTTGAAAATATATCAGTGAAGTAAATAACTATTCCATCTCTGCTAGGAGAATTCTCAGTAGACTAATTTCTTAGGCATCTTGACAAGCATTTACATCATTAAATATATTAGGTTTTTTAAAACTACTTTTGTGAGAACACTATAATTGATTGGCTTTCTCCATCTTTGGGGCTTCCCAGGTGGCACTGCTGCTGCTAAGTCGCTTCAGTCGCATCCAACTCTGTGCAACCCCGTAGATGGCAGCCCACCAGTCTCCTCTGTCCCTGGGATTCTCCAGGCAAGAATACTGGAGCAGGGTGCCATTTCCTTCTCCAAAGCACACATGCATGCTGAGTCACTTCAGCTGTGTCTGACTCTGTGTGACCCCATGGACAGCAGCCCACCAGGCTCCTCTGTCCACGGGATACTCCAGGCAAGAATACTAGAGTGGGTTGCCATTTCCTTCTCCAACAGGTGGCACTAGTGGTGAA
Source organism: Bos indicus (assembly GCF_029378745.1). NCBI lineage: Eukaryota > Metazoa > Chordata > Mammalia > Artiodactyla > Bovidae > Bos > Bos indicus. The sequence goes on from NC_091771.1 coordinate 46,251,909, forward strand.
AAAAATCTGCCTACCAATGAAGGACACATAAGAGATGCTTGATCCCTGGGTCAGGAAGACCCTCTGGAGTTGGAAATGGCACCCCACTCTGATAATCGTACCTGAAAAATTCCATAGGCAGAAGAGCCTAGTAGGCTACACTCCATGGGATCTTAGAGGGTCAGACATGACTGAGTGACTGAGCACTATATCTTTTAACATGAGTCCTTTTGTCACTGAATCTTGTCCTCTTTTTCCTTAAAAATAAATATTACTCAGTTTCATTCTCAAGTCTTTCTCTCTCTCTAAAGCATACCTAAGAGTTTCCATTCAAAATTTCAATTTCCAAGTGAGGTAATCAGTGGTTCTCATTGATATCAACACATTCAACTAACTCTAGATGTCACCACTCTGTGTTCCATAGTCATCACAAATATAACATCTCCATAAATTCGTCATCTTTTCCCAATTCTATTCCTCATTTTGTAGTCTCTTCCTATTAAACCATCCATCAAGTCATACAAACAAGTGATGTATAAGATATTAACTTTTGATTTCACTTGTTCCTTCCATCCTCCCCTACCAACAAGCATCTCTGTGATCAAATTCCATTAGTTCTACCCTTTAAGGGAGTCTTTCATTCCTGTGGTCACTGCCTCAGTAAAGACTGTATCTATTTTCTATCTATACATGTATGCTGTGCTAAGTCGCTTCAGTCATGTCTGACTCTGTGACCCCATGGACTCGCCCACCAGGCTCCTCTGTCCTTGGGATCTTCCAGGTAAGAATACTGGAGTGGGTTGCCATTTCCTTTCTTTAAGCGATCTTCCTGAAACGGTTTGCTAAAAAGGCTCCTAACTACCCTTCTTTCCTCCATTTTTACTATACTTTTCAATGTGCCCCTACTTGGTTGCTAGGGTTTTACATATACGTGCAAATTTGATTGTGTAATGTACTGTCTTAGAAATCTTCCTCATAAGTAATATTTCTTCATTCTTTGAAGATACAATCCAAATGCACTAGAGTAAATGAGAGGTTTTATTATTTGTCCTCTATCATCCAGCCCATCTTTAAATAGTAATAATAATCATCATCATTTTACATGCCTGGCGCTGTTGAAATGCTTTCATATGCTCTCTTATTTACTCTTCCCATTATCCTTAGGAAGTGGGTTTTAAGCCCCGCTGCTTTGGGCTTCCCTAGTGGCTCAGTGTTAAAAAAAAAAAAAAAAATCCACCTGCCAATGCAGGAGACATGGGTTCGATTCCTGATTTGGAAGATCCCACACGCCATGGAGCAACTAAGCTTATGTGCCACAACTATTGAGCCTGTGATCTAGAGCCCAGGAGCCACAACTGCTGAACCCACATGCCTCAACCACTTCAGTCCCTGCACCCTAGAGCTCATGCTCCACAATAAGAGAAGCCAGCACAGTGAGAAACTCATGTACCTACAAAGAAGAGTAGCAGCCCTAGCTGGCTGCAACTAGAGAAAAGTCCATGCAGACAAAAATTAAAAAAAAAAAAAAATGACTAGAGAGTGACAGAGCCAGGACCTAAAACAGGTTCTCATTAACTCTCAAGTCCATGCTTCCATGCTCATAATCACTATCCTACTCTTTCCCCCAAATTCCCTTCCTACCTGTCCCCACCCTCTCACTTCTCTACCCTTTACCTTTCTTCACTCAGCTTTAGTCTAGCAAACCTAGAAGCACATTAAGACCTGCAATCACCTGTGAAGGCTTTAAAAACTCCAATGTCCTGGCTTCACTAACCCCCTGAGATTCCTACTCAGTTGGTGTGAGGTGGGGTCTAGGACACCATATTTTTAAAAGCAGCCCAGAATTTTCTAAGGTGCAGCCAGGTTTGAGACCTACCACCTAGCAAAACTAAACTATATGTAGTTGTGCCAAACATTATGTAACCTCTATTATCCCTGATCCCAGCTATTGTAATTTTTTTCTCCCTATGTAATTGCATATACTTCCTGCAGGTAGAAGTCATGAACCACCTAAATTTATGACTGACATGTGATTGGCAGGCAGTAAGCCCTCTACAATAACTTGTAAAATAAAAACATAAGACTTGTTAATTGCTCTTACAAATACTTTGTAAGAATTATTAATATAAGCACTGAAAAGCAATATTTTGAAGTTCCTTAAATTTCTCAGAACCTAGAGAAGAGGAAAAACTCTGAAAAGAACAATTTCAACACATGAAGTTATTTATATATGAAAAGTCTCAGTTTCCTCCTGAGCAAAGAAAACTCTCACTTCTATAAGGACCAAAAAGTTTATTTTCAAAATTTTATAGTGAATAGCATAGGCTGTTGCTAGAGTAAGATAACAAAAGTCAGCAGATAAATCTTATTTTCTAGGTAAGATCCTCCCTTCAGATAAAGCAGACCTTAAACATTGCACCTTTATACCATTTTCCCCTAGTGACACTACACTTTCCTAATGATTAATTATTTAATCATCACAAAATTAAAATATAATACTCCTTGGCAATTAGAATATTATACTGTTCATCACTGTTTATCAGTAAACCAGCACAGTATTCTTATTGATACAATCATTTAAATGTCTGCTATTATTTAAATTATTCATATAATTTTAGAAAAAAGGAATTTTAGAGGCTTCTTTCCATAAAGTTTTGTAAAAACTTGTGTAAGAATCTAAAATTTCTGTGTCTCTGCTATGATGTGAAAAACAAATCTAAGTTATAGTATTTCAAGGAGTGATTCTGTGGGGGGATAAAATACATAAGAATATAAAGAGAATCTGAATGCCCACATAATAAAAATTAATCATGGTGAATTGCTTTGGGGAGAATCATACACTTGACCCACATTGAAGACTGAAATATTAATCCATTTCTATGACAGAGATCAAGCTTCATAGTCGCTTTTTATCCTCCTCATAATAGAAGCAACAGTTGTAAACCATACTGTTATAGTTCAAACAATGCCCCCCAAGACTCAAATTTATTATAGCATTCATCTCCAAGACAAAAGACCCGGTGTAGGAAAAAAAAGCTCTTTTTAGCAAAAAGCATGGCTGTTATTTATGGCTCAGATGCAAAGAATGAGTTTGGGGAATTTATCAGAGATGAAGGTATGAAATGTTTTAGCTTGTTCTTCTCTCTCTAATCCATAAACCATTTTCTCAGCCACCCAAGTGAATTCTAATGGAACAGGAATGATGAAATAATATTTTCCTAGCCCTTTAACACTTTTTCTTCTGTGTTAGTTTCATTGCGATGAGAAGAATGTGATTTCTTAAAATTAAAGATATTTTAAACAGCAAATAAGCAATATTCCCAATAATGTATAATTTAGTCTCCTAAGCAAAATTTAGCCTTTTACTTTCTGTGTATTTAAGTCTTGAAATCTCTATTATTACTATTAGTGTTACTATGGACTATCATATAATTAGAATTTCAGAAGTATATTTTCATTAAAATTGTCTCAATAATATAACCTCAGGATTCCTTCCTAATGACTTTAATGGGTCAGTCATGATACTATATTTTCTATTTTAATGTTCTTAATTATTAGCTATATACTCAGAATAGCTCTCCTTGAAATAAAAAATGCCATAATCAAAACAAAGATGACTTATAGATCACCTACCGTCCATCTTTTTTTGGAATGAGCATAAGGCCACAAAAGGGATGGCATTTCACTAATGACAGGCCAGGGAGAAGCTCCATGCAGGTAGGAAGGAGTGGAATATGCCAAGATGGAATGAAAATTCATTCTTCATACTTACATATTTCTTTTCTTAAGGTGAAAACACATTCAATAGGGATGATTGGAAAAAATATAGACAATATATAGTACTTGCATTCAAGAAAGTAAAACGTTTACTGTTTTATGTAGTTTATATGACTTTGAAAGTCCTAAAAAGAACAGTTCCATGATCCTGAGCACAATGAGTGAGATACACAGATGTCATTTGTTTTTTCTTTCCTAATTCAAAAAAAGACAAGTAATTTTAGAACAAAATAAGGCAGCTGGAATAAAATATGGAATAATCTTTAAGCAGAAAACCTTTCCTGGCATTGTTTGATAGATGTTACACTACTTCTATTGTTTGCCAAATTCCATTTAAATTGTTGAAACAGCTCAAGGAAAATGTGGACTCTCTCTGGACAGTTTTCTAACATCATAATTAGTGGAATTAAGAACAAGCCACCACTGAGCTATCTGTCACCACGTATTTAAATTGCACGCTTGCTGACTATTGGTATTTTTTTTCTTAGTTTTGATACTATGATTCTTTTGCCACAATTTTCATCTGTATTAGACTACTTTAGCTTGACACAGAAATAAAAGTTAATTAGTTTCTATGGTGACCTGTGCATTAAACATCACTGTTCTTTCAGATTTGTAAATACATTCCAACTTAGTATTCAGAATGCAATGTGTATAAGCATTCAGTACAAATAGTGGGCATTTGTTTGCAGTTAAGATGGAATCGGGGCTTGAGCCAGATGATATAATTCATTGGAGTATACAGTGTCAGTGGAAGATGCCCTAAATTTGACATCTCTGTGCTATATACTCGTCACATTTAAAGCTACACGTCTTTTTTAATTTTTCTCTGCTTTAAGATTTGATACAACCAGCTACAGTCGATTTGATCGCAAAGGAGCTGGACATGACTTAGCAACTAAACAACTACTACTCTACACAAACTATTTTAACCTTCTGGGCTCATTTTAGGTGCAAAACGCTAAAAACGAACCCTTCTTGTTTTGCCTATAGTTGATACTTCTTCTAAAATAGTAATTCTCACACTTGTGTGTGCAGAAGGAACACCTGTGTGACCTCTTTAAAACATGAATTTCTCAATTCCACCTGCAGAGTGTGAAATTCAGTATATCTAGGATGGAACCAATGAACCTATACTGTCATCAACCACCTTTTTTAATTATAATGTTTATTTTGTTAGGGTCATTTTTCTGAAAAAACAGAGTGTAACCTGAAAACTCTTTTATCAAATAGAATCAAAGAGATTTAAATGATCGGGTTATCAGCATAGCATGATTTTAATATTCTTGTGAAAATGATTCTTTATATCACAAATTATAAAAATCACATTTCTCACAGTGTTACTCTAATGTTAACTTCTTTGGAGCAATAAATGATAATCTTCAGAAAGAAATCTTACAGAAAGACCAAATATATCAGTTATTGATTGAAATTAATAACAGGTTATATGATCCTCTGAATAAAGCCCTTTCACAAAAAGCCAATGATTTACATGAAAAAAAGAGGCTAAATTTTACTATCCACTATTTTCTACAGACAATATTCTTTCTGTCTCATGGGAAAGGCAAGCTGTAATACATTATGCTTTGGGATTCTAATCAGAAACCTATAAACAATGTATAACTTACAAATGCCCTTCAGTGCATTAGAATACTTTTAGTACAGCTTTAAAATTTTAAATCAATTCTGCCATTCACACCATATTATTTATCTTCAATTTCTCCATATTTTAAATGTCACTGTGTCATATTAAGTAATAAAAAGTTTAAAAGATTATAACCTGAACTTGCCAGATATTCACTTCATTACCAGGCCTGAAATCTTTGCCTTTTTCTATTTTCGCTGTCAAAGAGAGTCTTACTTCTGGCTTTTGTTATTTCACTCTTGAATGTAATGAAATCTTCACATTCAATGAACAACTTAAAATATCATAATGTTGTTTTAAGCCAATTCTAAAGGCAAGTTAATGGCATTTAAGACATTTGGTTCTGAAACAGACTTTTTGTTACCTATTTTCAAAGCAATTTTCTGCTAGTCTAAACTGTCCTTTAATTCCATCAGTTATAAAATATATAAGTTCTATAATCCAGCAAAATTTGATTTTCTCCAACCTGAAGCTCAAGAAGGAAAAGAGAAAGGTACTCAAAGATTGAGTTTTATATGTGTTCTAGATGCAAAGTATAACTAAGGTATATAATAAGTTTTTTATTATAAGAAGATATGCCATACCAAAATATGCTTGGGTGGCAAATATAATGTCTATTCTAAAATGCCCCCTCAAAGTTAAGTGTTGTTTACATTAAGTTTTCCCCCCTTATCGTGGAAATATGAATCTTTGTTAACTAAAGCTAGTAAAATCCACTAATTATTACTAATTCAGGACTGAGAATTTTATGGAAATAAAACTATGGACAGAATAGCCAGGTGCCTCTGTCCAATATAATACACATCTTTCCTTGACTACATGGTTTTTGCTGTAACACTACTCTCATTAGATTGGAATTTGTGTTAACTTCCCTGTACCAGGACTTACTAATAGGATTGCTAGCAATTATTATACTGAAATGAAATCAGCACAAACTATTAGATCTGTTTAAACAAGTTAAAAATAAACCTTGATTAAATGTTCCTTTATAAGAAGCTGCTCATTAGGGTTACATGGCCTTCAGAAAAATTGGTGTTTCATTAACATCAAAGAATGTATTGCGTTTAAACTGCCTAGCCTAAAAAGTTATGTACAAAATGAAGTTTTAAAAATATTTTAGATAATGAAATTTTAGAAGCGATCTTATTTATGGTTCTTTGTTTAGTCAGTTGAAAGAAATATACTTATATTTGAAGAGTATTAGTAATGAAATTACAGAGAACATCATTGAGATACAAACTATCATATACAAAATATATAAGCAACAAAGATCTATTGTGTAGCACAGGGAATTACACCCAATATCTCCTAATAAACTATAATGGAATATAATCTGAAACAAACACTATGCTATATATCTGAAACTAGCACAATATTGTAAATCAACTATAATCCAAATAAAAAATAAATAATACCAACAAGTCTTACTATAAAAAAAGAATAGCAAAATACTTTTGAATAGTTTCTTATACTATTTCTGAATGGTATATTTACTTTTTAATAATTATATATAAATATTTAACTTATTGAAAGTTAATGCATTTTTTCATTATAGCATTTATTGCTCATTTATACAGTTTTATAATAAATCGTCTTTTGTAATTTCTTAAAAAAAAATAATCACCAAAATAAAAAATAAGCAAAAATCAAAAAATATTGCCCGAATGATTGAATGATAAATTTCTTCTAAGTTTAGATACAACCCTGCCATGAAATAGTTGAATTAAAAGGCCATTTGAGTTTTCAAGTGCAAACAAGAATCTACTATTGCCATTAATCAGTAACTTTTGAACTACAATAGTAGTTACTGAACTCTAGAAGTATACCATGTTAGACTCTCAAAGTAACTTTTTCCTCTTCTAACAATAAATCAGTGAACTATTATGATCTGATCTTGTGGAAATTATTCTGTTTATGATAGATAACCTAAAACAATTACTACTTAGTGTTGGTAAATGATAAGCATATGGCCTGCAAACTCATAGAAAGGATTGGGTCGATTTTTTACAATTTTCCATCTTGCCATCTCCACACCATTTAGTGCATGGGTGTGCACAAACACACTCATACAACACAAGCTTTCTCCCACTAGGAATAGGTAAGTATCACGTACAGAAAGATTAATGTCAGTTGATTAAAGGTGGATATCATGGCTGAGGATGAGTAAAAGATGAAAAAAAAAAAAAAAACCTATGCCAGAGTTAGACGACCAATCAGATTATCAAACAAACCAAAATTCACAAAATATAGTCACTAAAGTTATCAAAATGGATCCATCTAAAGATTATAATTTACCAGGGTCTTCAAAGGTTTTTTAGAAAAAGGACTTCATTTCTCTGAACAGTACACGTATTATTCCAAACAAACAATGCCATAATTACTCCTGTAATTTAATCTCTTCATATAGACTGATATCCTCTGCAATATACTTGCCCCTTGCCTACACAGTAATATGAATATGCTCTGGTTGTTTGAAGGAACAAATCTTCTAGTTTGAGCAATTAATACTCTTTAATTAAACATACTAAGGCACAGACAATGAATTCTTTATAAATCTGTGAGCATGCCTAAAAGCAACAAAATCACACTTTTGTTAGAGCATTTGTGTGTATTTTGCACAATTTTTAAAAGTTTAACCTCTGTAGATCAATGTGCTTCCTTAAAAGACTTTAATAAATTAAAGTGCAGAGAGCTTTTTTTCACCAGGCAGAAAAAGCTGATGAGACAGGTTTAGTTTAATCTCAGGCAATAGAAGTCATTAACCATTCTCTCAGGGATTAAAATATAGCTTGCCCTTTTCTTCTCTCACTTATCATTAGCATCACTTTAATCTCCTAGCGTTTCACACTGCTATTTTAATCATTACTTACTGCCTTTTGACAAGTGCAGAACATGCTTTTTCTCATTGAGGCAATATCCTGGTTTTAGCTGACAAATGTAGGACATAATGTAAAAATATCAAAGTGACATCTCTTAAACACACCTTCATCATAAAAATCTCTAAAGTTACAATATTCCTTTGTCTAGCATTCCAGGAAAATTATCATTTGAAAGGTTTATGCCTTAAACAAAGAGGAAAGTTTTTTCTAAATACAACAAAAACTAGTTTGGGAAAAATATTAAACTGAATTAGATCCTAAAATATACACATAAATGTTATCCTTTCACTCTAAGATGGTAAGGAAGTGTTAAGTATTTACAAAAACAGTCTTTTATTTCAAAATAACTTTAATGATATAATGTACGACATTGAAATGGCTACTCTATTACCATGTGACACTTTACAATCACATTATATAATACACAGATCCTGTGTATGCATGTTCAGTCACTCAATTGTGTCCAACTGTTTGCGACCCTACGGCCTGGGTTGAATCAAAACAAAACACCACAATGATTATGCCTAATTCTACTATTTTATAATACCTAACACATGTCTGCTTATCCCCAAATACTAACTAATTTTTAAGAGAAAATTTAGGTGGAAATAACAACAATTATAACTATGTTAATAGGCAACATTTGAAAATCTATTGAAAGTGGTAAAATTGAACTTTTTATGCATTTTATAAATTGCTATTTTAGATAAAAGAAAAAACACATTATATTTGCTAATGTTCTTTTATCTAATGACATTTAGCTTAATGTACAGAATCACATTAATCTAACCTGCCTAAACCTGAAGTGGAAAAAAAATTTGGAATATGTCTCTTGGGATTCAGGAACTATAAGTTTTATATTCTCTGTAGATAAAAGTATTATAAATATGAGAATATATTCTAGTATCTTTATAAGATCCTATTTTAACTCAAATATAAACCAATGAAGTATTTGGTAATTATAAAACACAACTTTTAAAACTAAAGCACCAATTTTTTGGTAAGGATCACTAACACTTGGCCCCAAGCCCTTTAATCTAGTCCATCTGTAATGATCTCATAGTACTTTCAACCATTATTTAACTGTTAGAAGAAAAAAATATGTCGCACTATATGTTTCGACAATAAAATCCCTTCTTAAGCTTCACAAAGCAGAACAATTCATTATTTGATCTCTTTCCAGGTTCAAAGTCTGTCTTATTACAGTACTTCAAAGAAATATGTAATCAAAGACAAACAGCTGTGAAAACAATCTTTTATTACTTTATTATCATTGAGAATATATCTTTGGAGTAAACCAATGGAAATGGCATACAAATAATCTCCATTACGGTTGTAATTTTGCATTTGTTCACAAACTATGCACATTTGTCTTTAAGGCTTTAATTTTATTTCCTATAAATAGAGTAATGGCGCAGTCCAGTCACTCTATTGTCAGTCCATAAAAAGAGACCCAAAAAGAACCATGACAAAAACACAACAGCAGAAAGTGAGCCGGTTTAACGTCAAACAAATGTTTGTAATAAACACATTTTCACAATTATATTCGTGACTCTCTGGGTTAACAGTACCCTGAAGTAAAAATCATATTTTCTGATGTTCATGCTAATCAGTGAGAATTGCAGTATGGTTCAACTAAAAATTGGTAGACATTACTAGAATTTATACCATATACTAGAATTTATACCATAAATGTACCACTTATACTTTACTCCGAACAAATGCAGAAAATCAAGAAGTTAGCTTCTAAGGCAGTAAAAATTAATTGCCAAAATTAATTCCATATTTAACACATTACACAATGATCTGGTCCTGTCTCTACTTCATAGAATGGAGCATTTCTATCACCAATATGCAAATAGGCTTGAAAATATAGCATACAGTTTTCTTTGGATGGAAATGGCTCCCTGCAATTACAGTCTATAAGGCACTCTGCAGGTGTCAGAGTGGAAGTGATGATGTTCTTCTTTTCCACTACAATAAACCAACATTTTTTATGTGGGAAGCAGAAGGAACAAACATCTCTTGACTGCATATTATACAATAAAAACCTTGTACATTATTCCAGTTGGTTCTGACACTGTATCTCTGAGGAAGTTACTTCTACCCACAGTTTACAGATGTAGAACGTTAAGTTAAAAAGCTGAATAACTTTGACTAGTTCCTGGGTTAATCTAACTCCAAGTCAATGTGCTCTTGCATTAGACTCAGTGTTGTCTATTCTAGAACACACTTTCCAGATACATCTCCTTAAATACTCTAGAAAGGCACTATAACAAATCCAACTTTTCTTCAGAAAACTGTAAGGCAGGATTACATAGCTAGAGACAAAATGGGTCACTATAACTTTCAACAATACTAAACTGATGATGCATCCACCTAGGCCACAATTAGGAAGACCACGGTGTCTAAGTCTCTAAAAATAGTATTGCCAGAGCAGAAGCAATAGGGAATCTGCACCATTATTCCCACCAGAAGATATGGCTGAAAGACGGTGTAAATATGCAACCCTCACACTGACAAAGTACAGAACATGAATAGGTAACAAAATCATCACGGGATTATGTCCATACTACAGGCAAACCAAATAATTAAGCTTGCGACATGAATTTAGGAAAGAAAATGGTTTTTCCACTTTTTTCAGTCTCAGGATAATCACAAAAAAAGTCTTACAATATTTGTATTAAGAGTCTCAATAAATACATATATGAACAGACACATACATACACATTCATACAAAGACATATGTATTTTAGTGATGCTATAGAAAGCTGTTTTCTATTTATATGTAGCATGATCTTAGTTGTGAAATGTGAAGTCTAAACTGAATGTAGTTGTGGCAGACTTCCCTTTGTGGTATTAAGGCTATCTGAAGACCACTACAAAAGAAAAGGAAAAAATGAAGCAACAATAGGAAGTATATAGAAAATATTTCATTATATTTTTTTCATTGCAGTTAAACATAACTAAGAAGTCTAAAATCAAATTAGCATAAGCACTGTATTCTCTATTTCAAAAAACAATATGAAAATACAAAATTCCTAGAGACTCTTTGGCCAGCCAAGTATAGGGATAATGAAGGAAGCAGCGTTGCTTATTTGAAGTACTGATCCTTTAACTCATGGTACAACTCAGTTCAGTTTTACTGGTTACTAAATAAACAGTATCAGAATTGGAAATGCATTTAATGCATGACTCAATTTCCATAAAAGTTAATTTCCTGACTTTTCAGTTTGATTGCATCAGAAGTTATTCAGTAAAGGAAGGCAAAACAAAGCCAGTCACTCTAGCTTTGGAATAATTAAGCAGTAATTTGACCAAACATTTCCTTCCTTCCTGTGTATTTCTCAAAGTCACTATTACACTACAAATTTTAGCAGAAACATTTTTAATGGGCACAATCTATAAGGGAAATAGTCCACAGTAAAATGTTTCACAATCAGGGTTGGCAGCAACATCATGAGACCACATTTTACTGCTATTTATAGGATGTATTCCAGATAAACTTTTGACTTTCAGGTTTTTGAATGGTCAGATTACAGGAGTGAGAGTTGACAGGACTAATTTTCACATACAAGCCCAATACAGATTGTTCCTATATATTTTTAATTCTAACACTTAAGAAAAATTAAATAGTGCTTCATTTTAACTTTAGATGTTATTTTAGTACAATATTTTATTAATTTGATTTCTAAAAATTTGATTCTGCACATTATTCCATAGTATAATGTTATTCCAATGCTTCTAGATTGGATGATGCTATTATAAGCAATAAAGAAAGGAATCTCAGTCTCTGATTTCCTAGAATCCTGGATCGTTTGCCTTTGGTAAAAATGTACTATTCATAAAATTATGTGAAATGATTTATTTACTGCTGTCATCTAATCTGGGGGGAGTACCTTCTTACATACCTTTCCATTTCATTACTGAACAAAAATAAAAAGTATGTTTAAGTCTTCCTTGTCTATATTGGAAACTGGTATTTCTTCTACTCCCAAATAAACCCTACTTGCTCCTGCTTTTACTTTGAAACTCATTGGTAATTTCTTTTCAGTCTTTATCGTTCACCTCCACTAAATGACTTCTCATTTGACTTCATCTGTACAACTTGTTCTTCCTTCCTTATTTCCCACTCCCACCCCATCTCAGAAATTTCAGAAGCCTCTTGGCCTATGATGAAAACATCTGATAAGCATCCTGAAAGCTCTCCAAGCGTATGCAGTCTTTATCTATCTTAATCATCCACTAAAATGTTACTCTTTATGCTCACAGCATCCCATAATCCCTATTACCAAACGCATTTCAGTGTCCTGTTCCCATATTTACAGCAACCACTCTCAGCTACTTGCAGGTGCATTTGGTCAAATGAAGTCACGGGAAGCTCAGAGGTCATCTCCATCTCTTTTGGGAAGATCTACAACTGCGTCATGAGGAGAGCATAAACTTCCCATTCAGACATTCAAGCCTCAAGGCCTGGTCTCCATCAAATTGTTCTGTAACTCGAACAGTGAGTCTCAGTTTCCTCATTACTGAAATGGGAATATGGATATCTACATCATAGGAAGATTAAATGGACAAAATGTTCAGATTTTTCATGTCTACGTTGTAGCCTTTGATAGGACTTAGTATCATTGCTCAGTTCTAATAAAACTCTGTGTGAATAAGAAAGGCAGTGTTCTCAGTTATAATACCCTTGATTTTTAACAGATTTTAAGAATCTATGTATAATTATTGGGAACCACCCCAGGTGGAGCTAGAGGTAAGGAACCTGCCTGCCAATGCAGGAGACCTAAGATTCTGGTTTGATCCCTGGGTCCGGAAGACACCTTGGAGGAGGGCACAGCAACCCACTCCTTTATTCTTGCCTGGAGAATCCCATGGACAGAAGAGCCTGGAGGGCCGCAGTCCATGGGGTCGCAAAAAGTCAGACACGACTGATGTGACTTAGCTGCAGCAGCATTAATAATTATAGGACAGAATGACAACATCTATCCTGTCCACTATTTTAAAAATAAAAATTAATCCAAACTTGTAGATTGGTGCTATATTTTCTCCAAAGTTCTTTCTTTTTCATTACACAAACAGTAACAGATTTGCTGAACTCAGCCAGTCATTCAAAATTTTAAATGACTGTAAACAATATTGCCATTATTCTCAACATGGGTCTATAGAATATACTAATTATTGCTGTTGTTGTTTAGTTGCTAATTCATGTCCAACTCTTTTGTGGCCCCATGAACTGTAGCCCGCCAGGCTCTTTTTGTCCATGGGAATTTCCCAAGCCAGAATACTGGAGTAGGTTGCCATTTCCTTCTCCAGGGGATCTTCTTGATCCAGTGATCGACCCTGCATCTCCTGCACTGCAGGTGGATTCTTCACCACTGAGCCACCTGGGAAGCCCATACAAATTATTAGTTAGTATAAAAGAAAACATTTGGGAAATAGTTATAAAAGGAAGTGTATTTATCAAGTCTACTTAAAGAATGTTTCCAAAATCCATAACTTGGGAAAAGAGTAAATTTCATCCATTATATTCCATAGGCTTATTATTCTAGGAGGAACAGTGGTCTAACATGCCACTTATTCATCATACTATTACTACAGGAAAGTCGAGAGTAAAAAAAAAAAAAAAAAAAGGAGTTTTATGGGGTATTTAATTTTAGCACTTCAAATCTTTCCAAACAGATTTGGAAAAAGAAGTTGCTCCTATTTCTCAGCAAGCTGTTGATGCCATTTTATAAAATCTAGCTCTGATGGCTTTTTTCTGTCACATCTACCAAACTTCCTGAGAGTATAGGTACACTGAAAATACAAGACTTTAAACAATGGGCTAAATAAAACAAGCAAGAAAATGTTTCAAGAGTTAGTCAATCTTTTGTTGATTTCACCCATTCACAGGTATTTGAAAAAGAACAGGTATACTTCAACAACTAATATTTTAACATCATGATTATATTTTAACAACTTATAATGTAATATCATAATTTAGAAAATAAGATGCAGAAAATAACAAGGCATACTTTGATTAAGGCACTTACCTGCAATGAATTAATCCTTGCAGAGTACCATGCAAACATCTAGGACCATATTACTAATAGAAGTTCAAGTGATGAAAATAACAAAACAAGCCAAAATATGTTCTATTTCATGAGCCACAGAGTTACTTGTTTTCCCCCTACTCTCCCTCCTTCCCTCTCTTCTCCCAGAATACTCTCTTGAAGTCTTCAAGTGATATCTTTTCCTTGTCTCCCTCCTTCCCAACTCTGGTCACCTCTTCTCAATTGCAACCACCTATTTTTGTGTTTCCTCTTATGCAATCTTATACAACTGGTAAAATTTGTATCAAAAACTGCCTTGTATTAAAGTTCTTAGTATACTTAGGAATCTTCCATAAAAATCACCATGTCAAAAACTGTCTTAGACATCTACGTACATCCCTTTTCTCCTTAATTCATAACGTGGTAGGCACTAAACTCATGTGTGTTATTGAACTGACTTTCTTACTTTCCCTCTCATATCTAACAATCTTAGAAAATCAAAGACTGAGATATTTATTTATGATAGTTATTAGTGCATCTTTGAAAGTTAGTGTAAAAAAGATGTATTATCAGGTTGTGCTATTTCAGGTGGCCAAAATATTTGGCCAGTTTGAATTTTTTAACTGAAATCAAAATTACTTTATCTATTTCCTTCCAAGTAAGAGGACCGTTTCTAACAACATTAAAAAAAAAAAATCTTCAAATTCCGTTAAGTCTTATTACAGGAAGAATCAATAATGAGAGACTGGTTGACAAGTAAAGGACAGGATCAAAGACAGCAAAGGTGCTACTTTAGAACTGGGCAGTCAGTGGCCCCCACACACACTCACACATATTCACATGCACCAGCACACAGAAAAAGGAGGAAGGACATTATCACCGCAAATATTAGGGCATGTAAGAGATTCTTGGAGCTAACACTCAAAGTTAAAGGTATCTAAATCTGATCCTTCATGACACCTTTATGAAAAAAATAAAAGGCAACACACACCAACAAAAATGAACGCAAGCTAGCTAATCACTATCGATTTGCCTTCTCATTCTTAGCTTAAACTTTCAAATTTTTTAGCACTGGGATTTTAAATTTTCTTACAGACAAGAAATAGCTGAAGCTTAGTTGGTACTATATAAAAACAAGGGCAAGACCTCTGCTTAATTTTTTCTATCAAAGCATAGACAGAGGCCCCCATATGTAAGATTAAAAACATTTAAATAGTCATTAAAGAGGATTGAATTAATTTAATATCTACTGAACTCAGATATTGTTCCAGATAACCAGTACACAGAGATGACAATAGACAGTACCTGGCCTCCAGGTGCACAATCTTTAACAGAAAGGGCGTACATGCGTGCTAGGTCATTTCAGTCACGCCCGACTCATTGCAACTCTATGGACTGTAGCCCACCAAGCTCCTCTGTATATGGGATTCTCCAGGAAAGAATACTGGAGTGGGTTGCCATTCCCTTCTCCAAAGGACCTTTCCAACCCAAGGATCAAACCCATGTCTCTTAGGTCTCCTGCATTGGCAAGCGACTTCTTTACCACTATCACCACCTGGTATAGGAGAATAAATATAGGACCGATTATAAGAGGAGTAATTGAAATATAAATACCTTTCTATGTACATTTAATTCCTGCTCAGAGTAACTGGGCATGAAAAGTTTCACAAAGTATCCCTGGATCTGGCATTTGAACAATGAATGAAAGAAAACATCAAGGAAAGTTACAAAATGTTATTTAGGTTATATTTAAGGATGATTTATTTTTCCTTTTGAGAGGCATAAACATGGAAACAGGATAGTATTAACTCTACTGTCTTTACAGACTAATATAAGGTTGGCTTTTACTCTAGAAATCAGAGGATAGACTTGCCAAGGTAATCCAAAGTCAAAATAAGTATTAGCACAAAAGTAAGAACTTAAGGACAGCAATAAAGTCTATTTAACTTTTTTGAACATCTGAACATAATATTTGGATTTGTAACAGTGATATCAAGTATATGAATACACAAATAACATATATAAAAAGTGTATTTTAACTAATTTCTAATCTCCTAGGTTTAAGATATTTTATAGCTACTAGAACTTCAATCTGTAGGCAAAAAAGTGCCCATTCCATACACATATACTCAAGAATCTGTTTCAGTCAATGCCTAGAAAATGGCTAAATGTATTAACAGTACTGAAATAAAAATGGAACACCTGTGGTGTTCCTGTAAGAAAGAGCAAATAGGAAATTTTAAGGCCAGAGAGTTACTGGGAATTTTAGTTCGAAATTGGTACATAAAAATTTCCCTAATGTTCATGAGATTTACACCCTTTCACGTGAGAAAATAGCATATATATGGGTTAACAAACTGGAGCCTGTCACTTTTTTACTTCTCTCAAACTATTTCCAATCTTTAGAATTCAATCACTGCAATTATACTAATTCTCTTAGAAGTCCATTGCCCTCTCCTACCCCTTGTCTACATATTCAAATTCATTGAGACATGCTCATTAGCCAAAGAAAGTTTGTCATTATGAAGTACTAGAAACAGAGATAAATCCCCTGCAGATTTTCTGATCCATTTCTTGACCTATTTAAAAAAATAATCAGGTTCCCTAGCCTTCATCATAAAGAATTTCTATCATAATAAAATGTGCTGAAAAATAGAATAGCCACTTGCTGAATTATCTAGATCTGTTTTGACTTCAGCAACGTATAGATCCTAACTGACAACTCCCTTCCTTCTGAAATAAATATGTAGAGTGATGATAAATAGAAAAAGGAGGAACTTTAAGAGGTATTTATTAAAACATATAATGAGATTCAAGGGAAATAAAATATGCTAATTGAGTCCTTTGAACTCCCTAAAATGCAATTCATTCCTTATTTTCACTTTTGACAGTCTAAAATATGAGTGTTTTGAAACACATAATTAATGATGGTCCAATCAGCTTTTGAGTTCTCAAACTTAAACATATATACTCCTCAAAATTATTGAGAAATCCTGTTATATCTTTATTTGCCTCAATTGTATTTTATTTTTCACTAATTAGGATGAACAAAAGTAGAGAAATATGCCTCTCTAGGTCATCTGGTAGGTAACCATTCAATGAAAAAAAAATCCTGTATAGGACTCAAATGTGATTACTGTAAACATTCAAAAATCACCATCCTAAAACCAACCCAAAAAAGTACCCAGTGTTCAAATGTATGTTATGCATTTAAAGTAGTTTTTGGAAGTTTCTCTTTACGTTATAAATCAGTTTAAAGGTAACAAGGCAATACATGGGCGTCCTGGTGCTGTATTTAATGACAATCATATCTGCCTTATTATGTTAATGTGTTCTTAAAGCCATGTGTACTCTTGTACCAGGAGATGTTTTCACTTCACGTGTTGGATCACTGCTTTTCAATATAGCTGAAAAGACTCTGTTGACTGAGTTCAGCTCATTGCACAGAGCCTGAAAGGCCCAGTGATTACCAATGGGAGAGAACAGTCAGAGCTAAAATCTATAATCCCAACTTCTAGAAAGGTATCTTCACACTTTCCATTCAGCATCTTCCTTCTCTTCAGATACTCAAAACTCCTTAACATCTCTTTTCTCTCTTACTCGCTTGTCAACCAAACAATCCTATACTATTTCCAACCATGAATTTTTCCACTGTTTACTCAACTATCCATCAAAAATCCCACAGCTATCTCTGGATAAAATGGTCCCTCTCTCAATTTACTTGCAGGCAAGTAACAGAGATCATACCATTCATGAAGTACCATGAGGGGCAGGCATTGGTGAATAATGACTTGGAATAGGGAAAGGGTAGAATATAAGGAGGCTACAGGAGAAGAAACAACAAGGGAAGGAGCACAGCTTTTGAATGGAAAAGTTAAGAAGGCAGCAGAGAACCTAACATACCAAGATTCAGGAGTAAGCCTTGCAAAAGAAAATACATGTTTGAGTAAACCATTTTGGTCAGAATAAAGAGACATAGGTTTTCGAAAACACAAGTAGTTTATGCGTATGTGCATAAAAACATTTAAGCGTCAAACAATAAACAAGCATTTTTATGAATGAAGATCAATACCACTTTTATATTTAAGATACTTTGAAATTGAAAATGTTAAGTAGATGCTATTATTGCCTTGCATCCTATTAAGATGAAATATACAGAAAATGGAAGCAGACATGGCAGCCACAGCTTCAAAGCCAGTGAAGGGGAAGTATAGTTTGTCAGTTGGGAAGAAAAATTAAAGTATTCATTTCTGATGTAATGACTCAAGCACATCACTTGTATGCTCAGAAAGTCAAAATTGAAAGTGAAAGGTTAATAAAACTAAATCTTTATAACTTAGCTGAAAATGACATATATGTCAATAATCAACATTAACTCCAGAAATAGCCTTCAGAATATATATTTTAATCAGATATAGATAGATGGATAGTTGATAGATAAACTTAAAAAGACACGGAGAAGGCCTAAGAAAGGCCACAAATTAATATGTGTTTGTTTACTGGTTATTGCTAAGTTTAATCTCTTTGCTCTGAAGACTGAGCCTCTTCATGATATTTAAATTCTCATATTGTGTAAGCTGGTTATATAAAACTTCTACAAGAATTTCAAGGGGAAAACATTAAGCCTTTCTATTGTTTCTTCTTTTCTGTTTATTGTGAATGGTAAATTGACAATACTTATTTAAACACTTTTTTTTTTTAATCTGACCCTTTTCTTCCTGGACCAAGGAATTTTCTCCGTCACAGAGTAATAGAGCTTGAAAACTTCAGCATCAGCAGGGAAGGCAGGCACTCCTTAGCCAGCCACTGTGAGAGAGAGAAAATGCAATTAAGGCTCCCACCAGGGAGAGAGAACTAAACAAAACCTGCGTCTTCACACAAGAGCCTTTTCTTCCAGGCGAACTACAAGGCCTCAAATCTTGTTGGTGAGATGCTAGCATTTAGGACAACACACTTTCAGATTTTCTCACAGCAGATCAAAGTAAATAATGCAAGGGCAGCAAACAAAAGGGAAAACTCCAGTGTGCTTACATTAAAAAGAGATTACAGGGGACTTACAAGTGATTGAAGGAATAGATGACATTTTTAAAAACATAAAGCCCCGATCTTTAAGTACGGCTGGCAAATAAAGTCTAGAAGTGTTACTTTAGCGATAGTGACAAACCACAAGGGACTTATCATCAGTGTGAAATTTACAAAAAGGTAATTTTATTTTATTATAGTGTTTTCGACATATAGAGTTATACCCATTCCTGTCCTCCCCTTCTCAGATCTTAGAATTTTCAGCTGAGAGTCATGACAACTGATAAAGGGAGCCATTAAAGTTATGAGCCTTCTCAAATCAGCGCCACAAAATATGCAGGGAACTCTACGGATTGGAGACGTGGCATCGCTCCACTTCCCTCTTTCTCCTGAGGACAGTAATCAGTCATAAAAGCAGCTCGCCTCCTTCATAGCAAGCCAACAGCTGGAAACTCTTCCGCAATGTTAAATTTAGCACAACCCCCTTACCAGGCACTGAACTTAGTCTTGGGGGTCTGTTCTGCAGTCTTAAATGACTACTCCAGGGCCATAGTTTATCCTTTTATTTTCGTGTAAAATTCTCATTGACTTTGGTGCAACTCTATAAAGGAAGCAAGGATCGAATATCATCCTTTAATGCCAAATTTACTACAGTTGAACAAAAAGAACGGAAATCTGGGAGGCCCATGTCAATAAACAAAAGATAGATGTTTGGGAGACTTAATAACTGAAAGGAGCTTCAAACAGGACTTTTTGTGAACTATTTTTTGAAAAGTGAAACAGTGGGGTCTAGATTTTAGAAATACTTAAACCAATATTTATACAGTTTGTATAGTGTATATATTTAGTATATGGTACACACACACACATATATATAATAGTGCACGTTATACTATGCACATATATAATAGACACATATAAATGGGTCTATGTTTGTGTGTGTGCATACATATATATAGTATTCTTAGTATATATAGTAACTGCAGTTGTAGTTGGGCAGCAGGTTGAATGTTAGTCTACTAAAGCTTTTCAAAGCAATTCACTGATATAATAAATGCCAGAATCAAAGTGGCAGTCTGGAGGAAAAATACCAGGATTTAGGATCCACAGATATGAGATCCAATCTAGTCTTTACCATTTTAAATTTTCTGGGAATAAATTTGATAACCAATCTACAAAACCAAATCTATAAAAAAAGGAGATTGGATTAGAGTTGCTCTAATGTTCTTACCAATTCGTATGTTCTGTGGGTCTGCACAGACAGCAAATCTACCTGGATCTTATAACTGTATAGCAGCTGGGCTACACTTTTGACATTACGTGTGGGTGTGTGTATTTTTACATACGTATACAAATACATTCATATACAAAGATATAACTTGAGCCAAAGAATTAATATCAAAGTGATAATTTCCAATTAAAAACACATGTGGAAAGAAATATCTTTGTACTTTTTTGCCATAGCATACTTTGCTAGACACATGAACATCACCTCATCTTCCTCTATATCTGCTCATAGAAGGTAAGATACACTGTACTTTTAATTTCAGAAAGGCTACTTTTGAAGAAATCAAGGACATATAGACATGTTTTGCTAATAAATCATCATAGAAGTAATAGACCTAAGTTGAACCTCAATTTTTTGCATGTCACAATGTGAGAAAATGCATAACGATGTGCATTTGTAGTAACTTAAAGAGCTTGCATTTCCAAGCCCTTATAAACATCTATTCTTAAGTATTATTAAAATTGATTTTAAGTGTTTATATCTCGGATCTACTTTCACCCACTAAAACTCATTTAGAGACATTTATTCTCCTGAAATCAAATCAGTACTGACAAATACAATACTAAATTCTGTTTTTAGAGCCTCGGTGAAAGAAAAAAAAAATATTATGTATTACTTATTAAAATTATTTTTTCAGAAAATCAGAGTGGAAAATAATCAGGCTGTATTCAGTTATTCAGTTCACAAGACTCCTTTTTTTTGCACATGGATAAGGCTTCCCTGGCGGCTCAGATGATAAAGAGTCTCCTTGCAATGCAGGAGACCCAGGTTCGGTCCCTGGGTCAGGAAGATGCCCCGGAGAAGGTAATGGCAACCTACTCCAGTATTCTTGCCTGGAAAATCCCACGGAGAGAGGAGCCTGGTGGGCTATAGTCCATGGGGTCACAAAGCATTGGACATGACTGTGCAAATAATATACACACAAAGTAAGCAAAGTTAAATTCTCAGTGCTTCATATATATATTTACCTGTGAAATTATTTAATCTCATTTACTTTGTAAAACATATGATGTTATTCTGTTTTGAGCACAATGCATTTAGTTTAGGAAAAACTAGAAGTTATAATATGAAAACTGGCAAGTGCAAAAGCAGTATTAAACTACCAATCACTGCTAATATTGCAGAGGTTCATTATTTAACTGAATATGAAGATTAGATACCCTACAGTATGTATATCAATTTAAATATAAGAAACAAATTTACTCTTAAGTTGGGAAAGTGCATAAATATTTGCTTGAACTGATACAGTTCAAATTATCCCATGTAGAGTACTATTTCTGAGTAAATCACATGTGTACACATAAGTCAACATATATACACACATCAAAAGTTTTACTATGCAAAAGTTAAGTTAAGCAAAAGTTTTTCTATGCAAAAGTTAAGGTAAGCAAAAGTTCCCTTGCCCATATTTCCACAACTCTAAGAAATAATAAAAAAACCTTAAAATAGGGTGGAGGTGGGGACAGTGGTTGTAGACTCATGCTGAAGGGCATCGTAGAGTTTCTCTCTGACATACAGCAGCCTGTATCTGTGAGTAATTGTTGTGCAATAAGCCTGGGAAACATGTAAATTGTATTTCCTCGTGGCAAATTGCAACTGAATGAGTATATTGGGCAGACATAAACAATATACTCAAATCCTGGCTTTTTATTGAGCTCCTATTTGACTTGTATTCGTTTGGAGCAAACAAACAAACAAACAAACAAAACAGTGTTTCTCAGGGTCTGTGACATTGCAGGCCGTGAGAGATTCAATGTCACCGCCGGCATACAAATTTATTAGTCTATAAAGTTTGACATTCTCTTATTTATTCACAGAAAGGACAAATAAGATATTTTTTCATACTTACCAGAAATATCTGGGAGTGTTTATATGTCGCTCAGTCTGGAGGATGCAAATAGTCAGAACTGCTTTACAATTCAGTAGGCAAAAGCCTGCTGAAGGATAACAAATGACTTCATGGTGAAACTGCTATTGAAATTCTTTCAGTATGTGATATTAAAAACAACTGAACAAACAGAGATAAGGGACAAATAGGATTTGAAACAGACTTTTTTTTTTCTTAGCAGTGCAAAAAGAAAAGCAAATGAATGCTCTAGTTGAACATATATATACCTTTCAGTGATTTCACTGCATATATTTCCTTAATGCGTGAAAGTTCCAACTGAAGCTTCTCTCAATGTCCCACTCTACCCAATGAGGCCAATTCTAAAACACCTCCTTTGGATCACACATTACAATTTTGAAGCACGAAGGAAAAAAGAAGAATCCATATACCCATTTTGATGACTTGATTTACAGTTTTACTTGCTAACATTTGGCATAATGCATGGATGGGGAGATTTAATGAGTATTTGGGGATTAAGATGCTGTATATAAGGAAGATCTTTTTTTCTTTATTACCTTGTATGAAAAGCAAAAAGCAAAATCTCAGATCTAAATACTGTGAGAATGGAAGTATTACAATAAAAATTACCCAAAATGTAATTTTAAAAATATATATTTCATTCAATTCAGTCTCTCTTATGTGGAAGAAGTTCTTACAAGTATTGGCTTTGCAAGTCAAAATAATGTTAGTAACTTTCAGGTGATCAGGGAAGTCAAAATCTAAGAAAAGAAACAAGAAGAGCAGTACTTTGCAATGACTTTTTTTTCCCCCTTGCTTTGAAGGGAAGATGAAAGGCTATTTAGTTGCTATTTAGTTAGGTGTTCTTGTTTTATTCTATGGCGGGATCAAAGCAACTATCTCTAAATTTACAAAACAGTTCAGAGAACCCCTAGTAATTGAAGTATAGGCTAAATGATCCATATCAACAACATATGAACATAGGATCTGCCAAACAAAACTCATATTATTAGGTCTTCAAATGACCCATTATGTTGCCTAAAAATAACCCAAAACCAAATAGCTGTCTGAAACTCTGACATGACAATGAGTTCCAGATCTTGCCAACATAGCATATAGAACGTGCGTTAACATCTAATGGGCCAAAATTAGTTCAAGCATATTATAGTGATCATCCTTTAGTCTGATCTAGATTATTTTTCAGGGCTAACTTTTAATACTTACAGATAAAAGCATGCTATGTGCAAGCAGCTGTCTTAATATAACCCGTTTGCTATTTTGGATACCTAACAATGGTTTACATTAGATGAATGTAATCTTCTAGAATGCATGCCATCTTCCTATGCTAATGGTGAAACTCTATTTCTTTATTAATTACACAATAACAGTGTGGAACGTCTCTTGAAGTATCAACCTTTCAAGTAAATTCAAATTTAAATGGGTTTATAAATATTTTGATAAGCCATAAAATTTATCAAAACTAGCATTATCCAGCCAAAAATCAAGTATTCTAGAGAAGCAGATAGCTCCAATACACCTTGCTCATTTCATATGTTCAACTACAAATTCAGTTTAGGATTGTAAAGTCTAGCACTGGCTAGCACCATTTTCTTCCAAAACCACCTCAGTTCATGGAAAGCTCAACTTTGGCATCCAGTAATAATCTTCAATTATATCTCTTACTTGGCATCTGTGATTGCATCTGTCTTTGTAACTCCTCTTGTGTTTTTCCTTTCAGTTATTTTTATTCTCAGTTTCTTTTCCTGTAGATCTTGCTGCCTTACCAGATTATACTAAAAGAACCACTTTAATGTTTCTTCACACGACAATGGTGTGAGCACTCACCTAGAGTCAGATATATTGGAGTGTGAAGTTAAGTGGGCCTTAGAAAGCATAACTGTGAACAAAGCTAGTGGAGGTAAGGGAATTCCAGCTGAGCTATTTCAAATCCTAAAAGATGATGCTGTTAAAGTGCTGTACTCAGTATGCCAGCAAATATGGAGCACTCAGCAATGGCCACAGGACTGGAAAAGAACAATTTTCATTGCAATACCAAAGAAGGGCAATGCCAAAGAATGTTCAAATTACCACACAATTGCACTCATCTCACATGCTAGCAAAGTAATGCTCAAAATTCTCCAAGCCAGGCTTCAAATGTTCATGAACCGAGAACTACCAGATGTTCAAGCTGGATTTAGAAAAGGCAGAGGAACCAGAGATCAAATTGCCAACATCCATTGGATCATCGAAAAAGCAAGAGAATTCCAGAAAAAACATCTACTTCTGCTTCATTGACTATGGCAAAACCTTTGACTGCGTGTATCACAACAAACTGGAAAATTCTTCAAGAAATGGGAATACCATACCACCTTACCTGCCTCCTGCAAAACCTGTATGCAGGTCGAGAAGCAACAGTTAGAATCAGACATGGAAAAACAGACTGGTTCCAAATTGGGAAAGGAGTACATCAAGGCTGTATATTGTCAACCTGTTAATTTAACTTATATGTACGGTACATCATATCGGGCTGGATGAAGCACAAGCTGGAATCAAGATTGCCAGGAGAAATACCAATAACCTCAGATATGCAGATGATACCACCCTTATGGCAAAAAGAGAAGAGGAACTAAAGAGCTTCTTGATGAAAGTAAAAGAGGAGAGTGAAAAAGCTGGCTTAAAACTCAATATTCAGAAAACAAAGATCAGGGTATCTAGTCCCATTACTTCATGGCAAATAGATGGGCAAACAATGGAAACCATAACAGACTTTTTTTTCTTGGCCTCCAAAATTACTGCAGATGGTGACGACAGCCATGAAATTAAAATGCTTGCTCCTTGGAAGAAAAGCTATGACCAACCTAGACAGCATATGTAAAAGAAGAGACATTACTTTGCCAACAAAGGTCTGTCTAGGCAAACCTATGGTTTGTCCAATAGTCATATATGGATGTGAGAGTTGGACTATAAATAAAGCTAAGTGCCAAAAACTGATGCTTTCAAATTGTTGTGCTGTAGAAGACGCTTGAGAGTCCCCTGGAAAGCAGGGAGATCAAACCAGACAATCCTAAAAGAAATCAATCCTGAATATTCACTGGAAGGACTGGTGCTGAAGCTGAAGCTCCAATCTGGCCACCTGATAGGAAGAGCTGATTCTGGTAAAGACCCTGATACTGGGAAAGATTTAGAGCAAGAGGAGAAGGGGGCAACAGATGATGAGATGGTTGGACGGGTCACTGACTCAATGGACATGAATTTCAGCAAACTCATGGAGATAGTGAAGGACATGGAAGCCTGGTGTTGATGGGGTCACAAAGAGTCAGACACGACTTAGCAACCAAACAATAACTGATTTCCAAAACTTGACATAGATAGAAATAAATACAAGGCAAGTCAAAGATTATTGTTATTTTAAAAGAAACACAGCTTCTAAAATGTTTGATAAAGACACACACACACACACACAAACCACAAACAGAAACACACATACCTGGAATCTAGGCAATAGAGACAAAAAAATAATAGGGGTGATTATCAATCAACTTTTATATTATGCTGAAAATAGTGACTAATTCTTCTATTTCTTTAAAGGTGAAGGGTACTTTCAGTTTTGATATTAGAGGTTAAATCCTGAAAATATTTTATATACATGCTAAATGAATATTATAGAACTCACATTATGAAAATTTTAAGACATTAGACTAAGAATTCAGCCTAGCAAATGTTTACACATTTCAGCCCACAGTCATCTTATGTCCAAAGTGAAAATCATTCAAGTGCGTTTGACTCTGTGAACCCATGGACTGTAGCCTGCCAGTTTCCTCTGTCCATGGAATTCTCCAGGCAAGAATTCTAGAGTGGGTAGCCATTCCCTTCTCCAGGGGATCTTCCTGACCCAGGGATCGAACCCAGGTTGCCAGCATTGTAGGCTGATTTTTTACCATCTGAGCCAACTGGAATATCATATGCTAAATGTTACCATCTATTAAGTGGAAATATACGAGCACACTGCTACGAAGAGCCATATACTCTTAATGGTGGTTGGCCATGATTCTGCTTCATCTAGGTATCATATCATTTTTGAGACATTAAGTACTTAGACTTTCGTTTTAATATGCCACATTCTGTTGGGAGAAAATATTAATATCATGTAATCAGAACTGGGAGAACTAGCACTAATTTTACTTGACTCTTCATGAAATGAGAGGGATCAGAATAATAGGGAGAGGTAAGCAGAACAAAATGGAATAACCTGAAAGCTACAAAATACTAAAGTCTTCCCCCTTGGAACATCTATTGCCTTTTGTGGTAGTCACCTTCGGTCGAAGAAATACCAAATTTATTGAGAAAAATACATTTTTTATCATTTAACTGAAATAGTGAGGGTCAAAAGAAAACACTTTTAAACTTGTACTAAGAGTAGTGTTGTGGTTAAGGAGAAAATAGAATAAAGAGTAAAACTAGTTAACAGTTTTACTTAAATGTCAGAAATTCTCAATTATCTTCAGGTTGGCCTTTTTAGGAAGGATGACATTAGAACACCTATTTATTGAAGAACTGAATTGCTATCACTTTCATTTCAAAACTGGCTAAATCCGTAGGAGTCAAGAAAAAAGTGATACACTCTTTAAAACTTTTCAGCGTGGAGAGAGGACCTGAAATAAATTTGTATCCCACGTTGGGGATGAGAGATTTTCCATCTCAGCCTCCCTTCATCCAAACTTTTAGATGCCTTGTGCTTGACTTTTAAGGTAAGAGGGAAACCATGTATATTAGTCATCTGAGCATCTGTCTGATTTAGTTTACTTCTCAATGCATGAGATCTCTTACTAAGTGAAAACACCGAAACTCAGAAAGTTTAAATAACGTGACCAAGGTCACGTAAGTACATACAGCTAATGAGGAGGAGAGGTGGAACTGGAACCCACATCATTCTTGTGGTCTTAAAACGTCTTCATTTCCATTAATGACATTTGTTTTAAGTATTTTAATTACAAGGCAAGCATTTTGCTAAGAATCTTACATATTGTACTGTGTTTGACATAATCTGTGCACGCATATGTGCTTTCAGTTGTGTTTGATTCTTTGTGACCTCGTGGACTGTAGCCTGCCAGGCTCCTCTGTCCATGGGATTCTCCAGGCAAAAATAGTGCAGCGGGTTGCCATTTCCTCCTCCAGGGGATTTTCCCAACATAGGGATTGAGCCAGTGTCTCCTGCAGCTCCTGCATTGGCAGGCAGATTCCTTATCACTGAGCCACCAGGGAAGCCCTAACATAATCTGTGAGTTAGGTCAAATTATTATCATAAAGATAAAGAAAGGGTCAGAGAAGTTAAGGAACTTTCTCAAAGTCCCAGAGCAAATCAGTGGCAAAGGCAGGGTATTAGCCCACCAAGCCCAAGCTCTTCATCTACTCATTTTACAGGTAAGAAACCTGACATTCAATGAAATGACTTGTACCACCAGAGGTTCAATGACCCTGATTCCTCTACAACTTCAAATTCACTGTTATTTTACCACTCTCTCAAGCCCATTGCTGTGCATTATTCCATAAAAAGGGGTCTTGCAAAGGCCAAGATTGACCAACAATAGCCCATTAACGTGGTATCCATATATCAAGATGTTTTGTCATTGTCACATAGGTTTACTCCTTTAGTCATCTCCTTTAGAAAAAAGAAAAGCCACTCTTAAAAGGTAAATATATACAAAATTTCTTATATTAATTTAAAAATTTTTGAATTGACATTCAAGTACAATAATCTTAGTTTTCCATCATTTTAACTAAAATAAATACAGAAAACAAAAAAACCTAATCCCCTTTTAAGGAGAACCTCATTTTGTAGGATTCAAGGTCTTCTTTTTCCAAGTAATCATAATCATATTTCAAACCTGGCTAGCAAATAATATCTCTAGAATATAGTGTTTTTAAACCAGAACCATAAGTGGTTAAATGAAAAGCCTACTGAATTGAAATCTTTGAACTCCTAGGTAATTAATACTAATTCTTTTATTCCACTGAATAATATAAAGAAAAGTATGTGATAAAATAACATCACTATTCCCAGCAAAGTCTATTTCTTACTTAGAAGCACATGTCCAAATTGGCCTTTCCACCTACCAAGAAAAATGATCAGAACATAAAGGAATGAGGTCTTTTAAGTTAAAGACATGACGCTAATGGGACTCAAGTACTTAAAGAGTGCTGTACAGATAGGAATGAGTTCACATTTCTAGCTTAACAACCTCATTTCTTAATGGTTCTCTCACATCCTATACAATTCACTGACAGAACTTCTTGGTCTTCCCACTTTGTACCTTGTTTATTTTCTTGCCTCATTGCCATTTTTACCTTTTATTTATACATACACCATGACTCCGTTCAACTCCCAGCTCCCCTCCAAGGCCTTCCTTCTCTCCAAAGGAGAACTGATAACTTTGTCCATAATCACAGCATTCTCACTTCATACAGAAGTCATTTATTCAGAATTCGTCCAAGAAGTGTATCATTCCACTCTGTGTTCACCTACCATTATTATTACGGCTGACATAGGGCAGTAAGTGGTCCAAGGAATTTGTGCTACTGACCCAAACAAAACCAAAACAAATCCGATTTTGAAATCAGCCGAGTATCCCTTCCAAGACTTCTATGAGTTACATAATCTTGACCACGATATTTAACCTCTTCAAACTTCAGTTTTGAAGCTTAACATTAGGAAGATAACACCTGCCCTATAAGACTGTCAGTAGGATCGAATTTTAAAAGCTCAGTACAGATAGCCTCTTTGTGGTAACTGGCATGTAAGCAGGTGCTGATGCAATGGACAGTTATTAGAATGAAAAATGTAGACAGGAAGAAATTAGGCTAAACCTTAAGAAACTATTTCTTAAGAAAGCTATTATGAGACATGAACATCCAAGCAAGGGGGTAGACTTGTATTCCCAGGAGTTACAACACAGGAGTAAGCAACCCTTTATCTGGAATCCCTTATATTATTGGACAAGACAATTTCAGGAAATTCCTTTTAGCTTTCAGGTTTTATAACCATTAACATTCCTAACTCTGCAAGTGACTTCAAAATTGCTTCAGTTCTTTAGGTATTGTCATTTGCCTCACGCAAAATGGGTTAGAATAATGTTACTTGTCTTTTGGTACCAGAACATAGTATTAATACAAATTTGGCTTGTGGCAAAGTTTTTCACCTACTACCGAGTTTTCGGTATCCATAATTCCCACTGGAAAGGCCACAGCACATCTCAGTTTAAGGATTTAAGGGCACAAACATTCCTTCCAGAACTATTTCCAACATCTCCCAAGGTGTATTTATTGTGGAAAGTGACTCAGTAGGTAAACACACAAGAAATATTATATTTTAAACTAGTTATAATGGCTACGATTAATTAGGAAATCACATAACAAAGAAAATCACAAAGAGACACATCACACCATTTGTATAGAGTACAAGTAATAAACTGCACTATACTGTAAGCTGGACAGTTCATGTAAACATATTCAGTTAGAAAATTTATCATTAAACTTTGCCTTATGAAATAATATCCCCGCCCCAGTGCCGCTGCCCCCCAGCCCACCCCCACACAAGATCTAAGAATATTTACGGATAGGAAATTGGTTTCTCTTATTGATCCTCTTCAACTCTTATCTCTAGTAAAAGAAAATTATAATGAAAATGGAAACCAGCTATTCGTTTCCCTTAGAAAGAAAAACGAGCTTTCTATGTTTATTTCAAACAGAGAAAGTGCAGATAAACCTAAATTAATATAATCCTCTCACATACATTGATAGTTCTAATATTATAGATGTTAAGGATCTCCTCTCTCACTTTCGTACATGATATATAATCATTGTACTAATTATGGTAAAAGTGATTAGTTATATATCGTCATTATTGGGCTGCTGTATACTTTTCAATCAACACGGCTTCCATACATACACAGAGGCATGCACACACCTAAAAACACTTTTGCTTGTGAGTTTTGTCTTACTTTGAATATTATTAACAAATATCCTAATTTCACCCTTCAGCATTTAAAAAGGAAATGTGGTGTTTTGACGTGATACATGTCATATGAAGAGAAAAAATCCAGCTGAAAATCAGGAATTTAATCCTCATAAAACTTCAGATGCCTCATGGTAAGATGATCCTCTTAAGATCATTTTAGATGCCTTCCACCAACCAGCACACCCCCTGAACTGGCTCAGTCCTTAAAGGGTCAAAATTTATTATCATTTCAGTTCATCTAATAAGTAATGTTTTTGCCGAACAAAACCAATTCCCAATAAATTCTCACTGTATTTGTGTGCTCTGATTTGATTTAGAGGCCTGTGGGGAGACACCATTTGGTAGCACAGGAACACAGAGGGGTAGGTGTTGCTGGGGAGAAGTAGGGCTCATGTGCCAGAAGTGTTATTGTGTCAGGTTGATTTATTGAGTGAGCTTCACTTCACCGAATGTTCCGAGATATTTATTTCCCTAAAGGCTCTGCAAAGATATGAACAGACCCGCATCCACAGATGTCATCATTGCTCATTTTACCGAGTCATGAAATTTTCTCAACTGCAATTTGTCCATCTAAAATTGCTGTAACAGAACAATGTCAATAGTAGCATCCTCCCCCGAACCCACCTTCTATCTAAGGCTCTGTTGCCAAATTTGGTACCTCTGTGCAACTTCGTGGTAATTAAAGTGACAGAACAGTTTCACTCTCATTTCAAAAGAGTTTTTCAGAGAAGTGTCTCCAGTTTTTTAACTCCACTTGCAGTGCTCAGATAAAGTAAAACCGTTAAGGGGCACCAAGTAATAAACCCAAATCACAAAATCATTTATCCCCGTCAAAATTAATAATAGGTGGAGAGAAGTCAGTCAGTCAAGACAGCAAGCTGTGTGTCACCAAACCCAAAATTTCAAAAATGTTACCTCTCAGAAAAACCATCCTGAAATGCAGTGTCTTCTACAGGGAATGGACGTTTACCTGTTTTAATTTTTCCTTCTCCATTATCAAGTAAATGACTCCAAATGTTGATTTTTAAAAGTGAAGTTGCTATATATATATATATATATTACAACCACGCTTGTTAGTTTTATTCAAAACACTGGTTCAAACTTATTAAGATAAGTTCTTAAGGTACATTCACAACACTAAACAATGTAACTCGGCCATGTTTCATAATTTTGTCCAAAATCATCTTCGGGCCCTGACAGAATTTCAATGCCTGTGTTAAATAAAAACTGCATGCTTGTGTTGTGTGTCAGAATATTCCGGTTTATTTAAATATGTTAATATTTCTCATTATGCCATTAACAATAACCTTCATCCATTTGTGAAAAACATTTTGCCAAGCATGCACATAAAAAATTAGCAAGTGAAGCAAAATCACCTTAATTTGCTTTGGACCAGCAAATAACCAACTAATTTGCAGAAATCCCTGCCAAGCACTCATATTAAATGCTTCATGCTTATTTTATGACCTCTGCTGCTCTTCCCCTTCCCGGGCCCTGAATCATATGATCATTAACATATTGCAAGGTCTGAAACTTTATTTTTTACATTCTTTAATTAATGCCTGTTTATAGAAGGCCATAGGACTTCAGATCCAGTTAATGAAACTTCGCTCCCCCAGGCCCCTGGAGCCCAATAGAGAGCTCTCTCCTCTGTTGTTTTAGTAGCTTTTTTCCAACTGTTTGTTTATACACACTTAATTGATCTCTTTAGTCCCAGAAGCATTCCAGAGACACAACCTGTTTTGAGACAAGCTAAAGTTTCCCCCCTTCCTTTAGAAAAGCCTTGAATGCCCAAGGTTATCAGTTTTAATTTGAAAGTTGAAGATTCAGCTTTATTTACACTGTCTAAAAGTAAAAACTGATACAAGCCCTGAAGTGTTTATTTTTACATTCACATACAGTGGAGGGGATCACAAGTGCATACTGTATATAATTATTTTGATGTAGACCTAAGTAATTACTAAGTGCTACTATGTCTTATTTTATGACATCGAGGAAACGCCATCTTTAGAACATGTTGAAAATAAAAACAAATCGGACTGCCAATGCATGAAATTTTCATGGCTCTTCAATTTACATTTTACATATTCCCTATGACAAGAATTTCTATTATGCGATTCTCTTTTTTCTGCTATAATTAAATTAAAAAAGTAATTGGCTGGTGCTGCACACTGCAGCAATGTCTTAATCACATAGACAAACAGTTTTACAATAGCTTACACCATTTGCCACATGGGGCAATGACATTATTGTACCAGACTATAAACTGGAGACAGATATCGCATACCGGCTTTCAACCACCGTGTTGGCAAGAACAGAACCCGAGGTGCATGTGGCACCCTGATTGGCACCTCTCTGATGGAATTCCCAATTAAGTAAATATGGTGCAACTCTGGCCATGTTGAAAACTGCCAGATCGAAGTTTATGAGTCTGCACATATATGCTTATGCTTATATTTCAGGTATAGAAAATATGTCAAAGGGTCAAAAAGAAAAATATGGCTGTGACTTATAAATGCAGCAGGCATTTCCATCAATGATAAATAATGATGTCTGCATTTTCCACCAGAAAAAAATCTCAATTGCATATGTTTTATATGTCTGAATATTATAATTTTATTAAATGTTCAGCTTATGGATGTTTTTCTATCTATATTTCCAGTGAAGATTGCACTAAAAGTTATTGAGGGTGGGGGTTCAGAGGCATAAAGTCTATTGTTTCCAGAAGTCTCACGATAAGAGATTTATGAGATCTGGGTCTTCATTCTGGACTTTACAAGAACTCACAGGATCACCTTGAGTGAGTTGCTTTCAACTCTCTTGAGTCTCAGTTTTCCCATCTGTAAAACAAGTACGTTAAACTAAATATCTAGGATTCCATTCTGCTTACTCATGCTATGTTATATACAAATTTAATCCTTTTTATGAGTAATATCCAACAAAGAAACTAAAATAAAGCACAGGTGCTTCCAATGGCTACAAGAAAGCAAAAGGAATAAAAAGGTGAAAGATCTACTCTGACATCCCCAGAATGCTAAAATGAAAAAATAAATAAACACAATCTGAAAAGCACAAGACGAAACGTAAGAGGAAGCAACTGTATTCTACAAATCAGCTTTCTCTCTCGGTTTCGGTGATGCCCTGTTTAAAAGACATTAAAAGTTAAAAATTTTAGACTGGAGTCCCTTATAGACTGTTAAGCTCTCCATTTAGCAATGATAATATTTGCTCTTTCATAATAGACACCTTTTCTCCCAGCTATCTATGAAGAAAGTACGCAGAGCAAGTGAAGAACTATCTGAAACGATTTTTCTAAACTTTATGAAACTAAGATGTTCTCTGCAACACCTAAACTTGATTACTTAACCAGGATTTGAAATCCTCACTGAACTGAGACCTCAGAAAAATATCAAAGCAATCCATTCTGATAAAATGTAAGCCTGTTTTCTAGAATGAAATTTCTTTATCCAAGAACTACACAGTATTTTAATCCAGTTTAGTGGTTAATGTGAAGTCCTCAGATATTGCTCTTTGATAGTTATAATTATTATTAATAATTTAGTAAGCCCCCTTCAGGAGAAATCTGTGATAATAAACAGATGTATATCATGCTGTATCTAAGGAGACACTGCACATGGTTAATACGCCATTTAAAAATGAGTCAAGTGAAAGGAAATGATCGGTAAAACTAAATATAACACATAGAAACTATGTATTTTAAAGCAGATAAAATATTTTAAGAAGCTCTTCAGTGCACATTACACACATATAACAAGGATAATTCAGGGCAGCATCTACACTTTGGAGAAGTCCACCCTTCTCTCCTAGACAGCCCACTCTTCCACAACTTCCTTAGTCTCATCTGCCTTATGTAAAGCAAATTCAGTCATTCCTGGCGAGGTGCTCAGGAACTGAAAGTCTTCAATCTTCCCATAAATAGGGTGCAAATCAAATCTTATTATGGTATATTCAAGCTTTCAGGATCTCTGTTGGCCACCAGAAATGTCAAAGTTTAGTACCTACTAAGCCATAGATTTATGAGGAAATGCTTGTAGATTGACAAGCAATTTTATAACAAATGCATCTTCAGCATTAAACTCACAGGAATGTTCAGGACATGCCTAAATGATTTAGTATTTTTTTACCTCTGCTCAAAAGAACAGTTCATATAAGTCACATCTATCTGAAGACTGTCAATCAAGCAGAAACTAAAAGCAATTTTAAAATATCATGATTCATTTACAAAAAAAGTTTATCTCTAGAATTCAGGAGTGCAAGGTTCCAAGTGATAGAGTGATAACAGGCAAAGTTTGAAATGCTTTAATTGAAACAAGGCAAATTACCTTCTTATTTAGATATGAAATACAGAGCATTTCTGATTACTTTTATTTATGAGCTGCCAATATTTGAACATATGCAAACTTTGAATTGTTTCCCATTTGCCCCAGACTCTAAAAAAACATAATTCCTTTTCTTAACTGCCACCCTTCAGGGCAAGGAGTTGTAATGAACACCTCCCAGTCACACAGAATTACAATGTTCTTTATCTCGCCCAGTACTGGAAAAAAAAAAAAAAAAAACTTCCAAAGGTTCGGAATCCTGAAACCTGTAAACAAAATCTGTGGAGCAGATAAAATTTTAAATGGCACAATGCAATTAAAGCTGAATTCAATTTGAGCACACCCTGTCCATCTGTCAGATGGAAACAAAAGCCGAGGAGCTCCATTATTGCTGAATCCCTGCTCTTGTTAATTTGCTTGCTGAGAGATTTCAATTTCTAGGAAGTGCACAAATTAGTGTTCAGTCAGGGCTAGATCCTCAGTAAGTATAAGCAGATGGTGGAAATCAGCCCTAATCAAGTGGCCAAAGCCTTTTTTTTCTGTCTGATTAAAGCATTTTAATCCTTTCAGATTGTCTGCTTTTTTAACAAATATTCACCATCTTTTATTTTTCTTATATTCCAGGCTAAATTTAAA
This sequence comes from Bos indicus, assembly GCF_029378745.1. Classification (NCBI taxonomy): domain Eukaryota; kingdom Metazoa; phylum Chordata; class Mammalia; order Artiodactyla; family Bovidae; genus Bos; species Bos indicus. Next base: position 46,287,373 of record NC_091771.1, read on the forward strand.
TTTAGCCAATGCACAGGCAAGAAAAAACAGCTTTAGAAATATAGCTCTCAACCTTTGAGTTACAGGCAGTGGCCAACTGGATTTGTGAATTCATTTCATTTTTTTTAATTACACATTAAATAATTGTTTGAATCATTATATATTTATATGCAAGTATAAATAAGACACATTTCATCTGTCTTGGTGGAATCAAATTTGTGACAAACACCAAGAGTTGGCAACATTTTTCAGCTTTAAGATCAAAGCTAGCAAAAACAGAGGACAACCAAAAAATGTAACATGTTCTAACTCTCTCAACCAGAGAAGAGAAAGAAAAAGACTTTATTTTCTGCAACCATACAAGCTAGTGAATATATAAAATTTTAGTGAAAGGATATATTTCAATTGAAACAAGGAAGATCTAATAACTAAAGAGTTGAAGTCTTTTGTGAATAATGAAAACAACAATTAAGTAGGAATAAAAACTAATTGTATTCAAGTATGAGACACACACACTCAAAATATAAAACTTCATTTAAATATCCTAAGAGCTTGGTATATTAAAAACTCACACAGATTTACAAGCCAAGGGATACATGAAGCAAGCTTTTAAAAAAAAATTTGCAGAGAAGCAGTATTAATTATGATTTAATTGCACATTTAAACAAACAGTTGGCAAAAACAAAATCCTTCTGCCTCCAATATCCATCCAGAGTATATGAAAAATAAACTTTTCTAATTATATGAAAAATGTTTCTGATAATAACTTGAGAGTAAAATTTCAAAGTGTATGAGCACATTTCATGGTAAGTTCTTAGATATGATTTTGAAATCTCTCTTAAACTTAGGCACACCAATGAGAAGCATTTATGGGGAAAAAAATACCAGTTCAATATCAAAGAGCATCTTTCAACAAGTTGAAAATTTGCGTTGAATCTTTGTCTGTTTTCTGATATGCTGAGTATTTGTAAGATGCCTGGTGGTGCTTTCACATCCTGTTTAGCAATGTCCTTTCACAACCTGATTCTTAACAAACACCCTATCTAACAGTTCGGTGAAATTTTACAAGTGTCCATATATACTTTCTATGTGTCCTTTTAACTAGGAGTCCTCATTTCTCTATTTGAACATTTTATATTTAGAGATTTTAAACCAAAATGCATCCTATGTGCTAAATCTTCACATGGCACCAAATTCATGCATTTGCTCATGATTGTAAACAGGCAAATTTCTCAAGTTTAAAAATTACAACTATCATACATAAGGATTAAGGGTTCCTTACATGTACCATTTATCCTTACATTTTGAAGTTTCTGCTTCAACTATTCTTAAAATTCTTATTCAAAAATAAGTCATGAATTATGGGGTAAGTTAGAAATTTGGGATTAACATATACACATTACTATATATAAAATAGATAACCTACTATATAGCACAGAGGACTATACTTAGTGTATTGTAATAATCTATAAGGGAAAAGAATCTGAAAAAGTATACACAAACACAGATACACATATATATACATATATAAATCACTTTGCTATACACTTGAAACTAACAGAACATTGTAAATCAACTATACTTCAATAAAAATAAAATTTAAAAATCATGAACAAAAAACAATCAAACCCACTAGACATTCATTTCATGAAGAGAGCTTTAAGGTTTTCCCACCATTTGTAAAGATGCAATAAGGCTCAAATCAGCTTTCTCAAAAGAAAGTCTATATTTCCTTTTTATTCCTCCCATCCATTCATATCTAATAGTGTAATTTAATAGTTAAAAGCTTTCCTCACATCTGAACACCCTCTTTAAAGCCAGCCTTAAAACGTTAGATCACACTAAATTCTTAGATATTTTGCAACTTTACCTGTTTGGGCCGAGGACTGGGTACTTGACAACACATTTCTACAAAACATCATTAGGTACTAAGCTGAGAAAACGATGGCATGTTCAGGAGAAACACAGAGAGTAATAACTCCATTTTTGTTTAATATGCTAGTATGAGCAGGTATGCAGAAGGCAATGGCACCCCACTCCAGTACTCTTGCCTGGAAAATCCTGTGGACGGAGGAGCCTGGTAGGCTGCAGTCCATGGGGTCGCTAAGAGTCGGACCTGACTGAGCGACTTCACTTTCACTTTTCACTTTTCACTTTCATGCATTGGAGAAAAGGAAATGGCAACCCACTCCAGTGTTCTTGCCTGGAGAATCCCAAGGAGGGGGGAGCCTGGTGGGCTGCCTGGTGGGCTGCCGTCTATGGGGTCGCACAGAGTCGGACACAACTGAAGTGACTTAGCAGCATGAGCAGATATGAGGCTTCCCTGGTGACATAGATGGTAAAGAATTTGCCTGAAATGCTGGAGATTAAGGTTCGATCCCTGGGTCAGGAAGATCCCCCAGAAGAGGGCATGGCAACCAACTCCAGTATTATTCCTGGGAGAATCCCATGGATGGAGGGCCATAATGGGCTACAGTCTATAGTGTCGCAGAGTCAGACATGACTGAAGTAACTTAGCATATAAGGAGACATGGGGGCTTCCCATGTGGCAATAGGTGGCTCAGGTGTTAAATAACCCGCCTGCCAATGTAGGAGACATGGGTTCAATCTTTGGGTTGGGAAATCCCCTGAAGGATATTTGTAACCCACTCTAGAATTCTTGCCTCAGAATCCCATGGACAAAGAAGCCTGGTGACAGGAGAAGGCACCCAAGAAATATATGCACTTCACCTTCATTATTTTACCATTGTCATCACTCATATTCTGGACTCATATACTTCTTGCCTGGACTACTTGATCACCTCTTACTGGGCCCCCCTTCCACTTTAGAGATTCCATCCTGTCGACAAGATAAGACTTCTTTGCTAATCCAGTTTAGGTTCTTGATGTTGTTGTCCAGTTGCTAAATCATGTCCAACTCTTTGCGACCTCATGATGTGATAGCCGTAGCCAATATTCAAAGTTCCATTTTTCGTGACCCTGTAGCTAATTCTTATCATCACTAACATATCACATTCACAATATGCCTTCTACTCCCCAGTACCCTAACTTTGCTCACAAAGTTCCCTTTATCATTATATATTAGCTCCAACTCTCAAAGTACTTAGCCAAAGCTTGTCTAAATTCTAAATAATTTCCTAAACCTTTCTCCTTCATCACAAACTAGAATTGATGTCTCCCTACTTTTTGCTCCAATATCTTTTTTTCTTTTCTTTTCTTTCTTTTTTCTGGTATATCTAGCTATAACATTCTAACTTGCATTATATCCAATTATTTACATACATATCTATCTTATCTTCCCCTTCTGTATGGGAAGTCTTTTTTTTTTTTTTTCAAATAATTATTATATTTATTTTTTGACTGCCCAACATGTGGAAACTCAGGTTGCCTGACCAGGGATCGAACTCCCGCCCCCTGCAGTGGAAGCAAGGAGTCTTAACCACTGGACTGTCAGGGAAGTCCAAGAAGTCTTTTTGTTGTTGATTTGTTGGTTGGTTTTATCTCTTCTGGAACACAGTGACTTCCATGTTATGGAGCTGCACTGCTCAACATAGGAGACACTAGCTAAGTGTCTATTAAATTAAAATTAATGAAAACTAAATAAAATGTAAAATTCATTCCTCAATTGCACTTGCCTCATATCAAGCACTCAACAGCCACATATGGCCAGTGACTACTGAACTAAACAGTGCAGGCATAGACTATTTTCATCAGTAAAGAACGTTCTATCAGACAGCACCATTGTAGAGACTCTAATAAAAGCTCAGTTTGAATTTATATTTAATAACCATCAAAGTGCTATGAGAAAAGAAATCAAAGAGGGAATCTTGAAGGTGAATTTCTTGATGGTTTGTAGGACAGGCTGACATATATACTCAACGATCTTCTCAGGGAGGTTTTGGTAAGCTCAAAGAATCCAACATTTGCTATCTCCAGCATATTAAAAACCACCCCAATGAAGCCAGGACAATTTTCTGACACTTCATATATAATTAATAGTGGTTAAGGAAATTTATATGGCAACTGTTTTGCAGAAGCTTTAATTCACACTTTCAATATTTAAAAAGGCTGCTGTCACGGCTGGTAGGAATAAAATTAAACCTACCAGCTGTGGTTTGTTTTTTGAGGAAAACACATAACATTTTATTTCTGCTTTGTCTATTGTCCTTGTAAATGTCAGAAATACAGAATTGAAATGTACCTGATTTACCATCAGAGTCTTCTGAAATGTTTTTTTTTTTTTTTTTAATTAGATGGATATTTTAGTAATTTTTTCTTAGGAGAGCTTTGTTTCTCTGTATAGTTACATAAAGCATACAGTTCTTATATTTTCTCAGGAAAAGAGATGTGACAATCAAATCCATTTGAATATTTTGCTATTTTTCTATTCTTTCCTTTGTGGAACTTTTCATTGAACTATGATAGAGGACAATTTTAAAAGAGATATATTTTTCAATTTTTTTCATTTATTGTAATTCTGAGGCTATCCCAAGAAATGTCATCCTAGATTATTTAAAATTGACCAGGTGATTAGCCATAAAGGTCAAGAGTATTTTGCTGAGACTTCATAGTTTTCATGAGACATTCTAGAATCACAGCACTGAATTATAAAGTTTCCTTTTGATCTATGGTATTGATATTACACACTGGAATAATAGAACTTACCTGTCACCTAGAATGGAAGATAATATAGTCTGACAATTTAATTTTTTCCATTATTTTTAACCAGGAAAAATCTCAGTCTATTTTTTGAATGTTTTTACCTTATAAGCAGTCAGCCATTGTAATTATCCTAAGTATATAAAGACCTAAGCACAAAAACTTAAGCATTGCCTATTATATATCAGCATTTGTTAATGTCATTCTAATCAAAATAAAATTATTTAAATCTAAGCAGTATTATGATTTATGAAGAATTTCCTGATCAGATTTCTCAATGCTCTCTATTATCTGACAATATTGTTAACTACTCTTGGTCTACTTGCCTCCAGATATTTCTTTTACCAACCTACAGTGAAAACTTAACTCCACCACTCTCCTCGGCTGAGTCTAAAACCTCCATGGAAAGAGTAGCTTATGTGAAATAGATACAAAAACATGGAGTCCTTCCAAAATGCCATGATCTTTCCATGAACATCCTGCAACTAGTTAATTTACTTCCTCAGTTGATTATGAATCTAAACATCATAAAGTAGACATGAGTATAGGTTGTAGTATTAGAAATAAAGGAGAGAAAATGATCATGGGTACCTAGGACGCAAGGGAAGTAGATGGTGGCCATATGACAATGCCCGGGCAGAGCTGGCTTCCAGGAAGGAACTGCAGAAAGGCACAAAAAATGTTCTTATGGCATTTTGCAGTTTTGCCTAAGGCAGTCTCTGCTTTTGCAGAACAGAATGAACAAGTTAAATCAGTATCCTCATATCAGCACTTTTAATACGTATGTTAAATTAACAACTGTCTATTAAAACGGTAGCCTTATATGCAAAAACAACACAAAAACCTGCCAATAAAATTATTTGTTAATATATTTATAGCTCAGAACTGTAGCTTCAGTGAGATTAAAATTAATACTGGAACCATTTGTTTGCCAGTTCATTCGCACTTTCAGCACCCCTGTCATTTTATAATGCTCTGCCAGTATTTATCACAGATTGCAAAACAGAAAAAAAAAAATCCCTGAATATGTAAAAATAGCAGCTGTTATTTGCCATTAACAATCGGGCAACTTCATAAATCTTTATAAACTCACAGAGAAAACAGAAATGTGTGGTTTTAAGACTGGTCAAAGTTAATTTTATTGTATTGAAGTCAAAAAAATAATTTGTTTTTAATTTTAAACTACTTTTCCTTTTATTTACAAATATTCCTGACGATATAAATCTAATAGTTTATCTTTAGTCACTGCATCTGAGATGTTAATATCAACACTGGGTATTAATTTTCTACAAATCAACAGACAAAAAATATTTCTGGGAAGTTAATCCACATCCCAATTTTTACTCCTGTCCAAACAATTTGGCAATATCTTCCAGTTCAAATCTCAAATATTTCTTAGATCTATCATACTGTCTATGCCCCATCTGACACTGCCTAGGAAAATTAAGCCTAAAATGTCCTCATAATTTCTAACCTTGATAATCACAATTGTCTCCTGGATGCTCTTCAAATGATGTTCCCAGAGTAATTTATTTAGTCTGAAAACACAACACATATCATACATCTCACCTACTTGCTATCCTAACACATGGATCTTCCATGATCTGACCATTATCATATCTCCGAAATCCTCCGACCTCAGACCAAAGGGCCCACCATATCAAACCATGACAAATAGAGCTCAAATTGCTTTTGCTCACATTTCTACATTTTTGAATTACTTTTCTCATTGTTTTACACAAATATCTTCATATTTTCAGAAATTAATTTAAATTCTATTTCATATTTGTAGTCCCTCATTAATGGCAATCCATTCCAGTATTTTTGCCTGGGAAATCCCAAGGACAGGGGTGCCTGGCAGGCTACAGGCACCCTGTAGTCTTGGGGTCACAAAGAGTTGGACCCAACTTAGCAATGGCACCCCACTCCAGTACTCTTGCCTGGAAAATCCCATGGACAGAGGATCCTGGAAGGCTGAAGTTCATGGGGTCGCTGAGGGTCGGACACAACTGAGCAACTTCACTTTCACTTTTCACTTTCATGCACTGGAGAAGGAAATGGCAACCCAGTCCCAGTGTTCTTGCCTGGAGAATCCCAAGGACGGGGGAGCCTGGTGGGCTGCCATCTATGGGGTCGCACAGAGTCGGACACGACTGAAGTGACTTAGCACTAGCGATTAAACAGAAATGAATGTGCTGCTTCTAAAAAGTCTCCAAGAGATTTTTGTTGTTGTTGTTGTTATTCCACAAACCTGTTTCTATGACCTCAACTTTCATTGTTGACCGCAATTATCCATTTTATGGTCTCCCTTGATCAAATTAAACATCTGTCTGCAGAATTTTTACTATACTTTTGCTATAGTCAAAGCTCTAAACAAATTTTCTAGTAGTTTGCAAAGAACTTTCATTATTTTTATAAACACAAAAGTAATCAAAAGAGAAATAGAAGCATCTTTGGAGGCACTAATGTAATCTACTTCTGTATCCTTCATAGAGGTGGTTTTAATATAATACCATATGATATAAAGTATCATGTTCCCTATTCTGTCAAAGTCATTTGGTCACTCATTTCAAAGGAGTCAATGTTTTGAAGCAGTTTGACATGCTGCTTGTACATCTTGAGCAAGGCTGAGTCAATATAACAGGAAGAATCATTAGTTATTCAAGGTAAAACTTTCAAAAATGCGACTAAGACACTTTGACCTTCTCTGAATCGGGAAACGTTCTGTGCATCTTTATGCTCTTTTAAATATAATTTGTCTAAACTGTCTAAAGTAAGTCAAAAACTATCACTCAACCCTTTAAGTAAAAAGGGTAAATTTTAATTGCAGAACTTAAAACCTCACAATTAAAAGCAGTACTACTTAAAGCCAGCACAAACACAGGAATGAACACTCATGCATACAAATTAGATTTGTTAACCTATTTGTAATTCTGTAGGATATTCTAAAGCATAGGCCATTTATGTGCTTTAAACATTTTCATAAAGGAGAAACAAAATGGATGATTGTTATATTTTTATAGTTTCATCAAGTATGTTCTTAGTAATAACTTTATGACTATCAAAATCTTTAATCTGATGAGATATTCATAACATACCTCAACCTGAAAACAAATAGGTGAAAAGGAAAAACATCTTTTATCTTAAAAAATGTACTTAGAAGGCTTACTATTGTTTAATATAATATGTGCGCTTTTAAGATTATATTGAAAATGGTGCCACTAATTAATAAATAATACTCAAGAAAACAGTCTACCCAATATACAAGAAAAATCATATAAGGAAAAAATGAATGTTATTACTTCTAAACTAATAGTAAAATCAATTTTTCTGTTTTCCAAACAAAGACATACGGCCCTCTACATGAGACACAATCTTATATAATCACAACTATGTAACAAAATGTATGTGCTCAAATGATATAATTCTTCAATACACAAACTAATGGGACATAAAAGTTTTGAGATAGAGCAGAAAACAGAACAAGTATATGGTAATATTGTAATTATCTATGTGGCTTTCCTGTCACCTCAGTGATAAAGAATCTGCCTGCAATGCGGGAGACCTAGGTTCCATCCCTGGGTTCGGAAGATCCCTTGGAGGAGGGCATGGCAACCCACTTCAGTATTCTTGCCTGGAGAATCCCTGTGGACAGAGGAGCCTGGGGGGCTGCAGTTCATGGGGTCACAAAGAGTCGGACACCACCGAGCAACTAAGCACAGCACAGCATGAGAGAATATGCAGATCTTAATGTTAAAAAAAAACTAAAGAGGAAAGACACAGATTTACCGACCCATGTCTTGTATGCTCAGCCTTTTGCGTTCAGAATCCTCAAGAGAAACAGGCTGAGGAAAGAGTAGTAAGAATTAGGTAGTTTCCTGTAATCAGGAAGACCATGGAGAAGAATGTTGTGTGTGTGTGTGTGTGTGTGTGTGTGTGTGTGGTGTTTGCGCATGTGCACGCTCGGGTAGAGGTATAAAGAGAGAGAACAAAGTCACATCACTGAAAGAAAAATAGCACAGAGAAGTGTTAAAAGGGGAAGCTGATTTGAAGACCAGCTTTGCTAATTCCACAGTATTGCAGAGGTTAACGATGTTTACTGTAACAACCACACTTACTGAGAGACTATTAAATACCAGGAACTGTATTAAATACCTTTGTTGGCTATTTAACATTCACAAAACATTATCATTTAGAAAGAATTAATAAACTTATAGATATGAGAAAGGGTAGAGAACACGGACAAGATTAAGATTTGAATTCAGGTCTATCTAATGTCCAAATCACTGGAGAAGGAAAGGGCAACCCACTCCAGTGTTCTTGCCTGGAAAATCCCAGGGACGGCAGAGCCTGGTGGGCTGCCATCTATGGGGTCGCACAGAGTCGGACACGACTGAAGTGACTTAGCAGTTAGCAAATGTCCAAATCAGTGTCCGTTTCTATCAAACTATTCTTCACAGTAAAAAAGTCCAGTAAAGCAAATATTGTTCATCATAAGTAACCACTAATGAGTAAATGATAAAAGGGATAATGCAATTTAGTAGACTAGTGAGCACCTACAACAAATCATCAGATTTGTGGGGAATTTTGTTTTCCATGAGTTGTTTACAAAGAAGCCTCATTCCCAAAGAATTCATTAATTAAAACATAAGTTGTAAAAGCATTGACAAGATATAAAGTGGACTCAGGTGACTTTAAATTTGAATAGGAAGAACACTGCTATGAATTTGCCTGTAAAAATGATAGAGAAAAGATAAATTGTGCTAGTCTTTTAGCACAATCATAACTAAAAGCTTCTATAGCTTCAACTTCATTATTTTAACAAAATTCACTATGTTACAGTTATATGCAGAGTACAAAGCACCATAAATAATTTAAATTAAACTACACTTGTCAAAATAAATGAACAAGTAGATTTTATGATGCAGTACATTTTATGATGCCCTTGATTCTTTAATTTGTGTGTTTTGCTTAGTTGCTAATTCCCAAAATACTATAATCTGTGATGACTCTTCTACTCATTAGTATAGATTACCAATGTCCCAGCTCAATAAGAAAATCAGTATGGAGAAGCATTCTATGGAATCAGAATGTTTCTTCAGTAATATCTTGTAAATATTTCATAAGTACTGGTTTGAAGGAGATAAGAGAACTAGTTCATCTATATTCTATACTAAATCATATATATTGATATGTTCTGTTCACACACACATATATATGGATATATCTGTATCTCTAACTGTAGTTATAGAGCTACAGCTACAACATCTATATGTAAGGATATATACAGGAATGGATACTAACTATTCTAATTTGAGTTATCTTATATTTACCAAGCAAAGAAGTTTATTATTAATTCATTAACTTTGTCAGATTAAATGTATCAAAATTTGTATTGTGACTTTCTTTGATATTCTAGTATATATATAAACAATTTTCTTTGAGACTGGTCCTAAAGTTCTCCAATAAGATCTAGGCAGATTCATTACAGAGTAAATTATTAAAACAATTTTTAATTTCTTTTGGAAGTATAAGATGCATAATTGATACTGTACCAAAGACACCTATGATAGGAAAGTTTCATATGCCTATTACATACTACTGATTGACTATAAAACACAAACCCTTATGACATAAAATGTTTCTTGAAATTAAAGAAATTTCCAAATCCTAGATAGGAACTATCTGACTTTTCCATCACAACTTTAGACTAACAGAAATAAAGCTCTTAGAGAGTTGCATTACCTCCAAAACCCACTAGTTCACCATTTAATTATTTAACCTCTGACATCTTTAGGGCTTACCAGGTAAAATGCCTGCCAGTGCAGGGGACACAAGAGATATGGGTTAGATCCTTGGGTAGGGAAGACCCCCTGGAGAAGGTAATGGCAACCCACTTCAGTATTCTTGCCTGGGGAATCCCATGGACAGAGGACCCTGGTGGGCTACAGTCCATGGAATGACAATGAGACATGACCGAATGTGCACTTATTCAAACTCTGACATCTTTGAGAGTATCTAATTTAACACCAAGAAACCATAGAGAAAAATCTTGGAAAAATCACTGAGTGTACTTAGATTTGGAGCAGATCAAGCCAGCAATATCCCTCATGTTTTCCCTTTGTGATTTTACCGACCATCCTGCATGTAGCCTGAAGAGAACAAGTAACATGGAGGCATTTGAACCATCTCTTGGCATTATCTCCTGAATCTCAGTTTGTACTTCTGTAAAATAAGGTTAATAGTATCTTCATATGAAGAACAAATAAGTTAATATTCATTAAAATTATAGTTGGAAAGTAGAAATCTATATCTGTTATTGAAAGATATTTTAAAATTGATTCCTTCATTACAAGTTGATCTTAATTATTTTTAAGTTAAAGATGATGAACTGAATAGCATTTTCCTCTATCTCTCCTCCTTCTCTACAAATTTACATATGTAAATTCCCTTTCATGTACTTAAAATCTTTTAGAAATTGACTCACAAATTAAGTTGACCTACAACTGTTAAAAATTGTGCTCCCAGTACTAGTTTCAAAGATCACAGTGGCCTTCCACGTATTTTATTTTTACTCTGGATTTATGATTTATTGATATATTTCACAGTGGATTAAACTCAAGGAATATATATTTAAATATTAGGCAAAGAGCTCTAATTTTATATGCACTGTAATAAAAAAATGAGTGTTTCCACTCTTAAGGATATAAATTGAACTATTCATGATCCTTGGTTTCCACTTGCTTCTCTCACAGAATATATCAGCATAGTACATTCTGATGTCACATTTTCATGTCTGTTTGTTGTCTTTCTTAAAAAACCCAGACCTAGAGAATACCTTTACACATTTAAAGACAGTTTTGATTATACTTAATCACTTTCCACTCTTTTTGAGATCTTTTGTCTTTTTTTTTTTTAACTTTACAAAGCACATTCTTATCTTGAGGAGATTAGATTGAAAATATTACCTTAATCCAAAACTCATGCACTCTGATCAGTATTAGAAGACGAGTCAGTGATGCTTACTGTCATCAAGATGGTGTCATCCTGTACATAATAAAATAAATTAGGTAACAGCTTCCTGGTGCCTCAGATGGTAAAGAATCTGCCTGCAATGTAGGAGACCTGGGTTCCATCCTTGGGTTAGGAAGATCCCCTGGAGAAAGGAAAGGCTACCCACCCCAGTACTCTGGCCTGGGGAATTCCATGGACTATATAGTCCATGGGGTCACAAAGAGTTGGACATTCAAATACAGAGGGGGGTTCTCTTAATAAGAAGAGGCTAAAGCCATGGGCCACACACACAAAGACAACTGGAAAATGCTTATTCCCTCATCATGACCAAATTTATAATGCCGTGGTCTACATCACCTAAATCGTCATTGAGTTACTACCCAGTGAAATCACATTATGATGCTCCAATCATGATTCCACATAACTGCCAAATAACACCAACATCCAACAGTCCCAAATAGCTTGATCTGTCCTATCCTACTTTTGTTAGGTGTGAAAACTCATAGCTAATACTTCATACGATTACTGCCAGTCAAACTTCTCCCTGGTAGGTGTTATTAACACTTCTTCGAAAATGTTGTCTAGTTTCTTAAACAGAATTTTCAAACAAAGACACTGGACTTTATACATTAAAATATGTACTAAGTACCTAATATGTTCCAGGAATTGCACTCAATCTTCACATTAATGCTAGTCCTACAAAATGGGTTTTACTTCTTTTCTTTCACAGAGAAAGAGAAAATGAGCTGAAGTTGAACATAATCTATATTTACTAAGTTAGTAAGCAGGACTACTATTTATAGAGCACCTACTGAGGATCAGATGGTTTACCCAAAATCAATATCATTTAATATCACAAAATTCTACAAGGCAGATATACTTAAGACAAAGAAATAAGAATCCTATGAGTTGAGTTACTTGCCTAAGGTCATAGCATGCAAAGAAGACAACAGTCAACCAAGTGTGTCAGACCCAAGAGATCACAGTCAAGCTGCAGTCCCACAACTCTCCAGACCCTTGTTCTTATCTCCATCCACAGATATCTTCTTACTTTCCATCAATGAGATTTCCTGTCTAAATTCTAAAGAAGAATTGACTCCTGTTGCAACTCAAAGAGTACAACTGAGAAAGGGAAGCAACCATACCATGCAACAGGTTAAAGAGCAAAACTGCAACATAATCCCATTTTAGTTCTCCTCCAAGTAGTCTAACAGACTGGTGATGTGGGGAAAAATTCAGGTAGGGGAAAATATACAACTGTCAAAACACAAGGTCTAGAGGCACACCATGCATGTGTGTGTGTGCGCTAAGTTGTTTCAGTCATATCCAACTCTGCGCAACCCTATGGACCTGCCAGCCTCCTAGGTCCATGGGATTCTCCAAGCAAGAATACTGGAGTGTGTTGAAGTGCCTTCCTCTAGAGGATCTTCCTGACCCAGGTATTGAAACCAAGTCTTTTATGCCTCCTGCACTGGCATGTGGGTTCTTTACCCTTAGCACCACTGGGAAGCCCTGAGGCACACCATATGAATACTTAAATGGATGGCCCTTTCCTAATCATGGTATAATATGACATGTGAATTTATAATTTTTAGAGTTAGAAGAAACATAAGTGATGATCTAGTTCAGTGATTTCACTTTACAGATCAAGAAACATGAAGTTTAAATATGAAAATATCTATCCAAGGTGATATAGCAAGTTAGGGACAAAATGAAGGACTTCAGATGTCAGGCACTACGCTAGGGGCCCTCTGTACTGGGATGTTGTATTCTTATGTTATTTGAGGGCAAAAGATACAATTAATACAAGTGATAAAATAAAAGGATTAGGAGTCTGTCGACAAATGAATTAACAATGGCCTTATCTGCTAGGAGAAAATAAACTAGATGAACTGGATATAAATCTAAAATCTTTCCATCTGTCAACGTCATTGTGTTTGTCCATAAAGTCTAATTTTTTTTCCAAAAAGGCAGTAAAAAAGTGATCTTTAGTGAATTAAACATTCTGATTGTCACCACAACTTTGTTGGTTTATGAATTACATATTTGGCTTAGCTACACAACCAACCCAAACTTCAGGAATTAAATTATTTCTGTCAATCCGTATACTATGATGATAATAATTATAGTATATTATAAAAATGTATTAGATTCTTACTTCACATAATTCACTAATATAATACCCTACATATATGAATGCAGGATTGATATAAGAATAGAATACATGAGAGTAAGAAGTGAAGTGTCTTACAAAACATTTTAAAGTGGGATTCTATTAATAACTGGTAAAAACCTGGCATCAAACAAGTTGCATATAATTCAATATGAGTAAAATTTAAAAACATTAAAGGACTGAAATTAGATTGTAATAGACTCTTTGGATTAAATCAATGCAATTAATAATATGATGAAGTATCCTGTTATCTGTTTTCTGAGTCTTTGAAAAGTAGAAATATTAATGTAACTATACAAGAAATTAGTACTGACTAGATTAATTGCCATAGCAATTGTCATATTATAAATATGTTATTTGTGACAATTATGCATCAGAATAATGCAGAGGTTGCCATATTATTTGAAACAGATCTCTAGGTTTGAAGTAAAAATCATCGAGCATTTCTTTATCTCCAGCATTATAAATTTAGAACATTGTAGAGGAGAAATTTCTGTAATAACATAGCAAATGCTTTTAAAAGTTTACCAGTATTTCAACTAATAAGTTGGGGGAAATTAAGCAGCAAAAATGCAACCTGAGGAAACCTCAACAGGAATGTAAACTAAACGGGTGGGGAGGTCTGTAGACGTCAATCAAGAACAAAATGCAACTGTCAAGCTTGCTTTGCTAACAAACTGTCACATCAACAATATGGAGTTAATGACTACAAATTAACTGTATACCAGATGCTTGACACTTTGTTATGACACTTAGCAAGCTAGTTGACATTTGGGGATCAAAGCTTCTTTAATTACACTTTGTATAACATGTGCAACCTTTATGCTAATGTCCAAATATTCCTTGGAGCAAGACTGTCCAAGTAAAAACGACCACAGACTGTTTTCTAGGTGTGGGTTTGTAAGTATTCATGTGCCTCTAAAACAACGGGAAGTAGTGGAGAGAGAGCCAGCCTTCAATGCAAAATGTTAATCAGTATTACCATTGCCTAAAATAACACTGTTTCTTAACTTGGTGAACTGGTGAACCATCCTTTTCTCACATACAAACTCAAGTCTGTGAAATAAAACATTTTTAAACAAAGTGGTAATAACATTGATAGCCATTTATAAAAGGAAACACAACTAGATATATCAGAATTTAAATGCAAAATGTATTAAAGTATAGAGTAATAAAAAAAAAAACTAACTGCCTTTTGGAACACTGATTTGAGTGAGTTTCCAAGTAGATCTTAGGAAAATGTTTTGATATTTCCCCAAGTGAATAAAACTTAATAAATGATATAAGAAAACTTCACATTAAAGGTATAATACTGAATACTAAAGATGCATAACCATGAATTATATGCTCTGTCAACATAAGGAAAAGTTAACATTTTTATTAGGTTTTGAAGTAAACTCTGATTAACCCCCTCCAAAAGAGAAAAGATTGTCTTAAAACTAATTAAAAGTTAGAAAATAACTGATAAATCAGGAAGAAAATACACAACTAAAAATATCTATATTCGTAAATTAATAATGTAATAACAATGCAGACACTACTGTTTTGGAAAATGCACTATCTTGTATGAATGGTAGACGTAATTAAACATTATTTTTACAAGATTCAGTGGCATGTCTCACTTTTGCCTGGATTGTAAATTGGACAAAGGCAAGTTTGTGATATGTGTAGAAAAATAAAGTGAGGAGAGGGAAATCTTCAATATATAATGCTAAAACTGGAAAGAACATTGAGGATCATCTAATCCAACATTTCTGCTCTTTTGATGAGACAAACCATGACCCAGATAAGTGGAATGGTCCAATTCATGGAGTTATGGGCAAACTTTACACTATATCCCAGGATTATAATTTGCCTAAGAGTGCTGTTTCTAGTACAACACTTGGGTTCTCTTTGCCACTGTGATAGCTCCATTACACTGAAATGTCTAAGTGCATATAATTCTGTCAGTTGGTAAACCAGTTATTGAATACTTATTGGTCTCTTACAATACGGCAAGCATTCCTCCAGGTGTTAGTTCTGCTAGTTCCCACCAGGGAACTGACCCTGAGATGAACAGTATAGCAACCACTAGCAACACGAGTCAGTACTGAGCACTTGAAATGTGACTAGTCTGGATGGACATGAACCCGATTTCTGAGACTTTGTATAAAGACAAATATAAAATATATAATTAACAATTTTTATATGCTTTGTATGTTGACTACATGTTGAAATTATATTTGGGACATATTAACAAAATACAATATATTATTAAACTTATTTTCACCTGTTTCCTTTAATTCTTTTAGAGATGGTTATAAGAAATTTTACATTACATTTGTAGTTCAATTTGTACTTCTATTGGAAATTAAACTAGTTCAAAAGAATCCTCCCCTCAAGAAAGTAGATAGCTTGGAGATAGGAAATAAGCAAATGAAATAAACATATCTACAATGAAGATAACATAAGGTGTCCAATAGAGAACAAATGGGTGTGAGTGTGCCTCAACTAGGGTTGTCTGCAAAGGCACACTCGGTGCAACAGAGACAATTCAAGTGAAGACTGAAATAATGAAAAACACACTGACCTAGGAGTGAGTTTGGTGAATACAAGACCAGAGAGAAGGTTGTTCTGGGTGTAGCTAGATTATTGTGGGTGAGGTTGGAGAAGGAGATGAAGGCCAAGTCTGTCTTATTGCAAAGTGTGAAAGTTCAAACAAACAGTTGGGATTTATTGGGTTGGCCAAAACATTCATTCCCATTTTTCCATAACATCTTACAGAAACACCCAGATGAATGTTTTGCCAACCCAATACTTTGGTTGTAGTGGGAAGTCACCGTAAGGTGTTGATATCCCCATCTCCAAGGCTGTGACCCCTATCGAGCTACTACCATTTCTGGTCTCTTCCAGGATCAGTACATCCTATCTAGTCACCTTGTCTCTGCTCTTGCCCAGCCACAGGACAATCTCCAAGATACGCATCAGTACCACTTAATATTCACCAATATATTTCCAAACAGAATATTTTCACCTTCCCATTAGCAAAAAATTCAAAAGAAATCAAATTTATTTGTTGACTGTGAATGCTCCTTTGTAGTTTGGACAAAAAAGAAATCTACTTTTCACTTGTACGCCATCCTGTCTCTTAAACCAGCACTAAGCCTTAAGGCATATTTTCCTTTTAGGTTCTCATTGTAGGTTTTTAAATATATCTCCTCTAATTGCAAAACTCCCAGGAAAGGACTTGTATCCATCAGGGTCTCAGCACAGACATGGTGCATTCAAATGTTGTAACAGAGAAGAGTTACACAGTGTAGGGAGTATTTTCAAAAGTGTCAGCAGAGGTGACATAAAACAATAAGGGATGGTGTGGTACCCCAGGACTGCCAGGTGTGAAAAATGTAGAAGTACAAGAAAGTGGAATGGTTACTGCAACCAGAGAGAGCTGTCCTGCAGGGATTGCGGATATTAGAGGAGAGGTAAAGCCATCCCTCATTAAGGCAGCAGGAAGCAAGAAAGGGAAATAAATGCCCTGACCCCATTCTCTTATCCAAATCTCCAACTGGCACTTCCCATTGGCTGAACACATCCAGAAGCCAGAGGGCAAGAGAGACTGAAAAAGACAGTCCATAAAAACCCAGCTCCCGGAGCACAGGGCCAAGTAGTGAAGGATGTAGTGTGGTTCTGAAGGGGCACATGGAAAATATCCAGCACAGAGCTTAACAGGGTGTCATGGCACCCTCTCTCTTTTTATTTTATGTGGTTCTGCCTTGAGATTGGCAACCTCTAGCTAAAAGCCTTTTTCATGGTCACAAGTATCATTAGGTACTTCTGTAGTGGATACAAAAATTCATTAAGAACTGATCCTTTCTCTCCATCCACCACCAAAAATAATAAATGCACAAACTTCTCTACTACTGAGAGAATAAGACAAATTACAGTGTAAAGATTGTTTCATTATTCATTTAAAAAACATTAATTGATTCCTTACAAAGTGCCAGGTGCTATTCTCAGCACTAAGAATCCAACAGTGAAAAAACAAATCCCTGTTTGGAAGAATTTACGTACTAATGAGGAGAAAACAAAACTAAGAAAAAGAAAAAGATGCTTTTAGATATTGACACAACATTAACATAGCATGACAAAAAGTGTCAGGGATGAAAAGATGTGGGCAATGTTAAAATGAATCAGAAATGACTCAGTTCATTAAATGGACACCCAGCGGGTAAGACTGAGATTAGTCACAGGAAGATACTAAGGGGTAGAATTTCTGTGGATGGAAATTGGATGTACAACATTGTCAGAGAGGTATATGGGCCTGCCAAGGGGTCTTCAAGGAAGCCCCGGTGCCTGTCACCACTCCCTTACCTTAACATCCAGCCAAGAAGAGGCAAGCTTTTCTTCACACAGTCAGTTGCGCTAGCTTCCTGTGACAGAGTGGATTTGGCTGCTTATGAAAGACCTCTTTTAATTCTCTAAAATGCTAGAGAATGTAGTTGAAGCTTTGATCAGGGCTTCTGGGTTGTGATAGGATGCTTAGATTTTAGTCCTAGTGCTAAGGAATGCGTTAAAGTTTTGAAGTTTTCACTTTTAAGTCTCATATAAAACTCTCTTGATGACTTCACTTCATATGAATACATTAAACTAGGGATAAAAAACAGAACTCTATACATCAAATTAAAATATCAATATATGTTTGGAAATGCAAAACAATTAAAATCACAAGTAGAGTAACATACAGTTGTAAACTCGTACTTGAATGTAGAAAGAGCAGTAGAAATGTTGTTTTATATTGATCCCTTTCCTCGTATGATCTCTATGAAGAAAAGACAGACATCAACTGTCCTCTATAAACTGTTTGACAATGGTTGCAGGGCAATCATGTTCAGATGGAACAAGTGAATGGGAAAACAAAAATGAGAAGGAGAGAGTTGTTTCATACTTCTCTTCTGATGATCTCATGACACCATCAATCAGGTCTCAAATGAAAGAAATCCAAAGTATGAACCTTGCCAATCTAACAGCAGAGTTTTAGACTATAACACAGACCCATAAGATCCTGAGAGCTGATAGCTGTGCTTCAAAGTGGCCAAATCTGTCTGCTTATGAAGACACAGCCTGAAAAAGCCAAAACAAGCTCTGGAAAAGTTCATAAGAGAACAGAGTAGAAGATATATCTTTCCAGAGTGCTAATCAAACTACAGAAGTGCTGGCCCCATTCAAGAGATCGCCCACTTCTCTAATATGTGAATGGGGACTTCAGTAGATTAATCCTTTCATGCAGTTTAGTTCCTTTTAAATGATTTAGTCTTAACTCTTTTCTATTTTGAGCTCCCAGGTGGTGCTAGTGGTAAAGAACCTACCTGCCAATGTAGGAGACATAAGAGATGTGGGTTGATCCCTGGGTTGGGAAGATCCCCTGGAGGAGAGTGTGGCAACCCACTCCAGTATTCTTGCTGGAGACTCCCATGGACAGAGGAGCCTGGCAGGCTATAGTCCATAGGACTGCAAAGAGTCAGACATGACAGAAATGATTTAGCATGCACTCACAATTTCTATTTTACTAGAATTTAAAAATAACTTATTCTATCCACATACTCTACTAATACTCACTGCCTGTCTATCTAGTAACAAACAGCTTTTTCCCACATAGGAGGGTACATATATCATATATAATATATAAGTTCCTAGAGGTTATTGGCACACTTTGAAATTTTAAGAATTCAATTCAGTAAAATGTCCACCACTTTGCCATCAAAATCCTATCTTCATATTGACTTGAATTCTACTTTATAAATTTTTATGCTAAACAATGAAATAGAATTTCATGCCCATTAAAGACAGCCTACAAAGCCAAAATCAAAAGAAACAACAAAAATGTGAGACAAAAGAAAGGAAAAGAAAAATACCTTAGAGAAAGGTATTTCTCTAAAACAAAATACCTTTTGTTTTGTTTTGTTTTCAATTCTGAAGCCAGAATAAGATTACATTTGAAGGCTCCAAGGAGTCGAGAGGTTACGCCATGATGTAATTCACAAGATACAATAACCATTACACCTGAAACTTACCTAATTTTCTTTGCTATAAAAGTCAAACAAACTCCCTATGTATAACCTCAATATTTCTCTGTGAGACAGGAAACAAAGGAGATGGTCAGGGATGACCAAAAAATCATATTTAAGATTAAATACTGATTTTCCATGAATCTTTTATCCAATTCTGCCACATAGTCTGCAAAGCTGTTTTTGAAGATGGCAGTACGGGCTACCAAGTCAATCTTTCAACTCTCACATCATCCATAGCAAGCTATACTTCATCTACGATTATGTCTTTTTTCCGCACATTTGGCAGTTTCTAATTACTGCCTATTTTTAAAGTCTCAAAATTTATTGTGAAGTGAATCATATCATTAGCTTCTATTCCCCTTTCTGATGGAATTCTTATAATAAAGAAAAGAGCATCAAAATGATTATGAAATTGTCTATTTATTACAATAGATCTTCCTCTTTCTCTACTGCTATCCTCCACTTCCATCCATGACTTCAACATAATAGTCTTTCTTTTTGGATCATGAAGTCTGTCTGTGAGACTCAGTCCCTCATCTATAAATTGAGGGAAACTGTAGATAATTTTGAGGTCCTTTCTCATCATGGCTATTCTGAGATGTTAAGTATCAAATAGCCTGTTCATTAAACTGTCTTCTAAATTATTTGCATTCTCTTTCCCCACAATATTCAGCCTTTAATTTCAACTTAAAATATTTCTGCAGGTGGAAATGCCTATTAAAATATTTCTTATTTGGATCTATGAACTTGGATGATAAGTATGACTACTGTTTTAAGTTACAGTAAGATATCATTCTTAGTTTTGTTCTTCCGTCCAAGCATCCCCCTGTGATTTAAAGCATTTAGGATATTCACAGTATCCTTCCCACGGTATTGATTAGTAAATTCCTTTTGGAAACTGTTAAACAAGTGGAATATCATATACCTCTTTTCTTCTCTCTTAAAATATAAACCAGTAAAATCACATACACACCACACACACATGCACACACATACATATAATTCAGTGATATCCAATCTTAAATGTGCTTAGAATTTTTTAGCATCATTTATGAAAATAGCCTATGTTAAACTGATACCATGCATTGAAAAGAAATGGGAATTATTTCACTCTATGTGCAGTGAACAGTTCCTTTATGAACCCACAGAGGACCAAAATTGCATCTTGTAGAATGTTACCTGGATTAATATTGCCACAATGACCTTTGAAACAGGAAAATTAAGACTGAGAACATCTTTATTTTTTTCAAGCCCTTTCTAATGGAGAGCTTAAATGAGGGAAAAGTGTGTTTATCTTCACTTGGTACTATTCTCTCACACCCCTTATATTTCTTCAGTATGTCTAACATACTGCATGTTTCCAAAAAGTTGCAATGAATCTGAAAAGGCATTTACTGAAGAAAACCTGCTTTGGTTCATTTCCCTAATACAAGGATTTCTAAAGATAGCTCTATTTTAGTTATGCAAAACATGTAAAAAGTGGCATATGCTCAATCAAAACTGAATTTGAAATTAACCTGTCACTTTAGACACCACAATTTAAGAGTAAGGTTAAGATGTACTATTATTTCAAAGTCTCCATGTTGGAATAAGTGGCTAATAGTCCACTTGTATGATTTCAAAGGAAAGAGAGAAAGAAATAAATGAAATACATAAAAACTTATTTTCACTGTTAATAATAGCTCTATAAAAGAGAAAAGAAGCCAAATCGTAACTTGAAAATAATATATTATGCATAAAGAATAAAAATAGATGCATTTTTTACATATTTGAACTTGCAGTTTTATAATTACAAAAAATCTACATAGGGGCCTATATCCTAAATAATAGCACAGCTACCTCCACAAAGATGGTGGCATGTTTTGACTCATAATTTTCTGCAAAGCAGAATATCATTAACTTTATAAACAAGAAAAATAAACTATTCAAGAAATGCTTTATTTCCCTATTCTATTCACAAGTATAATAGACAAAAGCATCACTTGCCTCGAAATGCCCTTTTTTTGCAGGCTATAAAGATAAGACGGCAAAATTATTCAGTCCCATGTTTCCATTTTAAAAAATTCAGCAATCAGAGTTATTCTACTTATTAAGACAAAAGAAAGGGTCAATGTGTTCAAATCAGAAATTAAAAGGCCTTCATCTCTTAGCTGAACCTCCCGTTTCTAGATGCATGCACATAATGATACTAAAAAGTGACAATGGAACTGGAGAGAGCTATCGGGCTATGAAATGAAAGGCCTCATAAAGACATGTGATTAACTTATTTAAACTTTTTCACTGATGCGCTGAGAAATACATTTTCTTTTATTTCTGGTATTATAATCAAAACGGTCATATAATGAAATACTACTGAAGTTAAATTTGTATCTAAAATATGAAACAGCTGAGAAAGTCATTTAACGTATTATATCACAAATAGCCAAAGGTAGCTTTAAACTTAGAGCTGTAAGAAAGCGATTGTAGATTAAACTTATTTGTATCTTGATGGCTTAAAATGGCATTCAAGCCAAGTCATTATAAACTTGAAAAAACCAAAATGCTTGCCATGCCAACATAGTTATAAGATAATCACTCTGCAAATCATATGAAAGAGTTTCAAATTCATCAACAAACGGAGGATAAATGGCATGAGTTTAAAAGGTTTTCATCTGGAGACTGATGCTTTCTGCAAAAAAAGAAAAAAAAATTATGCACAATTACTGAAATACATGTCTCCCACTCAAAATAGACGAGTAACTATTTGCCAGGAATTACAACCAAAATTTGCCAAAATTTTCTCTGTAAATTCCAATATTTCATTGAATATCAAGGAGAAATTATACTAATTTTTTCCATATGGAATAGCTCAAAATCTCTTTACCCCACTGCCCCATGCATGTAATAAAAGAAGTAATAAAATTATATTATTCTAAGTAAAAAAATCAGAGGAATAAATGTGTTTCTAAAAGTTTGTCTGAGACTGTAACACATTTCTTCTATGAAACTATTATTACCTAGTGTCATATTATATATATAAAGAATCTTCAATAAAGAGTTGTCATTTACTGTCTACAAAAGCCAAGATTTAAAAATAAAGATGTGATCATTAAGGTTTATCTGCATAATAATCATGAATATTGCATATTAGTTATTGTTAAGATGAGTCAGCTGGGACTCAGAAAGTTATACCTAAGATCACATAATGACTCAGAAAGTAAAAGAATAAAATGATGCAAGCCACTTCTACGGCAAGTTGATTTACTAAAATTAGGGAAAGAGGAGAGGAATTTTCCTAAGACTCTGTGAACAATCAATATCTGAATGTATGAAAGCAACAAAAATATACTAAGTAATGAAAAGTGAAATTAAAAAAGCTAATGAGAAGTGAAACTCTTGCCATTAAGAGTAGTATGCACTCATCATGTGGCCGGGTCTTAGTAAATATGTTCATGAGAAATGGGAAACAAATGGGAGAACAAGAGGTGAGGGGAGGGAGAGAAGGAGAGAGAGAAGTAAAAGAAACAAGTGGGCAAGGTAAGCCATGCCTGTGTTGCTTTTTGCTGAACTGTAATTCTCCATTTAGTTTTTTCAGCAACTTTAGAAAATAACTCTAAGTCACCAGGGTATTATTTCAATTACTATTTCATCAAAAGAGTTAATATAATTTCTTACTTACTCCCAGGGAGTAGTTTACACAATGGGAGAATCTGCCCTAAAATGCATGTGTATTTTCTATCATAAAGTCAATAAAACAGAGGCTCTACACAAAAACATTCATTTCCTCCATCAATTTAGGGCTGAAGTTCTCATTATTTTTTGCATTTGTAAACATGGGAATTTTAATACTGTTGCTTAAAATTTATTTTAATAATTGAAGGAAAACATACTATTAAATTCAAAGAATGTTCCAAATAATCAAGCCTTAAATTAAAGTTACTCTCACAGGAGGAAGACATGGGAAATGTATAACTGATTGGTTGGGGAGGTAAGAGAGCTATTAATTTATTAATTTTCATATCTCACCCAAATTGATGGATTAAAGGTTAAAAAATTGAAATGAAACAATGAAAAAGATGCCCTTAATAGTGTTATTAATCATGTGTTTCCCATTTAGTTTGTTCTTTTATTTACTAATTTAGTCTCTATATTTTATTCAAGATGATAAAGGAGAAACATTGGCACAGTTGATACTTTTGCATTATTTATCTCATCTTCTTATCCAAGCTATTCAATACATCACTCTTTTTTTCATAGCTTTATGGAGAAATAACTCACATACTATACATTTATCCATTCAAAGTGTGCAATTCATGATTTTAGTGTATTTACAGAGATGTACAGCATCACCACAATCTAGTTTTAGAATATATTTGTCCCCTCTAAAAGAAATCCCATACCCATTAGCAGTCATTCTCCACTCTATTCTGTAGCCCTAGGCAAACACTAATCTACTTTAGGTCCCTGTAATTTTGCCTATTCTGGTCAATTTCTACAAATGGAATCACATAGCATGTGGTCTTTTGTGACTGGCTCCTTTCACTTATCATAATGTTTTCAAGGTTTATCCATGTTGTAGCATGCATCTGCACTTCATTTCCTATTAATGCTGAATAGTATACATGAGAGGTGAAGTTGCTCAGTCATGTGTGACTCTTTGCCATCCCATGGACTGTAGTTACCAGGCTCATCTGTCCATGGAATTTCCAGGCAAGAGCACTGGAGTGGGTTGCCATTTCCTTCTCCAGGGGATCTTCCCAACCTGGGGATCAAACCCAGGTCTCCCACATTACAGGCAGACGCTTTACCCTCTGAGCCACCAGGGAAGCTCATTGTATGGATATGCCACATTGGCTGCCATCTATAGGGTCGCACAGAGTCAGACACGACTGAAGCGACTTAGCAGCAGCAGCAGCCACATTTTATTTATGCATCAGTTGATGGACATTTGGGTTGTTCCCTTATTTGGACTGTTATAGACAGTTTCATACAAGTTTTTGTATGGATACACATCTATTCAATATATATCTGACTGACACCTAAAAATAAAGACAACTTGCCTTTATATTTCAAGAATGTTATTATGTGCTGTAACACTTTACCTCTGGGAAACAGCTGATATATGGAAAAGCTTCCTGAAGCCCCTGGTCTGACTTCTGGCAACAGCTCAAACAGCTATATCCATGCACATGTAAAACTAAAGCGATGTAAAGAATTAACACTCCAAGTCCTCTGCCTTTGGCATATCCATCTGGATTCCACATTCTGCATCTTAAAAAGTGGAAGCTAAAACGTGTATTGAAATGTCAATTTGACTGCTTCATATAAAAAGAAAGAAATTTTCCTATAGCAACAAGATAATGTTGCATATAGGGTATACATATCAATACAAAGCACATTGTCAACTTATATCTTTTCCCAATCTTGATTGTGTAGGGTATGTTGCTTTTTTAGATAAACACTAGTTTTAGGGTTTTGTTTTTAATGATTCTAAATTTCATCAGTCCAGGAAAAAATTGAAAAAAAGCTTCTTTAATCTGGACTGTTACCACATATCAAGAATTTTCTCCTTCTCCTCTATCTACAATGCAAACTGCTCCTTATCTGCAAGCTTGTGCTAATTCTCTCTCCTATGCTCAGATGTCTGCCCTCCTTTTAGTCCTCCTTTGACACTCAGTTCAGATATCACCTCATCCAGAAGCATCTATAACCTGCCTGCCGTCCCATTTTCACACTTGTTCATGCCATGCCACAGAGATTTCTACTGGCACCTTTCCTCTGCTACCACATTCATGTGTAATTTTGTGTTCATGAAGATGCAAGTAAAATAAATTATGGT
The DNA here is from genome assembly GCF_029378745.1 of Bos indicus. NCBI lineage: Eukaryota > Metazoa > Chordata > Mammalia > Artiodactyla > Bovidae > Bos > Bos indicus. The sequence continues at coordinate 46,313,063 of NC_091771.1, forward strand.
TAGAACACAACATCAGATCTACTCAACAAATTTTCTGTGCACAGTAGAACATTATTAACTATAGGTGTACAGCATATCTCTAGAACACATTTATCTTGCATAATTGACACCTTACAACAAATTATGTTCATTACATGTGTGCAGATTTTATATCAGTTGACCTCAATAAAGCTATTAAAAATAAAATATGGTTTATTCTATAAAATATATATTATATACACCTATTTTACCTACATATTTATATGTCTATATCTATATTCTGTAGTAGGCTTCCCAGGTGGCTCAGTGGTAAAGGTATTCATCTGCCAATGCAGGAGACCCAGGTTTGATCCCTGGGTTGGAAAGATACTCTGGAGGAGGAAATAACAACCCACTTCAGGATTCTTGCCTGGAGAATCCCATGGACAGAGGAACCTGGTGAGCTACAGTCCATAGCGTCACAAAGAGTCAGACAGGACTAAGCATACATCCACACATTTTGTAGTAGACCCCTGAGGACAGAAACCAGGGCTTTATCATTTTATCTCCAGCACACAGAAGGGTGCCTAATCAAGAAGACACTCATAAATGTTTGTTGACTACTCAGTGAGGACTCATTGTTTGGATTCTATTAACCATAGGTTCAAGCAGAGAAGCAGCACAAACTTTGAACCTAAGTCTTCTGAATGCTTTTCAGTTAAATCCACAGAGAGTTCCCATAGGACATTCAACTTTCACTAGGACAGTGATTAATGACATCCATGAGAATGGGATTATTATCATGATAATGGGTTCTAAGGGCTTCCCAGGTAGCTCTAGGGCAGGAGATAAAAGATATGAGTTCAATCCCTGGGTAGGGAACATTCCCTGCAGGAGGGCATGGCAACCCATTCCAGTATTCTTGCCTGGAGACTCATGGACAGGGTCGTGCAGAGAATCGGAAATGACTGAATAAACTTGGCACAATAGATTCTAATATGCTGAGCCTCCTTTTATCATCTAAATTTAAAATGATTTTTGGTTGAAAATCAAGAAACAGAGCAGAAGAGGAAAAACTTGGTGCAGGCTTAGATTCCAAACTCCAGAGCACAAATCCACTTTTATGCCTCTAAACTGCTTGAATAGCTCCAACTTGACAGTATCTATGGGAGGTTACGTTATAATCATGGTCTCAGGGTTGTAGGCAAGGCTGAATCTGGAGCCTATAGACTTACAGGGCCCTTACAAACTAGATCACCCCTGTTATAACGCATTGGCTTTAGGAACCTAAAAGGAATCATTACAACCCAAGCTTCATTAATTTGAAGAATACAGCCTTCAATGCCAGGCTGGTTAAAAACAAAATAAATGTGCAACTTAATTGGTAAGGCATCTTTGGATTGTGTACTATGTTCCAAATTTGAGAAAACATTCATTCAACCAGGAAACGATTCCATAATAGCAGAAGCACCAGCAGGCGCAAAGAATGAAGCTGACAGCAAAAGAGTGAGGATGGCATCAAAGGATTGTCAACGTTCTACAGAAGAATAAGGTCATTGATAGAACGATTCTTATTCCGTTTATGAAAACATTGGATTCACCTTCAGTAGGATAGTGCCCTTTCAACATTTACAATTTAATTTATGTCAATGATAATAAAACTTTAGACTTGCATGCCAGCTGAAGTAGAGGGGAAAAATAGAGAAAAAAGTCATAAATATATAGCTGATTAAGGTTTCCAACTTCCTTGATTTTAAGGCACAATTTAAACAGGAAATTCTTTTCCCAGGCAATTGTCTCTGCTTTTTTTTTTTGAAAACTAGCAACTGAAGTTTAGAGCAATTGCACTATGGAGTGGACAGAAACAAAGAACAGTGCCATTAATCTCATAAAATCATTTCATAATCACCTGAGTTTATTTGTAAATTTATAATTCTTCTGATAGCCTTTCATTAACTGAGTTAGGAAGAAAAGAATTCTGCAATATAGGTGTGTAGATTCAGGTGACGTGTCCATAACTGCAACATGAGTTGGTAGTCTTTAATGCCATGAAACAGAAGTCATCTTTCCTCTCTTCTACAAATAAAATTTACTCCAAAAGGAGACATAAATACACAGCAAAGAAAATCACACAGGGAAGTTTTCTTGGCATTGTTTTCTGTGCTAAACTCTTCTGATGAAGACTTAAACCCTTTGAATCAGGAAACCACAATCTTTCAAAAATGGAAAGCTGCATTACAAGTTAACGGAAGGCACACCAGAGATAAAATCCAGGTTCTGCTTCTCTCTCTTCAGCTCACCATCCTTGAGCAAGTTCTTTCGCCCCTGAGAAATCCACATTTCCTCATGAGCAAATGAAGCTAATTGTACCCATGGCATCTACCTCCAAATGGAGGGCAGGCTAATCAACATAATATCTTAAAAGCATCTTTTTAAACTTTTGTACTTTTAAAATGACAAATCATAATGTAGAGCATCAAATTATATATTCAATATCAGTAAGCCTAATGTGCATCTACAAAAAAGTAAATTATTTGAATAAGAAACTGTGGAAAATACTTGTCACTGTTCACAGAGGTGAGTTATGAGATTTTAGAGCAGGCTCATGCCAGATTGGGCAAAAGACTGGGTTCTTCATTGTGTGGTCCTGTGTGGTTTTATCCTGCCCGCTCAGCCAGAAAGTCCTTCTTTTGAGTTGGCTCATCCTTGAACCACCCACTCTTGCTCACCTCTGTCTTCGACCCTCCAAGATCTAAAATCTTCAGTCTTTTGACTCACCTCTGGGGTCCCAAACCTTCCACCCGTTAAAGGTATTGCTAATATTCTTGTATCCACTTGTCCTCTCCTGCCATGGTCATCTTCCATACTTCCCTCCCACATAAACTTACTTAAATCCTGTTCCCTGAAGTCTGTTCTCAATATTAAATAAAATTGTCTAATCTGACATTAAATACACAGTAATGCAGTGATGCTAGAAAGTTAAAAGAGTTACCCTTCTCAGGAACTTAAATATTTTAGCTTATGACTTTGAAATAAAATTTTTATGTAGTGGGGAATTTTAGTACATGGGTAATTGAAAATACATACATATTATGTGTGTGTGTGTCTGTGTGTTTTTATTATGTAAAGTCTCTATCTATAAATAATATAAGATAAATAGACATTCAATTCATAACGAGGTTTAATTTTGTGTGTGTTTTTGTGTCTGTACGTACCTTTAAAACTGTAAGTAAAAGGAAACATCTTTTAGTGTCTAGGTGGAAATTAACAAAATTTCATGTAAGAAATTCTCTTTGAAAGAGGCAATACAATAATTTTAGACTTCATTTAAAAACACAATTAATTTGGCATTAGAATACTTTTATCTAATTTGAATTAATTTGATTTTACAGATGAGACAGTTACTGCAACTAAGGATGTATTAGCTGTAAAAATTCTACCATATAAATTCAAATAAAATTCAATTCGCTTTATGTATCTATTCCCTCCTAAAAAAACTAAGCTCTGACTTCTTTAAATTCTAAACAAGTAATTGCAGGCTGCTCATCCATTATACCCAAGCACTCTCTCCCTGTACAGGATTCACCATGGTAATAGTTCTTTCATCAAAGCCTAATGGTTTGTTTCAAATAATCAAAGTAGTGTTTATATCACTGTCCTCAGGTGCAACCATTTTGTTTCCCAGAGAGCAGTATGGTACATGCTAATGTCACAAGTGATAAATCAAAGTAAGTACATTTGTTTTTCTACCTCAACCAGTCTATTCAGTGGCACTAACAAAAATACATGTTGGCATTTGCACTTACATTCTATTTGAGACCATCTAGCAATAAAGATTACGGAGAAAAAATACATATGTAAAAGAGTTGACTATGTGCAAGCCTTAGTTGTATGAGAAATTTCAGTGTAGGGGTTGCTGTAAATTAATTTATAAGCTTTAGCTAGGGAGAGTGCAGAAATAGAGAAGGATTTCTGTCTTCTACATATAGGAACTCAAACTAGCTTACTCTCCTAAAATCACCATATATTTTAAATATTCATTTAGATTGTTACTATCATTACTATTAGAAATAGCGAAAAGAAACTGTATAAGAAACTCATCTGCAACATTACAGATTCAGAAGAGGTCTGAGATATTGACATCAATATATCTTACTTCTATATGCAAAATTCTTATTGCAGTCATTGGGAGACATAGTAAAAGCTAGAATAAGTTAGAAAGGATTTGGTTACTATTGTCCTGGTGGATTAGCAATGACATTCAGAGCTTTTGTTCTTTGGGTCAAAGAAGGCTGTGAAAGTCTCAAAAGTAGTATTGTCTATATTCAGAAAGTAAAGGAACTTACCTGGATATTGATCATTTCCAGTTTCCAGTTCATGGAATAGCACTTTTTAGCAGCACTGGAGAAATTACTAGGCAAAGAGACACAGTTGAAATCTGCCTCCTCACCTACTTAAGCATATATAAATGAGGAAGAAGCAAAGAGAAATTGACAACTGGAAAATAAACTGAGATGAATTAAAGACCCACTATGTTTAACCGACCAGTCTAATATCCTTCGAGAGTCTGTATTCCCTTTCACATTCATCTCTGCTCAAGAAAGTAAATGAGAGAAAAACCATGGGGTCTGTGACTTCTACAGGGAAAACGGAACAAACACAGCCTGCAGAGTCCATCTCATACCTAATAAAAAATGAAGAGTTACAGACCCATCTTATTTACCTTTGGGTTTTGGACCCGTAGCATAAAATATATCCTCAGCAATAACACTTCACTCTGTTTTTCTCTACTCTAAGTGATGGCTTCTTCACAATCAAAATTCAGTCAATAGCCTAAGACTGATAGGAGTTATCTCTAGATGTCAGCATGGTTCCAGAGGAACGAACTGACAAAGCAAAGGCGATAAGTTAGGGAATAAAATCCATTTAAATGGTAAGACGTCTGATTATGTCCCAGAAATATATATAGATCAAATAGTGCTGAAGACGAAGCTTAAGTATAAATGATAAAATGACTGACTAAAGTTAAAGCCTTCTTTTCACCACATCAAGTGCAGTTAGGGTAAAGGAAGAGGCATGTCCGTTTTTAAATGTCATCAAAGCTGGAGTTTTCCTTCAGATTTACGGCTACCATTTCCTCAGTAACCCTTAATCTAATTAGAATGATTTTCTGATTCCTAAATATTTTAAAGATGAAATTATTAGCTTCACGCATGTCAGAATAGATTGTTTAAAATATTTAGTACTCATTTAGTTTAAAAGCATATAAAAATAAATATGCAAACTTGCAAATACAAGTTAGTATTATAAATAGTAAGAATACGAGAAACAGTCAAATCTGCTAGTGATTTATTCCAGACTTAATGTTTGTATTTCTTTTACACAGTTTTATATAAAGGCATGTTTTCTTCTATTAAATCATTTCCGCATGAAACCAATACTAATGTAACTTGTTATACACATTTTTTCATATTTATATATATATATATATATACCCACTGGAGATTTACTATTCTGATTCTGTCAAAGACCCCCTTCCAATGAAAGGCTTAATAATCACCAAATCATGATTAATTTTGTATCACCCTGCTGCATACTGGGATTACTCCCAAATGTTCAGTTTAATTTAAGTACTTTCTGATTCATGAACTGGAGGATAACATACAGCTATAAAAGGTAATCCAATACTAACATGGCCTTAACCCCTATAATCTGCACTTCAATAGGAGGGAAACTGTATAGTTTTGAAACTGTAATCAAGAATTTTTTTTTTTTTTTTTGCAAACACACACTGGAGCTGTCCTTTGCTCCCATCTCTTATTAGATTACAATAAAACGACCATGCTCTCTTTATGGTGGGAACAGAGTGACCCTGGGGTGATTTATAATCTTGTGAAACCCTGTCCACACTGCTGACCAGACTTTTTTTGAGGTCACTATCTGTTTCTTCAACTGATGTCTTCCTGCTGTGACAACACTGTTGGAGAGCTGTCAGCACACAAGAATTTCTCAGGCGACGTATTGTCTTTGAACGCATTTCTTGTGTTATTTCTATTGAGAAGCATTAGCGTGCTTGGTGTTTAGACAGTCAAGAATCTTTCGGAGATTTTCTCATTAGTCTAAATCCCGACAAAAAAAGAAGACAACTAAATAGGAATAAATGAAGTGGGTCTCTTATTGACAAAAGAAGAGAATATTTACTTCTTCTAAATGTATATAATCACTCTTGAATACAAACAGTAAGGCAACAATTCATTTTTAAAATAGGCATACTGTTCTACCCAATAGTAAAATAATTTGACTCCAACATATTAGATATTGTTAAAAGTAAACACTAGCTGAAATGCCTGGGGCTTATATAAACATTAAAAGAAGTGTACTTTGCTATTTTTTAATATGGGAAATAGGAAAAGTTAAGCTAAGAAACTGTTTTAATAGTAATTTCTGATGAGTTGCAACCTCCAATCTTATCAAAAAGCTGCTGTAGATGAGTAAAATGAGTTCATTTTTGCCTAACAGCAAAATGATATTTAAAACTCAAATAGATGTTAGTTAGATTTAGAACAAACTATTTTTTTTTTGTTTTGATAGAAGAAGAACTTCTTCAAATGTAGATTTTGATCAATATAATTTCTCAACATGACACTTTCCACTAACTGAAATATGAAAATGTTAGAAAAGGCATGGTAGACAGCCCATTAGTTTCAAATGAATTGGTTTATTTTCTCATTTTGTTTATTCTCATTTTAATGTATTTGGTAAGTTAAATAGGAAAGCTAACATTGTTTTTATACTTAAATATCTGCTACTGCTAAGTCACTTCAGTCATGTCCAACTCTGTGTGACCCCATAGATGGCAGCCCACCAGGTTCCCCATCCCTGGGATTCTCCAGGCAAGAACAGTGGAGTGGGTTGTCATTTCCTTCTCCAATGCATGAAAGTGAAAAGTGAAAGTGAAGTTGCTCAGTCGTGTCCGACTCTTAGTGACTCCATGGACTGCAGCCTACCAGGCTCCTCTGCCCATGGGATTTTCCAGGCAAGAGTACTAGAGTGGGGTGCCATTGCCTTCTCTGTAAATATCTCCTACTGATTCTAAAAAGGGAAAAAATAAATGTTTCTGCATTTTTTTCTTTGTTTTTTTCTTTTGGAGAAAAGGCAATTAAGAAAAGTAAACTGAATTCCTTTTCTTTTTTGGAGAAAATGAAGCCCATGTGGTTTCAGAAAGATATTAACAGAGAAGTCATCCCTCCTTCAAAATGTTCTTTCCTTAGATCTATTTGAGGAAAAAGTTTTGAAGACCGCAAAGAAGGAAAATATTTAATAGAGAAGAGGCAACACTGATGTTAAAAAAAAAAAAAAAAAATCCCAGAATACTGGATCCATGTGTAGCAACTGGGCCAGGGAGATTGGGAAGATTGGCTGAGGGATGCCTGCAGCTGGGGCCCTGGACCTGCTGAGTTATGGGCTCTGTGGTCTCCTGGATATGGATCCCATCTACTCAAACACATCTGAGTGTTTTGAGAAGCCATTAAGAACTTACACTTCCACACATTTTACTTTGTCTTCCTGTGTCTAAATGACAAAGATCCAAGGTTTATCCTCTACATATGAGAGGAAAATATATGTAAATTAAACCTACTCTGCACATACCATCACTTAAAGTATAAGTGAAAGAGTAGAAAACAGAGGTGTAAATGATGATTTACAAACACATCATGTAACATCATGATTTTTATTACATCAACCAGTTTGGGGGGAGCAGTAATTGGGGCTTCTGCAGTGGTAAAGTATCTGCCTGCTAGTACAGGAGCCACAGGAGACATGGTTCAATCCCTGGGTCAGGAAGAACCCCTGGAGGAGGGCATGGCAACCAGCTTAGTATTCTTGCCTGGAGAATTCCATGGGCAGAGGAGTCTGGCGGGCGACAGTCCATGGGGATGCAAAGAGTCAGACACAACTGAAGTTACTTGGCATACAATGAGGTTTGAGGGAATCCTCACTGGTTCGGTGGTAAAGAATCCACTTGCCAATGCAGGAGACACAGGAGACGCAGGTTTGATCCTTGGGTCAGAAAGATCCCCTGGAGGAGGAAATGGCAACTCACTCCAGTGTTCTTGCCTGGGAAATCCCACAGACAAAGGAGCCTATCAGGCTATAGTCCATGCGGTCACAAGAGTCAGACACAACTTTGCAACTAAACCACCACCAATGATGCTTGAACTTTAAATTTAACTATATCTGAGCTTGTATGAACATCGCAACCCAGAGTCCACACCAACTCTGAGATTTGGTAACAGAACCTGAGGGTTTTATAAGCCTTTGAACCACTGAGATTTATAAGACTATTTAGCCATCTAAACTTTTGTAATTTAGAGATATCATAAAGACCTCTGATAGTGTCATGCAATTTTGACTTGACATCAAATGTATGGCTTTCAGAAGTCAAAGTGAAAGTGAAAGTGAAGGACGCTCAGTCGTGTCCGACGCTGTCCATATACAGTCCATTTAATTCTCCAGGCCAGAATACTGAAGTGGGTAGCCTTTCCCTTCTCCAGGGGAATCTTCCTGACCCAGGGATCGAACCCAAGTCTCCTGCATTGCAGGCAGATTCTTTACCAACTAAGCTATGAGGGAAGCATAAGAAAATATTTTAATAATTACTATATTTGACACAATAAATGGTGAGCCCTATTCTTGTCAAAAAACTGCCACAGAGAAGTAAAAGTTATGTGAATTTGCCCATATTGCACATGACGCTTAGAAATTCAGTAGACACTAGCTAGAGTTATAACTAATGCTCCTCATCATTTTACTCATCATTATAAGCTATTTTGAAATGATGAGAAAATGTTTAACTTTACAGAAATATGGACACATTGGTAGTCATAACAGATAAGTTGTGTTCCTTTGTTTCCGGAAGTAATCTACCATTTACCTTCTCCAAGGACTCTTTTAATAAAATTGACAGAAAAAAAATCAATTAAAATAGTGAAATGCCCCTTAGGATAAAGTTAGTTCAGTAGTCAGTGCATTTCTCAATAATCTCTTTATCTGTACTGAAGTAATCCACATTTATGCTGTGTTTTTAAGTACTATATTTTTCATAATGAGGCTGTTTAAAACTGAGCACTGGAAAGAGAACGGGTGCTGATACAGCAAGTGTTATGTTATAAAACTGGGGTTATGAGCGAAGCACACACCAGAAAAGGAAAACGTGATTAGAGGCAAAATGGATGATGCGAGGTTCTCATATAACAAACCAGGGAAGTAAGCCAGCCTCAAAGACCCTGAATATCCACCTAATCTCTACTATCTAAAGCTATGGTGCCCAAGAGCACCTCTAAAAATACTATAATGGGACATCATTGCTGGAATCACTACCTCTATAATGGAAAGTAGTCCCAAGAATGAAGCCAGAACCTGAAGAATTCAGCAAATAATTCCATACACTTTTTTATGCCTCTGTTACCTCACTACCCCTCTCTCTAGCCTGCGCTTGACTCACTGTCTTTATAAAAGGTATAGTAGCCATTTTACTATTTCAGTAAGTGCTTTTTTATGCACTATTAAAATTGGTTTAGTTTTTCCCATTTCAAAAATTGTGACTCTCTATTTGCAACAACAGAGATGGACCTAGAGATTATCAGACTAAGTGAGGTAAGCCAGGTAAGAGGAAGACAATTAATACATGATATCACTTACATGTGCAATCTTAATGAAAAATGAACTTACTTCCAAAACAGAAAGAGACTCACAGACATAAAAAGCAAATTTATGGTTACTAGAGGGGAAGGGGAAGAGGGATAAACTAGGAGGTTGAGATGAATATATATACACTACTATATATAAAATAGATAAACAAGGTTTTTACTGTGTAGCACAGGGAACTCCACTCAATATTTCGTAATAACTTATAATGGAAGGGAATCTAAAAAGGCATATATACACATACACACACACCCTGAATGCTCACTGGAAGGACTGATACTGAAGCTGAAGCTCCAATACTTTGGCCACCTGATGTGAACAGGCAATTCATTGGAAAAGACCCTGATGCTGGGAAAGATTGAAGGCAGGAGGAGAAGAGGGTAAGAGAGGATGAGATGGTTGGATGGCATCACCAGTTCAATGGACACGAACTTGGGCAAACTCCAAGAGATGGTGAGGAGCAGGGAGGCCTGGTGTGCTATACAGTCCATGGGGTCACAGAGTCGTACATGACTTGGTGACTGAACGACAACAACAAAATGCGTGCACACACACACACACACATAAACACCTGAAGCGCTCTGTTATACATCTGAAACTAACACACTGATTGTAAAAAAAAAAAAATTGTGACTCTAATATGATATCCGGAGTCATATTTGTGTGTAGAAAATATGCATTTGATATAAGATATTGGGAATAACACTCATTTCAGATCATAAAATAATGTATGCATTCTTGATTTGAGAAGAGAGAAGAAGCATAACTTTTGGAAGCTAAGTAGATTCTGCTATATTAGCATTTTAAAATATACAACTGTGTTTATATCTCTGCTTTTTTGACTCCTTCCTTATCCCAACTCTTCTCTCTCTCACTGGCTGTCCACACATGGTAGAGGAATTTAATGTTGAGGCTCACTCCAGAATCTGGCTGGTCAGACAGACCACAAGGAGACAGAAAGAGCAGGCCTGCCAAAATTCTTCCTGTTTCTCCCCAATTCCATACCAAAATCATTCTTCTCTGAACGTATTTGTTGGTGAAGACTGTGGCTAAAACACTGGGAATGTCAGCTCACATACATGGTCACCAAAGATCAAAACAGACCAAAGACAGATATTTGAAAACAGTAACTATCAGTCTATTCAAAAACAAACTGGCTTGTACTCTTGGTAAACGAGATACCTAGCACTTGCCAAGGCAAATGCAGGCCTTGTTTATTGAGATGTGTATAAATATAAGAAATGAAGCAAAAAGACTTGAAGAAGTCTTTCTTAAAAAGATGTCTTAAGAAGTATGAACTGAAACTAGCTTTTAATCAATTTTGTAACCACTGGTATTCATGAGAAACTCTATAACCCTTATTAAAATGAAAATAAGAAACAAGGGCAAGAATTCTGCTCTCCTGGCCTGCCTCCAAGGAAGGTAATTTTGTTTTGTCTACTCAAATTATCCCTGAGGTAACAATTATCTCATACTTTTTTAAGACTGCTCATCCCTAAACCACGGGCTAGAACCTCTATGTGCTGGTGGAAAAGCTGCTCTGTAACTCCATGATCCCACAATTTATTTGCCCAGGATGGTCCTTGATTTTACCTGTTGTCACAGCATAATCGTTAATACTGCCTGTGTTTATTCTGTGATCCAGTTTGGCCAGCAAATGTTATGGTTGCCCTACGTGCCATTCTGGTTGTGATGAAAGTCAGTTATTCAGGAGAAGAAATGTCAAAATAAGGAAGTTTAAAGCTTAATAGACTGGCTTTCTAATATTCTACTAAAAATGTCCTAGTACCTTTTAAAGATACCCAGACATGGAAATTCCCTAATGTATTTAGAATTTTTCATATCTCTTAAGACAGACTAGGGCTTCCCTGGTGGCTCAGCTGGTAAAGAATCCTCCTGTGGGAGACCTGGGTTCGATCCCTGGGTTGGGAAGATCCCCTGGAGGAGGGCATGGCAGCCCGCTCCAGTATTCTTGCCTGGAGAATCCCCATGGACAGAGGAACTTGGCGTGCTGTGGTCCATGGGGTCGCAAAGAGTCGGACACCACTGAGCAACTAGACACAAGACAAGCTAAATAAATAGTAATCACTTGAGTCTATTTACCAACTTGAGAAATTAAAATGCTTCTATGAAACTCCAAATAAGGACAGAGTCCTTAAATACAGAGTTTATCCTGGATACTCAGCTTGGGGTACTCGTAACAGTCTTACCTTGTTTTGATCAGATTTTGCACCCAAAATATTACAAATCACATATATTTCTTTGACCATAAAAAATGTACTATAATGGAAAATTCTTAATATTGGAAAATGGAAATATCTTAAAATGGAAAATGCTCAATATTTTCTCTTTAGAAAGAAAGCTCTATTTGGTAGACTTCGAAAAATTCTGCATTTTCAAAAAATAAAGTTAAAATATTAAATAAAAAATTAATTCCTAATGTTTATTGAATAGTTAATATATCAGTCACTATACTAAGCCCTTAATAGAAATGATTCTATTTGATATAAGCCAAGTATTATCATCTGATTTTTAGAGATGGGTAAATAGAAGCTTGTATTCTTACAAGAACTAAGTTTACAGAGACAGCAAGAAATAGAGACAGATTTTAAAAATCTAAGTTTTATCTATATGTTATTTCATGCTCTTGTACCTTTGAATAGTGATCAATTTTTAACCTTTCCCTACTTGTATAAAAGGAAAAGCCTCATTTCACCAACTCTGACCCACACTTCCCTCCTTTGCTAAGTTGGATATCAAAGTTAGAGAAAACACCAAGAGAAATAAGCTTTGTTCAAATGTCTTTGGACTGACTCAAGTTATTATTTTCTCAACGAGGACTCCTCTGACCACTTTATTTAAAATTTCAACTGTCCCAATGTGCACACTTCAAACTTCCCTCACCCCAATCTGTTTTTATCATATTTATCACCTTAAAACTATGCTATTTATGTATATATGATGCTTATTGTTTATTGTCTGTCTGACCACCCCAACTCTGGCTGCTAGAATATAAGCCCCATCAAGGCAGGGATTTGGGTCAATTAAACTCACTGGTGTATTCAAAGCACCAAGAAGAATGCCTGCTACTTATTTAGTGTGTAACAAATATGCATTGAACAGATGCACAAAACAGACGAAAATCACAATCACTTCATGCATGCACACATATACACATGTACATTTTGGGGGATTCTGTTGAGCAGTAAATGGAGAGTAGTAACAATGTGAAATTAGGAAAGATTAAGGGCAAAATGCATATGTACTATTCTCTAGCAGCAAATGTAAGGTAATATTTACTAAATATACTCCCTCATTAAAATTTATTTTAAATAAAATCTCTATGCATTAAGGAATCTTACACATATGATAATATATAAAACCTTTTTTTCTTGAAAACTTTTGGGTAGATCTACTATGAAACAGTAACTCATCAACTTCAGTGTTAAAGACACCCTATACTTATAGGCATTCAAGGAAGGTGTTATTTACTCAGTTGGAGAGTAGCATTTCTAAAATGTTTTTTTAACCTTCTGCCGAAGTTAAGTGGTGAGAATTTAACAACTGAGTTGGAAATTTGGGTAATGATAATTCCCAGTTATCACTGTCCTCTCCCATGTAGGTATAAAGTGTAGATGGGCAACATTGGTTAAACCTAAAATGAACTAAACACATAAACAAACAAAGTTAGCACTGCTTATATTCCCTCACCAATCAAATCAATAGTGACCTTTTTAGAGGGAAAGTCTGAAGGCAGGCCAGCAGACATGTCAGCATGAAAAGTCTAAGCAGTGCCTACTAGCAAAGGCTACATGAGCTTAAATTTCAAAATCATGATGATATTCCACTTAATGATTAGTAAACAGATACAATAGAAATATAAACTCAAAGCTAAATGCAAACTGGTAGACTCATGCAGAGTGGGATAATTCTTGTTAGTAGAAAACTGATATTTTGAAGTTTTCAGGTAAAACTTTGCTGCTATTTATTTTTTGTACAGCACTAGAGAGTCATATTAATAGAGGAATCTTAACAAAAAGTGGTTCAGTGAGCACAGTACATTATTCTCCAATAAATATGATTATATTAGCTCTCTAAATTATTCCTGATCATAATTATATTCTCTTATTTAACCAAGACATTTTGGGCAGATAAAAACTCACTAATTTTGTACAGAAGAGTCTTTTATACAGACTCTAAGAATTAGATTGACTAGTTATGATTAGATAAATAGAATTATTAATAAAATGAGGATATAGGAAATAAAATTCTGGTATCAATCCCTTGAAAGAAATGTCACCAAAACACAAGTGCATTAAGGTTTGTAAGGCATCTGGTATGAGAACACTAAGTTTAAAAGTAATTCTGAAACAGTCTTAGTTTATTAGTGTTGAGATTGATTTACAGTAGATCATGCGCTCTTGCTTTTTAAATGGTGTCATGATATTCCTTTGCTGTTTGTAATTATCAATGTTGATTCTAAAGCACAATCCTTAACACTGGTCCTGCGTCCTAATATTGGATTTAATCACCCAGCGTCAGCCCATAAACTCAGTCTGCAAATTGGATATTCTGCTGCCTTCCACGGAGCCTAACTCTGGTTTGTAGCAGCTTTCTTACCAAAAGGTCAGCTGAGAGCTTCAGGTGAGCCCTGTTAACAGAGCTTTCATTTTTAATCAATGGTATTTTTCAAATTCTGGTACAGACTGTTCTCATCTTTTGACACTTGTTATTATCACAGGCTTAGAATCAAACACAATAAAGCTATTTCTTCGGGTCACAATCATGACTCAGCAGCATAGAAGACCTGCTCTCTGTCAGTCTCTATCTCTGACTGCCATTTAACATTGAATAATTTATAATGGAAAATAGCTGACCTCAGGGAATTAAGAATAATTTTTCATGTAAAAAGTTCATGTATACAGTTTTCAAAAAGTTATTTAAGCCAGAAGACACAAAAGGCAGTGTTATTTTAAACATCAAAGAGATTATTATAATTTTGTCAATTCATTAATATCAAATCCTTGAAAAATCTCATTTATTATTTGATAGCCACAACCCATATTCCACTTCAATATTTCGCTAAAAGTTCACAATAAAATTGATGGATCACTCTTGATTTTTCCCTTGAATCCTCGATACGTGTTTCTGACATCACCTGGATAATTCACAATTTTGAACTCTAAGGCTTCAAAATGGACTTACTTGTATTTATTAAAACCTCCTCCTTCTTCTTCTCCTCATGGTCTTATGACTGACAGCCTTGTTAATCAAACACTACAAAGTTAGTCCCAACTCATTCCTCCTTCCCCAAACATTTTACTCAGTCCATTTTAATTTCGCTTCTTTCTTTTTTCCTCTCTCAATCCTCACTGTTGCTGCCTTAGCTGTTTCAAACTGGATTACTGTCATAGTCTCTAGTTGAAAATGCTATTAGTTCACCCTTCTGAGGATCACAGTTACCTATCCAGACCAAAAGTTCTATCATATCATACTCCTCTAATTAAAAATCTCCCAGAAGAAAAAAATCTTCCAATTGTTTTTCATCATCTACCAAATAATCTTCAAATTCCTTTACTGTATAACAAACAGCCCTTCCTGAAGTGGTCAATATCTCTATTTGCCACCCAATCTCCGAGTACTGGTTAACAGATATATCCTGATCTGTGATCTCCACCCAGGCCAATGACCAATCCCTAGAAAATAACAAGGGCCTGTTTTTAAAGGTTTCATTCTAGGCATTTGCACAATTATGTCTGCTTATTTTGCTTTAATTTCAGAATACTTAAATTCATTAATGTAGATGGATCCTTTGCTAATACTACAAAATTAGGGTAAAGAATAATGAAAAATGAAAAATGAATAAAAGGAAAAGAAGGTGATAAAAAGGAAAACAGAGCAAGGCAATAAAACATGTAAAAAGAACGCAATCAAGTCCTAAAGGCCACGCCAGTATCTGAGAAGATAAATTTGATTTTAATTTTGTTCCTATTCAAGTCTTTAAGCTTGGATTTCAAAAGAGATATGATTTATGAACTTGGACAAAGACTTTATCACTTTTCCTCTGTCTAAAACAATGATAAAGAGCAGGTATAAAATTAAGGAAGAACACCAAAAAATTCTTAGCCCATGTCTACATTATGGTGGTACCACTGTTTTATATGCCTAAGGGAGTATTTTACGTTTTGGGAGCCTCTAAAGGTAATTTTCATAGAGAAGACTTTCATTTTCCTGATAACCATAGTATGTTTTGAAACACAAAACACACAGTGTTGTGAAATCACAAGATTTTAACTAGAAAAATGTATTGATATTTATCTGTTTACTGTCTTCTGAATTCTGCTTTATGCACTGCAATATTTTCCTCCCAGGATTTCTGATAGTATTAATATAATCATTTAATATTTATATCTATGGTACAGGAACTCAGAATTGCAAATGTAATTCTACTTATTTTCTAATGAGAAAGCAATTCTCTATTTACTTTCATCTTTAATAAAACCCCAGGGTTGAAACTGTTGGTCTGACAGAAAATGCCCATTTTTCTTAGTCCACTGGAAGGATGTTTGAATAGAAACACTTCCTACCATGAATAAACTGTAAAATGTAGGTGAAAATTAAATTTAGTTATAGTTGCCAGCCTTGAGACTGCTCAGGATGGTGGCTGTTTCACTAAACAAACACACTTGTTTGTAATATTGGAGACAAACAAGTACTGCTGAGTGCGACTGACAGTCTAGGAATGGGGAAAACCAGTCTATAACTTTCTAAGGTCACTGCAGAACTGCTGCCAAGAAGTTGGTCACCATGGATTTTACACTGACTGACTGTAAGTGCTAATTTTTGAACTCTCCCAAATAGGATCTGGCAAAGGATATTTATTGAATTCTTACTTACCTCTATGTATTCCTACTAATATCTATGTAGTTTGTGATTTCTGTGGCATTTAATTTTGTCCTCCTTTCCTTAAATCCTCATCTTGTTTAAGTGTTAGCCTCCCAGACTGGCAAGCAAGAAAGCTAAAACTCAAATGAGTGTATGCAACTCTCCTTAGGATAAGGGTCTTTTAGTAGTTAGAAATGTAGGATCTGGAATTAGAATCCCTGAGGTCACTGCCTCATTTAGCACCCACTGCCTCGGGTGATTTATCTAACTTCTCTGTAACTCAGTACCCTCCTCTAAAATGGAGATAGGACTATCATGAGAGTTAAAGGAAATACCTAGGCTATGCTATGCTATGCTATGCTAAGTCACTTCAGTCGTGTCCGACTCTGTGCGACCCCATAGACAGCAGCCCACCAGGCTCCGCCGTCCCTGGGATTCTCCAGCCAAGAATACTGGAGTGGGTTGCCATTTCCTTCTCCAATGCATGAAAGAGAAAAGTGAAAGTGAAGTCGCTCAGTCGTGTCCGACTCTTAGAGACCCCGTGGACTGCAGCCCACCAGGCTCCTCCGTCCATGGGATTTTCCAGGCAAGAGTACTGGAGTAGGGTGCCATTTGCCTTCTCCAGGCTAGTGCCTTGTAAAAAACAGTGTTGATAGAAGAATAGGAAATATCATTCCATAGTGTGAACTTTATAAAGGACACTGAGAGCTGAGTAAATTGAAGAATGCAGGAAGAAGATGAACCCCAAGAGACTTGGAAAAATGGTAAAGAATTGAAGGATGATGAGGAAATGTTAGTAGAGATGAGAAAAAAAAAAAAAAAAACAGAGGAGACACTTAAATAATCACCTATTATTCAAATCTAAATTTTAAGATATTTATCCTATAACTTACTCAGCAAGTTCGATAACAGAATGAAAAATGATTTCCCAGTCAAAAGGTATCTATTCTTCTTACTTGCTGAAGACTTCTGGAGGTCTTCTTAGAACACTAGCAAACAAAGTGAGCTCAGGTGAGACACATCTCCTTGGAAGGAATCTTAATTTCCAATAACATTTCACAGTTAGCAAACCAGAGGTACTTCTAACATTTCAATATTGAAACCACTACTCTATGAAAAATCTGTCTGGCTTCTTTTTTACTACCCTATGTCACCTGAGAGATTTAAAATATAGTCCTGATGCTTCTAGGACTCTATTCAATTTTGAAAACAACAGTACTCTAAATTCCAAATTTAACACCCTATAATAAAATTTAAGTTTCCCCAAGAAACTTTCCTTGTTTATTAGATCCATACAAGTGAAGAAAAAGTTCAGTTTAGATATACTATATGCCAAGACCCAGTTGAAGCGTTCTTTGATGCAATAATATTTTGGGCCAAGGAAAAAGCACACGGACCATGCATATTAGGATCATCTGGAAAGACACTTATTATGAAAGTTACAGGCAGCTTTGCCTAATGCTTAAACCTGATGTGTGTATTTCTTACAAACATGTAAATGAGCACATTGCGAAACAGAGTGACAGTCTCCTTAGACTCCTTAGTCATAAATGCAAAGAATCAAATTTCGTAAGAGGAAAGGGCAAAGTCAGATGTTTAAGACAGAGGTCTCTAGCAGAAGTAAAAATGGAGCCACTTCCTTCAGCCCTTCTTGTCTTTCCAGAGAAAAGTCTCTGCTCTGAATCCTAGCGCTGAAAGTTACAAAGAAAGAATAAAGATTTGAGAATCTAAAGAGAATGAACAATTTAAAACAGAACAACTCAATGTACTTAAAATTTGTAGCAGAACTAGTGAATGAATTTACATCCATGAATTTACTTTATTTCATTTAGTATTGTTTGTTTGAAAAGACAAGATTGTGAGGAAATAGTTCAAATCATGCAGGACAGGCAACCAGGGCCAGAATGGGAGGCCATGGGAGAGCTCTGTAATGAGACCACTAGAAGGGTCAACGATAGATGGACATAAAGCTATAGAAACATCAAGGCATGTGCCACTTGTTCAACATACATTTGATGTAATTTAGCAAACCACCATTTAAAATACAGAAGTCATTGAGAAATACTGTATATAAATTCTATTATCTTCTCTCTTGAATGAATAAGAAATGACAGTGTTGTTCCTGATTTATGCCATATATCACTTATGCGAGACTTTGATGAGACACTAAACAGTAACAGAAAAACTCAAAATATTTAGCTCTTAGCACAATGAATTCCTTATTTTAACTGTAGATATACTGAAATAATAACAGTTCCATCACTTTCCTCACATGAAACTTACCTGGTAAAAAAAAAACATTATTTCCCATACTTGAATTAAAGTGAATAGATGTAAATGAAAAAAGTGATGCACTTTCCCCAGTAAGGAACTTGCACATTGCAGCAATGTGCCGATCTGATAAATGACAAGTTTTTCATACAGAGTATAAAGATGCCAAAATACCAAGTACTTTTTTTTCTGTGAAAAAGAAATTAGGGGAAAAAAAGGATCTAAAGACATCAAAAACAAGGGGAAGCTACTTGAATGGAAGAAGGTATCCAGATGGATAACTGAGAATGGATGAGGAAGCTTATTCCTAAGAACAATAAATGCAGGAAAACAGATACCGCCTTAAACTGCCCATGGCTACCTCCCAGTTTAAAAATGGGAAGAGTTGTCACAAACTCTGCCTATAGTAGGCTTTATCTCCTATACAAGTAATGTTTAAATCCCAATTACATGCTCAGATGAATAGTTTTCAAGCTTTCAAAAATAACCTATTTATATCCATTGGGAGTGATAACCTCTCAGCAATAGGAGTGGCTTACTCAGAATGGCTGGCCACTCTAGTATTCTTGCTCAGAGAATTACATGTACAGAGGAGCCTGGCAGGCTACAAGTCCAGGTGTTGCAGAGTCAGACACGACTGAGCAACTAACACTTTTTTTTATACTTCGCTCAGTCGTGTCCGACTCTTTGCGACCCCATGGACAGTAGCCTGCACCAGGCTCCTCCGTCCATGGGATTTTCTAGGCAAGAGTACTGGAGTGGGTTGCCATTTCCTTCTCCAATGCATGAAAGTGAAAGTGAAGTCGCTCAGTCGTGTCCGACTCTCAGTGACCCCATGGACTGCAGCCTACCAGGCTCCTCCGTCCATGGGATTTTCTAGGCAAGAGTACTGGAGTGGGTTGCCATTTCCTTCTCCAAGGAATCTTCCTGACCCAGGGATCGAACCCAGGTCTCCCGCATTGTAGACAGACAGACGCTTTACCGTCTGAGCCACCAGGGAAGTCATTTACTCTGACAGTACTGTTCAAATGGAACCATAAAACAGGTACAGAATGGGAATTAGAATGTGTCAAAAAAGGACTGGAACTACAACTGAATTAAACCCACTTACTCAAATATTTTCTCCCCACAGTTAACCACTGATCTAAAGGCATGGATTAATTAAATTAAAATTGCAATTATTTCAAATTTTATCTATGAGCAAAATTTGACCTTATCTATACAACTTGTTTTGCTGTAATTGTCCATTGATGGTAATGAACTAAAGAACTTTTAAAATACACTGTAACAGATTTTTAAGAAATAAAAAGGGAGTAAGAAAATATACTTTGTACTTGGAAGGACATACCACAGGCTTCTAACATTTAGTTAAAGAGACAATGAAAATTAATCTACAATGCTAATGAATATAAAATTTAATGTCATGCCTATATTTCTCATAAAGAAAGAAACTCTAACGGGCTTACCCTACATCTTTAATGTTAAAAAAAAGTTAATGTTTTACAATGAAATTGCTAAACTGCTACAGATTCACAGAATACACTCGTTATCTCTTGAATATTTTTGATAAAATTATATTATTGCCATTATTTTCAAATAACTTATGATCTTCAAACTTTAGTCTAGATTAGAGTCATTAGTTAATAATTATTTGAATATAAAAATAGAAAATAAAACTCCCAAAATGAAACTTCTTGAGTTCTGTTCCCTCTACTTGCTAGGTAGTAGCTAGTATCTTTACCCAGGTACTAGCTGTGTGACCTGGGTCAAGTCAATCGACTGCTCTGACTCTTAGTGTCTTCATCTTCCTTTAAAAGCAGGTAGAACCTACCTCTTAGGGCTATTGTGGGGAGTGAAAGTGATAACATCTAGCAAATAGTAATCACTAATAATAGTAACTATAATTTTTAGTATAATGGTAATGCTTTAAATTGCATACATACATACTCTTACTTTTTGTCTGGCCTCTCAATTAAAATTTTTAGGTACTTCAAAAATTATATTTTTATGATCATTCATAATTAATCGGACAGATTAACTTCAATTAATAATTTGATTGAAATAATAAAGATAAAATATCAATCTTAGTAAATTATACATGTATGAAGATTCACAAAGTTTAAATATTTGTGCTTAAACTACTGTAAGAATATGGGACACATCCAGAATTTAAGACATCTTCTATTATGCTGAAGAACTAATGTTAAATATACTTTCATTTTGTTTTTTATTTCTACATAAAAATCTAGAACATATATACTGTATCCATGCTTTAATTTCTTGGTTATAACTAAAACACTCCAAAATTAAGAATTTAATAAGAGTATTTTAATAAAATTCAATAATACCCAAAGAAAAATTCTATAAGAAAGTCAATTATATTTGTAATGAATGTCCACTATGTGCCAGAAAGTACCAGAGAATTTTAACAAGATAGAGACAAGATAATAGCCTAGAAAAATCATGGGGAGGTAATTATTAGTCACCAGAAATTAAATTCCTTCAAGTTTCAAAATTAATTGATGAGTTCAAGAAGTAACAAGATTTTCTATCAGCAAGCATCTCCTTAACTGTATTTAAAGCTGTTAACAGCAGATCACAAACATTTCAAAACTTTAGCTATTCATACATAAAGGAAGAATGCCGCAAGAGATATCCACCTGGATTTCCCCTCCACTGGTGAATTTTAGACATGCAGTGTTTTTGTAGACAAATGGCAAGGAGAAAATCAATCAGATCCAATTTCAACAGCCCACTAAATTTCACAATATAACAATGGAAGAAACAACGTGTGTTACATAATTTACAAAAATGTCAAGACGTGTCATAAATCTAAAGACAAAGCAGAACAATATTCTGAGATAGAGAACATTATATTATATTGATGAGTTCACCATATATTTGGCAGACACCAAATTTTATGATAAGATGCTTGAATGCCTATCCCAAATTTATTTTCAAAACAGGAGACTCCAGAAAATAGCCATTGGGAGGATTTTGAGATTCTTGGTAGAGAATAATTATAAGTTATGTATTTGGTTAAAAAATCCTACAGACTTAACTAAAATGGAACGCTCTAGGCAATTTAAAAAGAAATCAAAGATTCATAATACCTTACTTAGCACAAAGAAAAGGAAGAAAAACCTGATGCAAACTTCACAGAATCTCCTGCTTTCATAGAGAATTGCATAGCAGTTACTGCAGATATTGGATGTCATACTCCTCAAAACCAAATAAGTTATTTCCTTTGCAGATGCTATGGCTATATTTCATCTTTTCTTCCCTTTTAAAGATTCTGTCATGTTAAACTGTTACTTAACATATGTTTGAAAGTTAATGTCAATAAAAATTTAATAACCTTATATTTATAAAAAGGCTGTAACTTTTCAGAATTCACAAATTCTCCTTTTAAGAAAGAAGAATTTAGTATCGTGCACTGGGACGATCTGGAGGGATGGTATGGGGAGGGAGGAGGGAGGAGGGTTCAGGAGGGGGAGCACATGTATACCTGTGATGGATTCATTTTGACGTTTGGCAAAACTAATACAATTACGTAAAGTTTAAAAATAAAATAAAATTTTAAAAAAAAGAAAGAAGAATTTAATTGTTATGATTTTACTGTTACTTCCTTAAAAAGAGAAGAACATGATAGCAAGAATCAACATAGGTTTTTTTCTTTATGTTTTTGTGCATTGTTTGGTAAAAGAAGTTTTAAAACACAACTGGGTAAGAACATTTAAGATCTAATCTCTTAGCAACTTTGAAGTATATATTAATATTAATAATTGTACACATAACACTTTACACAAAATGTACGTTATATCTCAATTTTAAAAAAGGAATGGGAATTCTGATGGCTTAGATGGTAAAGAATCTGCCTGCAATGCGGGAGACCTGGGTTTGATCCCTGGATGGGGAAGATGCCCTGGAGGAGAAAATGGCTACCCACTCCAGTATTCTTACCTGGAGAATTCCATGGACAGAGGAGCATGGCAGGCTACAGTCCATGGAGGTCTCAGAGAGTCAGATACAACTGAGCAACTAACACACCCATACAGTGGGATTCTAAACAGATAACAACTCATAAAAAGCACTTTACTATTTCTGAAGTGCTTTCAAATAATTACTATCACATTCGTATCCTCACAACCTTCTTTTAAAATAAATAGAAAAGTTATTTTCACTACCCCCATTTTACATTTGACAGTAGGAAAGTTCCAGTTGACTAATCCAACATCTCCCATGTAGTCACAGATAGAATTGAAACCTGAAATCAAGTTTCCAGACTGTTCTTATAAATCCAAGTTGTCTATAGATTAGTAAATCTCAGATAATAGCTACAATAGCAATGAAATACTCTCAGAGAGTCAAAACAATTTCTTATTGACATAACCTAATGATATTTTTGTGGAAAACAACTCCCAAAATTACAGTTGATTAAGCTTTCAAAACTTAACTTTCATATATGTATTGAGAATTACAATTCCTTGCTAACTAATAAAAGTGAACTAGAGAAGACAAAAATGTATTAGGTGATGTGACCCAATCACAATTGCTTTATTCATCACAGCCATGTTCTTGAGATCTGAAAACATTCATTTCAACACTTGACAGCATATTAACAGTTTCAATATTGTGGACTTCTGTTCAGTTTGCTATGGGCAAGAGACCATGCCTTTACACAAGCTGGTGGATCGATTGGTCTTTGGTAGAATCTTAGTTTAAGACTCTTTAAGGCACTGATTTATGCACAATTGATCTGATCAGCCATCCAGTCAATGTGATTTATTAGCTAAGATAGCCAAAACCCTTTCTTCTCCTTTTTCATGCAGTAGTAATTCACCTCATTAGAGGTAGAATCATTATAGGAAGTTAGTGAAATAAGAAGTTGAACCTGCCAGCCTGACTCCTTATTTCCCCACAAACTATGGACCCACAAAACAGAAATAGCTGGTCGCTAAATGCAGATCTTCTGTGCCTGCAGGTGGAAGCCAGAGTACTCTCACTGTGGCTAGAGATGGATGAAGTGGATTAAAGGCAGTTCTAACCTTCTTCCACTATGATACATTTCCAGAGAGCAAACTTGTCCATTTACCTTCCTGAGAAACTCATTCATTTAGTTTCTAGCACACATTTTTGTATTTATTTAACCACAGTAAGACAAATGACTTATATTATTTTGTAATTATGGTGTTTAACTAAACATAGGACTGGCAATGTGTATAATGGGGGTTGTCAACCTACAGTATACATGTGGATGCATGTGTACACACACACACACACTCCCAGTGTTACAGGAAATCCGATTCTGAATAATTCACCTATGGGCAAAATACACATTTGTATTTGCCAAACACTTCAATTTTTCTATAATATTTGGAGGGAAAGTGTCTATAGATTTTATTTGTATAAGAGCTCCTTTCCTCTCTTTAAGCTCTATCCCCCAGCCAGATCCTTAATCTTAAATTTCCACTGACCACTGATTACCTCCTTAAATATTTGTTGTTGTTCAGTTGCTAAGTCATATCTGACTCTTTGGGATGCCATGAACTGCAGCACACCAGGCTTCCCTGTCCTCCACTATTTCCTGGTGTTTGCTCAAACTCAGGTCCATTAAGGCAGTGATGCCATCTAACCATCTCATCCTCTGTCACCCCCTTCTCCTCCTGCCCTCTATCTTTCCCATTGGGTAAGATACAGTCATTCCATGAGATGGTTTTGGAACAGAATATTAACTCACTATCATCTCTTTTTCCATTCAATATGCTGCTGAGAGCTCAAAACTCGGAATGTTTACTCTAGTTGCCTCATCCATGCATTTCCATTTGACTTGGTAGAAATTCCACATATCACAGTGATTTCAGGGGATGGGAGCTGCTAATAGCTTCTCCCTCAGATCTTATCCTTCTTGAAAAGAATAAACACCCTGCCACTTCCCTGCCTGCCCTCACCCACACGATGGAGGTGATAAATGAAGATGCAATACTCTAAAACTAAAGATTTGACAGCCACACATCAGAGTGATTAGGCAGTACCACAATGTTGTGAAGTGGTCCATTTTTTCACTATGTGCTATAAAAATTGTGAATAGCTTTGATCTAAAAATCCAGATTTGCTTAAACCCCAGTTATGTAATTTCTGTACAAAAGTCTACTATGAGCTATACCTTTGATTCACTTGGATGAATGGCTCCTTAATAATATGCTGAATGAGTGCACAATTTTTATGCTGTTGCTGAACACTGTTTCAGTAAGACAAGCTTTAAAATAAAGCAAAGAACAAGGTAAGCTACAAAACATATGAATGTTTTTTTTAACTCTCACAGAAACTATAGCCCCACCTGTCCTTATTATTACTAAATCAGCAATGCCAAAACGCAAACAAGTTTAGATATTGAACCAGTTCAAAAGAAACATGATATGCTGTGTATGGATGAATTTGTGGGACTGCATATTTGTAACCATGGGCTTTCCAGGTGGCATTAGTGGTAAAGAACCCACCTGTCAATAAGGAGACGTAAGAGTCTTGGGTTCAACCCCAGGGTCAGGAAGACCCCCTAGAGAAAGGCATGGCAACCCAATCCAGTATTCTTGCCTGGAGAATCCCAAGGACAGAGAAGCCTGGTGGACTAAAGTCCAAAGGGTCACACAGTGCTGGACACAACTGAAGCGACTTAGCACAGCAAAGCATATTTGTAACCACATATTCAAAAGCAGAAACCTTTACTGAAAGAATCTCAGATAAAAAATTTGCAATGTCAAAAGCACATCAGTAGGACAAAATATAATTGGGGACCTGGAATTCTTATTCTCATTTAATATTTGGGGCTAATTTATCTAAACTTTTCTTTACTCTTCCCTATTAGTAGAGATTAGTTGAAAACACACAGATTTTCCTGATTTAGATTTTGTTTCAAAACTTTGGCTGAATTATTTTGATAATTATTGCTGTTGTTGTTTAGTCTCTAAGTCATATCCAACTCTTTGCGACCCCGTGGACTGTAGCTCACCAGGCCCCTCTGTCCATGGAATTTCCCAGGCAAGAATATGGAGTCCGTTGCCATGTCCTTCTCCAGGGGATCTCCCCAGCCCAGGGATCAAACCCAGTGTCTCCTGCACTGGCAGACAGATCTTTTACCACTGAGACACCAAGGAAGCCCCATTTTGATAATTACCTCCTTATTAAAAGAGTTAAAAGTTCATGTTTATAATACAATTTTAAATCTATATTGTCATTTACATTTGGTCTGTTGTACTAATATTAGTAAAATTCCATTGATTTAGATATGTTCAATTTTCCAAATAAAACTGTGCCTAAGTTATTAATGGCTTAAAAGCATATTTTCTTTTCCTTTAGTTAACTGTATTTTTCTTAGCACCAGTTTTATAAATAGAGTAAGACACTCCAGGGAAAATATTGAGCTGTACCTAGTGGCTCTCTGGTTGTTGAAATCACTCACTCTTTAGACTTGTGAACCACAAAGCACCCACAGCTCAGCAACTCCCAGAATAGCGCATGCCACGTCATGTCTTACTGCTTTAACATAGTCTTCGAATTCTATCCTCCCAATATAGCTAAGCTCAATATTGAGGAGCACAGCAACAACTGACATCAGAATACAGTCTACAGACTACAGACAATGTCTACAGAATACAGTTCTACCATAAACATATGCTGCTAATATTTAAAGAATACAAATTTATCTTAATTTGGAACTACTTGGGATAAACATTTTAGTTTGAGACCCCAGATGTTCTTACAATTTTGTCTTGTGTAACTTTGTTCTAAAGTGAATGTATGGTCTAGTAAAATCCTCAGTGGGCTTCTGCACTGGGTTAAACGTGAATGTACAATCTCTGCCTAGTCAAACTACACACTTACATGGTGAGAGTGCCAATGAGTATGTTTCATCAGACGTTCCTGGAGGCTGTCTGGCCAATAGGAGGGGTTTGAAACAGTTCCCTAATCACTGTTGAAATCACTGATAGTACTGTCTGTCCACACTATGACAGACAAAAGCTGAAATGTATTAAACATAGCAATCCATCATCCTGCAGATGGAAAGCAGGAGCCAGGCGAGTTCAGAGGCAGTGACTACCCGCTGCTTAACAAAGGCTGGAGTCCTGACAGTTCAGTCCCTTCCTACCTCCTCACTACCACCCCTCCATCTAAGATGAATGAGTGTAATCAATGAGGGAGAAAGCCTGCTGAGGACTTCAAATTCAAACATTGTTACATTTAAAGTGCTGCTTTTTCCCCCTAATCAGAACTGTTATTGGAACAGTTTTCTCCAAATATAAGCAGATAGGTATTTAAGTAAATGAATTAAATGAATAAACTGTATATTCAAGAAAGCGCATCCTTAGAAAATACCGCATTGGTATGCCATGAAGTTTGGAGAGCCAGTTTTGAAATAAAGATTTGATACAAACATAAAGGAAGTTTTCTCCAAAAGTCACTCAGTTAAGGTTACGTTTACACGGTTTGAAGCAACTTAATAGTTTGAATGACCAGGGGTTTAGTTTACGCGGTTTGAAGCAACTTAATAGTTTGAATGACCAGGGGTTTATTATCTTTAAATAAGCACCAAATAGAAATGAAATGCTATTTGCTGAAGTTTAGTTCATTTCTCATACTTGCGTCTAATATGGGCATGAGTCACAAAATAGCCAAAGGGAGGGAAAAAACCCTCAACTGCTAACAGCACATTAACAAAGTGTAGAAACGAAAGACACTTTTCTTTGGATTTCAGCCTTGTCATTTCCAATTTTCTGCTCCTTGGACATGCTTGTATTCAAATTCTGGAACATCTATTCAGCATATCAATCCTAATTAGACAATCTGGGTCTGGAAAGGATGAGAGCTAGGTCATTTGCATAATTTAATCATAAATACTCAGTGATACATATTTCCAAATGCATTTGTACAATTATCTTTTCATCCTTGGGGCAATGGTATTAATATGATTAGGCAATATTTCTGGAAAAAACAGACAAGTATGCACTCTTTTTAACTGCAGCTTAGGGCGATATGAAAAATTAATTAATTTCTGAAGAAAATCAATTTCTCTACGTGACCACATTAGACATTGCTAAACCAAGACTCGGAAAGCTCTCTCAATCACTGCATTTTATCAGATGCTTCCAAATTCTGATTAGTATGTGAACAATTCAATAGAAAAATTAGTAATATATCAAAAAGTAGCTCAAATTTTGAAGAGATCTGTCTACTTTTCATTTCAGGAATACTACCATGCTTTACTTTAATGCATTGTGATTTAACCAGTCAATGAAAAGCCTGTGCTTTTGGTGTGAACTTATCTTGAGTGATCTTTTATTAATGCACATTAACCAATTTCAAGGACAATAGGATAAAGTTACCTTTGAAATGCTTTCTCAAGCAATGGATTTATGTTTATCTAAAATAATCTTCACACGAGACTGTTTATTATGAAAAAAATTAGGTAAACAAATTTATCCCAAAGAGTACCATTGCTATAAGAAAAACATTTTAATACACTTAATAGAGATATAAGAACCCAGGTGGCTAATCTGATTTTTTTTTAAGAGATTCAGCTTTGTATGTTGATTAGTACAAAAGAAAGAAGTCACATTTGTGAGTTTAAATGTGCTATTCTTCTCTTTTCAATCAAATGAAAAAGTAGAAATGCATGCAAATATTCAATATTCATTTAATTTGCATAAAGGTGCTTGAACAAATTTTTGATTCTAACAAGCTCATTTTTCATGCGTTTTGTCTTTCATCCTAATCTAGCATCTGTCATTCCTTTTTGAAGTTATTATCGGCCCAATTCCCTCTTGGACATGGTTGCTGGGTGACCGGTATCTTAGCACCCACTTTGACAGGAACAGATGTGAATCTGATCAAGAGATTTCCCAAGAGTACCTGAAATCACAAACAACTTTTGTGAAAAACAAACAGCGTCCCTGTCATGGGCCCTTATTTAACCCACTCCCCAAAAGAAAGAGCAAAATAAGTATACGTCAGATCAAATAAATACCATTTGAATTTCATTTCCTAAACTTAGGAGAAAATAAACAAAAATCAATTCTATTTTCACACTGTTGAATTGGAGGAATCCAATTTAAATATCAACAGCTCAAACACCCAGCTTGGATAGATATTTCCAGGTAATTCGTATTTACTAGATTTCACTAGAGTGTCTACCAAACAAAAAGAGGATTTATTATGAGGACAATTTAGGTAATAAAGATATTTAAGAGAATGAAAGTCCAAAGACTTCTTGTATTAGGTATGATATAAAATTCTATGAAATATCAAGGGTCACTCTACTTAAAGAGAATTACCTAAAATATAAAAGTTCCACCTCTCTTTTCATGCATTATATAGCAAGATCTTTCAAACTGTTTTTCTTTTTTGCAGTTCACTTGGTGCCCTATCAGTCATTATTGAAAATAGGGCTGCAAAGTGCCACTGAAAGACGAAGAAAGAAACTACACATTATCACCAGTACAAAAGTCAGAATAGGTTGCCTTTCCTAAACTAGGTTCTTTGTAAGATGTGGTCGAGTCACATGATCTATCTCCTTTCCTTCCTTTCACAGTCACGGAATGCACAGAGCAACAGCCATGTCAAATCCCCATGAAACTAGTTGGGTCAAACTTTGAAATGAAAAGAAATATTTGTTGCCTTTAGAAATATGACATCAGAGTGATCTTAGGAAACATCCAAACGATGGACTTAATTTTCAGCTTCATTCAAATGCTGTGTGAAGGCAAGGCAGAAAAATGTTAGCTGACAGTGAAACTTAATTTTGTACCACATGACAGCCAATAAAAAATAATAAGCAACACATGTTTAAAATCCTAAATATTTTCTCCCTGATGATCACGACTTATGATAGTAAGTGGAAGGTATACCTTCCACTGGAAATCTCTGTGTTTTTCCTCCAAATTCCAAGAATTGATTGTTATAATCATTCTTACTAGGAATTTTTATGTTTGGTCCTTGTTAATAAAGTAACTAATTACCCAAATGACTTTATTAATGCTAAGTGAAAAAAAAGTGAAAAGTCTGAAATTCTTTCTAGTTTTTATTTTAGAAGGAACTTGCTAACCTCAATTTCAAAATCAATCATGGAATTATTTAACCATTATAATGGTCATTTCATATATGTGACTGGAGGGTATATATGTATATGTGTTGCTTTACCATTTATAAAATGTTTCTATGTATACAAGATTGAGAGCAAGTCATTCCATATGATGAAGTAGGTTCTAAATCTAATGGTGGTCATTTAATGTTGCCAGTTATAAGCAAAGAGATATTATAATCCTACCATTTTATATTAGTCACCATTTGCATATATGTGATATGGCATTTTGATATTCCAGAAATTAAGCAAATGATTAACATCACTTTTCCAACTTAGGCCCAGTCCACATAACTAAAACAAAACTGGCTTTTATGTATGCAATTTGTCAATGATCTCCTTCATTTGTTACTGCTGGTGGCAAAAGTAGCCTTCTGGAAACATTTTCAAGTGATTCAACTAAAAATAAAATAAGAACTTTAACCTTCTAAAATTTGAGCCTAAGAAAATAAAAATATGTTCGTATAAAAATTTGTATTCTGAAATGTAATCACAGGGAATAACTCCCTGGGAAAAAAGTTTTTTCACCTACTAGGACTGGCTTTTCTGTAACAAGAAATTAATAAAAAATACAAGGTAACTGTTTTACTCTAGGATGCATATTCAAAAGTTAGATATTTTACTTTAAAAAGTAGCATCTTAGTCACATGTGAAAACGAATAGCTGCAAAATTTTGATGGCACTGTGTCTTAAGTGTGAAATGTCCTTCATGAATAGTATTTTGTAAATTTCCTAAGAATATATAGTTACGAAATTTGGGAGTTAAACAGGTGTTAACAGAAAGAAAATCAAATTTGACCCAGAAGGCTCCAATATTAAGGTTTGAATTGGGATCAGTTCATTCCTTTCCCATGGGGTAACTTGTATAAATGTAATTCTATGGTTTCATAAAAGCAGGTCAAGTTTCTATCCCTGGGGGTCTTTTGGCAATTTGAAGCATGGAAGCACTGTTCCTGGCTACAAGTTCAAATCTGCATGTATTGTCAATAGTGTGAAGACCAAAAAAAAAAAAAAAAAAAAAACCGGTCTGTCAAAAGAAGACATTATTCATCTTTGATTATAATATACATTTGTCAGAGCATTCTTAGAAGGTATGAATAAAGGTGTCAGAGGTCACAAGTCATAAAATATTTTGAAACCACTTTTACTAACTTATAAAATTATATGCATATAAGATGATGCAAAAAGGAATGTGAAATATTTTTACTTAGATAACTAAATGCAAAGATGAACTTCTTACCAAATGTCATTTTACAGTTACTATGTCCAAGTGTTTTTATTTTTATTTTTTAATTCTTCAAGCTTTAGATGAGGTAGTCTTTTAAGCAATCACTATTTTATTAATATAAGCTCCTTTCTACTTTGCAAAAAAAAAACGCGTGCATGCCTGCACTTTTCTCAATGACGTAATGACTTGACAAATGCCATGGAATGATTGAGAAAGTAATGGATTTCAATTTCACTGGACCTCTACCAGGTGTTTTCAAAGACAATTACAGTCCACTGCAAGAAGTGGTAATACACATCTCCTTATGTAGACCTGCAGATTAACCCATTGACCTCATTCCTAACTCATCTCATTGATGGCAAAGCTTTTAGAAGAGCAATCTTTTTTTCTTAGATTATGAAATTGTTTTCCTATCATTTATCCACTGATTTTAAAGGATATGCTTGCTCTAAAGTGCAAGCAGCAATGAAATAAACCAATAAAAGATGTAGTACGATGACATCAAGCACTTTAAATGTTCTTCAATAATGTACATTAAACTACCTAATAGTTTAATGTCAATTTCATACAAAAAAATTATCAAGTATAAATATTTTTCATAGAGAATTAAAAGTATATCTTAGTTATCATAAAATATAGGTCAAGGAAAATCAAGATGTGTTTAATCACTATCTTAATCACCATATAATGTTGTATTTATAATTATATTTTAAAACATTTAAATATAAACTGCATCTTTCACCCTAAATTAATTTTAAATACAGTTTTCTGTGGTCATTCACTAAAGTCAAATTGGCTTTTCGTGTGTCATCTTATATTAAATAAATTATAGAGAGCAAAATTAAGCTGTTTTTATAATTTGTTTGTCCTCTGTCTCTATGCTGTATATGCCTTTTATGTGCATATGTGTGTAGGTATATACACATATACATATATGTAAAAGCTTTTCTAACAAAGATATTATAATTCCTTAAGCATAAGCATATAGACCACAAATGGGTTAAACTTAATACAAACGAAAACATCCATCACAAAGATTCCTAAAACACTGATCAAAATTTTACACTTGTTGCACACACAAGAACATCCATCCTAGGATAAAATGTGTGATTGGTGAGACTACAATTCAAAATGCTCCAAGTTATTCATTTAAAATCCAGAGGCACTATTAAACTACAAACTGCCTCACTTAAGACATAATTATCATTTCCAAAAAGTTAAGCTAAAAAAATCAAATATTTTAAATATAAAATAAGAATTAATACTATAGATATAGACTACATCAGTATTTAGCAGAACTGTGATGGGTTCAAAGACTAGTTACACCTTCAGTAATTTGTTTAAACCTAAGCAAAATGTTTTTTAAAAATAAGGCTATGAATAAAATAGCTCACCTACTGTTGCTATTAATACAATTTCAGAAAACAATCAGCTTAAGATTTTAACAAAACACTCCTCTGCTTGATGCGTAAAAGTAATGAAATATTTCCTAATTAACATGTTCGAGATTTTTAATTACCTTTACTTTAAAAATGACCATATTTTTTAAACTGAACTAGTAAATTTTTACTAGAAATGCTTCTATGTGTTTCTATAATATAAAATAATTCTCTGTCAACTAGCACTCTTTCTTTCTGATACATTTTCCTTGTCCTTGAAGTAAAGTCTTTCTTTTTTCTGTTGTGACTGGAGAAGTAATCTAATTATTTAGAAAGTTTTGATACCATATATAAATTCAAAGATAAGTTACACCGTGACTTTTAAATACTTCGTTTAACCCTCTGTTAATTTATTCTAAGGACAGGAAAACATTTCTCAATTCTTCAATGTTACTAACCAAAAGTAACCAATCTAATTTGCTGTCCATTTCACATTTGCTTTGAGAAAATCATGCTTGAAAAGCATATCCAATTTTTTGTCAAACATATACACTACCTTCAAAATCCACTGCATAAATCTACTTATAGTTAAATTATTGTTATTCTCAAATTATAGTCAATAATTTCTATTTCCTGCAAGAAACATGCAATATACTCTAGGTACTGTGTTCATCTTAGACAACAACACATTTTAGATGTTTTAGTTAAACAGCCTTTTTTTTTTTTTTAATCATTACTCTCTGAAACTTTTTTTTAAGGCAACTGGCTATTCAGTGTGTTGCCATGCTGCAGAGTTTTAGACACTTGAATATATTTTTAAGCAAAAAAATATAAGACAAATTAAACACATAGAGAATTTTCCAGTTTAGTAAGACATCTTTGATAACTTTCACTCAAGTCACGTATGTTTAAATGTGTAAAAGAATCCCAGCTTGATATCCTGGATCAACTCCAAACTAATATGAATCAGAAAGCAATAGGGCCACACCTTTAACAAAATTTAGTCGTTGAACATTTGGATATCCTATTTAGAAAAACCTACATGCAAATTTTTCCTAATGAGTGACTTAGAATCCTCTTATCTTATAAAATAAGTCCAAATAGGAATACACAAGAAATTTAAAATGCACCCGGCTTGAGGTTTCTGATTTTGGATCAGGTTGTGATTAGCATTATTCTCTATTTATGGTTATATGTACTTAATAATTAAAATAAATATGTACATTCAAGTTAGACAGGTATCTGGAACAGGCACACTCAAAAAATTCTCAGAAACCTTCTCAAAGTAAATAGGTGCATCAAAATAAAATGATCCACCATTTAATCCAATACTAATTACTAGACTTAAAATAATAACTAATTACTAGACAAACTATAAATATACTATCCTGGTATTCTGGTTTTCCAAAGAAATAATTTGGTAACCTAACTTCACTATTCTAATTGAGTCATTTCTATTCTGTGACATATTCTAAAAAGGAAATGTCAGCAATTAAGTTATTTAAAGGACAGCTAATGTAGCAAAAAATTATTTTTGATTGGAAATACTTCTGACCAATTGAGGAGAAGGCAAGTAAAGGAATTTGAAGACAATGTGGACTCACAGAGGCTCTGGTATGCAGAGATATATGAGATTTATGCAGATCAAGGCCTTTGATATTCCACTTACCTAAGCCCCATTTGGTGGGTTTTTAAAAAATTCAGGTTTTCTTCATTAAGAAGTAAATTATTGAATATAACAAATATAATGGAAAAGAGACTACTTAATGTAGTCGCTAAGTCTGAAAATATAAATACAAATGTATTTTTAATGTATTCTTAGCTAGAATTTTTAGCTGCAGCAGTCACAGAGACAAACACACACACACACACACACACACACACACACACACACGCCTGACCAATCACAGTGCAGTAACTCAGTAGTTAAAAGAATGGCACATGCTAAGGTCATTCCATTCTCATAATAATTCAAACATAAAATGATAGAACTTAATATTAAATACATATTAAAGCATCCAAACAGTTAACATCAAGTTTATCACGATTTTTATTTATTTTAAAGGTATATAACATCATGTGATTTCTCCCCCTGGTGAGCAATCTGAAAATGAAATCCTGGAAAGATTAAATTCAGGCAAAGTTGAACTTTTTATAAGAACCAAGTAATGAAGACCTTAAAACTAAAATGTTTAGTGAAATCTAAAAGACTCACCTGTATCTATTCAGAAGGCATATTTCAAACTAAATTCCTCAGATACAGATTTAAAGGGAGACATTTTACAACCTGTGAGAGTTTCATATCTTATTGAATTTTGTAATACATGTGTTCTATGTTGCTAACACAATGCAATTTAAATGATTATTTTATGTGATTAACAGAGGCAACTGTGTGAAACAATTTAGTAAAATAATCTGGAAAGATAAAATAGTACTAATTGACAGTCAAAGCACAAACTGTTCTTAAAATAACAACTACTTGGTTGCACATTAAGCTAATTTACAAATGCTACTTACATTCCAAAAACAAAACAGCAAATGAGAAACAATAAAGCGTATTATGTTTTCGTATGCTAGTGAATCACACATGGTAAATCACCAAAGAGAAGAGTTATTTATGCTCAAATCCAGCCAAGACTTTAATCAATACTGGGTGTCACATCTCAGGAGGCTGAGGGAGGTAGTGAGGCAAAAAGAGAGTGGCTAATATTGGTCTCAATAATTTATACTCAATTTCCGTGATATGTGGTAGATTAAGCAAAAAAAAAAAGCAGATTTAGACTAATAAAATGAAGTTTAAAAATTCTGTCTTATATGTAAATGCAAAAATTTTATGCATGAAAACTCTGAAAATCAGCCTATTTTGCAGTTTATTTTACATAATACTTGAAGCTTCACAAAATAAAATACTATATACAAATCAAATTAAGTGTCTCCCGGTATTAACTGTGGAACTCAGAAAGTAAACAAGCATGATCTTTATAACTATGTGCATTTTGTTACAATAATGAATATATTATTGGAGACTAACTCCAAGAGAAAAAAAAAGTAGGTTTTTAAAGATATTATCTAAATAACTCAAGAATTTGTATTTTGCAACATAATTTGATTAAATAAGGTAAACCCAAGGTTAGAATACTCTTAGATTTTATTTATGTATTAGCCATTAAACTGGAATTGACTAATATTTAAAAAGCGTTCAGAAATAAGTGATAAGACCAAGCAAACTTTCACGTTTTAGGTCTTTTCTTCTAATTATGCCATATTTTTTTTGAAATGTTATAAAACGAAACATTAGGCTTTATAGGAGCCATTAATCGACTGTAATACAAAACACTTCAAAAGCATAGTCTCTTTTCATTTGAAGTAATTTTTTTAATTTCTCTGTGCCAAGTATCATAATTATCTGTGAGAAGTGAGACTGTATTGTGTTGAAACTTTCTACACAGAGGCATAAAGGCATAACTCCGTGCCATGCAATGAAGGAAATGTTAAATAAATATTGCCATTTTCTGTTAAAAAAAAACTTCTGACAAAAAGAAGCAAGCCAAGAATTAGAAAATAGTTTATACTTCTTATACTAAACTTGCATTCATATATTACTACTGAACAAAAAAAGACATGTAAATTCTCTCAATTTGCTGTCCATAGATGGCTTTGACTTCTAAGACAAAAGAATACTGTCTATGAATAAATGTGTGATCAAACTAACTGGAATCTTTTCAAGTTAAAAACTCCACAAATCTAGGTCTATGTAGGACCCAAATCACAAGCTGGTTTGGAAGATCCTGAGACAAAATCATCTTCTGGTAATATTCAAAGAAAAATTCATTTTCGATAACAAAACAGAATCAAGTCACTTTTCATTACCTGAATTCACAGAAAATCGAATCCTAACCCAAACCTCCAAACAAGCAACTGACTCAGATAAACAGAGTCTTGACCATCTCCATAATTACTTTTCTCTTGTTGTTGTTGTTTAATGGTTACCAGTTAATTAAGTGACCTCTGTTGCAACAGCCATGTTCATGCAACTAATGTTTAGTTTAAAAATAATAACTGGAGGAAGCTGATCAAGGTCAGATTTTGTCCTTTGACAACTTTTAAATATATTTCCTTATATTTTCTTTCATGTTTTGAAACCCCTATTTTATTTAGCTTTACTATCAAGGAGGTGACAGTCTCTGTTTCATCTCCTTGTGGTAATGACAGATGGCTTCAACATTTATTCTAGTGCTCATAGATAGCACACTAATGCAATAGCCCCAAGCAAATTAAATGCACTCCGAGTTTTTTTTTTTACTAACTTACTGAGCCACTTTGAGTAAGTTTATGAACCTTTCTTTAACATCACTTTGGTTCCTCAGATTTCCTGGTATCTAGATGCTATTAAAAGACATAGTAAGATATATATTCTATAAAAAGTTGAAAGTGCTAAGATTTGATGTTTCTTGCACACTATGTGTGTATTATTTCATATAGTTTGCCTTCTTGCACCGTTTTTCTTCTGCATAAATTATTCCTTTAGATAGTCTCTTAAGTAGCCAGAGGAGAAAGAAACAAGAATGAAAGAAATCAATATATATATAGATGAATGAAAAAGGATCTTAATAGTAAGGGAACAAACTGGACTTGAATGAACAGGATAATTTTAGTTTGGGAAATTCAAGATGAAAAATATTTTAGCTATTGCTTCCAATGTAAAGAAATAAGGCAATAACACTTGTAACTATCACTAAAAAGTAAGGCATCACAATGCAAACAGTGTATTTTGGTGAGAGTTCAGTGGTAAGTTTTGTATCTTCTTAGTCAATGGCAGAATTAGGGAAACCTAGGAATATATCTGCAACTACACACCCCTTTTCAGTATTTACATATTATTTAGGCTTGAGAAAGTCCTATAGTTGATAAAAAGATCAAAATGTAACAGTAAATCAACAAACTTACAACATTTAACCTCAAATGGAGTTCTGGAATAACACATTCCATTGTAAAGTATTAAAACTTTAGAGTACTGATAAGATATTTTTGAAGGGGTAAACAGTTTTACTGAATTTAACTTTTCTTGGTTCTGAAAGTTTTAACTCCAGAGCCTTTGTTAACCTCAGGGAAAAAAATAAATATTTAAAAATTCTTTCCTGGTAACTTTAAGAATATTCTCCAACCATATGGTGAGGACTTCAATTCCAAAACCTAAGCAGAAATTTTAGAAAAAACAAAAGCATCAAGGAAATAATTGTAAGAAGTGTAACACTACCTGTTTTAAATTGAGCATAACTTCGTAATCTTTGAAGCAGTTTTCTCCAGCAATTTTTTGTGTGTTATCTGAAATAGCCATTAATTATCTAGTACAGTGTGTGCTGTGAGAAACACACAAAGAAGATTCAAGAGCAGAGTGGTTTGGTTACTAAAAGGAAAAAGAGCGCTTCACCAATTTACTGGATAGGTATTTTATCACAATCTTATTTTATCACAGTCTTATCTGAACTGGCTTCAGATTTCAACCAGCATTCTTTATAACAACTCCGTAACAATTTTCTGCCCTGATTTAAACAGCTTTAACAGCAGATTTTTGGCAAATATTTTACACTCTGTACACCCAATTGTCTCTGTAAATGATGTTTAGTGATCAAGATTCACCCTCAATCTTTACTGCCACCTGTCCATATTCTTGGGCACGCGCGCATACACACGCGCGTGTTCAGCGTTCACCAAAAAAGAGTAGAAACGAAGGTTCAAAATCTAGATAAACACTCATGCCCCCCATACAAAGAATGAAGTAAACACGGAAAAGAGTTTCTGGCTGGGTCAGGGTAGGACATTTACTGGATTGGAGTTGGAGCCTTTCTCGTGTTCCCAGGGCACTAACTAGCCAGAAGTCTTCCTCCAAGGAAGAAATAGCTAGGGGCTTTTCTACCCCGGTTTCTTTCTGGTCTAGTCCTGCGCCTCTCTCCTTCCCGCCTCAGTTTCCTTAGTTATACTAGGGGCACACATAAAAAGAAATAAAACTCCGTTCCTCCTCCCAATCTTTAAACTTATTTGGAGGGTACCGAAGTTTCCGCACAAATTTTGCGCGCAGTTCCCACGCGCTCA
Source organism: Bos indicus (assembly GCF_029378745.1). Classification (NCBI taxonomy): domain Eukaryota; kingdom Metazoa; phylum Chordata; class Mammalia; order Artiodactyla; family Bovidae; genus Bos; species Bos indicus. The sequence continues at coordinate 46,351,719 of NC_091771.1, forward strand.
CTTCGAGACTCCAACTTTCCCTGCTTTTTACTCGGCTTCTCTGAACTTCTCCCTCCGCAGCCAACGGTGGGGACAAGACGGTACAGTGAGAGTGGGTGGAAAGGATCACTTCTACCCCGAAACTGACAAGTTACCCCACTCCCGCCCCCTCTCGGTAGATCCTCCCCCAGTGAGCGTTCATTAGCATAAAACTGGTCCGGCCGGGCTCAGGGTCCCGTGGCCTCCAGGGTTCGCGCGCTTTGCGGGACCAGGGGAGCCACGGCACCGGTATTCAGGTCCACAGAGCATCCCAGAGCAAAATCTGCACCTGCTCATTGCGTGAGCTAATAACCTTAAAAAAAAAAAGGAAGGAAGGAAAGAACAGTTTGGAGAGAGAGCGAGACAGCCAACTGCTGTCTTCCCTCCCCATGTCTCCAGTTCAGCCTCCAAGAGTCCCAAGCACCCGGTCACCTCCCCCAACGGCAGGAACATTGCCGGTACCCTAGCGCCTGCCCCGGGCAAACGTACCCCTTTATCTTCTTTGCACACACACGCTCGCGCGCGCGCGCGCGCGGACACACGCACAGATGCGTGCACACACAGACCCCTCCCCTCCCCTCCGCAGGCTTGCCCTCGGGTCTTCAGGGCTGAACTCAATGTGAGTCCCCCGGGATTACTCTGGCCTCCCGGCCTCTGGGACCGTCCCCCTCCCGACCTCCAAGTGACCCACGTCCTAGGCTACCTCGCGGGGCGCTCACCCCTAGCGCGTCTTCCCGCTCCACGAACCCCGCGGGGCAGGGTTACGACCTCCCTCCGCCCCCAGGATCTAGCCCTGCGTCTCCGAGCAGCCGGGCCGGTGCCCGGCGCCTCGCGGTGGAACCCGGGTCCGAGGGAGCGCGCAAACACTGGCAGCAGCGCTGAAAGCGTTCCCCAGACGTCCGCGCAGCCCAGGAAGGGCGCTGTGGCCCCTGGAATGGCACCATCCGCCTCCTACCCGCCCAGTCCGCCCCGAGACTTGGGGTTCCCGCCAGCCACATCTGTCGAACCCCCGCGTCCGGGCGAGCAAGGGGCGGACCCGGCCGGAAGAGCGCGATCTGGGCAGGGTGAGGTGCCAACTTCTCAGAAAGGTCGGGAGCGGCCAGCGAGCCCCGAGGAAAGGGAGCAGAGGGCCGCGCTCGACCGGGGCGCGCGGAGAGAACGGAGCCAGGCAGAGAGCGAGGGAAGGGCGAGGGGACCGGTTGGGCAGGGACCAAGGCGGCGGAGACTTCCCTCCCCACCCCCACCGTCCCCCTGGCTCTTTACCTGGCGTTGGTGCAGTCATTGTAGAGGGTCTCGAAGTCCTTTCTGGAGATGAGTTTGCAGCGGTTCACTCCGGGCTGGATGGCGCCCAGTCCCCTCAGGATGCGAACCTGCTCCACATTGCACACCACCGGCGTGATCTCCAGCCGCTTCAGCTTGGTGTAGACCGTGTGCAAGCCCCCCACCAAGTGCTTCAGGAACAGGTCGAAAGCCTGGGGCAGGCAGATCAGCTCGCAGCCCTCCACCGTGAAGGAAGCCACTTTGGCCCCCCTCAGATCCACCATTTTGCACTCATTATTCTGGGGGGTGTTTTCCACTGGGGACGGGGTCGAGTACACGGGTTTGCCGGGGAGGGGGCCGCAGCTGCTGCTACTGCTACTGCTGCTGCTGCTGCTGCTGCTGCTACTGCTACTGCTACTGCCGCCGCCGCCGGTGCTCGCGTTGATGGGGGTGCTGGAGGCGCCAACGCCGCCGCCGGCGCTGATGCTGCCGCCGCCGCCGCCGCCGCCGCCGCCCGCGGTCGCCAGGCTGGGGTTGCAGCCGCCGCCGCCGCCGCCTCCGTTGCCCGCGCTGCCGCCGCCGCCGCCGCCTCCGCTGCCCACGCCGCCGCCGCCGCCGGTGGAGGTGACTGTGCCCGCCGCCGCCGCCGCCGCCGCCGCCGCCGAAGCGATGGGCTCCGGCCGGAACAGAGTTGGCCCCGAGGACGCCGGGGGCCCGATGGACGGAGCCGGAGACGAGGTCGCAGAGGAGGTGGAGGTGGTGGTGCCGGAGGAGGAAGCAGACGTGGAGATCGGGGGTTGAGGGGGGACCAGCTGGGTCGGAGGGATCAAAGCCGCCGGCACTGCCATGGTCACATATAAGGGGGAAACAGAAGGAGGAGAAGCGAGGGGAAAAGTTGCCACACACACACCCCCGGGGAGGGCGAGGGAGGGAGAAAAGGGGGGAGGGAGAAGGAGCTAGGGGGCCACAACCACCACAACTCTGGGAGAGAAGAGAAGAGAAAGGGACAGAAGGGGGGAAAGGAGGTGAGGGTGAGAGAGCGAGCGAGCGCAAAAGGGGCGAGCGAGAGAGGCGCTCTGGAGAGAAACGCACAAAAGTGTCCCGCAAGTCGAAATGTGAGTCCTCTCCGGGGGCTGGGATCGGGGGTTGGTGGGGAGGGGGGGGGGGGTCGGGCGGGGGCGGGAAGGGTCGGCTGTGGTTGTGTGGGTCCCGCTCTCTAGCACAAAGTTAAGGATGAAGGTGAAAAGGAGGAGGTTTGAAGGACTTGGGTTCTCCCTGGCAAGTACATTGATCAAAGATTGAGAGGGGAATGACAGAGAGAAAATGAGCTGAAAAGTGCAGGCTGCCGGCTGGACGAGTTGTTGTTGTCACACGGTGCAGAGGGGAGGAGCTCCGGAAACTTGAAATACCCTTTGAAGCCGCAAAAACCTCACTCACTAGTATTAACCCAAATTATCCAACCAGGAACTCGGAGCAGAGACTCCGAGAGCGCGAGACCCAGAGAAAGCGAGAGAGCGGGGGAAAAGGGCGGGGAGGGGGGAGAATAAGGAAAGAAACTATGGGAGGGACCGCGAGGAAAAGCCGAGACCCAGAAGTGGCGATCAGAAAGAGAGACCATCTACTTTTCTACTACCGTTAGATTGCATGTCTTAATATTACATTTCGTCTGAGAAGACTCGTAATTTTTTCCAAAACCGTCTAAGCAATCGCCTGCCAACTTAAAGAGGAGCCAGAGCGCTCCGAGCTCTCCTTCAAGGGATTTAGGATGTATCTTGGCTTTTTTTTTTTTTTTTTGGCAAGAGACATAAATGAAAACACATCCCCTGACTTCATGATTATTAAGAAATTATTTTGAGGAAAATCCACATGAAGCAAAGCGTATGTTTTCTGTATCTGATTATTTTATCTGTCGACTCAACTATTTATTTGTTTAAAGGTAGTGAAAATTCCAGGAGAGTTTTCAATTTGGGGGGGGAAAGTCAGTCTGAAATAGCTTAAGAATCATGGAATGCTCTGTATTCAATTCTTTATTTCCTAATAGATTCTGGAAAGAAAGAAATGCTTGCTACAGAAATGTGGATGGTTCAGGATAACTTCACTTTCGCCCCAAAGGTCAGAAATGCCAATCATATGAAGAGAATTCGAAGAGATCAGGCATCCCTGAAGATTTAGAAAGTGGGGGAGGGGGTGAAGAAAGCCCTACTTTTTCTTACCTAAAACTCTATAAGTAATTAACCCGTCTTGCATAGACGCCAACCATCTTCTCGTCCTTTAAGACCTAAGGCTAGTTGCTAATGTGTTATTTGAATAAATATATATATATCTATATATGTAGATATATAGATATATATATTCACATATATTTGAAGACTATCATTGTATTTTGGGAAAGTCCTTCTCAATTTGCAGAAATATGTTTTGTAAATAATGAACAAAAACAAAGCTCACTAGTTGACTTGTAAAGGCAGAAAGGGTAGCTATGCTTAAAAACATTGGGCTGAGTTTAGGGTCACTCTCTTCCTGTTTGCCTTCCTCTTTGCTTTTCTTCCCTTTTCTAACTTGTTGCATGGAAGTGCTATTTATTCAAAAAATTTGACCAATCTCTGATTTGAGCACAAGTCAAGTCTGTTCTCGGTTTATATCACTAGGAATCTTAAATAATTAGGCTTTAAACCTGTCTGCACATGTTCATTAACTTCACAAGATAGAAACAATGCTTTAGCATTTGACAGATTTCAAAAATAAACTATTAGCATCAGATTCACAGTTTAGTATTGAAATTATTATCACATTTCTTTTTATCTTTTTAATTCTTTAACCTTTTTGAAGTCTACTGTCAAAAGGTGTAGGAAATATTTATAGAGAAATAGGGCACTATTGACTTATTTGTCTAAGTTTATACTAAACTTTTGGGGATAAAGCAGTTATATCAGGAGGCTTTCCTGGGTCATAAGAATTCAAAAAATTGATTGTTGCTAAAAAGTAGATTAACTTCTATAAGATAGCTAAAGTGTATACAGTTGTTTTGCCTAGTTAGCCAATGTAGTTTGATATATTCAGAAATAATTTATATCAATTTTCACTCTTATCTGACTTCAGTTAAAAGTAGGGATTGGACATACATTACATAAATCAGAACACTTCTTTAAGTATTTAAGCCTGTTTTGGGCAACAATGCCTTTTTTTTTTTTAATTCCAAATGACTATGTTAATCAGTAGAGTTGAGAAAGAAGATATTAAGTCCTGAGAAACTAATTTTATTTTGGAATTGCATGCACAACTTAAACAAACTTGCTATAGTTTTTAAAATGCTAAACTAGTTTCTTCATTTTAAATTCTAGTCCTGCAAATGGAAAAAAATTGAAATTAAATGCCCCAAATCTGCTCTAAGTATTCTCATTTCTCACATTTCCTTAAACTGTCACTCACTCAATACCTGCCACTCTCAGAAGCCATGGACAGGGAGTAATGATAGCTGACCATGCCATAATCCCACCCAACATCAAAGCAAAGTCCAAATTTTCTGCAGGAAAACCTGTGTCTCCCAGCATGTGCTCCATTCAGAGGCAAGGCTTGGGGAGCTGGCCCCGACCTGAGTGGGAGCTTCCTCCCCCTCACCCCCATCTCAGGTCTCTGAAGTGGTTTTGTTTTTGTTTTTTAGGAACTACCACGTACCCCTTTGATCAAACAGTAGTATTAGAAAAGGCACATAATGCAAATTAAAATATTCAGGAAAGAAAACCCTAGAAAAAATTCAAATTTTTTCCTTTCCTGTTTTTTTTTTCTTTTTTTGAGAAATATTACCGATGATTAAGGCAAATGTTATTTCGTAACAGTAGATAAATCAACTGCACAGATTTCAAATTCCCACTCTTCGTATCACATCTTTAGGTTTTCAAGCTTTTGTCTTGTTTGTTTATTGTTTTCCATCTCTGGTTGGTTCAAGTCCTCTCCTTCCATCTCCTCCTCTCCAACCTTCACTCGATTTGCATAAGCAAAACTCAAAGTACTGTAACTGATATTAGAAAATTCTCCCTGTGTGTTGTGAAGACGTATTGTGCTGAAATCAATAAGACTGTTTAAAATTCAAAGACCTGCAAATCGTTCTGTTTGTCCTTTGATAGGGCCTGTGCTGATTAAAATGCTACCAAGAAAGCTTAATTGCTGCACTAATTAAGAAGTCTTTAATTTCTTTCCTAGGATATCGTTTGAAGCCGAGCTTGTACCAGTTCAGGGAAGGTATTTTCTTCCCTCCCTCTGCCCCCTCCTGGCCCCTCCCTTCCCCTTCCCCCTCCTTCCGTGGCCCCGACGATATCCCTGTGAATGGAAACTAATAGAGAGAGTGGTCTCAAGGCTCACCATCTATTACTTAACAAAAATCGGCACAGAAGACAGAGTCCCCTGCAGTAGGAAATGCAGTTTTGAGAAGAGCTATAAGGTTGCAGGAGACAGTGAGGAAATACAGAGTAGCTGTTGCAGCAAAAGTCCCGGTGAATACCTGGGTGACAACAGGCACTTTAGCCTGAAGATGAGGGCATCCTATTTGGTTAAAAGGGACAGTGACAAGGAAATGCTTCTGTTGAAACAGGGAAACATAAAAATGTACTTTCAAATCTGTGGTTTAAAAACGAAGAATAAATCTGTAGAAAGGTGGACTTAGAATTGGGATTTGGTGAGTATCATTTTATTTTCTAAGTATAAAAACAGGAATTCTATGGGGATTCATTTTTGACCCTTTTTATAACCCAGGAAGGCAGAGCACTGTATTACATCCATTCCATCTTTATCTATTGACCTATTTTATTCACTGATTTCTCAAGTGGGGAAACTGACTAAATGATTTCACAAAGCTTTCTCTGTAATCAATAGTCATTTTTAAGGTTTATTCATGCTGCATTATAATTCTGGTAAATGACTGCAAAGTAGAAGATTGTAAGATAGATACAAATATTGACAAAGCCAGGATAAGTCATGTCTTTAAATCTTTAGGGCTTCAATATAGCAATTGATATAGTTAAGACTGAAAATGGGGATTTCATAGAATATAAAAATACTAAAATGATCGAGTAACTCTTAAAGGCAATACATATCTGAATGTTTCTTGAACATCTCAAAATTTCCTGAAAGCTTTAAGTATCCTCTCTTTACACATCACTAAATGAAACAGAAACAATTTAGGAATATGCAGAAAGGGGAACAAGAAAAGGCTCCCCGCAATTTTATTCTTTTATTTTTTCCCCAAGTTCAATTAGAAGCATGCACAGAAAAATACAGATGTATATTTCAGATAGATACTGAATTCCTTTCAGTGACAGGACAAGGAGATAACATGCTTAATAGATTCAAAGGGAGACTTACCATTCCAAGCACGACGTCACTCTAATTATGTTTACTCTAATTGAAAGCAAGGTTTTTTGGAATCTGAAATTACTTTCAGAATTTTTTTTTAAATAATGCAAGTGGATCAAATGTTGATCACAAGCATTTCAATCTTTCAAAATGTATTGGAAAATTAAATGAAAAGTGGAGTTTGGTACAAACAATGCCCCAGGGCAAAAAACAACTAACACTAGATTTTCCAGTCCAGCCATAACACAAATCAATTTGAGCACACTTCTATGGCCAGACTGCCAGATTGTTATGACTGCTAATTCACTCAATCAAAGAGTGCATTAGCACACCCGGCACAAATAGCTTTAACAATAGGGTGCACTTCTGAACAATTCTAAGATATAGCACAACGGAGAAGTAAAGAGTAAGATCATTTTTACATCTGCATATGTACTAATGGACCTCTTCCTCAATAGGAAAAAAAAAAATACAAACTTCAGGCAGAGGTTTATAAAACAGCTCTCCAAGTTTGGCAAATCTAGAAAGATAACAGGGTACCAGTAGTTGACTGACTTTGTTAAACGTTTCTCAGGAGAGAGTCCAAAATTGATGTTTGCCCTTCAGTAGTAAATCATTGAAGATGGAGAAATTATGCCAAGTAACTCTCTCAAGCCTTTTTAACTCAGTCACAGGGCCTTACCATCAGCTCATCAGATAAACCCTGACTACCTTAAGCAAAGACTTCTCTACTTTTACGCTTCCTGTCTCTGCTCTCCCCACTTGGGGTTCCAACTTCTGATTTAGAGTCTCACTTCTACAATCTCCCTCTTTTCCAGTTCCTACCTTTCCTCAAACAAGGAATAAGGCTTTTATCTCAAGGATAGTTCTCTAATCAGATGCAGAGAGCTTGGTGATAAATTACCTAAAGGACAGAAGGTGGGAAGCTGAACACGTTATAACTTGAAGCGCTCAAACTTTGTATTACAAACTTCCAGTCTTAATAAAGAAGTGGTTAAAATTATTATAAATAACTCAGACTTGTTTTTCAGCATGGAAATGCATGGGCCATATGTATGCTTACTGAATATATACAGTAATTACCCCGTCATATTCACATTTACCTAGATGTCAGAACCAAATGGCACAATTTGACACCACTGTTTCCTCCCTCAATCTTCTATCCTCACCCCCTTTTCTCCTGGTTCAGAATGAAGGGGACATGTGGCTAAAAATACTTAGCTGATTATGGAGCATATTGTAAGAAATCTCTAAACTCAAGTCGAGGGAGAAAAGGAAAATAGTTAGAGGAGCAAAGAGGAGAACAGTTACAAAGAAGAAAATCATCGTGGACTGGTTTTCCTTATTCCACACTGCACCATTCCTATGACAAGTAGTCAGCTCTGCATAATAATTTAGTTATACTCACCCATCACTACATCCAGCACTAAGCATCTAATTCCATCTGTGGTCTGTGGATTGGTATTAAGAGTTGTCCAGGCAAATATTTGATAATAATAATAAAGTGAGATCATTTTAGAGTTGGATTGTAAAAGGAAGCCACAACAAAAATAGTATAAATTGAGATTAATTCCCTTCATTTCTTAAATCAGGCCATGATAAGGATGGCAGACTGTACTGAAGGTCAAAAAGTCAGGCAGATATTTAAATCCCTGGTTTTCTAGGAAACATTGGACCTTCAATTGCACCTTTTCATATATGCATTTTCTAATTGTCATACTCCTTTCTCTTTAAAAAGCCAAAAAGTCATTTTTCTCTAAAGAAGTTCAGTATTGGGACTCACTTGACATAGTTAGACAATAGTTGTACATAGTTGGAAATGGAGGTGGAAAGAAGTCATGTAGTGTAAATGCATGTTTAATTTAAAACATAAAATATGGTATAATTTGCAATGTTAGGAGAAATGTATTAAACTTGATTATAAAAGTTTATACTGATTCACTGCTTTTCTGAGATTGTTTGTACTTATTATCGTGGTCTTTTTCCTTTCTCTTTGCTTTATTAAATAAAAGAAGAGGTCATTGTCCAGCAAATAGCCTATAAAAATTGTTCTATTTGAAGTCAGAAATTTCAAGGATTGTTAAAAAAGAATAAACTGTTTATTTATTTATTGCCCTTCAGAACAAAGAGTTTTTTTTTTTAAGTTGAAAGAATAACAATTGCCACCTTCCAGCTCAAGATCTTGTATGTCAAGTTTCAGCCTAGAGCAAATTTTTACAACAAGTTATAAACCCCCTGTAACAGAGGGTTTATTATAATGGAAGTGCTGACACAACCTTAACTATAGCGTTGTAAACGGCTATGCTATAATATCCATTAAGCAGAAAGAAAAATAAGCTGGCTGATCAATAATTTATACAAAGAGTACCAACTGCAGACATAATAACTGTAATGTTTGCAAAGCAATCTCTCTGCTCTCCAGGCCTAACAGTAAACGCAAACTAGCAACGCTGTTAATTTCCAACTCCTACAGATAAGAATACAAACAAATTACTTAAAATTATATTTTGCTCAACATTTAGCATGCCTCGATGGGATAAAATAAAATTTAATTATGATGCAACTTGTGCCGGATGCAAAGCTGTTTTGTTTCCCAGCACATTTTATTATGAAAGGACATTCATTTGGAACATCAATTATGGGGAAATAGTATGTTTCAGTGAGTTGACTTGGGTCAGGCAGGCTCTTCTAAGAGTTATTCAGACATGGAAACAGATTGACACTGTTTAACTTCAAAGAAAGTTACAGGGTTTTACAGAGCCACAACCTGAAATACAATCCTGCGAGCTCTGATCCGAGTCAACTGTCAGTAAAAACACACCTTGTTGTTAGAGTTCATGAGAAAAAAGACGTTGGTTTAGAAAATGTGGCCATCATTAACAACCAGTGAATCCTGAAGTGCTCAATTAATGGCCAGCCTCCTTTGCGTAGAAGTGAGATGAGTCATTTCTACCTAAAAATGGTAGACCGTAAGATGTGAGCATTATCTTCTTTTCTGGAAAATTCTGAAAAATAGAATTTAGTGGACATCCATATTTGTTACCACTTTGCCTTTTGTAGTGTTTATGTAGATGTGTCATTTTGATCATTTTGTTTCTGTTGATGGCTTTTAAAGCAAGAAAAGAAGATTTGAGAAGAGTCGAAGCAGGGAATGGAATTGAAAGATCCCAAAGTGCCCACAATGTACCTACTCAAGGCTGAACCGGACCATACATTTCTGAGGTTCACATATCCATCAGTCTTTTTGTCTGTTCATTTCCTGGGGGTGTGTGGAACCCAGTAGAACGAAGAGACTTTGCTATCAAAGTTGTAAAATGGTATATTACCCTGTGAGCAATTGCACTTGGAAAGGAACCAGTAATTTATATGAGAAGTGTTTAAGATTGCCTGCTCACTCAGTGATCCATGCCAGGTCAGTTCCAGTAATGCCAGAAAACAAAAGGAGGTGCACATCCCTGGGAAAAAGACACCTTATACGCCTTAAGAGCTCGTGAAGGGAAGCACTCAAATGCCATTTTCTCAAATGAACTGGTCATTACCATTTAAAATCCTGAGGGCTGTGAGACTGGGGAGGAGGGAAAGAATTTTTCTTTTGATTTAACAGGGCTCTGAAGTCCTAGTTTTTAAGGGGAAGGTGTTTTGTTGTGACTGTCTCAGCCCTGTGCTTTAGCAAAGGTTAAATCCTGACACAGAAGTGCATTTTCGAACAGCAGAATGGAAAAGGATGAACACAACTGCTCTGAGAATGTGCCTGGCCATCTGAAAAATATGCCAATGAACTTATTTACAAAACCAAAATAAACTCAGAAGCACAGAAAACAAATTATGGTTAACACAGGGGGTGGGAAGTGATGGAGGGGGAGAGATAAATTAGGAGTCTGGGGTTAAAATATATATGCTACATACATAAAATAGTAAACCACAAGGGCTTTCTGTAGAGTACAGTGAACTACACTCAATGTCTTATAATAACCTATAATGGAAAATAATCTGGAAAATGTATATATATATATATATGCATGTATAATCACATCACTTTGCTGAACCCTTAAAACTAACACACATTGTAAATGAACTCTACTTCAATTATAAATAAAATAAAACATTCTTTCAGCTTAGGTGTTCAGTCGTGTCCAACTGTTTGTAACCCCATGGACCGCAGCACGCCAGGCCTCCCTGTCCATCATCATCTCCTGGAGTTTGCTCAGACTCATGTCCATTAAGTCGGTGAAGCCATCCAACCACCTCATCCTCTGTTGTCCCCTTCTCCTCCTGCCTTCAATCTTTCCCAGCATCAGGGTCTTTTCTAATAAGTCAATTATTCACATCAGGTGGCCAAAGTATTAGAGTTTCAGCTTCAGCATCAGTCCTTCCAATGACTATTCAGGACTGATTTCCTTTAGGACTGACTGGATTGATCTCACTGAAGTCCAAGGGACTCTCAAGATTCTTTTCCAACACCACAATTCAAAAGCATCAGTTCTTCAGCACTCAGCTTCCTTTATGGTCCAACTCTCACATCCATACATGACTACTGGAAAAACCATAGCTTTGACTACATGGACGTTTGTCGGCAAAGTAATGTCTCTGCTCTTTAATATGCTCTCTAGGTTTGTCAAAGCTTTTCTTCCAAGGAGCAAACATCTTTTAATTTCATGGCTACAGTCACCATCTGCAGTGATTTTGGAACCTAAGAAAATAAAGTCTGTCACTATTTCCATTGTTTCCCCATCTATTTGCCATGAAGTGTTGGGACTGGATGCCATGATCTTCATTTTTTGAATGTTGAGTTTTAATACTTCAATTATAAGTAAAATAAAATATTCTTATACTTCAATAAAGACTAAATAAAATTTAGATATTAACTGTTAAAAATTACCAGCACAGAGAGTAATACATGCTCTGCTAATAATATCTATGCCAGGTTCTGAGTTGTTATTATTAATTTTTTGTTTGACTTGGTTATCTCATATCAACCCCTATATCCACCAGTTTACTGAAGAGGACTGTGGGACACTGGAAGAGTGCTGTATAAAAACTAGTTTCTGGGAATTCTTCACAGGCCTCCTTATTCTGGTGTAACATAATCAAAGTATGGACTCTGAGTATACTGACATCGAGGGAGAGGGTTGCATCACTGCCATCCTCAGTCTCAAGCTTTCCCCATATGTTATAAAAGCATTTTAGTTTTTGAACCAAAGTTCAATTCATTCACATGCCCAGCATAACCCCACTTGAGTGTTTAAAGAAGGAAGTAGGAGAACAATCATTTCCTATATAAGTCAGAATTTATAATTCATTGATTTGCTCAAGACTCAGCACATCCAGGAATCTTTGCAGATAATAACTATCACTGTGCATTCTGATGGGTAAGGCAATTATATTAGGCTTTTACACTTGTTGATATGTTTCTCTTCAGGTGGTCTCAAGTCATTCCCATTCTTTTCAGATAGAGAATATAATGCTTAGCCCTTGCTGGGTGCTCAATAAAAGTCAGCTGGGTAATTAAAACTGCTTCTACATTATGCCACTCGTTTCCTTTGTCCCCAAATTGTGTAAACTGCTCATTCCCCAAATCCTATATCATTTGATTCAGACCAGGATATTGAAGACTCACAAAATTTAGTTATGCTCATTTCTGTTCTAATATGCCATCAAGTTAGAAAAATTCTTGAGGCAAAAAGCTAGAAATGCTAATAAATTGGGTTTCAAAGAGCTGGGAAAGATAATCTTAGTCCTGTAACAAAGGTTTGCATCTGAGCCCCATAAAGAACATCTTTTTTTAGTCATTCAGGAGTCATTGAGGAGTCTTCATCAAGACTGAAAATATAAATGAAAATATACTCTAAAGGGGGCTTCTCTGGTGGCTCAAATGATAAAGAATCTGCCTGCAATGCAGAAGACCTGGGTTTGATTTATAGGTCAGGAAGATCTCCTGGAGAAGAGAATGGCAACCCACTACAGTATTCTTGCCTTGAATATCCCACGGACAGAGGAACCTGGCAGGATACAGTTCATAGGGTCGCAAAGAGACACGACTAACATTTTCTTTTTTCTTTATACTCTGAAGCGTTGCTACAGATGATGAGAAAAAGTAAGTTCGTGTGTGAAACTCTGCTTCCCATATGTGAGTAAGCACAGAGTGTAAGCAATTATTTGTATGTTTTTTTTTTTTTAACACTGCCATCACTTTAATATTCTTAACAAAACTCACTTATTTTTTAATATAGGTCACTGAGGATGTAAGAAGAAAAAGATATTCATGCTGATCAGAATTTCGTATTATTATCTCAGTTGCATCTTTTGACTATCATTGCATCATTGAAATTTTGTGTTAGGGGAGTCTGCAAATCCTTGGATTACAGAATTTATCACATCATTTCCTCTTCCAGTGACCATGGTTTCCTCTTCCAGAAACCATCACAGATGGTTCTCTGTTTCTCCTCTCAGAGCTCGGAGGCAACCTCAGAACTTTCCCAGTATGGGGAGCCTCTCACCCGCAGCCCGCTGTACCCATCTGTGATCTTGCAAAAGAGGAAGCTGACAATTAACAAAATATGAGAGCTTCCCTTTATACTCACAGGAATTGAGGCTTAAGACAGGTATAAGATTCAAATCCTCATTGTTTTTTCCCCTAGCTATCCTTGAAGGAGACTACTGTGATGTAAGCAGAGGAAAAAATTTTTTTTCATTTCATGTATAAGGGAACTGAGACAATAATAGACCGACCTTTGGATCTAGACCAATGCTTCTCTACCTATTTCTGTCACCTGTATAACGCATTTCTATAAGGTCTAATAGAGCCATGAAATGTGTTCTCAGTGGGTGCTTGGATGTGCTTATGCGCTTCAATGCATCATGATTAGAAGGGAGACTTCTAAAAAGGAATTGGAGAAATACTGGAATTTTGAAGCTCTGAAATACTGGAGAAATACTGTTGTTTTAGGAACAAGATTTTAGGATCTTGAGAAATACTTAACCAGTACATGATATTAGAAAGTTAGTCAAACTGCAAAAGCCCTGGGGTTCCTTGGTTTTTGTGACTACCCCTGGTTTCCTTAGGTTAGACACGGCATCATGCATGCCTACTCAGTTGCTAACTTGCGTCTGTCTGACTTTGCAACCCCATAAACTGTAGCCCTTCAGGCTCCTCTGTCCATGGACTTTCCCAGGCAAGAATACTGGAGTGGGTTGCCATCTCCTTCTCCAGAGGATCTTTGCAGCCCAGGGATCAAACCCATGTCTCCTGCACTGGCAGGTGGGTTCTTTACCACTGAGCCACCTGGAAAGCCCCAGAATATGGCAGCATCCACCAATGAAACTGGCTTGCTGAAGTGCTTTGCAGAATCAGCCATTAAACTGGCAGCTGATCTTGTAAATACACTACTTTTCTGTAGTATCTTACCAGACTTGGTTTGCTTTTCCGCAGAGGACTAGACAGCCTCTTTCTCTTATCCTTTTTCTAATCCTGATTTCAGAAAGGTCACTCTGCTTTTCCAAAAGATGATTCAAGGATCGCTCACAAGCAATTCCCAACAGAGCAATACCATGCCCTCCTGCTGCCCCATTTAAATTGTCTAAACTGCAGGGCTTTTTCATTTACTCTCCCTTTAGAGTGAAGCTGCAAAGCTGAGAGGACTTGAATGGCCTTATATCTTCAAAGAAGTGCCTTGAGCTCTGGAATGCCACAGAGTGGGAGAAACCACCGAACACCAGGAAATGTCAACAATGTGACAGGAACGCCTGGGCAGGTGATTAGGGCCTTACTTTAGGTATTTTCTAGAACAAGACTACCAACACAGTTGAATAAGAAATGGGTCTTTTTTCCGACAGAAACTAACTGATTTTGAAACACATTGTTAACAGTGCGTGCATAAATTTAAGGACACACTTTGCAGGTAATTCTTTATTATACTTTGATATTAAGTGATTTGATTGATATATTAATAACTATTACTAAAGAAAAATTAAAATTTACAAAAATATGAATTTCGGTCCTAATGTCAATAGAAAGCTCTGGACTTTGACCACATAAATCATTAAAAAAGACATAAGATCAAACTAATTTTAATAGCTAAGCTCATTTACATTTATTGGTGGTCTATTTCAAGCATATCTTAAAGGAGAACTAAATTGTTCCCAAACACTATATGCCAAGAGTAGCATTTAGAAGTTTAGTTACTTCTGAGCACAGAATATGAAAACACAGAATTAATAATTATAATTGATAAACTTCATTGTAAATATAGTAGGTATTTTTCAGTAACTAAACAATGCATTTTTCAGTAACTAAACGATGCATTCAGTAACTAAACAAAAGTATTTTATATGCAAATATAAAGAAATGAACTCCTGTCTTCAATGTTGATTTTAACCTTAATATTTAGAAATAATCATCATCAGTTTCTTGATAACTTTTCTTAATCAGAATGTCCTCATAAATCTACTACTTGCTGAATATCCAAAAGAAGCCTCCAATCAGGAACAGTCAAAAGCAAATACACAAAGTGATGTTTATACATACTGGATTTATGTGTGCTAATTTGATTAGCCATCATAAACCATAAGACATTCAAAATCAACAACAAACAATGCTGTATTTAAAGTCCTCTAACTATGAACTGTACTTACGCTGTTCAGTTTTAAAGATCATATTTTCTATGAAAAGATACTTATATTTTTATAGGGTGATAATCTCATATTACAATATGATCAATAAAATGTCTTTTCATAGTTATTTAGACACACAAAAACAGTTTCAAGGAATTTCTTTACAACACCCGTGCACACATGCCTATTTTCAGAATTTTCAAAATAGCAATTACTTCCTTAGATTTATAGCCTATAACCCATAGCAGTTTGGTATCCAAAGCTGAAATACTTTTTGTTTCTATGTAAGTGATTTTAATCTAAAAAGCACTTAATAATCATAACAACACAGCAAAAGTTTGTTTCATAAACACTTTATTATCAACCTTTGTTTTCTGATACAATGCTTTAAAAATACCCTCTGTTGTATAAAGGACATTGTTGCAAAAAGGCAGTTCAAAACTTGTCCTTCCCTTCCTTTCATTGATCTGTTGCCTCTTAGGTAATATGAACAGCTGTCTCCAGCTCACCCACAGGCAAGCTGAACATAATAATAAGGTTGTGTTACTGGCCTGTATCTATGAATGATTATACAGTGGGTGCCAATTCTTTTCCATTAAAGATAAGGTAACAAAGATACCGTAGAGAAGTAGGCTGGTTAACAAAAACAAGGGAGTGCTTTCTGACTTTAAGATTTAGTTATTTCTCAGTAACCACAGAGTTTCTCTTTCAGTTGGGTTTCCAATAAGGTGAAGGTGCCCTCTGTAGGAGACTCCCAGTAAATGCTTTTTCTTTATATTTGGTTGACAGTGTACAAGCGTTCCCTCCCATTTTCCAGTTTATAAACAAACACAGTATCTGTGCTAACAAGTATGAGCTCTTTATAAATCTTAGAGGGAAATTAGTATAAAGCCTGCAATCAATTATGCAAATCTAATGCCTTTCCAAAATGAGAGAAATCGGACACTAAAAGAGTTGTACAGCACACAGTGGTGTTGGCTATTTACTGACATCATGGTGTGTAATAGAGTGGATGCTATAAATTCAGAGGAGTTGCTGAAAGCAGGAAGACAGAAGGTCTTTCTTGGCATAGTTGAGTGAATAGTGGATCTAAACAGAAGAATCCACGTGCGGAAAGACACATTCGCCACCTAATAAATACACCTCCCCAAAAGGTCTTCTTATCTTCCCTTCTTATAAAGGTTACCATAATGCAGATTCATTATCAGTCCCACTGGGCAGCATATAGCTCAGTAAGAAATTGCTTTTGTTAGCATGCTCCTAGAAAGAGATTAGCTGTTTCACCAGATCTCTTGGGGCTCTTTGAAATTTGGGGAATTCTCTCTGTAATTTAAAATGGAAGTTAAAGCCAATGTGAATAGACTAGGGAAAATCTCACAAATTAAACCTCTCCATCTGGAAGTTTCTTCATTACTCATTGCAAAAGTACAGGCTGAATCACTTTTGGTCCAGGTAGGAGAAAGTTTACCAGCTATGATGCAATTACATATACATTAATGCTTTCAGAATTATGCATTTCATTTGCAAAGAAAAAGCCTAAAATTTAAATTCAGAGCAACAATTTGGATTTAATTTTCAGTTTTTATTCACTTTGCATATTGCTTAAAGTTTATCACTAAAGTGATCTATTTATACTTTTCTGGACTATGACTTTAGCCCCTGTGGAATGTGTGTAGGAGAGGCTGGTATCACCTGTATTATAAATTAGAGGATGGACAGGTGGGGAATATCTGCCTCCTTTTACCTACCCGACGGCATTTGTCCTTCAGTATCATTTCAAGCATCCCCTTCTCATAGATCCTGGGTCCATACCTCAACTGACTGGCACTGGGTCCATACATCAACTTGAGCAATAACACTTACGGAGAGATTACTATAGCCTGGCACTCTGATAAACATTTTATATACATTATTTAATCCTTGCAGTACATGAGACTGGTAGGCAATTACTATTATCCCAAAGAAAACATAAGGACACTGAGGCTTGAGAGGTCGAATTACTTGTCCAGTCTATCCCAGGATCTGCTTTCTCTCCCACTACGATACACTTTCTTCTGAATCTCACTTATTTTCCCACCTGACTGTCTTTCACACACTCAACTTACTTGCATCTCCGGCTTCCTAACACAACTGTCTGATGAGTCCCCAGCCAGGACTCTCACAGAAATCTGCTGTCCCTCTGGATGATCGAGCATTACTAAAGATGCTCCCACAGCTATGCAGATTGGTATCCTTAATTACTCATGACTCTTAGATGCCAGCTTTCAATTTAAGCTAGTTTATCCAGAAAGGGTTCTGAGTAAGCTCACATCATGTTAATAGGAGGTCAGGGCTCCCGTTGGTCTCAGAGATGAATAGAGCCAGAGAAGAAAATCCCACCTCACAGCATGTCTGACCACTAAAGACACATTTTTTTCTAGATGCCTTCCTCAGTTTCTCAGTCTGGCTTCTTCCATATAGCTGAACTCATGGTGCCTAGTGGCTACCATGCTCAGTGCTTCTGATACTCTACCAGAGGATGGACTGAGTTTGGCTTTCCTGATCCCTAAGGTCAGAAATCCAAGACAGGGCTCTGATTGGATCTTCTTGGAGAAGTTATATTCTGGATGAAAGAATTTGTCAAGGGCAGTATTAGATAGTGGTTAAGAATGTAATGATTCATGGAATCGCTAGGAGACAGACACAACTGAGCGACTGCACTGAACTGAACTGAACTGAAGAATGTATGGGGTGTAAAGTAACACAGCTAGAATTCAAAACCCAGTCTGTGTGTGACCCAGGACCAGTTTACATTCTGTGCCTCAATTTTCTTATCTGAACAAAAGGAGATAATAATTGTACCTACTTCATTGCATTTTTATGATAATTAAATAAGTTAGCTTAAAAAAAAAAAAAAAACTTTGACTATAGTGCCTGTTGTTTAGTGGCTAAACAACAGTGACTCTTTATGACCCCATGGACTGCAGCACACCAGGCTTCCCTGTCCTTCACTATCTCCTGGAGCTTGCTCAAACTCATGTCCATTGAGTCTGTGATGCCATCCAACCATCTCATCCTCTGTTGTCCCCTTCTCCTTCTGCCCTCAATCTTTCCCGGCATCAGGGTCTTTTCCAATGAGTCAGCTCTTCCCATCAGGTACGATGGGAAGTATCAGAGCTTCAGTTTTAGTATCAGTCCTTCTAATGAATATTCAAGGTTGATGCCCTTTGGGATTGACTGGTTTGATCTCTTTGCTATCCAAGGGCCTCTCAAGAGTCTTCTCCGGAACCACTCTATAAGTATTATTTGAGAGCATCAATGTATTAGTTATCACTGATTGTTCAGGTCTTGAGGTTGAGAAAAATATCCACTCACAGTTGACTCACTGTAGCCAAATAGGAAGAGTAAATTAAAAGCATTGAAACTCCCTCATTTGAGGGATATGTTGAGTGTGAGGGCTGGGAATTTTTCTAGAAGGGGGACATTTTCCTAGAAGAAAGGCTGAGAAGTGCTAGACAAACAAATCATCAGATGCCAACTATACAATTATGAAAAATATATCATCTCCTGTACCAATGAAAGCCCATCAACAATCCTTTTGTGTGCCCTTGATTAACTCCATGTCTTCTTTCCTTCAGTGATAATTCTAAAACTTTTTCTAATGTTAAACCTTTTACTCCTCATGTTGTTGTTTTAGTTGCTAAGTCGTGTCCAACTCTTTTGTGATACTATGGACGATAGCCCACCAGGCTTCTCTGTCCATGGGATTTTCCAGGCAAGAATAATGGAGTGGGTTGCCATGCTCTCCTCCAGGGGATCTTTCTGGTCCAGGATTAGAACTGTGTCTCCTGCACTGGCAGGCAGGTTCTTTACCACTGAGCCATCATGGAAGACTTATTGCTCATGTACTCAATCTATATTCTCTAATGATAGTCCTTTTGGTGTAACAGGAAATTCATGAT
Organism: Bos indicus; assembly: GCF_029378745.1. NCBI lineage: Eukaryota > Metazoa > Chordata > Mammalia > Artiodactyla > Bovidae > Bos > Bos indicus. The sequence continues at coordinate 46,370,897 of NC_091771.1, forward strand.
TGTCAAGTCCTCACCTTTTCTTGCTTGGATGCAGCTAGAGCCCTCTGCTGACCCCGTTTTCCAATATTGCCCTTCATCCATCTACAGTATTTTCTGATCCATACTGAAACTTCAATAGATCTTCCAGATAAATTTGGTCATGCAGTCCATAGACTTAAAACTCTTCAATGACATTTCTTGCCTTTCAAAACAAAGTCCAAGATAGTACTGAGCCTGACCTAGAAACCTTCTTTTCCTCTCCTGTTTTGTATTTGAATATTCTCATGTGTGATTTTTATTTTAGAAAGTTTAAAGTACTGAATTTGTAAATTAAATCATGCTATTCCTATGGTTAAAAATACTTCCATTGCTTCTTATTAGACTTTGAATAGCACTCTGTTCTCTCTTGATAGTGTTTTTCATAACTTTTAATATTTTTAAAGTTTTAAAGATTGTTAACTTCTTTATTGTGTAACTGTATTTACTAGTAATACATTCTTTTCTCACATTTCTATTTTATACCTTACTCTGTTCTCTAGTGGAGTGATTACATATAGAAGGTATACAATATTCATTGAATGATAAATAGCCTACTATATATAATATGTATATTCTGTGTTATTTCATATGTCTTGTTTTTGTTTATGAGTACTTCTTCCAGAATATATTTGCTTAGCTAACTCTTTCTCTCCCTTCAGGAAAACTCTCTAAGAAAGATTCTGTAAACCTGCAAACAAGCAAATTATCTTACATCTATGCTGTTGCATTTTACTTTATATCCTTTTCTATATCTCTATTTTATTATTTATTATTAAAATTATTATTATTATTTGTGTGTCTGTCTTCATTAATGACAAGGAATGGGTCTCAATCATATTCTAATCATCTCTTAACATGATGCTTAACATATCACAATCCTCAAATTGAAATTTGCTTTATGATACAGATTAATTTCCACCTGAATGATAAATCTTGGATGAATAAAATATTAAAGGATAAATGATCTAAATAGTATTCTTCCTCTTCTTTGATAACTTTCTTAATAATTTGAGCCTAAATGCTTTTCTTATCATTTATTTTATATACTATTTAGTTACTAATTCAATGTCTTATGAAATATACTAATACCATTACCTTCAACTACTATTTTCACCTTGGACAGTGTAGATTTCTAATGGATTTTATCTCATTTTTTCACCCCATCAGCTAGAGAATAGATGTAGCTGATGGGGTGAAAAAATAATAAATAAAATGGAAAATGCACACATGCATATAACAACTATGTGTTCATTTGATTCAATCTGGATAAATTTTAAGTACATATAAATTTAGAGACATTTAGAGTAGCTGGTCTATTATAGTTAACTTTTCTTCATAACAGTAAAACCCAGAACTTTGTGACTCAAAAAAACTCACAATTTCATTTATTTTTGTGTTTTTATGGGACTTCTGGGATGGTACTTTTGGTCTGGGTCAGCTCAGCTGGGTTGTATGGTCTACAGCAACTTCTGTAGATGTCTGGTAATGAGCAAATTAGTTCAGCTATGATTTTCCCAGGCAGTTGTCTTAGCTGTGAGTATTGTACATTTTAACTGATGGACATATGCAAAACATTCTCTAGGTAGGACTGAATTCTGTCTCTCAAATTCACATGTTGAAGTCTCAACACCCAATGCGACAGTATTTGGAGACAGAGCATCTAGGAGGTAATTAAGATTAAGTGAATCATTAGGGTGTGATCTTAACCTGATAGGATTGGTCACCTTAAAAGAAGAGGAAGAGAGAGAGAGAGGAAAGGCTATGTGAGGATACAGCAAGGAGGCAAGTGTATACACCAGGAAGGAAGGTTTCCCTAGACGCCAAGCTTCTGGCACCTTGAACTTGGACTTCTCAGCCTCCAGAACTGTAAGAAACAAATTTCTGTTGTTTAAGCCACCCAGTCTATGATATTTTGTTATGGCAATCTGAGCAGACTAAGACACTAGGTATATACCTAGAAGCAGACTTGCATGATTGTAGGGTGTCCACATTTTCAAATTATTAGGTAGGGTCAGGCTGTTTTCCAAATAATTATATCAATTTACATTCCAAAAGTTGTTCTACATCTGTCATAATACCTGATAATATGAAATTTTGGCAGCCAGGTGGATATGAAATGGTGAATAACTGCAGTTTTAATTTACATTTCCATTTTACTAAGATTGAGATTTTTCTGATTTATTAGTTGGGCTTTTGAGCTTTCTTCTTTTGTCAAGTGTCTGCTCTTTTGTCCTTTAAGAATTGTACCATTTATGGTTTTCTTTTTGATGCATATAATTTATATATTCTGAATGCTAATCCTTTGGCAGTTGTATGTATTGAAAACTTATTTCCCTCAGTCTATGACTTGTATTTTCTTTGGGACAGTTTTTGATGAACATTCTTCATTTTAATGTAGTCAAATGTATATCCTTTTTCTTTACAGATTTCTCTTTTTGTGTCTTGCATACAAGACTTTTGCTATGCCAAGAACACAAAATTATTCTTGATTTTTCTAAAATTTTATTTTTCTTTTATACATTTAAGCCTTTTTAGTACAGTGGAAACAGATAAGTTTCTCAGCAGAGATAAAGAGGTGAGGAGAGATTGGCAAAGGGTGTTGCTACTGGCATCTAATGAATTGAGGTCAGAGATGCTTTCAAAAATACTACCATGAAGAGGTTACCTTCTCACAGCAAAGTATTATCCAGGCCAAATATCAATAGGGCTGAGATTGAGAAATCCTTAGAGTAATGGTGTCTGTAACTCAACTTCAGTCATTATTCTTTTTTAAAACATTTTATTTATCTTTATTTGGGGCTGTGCTGGGTCTTCATTGCTGCATGTGGGTTTTCTCTGGTTGTGGTGAGAGGGGCTACTCTCTAGTCGTGGTGCGTGAGCCTCTCATTGCAGTGGTTTCTCTTGTTGCAGAGCACAGGCTCTAGGGCATGGGAGCCTCAGAATTTGCAGGACACGAGCTCAGTGGCTGTGGCACATGGGCTTAGTTGCTCCAATATGTGGGATCCTCTAGGACCAGGGATCTGACCAGCGCTCCCTGCATTGCAAGGTGGACTCTTTACTGGACCACTAAGGAAGCCCCTAACAAGTATTCTTACATATTTTATGTGTGCTTAAAAAGGAAGTATACAACTGTGAGCATAATTGGTTTCTGTGCTCTATGTACCTTGTTAATGTTGTGGTTCAGTTTTCATAATCTTACCGATGTTTTGACTATATGATTTATTATTAAGAAAATTGTACTGAAATCACCCATTTTCTGGATTAGTCTAGTTCTTATAGTTCTGTGATGTCTTGCTTTAAACACTTTGAGGTCTGTTGTTAGGTGATATAAGATGAGAATTCTATCTTTCTGGTGATTTGTAATGCTTATTATTTTCTCTGCTAATACATATTTCCTCAAGTCTATTTTGTCTAATATATCTTTATAAACACATCTTATCTTTAAAATTTGTTTAGTATTCATCAGTTATAATATTTATAATCCATTTATTTTATCTTTTCAGGACTGTTATGTTTTAGTGTGTCTCTGTAGACACTATGGAGCTGCTGACTTTGTCCCTTTTTTCCTTCCTGTTTTTCTCTTCCTTTCTCTCTCTTTCCTTCTGTTAGCAATTGATATGTTTTTTAATTGCAATAAAATACATATACTATAAAATTTATCATTCTAACTATTTTTAAGTGCATACCCTGTGGCTCACTGGTGAAGAATCTTCCTGGCAATGCAAGAGAGGCAGGAGACACAGGTTTGACCCCTGAGTCAGGAAGATCCTCTGGCGGAGGAAATGGCAACCCACTCCAGTATTCCTACCTGGAAAATCCCACGGACAGAGGATCCTGGTTGTGTACAGTCATAGGGTGGCAAAGAGTTACACAAGGCTGAGCACACATATGCACACATGCACACACAGTCACTTTAATTATATGTATATTTTCATATGTCAGATCTCTAGAACTTTTTCATCTTGCAAAACTGAAACAGTTCTCCATTTCCCCTTTCCTCAACCTCTGGTAACCACATTGCCCTTTGTTTCTTCAGACACCTCATCTAGGTCAATTCATTTGGTATTTGTCTTTTTGCGAATGGCTTATTCCACTTAGCATAATGTCTTCAAGATTCATCCATGTTGTAGTATATGACAGAACTTATTTATTTTTTGAGGGTGAATAATATTTCATTGTATGTATATTCCACATTTTCTTTTTTTCTGAGAGAATATATTTATTATTATTTTAAATAAAAAATTTCCCAAAGTCTTTGTTATGTACTTCTGTACAAATAGCACTTCAATATGGAGGGGATGCTAAATAGTTTCAAACAGATGGAAGTGAAACATATTTGGAAAATGTAAGTTCAGGTTTTGTAACAGACACCATTCCCTATATGTGATAGACAAGTCATGCTTAATAATCTTCTTTTAAGTCTTGATCAATTATTTTTAAAAATTTTATTGGTGTATACTTGCTTTTCAATATTGTATTAGTTTTTGCCATGCTGCTAAGCTGCTAAGTCACTTAAGTCATGTCCGACTCTGTGTGACCCCACAGACGGCAGCCCACCAGGCTCAGCCATCCCTGGGATTCTCCAGGCAAGAACACTGGAGTGGGTTGCCATTTCCTTCTCCAATGCAAAAATTAAATCAGCCATATGTAAACATACATCCCCTCCCTCTCAGACCTCCCTCCCATCCTACTCTCATCCCACCTCGCAAGGTCATCACAGAGCATCTAGCTGAGCTCCCTGTGCTATACAGCAGATTCCCACTAGCTATTCATATATATGTCAATGCTGCTCTCGCAATTCATCCCACCCTCCCTTTGCCTCTCTTTGTCTGCTTGGCCAATGAATTTTTCTAGTACTTTTCAAAACTTAAAAAAGATTTATTTAAGGATAATTAAGTTTGTCTTAAGAAACGACAGTTGCCTGCAATTGTACTAGTCTTTGGCAAAAACAAAACAAAACATAATAATAATATAGGAAACCAGAAACACCATATGTGATATTTTAATGCAGATGTTTCTTCATTCCCTTTTAAAGAAAAACTCTTGAAAATCTTCCCCCAGGTAGGGAGGTCAGAAGTATTTTTGGAGTGGTTCCCTTCTCCTTTACACAATGGCACCCCACTCCAGTACTCTTGCCTAGAAAATCCCATGGACGGAGGAGCCTGGTGGGCTGCAGTCCATGGGGTCGCAAAGAGTCGGACACGACTGAGCGACCTCACTTTAACTTTTCACTTTTATGCATTGGAGAAGGAAATGTCAACCCACTCCAGTGTTCTTGCCTGGAGAATCCCAGGGACGGGGGAGCCTGGTGGGCTGCCGTCTATGGGGTTGCAGAGTCGGACACGACTGAAGCAACTTAGCAGAAGTAGCAGCAGCAGGCCCTAGGACACGTTCTCCTAGCCCTCACTAGGCTGGGGTGGGCGGTTGGCTCCTCCTTATGTTGAGACTCCAAAACCTCGTTTGATTACTTTCTTGTACAAAGATTGCTTTCTTTGCAATTGTGTCATCTAGAGAAACAGAATGTTGCTTTCACTCTAATGAGAGGTAGGTAACGTTACCTGCTTACGTGTAAACTTAGTTTGGCTACTCAGCTTATTTGCTTTTACTTGAGAATGCTGTAAACCATTTTACTTTAAGTCTTACCTGGGAACAAATTTCTCTCATTAGACAGATTCATAGTCAACATGACAGCATTGAAAGGATAGCTCAATTCCCATCTCCAAACTCTCATCACCCCTAAAACTTCAGAACAGCTCAGCTTTTGTTCCCATCGAGTCCATGTCATACGATGTTATGAACAGTCAGAATTGGACTGTACCTGGGCTTTTTATATTTTCCTTATTCATTTATACATTGACGGACATTTATATTGCTTCCACCTCTTAGTTATATTCAACAATGTTGCAGTGAACATGGATGTGCAAATATCTCTTCAAGATCCTGCTTTCAATACTTCTGGATGTGTGCCAACAACTGAGATTCCTGGATCACATGGTTTGTTGTTGTTCAGTCACACAGTCTTGTCTGACTCTTTGTGACCCCATGGACTGCAGTGTGCCTGGCTTCCCTGTCCTTCACTATCTCTGGGAGTTTGCTCAAATTCATGTCCATTGAGTCAGTGATGTTATCTAATAACATCTCGTCTCTGTAACCCTCTTTCTTTTTGCCTTCAATTTTTCCCAACATCAGGGTCTTACATGTCTACATATTTTTAATTTTCTGAGGAAATTTAGCATTGTTTTCCACAGTGGTTGTATCATTTTAACATTCACACCAGCAGTGCATAAGAGTTCTGATTTTGTACTTTCTACCAGCACTTATTCCCCACCCCATTGTTTTAGTTAGTAGCTCTCCTATAACATGTGGTTTTGATATACATCTGACATACATCAATGTATATCAAGGGAATTTGATATACATTTGCCTGATATTTAGTGATGCTGAACATCATTTCATATACTTGTTGGCCATTTGTGTGTCTTCTTAGGAATGTATCTTTTAAAAATTAATTTTCTTTATTTAGTTAGTTATTTTTGGCTATGATAGATCTTCATTGCTGTGCCCAGGCGTTCTCTAGTTGTGGTGAGCAGGGGCTACTCTTGGTTGTGATATGCAGGCTTCTCATTGAAGTGGCTTCTCTTGTTGTGGGGTACAGACTATAGGCATGCAGGCTTCTGTAATTGCGATCCATGGGCTTTGTTTCTCTGTGGCATGTGAGATCTTCCTGGACCATGGATTGACCTGTGTGTCTGCTGCTTTGCAAGATGGACTTGTAATCACTGGAGCACCAGGGAAACCCTGGAGTATATTTTTCATTCTGTTGAGCTGTAGGATTTCTTTATATATTCTGAGTTGCAATATGTATGTTTTGCAAATGTTTTTTTTTTTCCCCATTTTTTCCCATTACTTTTACTCTATCCTTTCCTCTGCTATGCAGAAACTTTTAAGTTTGATATAGTTCCATTTATCTATTTTTTGTTGTTGTTGCTATTATTGTTGCTGTTGTGGTTATGATGTCATATCTAAGAAATCATTGCCAAATCCTGAAACTTTTGCCCTGTGTTTTCTTCTTTTGTAATTTCACAGTTTTAGGTTTCCCATTAAAGTCTAATTCCTTTTGAGGAGTTAACATTTATTTCAAATCCAGGTAGGTATGCTTTGTCTTTTAAATAAGTCATTCAGTCCAATTACATGTATTGAAATCACTAGTATTTTGATATTTATATCTATCATCTTACTTTGTGGTTTTATTTGTACCACCTTTTAAATTTTGTACTTTCTTCTCTTGCCTTTTAATTTCTATTTATGGCTTACTTGAATCAAACAGCACTGTGATGGCTGCCAAATAGTGCTCATCTATTTCCATTATTCCTCCTATATTTACAAGTTGTCATTCCATTGTAAAAAGGAGATTTTCTTCTTCCCAGAGTATTTATTACTCTATTTAAATTATTGTAATCCATTTATTATTCTTTATTTTCATGTTACAATAGGCCCATTTTGACATGCTGCTATCATTCTTTGAAAGTTCCGTTATTTTTGCAAATCTGGTTCCATCTTGTGCTTTTCATGCCCCAGTCCTAGAGTGAGCTATTTCTCCAAGGAATTCCAGTCCATTGTGGATGACTATATATAGGAAACCAAGATCTGGATATTCAATGTGCCCATTGTTATGTATGTTTCATTTCTAAGTTCTCTCAGTAAACAAGGTAGGGAATGCATGTTGTATAGGCATATTTATAAAAAATATAATTAGAAAAAAAAAACATTTGTCACACACAGATTTATGTTTCTATATCTATTTCTATCTATTTATAATGTCTGAATATTTATATATGTATCTGTATACATCTATATATCTTTGTATCTATTTAAGTCTCTGTCACTCATCTATCCTGTGAGTTTATGTATTTCCATTCTTAATCCAGTAATAACATTGTGTTAATTCTGGCTTAGTTTCCCCACTCTGTGCTCTGATAATAAGAAATCTGACTTCCATTGCCCTCAATGTTATTTGCTTACTTATTCAGTCTTCTTGTATGTAACTGCTACCCCCAACGTGCTAGCTATCTTCATGGTCTTGGCCTTTCTGTTGTGTTCCCAGATCACGGTCTTACCACTACCTCCTCTGTTGACTGCTCAGCCAACTCCAACTCCACCTCCTGAGCCAAACTGCAACCTCATCCAACCAGTTTCTGATATTTCTTTGAACCCCAAGACACCACCACTTTCTTGACTCCTCCACGTTTTTCAGCCTTGGCCGTGTTCCGCAAGTAGCAAAGGAAAGGAAAAGAGGGGAAAGAAATCATGGTCAAGAAATTTGAAACTAAAATTTATCTCTGTGTTTAAATGCTCACAGAATAAGACAGATTTTAGTGTTCTGCTTCTGCCCTGAATTTCCCCTTTTCATTTATTTCTTGGTCTCAGAATATCTTACTTTCTCACCAACTAATGGCTGTGTTTAAGAAGATTTTAAAAAATTACTTATCCAGAAGTTTTAGTTGTTTTCAAAGGTTGACCTGGGTACTTGGTTTTCTGTAATGCCAGAGATGGAGTTGGAGGTATATATGTAAATGTAATATCTGAGGTTTTAACATTTTAACCAAATGGATGAATTTTGAAATTAGTCTAAGGGCCTGCTTCCTTGAAATTGGGAAAAGAAATTCTATCCTAAGTGACTTTTCCAAAGACATACTCTAAAAACTTTGAAAGTCCAGACTTTTTCTTGTACCCTGAATTTTCCACTAGTCCTCTTCCTATAATAATTGCAAAAATAAGCAGAGAGTAATGTCATTGTTGGAAGGAGGAGAATAAGAGTAAGAAGTTAATTTGGATTTTCTACTTTAAATGAACCAATAACTTTCATGGATTCACATTTTATTTTTCTTTAGTCCACTTTTTTAGGAGAAACTGTTCCAATTCTAGAAATAAAGATTGAGACCACTGATTGAATAGATGCAATATTTCTTTGTAGAGACAAATTCTGCTTTCTTAAGCATCTTATTTTCTTATCCTATGGCAACAGGAAAATATATGAGAGTCATTCTTTGTGATCTCTATGTCATCCTTTATCCAAATGTTATCACTATCTTCCCAGATTTCTATATTAGACAATTAAAAGTTTGTATGGCCAAGCTTTGTAAGTAGTAAAGTAAGAGCTACGTAGTTGGAATATTCCACCTGAGATCATAATTTTCTCATACTTCCCAATGTAATTTTAAATAATTTAAAAAATATTTTCCGCATTTAATTCATGGGATATGAGAATGAGTCATATGTTGATGGATCTGCACACATTCCTTCATGTTCTCCTCCCCACTTCCAAGAATTAACTCAGTAGAGTGATCAAGGTACCTTGGAAAATACTGACTGCCCCCCAGTACTCAGTTGCCCTAAGACAGTTCAGTGCATTCTTCTAGTCTCCTGGTCACTGTCATATGTGCAGAGGTGATAGGGATGGACTCTAGGGGTACAAAGAATCTCGGCATTCTCATTTGTGAGGATGAGAATTTGTGCATTCTCATTCATCACATCATTTGTGATGCTTAGACGGAAGTACAGACTCTCTCTGTCTACAGGTGGCAGTGGGGAGATGTGGTCCTGATTCCTTCTGGCACATTTAGCAGTCCTTTGGAAAAGGGACTTGAGTTGAAGCAGGTATCCTGGAGAGCAGAGAAGAAAGAAAGAAAAAGTCACCACTACATCTGCCAACCATGGAGCCCACCCTATCTCTGTACTTCTAACTACTGTAGCTAATAAACTTACCTTTTTGTTTGGGTTTTCTTGATCCTCACAACATAAGAAAGTACCCAGTCACAGCAACATTGAAGAAAAAAGCACAATAGAATGAAACCAAACCAACCAAGGGTATAAATCATGAAAAAATTTTTCTATGACAAGATAAGAATTAGAAAAAGAATATCATGCTTTGCAAAATGTGGTCAAATGATAAATCTTTTTGTAAATAGGCTTTATGATTTTTTGGTCAAAATGAATAATGAGCAACAATAGCTTATTAACTTTCAAAAAACATGCATTAAAGGAGAAACACAATGGCAGATCCAAAGTGGTTTAGGCAAATTTACCCTTATACAATTAAATACATAGTATCTTCATTTTTTGAATGTTGAGTTTTAAGCCAGCTTCTCCTTCACCTTCATCAGGAGGCTGTTTAGTTCCTCTTCGCTTTCTACCGTAAGGGTGGTATCATCTGCGTATCTGAGGTTACTGATATTTCTCCTGTCAATCTTGATTCCAGCTTGTGCTTCATCCATCCCAGCATTTCACATTATATACTCTGCATATAAGTTAAATAAACAGGGTGGCAACATACAGCTTTGACGTACTCCTTTGCCAATTTTGAACCAGTCCATTGTTCCATGTCTGGCCTGGCTGTTACTGTTTAATAGGAAAGCATCTCTGTTTGGGAGATGAAAAAGTTTTGGAGATGGATGAATTGTGGCACAATGTTGTAAATATACTTAATGCCACTGAAGTGTACAATGAACCATGGTTAAATGATAAACTTTATAGTGCATATGTTTTACCCTAATAACCACAACAAATATGATGCATAAATTCAATTATAAATGCTTCCAGTTTTTCCCAACAATGAGAGTCTATGTGGGATGGCCAGCAGGAATGAACAGAAGCCAGATGCAGGCTCATGAAGGGCCAGACAATGCAACATGTGCTTCGGTCAGGATAGATTGTCTCTCTCTATCTCTTTTAAAAATGCTTTATTACTTTATTTAATGTGCAGAAAACATCACTATCTAACTGACATGACTTCAAAGCAACTTACTTAAAAAAAAATACTAGACATGATTTGATATCATGTATATGTGGGATATAAAAAAATTATACCAATGAACTTATTTACAAAACTGAAATTGTCTCACAGATATAGAAAACAAACTTATGGTTACAAAAGAACAAAGAGTGGAGGGATGGTTAAATTAGGAGTTTTGGATTAACAGATACATACTACAATATATAAAATAGATAAGCAAGGACTTACTGTATAGCACAGGGAACTATACTCAGTATCTTGTACCTATAATGGAAAAAAATCTGAATATTTTAATGTGGTTGTTCAGCCACTAAGTCATGTCTGACTCTTTGCGACCCCATGGACTGCAGCACGCCATTCTCCTCTGTTCACTGTCTCCCGGAGTTTGTTCAAATTCATGTCCATTGAGTCGGTGATGCTATCTAACCATGTCATCCTCTACTACCCCTTCTCCTTTTGCCCTCAATCTTTCAATATTAATATATATATTATATACTCAATATTAATATATATATATATTCACTTTGCTGTACACCTAAAACCAATACAACATTGTAAATCAACTATCTCCAATTTTTAATTAACATTTATTTTTAATTGGAAGATAATTGCTTTACAATATTGTGTTGGTTTCTGCCATATATCAACATGAACCAGCCATAGGTATACATATGCGCCCTCCCTCTAGAACCTCCCTCCCACCTTCCAGCCCATCCTAACCCTATAGATTGTCACAGAGCCCCAGATTTGACCTCCCTACCTCATATAGTACTGAAATATATACATTACCATATGTATTAATAATATTAGATAGCCAGCAGAGATACAATTCAGTTTTTAAAAATTGCTAGACTTCAATATCTAGATATAATATAATGGGGAACTTTGGCATCAATGAATCTCCAGACAAATGAAAATATTAATTTCAATTTGGGAATAATCATTTATTTACCCACTTATAATGTGAATTCTAGGTTAAAGCATTGCCAGGTAACCTAGGCTCCAGCCTAGGCTGGATATTCTCCTGGGATGGAGATTTTATTGCTTCTTGAGACAGCATATTCTATTGCCTTTACATAGCTGGGATCACTGGAATGTGCCTGTAAATTGGGCAGAAGCCCACAGTCCTCATCCCATCCATACATCAAATTCAATTTTCATAGGATAATAATACTTTTACGTTTATTGAGTTCTTACTATTAATACATGCCAACACAATGCTAAATGCTTTAAGTGCACCATCTCATGGTATCCTCATAACAACTGTAGGAAGTAATTGTGTTTTTATTTCTACAGGCCTCCACTTTTATAGGAGAATTGTTAGCTTTTATGCAAAAAGAAGAAGCAACAAGTATATCTTCTCAAGGGGCTCCCCTGGTGGCTCAGATGGTAAAGAGTCTGCCTGTCATGTGGGAGATCCAGGTCGTATCCCTGGATTAGGAAGATCCCCTGGAGAAGGGATTGGCAACCCACTCCAGTATTCTTGACTGGAGAATTCCATGGACAGAGGAGTCTGGTGGGCTACAGACCATGGAGTCGTGAAGAATCAGACACAACTGAAAGACTAATGATTTCATTATCTTCTCAAAGAGCGTTCATGACCTGGTCATCTGCTTGCATTAAAGCAAACTAGATCTCTGTTCTCTGCTTCAATTTCTTCCAAATATCCTGTATATTGGTAATGCTGGAGGACACAAGCATGAAGAAAATTTATAATCTTGATCACTTTCCCCAAACGTAATGTAATGAACCTCACTTGCAGAGTTCACAGCATCGATTCTCCTGATGCATAGAAACAGAGCTCACTTTCTCTTTTTAATTTAAATAAACTATTGAGATCTCCTATTGTATTTCTTTTATTATAGTCACTGCATCTGTGATGAATGATCTCAGTTTTCCACATTTAGACTGAACTTCTTAACTTTCTTGTCAACAGTGACTATTTCTCATGAATCAAATATATTTTTAATACTTAATTGGGACTCAATATTATAATTCTTGTGATTTCTAAAAATGCCTGGATTTTATATTTGACTTGTGGTACACAGATGAGACACAATTAAATGAAACAGGTTTCTATTTTCAATCAGACTCAGATATACAAACTATAAAGATACAATCAGATTCTGATTTAAAAATATTTTTCATACATGTACTTATTCTTTATCCCTCTGTGTATTATTATGTAATGTGGATTCATGAGAAAGAAACACATGATATATGGAGGGTTCAAGAAACCCAAATGATTAAAACTTGAAATATTTTGTTCCACCACTGAGAGTACTCTTGACTTAAAATATTTTATGTGGACACCAGTTTCTTTGTATTTCTTTATGTTCCCTCCATTCCTTACTACTAGATTTTTAAAATACTTTTTTAAATGTATGTATTTGTTTTTGACTATGCTGGGTCTTTGCTGCTGTGTGGGCTTTTCTCTAGCTGTGGTGATTGGGCCTACTCTAGCTGTGGTACATGGGCTGCTCATTGCTGTGACTTCTCTTGTGGAACATGGGCTTTCGGGCGTGCAAGCTTCAGTAGTTGGGGCACATGGACTCAGTAGTTATGGGTCCTGGGCTCTACAGCACAGGCTCAATAATTGTGGCACAGGGGCTCAATTGTTCCACAGCATATGTGATATTCCTGGACCTGGGATTGAAGCCATGTCTCCTGCATTCACAGGTGGTTTCTTTACCACTGAGCCACCAGGGAAGCCCCTCACTACTGAATTTTTAAAAATCGAAATGAAGGGACTTCCCTGGGAGTCTAGTGGCTAATACTCCACGCTCCCAATGCAGGGAGTCTGCGTTCGATCCCCGGTCAGGAGACTAGATCCTGATTGCTGCAAATAAAAAATCCTGCATGCTACAACAATGATTGAAGATACCGCATGCCACAATTAAGACCTGGTGTAGCCAAATAAATAAATATATAACATTAAAAAATCTAAAAGGATGTACAGATGAGTTTTTGACTCATTTTGATTACTCCGTATCAATTTTCTCTTCTGTAAAAATCTTCTGTTAACATTCTTACTTTTGACTCCTGCAACTCCCACAACACGCTGCTCTGTTAAATCTGCTTGACTTTGTTTCCAGCAGGTCAAGCAGAGTCTTGGTTAAAAGCTGGATAAAGCAGGGAAAGCTTACTGAGAATACAGGTTACTAAATTCTTCAAACCTCTTTCTTCAATGTTGTCCCACAAGCAAAAGGTTCACTTCTTCTGAATGTAGCTGGTGCAGAATACACTTATACTGTTCTAGTAGTTTGTGGAATAAGCCTAAGAATCTTCATGACTCTTAAGGATAAAAGGAACTGTTTAGTACCTTTCATCTATTAAATAAGACTTCAAGACTTCGTCATTCGAATTGAAAAACAAAAGCTAAATTTAAATAAGGAGGAATTGAAATACATAAAAAGAAACCTGCCCACCCATGTTTTACTGTAAACCAAATTAAAAGTCATTAAAGTTATTTCTTTTAATCCATTTTCTCTGTTATCCACAGTGCCCACCCAGACGAGAGTTTGCAGGGCAGTAGACCAGTGCACTTTTAATGACTCGGTAATCATAACTATTAAAATAATCATAATAACACATTGTGCTTACTGTGTACCTTTCATCCAAGAATCTCAAAGTCCTTTCTAAACATTAATTAGTTTTCCTAACACTTCTACCAGATAGAGAAATGTCGCTGTCCCATTTCCCTGGTGAGTAAACTGTCACACTGAGGTTGTGACTAGCCTTAGGCTCTTCTGTGGGCTGTAGCTCTTCTGAGGCTGAGATCTTAGGAAACTCAATTCCCATCCGGTGCATTCATCTTTCATGGTTTTACATTCATCCTAAGTAGAAGCTGAGTTCCCACAGTTGCTTGAAAATTGTCAATGAGCTGTGAAATAATTTTAAGAATATACGCAAATCCCCAATGAAACTAATAAAAATAGGACCCCAAGAATAGGATAGCATGTGAACACTTCCCTGACGCGCACTTCTAAATCTTTGTTCCCCAAATGTCACAACAAATAAGACTAAAGTCTATAATCAATTTGTGCTTGCCATGATTCTTCTCCAGGTTTTCTTAATTATACCATGTTACTGTTTGCACTTTTTATACTTGTTAGGTTCCTCTGCGGTGTTTCACATAGAAAAGTTTAACTCTCTAACTGATTCAATTTCTTGTAAAAAGGATATTGTAGATAAAAAAAAATGGAAAAATATGCATTAATTCCTTTCATAAATATGATGCTAAAAACTTTAAACAGAAACAAATATACATGGGGGGGTGAACCTTTAGACTTCCAAGATGAAGATTTTGCTTTATTCTTTCTGTCTTGACATCCTACTTACCACTTAATTTTAAGTCTTTTCTAAGTGGGTTTTTTTTTTTCCTGTTTTTTTGTTTTCTGGAGCTAAGAAATTTTTCATTTTAGTTGTAGATATTCATCGTGAACAGACATCCATTGCAAATACGGCAGCCCTCACTATATTCAATTACGCAACACAAAAATTTACACATACATGTAATTAAATATGAGAAAGAATTTTGGGGAGTCAGGCAACTATGTCCCAGACAAAAATTTATAGGACCAGAAGGATATAGACAGTGTTATAGATATTCAAATCCTATAAACCAATTCAGAACAAGCTTATGCTAATGGTTTATGGATGTTAATTATAGAGTCTGGTATCTCCTAATGTTAAGTTAGAGTCTTTTAAATAGATAATATTAAGTTTGGGTCCAGAGCACTTGCTTATTTGAGTCTAGAAATTTAGGACAGTTAGGGGAAAAAAGTGACTTATCGTTGTTATTTTAACTATTTACTGATAAGGACTGATGCTGAGGCTGAAACTGCAATACTTTGGCCACTTCATGCGGGTAGTTGACTCATTGGAAAAGACCCTGATGCTGGGAGGGATTGGGGGCAGGAGGAGAAGGGGACGACAGAGGATGAGATGGCTAGATGGCATCACTGACTCAATGCACATTAGTTTGGGCGAACTCCGGGAGTTGGTGGAGAGGGTGGACAGGGAGGCCTGGCGTGCTGCGATTCATGGGGTCGCAAAGAGTCAGACACGACTGAGCGACTGAACTGAACTGAACTGAAACCTAGTCAAGTAAATTCACTTTTATTTTATACACATGAATCTTGTGTTATAAATTTTTATCACATTCTTCACCATCTTAATATTTTGACCCTATTGAAATGTCTCATTTTTAATTCACTTTTTCTGCAGTTTCCTTACTTTTCTTGTTTATCTTCTACCTGTCCTTTTGCTAGTCTATTTCCTAAAAGCTTACCATCAAATAGTTGCTTGAGAATATACTCCACCAAATAGTGTGATCCAAAATATTTTTATCCCTTTGTAATAAGATTTATGTCAGTTTTTCTAAACTCCAATGATGTTATCTAATTAGATTGCTTGTCATAATCATTAACATAGGCCTTGTATTTAAGAAGTAACCTAGTTTTAGAAGCCAGAACTGGCATTTTGTTCTAACTGAGCATTCTTTCAATTTATGTATACATAGCTGTGATTTTTTTGTTTGTTTTTACCTCAAGGCCTTTGTTATCTGGATTTCTTTTTTTGACCACTACAGAATTTCTCATGTCATTAAATATGCATCTTATTTTGTATAACATAGTAATAGAAAACTACATAAACTCAAGTTTCTGATAGGTGAACATGTTGGAAAAGAAGAAGAGAACTGGTAACAATTGCAATAACTCTGGCTCATTCAGTTGCTACACAAAATTCGAGCTTGGATGTATGTTTGTCTGAGAACTATCTCGCTAAAGCCTAAATTATTCTTCAGTACTGCTGGGACATCTTTCATCTTCTGTGATTGGCTGAAAAAGATGGTGTATGTTTCACACAGTTCTCACTGATTCAGAAATGCTTCTTTTCAATATTTACCTTCAAATAGTTCACACATCCAACACTTTCAGCTAACTAAACTCCTGAGTCACCAAGAACAGATTCAGTTCACCCCTCCTTAACCCCACACTCCAGGCTAGCATCAAGATCAGACTTGTAGGTGGAGAGGCCTCAGGCAATCTTTTCAGCCTCCCACAAAATAATTATTGAGT
Organism: Bos indicus; assembly: GCF_029378745.1. Classification (NCBI taxonomy): domain Eukaryota; kingdom Metazoa; phylum Chordata; class Mammalia; order Artiodactyla; family Bovidae; genus Bos; species Bos indicus. The sequence goes on from NC_091771.1 coordinate 46,387,790, forward strand.
AATCACTCAGGGCAAGGAGTGAGTTGTTGCAGGTTAAGAGGAACAAGAATGGGGGGGAGAAAAAAAAAAAGTGGGTTCTGCCAGAAGCTTACCTGAGATGCTAGTTTAAAGTACTTTCTTCAGTGGAATATGATATACTCCAGGAATCAAAGTCTCAAGATCTAAAATATTTATATTTGAAAAGAAAGTTATATTATAGTTGACTAGATATTACATAATGTTAGATTCATAAATACTAACAGTGTAAACATATATATTTTTAAATCTAGAGTGAAATGGAAGTAAATATTTAAGAAAAAAATAAGAGCTTCATAGAAGTAAGAAAGAAAATGAAAATTTTTGTTAAAGACAAATATATGATACAGTTCACTCATTTAAATAACAAGAATACCAGAGAAATATAGCTGTGTAGATCTTTCAAACTAATATAAGCACGCTTAAGCTCAGATAGTGTGAAACTTGAGATGAGACAGAATTGAAGGAAGAAGAAATACAGGTTGATTTAGGCTCAGAAAAAGAGAACAAATATTTGGAAACAGAGATCTAAGGAAACAACAAGGAAAAATGATCCTTTTCTTCATTTCCTCTGATCTTGATCTAGTTCTTTTTAGCTGCTTGCTGTTTCTGCTAACCCCCTTCCCTAACAGCATGGGTAACCAACCAAGCCTACCAATTTTAATGTGCTACCTCATCGCCTCCACCCATTCCCTGAGGAATCTCATTTCCCCTCCGTCTACTCCCGATGAGGCTCTGATAACTGAATTTGGCCTCATCTTTCAAGTCTGTGTTATCATTCATGTGAGACAAATAATAAAGGAGACCTCAAACCTCATTCTATAGAAAGGAGATTTTAAGGAAACTCTTGACACAGTTTTGATCGATTAAGTAATATGTGACACAATGAATTAAGCTATAGTCAACCAAATTACTTTCCTAACATATAAGATTTTAATATCTAATTAGATTTACTTTTTACAGATCTAGTATCTCCAATTGAACTCCTTTATGAAAAGGCTGTGTATTTAGCACATGAAAAGGCTGTGTATTACCTATATTTGTGTGTTTAGAGTCTAGCCTAAAACCTAGTACAAAGCAGATATTGAGTACAGTTTTTACCTTAATGAATAAAATGGCAACATTTACTCAGAGGCTATGTTCATTTTTTAATTTTATTTGACAAATATTTTAGTTCTTACTGTGCATTAGACACGCATCATGATAGCTGGGATGCAGCAAAATATAGTACAGAAGATGCTCTCTGTCCTCTGGATCCTACATGGCAGCTACAGATATAGGAATGTGACTCCTGAACTCTTGTGTAAAACAAGTTAGAAATGTACAAACCAGTGAGAAATCAAAGCATCAGGCTAGTTACTCTCATGACAATAAATGAGCTTCTGGAAATAGAGAGTGTATAAAGGAAAAGAAGACCAAAGACATCACTAGTACCCATAGTCAGGGATAAATGTTGCTTTTTTCATAACATTTTTACAGATGTCTGAATAAAAATAGCAATTCAGATGGTAATTGTCAGTAATAATATACTCCAAGAGCATACACTATTAGATTTGAGAAAAAGAAGCATCATTTGATTTCAGGGTACTATAAGTCTCATAACAAAATTAAAAAAAAAAAGCAACAAAGTTAAATAGATCTGAAATAAAATTTTCTCTCTTTTTCTAAATAGGTAAAATAAAGTAAAATATATTTATCAAATATATCTCAATAAAGTGGTTAAAAAGGATATGGTAATTATGTAATTATGTATTTACCAAATAGTGGTTATTTGAAAGTTGTATAGCAAACATTGTGATGTAAGTTGTATATTTATTTATAGATCACATTAGCACCTTTTTTTGAACTAATGCTTTTATAGGGTAGAGCTGAGAAGCTTGCATTTCAGGGCATCTTCCTGACTCAAGGATTGAACCCCAGTCTCCTGTGTCTCCTGCATTTCAAACAGATTCTTTACCTGCTGAGCCATCAGGGAAGCTCTCTTCTTGTATCCAGATTTAATACTGTCCTTGAAATTGCTAATTAGGAAATACTGAAAAATATGTCCTTATTAACAAAGAGAACAAAGTCAAAACTCCAAAATGGTTATCTACAGAATTATACTAGAATATCCAAATTAATGTCTGTGAGATTGTCTTTGAATAACTCAAAGCAGCACAGGCTATCTATGACTTCAGATTATTATTATAATTTCCCATTCTGTGGTCAGAGTGTCCAAATGTAAACCTTGGCTTTATTCCCCATAGGCCAAGTAATTCTCACTGGACTAATTACTCAGTATGTTTATGCCTCATCTATCTCATCTGTAAAGTGGAAATGATAAGATTGTCCAGATGATTAGAGGTGAAAGGTACAGCCTGACGTATACATATATTCTGACTTTTAAATTATATATGGGGTCATGTAATATGACTTATTTTAAGCCTTTCCCATTTAATAATGCATCTTATAGAGTGAAACACAGTAAATATTTGTTGAAAGAATGAATTGAATAAGTGCTTCTTATACTCATGAATCACCATTATTTTTCAATAACTTTGTTAGGCAGAAATACTATGATTGATCCCAAAACTTCTTTTTTGATGGGCATTTAATCTCTTATACTTTGGAGTTTTATCATTATTAATATTACTAGTATAGTTAATTTGCTGTCTGTGTTCTAGAGGTTCAGCACTCTCATTTCACTCACTTATAATGGAAAGCTAAAAACTACACTACCCAGATTCTCTCCCAGAGATGGTTCTAAATGTCAGTTTTCCTAAAGGGATGTACTCATGGGAGTCTTAGAAGGTGTGTGTGAGACAGGCCCTGCTATCTGCCTCTTTGGGCCCTTTCTATTAGAAAACAAAGTTGGTGTGGCCTCCAAAGTAGGATGAGTTCTGTCCTTCAGTGTCATGTTAATGTCTGATATTGTAAAATTCATGGTCTGGCTCCCCCTGGAATTGGTGAAGGCCTTGGCCACCCTGATTCATCTTGGCTGGTACTGTATGACAGCAACCTTTGAAATCCTCTCTGTAGTTCTACCTCAAACCCTTCAGCTCCATCAGTGTTGCACATGTGCACTGGTTGATCTCTGATTCTATGCGTCCCTGCTGGGTGTGCAAGAAAATGCCTGGGTTCCTTTTAGGTTACATGTGATCCAAAGTAAGCTCTGGAGAGCTAAACCTAGTTTTTCCCTTCCCTAGCCATGCTGCTGGACTACTGGGCTCACCATGATATCAATATCACCAGGATGCAGCTGGACAGCCTGGCAAGTGCCCTTCATTAGGAACATTAAGTGGGAAAAAAATGAAAAACAGTAGCTTCCCTGCTATCGGAATTCAGTTCATGTGGATATTTCTAAAGACATTCTTTCTGTGGAATGTAGCTCCTAAAGGAGACAGAAGGAGAAATGGCATCACCATCTCCTTTATTTATTTTACTTCTCTCTCCCTTCTTCTCTACACCCTTTAGAGGTGGTGATTTTCAGGTTTCTCCCTTCACCTGTCAGTGTCTCTCAGACTTCAGGTTGATACACCTTAGAGAATTGTGCCATTCAGTTCAGTTCAGTTGCTCAGTCGTGTCCGACTTTGTGACCCCATGAACTGCAGCACGTCTACTCAAAAAAAAAAATAGAATAGAAAATATCAGGACATATTAACTTTAAAATGTTATTTCAAGAAGTTTCCATTTCTATTTTAAGACATTATTTTAGCTCCAGTTATATATTCCTTTTACACTCTTTTCTGAGAGCTTTAGTCAAAATATGTGAAAGTCAATGTCTTATACCATAACCACATTCTCCGTAGGACAATGTATCTCTGCATTTAGCCTACCAGGCTCCTCTGTCCATGGGATTTTCCAGGCAATAGTCCTGGAGTAGATTGCCATTTCCTTCTCCAGAGGATCTTCCCAACCCAGGGATCGAACCCAGGTCTCCGGCATTGTAGACAGACACTTTACTGTCTGAGCCACCAGGGAAGTATTTAGATTATAGCAGGAAGAGATAATCTCTCTTCACTTTGGAAGAATGTTTATTATATGATTCCTCTTGATTTCATCCTAATAGGTTGATGAGCATTAAAGAATTTAGAAAATTAATTTCCTTCAAACAAAATTTGCCTCTCAAAATTAATGTCTTGCTGCACATACTTATTATGAATGTTAGAAAACTGAATGTGTATACATGTATGGTAAGCCACTTGTCTGACTTTTTGCAACCCTATGGAGAAGGCAATGGCACCCCACTCCAGTACTCTTGCCTGGACAATCCCATGGACAGAGGAGCCTGGTAGGCTGCAGTCCATGGGGTCGCTAAGAGTCGGACACGACTGAACGACTTCACTTTGACTTTTCACATTCATTCATTGGAGAAGGAAATGGCAACCCACTCCAGTACTCTTGCCTAGAGAATCCCAGGGATGGGGGAGCCTGGTGGGTTACCATCTCTGGGGTTGCACAGAATCAGACACGACTGAAGCAACTTAGCAGTAGCAGCAGCAGCATGGACTATAGTCTCCTCTGCCCATGGGATTCTCCAGGCAAGATTATTGGAGTGGGTGGCCATGCCCTCCTCCATGGGATCTTCCCAACCCAGGGATTGAACTCCCATCTCTTATGTCTGCTGCATTGGTGGGCAGATTCTTTACCAGAATAATGACTGTTTATTTTTGGATTTCTGTCCTAACAATTCTAAACCTATTCTTCTCCTCACTCCACCCCTACTCCCACCCCCATTTACATCGCTACATGGAGGCCTGTGGAATATTGTACAGAGGTCAGTATGAAGAAATTCAAGCAGAAAGTATATCCCAATATTTCAAAAACGTAATTTATACTACACATCACTACACAAGTCCTTCCAAAATGATCCAGTGAAAGGATGATTTTGATGAAAGTTTTTGTTTTACACACTGCATATCGATCACCTTTTGTTTGTCTTCTCATAGAACAAACTTCACAATATTCAGAACTAGATTTTTTTTTTGTGAGACTGAGCTAAATATTTAAGCTGTAGAAGAGACACTGGGATAGGCATTTATGCACATGGAAAATTCCTTTCTCTGTGAGAGGAAGTAATTTTAACTATTGAAAAGAAGAGTAGAGAGAAAAGAGATCTCAGCCGAAGTAGAAAATCTTTAGTGATGATTTTTAAATCTCAGTCTTTAAATATATAACATCAAGTATTTGTATGAAATGTCTTCTCAGAGAACTGTAAAACTAGCAGCACGAAGGTAAATATTACTAAAATTATTAAAATTGTATATTCAAAAGTCCTGAGCACATATATGTAGTTTGCTTCTATTGCCTATCTCAACCTAAGTATATCCTTCCTTCTCTGAAAGACTACTCTGCCATTTCTACATTTTGTGACTCTGGACAAGGACAAAAAATCCCAACATCTTTAAATCTGTTTCCTCAACTACAAAATACCAATAATAACTGTCTCCAAATCTGCTGGGTAGATTTAAAACACATGGATGTGTTTTAAATTGATGACACATAGCAAAATATTGGTGGCTTTTCTTCTCCTCTCTTTCTTTCTCTTTCTTGGCACTCTAGCATCTCATGATAACATTGCCTGTATGGAAAAGCGTATATGTTCAGAGTTCCTTAAAACTAAATTTCAAATAATTGGTGACACACAATCCATTTTACTAGAAATTGCCTGTGCATGAATTTCAAGATAGCTACAATGTCATTACATTTGTCACTCACAAGTAAGTGGAGAGAGAAAACAGCTGGAAATGAGATAAGTGGCTTGGTTAGTATTGGGCATAGGGACAGAGAATTTTTCCTTGTAACTGAACTATAAACAACTGTTTTAGGACCCATTTCCCTCTCTAGCATTAAAAAAATTAATAAACCATAATTTTTAAGAGTAGTTTTAGTTTTATAGAAAAATTAAACAGAAAGTACAGAGAATTCCCACATATACTCCTGTGCTCCCTTATGTTTTTCCTATTATTAACATCTTGAATTACTGTGGTACATTTGTTATCATTGAAGAATGGATATTAATACATTGTTATTAACTGAAGCCTATAGCTTACTTTGGGGCTTCCCAAGTGGCGCTAGTGGTAAAGAACCCGCCTGCCAAGTAGAAGATTTAAGAGACCCAAGTTTGATCCCTGGGTTGGGAAGATACCCTGGAGGAGGGCATAGCAACCCCATGGACAGAGGAGCCTGGTGGCCCACCATCCACAGGGTTGCAAAGAGTCAGACACAACTGAAGCGACTTGCACATACACATAGTTTACATTAGGGTTCACTCTGTGTTGTATAGTTCTGTGGGTTTTGACAAATGTACAATGTTATGTGTCCATTACTACAGGATCATATAGGTGCTACCCTAAAATTCTCTAGTATTTTAATTGTTTAGACAACTGTTCAGTCTCTCTCTCTGTCTTTCTCTCACTGACAAATTCTAGATGAGAGATATGTAGCAGAGTAAGAAATGAGAAAGAATTAGGAATATATTTATTCAGTTATTTGTTCAATAAATATTTATTGAGCATTTACTATGTACCATACTTTTGCTAAAACTTACAGATAATGCAGTGAATAAGCAGACAAGTAGACAAGTCTACTGGGTAAAAAGAATTTTTTAAAAAAATCACAAATAAATAATGACTAAATATGATGTTTCATGGTGGGTGTTATGAGAAAATACTTGGGGATTTAGACTACAGATCTGTATAGTCAAAGTTATGGTTTTTCCAGTAGTCGTGTACAGATGTGAGAGTTGGACCATAAAGAAGGCTGAGTGATAAAGAATTGAAGCTTTCCAATTGTGGTTCTGAAGAGGACTTTTGAAAGTAACTTTCACAACAAGGAGATCAAATTGGTCAGTCTTAAAGGAAATCAACCCTGAATATTCATTGGAAGGACTGATGCTGAAGCTGAAGCTCCAATACTTTGGCCACCTGATGTGAAGAAGTGATTCATTGGAAAAGACCCTGATGCTAGGAAAGACTGAAGGCAAGAGGAGAAGGGGAAAACAGAGGATGAGATGGTTGGAGAGCATCATTGACTCATTGAACTTGAGTTTGAGCTAATTTTAGGAGATAGCGAAGGACAGGGAGGCTGGCTTGCTGCAGTCCATGGGATCACAGAGAGTCAGACACAACTGAGCGACTGAACAACAATACTACAGATGGTAGTGCCAGGGAAGGGCTCTCTGAAGAAGTTAGACTTCAGGAGCAGCCAGACTTTGAGTGGTTCATAGCCAGTAAAGCTCAAAGAAGAGTGGTGGATAATGGCCCTACTTTCATGTATGTTCAACACCCCCACCCCTAGAGACACACTAACACCTCCCTCTTCTCTGTCACATCCACCTGGTCAGCAGCCTGCCCCTGTCCTTTATCTCCACCTCCATCAACACTCCCTCAGCCCAAGGTGACCATCAGCTGTCACCTGGACCACTGTGGTATTTCTTAGCAATTCTCCCTGATTTCATTCTTCACTTCTTTCACAACCCATTCTAATAAAATAATCACAACAATCCTTTGAAAATGTATATTTGACATTTACTACTATAACCAAAAACATTTCTATGGTTTCCTTTAATATTAAAGGTTCAAACTCCCTAAGCTCATTCCACAGCATTGTGATGTGATGACACGCTTACCCTCACCTGATTGATTTTCTCCCTTATTCACTGCTTACCACTCACAGGGGCTTGCTTTCTTTTTCTTTAAAACAAAGTTTCCTCTAGTCATGTCATTCTCTCTGCTTGGAATACTCATCTTCATATTTCTTACTTATTTCTTATGATCTTTCAGGCTTCTAACCTAATACCACTGTGGTCCTAGACTATTCTATCTAAATTAGAAGCTCAAATAAGCAAGTGTTTTATTTTCATTATAGTACTGATTAAAATCTGAAAGTATTTGTTTATTGTCTTCTTGTCGCTCAGTCATGTCTGACTCTTTGCAACCCTTTGAACTGTAGCCCACTAGGCTCCTCTGTCCATGGGGTTTTCCAGTCAAGAATACCAGACTGAGTTGCCATTTCCTTCTTCAGGGAATCTTCCTGACCCAGGGATCAAAATTGTGTCTCTTGTGTCTCCTGCATTGCAAGAGGATTCTTACCATAAACTAAATGAAAACAGAGGTCTATCTTTCCTCTTTTTCTTCCTCTTCCTCCTCCTCCTCCCCCCCTTTCTCTTCTTTCTCTTCATCCTTCTTCTTCTTCCTCAGGATGTAGCGACATGGGACATGGCAGTTCAAAAATTTTTTGTGCCAAAAAAAAGAAAAACACATCTGTGATATCCAGAGAAAACAAATCTGCTCCTTTCACCAAGATTAACAATGGTTGAACCTATATAACTCAATGGCAATTCATGAATTTTAATTACTTTCTTCTTGCTTTTATGTCTCTATTGTATATTAGGTTTTCTTTGGTAACAGGTATTCTGTTTGCAATATTAAATTTAAAGTAAACCTTGTCATAATTTTAAAAAGAAGTGCTACTTCATCTTTCTAATAGATATTGTTAGTCTGTTTATCTTGTTATAACTGGTGACATTTTCTTAGATCTCTTACCTGGTGCATGCATGCTCAGTTGCTCAGTCCTGTCTGGCTCTTTGTAACCCCCATGGACTGTAGACCACCAGGCTCCTCTGTCCATGGGATTTCCCAGGCAAGAATACTGGAACAGGTTGCCATTTCCTTCTCCAGGGAATCTCCCTTACCCAGGAATTGAACCCGGGTCTCCTGCATTGGCAGGCAGATTCTTTACCACTGAGTCACCTGGAAAACCCCTCTTATCTGGTATGGTATCCTGATAGATCAGTTGGAAAGAATCTCTCTGCAATGCAGGAGACCCCGGTTTGATTCCTGGGTCAGGAAGATCTGCTGGAGAAGGGATAGGCTACTTACTTCAGTATTCTTGGCTTCCCTTGTGGCTCAGCTGGTAAAGAATCCACCTGCAATGTGGGAAATCTGGGTTCAATCCCTGGGTTGAAAAGATCCCCTGGAGAAGGGAAAGGCTACCCACTCTAGTATTCTGGCCTGGAGAATTCCATGGACTGTATAGGCCATGGGGTTGCAAAGAGTCAGATGACTGAGTGACTTTGACTTCACTTTTTCCTAATTTCAGAATTATTTTCTTGTTTGTGAAATATTCTCTGGTGAACACAAAAGGCAGGAGACAATTTTAAATTCTAACTGGGTGATCTGGGGATGAATAATATAAACTCGGGACTCAGTTTCTTCATCGGTTAAATTCAAGATTGTTTTGGTAGACCCCCAATGTCCCTTTCAGCCCAGTCAACTTGCTCTAGAATATTATGGCAAGGTAGAGAATCAGAGAGCTACATACAAATAAGGGCTAAAACTGAACAGACATAAAAAAAATGAAATATAAATAGCCAACAGTACATTAGTGATAGCCTTACCACTTTTAAGTCATCTAATGATATCTTGTGTTTTATCATCCTGAATTACATTGTGGTTTAGGATATTGCAATACTCAAATGCTAAGGTAGGTCACCACCGTCAATCCTAGCAACAGTAATAGCATTACATAACACCTTTCATCTTAGGCTCACGAATCACTTGATAAACATCAATTAAGCCCCCAAACTTTCCTATGCTAGTATTACTGTTCCCATTTAACAGATAGAAATGTGAGCCATATTCTTGTTGAAATAACAAACCAAAGCTTTCTCATTTTTAAATCAGTAGACTTCCTTAGGTTAATAATTAAAATACTAGCAGAGACCTGAGGTTGAATTTAATGAATGAAAATTTCTACAGGTGGTATTACCATGACTGTGGGTTTATGGAACTATGAGTGGTGTCTGTGAATGTGTATGGGTGTATATATAGAGTGTATGTAGTGTATGGGAAAAGTGTATGTAGTTTGTGGGATAAACTCGTGCATATGAATACATCTTTGAATAAATATAAAGTTGTGTGCTCTGTAGACACTTGGGTTTTTTACAATAAAAAAAAAAGCCTTGGTTGTGTTTAAAACTTCTGAAATTCCCTTCACCATCCTTCATGTTCTTTTCTAGTATCTTTCTTATTTCTATATAATATTTTCTTTCTGCCAACCTATGCTTAAAGTTCTGCCCTCCAATTTTTATTCCCATCCCACATACTCCCTCTGTTACTCCCCTGCTCCTTACTATGGATTCATTGCTTCTTTATTCAATGACAGTACCCACATCTATTCCTATACTTGACTGTCTTTCCGTAAATGTATCCACTGGCCGTAGACATCATTCTACTTGGATGTCCCACCATTATCTTAAACTCATTCAACTTGTTTCCCTCGCAGTCTAAACCCCTATTTCATCTTACTTATGTTAGTAGTGTTTACTAACTACCTAGATGCCCAACACAGACATCCAGAACTCATCTTCCTCACCTTCTACACTCAAACACCTAGCAACTCCTATTCACTAAGTAATATTCTAGTTCTGATTTTCCCAATCTCTTGATTCCTTTTAATGCTCTTACCATATCCTTGGAATAGCCACCATTATCGGCCACTTATATGAATGATGATACAGAACTTTGAAAAATTCCCTGGTCTGATGTCAGAGTGACTTTCATAAGACAATAAGTTGATCATGATTACCCTAACCCATGGAAAAGAAATGCCAAAAAGCAAAATGGCTGTCTGGGGAGGCCTTACAGATAGCTGTGAAAAGAAGAGAAGCGAAAAGCATAGAAAAGGAAAGATATAAGCATCTGAATGCAGAGTTCCAAAAAATAGCAAGGAGAGATAAGAAAGCCTTCCTCAGTGATCAATGCAAAGAAATAGAGGAAAACAACAGAATGGGAAAGACTAGAGATCTCTTCAAGAAAATTAGAGATACCAAGGCAACATTTCATGCAAAGATGGGCACAATAAAGGACAGAAATGGTACGGACCTAACAGAAGCAGAAGATATTAAGAAGAGGTGGCAAGAATACACAGAAGAACTATACAAAAAAGATCTTCACGACCAAGATAATCATGATGGTGTGATCACTCACCTAGGGCCAGACATGCTGGAATGTGAAGTCAAGTGGGCCTTAGAAAGCATCACTATGAACAAAGCTAGTGGAGGTGATGGAATTCCAGTTGAGCTATTTCAAATCCTGGAAGATGATGCTGTGAAAGTGCTGCAGGCAATATGCCAGCAAATTTGGAAAACTCGGCAGTGGCCACAGGACTGGAAAAGCTCAGTTTTCATTCCAATCCCAAAAAAAGGCAATGCCAAAGAATACTCAAACTACCACACAATTGCATTCATCTCACACGCTAGTAAAGTAATGCTCAAAATTCTCCAAGCCAGGCTTCAGCAATACGTGAACCATGAACTTCCTGATGTTCAAGCTGGTTTTAGAAAAGGCAGAGGAAACAGAGATCAAATTGCCAAGATCCGCTGGATCATCGAAAAAGCAAAGAGTTCCAGAAAAACATCTACTTCTGCTTTATTGACTATCCCAAAGCCTTTGACTGTGTGGGTCACAATAAACTGGAAAATTCTGAAAGAGATGGGAATACCAGACCACCTGACCTACTCTTGAGGAAACTATATGCAGGTCAGGAAGCAACAGTTAGAACTGGACATGGAACAACAGACTGGTTCCAAATAGGAAAAGGAGTACATCAAGGCTGTATATTGTCACCCTGCTTATTTAACTTCTATGCAGAGTACATCATGAGAAACCCTGGGCTGGAAGAAGCACAAGCTGGAATCAAGATTGCCGGGAGAAATACCAATAACCTCCGATATTCAGATGACACCACTCTAATGGCAGAAAGTGAAGAGGAACTAAAAATCCTCTTGATGAAAGTGAAAGAAGAGAGTGAAAAAGTTGGCTTAAAGCTCAACATTCAGAAAACGAAGATCATGGCATCTGGTCCCATCAATTCATGGCAAATAGATGGGGAAACAGTGGAAACAGTGTCAGACTTTATTTTGGGGGGCTCCAAAATCACTGCAGATGGTGATTGCAGCCATGAAATTAAAAGACGCTTACTCCTTGGAAGGAAAGTTATGACCAACCTAGATAGAATATTCAAAAGCAGAGACATTACTTTGCCAACAAAGGTCCATCTAGTCAAGGCTGTGGTTTTTCCAGTGGTCATGTATGGATGGGAGAATTGGACTGTGAAGAAAGCTGAGCGACAGAGAATTGATGCTTTTGAACTGTGGTGTTGGAGAAGACTCTTGAGAGTCCCTTGGACTGCAAGGAGATCCAAGCAGTCCATTCTAAAGGAGATCAGTCCTGGGTGTTCATTGGAAGGACTGATGTTGAAGCTGAAACTCCAGTACTTTGGCCACCTCATGCAAGGAGCTGACTCATTGGAAAAGACCCTGATGCTGGGAGGGATTGGGGGCAGGAGGAGAAGGGGACAACAGAGGATGAGATAGCTGGATGGCATCACTGACTCGATGGACATGAGTCTGAGTGAACTCCGGGAGTTGGTGATGGACAGGCAGGCCTGACGTGCTGCAATTCATGGGGTCGCAGAGTCGGACATGACTGAGTGACGGAACTGAACTGAACTGAACCCTTCATAAAGCCCTTCAATGCCCACTGACCTGCCTCATTACTATTAGAATCAAGTCCAGTGCTTGCCATGAGTTTCAAGGTCCTGAATGATGACTCCTGAAGACTACATCATGATCATCACTTGCTATTTCTCTTTTCGAATTTTACTACCCATAAAGATACTGAGTAGGAAACTCCTCTCTCTCTCCATAATATAATACATTCTTTCATAAGGATATATATATTATTTCACTCTGGTTCTTGTACATCTCCTCCACTCTTTACATAGTTAAGCTCTACCTTTCCTTAATGGGGTGAGCTCAAAAATCACTTTTCCTGACAAAATTTGCCTTGTATTTCAAACAGCTGTGTATGTGCTCTCAGAACTCCCTAGGTATCATTTATCACACAGCATCATTATTACTTTTGCTTGTGTGATTTTTTTCTCTTAGATTTTAAATTTGGGTAAGGCAGAAATGGTGTCTGTTTTTGGAACATTGTTCCAGTCCTGACATTTGTTCCTGGCACATACTAGATGCTTTGTAAATATTTTTTGAATGGTTAACAAACTGAATCAGTGACTTACTATAAGTAAGTTGATGAGGTCACTGCTTTAAGCGAAGTTCATGGGAATAAAAAAGATCCAAGGAAAATGGGCCAGACCAATGTTGCTCAAAACAAACCTTATCATTCTAAATAATCCAGGAACAGTAAGCCACTCAGGCTAAACAGTGTATTTTCGTAGAAAGATATCTATCGTATCCTTAAATCACCTACATGCTTGGTGTGACTGTAATAAGACTGATTTCATGTGTGGTTTATGAAACTAATCTTAGACTTATTCTGTTCATCAGTATCCCCAGGTAGGAGGAATCCCTGCCTTAGTCCTTGTGTTTCTCCAAAAAGGTGAGAAGTCCTTGGGATCATGGAGATCAAGTAGGTGTGAAAATTTGGAAATCCCCACCCAAACAAGTGAATTCAAGTTTCTTGAAGCTGGCACATGCCTATTCTTGGGACCTGAAGTTTTGAGGACTGATTGGGGCCACATTTAGGCCTGAAAGTTGACCAGAGGGCTAATATTTAAGGAAGGTAAGGGTTGAGGTTTAAAAAAATTTTTTTTTATTGGAGGATAATTGCTTTCCAATATTGTGCTAGGTTTTGCCATACATCAGAATGAATCAGCCATAGGTATACATACATTCCCTCCTTCTTGAACCTCCCTCTCATCTCCCATCCCATTCCACCCCTCTAGGTTTTCACAGAGCACTGGGTTGAGCTGACTGCATCACACAGCAAATTCCCATTGGCTATCTGCTTTATATCTAAGCCACCAGGAAAAGCAATCCAGTCCAGTATTCTTGCCTAGAGAATCCAATGGACAGAGGAGCCTAGTGGGCTACAGTCCATAGGGTCACAAAGAGTCAGACATGACTGAAGTGGCTTAGCATGCATGCATCTACTTTACATATGGTAATATATATGTTTCCATACTACTCTCTCCATTTGCTTACCGTATCCTTCCCCCACTGTGTCCATAAGTCTATTTTCTATGTCTGCATCTCCATTGCTACCCTGGATATAGGTTCATCAGTATCATCCTTCTGGATTCCATAAACATGTATCAATATAAAATATTTGTCTTTCTCTCTCTTACTTAACTCTTTACAATAGGTTCTAGCTAGGTTCAGCCATCTCATTAGGACTGACTCAAATGAATTCCTTTTTCATAGCCAAGTAATATTTCATTGTATAAATGTACCATAATTTCTGTAGAGCATTGAGTATTCATATGAGGACTAGGACTTTCAAATTCATACAAGGCAATTCAGGATGCTGGCAGTATGGGGAGAGAAGCAGTAAGTGATCAAGGAGAAGTGCCAGGGATCAATATCAGCTGTGGATCTCCAAGGGGTCTACAGAGTCTGTTACATTTGTATCTGATCAGGTTGTTATGAAGCATGTTTGTCAAGGAGGGATGATATATTTTACTTAATATTTGTCAACCTGCTTCGGAGCCTTTAACATGTTCTGTGGGTCTTCAGTTATACTCTGGTATAGGCACACAGTTGTTAGGGGCTAGCCTGCTATTCAAAAGTTATTTTCCAGAAGATTTTTGTTCTTTCTACAGTAGTGTAAACTCATCTATTAAGGAGTTCCTCAATTTTTTGATAAGTAAGTAATATTTTATACCAAGAATATAATACTAATATTATACCAATATACTACCAATATTTTATACCAAGATTATTATTATCAGATCAGATCAGTCGCTCAGTCATGTCCGACTCTTTGCTACCCCATGAATCGCAGCACGCCAGGCCTCCCTGTCCATCACCAACTCCCGGAGTTCACTCAGACTCACGTCCATCGAGTCAGTGATGCCATCCAGCCATCTCATCCTCTGTCGTCCCCTTCTCCTCTTGCCCCCAATCCCTCCCAGCATCAGAGTCTTTTCCAATGAGTCAGCTCTTCACATGAGGTGGCCAAAGTATTGGAGTTTGAGCTTTAGCATCATTCCTTCCAAAGAAATCCCAGGGCTGATCTCCTTCAGAATGGACTGGTTGGATCTCCTTGCAGTCCAAGGGACTCTCAAGAGTCTTCTCCAACACCACAGTTCAAAAGCATCAATTCTTCGGCGCTCAGCCTTCTTCACAGTCCAACTCTCACATCCATACATGACCACAGGAAAAACCATAGCCTTGACTAGACGAACCTTTGTTGGCAAAGTAATGTCTCTGCTTTTGAATATGCTATCTAGGTTGGTCATAACTTTCCTTCCAAGGAGTAAGCGTCTTTTAATTTCATGGCTGCAGTCACCATCTGTAGTGTATACCTCAGTTCAAATTACAGTTTTTATCATAATATAGAAAACCAATATTCTATAGGTTTTATCTGTGTTTTGACATAATGATAATTAAAATGCGTCAGCAAAGTCCCTGATGCTAATTCCCATAATAGGGAAGAGATTGAAGATAATTTGTATCATATTTGCTTTGTTTGTCTGTTTTGGTTCTCCTCTTTATTTTGAATTTCCATTACCATGTTTCAGCAGTTTCTCATTGTTTAAAACTCCCTTCTTGGTAAATGGAAGCCAGAGTTACTATTACTTTGTGCCACAGAGTTTTATTTTTAATGAGAATGTTACTTATTTTAGACAATAAACATTTTTAGAAATTTGCTGGGCATTTAGTAAGAACTTTGTAAATATTAACTCATTTAGATTTTACAACACTGTGAAATAGATATTATTACTATTCCCATTATACAGATAAAAAGACATGGTAAAAGGGGCCACGCTGCTTGCCCAAAGTCACCACATTTCTGTAAAGAGCTGAGTCAGGACTCAAGTGCTAGTCTAGAGAGAGGGCTTTTCATCACTGTTCCATCATCATTGGTGTGAATGTTTTCTTCTATTTTTTTCTTTCAGTTTTATAGAGTATTTACTTCGTAAGGATATGGATCATGGGCTTTTGTTTAAAAGCGAAGAGTATAAAATTAGAATTTTAATAATTAACAGTCATTAAAGGAACAATTGCAGAATCTGACTTGGCAACTTAAAGGAGTTTAAATTTTGCATTATATAATTTCAGTTTTTGAAAACTTCTCATTTTCTATCTTAATCTTTGTACTTTATATCTAATAAACAATGTATTTTGATCAGGAAAGAGGACATGTTGCTTTAATTTTCTGGGAAAACCAGCTGAGTTCCACTTGAAATAATTCATAATAATAACACACGCATACTTACGGGTTTCCTTCCTCAACTTGCCATTAGCAGAGACGTGGTGTCTTTAGATGTTTACAAAGAGCAACAATCAGCAGTGCAGGTAACTGAGGCTTATGTCCACAATACAAACAAAAGAATTAATGTCAAATCCCTTGAAAAAAATAAGTCTATTTAGCTAAAGGAAACAAATCTGAATGGGTCAAGTAATATTGTCATGCTTTCTTCCACAGTATTTGTGCACATTTCTGTCAGACACTGGAGTAGCCCAAGTTTATTCTCGATAAGACAACCGCACATGCTGTAAAGCGAGCTGCAAACTTTCCAAGTTAGCCATCTACATAACAAAGATTACTTCACATTCCTATAAAGATTTAAAAGTTTATTATACAACTTTTGAATATAATTGATTCCAAAGAAATAATCTGTGAGGATATGTAACATTCACCTACTTGATTATGTAAAAAAATCCATTTCACATTATATGACCTTATTTTGCAAGCCAATGGCTAAAGAAAATATGTGATGAATTTCCAATACAATATAAATAGAATGTCATAATCTATAGAGTGAGGACTGTTTCTGAATATTAAGAAGGTTGCCATATTTTCTTTCAATACAAACACAGAAGAATATTATTTGGCCTAGATCAGTTCCTTTTATATAAATTAGACTGGAAAATTGTTTCAGCTCTATTTAGAAATGTCCACAGAGAGATACTCTGATTATTGAGGTCACTGCTGTGACTACAGTAGTGACTTAAAAACCAGTCTCACAGAAAGTTTATTATGGAAAGTAATTAAACTTAGCCAAATTTAGGCAAAATTATAGATAAAGGCTGAAAAACTTTTGTGTTTCTAAAATCAATAACTAAAGCAAAGTGTGTTTTCATTGCAAAGGATTTCTCATCAGTGTGAGTGCTAGAGTTGTATTATTTTCATCATTAAAAAGGGGATTAATTTTTTCAGCACTTGAAAAGCCATACGCTTACCTTATTCTTGCTTTGGAAAGAGAGAACAGAATTAATTTATAAATGGTGCCATTTATACACATAAACACCTTTTCATATATATATATGAACATACAGTGAAATGTATATATATATACAATGAAAATTCCTGAGCCCCACAGCTACTATTTCAGCTTTAATTAGGATGCTAAGAGATGATTTTTAATAGAGTGCATTTTAGAATAATGGTTCCCAGGCATTTGGATTTTAGTAAAGAATTACTCCTCTTCCTGCTTCTCTCCCTCATATATTATCTATGGACTAATATCAGGTTGCCATCTTTTAATTTTGCAAACTAAAGCCACAAAACCACTAAAAATGAAGCAAAACATACAAAAAGTAAATATCCTATTGTACTATTTACAAATAGACCATCTTTTATGTGCCAGGCTGTTTTGTAGATATGAAGGATTCACAAAGAACAAGAAAGAGAAAATTGCTGCCTTCATGGACCTTAGCTTTAGTGAGATTAATTAGAAAATCACATCAGTTCTCTCATCATTATGTGTATGTGCCCAATATGTCTACCTTTTTATTTCTGCTGCATCACCATCTCCCATCTGGTTTACTGCAGTCCTCTCCTAATTTATCTCCAGGATTCCTTTTGCAACCACATTCTGGCCAAAGTCTACTATTCTCAATGGACCCGTAAAGAGCACTTTAAGACTTGAATCAGGTTGCCCCATCATGCTTCATCATTGAAGATGGTTTGGCCCCTCCTACCTTCCTAACATCTCATTCTCTAAATTTCAACCACACAGTCTCTCTTTCTGTTATTACATTCCACAGTTCAGTTCAATTCAGTCACTCAGTCTTGTCTGACTCTCTGTGTTCCCATGAACTGCAGTACACCAGGCTTCCCTGTCTATCACCAACTCCCGGAGTCCATCCAAACTCATGTCCATTGTGTCCATGATGCCATCCAACCATCTTATCCTCTGTTGTCCCCTTCTCCTCCTGCCCCCAATCTTTCCCAATATCAAGGTCTTTTCAAATGAGTCAGCTCTTCACATCAGGTGGCCAAAATATTGGAGGTTCAGCTTCAGTATCAGTCCTTCCAATGAACACCCAGGACTGATCTCCTTTAGGATGGACTGGTTGGATCTCCTTGCAGTCCAAGGGACTCTCAAGAGTCTTCTCCAGCACCACAGCTCAAAAGAATCAATTCTTCTGCGCTCAGCTTTATTTATAGTCCAACTCTCCCATCCATACCTGACTACTGGAAAAATCATAGCCTTGACTAGATGGACCTTTGTTGACCAATTAATGTCTCTGCTTTTTAATATGCTGTCTAGGTTGGTCATAACTTTCCTTCCAAGGAGTAAGCGTCTTTTAATTTCATGGTTGCAGTCACCACCTGTAGTGATTTTGGAGCCCCAAAAAATAAAGTCAGCCACTGTTTCCCCATCTATTTGCCATGAAGTGATGGGACCAGATGCCATGATCTTAGTTTTCTGAATGTTGAGCTTTAAGCCAACTTTTTCATTCTCCTCTTTCCACACTTACTCCTATATTAAGGACTTTAATTATTTGCCTGCCTTTTCCCCAGATCTGTAGGAAACAAACTGTTTCTACTAAAATGCTGTAGGAAAACATCTCACACAAAAAAGAGGCAAATAAGGGGGTGGATTTGGGGCTGTTTATTTGAGTTTCTCATTAAGGATGTTCTTGGAATGTACATTCTAGTGAGGGGAAAAAGACAAGAAAGATAATACATGTGCAAAATAAATATAGTACAAAATAGTAGTAGTTTCATGGAGAAAAATGAGTGGGGATAGAATGGAAAGTATATGTTCAACTTTTCACAGTGACACAGTAATTGCTCAATAAATATTAGTGTTGTCATTATCATGGTTTTCTGCTATTGTTGTTGAATAGAGAATGGAAAGATGTCAGATTCAAATTTCTTGTCTCTTAAGCATGATGTCACTTTCTTAAGTATTGTAATGGAGAATTTTGATGAAGTTGGGAATGAAAAGACATATATCATATTGGGGGAATCTGTCTCTCTCTTCTACCACTTAATGTCATGTGCCTGTGCTATATTTGCTTCAGTTGAGCTCGACTCTTTGTGATCCTATGGACTACAGCCCCCCAGGCTCTTCTGTCCATGGGTATTCTCCAGGCAAGAAAACTGGAGTGGGTTGCCATGCCCTCCTTCAGGGGATCTTCCCAACTCAGGAATCAAACTCACATCTCCAGACTATCCTGCACTGGCAGGTGGGTTCTTTACCACTAGTGCCAGCTGAGAAGCCCTACCACTTAATATCAACAATGTCAAAAATTTTCCAGAAGATGAACCTTTCATCTCACTTTCATCCATCCAGCCACATTTGTTATTCTACATTATTTCCTGCTCAATAACACTTGCCATCATGGAATAGTATTCAAAAATAAAGAAAATGTTTAAAACATGGGTTAAAAATGAATAACCACAAATTGGAGTTAGTCCTAAGGAATCTGCCTTTTGAAAATTAAGAATTCATTATCAAAAAGTGCACCTCTATGTGAACCAGTTTACCAAATAAAGGATAAATATTAAAATGAGACTATTTTTAGAAGGATTAAATGGAATTTATTTTAAAATGTTTTATCTTATAACTCAACAAAAGGCTTTAGTATAAAATTGTGTTTATCCATAACTTTAAAGAACATATCAATTGCATAAATTATTATGTAAACTTTTAAAAACTCTTTCATAGGACTGCTGTTGACTATTGAATCCCTTTGTGTCCACAATCATGAAGTAATTGCATACATAATAATATTTGTATTTGATAATATACAATATACAATGATCACATTTTTATGTTTTTAAATTAGCTCAGCCAACTTATTATTAAATCAAAGATTTTAATTTTTCAAAATTAATTTTTCCTTCACCATATCCTGACTCAAGCCCACAAACACAAGCATTTTCAGTAATTTCCTCATTTTCACTTGACATACATATCTTGGTAGCTAGTAGCTAGTAGCTCAGTCGTGTCTGACTCTTTGCGACCATGGACTGTAGCCTATCAGGCTCCTCGTCTGTGGGATTTTCCAGGCAAGAGTGCTGGAGTAGATTGCCATTTCCTTCTCCAGGGGATCTTCCCGACCCAGGAATCGAACCCGGGTCTCCCACGTTGCAGGCAGATGCTTTACCGTCTGAGCCACCAGGGAAGCCCCCAACATATCTTGGTAGTCACCTAATTTGCATAAAAATATTAATTAACATTATCACTTTTTTACTGTACATTTGTCAGTATTTTTATTTTTATATCTGCAATAGTTTTAATTTTTAAACCTTGAACTTACTAAATGGAGCTAAAAACCCTTATTTGTTCTTTTAAAGAACTTGTCTGGAAATAACTTTAAAAGTCTAACATGTATGATTATTTAAAATATGAATAAAAATATGAGATTTCTTGTGTTCTTATACTTTCACTTTCCTTTTAAATAGTAAAACTCCTCTTTTCTACTATTTCTACTTTACCTTATGTTAACACTATTTTTAAAATGTTAGAGGTAAAAATATCACTGGCAAAGAATAGCAAGCAAACAATGCCAAGGGAAATTATAGAGAACTCTGTTAATTTAGTCTTGGAGATGCCTTCTAATCTGTATAGTTTTTGATATTTTCTTTTAGATAATGTATTTTCTTCCTGCCCTACCTTTCTACAAATTTGCATTGAAAGAAACTTAATTTTTTGAATAGCTTCATCTTTTTTCTTTTGTTCTTCCAAATTGTTGTTTTCACTACCTGTCTCCCCAACTTCCGTTTTCCCTGCCACATTTTAAAGTTCCAGTTGGCTTGCTTACCAACAATAATAAGAAAGAGGGATGTTTTAGATTATAGTTTGCTCTGAGAGGCTATCCCTAGATCATTGCACATTGGATTTAATATGAAAATTGTATTTGGAGTCGTTTGATTTGCAGAAATAACAAGCCTAAATGCTTCAGTTTCTAATGGTAATTAGTTTTCAACCCAGACAGTCTGGATAACTATATATTTACTACCTTGTAAAGAACTATCATAACAAGCCCTTAAGCATTATTTGAAAATTAATAAACTAAAGTGGGAGGAAACCTTTTACTTTCCCATAGCAACATGAACTGAATTATATTATTTTATTGCAAAGTTTTGCTTTTCAATTATAGGTTTACTAAATTAAGAGGCTTGAAAAGCATAAAAAACAATTATTAGTTTCTTAATACTGTAGATGACTAATGCAATGAGTCTACTTTACTGTACAGAAACAGGGCTTTGGTTGTCTTTTTTTTTTTTTTTTTGAGAAAATTCTTTCCTTAAATCTCCTGAGAAAAAAACACTTAATTCAAAAGTATCTTGGGTCGGGGGAGGAGGAAGGAGTAAATTAGGAGTTTGGGATTAACATACACACACTACTATAAAAAAATGTTTTGTTTCTTTTATATTTTTAGAATGCACATATATTTAAGTGGGTTTTCTAAATTAGGTAAAAAGTAAATTTTACACAGAATATTACTTTTAATCTCTTTTCAAGTTTATATTTTCTTTACCTAAAATTGAAACTTGCAAATTTGATTGTTAAAAATCTGCAAGTATACAAGAGATTCAGTAGTCTGGATATGAGCTAAATAATAATTGCCATTGATGATTCTGTTAGTTTTAAAAGATAAAACTGTGCATAAATTGGGTTAATTACTTAGAAGAGAGTGTGGAAGACAAAAATTACTTAACCTAATTCTCATCATCACAGAGCGAAGGTAGACTGCCAGTGTTAACATAGCATAGCAGGAGGGAGAAATGAGGTTCAGACCTGGCATGGTGGCTCTGGGTCATCAGAATGTAAGTTTTTTAAAGGTCTGACGTCTGACTCCCTGTGAAGGTTGTGCATGTGTGTGCATGTGTCAGAGCCCAAAGTAAGAACAAGAATTAAACTCTACAGAGACTCATCAGGGAGGGTGAAGCAGAACTTGTATTTTCCTCTAATTTGCCCTCCTATCCCAATTCTGCCTGACCCATTCTGGTGGCTCAGTGGTAAAGAATTTGCCTGCATGCAAGAGATGTGGATTCGATCCCCAGGTTGGTAAGATCCCTTGAAGAAAGAAATGGCAATCCACTCCAGTATTCTTGCCTGGGAAATCCCATGGACAGAGGAGTCTGGTGGGCTATAGTCCATGGAGTCACAAAAGAGTTGGACATAACTTAGAGACTAAACAACAAATCCCAATTTTAAGCCCAAATATTTGCTCTGTCTAGAGCATGGGCTTCCACAGATGGCCAGGATTCAGATTCTGGCTTCAAAACTTACCAACTGGTGGCTCAAATGGTAAAAAAATCTGCCTGCAATGAAGGAGACCTGGGTTTGATACTTAGGTCAGGAAGATCCCCTGGAGAAGGGCATGGCAACCCACTCAAGTATCCTTGCCTGGATAATCCCATGGATAGAGGAACCTTACAGTTCCTATGGTCCATAGGTCACAAAGAGTTGGACACAACTGAAGTGACTTAGTATGCATGCACGTGTGATAATAATCAAGTCCCTTAACGGTTCTGAAACTCAGTTTCCTCATTTACACAATGAAAATAATCTCCCATGGGTTGTTGAAAGAATTAAATGAGTTATTAGGCACAAGGTTCTTAGAACATAGATCAAAACACACAAATCAGGATAACAGGGTCTATACAAATGACACTGATTTTAGACACAAAATTCTCATTCTTCCACAACCTGTTTGTACTCATTAAAGTACTTTTATTTTACATTTTATGTTTCCCAGCGTATTTAACTTATATGCAGAGTACATCATGAGAAACGCTGGGCTGGAGGAAGCACAATGTGGAATCAAGATTGCCAGGAGAAATATCAATAACCTCAGATATGCAGATGATACCACCCTTATGGCAGAAAGTGAAGAAGAACTAAAGAGCCTCTTGATGAAAGTGAAAGAGAGAGTGAAAAAGTTGGCTTAAAGCTCAACATTCAGAAAACTAAGATCATGGCATCTGGTCCCGTCAATTCATGGCAAATAGAAGGGGAAAGAGTGGAAACAGTGGCTGACTTTATTTTTGGGGGCTCCAAAATCACTGCAGATGGTTATTGCAGCCATGAAATTAAAAGACGCTTACTCCTTGGAAGGAAAGTTATGACCAACCTAGACAGCATATTAAAAAGTAGAGACATTACTTTGTCAACAAAGGTATGTATAGTGAAGGCTATGGTTTTTCCAGTAGTCATGTATGGCTGTGAGAGTTGGACTATAAAGAAAGCTGAGTGCAGAATAATTGATACTTTTGAACTGTGGTGTTGGAGAAGACTCTTGAGAGTCCCTTGGACTGCAAGGAGATCCAACCAGTCCATCCTGAAGATCAGTCCTGGGTGTTCAATGGAAGGACTGATATTGAAGCTAATGCTCCAATATTTTTGCCACCTGATGCGAAGAGTTGACTCATTTGAAAAGACCATGATCCTGGGAAAGATTGAGGACAGGAGAAGGAGACGACAGAGGATGAGATGGTTAGATGACATCACCAACTCAATGGACATGAGTTTGGGTAAACTCTGGGAATTGGTGATGCACAGGGAGGCCTGGAAAACTGGGGTTCATGGGGTCGCAAAAAGTCGAACACGACTGAGTGACTGAAATGAACTGAACTGAACTGATGTTTACCAGCTTATGATAAAGAGTATTATAAAGGATACAATTGAACATCAAGATGAAGAGGTCAAGTTATGTGGGTAGGGGCTCAGAGCTTCTGCACGTTCTCTGTACCACCCCCATTTCCATTTGTTCACAGACCCAGAAGCTTGACCAACCTTATCATTTTGAGTTTTTATGGAGGATTCATTATGTAGGTGTGATTGATTAAATATTTGGCCATTGGCAAGTAATTCAATCTCCAGCCCCTCTCTCCTCCCTGGAGGACAAGTGGGTGAGACTGAAAGTTCCAACCCACTAATCTCAGGGTGGGTTTCCCTAGCAACCAACTCCCTTCTTTTAGATGCTTTTCAAAAGTAACCTCATCAACATTAACTCAAGTGTGGCAGAAACAGGTTTGTTATGAACATCAAGGCACCTTTATCATTCTTGTTATTTAGGAATTTCTAAAGGTTTTAGAAACACTGTTCTTGGAATTTGTTTAGTCACTAAGTGGTGTCTGACTCTCTATGACCCCGTGGACTGTAGCCTGCCAGATCACTCTGTCCATGGGATTCTCCAGGCAAGAATACAGGAGTGGGTTGCCATTTCCTTCACCAGGGTATCTGTATTTCCTGCACTGACAGGCAGATAGATTCTTTACCACTAAGCCACCAGGGAAGCCCACATGGCAACACAGCCACATGGCCTCATCCCACTTACTAACTAGTGGGAATCTCCAAGCGGAGAGCTACAAATATTGAAAACAGGGCAAGGGGAGGGGCAAGGAATTATATCATGATGTAGAGGTTTTCAAGCATATTTCATAATAATATGCAGTTCAGTTCAGTTCAGTTGCTCAGTCCTGTCTGACTCTTTGCGACCCCATGAATTGCGGCACGCCAGGCCTCCCTGCCCATCACCAACTCCAGGAGTTCACTCAAACTCACATCCATCGTGTCAGTGATGCCATCCAGCCATCTCATCCTCTGTCGTCCCCTTCTCCTCCTGCCCCCAATCCCTCCCACCATCAGAGTCTTTTCCAATGAGTCGACTCTTCGCATGAGGTGGCCAAAGTACTGGAGTTTCAGCTTTAGCATCATTCCTTCCAAAGAACACCCAGGACTGATCTCCTTTAGAATGGACTGGTTGGATCTCCTTGCATTCCAAGGGACTCTCGAGAGTCTTCTCCAACACCACAGTTCAGAAGCATCAATTCTTCGGCGCTCAGCCTTCTTCACAGTCCAACTCTCACATCCATACATGACCACAGGAAAAACCATAGCCTTTGGTTTGGCTACACGGACTTTTGTTGGCAGTAGTGTAATATAAAATTTTAAACTGTGAAAGAGCCAATAAAATAAGAGCATTAACCTGGAATGCTGTTGAAGGAGCCACTGGGGTAACATGAAGGGTCCTTATTAGTTGCATTGTGTGTGTGTGTGTGTGTGTGTGTGTGTGTGTGTATTATTTGCTCAGTCATGTCTGACTCTTTATGACCTCATGGACTGTAGCTTGCCAAGCTCCTCTGTCCGTGGAATTCTCCAGGCAAGAATACCAGAGTGGATTGCCATTCTCTCCTCCAGGGTAATGGGGTCAAAGTAAAGTACTTTAAACATACTTAGTCCTAAGTCCATTAAGTCATTTAGTTATGATAAAATGGAGATGGGCATAAGTTAAAAAAAAAGTTGAGGAAAAAGAAAAAGAGATGGAAGATATGAGTTGTTTGAGTAGAACATCTCTAAGCCATTAAATTTAGGACCTTTAATTTTCAAATTACTGTCCCTGAGTTGCTCTGAGTTGCTCACTGGGGAATAAGAGATCCAGGTACATGTGGCCATTATAATAGGAAAAGATGCTAAGGAAATGTAATGAGGTCAATTGATCAATTAATTCAAAACGCATTATTAAGAATCATAAAAGAGTCTGCTTGATCCTCAGTGAAAGATACACGTTGTAAGATAAACTCACCACTTCAGAATAGTAAAGAATTCTGTGTACTTCTGTATAATCCTAGTTATATCCCCTCCTCACATCAACATAATAGATTCTTAGTATCTGTTAAGTGAATGGAAAGAAAGAATAAAAAACTGATGGCAAAAGACTAAATTTATTTGGTCTTCCTGGTCTATTAAAAACAGAATTAGAAACATTTAAAATATAGGGGACTTCACATTTAAAAGAAAACTAGATTTCTGGCTTCTGTACTTTTTAAAGAAAATTCATTTTTTTTTAACAGCTCTATTACCAGTAAGCCTTTGTTCCTGCCTGGCTACAAGTTCCTGGAGCTGGAGAGTGGCTGCTCCCTTAAGACAAGCAGCATGTAGAACACAGGATCCAGACGGCCTAACTTGCTCATATCACCTTCTTAGACTCTGAGTTTACACTGTCTAATCTAGAATGGCATAGCTTTTTGACATACTTTGGTTCCTGTAAGATTTTCTCATAGCTTAAAACAAGTTGGATGGAACTCTAAAACCATCCAAGGTTTTGTCTCTAATGAAAGATGAGGACTCTTCAGTTAGTTACAAGGGGATCTCAACCTAGGCACTATTAGCATATGGGGTCAGAAAATGTTTGTTGTGGTGGTGGTCTTGTGCTTTAAGCAATCTATCCATAACCTCTACAGACTAGATACTCTCTCACACAGAGTGACAACTAAAAATGTTCCCAGGCATTGCCAAATATAACCCAGGGATGAGGTGGGGGTGGGGCAAAATCACCCCTAATTGAGAACCTCTGAGTTAAATATCAGCCTAGAAGTGGACAGATGCATGAACTCAAAGATGGTACTAGATTTATATTAGAAAGAAAATGGTTAGCTAGCAGATTGGGCATTGGCTGTAATCTTGTCGCTCCCTGTGCCCAGGTTCTAGGTTTAGTTGCTGGCAACAGATCCCCGACTGAATTACATTTACTCAGACTTCACCAGTTCAAGTTTGAGTGGGATGATAGTGCTATGGTTTTCTAAAATGACTGATTTTTGATCGAGCCTATAAGGACAAGGAAGTGTAGTTAACAAAGTGATGTTATAAAATGCAACATTCCAAATGTAGTAATATCTGGATAGCAGTCAGATTCTAGTACTTCATTCTGTTTCCTACTCACAAGTTGTTCCTGATGAATTATTTTTAAAGTGTGACTAAATTATTCATTACAAAGGATCACCATTATTTATGCAACTGAGGTTTACCACTAACATTCCAATATGGATTTTTTTTTTTTGACTAGGGGACTTCAATAAAGCTTCTAAGAATAGAAATATATGCCGAGAATTAAACAATTGATGTGGGGCTCACCATAATGGTGAGGAGAAGCACAAATTGATTAAACCTTTGAATCTTAAGGAAATCTTTAATAACAGTAAATAGATAAAACACTATTTATAATATTTACATATACCGTTAAGTTTTATGTACACATTTCAAGTAAAATATCTCAAAACACATTCAAGCAGATTATGCTGCCAGATCATAACAAATTTCTCCCACAAGTTATCTGCCCCATGTGTTTCATTTAAATAAAAATTAGGTAATACTAGGCAACAATAAAGGAGAAGGCAATGGCACCCCACTCCAGTACTCTTGCCTGGAAAATCCCATGGATGGAGAAGCCTGGTAGGCTGCAGTCCACGGGGTCGCTGAGAGTCGGGCATGACTGAGCGACTTCACTTTCACTTTTCACTTTCATTCATTGGAGAAGGAAATGGCAACCCACTCCAGTATTCTTGCCTGGAGAATCCCAGGGACAGAGGAGCCTAGTGGGTTGCCGTCTATGGGGTCACACAGAGCTGGACATGACAGAAGCAACTTAGCAGCAGCAGCAGCAGGCAACAATAAAGGTACAGAAGTATAAAATTATATGCCATTTAAATTTTATTTTCAAATAAATCAGAAAATATAAATTTCATGCCGTAGACCGCTCAGTAAGTTTGATCTATCTTTATTTTTCTTATACCTTCTCTCCACCCTTTCTTTCTGCCATTAAAGGTATATTCTCTACCGTCTGTCCTGATGCCTTACTCAAGGTCAATTTAAATGACTCAAGTGATGACTTCAAGTACAGTACAATCCTTCCTTGGGGAAGTTACTCCTTTGACTAATATTAAGTGGGTTACTATTGGTATGTTAATTAACTGCTTCACTCAGCATAAACTATTTATGTACAATGTACCCTTCATCCATGAACTGATGTGTGAGAAAGAGCCTAAGATGAAATTTAGGAGTTATTTTTTTTGACAGATTGGATTCTGGTGACTATATTAAAATGTATGCTTTTCGTTTTCAGCTATGTTTATTTCAGCATTGAAGGTTGACCATAACTTACTATTTTGATACACAGTTTTTCAAGTAAAAATAAGAAGCTGACTTCTCTCTAAATGTCTGTTTTACCAGTGAGACCCAGTTTTCTCTTTGGAAGGCTCCTCTTTCTTGTGCACTCAGTCATGTCTGACTTTTTGTGACACCATGGACTGTGTTTAGCCCACCATGCTCCGCTGTCCATGGAATTTTCCAGCAAGAATACTGGAGTGCGTTGCCATTTCCTCCTCCAGGGGATCTTTCCAACCCAGGAATTAAACCCGAGTCTGTGTCTCCTGCATTAGCAGATGGATTTTTTACCACTGCACCATCTGCTAGCCATACACCAATGGAAAGAAGAGAAATACTATCATTGATCTTTTTAAGAGTTGGAAAATAGAGCAATCAACATAGATAGAAGTCATAGAAAGAACAAAATATCTGGTCAGAAATTGTAAAAGGGCTATTCGCAAAAGTAATTACTTCTTCTATCAAGCGTAACAATAGGCAGATTTCAAGACCAGGGAAAGGTTTCTACTTCTAGGGCCAGCAGAAAAGATATTTAACATTGGAAGCTGATATCAATTCAGATTAATAACCTCCACACAGTATCAGAATTTCATATAAATAAGTCAACTCTTTCAGTAGTTTCTCTATGAATCAGAAGCTTTTTTTATCTTACTTTTGGAATAAACTTTCTTTAGACTTTCTTTCAGAAAGTTTTATGTTAAAAAGAGGTCAGTTTCACATTTTGGTGAGCACTCTATGACAATGAATATGGATTGACCCAGACAATCTCAAGGCATTTTGCTTACAAATATGAAATGACTCAAAATATAAAATGTATTTTCATAAATGTTTTTATAATTAATTAAAACATCATATTTATTAACACAAATAATTATGATGCATTGTAATATGACATTTCTAAAAACAAAGCACTGAGGACAGTTTATTCTCATTAATAAAATTTATTGTAGAAAAAAACAAAAATATTTCTAAAGAACCTAGTTATTAAATCTCAATGTAATTTAATTTCATATTTTGATGCTGTACATATGCCTTTCTATGTTCAAAGTTGTTAGACCAATCTCTGCATTAGGTGATAAAAGTAGCACCTACTTTAGCCAGCCTTGAACATTAAGGGGAGGTATGAAAGATCTTGGATGTGAGAACAGAGACCAATCAGAAATGGAGCTCCTGAAGATGTAAAGACATGCACTGGCAACCTCCACACTGGGTAGCAGAGGTCTCAGTTTGGACTGGAGAGAGAAGACTGTTAAGAAGAATAAGCCACTGAGGGATCTCCTGCCCTCTCATGCCTTGGAGCTGAGAGCATGATGACTGTCTAAATTTGTCTCAATAACTAACTTCAGATTAAATAATTGATGACAGACTTTGAACAGTCTCACACCTCAGTTACAACAACCTTAAATTTGACTTTGACTAAGATAAATTTAAGGAGGCATTATATATTAGAAAATTAGCACAATACAACTGCAATTTCTGGAAGGAAAGTCAGAGATCTGTCAGTTCAAACAAACCAAGGCTGGGAAGGAAAATGGTGTGTTAGCAAAAGAACTTACAAATAATTACACTGGACATTTTTAAGCTGCCACTGGGCCTTTTGTAAGGTTTTATAAACTGATCTTAATTTTGTTATACTGATCCCCAAAGGCACTTCCTATTGTAAAATAGTCTATTAAGCATTGGTCTATATTTTGGAAAGCAATAATATTAAGTTCATTATGGTTTTTGCAGTCCAGGCAATAATTTAGCTTGTGTACTCCTCTTAAGATTTTAATGAGCAAAAGCTATTTTAAGAATTTTTGCAAGTGAACAATGTAGGTATGTTCAGAAAGGTACTTCTATTTCAGACCCCTTAAAATATATATAAGATATTTACATTAAATTGATTCATGTTAAAAATGTAACACCTCCAGTCTGAAAGCTTTAATAAAACAGACTTCTGTATATAAGCTAGTATTATTGCCCAATTTTGGCACCAGAATCTTAACTGTAAAAGCCAAGCATGGACTACATGTTACAAGTATATAATAATATGTCATTATTATTATGAAAGCAAGTTATTTTCAGTGTGGAAAAATAAGTTAAAGCAAACAAAACAAAAGTTTAAAATTTCACTATCCTCATAATGGAATCCCACTGAGTGCATATTTTTGAGTACACTTTTTAAAAATATGACACTATATCCTGTCAACAAATAAAATTAAAAAAAAAAAACATTTTAAAAGCTGACTAGTCTTCCATTTTGTGTGGTTAAGTCATAATTTGTTTAACTCATCTGCTACTGTTTCTTTCACTGTTACAAATGATATTTCAAGGAATGTTCTTTTATTCTTTAATGCAGAGGCAACTTAGGACAAAGCGTGGCTAAGAGTGTTGGATCTAGTGACAGACAGACTTGCAAGGCCCAGAGAATGAACAGGTGATTGCCAGAAGAGAGAGGGTTGTGGGGAGGAAAGAAATAGATGAGGGAGATTAAGAAACACCTACTTCCAGTTGCAAAATCAGTGAAACATGGGTATGAAGAATATAGTGAGTAATATAATCAATAACCATGTAGTACCTTTGTATGGTGACGTATAACTAGACTTATCATGGTGATCATTTAGAATATATAGAGCTACTAAATCACTATGTTGTATAACAGGAACTAACATAGTATAGTATAGCTGTACTTCAAAAACAAACACACACAGCAAATGATTAGATTCGTGGTTATCAGAGTTTGGTCATGAGGGTTGAGGGAATTGAATGAAGGCAGTCAAAATGTACACACTTTCAGTTACAAGATAAATAAGTACAAAAGATGAATGTACAATATGATAAGTATATATAGTTATAACTGATATATATACATATATATATATCATGAAGGTAAGAATTGCTGTCTCTTTCAGACTACGTTGCATCCCCAGTAGTAAAATGATGTCTGACATATATCAGATATATACTGAAAACCCCAAGACAATTAGTGAATGCATTAGGTATAAAAACAAAATTTTATAACCATAATAATGATAAAAAATTTTTTTGGATGGTTAAGATATTTAAATATTTAAATTTTATACTATTAACTATTGTATTTCCATGCTCTGCATCCCTATACCTAAGTTCTAGAGACATACGTGGATTGCGCCTGAATTTTGTACATGCTATCTGGCTTTGAAAAATTGATTTATAATTTTCCTGTAAATCATAAAAGTCTATAGGGAATGAGGTCAGACTAAATATTAATTTCTGTAATTAATTGTAATGGCATGTGTCAGATCTGCTTACTTTCAATCTTGATAGTGTTCCACTAAAAAGAATTTGGTGTTATTTACAATGAAGGTTGTAAGAGATTAAGAAGAGGTGGCAAGAATACTCAGAAGAATTACATGAAAAAGGTCATAATGACCCAGACAACCACAATGTGTGGCCATTCACCTAGAGCCAGACATCCTAGAGTGGGAAGTAAAACAGACCTTAGGAAGCATTACTACGAATAAGGCTAGCGGAGGTGACGGAATTCTGGTTGAGTTATTTACAGTCCTAAAAGATGATGCTGTTAAAGTGCTGCACTCAGTATGTCAGCAAACTTGGGAAACTCAGCAGTGGCCACAAGATTGGAAAAGGCCAATTTTCATTCCCAACTCGAAGAAGGGCCATGCCAAAGAATGTTAAAACTACCATACAGTTGCACTCATTTCACATGCTAGCAAGGCTATGCTCAAAATCCAAGTGAGGTTTCAGCAGTACATGAACTGAGAATTTCCATATGAACAAGCTGTATTTAGAAAAAGCAGAAGAACCACAGATCATACTGCCAACATTCATTGGATCATGGAAAAAACAAGGGAATTACAAAAAAAAAATCTACTTCTGCTTCATTGACTATGCTAAAGCCATTGACTGTGTGAACCACAACAAACTGTGGAAAATTCTTCAAGTGATGGGAATACCAAACCACCTTACTTGTCTCCTGAGAAACATGTATGTGGGTCAAGAAGCAACAGTTAGAACCAGACATTAAAAAAATAAAATAAAAAAATGACTGGTTCCAAATTGGGAAAGGAGTACAACAAGGCTGCATATTGTCACCTTGCTTATTTAACTTATAAGCAGAGTACATCATGTGAAATATTGGGCTGGATAAATCACAACTAGAATCAAGATTGCCTGGAGAATTATTAACAGCTTCAGATATGCAGATGATATCACTCTAATGGCAGAAAGTGAAGAGGAACTAAACAGCTTCTTGATAAGGGTGAAAGAGGAGAGTAAAAAATCTGACTTGAAACTCAATATTCAAAAAACTAATATCGTGGCATCTGGTCCCATTGCTGCTGCTGCTGCTAAGTTGCTTCAGTCGTGTCCGACTCTGTGCGACCCCATAGACAGCAGCCCACCAGGCTCCCCCGTCCCTGGGATTCTCCAGGCAAGAACAATGGAATGGGTGGCCATTTCCTTCTCCAATGCATGAAAGTGAAAAGTGAAAGTGAGGTCGCTCAGTCGTGTCCGACTCCTAGGGACCCCATGGACTTCAGCCTATCAGGCTCCTCCATCCACGGGATTTGCCAGGCAAGAGTACTGGAGTGGGGTGCCATCACCTTCTCCCATTACCTCATGGCAAATTGATGGGAGAAAAAGTGGAAACAGTAACAGATTTTATTTTGGGGGGCTCCAAAATCGCTGCAGACAGTGGCTACAATCATGAAATGAAAAGTCACTTGTTTCTTGGAAGAAGAGTTATGACAAACCTAGAAAGCGGGATGGTATGGGGAGGGAGGAGGGAGGAGGGTTCAGGATAGGGAATACATGTATACCTGTGGCGGATTCATTTCAATATTTGGCAAAACCAATACAATATTGTAAAGTTTAAAAATAAAATAAAATTTAAAAAAAAAAGCAGATACATTACTTTGCTGACAAAGGCCCACATAGTCAAAGCTATGGTTTTTCCAGTAGTCAAGTACAGATGTTGGAGTTGGACCATAACAAAGGCTGAGTGCCGAAGAATTGATGTTTTTGAATTGTGGTGCTGGAGAAAGTTTTGAGAATCCTTTGGACTGCAAAGAGATCAAACCAGTCTATCATAAAGGAAATCAACCCTGACTATTCACTGAAGGACTGATGCTGAAGATGAAACTCCAATACTTTGTCCACCTGATGAGAAGAACCAACTCTCTGGAGAAGACCCTGATGCTGGGAAAGATTGAGGGGCAGGAGGAGAAGGGAGTGACAGATGATGAGATGGTTGGATGGCATCACCAACTCAATGGACTTGAGTTTGAGCAAACTCCAGGAGATTGTAAAGGACAATGAAGCCTGGTGCACTGCAATCCATGGGCTCTCAAAGAGTCAGACATGACTGAGTGACTGAACAACAAAACTGAAATTTATCTTTTATTATAATCACCCATATTATTCAAACACTATGTGGAATGTATGACTTGATTATTATAAATACCTACAGGCTTAGATTTTGGAGGAATGTTGCTGCTGATGCTGCTAAATCATTTCAGTTGTGCCTGACTCTGCGACTCCATGGACGGCAGCCCACCAGGCTCCTCTGTCCCTGGGATTCTCCAGGCAAGAACACTGGAGTGGGTTTCCATTTCCTTCTCCAATGCATTTATGCATGCTAAGTCGCTTCAGTCTTGTCTGACTCTGTGCGGCCCTGTGGATAGCAGCCCACCAGGCTCCTCTGTCCATGGAATTCTCTAGGCAAGAATACTGGAGTGGGTTGCCATTTCCTTCTCCAAGGAATGTTGAAGATAAGCTGAATCAACAAGCTATCTTGTTCTGAAACATTATGTCTAATAATGAAGTGGCCATTTTGTGGATATATATGTTAATGTAACTATCTAATAATTCTGTAAGTTAGAGACTATCATTATCTAGATTTTATAGGAGTGGATATTAAATTCTTCAAGGACACAGAGCCAGTGTGTAATACCTATGACTCATATAAACAGCCTGGTTCTAGGACCAGAGATCCTAGCCTCTAGTTGTGGGTCTACTAATAAATTCCATTAATGCAATGTACTTCCTTCAGTGACTCTAATGATAGGAACCTACTCATTTAATATGTATTTATTGCATGCCACTTCTCTATATACTTATACTAGATTCTGGGGCTCCAACCTAAAATGACATATAATCTTTCCTTCCAGGGAACTTACAGTGTGCTATGATAAAAGGGCAGATAAATTAAAGCATGATATATGGTGCTCAGTAAATATTTGGTGAATGAATTGATAACTGCCATCAGAGTTGTATGCAAAAGAAGAATCAGAAGCAAAGGAAGGATATATGAGTCTTGAAGTCATGCTTATCAGGAAAGACTTCCTGAAAATTAGCTGGGTGTGCATGAGAAGGGAAGATGAATTATAGAAAGAGGTAATAATAAGTGAGACGGTACAGAGATATGAGAAAACCTCATATGCTCCAGGACAAAGATGCTGTCTGAGGAAGATGTGAAAACAAGTGAAGCAATGGTCTAAGATGAGGCTGGAAACAAGTCTGGGGCCTAAATGTGAAGGGCTTTGGATGTTCAGCCATGAACTGTGAACTACACCATGACAGCCTTGAGAACCACTTAAGATTTGAACGTCAGCCGGTGACATGATCAAAGGGCATTTTATAAAGGTCACTCTGACAACAGTGAGGAAGGCAGATTAAAGAGTCCAGACTGCATAGAATGAGAGGAGACTGCAGAAAAGTAGAAGAAAAGCAGGAGTGACTGTGGAAAAGGAAAGCAGAGAACAGAGATGGGCTTGGAGATACTAGGCAGATCAACTGATTCCGACTCTCTGAGCTTACATATATTTTCCTAACATCACATCTGTGTTATTGTCTAATTTCCTTTCTACTCATTTTTCTTCTGTCATAGTACATAACAAGTGCTTGAGGAAAGGTTTCTGAACAAATGAAAGAAGATCTTGTGACAGAGTAGATATGGGAAAAAGAAAGAAATTCATAATGACTCTCAGTATTTCTGACCTACACCACATGAAACCAGACCCTGAAATGGGCAGCAAAGGAAGAGAAGGTTCCAGTAGATTGAGTTTAGGAAGCAGTCAGGTTAAGACCTGTGAAGATATTTGCAATGCAGTCTGATACGGAAAGGTAGTGCTCTGATTCTGATATTTCTTGCCTGAAAGTTGAGAAACATTAGTGTACCTGTGATAGCCGAATTTTTAAATTTGGCTAAGGTCCCTTATTTTTGAATTTGGCAGATCAGGAAGCAACAGTAAGAACTGGACATGGAGCAACAGACTGCTTCCAAATATTGAAAAGAGTATGTCAAGGCTGTATATTGTCACCCTGCTTATTTACATTATATGCAGAGTACATCATGAGAAACACTGGACTGGATGAAGCACAAGCTGGAATCAAGATTCAGTTCAGTTCAGTCACTCAGTCATGTCCCACTCTTTGCGACCCCATAAATTGCAGCACACC
The DNA here is from genome assembly GCF_029378745.1 of Bos indicus. Classification (NCBI taxonomy): domain Eukaryota; kingdom Metazoa; phylum Chordata; class Mammalia; order Artiodactyla; family Bovidae; genus Bos; species Bos indicus. The sequence continues at coordinate 46,423,391 of NC_091771.1, forward strand.
AGGCCTCCCTGTCCATCACCAACTCCCAGAGTTCGAATCGGTGATGCCATCCAGCCATCTAATCCTCCGTCATCCCCTTTTCCTCCTGCCCCCAATCCCTCCCAGCATCAGAGTCTCTTCCAATGAGTCAACTCTTCGCATGAGGTGGCCAAAGTACCGAGTTTGGTATCAGTTTAGCATCAGTCCTCCCAAAGAACGCCCAGGACTGATCTCCTCTAGAATGGACTGATTGTATCTCTTTGCAGTCCAAGGGACTCTCAAGTCTTCTCCAACACCACAGTTCAAAAGTATCAATTCTTCCACCCTCAGCTTTCTTCACAGTTCAACTCTCACATACATACATGACCACTGAAAAACCATAGCCTTGACTAGACAAACCTTTGTTGGCAAAGTAATATCTCTGCTTTTCAATATGCTATCTAGGTTGGTCATAACTTTCCTTCTAAGGAGTGTCTTTTAATTTCATGGCTGCAATCACCATCTGCAGTGATTTTGGAGCCCCCCCAAATAAAGTCTGACACTGTTTCCACTGTTTCCCCATCTATTTCCCATGAAGTGATGGGACCAGATGCCACGATCTTCGTTTTCTGAATGTTGAGCTTTAAGCCAACTTTTTCACTCTCCTCTTTCACTTTCATCAAGAGGATTTTTTGTTCCTCTTCACTTTCTGCCATTAGAGTGGTGTCATCTGCATATCTGAGGTTATTGATATTTCTCCAGGCAAACTTGATTCCAGCTTGTGCTTCTTCCAACCCAGGGTTTCTCATGATGTACTCTGCATAGAAGTTAAACAAGCAGGGTGACAATATACAGCCTTGATGTACTCCTTTTCCTATTTGGAACCAGTCTGTTGTTCCATGTCCAGTTCTAACTGTTGCTTCCTGACCTGCATACAGATTTCTCAAGAGGCAGGTCAGGTGGTCTGGTATTCCCATCTCTTTCAGAATTTTCCAGTTTATTGTGATCCACACAGTCAAAGGCTTTGGCACAGTCAATAAAGCAGAAGTAGATCTTTTTCTGGAATTCTCTTGCTTTTTCGATGATCCAGTGGATGTTGGCAATTTGATCTCTGTTTCCTCTGCCTTTCCTAAAACCAGCTTGAACATCTGGAAGTTCACAGTCATGTATTGCTGAAGCCTGGCTTAGAGAATTTTGAGCATTACTTTACTAGCATGTGAGATGAGTGCAATTGTGTGGTAGTTTGAGCATTCTTTGGCATTGCCTTTCTTTGGGATTGGAATGAAAACTGACCTTTTCCAGTCCTGTGGCCACTGCTGAGTTTCCCAAATTTGCTGGCATATTGAGTGCAGCAGTTTCACAGCATCATCTTCCATGATTTGAAATAGCTCAACTGGAATTCCATCATCTTGACTAGCTTTGTTCGTAGTGATGCTTCCTAAAGCCCACTTGACTTCACATTCCAGGATGTCTGGCTCTAGGTGAGTGATCACACCATAATGATTATCTGGGTTGTGAAGATCTTTTTTGTACAGTTCTTCTGTGTATTCTGCCACCTCTTCTTAGCATCTTCTGTTTCTGTTATGTCCACACATTTCTGTCCTTTATTGAGCCCATCTTTGCATGAAATGTTGCCTTGGTATCTCTAATTTTCTTGAAGAGATCTCTAGTCTTTCCCATTCTGTTGTTTTCCTCTATTTCTTTGCATTGATCACTGATGTAGGCTTTCTTATCTCTCCTTGCTATTCTTTGGAACTCTGCATTCAGATGCTTATATCTTTCCTTTTCTCCATTGCCATGTGGGGTCACCCAAGATGGACGGGTCATGGTGGAGAGGTCTGACAGAATGTGGTCCACTGGAGAAGGGAATGGCAAACCACTTCAGTATTCTTGCCTTGAGAACCCCATGAACAGTATGAAAAGGCAAAATAATAGGATACTGAAAGAGGAACTCCCCAAGTTGGTAGGCGCCCAATATGCTACAGGAGATCAGTGGAGAAATAACTTCAGAATGAATAAAGGGATGGAGCCAAAGCAAAAACAATATCCAATTGTGGATGTGACTGGTGATAGAGACAAGGTCCGATGCTGCAAAGAGCAATATTGCATAGGAACCTGGAAGGTTAGGTCCATGAATCAAGGCAAATTGGAAGTAGTCAAACAGGAGATAGTAAGAGTGAACGTCGACATTCTAGGAATCAGCAAAATAAAATGGACTGGAATGGGTGAATTTAACTCAGATGACCATTATATCTACTACTGTGGGCAAGAATCCCTTAGAAGAAATGGAGCCAGCATGGTCAACAAAAGAGTCCGAAATGCAGTACTTGGATGCAATCTCAAAAATGACAGAATGATCTCTGTTCATTCCCAAGGCAAACCGTTCAGTATCACAGTAATCCAAGTCTATGCCCCAATCAGTAATGCTGAAGAAGCTGAAGTTGAACGGTTCTATGAAGACCTACAAGACCTTTTAGAACTAACACCCAAAAAGGATGTCCTTTTCATTATAGGGGACTGGAATGCAAAAGTAGGAAGTCAAGAAACACCTGGAGTAACAGGCAAATTTGGCCTTGGAGTACAGAATGAAGCAGGGCAAAGGCTAATAGAGTTTTGCCAAGGGAATGCACTGGTCATAGCAAACACCCTCTTCCAACAACACAAGAGAAGACTCTACACATGGACATCACCAGATGGTCAATACCAAAATCAGACCAATTATATTCTTTGGTGCCAAAGATGGAGAAGCTCTATACCATCAGCAAAAACAAGACTGGGAACTGACTGTGGCTCAGACCATGAACTCCTTATTGCCAAATTCAGACTTAAATTGAAGAAAGTAGGGGAAACCACTAGACCATTCAGGTATGACCTAAATCAAATTCCTTATTATTATATAGTGGAAGTGAGAAATAGATTTAAGGGACTATATCTGATAGACAGAGAGCCTGATGAACTACGGAATGGGGTTTGTGACATTGTACAGGAGACAGGGATCAAGACCATCCTCATGGAAAAGAAATGCAAAAAAGAAAATGGCTGTCTGGGGAGGCCTTACAAATAGCTGTGAAAAGAAGAGAAGTGAAAGGCAAGGAATCAAAATTACCAGAAGAAATATCAATAACCTCAGATATGCAGATGACACCACCCTTATGGCAGAAAGTGAAGAATAACTGAAGAGCCTCTTGATGAAAGTGAAACAGGAGAGTGAAAAAGTTGGCTTAAAGCTCAAACTAAGATCATGACATGTGGCCCCAAGACTTCATGGCAAATAGATGGGGAAACAGTGGAAACAGTTTCAGACTTTATTTTGGGGGGCTCCAAAATCACTGCTGATGGTGATTGCAGCCATGAAATTAAAAGACACCTGCTCCTTGAAAGAAAAGTTATGAACAACCTAGACAGCATATTAAAAAGCAGAGACATTACTTTGCCAACAAAGATCCATCTAGTCAAGGCTATGGTTTTTCCTGTAGTCATGTATGGATGTGAGAGTTGGACTATAAAGAAAGCTGAGCACCAAGAATTGATGCTTTTGAACTGTGTTGTTGGAGAAGACTTTTGAGAGTCCCTTGGACAGCAAGGAGATCCACCCAGTCCATCCTAAAGGAAATCAGTCCTGAATATTCATTCGAAGGACTTATGCTAAAACTGAAGTTCCAGTACTTTGGCCACCTGATGTGAAGAACTGACTCATTTAAAAGACACTGATGCCAGGAAAGATTGAAGGCAGGAGGAAAAGGGGATAACAGAGGATGAGATGGTTGGATGGCATCACTGACTCAATGGACATGAGTTTGAGTAAACTCTGGGAGTTGGTGATGGACAGGGAGGCCTGGAGTGCTTCATGCCATTGAGTCACAAAGAGTCAGACATGACTGAGTGACTGAACTGAACTGAAGGTCCTTTAGGGAGGGGCATATAATATATTAAATCTAGGTAGAGGAACAAGAGTACAGGAAGATGATAGAAGAGAAAAAATGGATAAAGGGGGGACTTTAGGAGAGAAGGATCCAGAAGCTCAGAGGGAAGAGGATTTCAGTAAAGAAGGAATGCTCAGCATAATAATCACCATGGAAAGATGAAGTGAGATGAGCACAGCAATTTTTTCATTGGATTTGATAGTATTGAAGGCATTGTTGATATCAGTGCAAGTGGATTCAGTGAAGTGGTGGAGTCAGAAGTCAGATTAGAGTTGGTTAAGGAATGAATAGGGTGAAAGTAAATGGAAACATAAACTGTAGAGCTTTTTCCAAGAAATTTCAAGATTTCACCTACAAAGGGAACCAATAAATGGTGGCTAGAGGAGAATATTTTTTTCAAGGGTGATATCATTTTAAGATGGGAAGGACTTGATCCTTTCAAAAGCTGAATGTTTTGGGCATACCATCAAATAATGAGAGTAAAAAACTAAAGAATAAAAAGGAACTGAAAAAAGGGGTCATGGATTCTAAAGTACCTAGGGAAGGAGGTCAAGTTCAGATGGGAGACAGAAACTGTCCAGAGGATCGGGGGAAAGTTTGTAAAGAGGAAGAGAAAAGTATGGGTGATGTGAATCAAATAAATGAAGTGAGATTTGAAGTGAGATGCTTTAGTTTAAATTCAAACAGTGAATCTGGGTAAGGTAATACAAAATAATAATCTATTAACCCAGTATATTTCTTGCTATATGTCAGACTCCTTGATGGCTGTAAGAATTATCTAGAGAGGGTATAATTTGGAAATCCATTTCTAAAATACAGCAGAGGAGAAGGAACCTGGAGATATGGAGAGCAAGGAGCCGAAGGCTTAGTTCACAATTTATGGATTATTCAACAATGCATATATTAAATTCTCTCTAGTCAAATGTGGGAAAAATAAAACTCTCAAAAAATGTGGAGTTTTAAAGAAAATAGCAACGATGGACAGAAGGTGACATAGTGACATGACAGGAGACCAGAAGACATGCTTTGTGGGGAGTTAGAGAGTAATTGTTTGGAATAGCCCTGAAGATCAAGACGGTAAATCTAAGTCTTTACTCTGTGGTACAAGAATAGGGGAAAATGGGCTGTTGACACAGGAGAGTGAAAAAGGGTAAAAGTTTGATTCAAGGGAATGTCAGATTTTTGTAGACAGACAACTAGGGCACTGAGTGAAGTATGTGAAGCTATAGGGTAGTTTGGTTAATAATGTATCAGAGTTTCTAGCAAACAAGTGCAAAGTGTTGACAAAAGATGTAGCTGTGGGGAATTAATTACAAGAGTGATGGGACACCAAGATTGTGGCAATGAGAGGATGATAGGGCCCCCCTAAGAAAAGTGGCTGAGGGGGTTCACATTTGGGGCTGGGGAGAGCTTGTCAAAGACTGGGAAGCATGGTGATATAATTGAACTTCAAATATTCAACCAAAAGGGGCTTCCCAGGTGGCGCTAGTGGTAAAGAACCTACCTACCAATGCATGAGACGTAAGAGACATGAGCTCAATCCCTAGGTTGGGAAGATTCCCTGGAGCAGGGCACAGCAACCCACTCCAGTATTCTTGCCTGGAGAATCCCATGGACTGTAGCCTGCCAGGCTCCTCTGTCCATGGGATCATAAAGAGTCTGACACAACTGAAGTGACTTAGCATGCGTTCAACCAGAAAGAGGCTCCCCTGGTGGCTCAGTGGTAAAGGATCTGCCTGCCAATGCAGGAGAAATGGATTTGATCCCTGGGTCAGGAAGATCCCCTGGAGAAGGAAATGGCAACCTACTCCAGTATTCTTTCCTGGGAAGTCCCATGGACAGAGGAGCCTGGTAGGCTACAGTCCATGAGGTCACTAAAGAGTCATACACAACTTAGCAATTAAATAACAACAACAATTTAACCAGAAATCTCATGAAAAGATAGTTCTAGACAAAGACTCTGGATTTAACCAAGGCCAGGTAGAGTAGGCTTTCTTGCATTCCAGAAACAATATGATTATTTTTTTTCCTGAGGCAGTTCATCTACCCTTGGGCAACTCTGTTTATGAGAAAGAACTTTCTCAGTTTTTTTTTTTTTCAATTTTTAAAGAAGTTTATTTTTTAATTGAAGGATAAATACATTACAGAACTATGTTGGTTTCTGCCAAAAATCAACATGAATCAGTCATAGATACATATATGTCCCCTCCCTCTTGAACTGCCCACCCGTCTCCCTCCCCATTCTACCCTCCTGGGTTGTTACAGAAGCCCGGTTTGAGTTCCCAGAGTCATACAGCAAATTCCTATGGGCTATCTATTTTACATATGGTAATTTTAAGATACTTCTTCTCATATTCCATTCCGTTGGGATCATCTACAAGGTTCAGGGTCCTTTTTCCATCAAATTGAATGTGCCCAACACTCAATGTGCTATAAATGGTGAATTTTAATATCCTATTCATTTTTCCTCACTTTAGTCGGCAATACATTCTTATAATATAATATGGTAGCTAGAAATGAACCTAGTATTTAAAGCATGTTCTAAAGAGCAATGGCACCCCACTCCAGTACTCTTGCCTGGAAAATCCCATGAATGGAGGAGCCTGATAGGCTGCGGTTCATGGGGTCACGAAGAGTCGGACACGACTGAGTGACTTCACTTTCACTTTTCACTTTCATGCATTGGAGAAGGAAATGGTCACCCACTCCAGTGTTCTTGCCTGGAGAATCCCAGGGACGGGGGAGCCTGGTGGGCTGCTGTCTAAGGGGTCGCACAGAGTTGGACATGACTGAAGCAACTTAGCAGCAGCAGCAGCTAACGAGCACACTACATAATGAAATTGTAAGGAAATGAAACCAACATTTGCTAAACATTTACTATGTGTCTGGCTCATGTCACCTATGAACATGCATAATCTCACTCAAGTCTCCGTGGTTAAAGCACAGGCTCTGGTATCTGAGACCAGGGCTTGGAACTCATGTCCTGTCACATATTAGCTCTGTGATATTGGAAAAAATTAACTTGCTGTCCTGGGACTTAATAATTTCCTGTGTAAAATGAGGATAATAATGTTATTTACTTAGCAAGGTTACTATGAAGGCTAAATGGAATAAGACCTATAAAGCACTTACTGTCTGACACATGATAAAACAAAATCAGTTCATTTCAGTTCAGTCGCTCAGTCATGTCCAACTCTTTGAGACCCCATGAATCGCAGCACGCTAGAGCTCTCTGTCCATCACCAACTCCCAGAGTTCACCCAAACTCATGTGCATCGAGTTGGTGATGCCATCCAGCTATCTCATCCTCTATCATCCCCTTCTCCTCCTGCCCCCAGTCCCTCCCAGCATCAGGGTCTTTGGCAATGAGTCAGCTACCCTCATGAGGTGGCCAAGGTATTGGAGTTTCAGCCTCAGCATCAGTCCTTCCAATGAACACCCAGGACTGGTCTCCTTTAGGATGGACTGGTTGGATTTCCTTGCACTTCAAGGGACTCTCAAGAGTCTTCTCTAACACCACATTTCAAAAGCATCAATTCTTAGGTGCTCAGCTTTTTTCACTGTCCAACTCTCACATCCATACGTGACCACTGGAAAAACCATAGCCTTGACTAGACAGACCTTTGCCGGCAAAGCAATCTCTCTGCTTTTTAATATGCTATCTAGGTTGGTCATAACTTTCTTTCCAAGGAATAAGCATCTTTTAATTTTATGGCTGCAATCACCATCTGCAGTGATTTTGGAGCCCAAAAAAGTAAAGTCTGACACTGTTTCCACTGTTTCCCCATCTATGTCCCATGAAGTGATGGGACCAGATGCCATGATCTTAGTTTTCTGCATGTTCAGCTTTAATCCAACTTTTTCACTCTCCTCTTTCACTTTCATCAAGAGGCTTTTTAGTTCCTCTTCATTTTCTGCCATAAGGGTGGTGTCATCTGTATATCTGAGGTTATTGATTATTTCTCCCAGCAATCTTGATTCCAGCCTTGTTCTTCATCCAACCCAGCGTTTCTCATGATATACTCTGCATAAGTTAAATAAGCAGTGTGACATTATACAGCCTTGACGTACTCCTTTTCCTGTTTGGAACCAGTCTGTTGTTCCATGTCCAGTTCTAACTGTTGCTTCCTGACCTACATATAGGTTTCTCAAGAGGCAGGTCAGGTGGTCTGGTATTCCCATCTCTTTCAGAATTTTCCACAGTTTATTGTGATCCACACAGTCAAATGCTTTGGCATAGTCAATAAAGCAGAAATAGATGTTTTTCTGAAACTCTTTTGCTTTTTCAATGATCCAGTGGATGTTGGCAATTTGATCTCTGGTTCCTCTGCCTTTTCTAAAACCAGCTTGAACCTCTGAAAGTTCAGAGTTCGTGTATTGCTGAAGCCTGGCTTGGAGAATTTTGAGCATTACTTTACTAGCATGTGAGATGAGTGCAATTGTGTGGTAGTTTGAGCATTCTTTGGCATTGCCTTTCTTTGGGATTGGAATGAAAACTGACCTTTTCCAGTCCTGTGGACACTGCTGAGTTTCCCAAATTTGCTGGCATATTGAGTGCAGCACTTTCACAGCATCATCTTCCAGGATTTGAAATAGCTCAACTGGAATTCCATCACCTCCACTAGCTTTGTTCATAGTGATGCTTTCTAAGGCCCACTTGACTTCACATTCCAGGATGTCTGGCTCTAGGTGAGTGATCACACCATCCTGATCATCTTGGTCATGAAGATCTTTTTTGTATAGTTCTGTGTATTCTTGCCACCTCTTAATATTTTCTGCTTCTGTTAGGTCCATACCATTTCTGTCCTTTATTGAACCCATCTTTGCATGAAACGTTCCCTTGGTATCTCTAATTTTCTTGAAGAGATCTCTAGTCTTTCCCATTCTGTTGTTTTCCTCTATTTCTTTGCATTGATCGCTGAGGAAGGCTTTCTTATCTCTCCTTGCTATTTTTTGGAACTCTGCATTTAAATGGGACTATCTTTCCTTTTCTCCTTTGCTTTTTGCTTCTCTTCTTTTCACAGCTATTTGTAAGGCCTCCCCAGACAGCCATTTTGCTTTTTTGCATTTCTTTTCCATGGGATGGCCTTGATCCCTGTCTCCAGTACAGTGTTACAAATCTCAGTCCATAGTTCATCAGGCACTCTATCTATCAGATCTAGTCCCTTAAATCTATTTCTCACTTCCACTGTATAATCATAAGGGATTTGATTTAGGGCATACCTGAATGGTCTAGTGGTTTTCTCCACTTTCTTCAATTTCAGTCTGAATTGGCAATAAGAAGATTATGATCTGAGTCACAATCTGCTCCCGGTCTTGTTTCTGCTGACTGTATAGAGCTTTTCCATCTTTGGATGCAAAGAATATAATCAGTCAGATTTCGGTGTTGATCATCTGGTGATGTCCATGTGTAGAATCTTCTCTTGTGTTGCTGGAAGAGGGTGTTTGCTATGACCAGTGCGTTCTCTTGGCAAAACTCTATTAGCCTTTGCCCTGCTTCATTCCGTATTCCAAGGCCAAATTTGCCTGTTACTCCAGGTGTTTCTTGACTTCCTACTTTTGCATTCCAGTCCCCTATAATGAAAAGGACATCCTTTTTGGGTGTTAGTTCTAGAAGGTCCTGTAGGTCTTCATAGAACCACTCAACTTCAGCTTCTTCAGCATTACTGGTTGGGGCATAGGTTGTATCACCGTGATATTGAATGGTTTGCCTTGGAAACGAACAGAGATCATTCTGTCATTTTTGAGATTGCATCCAAGTACTGCATTTCGGACTCTTGTTGACCATGATGGCTACTCCATTTCTTCTACAGGATTCCTCCAACAGTAGTAGATACAATGGTCGTCTGAGCTAAATTCACCCATTCCAGTCCATTTTAGTTTGTTGATTCCTAGAATGTCAATGTTCACTCTTGCCATCTCTTGTTTGACCACTTCCAATTTGACTTGATTCATGGACCTAACCTTCCAGGTTTCTATACAATATTGCTCTTTGCAGTATCGGACCTTGTCTCTATCACCAGTCACATCCACAACTGGGTATTGTTTTTGCTTTGGCTCCATCCCTTCATTGTTTCCGGAGTTATTTCTCCACTGATCTCCTGTAGCATATTGGGCGCCTGCCAACTTGGGGAGGTCCTCTTTCAGTATCCTATCATTTTGCCTTTTCATACTGTTCATGGGGTTCTCAAGGCAAGAATACTGAAGTGGTTTGCCATTCTCTTCTCCAGTGGAGCACATTCTGTCAGACCTCTCCACCATGACCCGCCCATCTTGGGTGGCCCCACAGGGCATGGCTTAGTTTCACTGAGTTAGACAAAGCTGTGGTCTGTGTGATCAGATTAGCTAGTTTTCTGTGATTGTAGTTTCAGTGAGTCTGCCCTCTGATGCCCTCTCGCAATATCTACCATCTTACTTGGTAATCTCTTACCTTGGATGTGGGGTATCTCTTCACGGCTGCTCCAGGAAAGCACAGCTGCTGCTCCTTACCTTGGATGAGGTCACCCTTCCTGACCTTGAACGTGGAATAGCTCCTCTTGGCCCTACTGCACCTGCGCAGCTGCTGCTCCTTGGAAGTGGGGTTGCTCCTCTCAAAAACACACAATAAATGATAGTTATTATCAATATCTCCATTCTGCAGATGAGAAATCTAGCTATAGTTAAGGTCAGATAATCAAAATTCAAATCTAGATCATGAAATTCCAAAGCTTATTATATCATGTTGTCTTAAATTCTCTATTTTTATTTTTTAAAATTTTTATTGGACTTTACAGTTGATTTTACAGTGTTGTGTTAATTTCAGATGTATAGCAAAGTGAATCAGTTATATATATAGATACAGATATATGCAGTCTATATCTACATATAGATATAAGTAGTCTTTTTTTTTAGGTTCCTTTCCCATTTAGGCCATTACAGAATACTGAGTAGAGTGCCCTGTGCTATACAGTAGGTCTTATTAGTTATCTATTTACTATATAGTAGTAAATAGATAGTAACCTCTTTTTCCGCTGGTAACCATAAGTTTGTTATCTATGCTTGTGACTCTAATTCTGTTTTGTAAATAAGTTCTTTTGTATCCTTTTTTTTAGGTTTCACATACAGTGAAATCATACAATATTTGTCTTTCTGTGTCTGATTTACTTCATTCAGTATGATAATCTCTAGGTTCATCCATGTCACTGCAAATGGCATCATTTTGTTCTTTTTGTGGCTGAGTAATATTCCATTGTATATGTGCATCACATCTTTATACATCCCTCGGTAATGGCTATTGTAACTAGTGCTGCAGTGAACAGTAGGACATGTGTATATTTTCAAATTATGATTTCCTCTGAATATATACCCAGGAGTTAGAATGCTGGATCTATATTTAGTAGAGCTATATTTAGTAGCTCTATGTTTAGTTTTTTAAGGAACCTCCATACTGTTCTCTATAGTGATTATACCAATTTACATTCCCACCTTCTCCAGGAGATCTTCCTAACCCAAGGATCAAACCCAGGTCTCCTCCATTGAAGGCAGATTCTTTACACTCTGAGCAACCAGGGAAGCATCAACACTGAATGTATAGTCAGCCACTATTCTTGTGCTTTTTCATACATGTTACTGCTGTTTAGCATGATCTTTTTATTTTGCACTTGTGAGAATTTAGTTTTGGATCTAATGGAAGCCATTGTATTATCAAGTCTTCCTGATATGAGCAACAGAAAAGATGACAACTGTGGAGTTTAGAATAATATGAAGAATATAAGAAATATAATAGAAAAAAATAGCAATATATAGAAACAAGTTGGAACTGGGTGTTGTTGTTGTTCAGTCACTAAGTCACATCTGACTCTTTGTGACCCCATGGACGGCTGCACACAAGTCTTCCTTGACCCTCACCGTCTACCAGAGTTTGTCCAAGTTCATAGGGCTTCCCTGATAGTTCAGTTGGTAAAGAACCTGCCTGCAATGTGGGAGACCTGGGTTCAATCCCTGGATTGGGAAAATCCCCTGGAAAAGGGAAAGTCTACCCACTCCAGTATTCTGGCCTGGAGAATTCCATGGACTGTATAGTCCATGGAGTCTCAAAGAGTTGAACATGAATGAGTGATTATTTATTTAAAGTACATTAATATGGGGGCTTCGCTGGTGACTCAGTCTGTAAAGAATCTGCCTGCAATGCAGGAGATGCAGGTTCAATCCCTGGGTTGGGAAGATCCCCTGGAGAAGGTCTTGGCAATCCACTCCAGTATTCTGTCTGGAGAATCCCATGGACTGAGGAGCCTGGCAAGTGACAGTTCATATGGCTGCAAAGAGTTAGAAAGGACTGAAGCAACAGAGCATGCATGCAAATACATTAATACTATTGACAGCAGAGACACAGCAGAGACATTACTTTGCCAACAAACGTCCATCTAGTCAAGGCTATGGTTTTTCCAGTGGTCATGTATGGATGTAAGAGTTGGACTGTGAAAAAAGCTGAGCGCAGAAGAATTGATGCTTTTGAACTGTGGTGTTGGAGAAGAGTCTTGAGAATCCTTTGGACTGCAAAGAGATCCAACCAGTCCATTCTAAAGGAGATCAGCTCTGGGTGTTCATTGGAAGGACTGATGTTGAAGCTGAAACTCCAATATTTTAGCCACCTGATGCAAAGAGCTGACTCATTTGAAAAGACCCTGATGTTGGGAAAGACTAAAGGCAGGAGGAGAAGGGGACGACAGAGGTTTTCATCTGGGATGGTTGAATGGCATCACCGACTCAATGGACATGAGTTTGGGTAAACTCCAGGAGTTGGTGATGGACAGGGAGGCCTGGCGAGCTGCAGTTCATGGGGTGACAAAGAGTCAAACATGACTGCATGACTGAACTGAACTGAACTGACAAAAATGGAGAATGTATTTGCTTAGGGGACAAAATTGACTTTTAATGAGAGATTTGTTGAAAATATACTTGAACTGAGTCTTACCTACATTAAACACTTCAAAAAAAAAAAAATCTTTTTTCCCTAGGTAACAGCCTAGATGAATGAGCTTATAGCAAAAGCTTGATTTTCTTTAAGAACTAAAAATGAGTACATTACTTTTATGATGCAAGATCAAGGAATTCGTTAATTCATTAGAAAACTAGTCAGAATTATAATAATAGCTTGAATGTGAACCCAGAGGAAGTGAAATATCTGGATGTGATTTTGGCTTTACTGTCCTGTCATTTTGCATGAATTTAAGAAAAAGTACTATGTGTGTATCCAAAAAGATGATATTAGACAATAAAAAGGGCCTTAGTGTTCTGCAGTGAATTCCAAACCTCCGAAAGCATAGTAAGAGACAGAATGTGTTAACTTGGGCTTCATATGGAAGAGAATCTTACCTGAAAGAGAATTCTACTGCAGTAGAATCTCAGGACATGACTGAAGCGATGCAGCAGCAGCATCTCAGGAAGGACTTGTGAGAATGATTATCAGTGTTCCATGAGAAATGATAATCCCATAATCCATAAAAAGTAATGACCTGCTCCTTCTTCATTGACCACTGTTAATCTATTAGCAACTTAATTCCTTTAAAATGTATCTTGTTCAAAATACTTAAGGTTGTCATTTTTATCACTGCTCATCAGAGTCCATCAATCATTGTCAAAAGCTGTCAATCACAGTCAAATGAGGGCATTTTCAGAACTAATGGATAAGAACTTTTTGACCTCATATTTCTCATAACCTTAAAATCACATGCAAAAGAATAATAACTCAGACTATATTCTTTGTCATTGGTAACCTTAAGTCAAATCCAAATCCAAAGTAAATTTGGAGTACATTGCACTGGCTTTGTTTGATGGTTTATATTTTAAGAAATTAGAAGCATATATACTGAAAATATTAAGGAAATGAGAGATATGAGACCTCTACTCCACTCTTTTAGTTCTCCAGGCAAGAATACTGGAGTAGGTAAATCATTCCCTTCTCCAGGGGATCTTCCCACACCAGGCGTTGAACCCAGGTAGACGGCACTGGAGGCAGATTCTTCCCCATCTGAGCCACCAGTGAAGCTCATACACTGTTTTACTGTCACCCCAATGAGGAAACTTCTTTTACCTCCTCTGAGAGGTCTCTTGTTGATTTTGTATACCAGGTAATATCTGCCTGGTAGGAAACTGAGAAGACAATCTTACGTGTTTTCGTCCCACTCTTGAGATTTACTACTCTAAATCTTTAAGCAGTTGGAAACACAAAAATAAACTAAAACCAAAAAGAAAAAAAATAAGCCAAAAGATATTCAAATTACTTCTCAGACATATTGATCTATGAAATAAACCCTCACCTTCTATGTGCTGTCTTAGTCTACTTTTACCCCCACCCTCACCCCTATTTCCTTTCAGCTTTTAGGAGCTCTAAATGAGAAAACGATGGTTAGATGGCATCACCGACTTGATGGACATGAGTTTGGGTGAACTCCGGGAGTTGGTGTTGGACAGGGAGGCCTGGCGTGCTGCGGTTCATGGGGTCGCAGGGAGTCGGACGTGACTGAGCGACTGAACTGAACTGACATGAGAAAGATCACAGTTCCCAGAATTTCTGGTTGAGGTTAACTAGGTTAAATCAGGAAACTTTGAGTATCTCAAAAGAGCACCTTTTTTTTGATGATTTCCCCAAATCTGACTCCATCTTGCATAAAGACCCAGGATTACCAAGCTATGAGGAACATACTAGAAAATCTGCTTCTCCTTCTTCCTGTCTACTACCACACCATCCTGGGTTGTAACTTATCGTCATGTTTCAGAAATGCTGTCTACACTCTCTTGCAAGGTATACACCTAAAAAGTTAGTATTCACCTGTTAAATTGAAAACCTACCTGCTGCCTTATACCCTTCCAAAATTTCAAACTACAGTTTTATGCTGAAATGCTACTTTTCCCACTTTTCAATATCCACCTTTTATATCTTTCTTTATATTCTTACAGTTCTATGTAACTTCAAATATTAGAGTGAAGTTTCTACAATTGGTTTCAAATTATTTTTTAAATTTTTCTTTATTGACGTAGATTTGATTTACAGTGTTGTGTTAGTTCCACATGTACACCTCAGTGAAAGGTTTTACATGTGTATATAGTACATATATGTATATAATACATAAAAACATATATTCTTTTTCAGATTCTTTTCTCATAGGTTATCACAAAATATTGAATATACTTCCCTGTGCTGTATAGTAACTCCTTGTTGGTTATCTATTTTATATATCAGTCAGTACAGTTCAGTCACTCAGTTGTGTCCGACTCTTCGTGACCCCATGGACTGCAGGACACCAGGCCTCCCTGTCCATCACCAACTCCAGGAGTTTACTCAAACTTACATCCATTGAATCCATGGTACAATCTAACCATCTTATTCTCTGTCATCCCCTCCTCCTCCTACCCTCAATCTTTCCTGGGATGAGGGTCTTTTTAGATGAGTCAGTTCTTCACATCAGGTGGCCAAAGTATTGGAGTTTCAGCTTCAGCATCAGTCCTTCCAATGAATATTCAGGACTGACTTCCTTTAGGATGGACTAGGTGGATCTCCTTGCTGTCCAAGGAACTTTCAAGAGTCTTCTCCAATGCCACCATTCAAAAGCATCAATTCTTTGGTGCTCAGCTTTCCTTATAGTCCAACTCTCACATCCATTCATGAATACTAGAAAAACCATAGCTTTGACTAGATGGACCTTTGTTGACAAAGTAATATCTCTGCTTTTTAATATGCTGTCTAGGTAGGTCATAACTTTTCTTCCAAGGAACAAGGGTCTTTAAAATTGCATGGCTGTAGTCACCATCTGCAGGGATTTTTGGAGCCCCCCAAAATTAAGTCTGCCACTGTTTCCACTATTTCCCCATCTATTTGCCATGAAGTACATGGGATCAGATGCCATGATCTTAGTTTTCTGAATGTTGAATTTTAACTCAATATTTTCACTCTCCTTTTTCACTTTCATCAAGATGCTCTTTAGTTCTTCTTCACTTTCTGCCATAAGAGTGGTGTCATCCGCTTATCTGAGGTTATTGATATTTCTCCTGGCAATCTTGATTCCAGCTTGTGCTTCATCCAGTCCAGCGTTTCTCATGATGTACTCTGCATATAAGTTAAATAAGCAAGGTGACAATATACAGCCTTGATGTACTCTTTCCCAATTTTGAAACAGTTTGTTGTTCCATGTTCAGTTCTAACTGTTGCTTCCTGACCTGCATACAGGTTTCTCAAGAGACAGGTCAGGTGGTCTGGTATTCCCATCTCTTTCAGAATTTTCCATAGTTTGTTGTGATCCACACAGTCAAATGCTTTGGCATAGTCAATAAAGCAGAAATAGATGTTTATCTGGAACTCTGTTGCTTTTTTGATGATTCAACAGATGTTGGCAATTTGATCTCTGGTTCCTCTGCCTTTTCTAAAACTAGCTTGAACATCTGGAAGTCACAGTTTATGTACCATTGAATCCTGGCTTGGAGAATTTTGAGCATTACTTTGCTATTGTGTGAAATGAAGGCAACTGTGCAGTAGTTTGAGCATTCTTTGGCATTGCCTTTCTTTGGGATTTGAATGAAAACTGACCTTTTCCAGTTCTGCAGCCACTGCTGAGTTTTCCAATTTTGCTGGCATATTGAGTGTAGCACTTTCACAGCATCATCTTTTAGGATTTGAAATAGCTCAACTGGAATTCCATCACCTCCACTAGCTTTGTTCATAGTGATGCTTCCTAAGGCTCACTTGACTTTGCATTCCAGGATGTCTGACTCTAGGTTGGTGATCACACCATTGTGATTATTTGGGTCATAAAGACCTTTTTTTTTTTTTTTTGTATAGTTCTTCTGTGTATTCTTGCAACCTCTTCTTAATATCTTCTGCTTCTGTTCAGTTCAGTTCAGTTCAGTCACTCAGTTGTGTCCAACTCTTTGCAACCCCATGAATCACAGCACACCAGGCCTCCCTGTCCATCACCATCTCCCGGAGTTCACCCAGACTCACGTCCATCAAGTCAGTGATGCCATCCAGCCATCTCATCCTCTGTCATCCCCTTCTCCTCCTGCCCCCAATCCTTCCCAGCATCAGAGTCTTTTCCAATGAGTCAACTCTTCACATGAGGTGGCCAAAGTACTGCAGTTTCAGCTTTAGCATCATTCCTTCCAAAGAAATCCCAGGATGTCTGACTCTAGGTTGGTGATCACACCGTCGTGATTATTTAGGTCACAAAGACCTTTTTTTTGTATAGTTCTTCTGTGTATTCTTGCAACCTCTTCTTAATATCTTCTGCTTCTGTTAGGTCCGTACCATTTCTGTCCTTTATGCTGCCCATCTTTACATAAAATTTTCCCTTGGTATCTCTAATTTTCTGGAAGAGATCTCTAGTCTTTCCCTTTCTATTGTTTTCCTCTATTTCTTTGCATTGATCACTGAGGAAGCCTTTCTTATCTCTCCCTGCTATTCTTTGGAATTCTGCATTCAAATGGGTACGTCTTCCCATTTCTTCTTTGTTTTTAACCTCTCTTCTTTTCACAGCTATTTTTAAGGCTTCCTCAGACAGCCATTTTGCTTTTTTGCATTTCTTTTCCATGGGGATGCGCTTGATCCCTGTCTCCTATACAAAGTCATGAACCTCCTTCCATAGTTCTTCAGGCCCTCTGTCCATCAGATCTAATCCCTTGAATCTATTTTTTACTTTCACTGTATAGTCATAAGGTATTTGATTTAGGTCACACCTGAATGGCCTAGTGTTTCCCCTATTGTCTTCATTTTAAGTCTGAATTTGGCAATAAGGAGTTCATGATCTGAGTCCATAGTCAGTTCCCAGCCTTGTTTCTGCTGACTGTATAGAGCTTCTCCATCTTTGGCTTCAAAGAATATAATCAATCTGATTTTGGTGTTGACCATCTGGTGATGTCCATGTGTAGAGTCTTCTCTTTGTTGTTGGAAGAGGGTGTTTGCTATGACCAGTGCGTTCTCTCGGCAAAACTCTATTAGACTTTGCCCTGCTTCATTCCGTACTCCAAGGCCAAATTTGCCTGTTACTCCAGGTGTTTCTTGACTTTCTACTTTTGCATTCCAGTCCCCTATAATGAAAAGGACATCCTTTTTGGGTGTTAGTTCTAAAAGGTCTTGTAGGTCTTCATAGAACCGTTCAACTTCAGCTTCTTCAGCGTTACTGGTTGAGTCATAGACTTGTATTACTGTGATATTGAATGGTTTGCCTTGGAAACAAACAGAGATCATTCTGTCGTTTTTGAGATTGCATCCAAATATTGCATTTTGGACTCTTGTTGACTATGATGGGTACTCCATTTCTTCTAAGGGATTCCTGCCCATAGTAGTAGATATAAGGGTCATCTGAGTTAAATTCATCCATTCCAGTCCATTTTAGTTCACTGATTCCTAGAATGTCAACGTTCACTCTTGCCATCTCCTGTTTGACCACTTCCTATTTATCTTGATTCATGGACCTAACCAGAGTGGTGGCTGCACGGCGCAGGAGCGTCTGAGAGGAGATACCCCATGTCCAAGGTAAGGAGCAGCAGCTGCTCTTGCTGGAGCAGCCATGAAGAGATATCCCACGTCCAAGCTAAGAGAAACCCAAGTAAGACGGTCAGTGCTGAGAGATGGCATCAAAGGGCAGGCAGACTAAAATCACAATCACAGAAAAGTAGCCAATCTGATCACATGGACCACAGCCTTGTCTAACTCAATGAAACTAAGCCATGCCCTGTGGGCCCACCCAAGATGGGCGGGTCATGGTGGAGAGTTCTGACAGAATGTGGTCCACTGGAGAAAGGAATGGCAAACCACTTCAGTATTCTTGCCTTGAGAACCCCATGAACAGTATGAAAAGGTTCAAAGATAGGACACTGAAAGATATCGCTTAGATGAGAAATATAAAAACATAATACAAATGAACTTGTTTACAAAACAGAAACAGACTCCCAGACATTGAAAACAATCTTATGGTTACCAAAAGAGAAAGGTAGTGGGGCTGGGATAAATTAGGAGTTTGGGATTAACATACACCCACTACTGTATATAAAATAATCAACAAGGACTTACAATATAGAACAGGGAACTCTACTCAATATTCTATAATAACATATATAGAAAAAGAATGTGAAAAAGAATGGATATATGTGAAACTGAATCACTTTGCTGTACGCCTGAAATGAACACAACCTCATAAGTCAATTACACTGAAATATAAAGTAAAAATTAAACAAAAATTGGGCCAGTCTTCTTGGATGCCTCTATGACTAGAAAGCAATGGAAGTGAGGCTCTGTGATTTTGGAGGCAAGGTCATTAAAATGAGTTGGCTTCTACCTGGGTCCCTCGGTCTTGTGATGCTGTGCCTTAATCCAGTCATGATGTGAAGAAACTCAGCACACATAAAGAAATGTTCTGGCTGACAGCTTGAGTTAAATTTCTAACTGACAGCTGTCATCAACCTCCCAATCTGTGAGACAGCAAGTTTCAGATGATTCCACCAGCTAGTCATGCTGGTCCCCATTCAAATTTCAGATTAATGAGCAAAATCTAAATTTTCATGGATTTTAAACCACTATATTTTGGGGTAGTTGTTCATAGCCATATTTCTATGGTTTGTTTCATATATTGAGTATTTGCAAAAGTAGCTAGAATAGAGGAATAAGTAAAGACAACAGAACGGAAAAGATGATGATTCAAAGGACAATTCAAAGGACAGAGGGGCTTCCCTGGTGGCTCAGCTGGTAAAGAATCTGCTTGCAATGTAGGAGACCTGGGTTCAATCCCTGGGTTGGGAAGATCCCCTGGAGAAGGGAAAGGCTACCCACTCCAGTATTTTGGCCTGGAGAATTCCATGGATTGTATCGTCCATGGATGTTACAAAGATTTGGATATGACTGAGCGACTTTCACTTTCACTTTCAAAGGACGATATAAGATCTAAAGTACAGTGGGATGATTAATCATAAAAGATCTAGGACATTTGTCTGAGAAAGGAAAGAAAGAGGGTTGACAATATAAGGATAGTTAAAGTATAAGGAAATATATTCTTAAAAGAAGTATTTTTCAGATATAATGTTTATGAAATACTGAAACCTTTAACTTCTTAGAAGTTATGTGTTAGTTTTATTTCACATACTTTATTCATGGTGATAAATACTACATATCTTCTCAATTTTACAATGTTCCCGGTCTACTGCATATTTTAATTCAAATTTTAATTTTTTTTTAAAAAGGCTAAGATAAGCATAGCTTGCTTTAAAAGGCAAAAAACTTCTAATGCATCCACCCCAAATTAATCATCATGCCCCTTTTTCTCATATTTCTTTCCTTAATCGTTTAGAGATGAGCAGTCACATTACCATTATGTATGAATACTACTAAGCATAAATAAGTGGGACAGGTTACCCTGCAAACAAATTTCATTAAAGTACCTAGATTAACACATTTTAAAGGTCTCTTTAATGAATCTTTGTCCTTGTGATACAGTATAAGCAAGAATAGGGCAAACTAAGTTGTAGGATTTCATACCTCCATCTCTAGCTTCAAACAATTAAGGGAGTTATAAATAAGCTCTACTATCTTTATCCTACTCAAAAATAATGAATGAGCCGTCCTCATGAATCACAAAACTATCCCATCAACCCATCACAATCAGAAGAACAGGAAAGCAAGACTTTAAAGCAGCATTATATTTTGGAATAAATCATGGACTTGGTAACTCTTTCAGAATTGTAAATGTTATGATTTTTAGAGTTATAGCATAATTCATATATCAAACTGTGGCATCTATGAACCCCATCATAGAATCACTAGAGCCTTTCCAATTTTCAAAACAAACCTTTGTGAGTTCAGATTAAAAAAAAAATTACTGCCATGAGAGAAGTGATCAAACAAGCACATTTAGAAATGTGAAGAAAATGATTTTGTATTAAAACCAACAAATATAAATAAGAAAACAATTTTAAAATTGTGAATTATTATCTAAATAATTAGGAAATTATTACTGAAACAAAGGATTGCTTTTAGTTTTTATTGACAAAAGATATCAAAAATTAAAAGGATTTTTCAAAACAAAATTTTGCATCCTGGTAGAGCTATTTTTTATTTTTATTTTTTGGGAGGAAGATGGATATAGATATGCAATCAGATTAGTAAATATAAAAATTTATTTACTTATAATTTAATATCCACTATATACTAATGGAAAATTCCTCTTTGTAAACTGTATAATATGATTTCTGTAACATATTGCTATCAATCAACAGTCTATCTTCAAAAACATTTTTTAGGATAATATTACTAAATTCTAAAATGCCAAATGAATAAGATGAAAAAACAATGTTACTCTTATTTAAACTTACTACTTATGAGGCTGGTTAGAGGATTTCCCAACCTGGGGATCTAACCAGGGTCTCCTGCATTGCAGGCAGATTCTTTACTAACTGAACCACCAGGAAAGCCCATATAATTCTATACCTATGACATAATCAAGGATTCCCTGGTGGCGCAGTGGTAAAGAACCTGCCTGCCAATGCAAGAGACATGAGTATTATCTATGATCCGGAAAGATCCCCTGGAGAAGGAAATGTCAACCCACTCCAATATTCTTGCCTGGGAAATCCCATGGATAGAGGAGCCTGACTGTCGACAGTTCACAGAGTCGCAAAGAGTCAGACACGACTTAGTGACTGAAGGAACAAACAAGGATGGCATAACATCAGGAAAAAAGGAAGATTATGCTACCTTTCAAAACTATTAGTCCGTCTTTTAAAACTTTACACAGATTTTCAGTAGACATTCCAGAGAGTTAGTATTTATCTCTTTAATGAGACTGCAAAAGTGTGAAGCACATTGTACACACACACGAGGCAGTTCTTCAGCTGACTTAAACTCTAACGTGAACTGATACAGTAAGAGTCCAACAGTCAGCATCAGAATTTGAAACTCATATTATTCTTTGTTACATAATGCATTTTTGCTAGCAGTTTAGATTTGGCTTTATATTATTGGTTTCACATCATTTCTCAAATACAGAATGTAAGGTACACCATTCTTTTACACAGAAAATCACTTCAGCTTCATACGATGCCTAGATCCTAATGCAGTATAACATTTTTCTCAGTTGATTTCTTCCACAAATGAGACAAAAATAATTCCCTGTGGAACAGAAGATTTTTAAAATTCAATGAAATTAATAGAAAATTTCAGTGAAAGGTCTTAGTCTAGCCAGAGAAAGTAAATTTTCCACCTAGAGAATAGAGTGCAACCAGACAACTTATTGATGTGTTCATAAAAATGTTTTTTGCTTTCCTTCTAAAAGAGTGTAGCAATGAGAATTCAAACACAAAATAGAAAACCAGACTTACATTTGGCATTTAATATAATTTATAAGAAATGCTATTTAAAGGAGCATTCTATAAATTCAACCTATTTTAACCTTTCCTTTCAATTTCTAGCACTTCAGGACTACTCCTGTTTGAAATCCAATTTGTGATTACTTTCTTTATGTTACCAACACCTTGTCTCTTTCTGAAAAATAAAAATAGGACATCACAGTTGCCGCCATCACTGCTGCTGCTGCTGCTAAGTCGCTTCAGTTGTGTCCGACTCTGTGCGACCCCACAGAGGGCAGTCCACCAGGCTCCCCCGTCCCTGGGATTCTCCAGGCAAGAACACTGGAGTGGGTTACCATTTTCTTCTCCAATATATGAAAGTGAAAAGTGAAAGTGAAGTTGCTCAGTCGTGTCCGACTCTTCATGATCCCATGGACTGCAGCCCACCAGGCTCCTCCGCCCATGGGATTTTCCAGGCAAGAGGACTGGAGTGGGGTGCCATTGCCTTCTCCATCACTACCACCAGCAAAAACAAGTGTGTGTGCCTCCTGCTGTGTATACATATGCATAAACATGCACACACACACATACACAAAGACACTCATCCATAAAACCTACAGGATTCCCAAACTAGCTATCATCTATCAACTAGTAATTCTAATTTCACAAAATACTATATGCCATAGTATTTTTCTCACTTCCAAAGATGCTTATAGTATATTTTCTTCAGGATGGACATATTCTAATATAGCTTTTAGTAAAATGTGGAAAGAAGAATTTTCTTGCATAAATTCTGCTGTTTAAAAGATGATCCAAAAAGAAATCATTTGTGACCAAGATATGACAAAACAGTGGCAAACAGAATCATAGATAAAATACTGAGGAATTCAGTTCCACAAGGGACAAAAAATAAGACGAGCAACCAAATGAAACAAGCATTCATTCTTTAAAAAAAAAAAATCTAGATTTACAGCATAGATTACATATAATTAAATATAAATTAAACATAACATTTTCATATGTTTGAGTGCTAGTTTCATCGTAGGAAAAAACTAGCAAACAAAAAATCTGAGAATAACAGTGTTTATTTTTTTATTTATTTATTTTTTGAACCCAATTTTATTTTATTTTTTTTGGTATGTTTTTCTTTAATTTTATTTTATTTTTAACTTCACAATATTGCATTAGCTCTGCCAAACATCGAAATGAATCCGCCACAGGCACACCCGTGCTCCCCATCCCAAACCCCCCTCCCCCCGCCCCATACCCTCCCTCCGGGTCGTCCCAGTGCACCAGCCCCAAGCATCCAGTATCGTGCATCGAACCAGGACTGGTGACTCATTTCATACATGATATTATACATGTTTCAATGCCATTCGCCCAAATCTCCCCACCCTCTCCCTCTCCCACAGAGTCCATAAGACTGATCTATACATCAGTGTCTCTTTTGCTGTCTCATACACAGGGTTATTGTTACCATCTTTCTAAATTCCATACATATGTGTTAGTATACTGTATTGGTGTTTTTCTTTCTGGCTTACTTCACTCTGTATAATAGGTTCCAGTTTCATCCACCTCATTAGAACTGATTCAAATGTATTCTTTTTAATGGCTGAGTAATACTCCATTGTGTATATGTTCCACAGCTTTCTTATCCATTCATCTGCTGATGGGCATCTAGGTTGCTTCCATGACCTGGCTATTATAAACAGTGCTGCGATGAACTTTGGGGTACACATGTCTCTTTCCCAACAGTGTTTAAATGACCAAAGGCAATAAAACTCCCCACAGCCTCTTGCAAATATTTCAATTGCCATTCATCCCTTCAATGTTAGTTACATTTTCTATGAAAATGTATTTAGAAATTTTTTAAAATTCTTAGAGTTTCAGTTCAGCAAACTATATTGAATAAATATTATGAGCTAAATGTTGTATTAAAGTGAGAGATTATGAAAATGACTAGAATATAACCCTCATCTTCTTTCTTGCAATACTTGTTTCTCTTATATTACCTGTCTTAAAGCAATATAAGACTAAAAGCATGGAATGTTTAAAGGTAATTGAAATATATCAATGTTTATAATCAAATTCTTGTATCATTAGAAAAAGAAATATTTGCCCTTCTAGAACTTGCAGTCTAATGATTAAAGTCACATGCATAAATAGACATAATTGAAATTTATGTTGAAATTCTAGAAAAGGATCTGTGAAATGGAATATAAAAAGCATGGTTGAAGAAATCAATACAGAGTGAAGTAAATCAGAAAGAGAAAAATAAACATTGTATATTATTGCATATATGTAGAATCTAGAAAAATAGGTACTGATGAACCTATTTGCAGGGAAGGAGTAAAGACACAGACATAGAGAATGGGCTTGTGGACACAGGGGAAGGAAAAGATGGGATGAATTGAAAAAGTAGCATTCACATATATACACTACCATGTGTAAAATAGATATCTAGTGGGAAGCTGCTGTATAGCACAGCGAGCTCAGCTCGGTACTCACTGGTGACCTATGGGGTGGTATCGGGATGTCTGGAAGGGAGGTTCAAGAGGGTGGAGATATATATATATAGCTGATTCACTTCATTGTAAAGCAGAAACTAACACAATATTATAAAGCGATTATACCTCACTTCCCAAAAGACTGTATTATTGTTACTGGCGTTCAGTCACTAAGTTGTGTCTGACTCTTTGTGACTCCATAAACTGTAGCACACCAGGCTCCTCTGTCCTTCACTATTTCCTGGAGTTTGCTCAAATTCATGTCCATTAAGTCAGTGATGCTATCTAATGATCTCATCTTTTGCTGTCCTCTTTTCTTTTGTCTTCAGTCTTTGCCAGCATCAGGGTCTTTTCCAATGAGTCGGTTCTTTGCATCAGGTGGCCCAAGTATTGGAGTTTCAGCTTCAGCATCAGTCCTTCCAATGAATACTCAGGACTGATCTCCTTTAGGATGGACTGGTTGGATCGCCTTGCTGTTCAAGGGACTCTCAAGAGTCTTCTCCAGCACCACTGTTCTAAAGCATCAGTTCTTTGGCACTCAGCTTTCCTTTTGGTCCAACACTCACATCCATACACGAATACTGGAAAAACCATGACTTTAGCTATCTGGAACTTGGTCAGCAAAACGATGTCTCTGCTTTTTAATATGCTGTTTAGGTTTGTCATAGCTTTCCTTCCAAGGAGCAAGCATCTTTCAATTTCATGGCTGCAGTCACCATCTGCAGTGATTTTGGAGCCCAAGAAAAGAACATATGTCACTGCTTCCACTTTTTCCCTTTCTATTTGGCATGAAATGATGGGACCAGATGCCATAATCTTAGCTTTTTGAATGTTGAGTTTCAAGTCAGTTTTTTTACTCTCTTCTTTCATCTTCCTCAAGAGGCTCTTTATTTCCTTTTCACTTTCTGCTATTAGGGTGATATCATCTGCATATCTGAGACTGTTGATATTTCTCCTGACAATCTTGATTCCAGCCTGTTATTCATCCAGCCCAGCATTTCGCATGATGTACTCTGCATATAAGTTAAATAAGCAGGGAGACAATATACAACCTTATCATACTGTTTTCCCAATTTTGAACCAGTCAGTTGTTCCATGTCCAGTTCTAATTGCTGCTTCTTGACCTGCTTATAGGTTTCTCAAGAGACAGGTAAGGTGATCTGGTATTTCCATCTCTTTAAGAATTTTCCACAGTTTGTTGTGCTCCACACAGTCAAAAGCTTTAGCATACTAAAGTACATAGTGTCCATGGGGTTCTCCAGGCAAGAATACTGAAGTGGGTTGTCATTTTCTTCTCCAGTGGACCATGTTAGGTCAGAACTCTTCCCTATGGCCTATCTGTCTTGGGTGGCCCTACCTGGTCTGGCTCATAGCTTTATTCAGTTATGCAAGCCTCTTACCACAACAATGCTGTGATCCATGAAAAGATTATATTACAAATATAAAAAGAGAATACAGAGGTGAAGATGGGTGTGTTAAGTGAATTGTAAATTTAAATGAGGTGGTGAAGATAGGAGCTACCAAAAAATCAGCATTCAGTCAAACACTTGAAAGAGGAGTAAAAGAGATGACCTTCATTTCCTGGGGAGTGTTACAAATGAAGAGATCAGCCAGTGCAAAAGCCCTAAGCTTGGAATATTGTTGATGTGTGCTGTTTGTGTCATCCTGAAATTTATGTGTTAAAATCTAAACTCCAGGATGATTGTATTGGGTGGTGGAGACTTTGGGAGGTGATGTGGTCACGTAGTCTCCCTGGCACTGTAAATCAACTATGTTGTTGCTGTTAGTCGCTCAGTCATGTCCAACTCTTTTGTAACCCTATGAACTATAGCCCGATTTCCCAGGCAAGAATACTGGAGTGGGTTGCCATTTCTTCCTTTAGGGGATCTTCACGACCCAGGGACTGAACTCACGTCTCCTACATTGCCGGCAGATTCTTTACTACTGAGCCACTGGGGAAGCCCACAAATCAACTACGCTCCAATATAAATAAGAAACCAAAACAAACAACAAAAAAGTACAAATAAGACAGGTCATGGGAGAAGGAGGAGGGCTGTTCTTAAGGACTTGTTAGGAATTTGGCCATTACTGTCAGTGGGATAGAAAACCATCAAACGAGTTGGGCCTGCAGGTGACATGAATCTTACTTTTAAACAGTAGCACATTGGTCCAGTGGTTAGAATCTACCTGCCAATGCAAGGCACACGGGCTTGATCTTTGGTCTGGGAAGATTCCACTTGTCACAGGTCAACTAAGTCTGTGCACCAGAACTGCTGATCCTCTGCCCTAGAGCCTGTGCTCTGCAGTAAGAGAAGCCACTGCAGCGAGAAACCTGCACGCTGCAAAGAAGAGTAGTCCCCGCTTTTGTAACTAGAGAAAGCCCATGCAGCAACAAAGACGCAGTGCAGTTAAAAATAAATAAACAAAATAATTTTAAAAAGTAGCACTTTAGCTGCTGTGTTATGAGTACTTTAGAGAATAGTCAAGAGTGAGGGCAGAAAAACCAGATGGAAGAATATCACAGGAGAAATAATGGTGGTTTAGACTAAGGTGGCTTTGGCTGTGTTATAAAGAAGTCTGAGCTCTTTACTGATCCATGAAGTTTTAGATCAGTGTCAGGAAATCAGGCTGGATTGATGGACTGATGCCAAAACATAAATTAGATTCTGCTTTTGTTCTATGCTTTTGACTTTTTTTTTATTAAGTGGAATCCCATTATTTTTTACAGCAAAATGTTTTCATTGAAAGCTCAGTTAAAACTTAGTGTCTTTTGGCATTTCACTATCATTTCCTTTTACTTTGAGTTTCAATTTCCCTTCTCCATGAAGACTCTTATATTTCACTGTCCTGTACTCATTCCCTCAGTAATTATATGTCCAATTGGTTTCATGTTATTTTGAGTTTGTTACTTTGCTTCTGTAATAGTTGCTTTATTTGTTTTTCCAGGTTGGTTCTCTATATAGTGCAAGCAATTGGAAAATACTCCTATACCCTCTAGGATAATTAAGATATCATCAAGAGTAAAAACAGATACCATCCTAATTATCACCTTTTAAGAGGCAACTAAAATGATAAGTTATTTTCTAATCCTTAGTCACAGGTTTAATCAATGACACAATAGTCTTCATGCACAGTGGGTCTCAGAAACTCACACTAAACAGGCAGGAAAAAAAAAGTTTTGAATGATGAGCTTAGACAGTAAAGAGTTTGGTACATTTATTTATTTTTTCTCATATGAAAAATCAGGGATTGAAAAGGGAAGTTGCATTGCAGCACATCTTTCAAAGATGATCCTTCTCTCTAGCAAAGACATTTCCCTTCTTCATCAGGCAATAAACATAAAGATGTTTTAGTTTTTGTTTGTTTAATGGTTTCAAAATTCTGACAAAGAAGCAATAAGGACACATTAACTTATTACAATGATTTAAGTTCTTTGAAGGTATTTTTATTGGTTATATGTTTAAGACATTCTTTCTGTCTTTGCAGTTTTCTCTCTCATAAAAGAGATCCTCTTTCAAATAGACCTAAACTGTCAAATGTGTTTTCACTTAGGTTGACTTCATATCTATCTGAAGTAATAACTTCTTTGTTAAAACTTTATCTCTTCGAACAAATAGTAAAACCAAGAAATTTTAACAAGTCAAGTGCATGATATGCTATCATATGTGAATTGATCACATTATTGATTCATGATGTCTTAAACCATCCCCCTTTGCCCTTCACCATATCTCAATATATACTGGATATGATCACCTTCTCCTAAGTATGTCTATGCATATTGTAGCCAAAGACTAAACTGCGGACAATTAACTGGTCCATTCCTCTGCCAAGGCTTGAAATAAATCTTTGTTTCAGATATTGGAAAGACAGAAACACCCTTTGTCCTCGACATGTGATTCCTTAAATAGTACCCCAGTGGCCTAAAGGAGTCAATGAACTTCTTTAAGCCTAATTTATTCCCAGAATATGACCTGGGTGCTGGGGAGGATAGAACACATTATCTGATGTTCAGATTGCTCAACTGTACCCTAGAGAATCAAAACATTAAGAAGCATATGGTATGAATATTGTCTTGGTGAAGACGCACTGTTCCACTTTGGAATTTAAAACAAGCAATGCAGGAATTGTTATGAATTAACTCAGACTCTTACTTCCCAATCAAAGACTTTATGAAACTTCAGGAAGCAGTATGGTAGATTACCTATAAAGGTTTTCTCTCGGGTTCCACACCAGTGTCAGTGATCCAACAAAGAAAAAAAAATCATCTTAGTAACTGCTTGTAAAGACCAAAAACCAAAATCACGTTAGCTTGGTCTTTCTCCCACCCTCACAGTGGCCATGACAGTGTGTTTAGTAAAACGACTTTGAGCTGCTGGCGGATGCTGAAGTTAAATGCATATGACAGAACTCCCAGCACTGATGGATGGCTCTGGACCCGCTGTGCTGACAAAAGACTGGAGTGTTCGCAATGGTTGGTTATCAGTGAAAATGGGCATTACCTGATTTGGCATTTGAACACTTTGCATAACCTGAAGTGATGGTCAGCACTGAACCCTGAAGACACTTGCTAGCAGGGTTAATATATGGTAGAATCTGTCTATCCACTGTGGTGACATATTATTTACTGAATCTTAGAACAGACGTTTTGATAAAACTCTCAGCTGGGAATACTAGCAACTACATAGATTCTTACTGGTTTCTAGTAGTATTTTTTTGTTTGTTTGTTTGTTTTTTAATGAGGTCTTATGAAAGGGCTTCCCTGGTGGTTCAGATGGTAAAGAATCTGCCTACAATGCAGGAGACCTGAGTTCGATCCCTAGGTTGGGAAGATGCCCTGTCTCCAGTATTCTTGTGTGAAAAAGTCCATGAACAGAGGAGCCTGGCAGGCTGCAATCCATGGGGTCTCAAAGAGTCGAATGTGACTCAGCGACTAACACTTCACTTCATAGAGTGAAAAACCTTCCAAAATGTTTTCATTTCTATCACTTATTTTTCTGCTAAACCACTTTACATTTATATTTTGAAATCCATTTGCCCATTATAAGCATTATTATTTTTCTCAGTCTGTCTATAAATATAATGATTTTGCATGCTACCTTCATCTAGCATATTTTTATGTATTTATATGTATCCAACCTACTAAAAAATGTATAAACTGGACGTAGTGGCTTTTTTTTACAAAAATAATACCAGGGATCCTAACAGTGAATAAAATTGAGAATCAAAGCAAGATATTTTATAAATCATGCCAAGGTGTTGCAGTGAAGAGCAAATGTAACTTTGGGATTCCAACTGGCCAAGCAAAAAGAAAATGTCACAGAATACATTTTTCCCCCCTTGATTAGGAGAAATCAGCTTTTTCTGGTTCCAAGGTTCTGAAAGTAAAATATCCAAGTTTTTGCTCTTTTTTCTTTTAAAATAAATACCATCAAATATAATATTGCCCAGGGTTCAAAATGGAAGGTTTTTTATTTGACCTTAACAGGAAACAAGAACATAATGGTAAACTAGAAGTCTGTAAAGAAATAAAGAAGAATGATTAATTATATAACATTTGGCAACCTGACTTAAAATGAGGCTCAATTTCACTGTAATTATAAGAAGCAAAATAAGCCAAAGTCCTCCTGAAATATCATTCATAATTACATTGAAAATATAAGCAATCTTTATTTACAAATTATTTTTCACCTAACTATACTATTTTTTCAGAGTATATTGAATAAACATTAATAGCAAAATTAAATGATTGATAATGTAATAAATGAAAATAAATAACGCATCTGAAAGTTGTATTAGATGGAATCTCTATTGATATATAAAAAGAAAATTCATACCCTTTCAGAACTTCCTGTCCCTCACCATGTCCCAGAGTTTGCCCAAGTTCATGTTTATTGCATCCTTGATGCCATCCAGCCATCTCATTCTCTGATGCCCTCTTGTTCTCCTGCCTTCAATCTTTCCCAGCATCAGAGAATTTTCCAGTGAGTCATCTGTTCCCATTAGATGACCAAAATACTGGAGCTTCAGCTTCGGCATCAGTCCTTTCAGTGAATGTTCAGAGTTATCTCCCTTAAGATTGACTAGTTTGATCTCCTTGCTGTCCTTGGGGCTTTCAGGAGTCTTCTCCAGCACCACAGTTTGAATGCATCAGTTCTTTGACTTTCTGCCTTCTTTATGGTCCAGCTCTCACAACCGTACATGACCCCTGGGAAGACCACAGCCCTGACTCTATGGACCTTTGTCAGCAGGGTAGTATCTCCATTTTTCAACACTCTGTCTAGGTTTGTCACCACTTTTCTGCCAAGAAGCAATAGTCTTCTGATTTCATGGCTGCAGTCACCATCCGCAGTGATTTTGGAGCCTAAGAAAAGTAAATTTATCACTACTTTCACCTTTTCCCATTCTATTTGCCACGCAGTAATGGGGCCGGATGCCATGATCTTAATCTTAGGGTTTTTTTTTTTTTTAAATATTTGGTCTTAAGCCAGCTCTTTCACTCTTCCCCTTCACCCTCATCAAGAGGCTCTTTAGTTCCTCTTCACTTTCTACCAATAGAGTCGTATCATCCACATATCTGAGATGTTGATGTTTCTCCTTGATGATTCTGGCTTGTAACTCATCCAATCTGGCATTTCTCATGATGTGCTCAGTGTACAGGTTACACAAACAGGGTGACAGCAGACAGCATTGTTGTACTCCTTTCTCAATCTTGAACCAATCAGTTGTTCTCTACAGGGTTCTAACTGTTGCTTCTTGACCCACATACAGGTTTCTCAGGAGACAGCTCAAAACCCTAAACCAGTTACTATTGGTTTTGTCAAGATCTGCAGTAAAGTGGAAACACATTCTTTCAGAAACATGATTTTTTTTTTTCACTTCACTGCTTTATTTATTTAAAGTACACACAGAGATACTTTCTTAGTCAAAACTAGTCAGGATACTCAGGGTTTCTTTCCATTTTTATAATATACAATGAGAAAATCAAATAAGTAAATGAGAGAAAGTTGAGTAAAACAGCTGAAATATCATTGAAAAGATGCGGATTCTCACACACTGAAGAGTCAAAAATTGACATTTTTTGAAAATCGAAAGAAATCGATCATTCTCAATTCACATGGTTTTGTCTCTGATAGATTTTATTTCCTCAACCATGTATGTTGTGAACATATAAAAACAAAGTTAGAATTTCCTCTACATGTGCATGCTTAGTCACTCAGTCCTGTCCAACTCTTTTCTGACCCCATGGGCTATAGCCCACCAAGCTCCTCTGTCCTTTGGAGTTCCCAGGCAAAAATACTGGAGTGGGTTGCCATTTCTTCCTCCAGTCTCCTGCATTGGCAGGCAGGTTCTTTACCACTGAGCCACCTGGGAAGCCCTTTCTTCTACACAGTATATGCCTAACTTAACCTTAGGGGGTGGAGCTAAAATATAAATCAAATAAATTTATCTGTAAATCTATTTTTACTATGAAACTAAACTCTATTTTTGAATCTTATTTTAAAAAGCAACCTAATATTGGGCTTCCCTGGTGGCTCAGTGATAAAGTAATCTGCCTGCCAATGAAGGAGACACAGGTTCGATCCCTGTTCTGGGAAGATCCCAAATGCTGAGGAACAACTAAGCCCATATGCCACAACTACTGAACCTGTGCTCCAGATTCCAGAAGCCACAGTTACTGAGCCCACGTGCTGCAACTACTGAGGTTCAAGTGCCCTAGAGCCTGTGCTCTGCAACAAGAAAAACCCCATAATGAAAAGCCCACGCATGGCAACTGGAGAGTAGCCCTTGCTCACAACAGCTAGAGAAAGCCCACACAGCAATGATGACCCTGTGCAGCCAAAAATAAATACTGAATAAATACAGTTATTTTGAAAAGCAAGCTAATATTGTGCAAATTGAATGTCATAAAGCAACACTTTCCAATTGGTGGGCTGAATAACAAGAAATATATTCCAAGAAATTTTTCCATGTTTAAGTGTGAGAAAACACAGGTTTAAAAAAGTCAATCAGATTGCTTTACTGAAGCATTTATTTATGTGTTTTGTTGGATAATGGACTTTGCAATTACTCTGGAAAGGGTCTTACTACACAGAATTTGTCACACGTGTTTGTTTAAAGAACACTTGCTTAATCGAATACATGTGCTTCTTGGGTTACTGTTTGGAAATAGCTGTCCCCCGATGGCCGTCATCTCTCTGCTCTTGACTGAAATCTCGGTTTCCATCCTGGGCTGCTGGATATGACCATGCACCTCAGCAAAGCCTTTAGCATCTTCTCTGCTTGTCTTTCAGTCCCAACTGGCCTGGAAAGCTGTTTTATCAGTTTTCTATGTTCATATCAGCCACAGGATCCAATCTATTGCCAACCCGGGCATTTACAACCCCAACCTGGGTTCAGAGATGAGCTTTGGACTGTGCAGGCATAGAGGATAATAGGTATGTCTTCATGGTTCTTGGTAATTACGTTAAACTTGCTTATTGTAATACTAGGAATATACACTGTAAATTTGTAGGTAAAACAAGAAAAATAAAAATAAATGAATTCACTTTATGATTCCTCTTTAAAAATAATGACCAATAAAATGGAGGTAGAAGTAGCTTTAGTAGTAGCTATAAGAAGAAACATTTTTAAATAATGAGGTCCTTCATTCTCTTGGACAAATATAGTATTCAGTTACCAACTACATCTTAACAGAATGTTTTCCATTAAAATAACTACTAATAAAGTAAATTAAGGAAATATTGGCTCCTTGTTTCCCAAACATTTGTGTAATATTTAAAATAATTATTCCAGTTTTTGTTTGGCATAAACATCCTTTAAAATAATTCTAAAGATTAAAAAAGAAAAGTCTTTATCTTTTCCCTTTCTCCTTCCCCACTATAACTAAAAAGGGTACAAGTTCTGGACTTTGTGGTTCAGAACATTGTTACAAGATGTTGCAGTTTGGCTTCAAGTTTAAATTTATAGCTCATTTAAATATCCAGCATGCAATGATGTTGATATTTATTTTACTGCTTCCTTACCAAACACTTCAACTCAACCAATCTGGTAAAATGCATCTCAAATTTCATAAGACAACAATGCCTGCTTTATATTAATATGTTTCATCTAAGAAACTAACGTAGAAAATATCTGTTTAGGAAATGAAGTTATGCACATTCTTCAAATATGTATGATAATTGATTAGAAATTAACTTGCTATAAATACTGTTTAAATTTGAAACATGCAAGCATTAAAGTACAAGGGAAGCTATTTTGCAATCAGTGTTCTAAAGAGTTTTGTCAGAACGCCTAAATTTCTAGATAAATTGTTTGTTAAGAATGTATAAGGAAAAAGAAAATGCAAAAATCAGTCTTTGCCTTGCTGCTTTACTGTTAGAAAAATTTCCAATTAAAATACACAAGTTTCTTTGGCTGGTAGAGGCCTGAGAAAGACCTTCTACCTCTTTGTTGATGTTCCTGACTCAGCATGGAATGTCCTCTCCTTTGCTACCCAGCAAGTTACTACATCTCTTTCAAGCCCCTTTTCAAAAGCTCTTTTCCATGGAGCTTTCCCCTCAGTACAAGTCAGAATTAATTACTTCTTCCTATGGGCTCTCAAAGCACTTTGAACCTCTAAATGGCAATTACTTTATTCTGCCTTGCACTATTTACATGTTTAAATATGTCTGCCTCATAAGACTTTAGGCTTCTTGAAGACATCTTAATCAACTTTTTCACCCCCTCACCTCACCAAATGTCTTCCATCCCTGTGTATTTACTTGTGATTCGGAAAATGGTTACCAGTTACAGGATAGGTGCCCAATAGCTTTGGGTTAAAAAACGCTTGAATTGAAATTATGGTTTTCTTATTGTCTTTTAGTGGAATTCGGATTGTAATGATGGCTTTCCAGGTTGATTATTTTGTACCTAGGACAAGAAGTCAGCAACGTCAAAACTGCTATGTGTGGTATTTTCCAATATTTCTTGGCCTCCTAAATATACCCTTTAATATATCATACCTGTAGAATTCTAAAAATGTCAGTTGGATAACTATCTTTTCTCTGTGCTTTACTAAGATTAACCTTTTGAGTCACATAAATCAGAAATTCAAGGAAAAAGAAAAAGCTGAAATGGATGTCATCTTTGTCTCCTTTGTGAAACTTTCAAATTGAATGCTGTGTTATTAGTGATGTTTTAAAATTTGAGCTATATTTCTATGATGCTTCTCTTCACAGTTAAGAGCAAACATTATTCACTCTCAAACATCCTTTTACTTGGTTACTGGCATTTTGCATTTAGAAAAATATGGACATGCAATTTTAAGAATCCCCCAAGGAGTATAAATGGTGAGTATTGGTACTGAAAACAAACTTGAAATTTTCACTTGTAATCAGTGTACTAGTCATTAGACCAGTGCTGTTGTGGTTTAGTTGCTAAGCTGTGTCTGACTCTGCAACCCCATGGACTGTAGCCCTCTAATCTCCTCGGTCCGGGATTTTCCAGGCAAGAATACTGGAGGGAGTTGCCATTTCCTTCTCCAGAGGATCCTTCCAATTCAGGGATCAAACCTGCGTCTCCTGTGTCCTCAACACTGAAGGAGAATTTATTACCATTGGGCTACCGGGGAAGCCCAGTCACTTGACCATGTTAACGTACAAATGAAGATTTGAGCATGTGTGTATTATATTTCAATTCAGTCTCATTGTTCAGTTCAGTTCAGTCGCTCAGTCGTGTCCAACTCTTTGCGACCCCACGAACTGCAGCACGCCAGGCCTCCCTGTCCATCACCAACTCCCGGAGTTCACCCAGACTCACGTCCATCAAGTCAGGGATGCCATCCAGCCATCTCATCCTCCGCCGTCCCCTTCTCCTCCTGCCCCCAATCCCTCCCAGCATCAGAGTCTTTTCCAATGAGTCTACTCTTCGCATGAGGTGGCCAAAGTACTGGAGTTTCAGCTTTAGCATCATTCCTTCCAAAGAAATCCCAGGGCTGATCTCCTTCAGAATGGACTGGTTGGATCTCCTTGCAGTCCAAGGGACTCTCAAGAATCTTCTCCAACACCACAGTTCAAAAGCATCAATTCTTCGGCACTCCGCCTTCTTCACAGTCCAACTCTCACATCCATACATGACCACAGGAAAAACCATAGCCTTGAGCTAGGTAAATGTATTGAACATTGTTTTCTAGGTAAACCCTGTCATGTTTTTACTAATAGCTAGTTTTAAATACGGAGAAGACAATGGCACCCGACTCCAGTACTCTTGCCTGGAAAATCCCATGGACGGAGGAGCCTGGTAGGCTGCAGTCCATGGGGTCGCTACAAGTCGGACACGACTGAGCGACTTCACTTTTACTTTTCACTTTCATGCTTTGGAGGGGGAAATGGCAACCCACTCCAGTGTTCTTTCCTGGACAATCCCAGAGACGGGGGAGCCTGGTGGGCTGCCGTTTATGGGGTCGCACAGAGTCGGACACGACTGAAGCGACTTAGCAGCAGCAGTTTTAAATAAGGTCAAATAAATTTCTCCTTCCATGTAAACATCACATTTATGTCTTCACAGTTTTCATTTAGTTTTTAATCAGCTGATTTTCTATGACAATCAGATAAGATGTATATCTATTCTCAAACTGCAGACAGAAGACACTGAGTCTCAGAAGTTTAATGTCAAAAAATTTTTTTTCTTCCCTGTTCCAATGATCTTTTGTCAAATTTAGTAACAGGAAAAGAAATGTCAGAGACGTGAGTGGGTGAAACTTAGAAGCACTTTAGAATAATTTGCTTCAAATTGTCTGATTGTTATTTGATTATATATAGATTACTTTGACATGTTCTGGTATTCAATTTTAAATATTGTTTCTTATTTATAAAAAACTGCAGGAAACAAACACAAGCAACTAACTGTAATACTTAGATTTTTAATATCTCTATTTGAAGTATTTACATAAAACTTTTGTCTCTGTACACTTCTGTCCATGTTCTGAAATATGTTTAAATGAAAGAATGATATATTTTAAACATTGACTATAATGTTATATTATTCTTTTAAATTTTGAATATTCTTAAAAGTTAGTGTCATGCTTTGGTACATAATTCAGATATCATTGTGATGTTGTATCAGAAGTTACCCAATGGCAGGATTTCTAAAATATTAATATATATAACCAGAGTGGAAGTTGCATTATATACAAGGGACATAAAGCAATATTATATCTGTATGAGCTCGGGTCTACACTTACATTTCCAAAATGTCAGTTGTTAGCATCTGTAGCATGATGTAAAAGAAAAAAAAAATGGTGCACTAGTAGGAAAAAATAGAAAAATTAAAGCTGCTATTTACTTTTAAATATTTTTTCACCATTCATGTTTAATAAATAGGAAATAAAAGAAATTTAAGGAAAATAGAAAAGTTCATTATAAATTTAAAGACATACACAGATATATGTCTGCTTAAAAGCTAAATGTGACATTTTTGTCATATCTCAAATTATATTGGTATTTGAGTAATTAAAATTGTGGGAATGAGGTAGGGTCTCAGTTTACTCTAGAGAAGTCACATTACTCAGATTTGTAGTTTACAAAGCAACTTTGCATAATTATGTGATCTTCTGGGATGCTAGCATAGGTCTACCAATGAAATCAAATGTAAGAACTGTTTAACAAGTGAATATGAGCAGATGTTCCAAGAACTTGTGTAAATGATTAGAGTGAGTTTCCTCTTCCTTATAGAGGAAACATATGCTTTTGTGAAGCTTTATTTTAGATCAAAAGGGAAGAAAAACTTAGAGGTTTTTTGTTTGTTTGTTAGTTGTTGTACTAAACTGGCTTCTAGCTTCAGTTACTATTAAATGCCATTTTGCCACTTTGCTTGGAACAATCAAACTACCTACACTATAAAATCAGCCACTAGGATATAAAGTCCATGAAAAAAATTACAAAGAAAAAGTGAGAATGGCGGGGGGGGGGGGGGCAGTGCTAAACTTTGTCACCACTTTTTTTGAGAAAAGAGTGCAGTATATTAAATAGTTGAATGAGATTGAATAGTTGGATGAGAGTTTGAGTTTTACAATAAGATAAAGGCTTATTGGACTAAACTCAACCTAGTTTGATTTTAATTGTATCAAAGATGAAAGAGTTCAAAACTGGAACATTAGATTATGTAAATCATTTTAAAAGCACAAAGGTCAAATCCAGTCCATGATACTTTTAGACTATGTGTCAGTATCTTCCTCAGGAAAAAAAAATCACATTATTACTAAGAAGATATGTTTAATTAAGTGTCTACAAATTGTAAGGTCTGATGATAGGTGCCAGGTAAGATACCTAGTGAAAGAGCAAGTGTTAGTCACTCTGTAGTGTCCAACTCTTTGTGACTGCATGGACTGTAGCCCATCAGGCTCCTCTGTCCATGGGCTTTCCCGGCAAGAAACTAATACAACTTTGTAAAGCAATTATACTTCAATAAAAAAATATAAAGTGAATAATGTAATTCCAAATGAATTATATACTAAACAGGGGGCACATTAGTAATATGAATGAAATTTGAAAAGAGCCATGAGATAGAGTAGAACTAGGACGGTCCTTGTGGAAGGTGTTTAGTGGTTGCTTTCACTGTGCTTAGTCACTCAGTCATGTATGACTTTTTGCGACCCCATGGACTTTAGCCTGCCAGGCTTCTCTGTCCATGGGGATTCTCCAGACAAGAATACTGGACTGGGTTGCCATTCCATTCTCCAGGGGATCTTCTGGACCCAGGAATCGAACCCAGGTCTTCTGCATTGCAGGCAGATTCTTTACCATCTGAGCTACCAGGGAAACCCAAGATACCTAGAGGGCTCAGATGTGACTTTTTTCTTATAGGAACTTACAAATATTAGAGCTATACTTTAGTTGTAATAAAGTCCACAACCTAAAGCAAAAATTAATCCTACAAATCCAGATAGTAGATAGGAGAAAAGGCTTTATATTCACAACATATTATTATTAGTAATCAACTGTATGAATTCAGATAAAACAGTGCCAATAAGTAAATTACAGTAAGTGTATGATATTTGTGAAAAAATAACCTTACTATGTTTCAAAATGGACAAATTGTACTGTGATTGAAACTTCAAGAAAAAAATCCAGAACATTCCACGGCTATAAAAGTGTCCAAAAATTGAGCCCATTCTTGAAATCCTCTCCACACCGAGGATTCAAATGGAATTTGAGAAGAAAGAAATACATAATGCTCTATATAAAAAATGTTCTACATCCTAATCAACTTTTGCATCTTGGCAAACTTCACTTAAAAAATTCAATGAAAGTTATACTACCAAGTTATGCAGATATTTGATGAAGGCAAGTAGCTTTATGTCTTAATCCATAAATTGAAATTCAAAGATTCTATCACTTTCTGTAAGTTTTAGCTAAAATTTTAGTTAATTTTATAGAGAAAGCCAAGTAAATTGGATGACTAATTGTATTTGAAAGATTTAATCAACTGTTTTAAAAGTATAAATGCTTTGTATGCATATATACATATACAAACGTATAGTGTCAAATGCATTGTACATAATCAATATGTTTTTGTTGGAACTGTAGGAGATATATATATCATTTATGTCATTCTGGAATTTATGATAATAATGCTCTCTTAAAATTAAAAAAAAATCTTTCAATTCTGGTTTCCTCAGTGTGTATGCCCAGCAGTGGGATTGCTGGGTCATCAGGCAGTTCTATTTCCAGTTTTTTAAGGAATCTCCACACTGTTCTCCATAGTGCCTGTACTAGTTTGCATTCCCACCAACAGTGTAAGAGGGTTCCCTTTTCTCCACACCTTCTCCAGCATTTATTGCTTGTAGACTTTTGGATCGCAGCCATTCTGACTGGCGTGAAATGGTACCTCATAGTGGTTTTGATTTGCATTTCTCTGATAGTGTGTGATGTTGAGCATCTTTTCACGTCCAGGTTGGATGCACGATACTGGATGCTTGGGGCTGGTGCACTGGGACAACCCAGAGGGATGGTACCGGGAGGGAGGAAGGAGGAGGGAAGAGGGTTCAAGATGGGGAACACGTGTATACCTGTGGCGGATTCATATTGATATATGGCAAAACCAATACAATATTGTAAAGTTAAAAAATAAAATAAAATTTAAAAAAATCTTATTTCCCTGGACATTGGGGAAATTACTTTGTGAGAAGTCTTTGTTTTCCAAGGAAATAAAAACATCATGATATTTAACAGAATTCTAGAAAATATAATAAAAGAAAATGTTCCTAAGCCATTTCTTTTTATCCTGAAGTCTCAATGACCATCTTGTGTTTTCCTATATTCTCCTATATCTTTGAGAAATAACTAAAGTTTAGCAACTGAGAGTTTTTTTTTTTTTTCTTTTTTTACTGCTGAACACAAGTTAGTCTCAGATTGGGGTTCAAGTTCTCAGAGACGGGCAGATTGAATGTATTTGTCACCACCTGAATACTGCTTAACTTCAGGTAGAAGTGATGGCTGGTTAGTCCATGAATTGAGGACAAATACTGAGTTTTTATTTTGAAACAATATTCAAGAACCCCAACTGTTTATTTTTGTTCTAAGTTGCACTAGATTTGCTAGTTTCATATTAAATAATTTAAGCAACTGCTTCTTTATCTCCAGCTTACCCAATTATTGCTTTAGTCACTGTGCTGATGTTCTATTTATTTTATTGCTTTTTAAATAGGTAGAATGTGACAATTTCTGTATAAATCTTTTATTTCTGCTGGATAGGTTAGTAAGACAAATATCTAGAATTTATTTTAGGTAAGAGTCTACTACTTCTTTTAAGTAAAAAGAATTGTAAAGTTGTGAGCTCTCATAAATGGGTAGCTTTTGAAGATCAAATAAGCCAGGGCCAATTTAGTGCATATCAAGTGAGATGTCCAAGGTTTGCATTTAAAAATGAATGTGCATTTGTCTTTTGTCTCTATTTCCTAATTCATTTTTAGGACTTTAAAGATCTGTTGTAACAGGACTCTTGTTACATTTAATAAGTGCCATGTTGATTGGCGTTCTCTAAGTAGGCTTTTCAGTTTGCCTGTGGGGAAATTTAATATAAAAACATTCAACATTCTTTTATTAGTGTTTTTTACTATTCCCAGTCCCATCAGACCTTTGGTGCAAGCAGTGTATTATTGAAAAGCTTATCTGTAAGAAGTGAGCCAAGGGGAAATTCAGCCTTTATTAATATTGACATCATGTTCCCACACAATGACTGTCTGAAGAAACTTTTCAATTGGTTTTCGACTGCTTTGATGCAATATAAATGGAAACAACTCAAAGCATGGTTTAACACCGAATAGTGAATGATGCTATATTTCACACATCCAAACTTAAAGTTGGAGTTTAGAGGTATTTCACAGAATTTAGCAGTCTCAATTTATAATGGTGGGTGGAATGTTAAGTTATGTTCATTTGGTAGATTCTTGAATACATATAATGTTTTCTTTGGGTTCTCTTCCTCTTCCCATTGCCAGTTTAAAGTAAAAGGACAATTAATATTTATTTTTAAATGGGACTGATAAAGACATAGAAAATAAACTTATTGTTGCCAAAAGGGAAGGAGAGAGAAGAGATAAATTAAGAATGTGGAATTAAGAGATACACACCACTATATGTAAAATAGATGATTGACAAGGATCCACTGTATAGCACTGGGAACTCAATATTCTGTAATACCTATATGGGGAAATAATCTGAAGAAGAATGGATATACATACATGTATACTGAATCACTTTGCTGTACATCTGAAACTAACACAACATTGTAAATCAACTCTACTTGATTTTTTCAAAAAAAGACTCAGTAGGTAATAAGTTTAGTGTGAGGATACGTTATGTGGAATTATTATTTCTATGTTTTTACTACTTCAGGCCAGTATGTTGAAAATACTTAGTCCTAGTTATCCTACTTCCTTTATCTTAACAAGTAAAGGGTCAATGAGTCAAATTGCTTTTTGTAGAAATTTAGAGTCTGGCTCTCAATTACCTAAGAAAAAAAGATATTTTTAAGGGAAATATGTATGTGTCACCTCACGACAGAGCTGAACTTCAGTTAAATGTATAATGATTAGTACCACCCTTACTTACTCGCTGCAGTACAGTAAGCCAGCACTGCAGGAAAAGGAAATGTGATCTCCAAAATTAGGACAAGTCATTGCAATTTTGCTCAGAGCTTCAGATGTAAATTTATTGTAGAATAAATTCTTGACTCACTGAGCACTATCACTTCTTGGGTTTCAGCAGTCCAAATCTGACAACTAGAACATTTCTTTAAAGCCACCATTTTCCTGGAAACACTCTAATTTTGAGGAGTCTAGGGCTATATTTAGCTTTTGAAGAGTAGTCTTTTAAAAAATATGGTTATAAAACAGATTGATTTAGAGGAGCATTATAATTAGCTGCTGAATATGTTAGAAGGATAGATTATTCGACATGAATCACAGAGCTCACTTTAAGTGTCATTCCCCATTCTAAACTGTCGGCTTAATTTCTTCTCATTTTTCACCACAAGAGCCTTTTTTCTATTATGCCAATAATAAAGGTGTAGTTGTCATGAAATAGGCTTACCTTTGTGAAATAATGAATTATAAACTGTTTTGTTTCCATTTTTAAAGGAACTGAGTCATTATTATCTGATTTGACAATAACCAGGAAAACCCACCTGGAAAAAAATTTCACTTAAAAGAACATATAACTAAATTTTTTAGCTTTATGAGATGCTGGTAAACATTTTTAAGCTAATAATCTGTAGCATAGACTAGCATAAATGATAACAAGTTTGGTTGGTCCAATAATATCTTTGGGAATGTCAGAAAATTATTATGTAAAGGACAACTCTGACAATGCTGATGGTCCATATTGAAGAAAAAAATTAACATGAGACATATAATTAGATATGTTTAATCAAAATGTAATGTAACAATATATTATTAAAAGATAATTCTAGAAATTGATGATTTGATAATAAATAGCAAAATGTTACCAATCTTTGAAACCCATTCAAAATTTCTCAGCTAAAAATAATGGCATCACACTGGGTAAATTTTATAAAAGAGCCTGAATTATTACAAAATAAGAAATTACCTTGTTAAAAGCTGCTTTGTGTAAGAGTGTAAGGTTATAAATTTTATAACCTAGGTGTCCATCAGAACCATAGATAAAAATGTTGAATATACTTTGGAAATGTTCAGTTACCCCTAACATATGTCTTTGGGCCAGATGAATATTTAATGTTCAGTAAAGTGAAAGTCATGTCCAACTCTTTGTAACCCTATGAACTGTAGCCTGCCAGGCTCCTCTGTCCATGGGTTCTCCAGACAAGAATACTGGAGAGGGTAGCCATTCCCTTCTCCAGGGGATCTTCCTGATCCAAGGATCAAACCTGGGTCTCTTGCATTGCAGGCAAATTCTTTACTGTCTGAGCCACTTGGGAAATCCTTAGTGTTCAGCAAACACTTTATAAATTGAATACTAAAATACAAATAACAGACAAACCCTGTATTGTTCTTTAGGAGTACCTATTTTCTTCCTTTTTCAAAAAATGTTTCCTAATATAAATTCTGATGGAACAAATAATAGCAAATAATGGGACTTGTGATTAAAATGATGAGGTTCTAGAATCCAAAGAGATAACCAATACAGAAGCCACACTGCTCTACTAGAATCACCTTGGGCTGGGCTTTTGCAGTGTTGTCAATCCATTGGTAAACTCAAAAAATAAAAGTGAGGGGAGGAGTGCAGAAGCAAATCTGCACAGACAGACACAGAAGCACACTTGCGGCTGCTGTAGATGCAAATGGAGGTGCAGAGTTCTGTGGGGAATAGTCTCAGCTTTCCTTTGAGAGCTCCTTGAGGACCTGATGTACTGTGCCTTACTCGAGAGTTTCTAATTCTGTGAGCCTGGAGTGCTTACAAGAAACTTTCTAAAGCAAGTTCTCTGGTATTGCTAATGCTGCTGTTGAATACACACAGTTTAAAAATTACTGTTAAGAATGGGTTTGTTATATACAATGATATTTTGAATGGGCTTGGTATATATGACAATATTTTCACATTTATCATACAGGGAACTCCTTTATCCATGGATGTTAAGAAGAGTCATTTTACCATAATGTGAATGTTTTCTTTTTCATGAAGCTATATATTCCATTTAAAGGAGAATACAATCACTGATACAACCTACCACATACATTCTCAGGATATTTATACTTCTAAATGTCAAACCTCTAGTTCATGAAGTTGAAATAGGCATAATACTGCAGTTCTTACACACAATTTAAATAGACCATGAAGGTGTATGAATGTAAGTGTATTTTTAGTTCAGCCTTAGATCTGTACACTCATATCAATAATCAAGATGAAAATACTTTATTCTCCAGTTATTTGTAGGACTATATGTCACCATAGACAAACATTTCCAATTTGAGTTAAAAACAAAAAGAGAAAAAAACAAGAAAGAAAAGCTCTGTCAATTAATCTCCATTTAAACAACTTCTTAGGTTAACCACCATTGAGTATTCCTTTGTTACAATGCAGGGACTGATGCCACCAACACAGGTTATGTTCACAACTGTTGTGAATTTCTAGAACTTTCATGCCCTTTCTGCTCCTGCTGGATGAGCTGAGTACTTATGCAGCATCAATTGCTTGTTCTTAAATCAGTTTTTGCAATTGTACCTATTATTGTAATACAATTTAATAGTACATTGCATAAAGATTTTTCTCACAAGTAAAAAAACTAAAATTTAAAAATATAATTAAAATGGTTTTAGATTAGGTGGGAAACAAGACAATTGCCAAAAATACAGA
The DNA here is from genome assembly GCF_029378745.1 of Bos indicus. Lineage (NCBI taxonomy): Eukaryota > Metazoa > Chordata > Mammalia > Artiodactyla > Bovidae > Bos > Bos indicus. Next base: position 46,467,896 of record NC_091771.1, read on the forward strand.
AAATATAAATCTAAAATTTTTTGTATTCATGTTGCTTTGTACGTGAGTTTAATTCACTACAAGAAAATCAATACATAATATCACAGAAATGCATTATGAATACATTAATAATTCATGGAAGAAAGACTATGTTGAGTTTTATTGAGGTAGATCCATTTTCAAAGGAAAAGTATTCTCTGTGTATTAAAATATTTATAAATAAATATGCACTTGGTTAAGTTAAAATGGTTAAGATTGGTATGTTTTTCATCATCATCATCCTCATCATCATTCTCTGCTTTAACTTACTCTGGCAATGACTGATAATTGTCTAGCCCAGTCAGTTGTCACCTTCTTGAAGAATACTAAAGTAGTAGCTAACACGTCTCTATAGAGACACATTCCCTATTCTCCCCACCCACTTGCAGTTAGTTGTCATCACGCGACTAAATTCTTGGCAATGGCTTGCGGCCTTAATCGGTGGCTGCCAATTTCAGACCTAGTTCTTAAAAGATTGCAGAGTCAAAGCTGTGGTACAGCTTGTCTCTGAGCTCTTGCTCCTACATACTTGTACTCATCACAAGTGTAAGAACACAGAAGTTAGAAACACATGCTATTGAGTAGCAGAAAATGGAGGAAGCATAGATTTCTGAATAATCATATGAAGCAAGGAAGCCTGGCCACATGAAAAAAGAAAACAACACTTTAAGCAACTTCTGTTGGATTTTTTGTTGTTTTTGCATCAACTTAACTCTTTGCTCTAATGCTTCTACTTTTTTATTATTAAATTACTAAATATAGCTCCTGAGGAAAAAAGAGAATTTCTACTATATGGGAAGAACTCTACAAATTCTCTAAAATTAGAAAATTTGAACTGTTGAGAATTATGCTAAAATTTTCATTTCTCATTTTTATTACATTTTTGTAGGATACAAGAAGTTTCTTAAGATAAAATTATTTTAAAAAATTAAAAAAAAATCTATGAAGAAAATTAGAAAGGATCAATGGAAAAACTGGAACTAATGAGCAATTATAGCAAGGTTAATATCAACAATCAGTTGCTTTCCTATACCAACAACAAAGTGGAATTGGAAATTTCAAACACAATACTGTTTACATTAGCATCCAAAAGATTAACTTCTTGGGTATAAATCTAACAAGATACATACAAGATCGATATGAAGAAAACTATAAAACTTTGATGACCAAAATCAAGAGTCAAATAAATGAAGAGAAATTTCATGTTTATGAAAGGGAAGACTCAATATTGTCAGGATGTCGGTTCTCCCCAATTTGATCTATGGATTTAATGCAATCCCAATTAACATCTCAGCAAGTTATTTTATAGGAACTTCCTTTTAGCTCAGATGGTAAAGAATTTGCCTGCTATGCAAGAGACCTAGGTTTGATCCCTGGGTCAGGAAGATCCTCTGGAGAAGGGAATGGCAACCCACTCCAGTATTCTTGCCTGGAGAATCCCGTGGACAGAGGACTCTGGTGGGTTACAGTCCATGGAATCACAAAGAATAGGACCTGACTGAGTAACTAACATTACTACTACTAAGTTATTTTATGGATATCAACAAACTGATTCAAAGTTTATATGGAGAGGCAAAGACACAGAATAACTGACATAATATTGAAGGAGAACAAAGTTAGAGGACTGACACTACCTAACTTCAAGACTTTCTGTAGTTACAGCACTCAAGACAGTGTGGTATTGGCAAAAGAATAGACAAATAGATCAGTGGAAGAGAATAGAGATCACAGAAACAGATCTATGTGATTATAATCAACTGACCTTTGACAAAGGAGCAAAGTCAATACAATGAAGCAAAGATTGTCTTTTCAATAAATGGTGCTGGAACAATTGCACATCCGCATGTTAAAAAATGAATCTAGCACATATCTTCCACTCTTCTCAAGCTTAAATCCAAATGAGTCATAGACTAAAATGTAAAATGCCAAAAAAAAAATAAAACTCACTATAAAGTTCCTAGAAGATAACATAGGAAAATACTAACATGACCTTGGGTATGGCAATGACTTTTTAAGTACAATGACAAAGATAAAATGCATGAAAAAAAAATGATAAAATGGACTTCATTAAAATTAAAAACTTCTGCTCCTCAAAACACAATGTCAAGAGAATGAGAAAAGAAGCCATAGGGGAAAAAAATTATTCCAAAAGACACATCTAATAAAGAACTATTATCCAAAATGCACAAAGAACTCTTACAATTCAACACTAAGAAAACAAACAAGTGGATTTTAAAGTGGATTAATTACCTTAATAAACATATTGCCAAAGAAGATATATAGGTGATAAGTAAGCATATGAAAAGATGCTCCACATCATATATCATTTAAGGAAATGCAAATTAAAACAACAATGATATACCATTCCATATCTATCAGAAAGGCTCAGTTCAGTCAGTTCAGTCAGTTCAGTCGCTAGTCGTGTCCTACTCTTTGTGACCCCATGGACTGCAGCACGCCAGGCTTCCCTGTCTATCACCAACTCCTGGAGGTTATTCAAACTCATATGCATTGAACTGGTGATGCCAGCCAACCATCTCATCCTCTGTCATCTCCTTCTCCTGCCTTCAATTTGTCCCATCATCAGGGTCATTTCCAATGAGTCAGTTCTTCGCATCAGTTGGCCAAAGTATTGGAGTTTCAGCTTCAGCATCAATCCTTCCAATGAATATTCAGGACTAATTTCCTTTAGGATTGAATGGTTTGAGTTCCTTGCAGTCCAAGAGATTCTCAAGCGTCTTCTCTGACACCACAGTTCAAAAGCATCAGTTCTTTGGCACTCAGCTTTCCTTATAGTCCAACTCTCACATCCATTCATGACTACTAGAAAAACCATAGCTTTGACTAAATGGACCTTTAATATGTTGTCTAGGTTGGTCATAGCTTTTCTTCCAAGGAATAAGCACATTTTAATTTCATGGGTGCAATCACCATCTGCAGTGATTTTGGAGCCTGAAAAGTAAAGTCTGCCACTATTTTCACTGTTTCCCCATCTATTTGCCAGGAAGTGATGGTACTGGATGCCGTGATCTTAGTTTTCTGAATGTCGATTTAAGCCAGCTTTTTCACTCTCCTCTTTCACTTTCATCAAGAGGCTCTTAAGTTCTTCTTCACTTTCTGCCATAAGGGTGGTACCATCTGTGTATCTGAGGTTATGGATATTTCTCCAAGCAATCTTGATTCCAGCTTGTGCTTCCTCCATCCTGGCATTTTGCATGATATACTATGCATATAAGTTAAATAACCAGGGTGAAAATTTACAACCTTGACGTACTCCTTTCCCTATTTGAAACCAGTCTATTGTTCCACGTCCAATTCTAACTGTTGCTTCTTGACCTGCATATAGGTTTCTCAAGAGGCAGGTCAGGTGGTCTGATAGTCCCATTTCTTGAAGAATTTTCCAGTTTGTTGTGATCCACACAGTAAAAGGCTTTGGCACAGTCAATAAAACAGATGTAGATGTTTTTCTGGAACTCTGTTGCTTTTTCTATGATCCAACAGATGTTGGCAATTTGATCTCTGGTTCCTCTGCCTTTTCTAAATCCAGCTTGAATATCTGGAAGTTCACAGTTCATGTACTGTTGAAGCCTGACTTGGAGAATTTTGAGCATTCTTTGCTAGAGTGTGAAGTGAGTGCAATTCTGTGGTAGTTTGAGCATTCTTTTGCATTGCCCTTCTTTGGGATTAGAATGAAAACTGACCTTTTCCAGTCCTGTGGCCACTGATGAATTTTCCAGATTTGCTGGCATATTGAGTACAGCACTTTCACAGCATCTTTTAAGATTTGAAATAGCTCAACTGGAATTCCATCACCTCCACTAGCTTTGTTTTTAGTGATGCTTCCTTAGGCCCACTTGACTTTGCATTCCAGGATATCTGGGTCTAGATGAGTGATCACACCATCGTGGTTATCTGGGTCATGAAGATCTCTTTTGTACAGTTCTTCTGTGTATTCTTGCCACCTCTTCTTAATATCTTCTGCTTCTGTTAGGTCCATACCATTTCTGAAATGGCTAGTGTTGGGGAAATGTCAGATGCTGGCAAAGATATGTAGCAACAGGAACTCTCATTCATTGCTGATGGGAATGCAAAATGGTAGTCACTTGAGAAGACAGTGTGGTGGTTTCTTACAAAACTCAACACACTTATACTGAATGATGCAATAACTGTATTTTTGGTACTTATTCAAAAGAGTTGAAAATTTGTCTCCACCAAAACAAACAAACAAACAAAAAAAAAACCTGCACACAGATGTTTATATCAGATATACTCATAATGGGCAAAACTTGGAAGCGGCAAAGATGTCCTTCAGTAGGTACATCCAGAAAATGGAATATGATTGATTCAGTGCTAAAAAGAAATGACATGGAGGAGCTGTAAGTGCAAATTATTACTTTAAAGAAGCCAATCTGAAAAGGTTACATACTGAATGATTCCAAGTATGTGATATTCTGGATAAGGCAAAATTGAAAACAGTAAAAGATCAGCAGTTTCTAGGAGCTGGGAAGAGAGATGCAATATTGTTGAAATTTCTTTTAAAGCACCTCTGTAAGTCATATCTTCTAGTTATCCAAAGTCAACTAGCAAATTAGCAGGTGAAATGAATGTTCTGAATTTAATGATGCCTAAGATCTCTCCTTATATGAACTCTAATTCCAGATATGAAATCAGTTCTCATCTTACAAAACATCATCCCTTCTTTCACTCTTCTAGGTTCTCATTTTGATTTGGGGACTAAATTAGGAAATTTCTCTTTAAGTGACTGAGATATATTTAATGGCTTATGAGACTTTGAAAAACAGATGTTATTCTAGGGAAGAAAAGAAATCCTCAAGTTTAGGCATTTTGCCTATGATTCTAAGTTTTTTGAATATCATGAAAGTGAACCACAGCATTTATTTATGATTATGTCATACACATATGGAATATGGCATGGCTGTGTTATCAGGTTCTCTATGAATTCTTCTTATGATCTTGCAACTGTATCTGATTACCTAAGTTAGAATGGCCTACATTAAGCAGGAAAGAAGTCCACGAAAGGGCAGCGAGAGGAGAGAAACGTGAAGTGGCATCTTCTTGTTTAAGACTGAAATTTTGTATCACTGCACTGGGTGATTGACTTATTTTCCACAGTTATAAAGTCCAAGTTTAGCCACTTCTACTCCAAGGTAAAAATTCCCAATTCTGTTCACTCAGATTATATTTTAACCCTTCAGACATCTATCATTTTCTTTATTTTCTTTAGATTGGAAGATCTCTAAGATCTAAAATGAATATTCTTTATCATTACTCAATATGTCTTTTATATCTTGTTATGAAACCAGATAATAAAAGCTATTTCAAATTTTGGTTATGTGTCACAAAGTTTAATGTGTTTATAATGATCAACTCTTTGTTAAATATATTATATAAAGCATTTAATGATTGTTTTAAATATATTTGAGTTCATATTTGAATAATGACAAGAATAAAAAGTTTTTGCAAAAAGAGTTTGATCTGAAAAAATTTTAGTAGTGATTAAGATAAGTAAAAGCTGAGTTTATAAAGCAGGTTGGGTAACAAAACAATAGACAGTACTGACTGCAAAGGAAATCTCATTCTAAACAATGCAGCCAACCTGCAGAAAAGACACATAAAAAGAAAGGAAATTACTGAAGCTGTTACACATACAACATGCCCAGCTGGGAGTCCAGCTGCTCAAGGAAGCTGGTGATTCTTGATCTTTGGGAGTTCCTAATCAGAATACAAGTTAGAAATATAATAGAAAACATAAAAGAAATTTAAAATTAGTCAGCTCTTATTTTGTCTCTTTAAATGTTAGCAAAGACAGAGTTATAGAAGCTTGGCTAAGTAAGCAATAAATAATTTTTATAACTATTGACTTTTGATACCAATTATACTTTATCAAAGGTTCCCATATTCCATCACATATTAATCCCTACTTTCAGAATAGGCATGCTTACCAATAGCTTGTGAATTGCATACTGTATTTGAAAGCTGCTGTATATGAATCAAATAGCATGCACTTAGGATGCATTTATATATTCCTTAAAAAGCAGATTTTTCTTCCATTTGGCGCTCACTACATGCTTCTCTAAAGGTTTTTGCAATAGATGAGCCTTCACAGGATTATAAATCATAGTGTGCTAGAATAAATGTTATAGAAATTGAATCCACGGTACAATATTTTGCACTGTGATAATCACCTATAACCTGAGAGCATATAAATATGTGATTAATTTATATTTTTATTTTAAAGAACCCAAATAAATATATGCCATATATTTTGTTATTTATGGTATTTCAAATTACTCCTTTACAGGTTTATAGGACTAATGTGACCTTCCCAAGGTCAGGGAGAGCAAACGGAAAAGATTCAAAGCAATTACCCAGAAAATTAAAATCAAAACAAAACCAAAAGTGTAACGATTCTAACTTTTATGCAATTGTCTGGATATTTGAGGTAAATTGTGTTTTGGTCCAAATGTAAATAGGTGAGTACTTTCGTTCTCCATTTTACTGCTAGTGAACCTTATTTTTCAAAGCTGATCAGTATGCAAGACAATGTATTCTCTGATTGATCAGTATGCAGGGTTGGATTACTCCAGAGAACATTTGGGCATTTTCACTATGTCCTGTGGATTAAGCTGCAGAGTATGCACTTTGGAGGGCAGATACTGAGGGAGGAAGCAAAAATGACTTAATGGTCTGGCACTGTGGAAGTTTGATCTACTCTCAGAGTGTAGGTCAACTTTCCCATGAAATCATTTGCCATATAGCAATGATCCTAAACTCTTTTGGAAAATAAATGTTCTACATCATTAGGGTAGAACAAAAAGACTTACTAAACAGAAAGTAGTAGCATTTATTTTTAGTCTTTGAATTATAAGATCATACTAATATTTATTCAGCTTTATTGATATTCTAATGATAACAGTCGTTCAATAGTTGTGTGATACTTTTAGGATTAGAAATATGGGGTTATCTACTGTATTAAATTCTATTTTAGACTTTTGTTGTAAGTAGTAAGATTCTTTCTTAAGAAATTTCTGTCTTGACACTGTTTATTGTTCTTCCCTCTATGACATGAGAAGGCACTCGAGATTTTCTACAGGATATCTAGTATTTTTCCAACATAGTTTTTTAAAAAACCCTCTGCTACAAAAGGAATGAAAGAAGTAAAGAAATCCTTCTTTAAAAATTTAGTGTAGTTTCCACTACACTAAAGTGAAAGTTGAGTATCCTAAATTCTAAGTTGAATCTTATTTATGAATCTTGATCAAATTCTTGAATTTTCTCTTATTCTTTGGATTAGCTTAAATCTTTGAAATTGAATAATCTCAAGTGAATAGAAAAAGTGGAGGGAAAGAAACAGGTAGGAAAAATGTTTGAAGTGTTTTATTATGTTGTGTAAGAATGAGTTGTAATATGCTGGTATATAGAAAATGCAACTGTAGAAACTTACTAATATAAAAAGAAAATGGGTTTAAGGTGTCCTATACAAGAAATCTAGAGAATCAGGTGAAAATGAATATTAAAGGCTTCATAAGTTTGCATTATGGCAGTTTGGGATTGACACGTACACACTGTTGTATTTAAAATAGATAACCAACAAGGACCTACTGTCTAGCAAAAAAAAGAAAAAGAAAATTGCATTGTGAAACAAATGCACAAAATAAAAGGACTCATATCAAAATATTGATCGGATTGAAATGTATTCAATCAATAACTATTGAATTCTGACAGCTGGAGCACCCAGTTGTAAAACAATGTGTATGCTTAGTCATTCAATCATGTCCAACTCTTCACAACCCCTTGGATAGAAGCCCACCAGGCTCCTCTGTCCATGGGGATATCCAGGCAAGAATACTGGAGTGGGTTGCCACGCCCTCCTCCAGGGGATCTTCCCAATCCAGGGATTGAACCTAGGTCTACTACATGTATAGTAGTACCTATAAAATATAATTCCTTTTCCATGGCCACCAAAATGAGCTCCAAAGCAGCACGTGGGTAAAAATGGAATTATATTAATCATAACCCTAATAGGCCAACCCACTCCAGTACTCTTGCCTGGAGAATCCCATGGACATAGGAGCCTGGCAGATTACTGACCATAGGGTCGCAAAGAATTGGACATGATTGGCTGGGATTTGGAACTCCCTTCAGCCTGCTCTTCACTGAGTTTGTGCTGCTTTTTCTCAGCACCACACCTTCAGCTTTGCCTTAGGGTGTCTAGCCACTCATATTCTGCTTCCTTATATATTTGACTCCCTTGTGACCTTCAACCCTCTTTGTCTCTTCTCTGCATAATGGTTTCTGTTGGTGTACTCTTTTAGCTACTTCTCCCACCACTAGTGACTAATTCTCTTTGTGTTTTCAGATTCCCATCTCTTAAGTCAGAATCTCCATTTCCTTCTGGGAAGTGTCATCCGTAATAGCTGACCATATAGTCAGAGCCACTTCCCTTAGTTCAAGTTTTGATCAGGCAGATGTTATAACTAGCACATGGTGGTAAAGCTATTGGAAGACCAGTAATTTATTTTTCAAATACTATTGTGATTTAGAGCCCTTAAAGCAGGCATGAGACTTAAATGTTAAATGGTTTCTGAAAGCTGACACATATGTTTAGTGATATCTAAAGTATAGTTGGATTATCCAGTTTATGTGAATTGAGAAAGTTTACCTTCAACCCCAGACTTTGCTATTGTTCAGTCGCTAAGTCATGTCCGACTCGTTGCGACCCCATGGAGTGCAGCACACCAGGCTTCCCTGTCCACTATCTCCTAGAGGCTGCTCAAACTCATGTCCTTTGAGTCAATGATACAATTTTCTTACCAAGAAGCCTGGACTGACTGCGACTCAACACGGAAAGACTTTGGAAGTCATCACTTCCAGCCTTGCCAGAAGAAACTGGACAAACAGAAAATCAAGGACTGTTCTTTGACTCTTCAGGGAGCTGAGGTTTCAGAGCAAACAGACAGGTGTGTCCAGAAAGATACAGCAACTGAGATCTGCTGATTTGGAGCAGAAGCTGTTGGAGTCATTAACTGGTAGGAATGTTTATGGTGATTTGGAAAAAAAAAAAAGAAAGTGACTGTAAAGTTTTTATCATTTCCATAAGAAAAAGAAAGAGAGCTGCAAAGCAATACAATGAAGTTCTTCCAGTATGTGCTTGTAGAAAAGAATTTCTTTGTAGGTAACAGATAGGAGACATTTTCAAAATAAGCATTGGAATTAGTAGGATTACCCAGATCTGTGAACTATTACATTAGTACGTCAGTAAATACACTGAGTGAATAGTCTGACCTAAAATGCAAACTTTGAATATTTGTTATTGGGGAGAATACAAATATTTTAAATGGATATAAATGGCTAAACATGCTGAAAACCAGTATTGTCTAGAAATCTCAGTAAAATCTAGAACAATATAAGATATGGGAGATGAGAAGATGGCATAGACTCAGTGAAAACAAGCTAAATGACTAGCTAAAAACAAGGAAGAACATTTTCCATAGGTACAAGATTATGATAATTTCTTAGTGAGACTAGAAGTGGCTGTCAAAATCCTACTGAATATTATTTATCATTAGTTGTGCAAACTGGCTAAACATTGATGAATTTATGGCTTTCAATTCCTAGTCAATTCCTAGTATAAGTTCAGTCATTTTCAATTTGAGTAAATTTATTGATTTAGATTAAAAAGCGAAGACATCGCTTTGCCAACAAAGATCCATATAGTCAAAGCTATAATCTTTCCAAGAGTCGTGTATGGATGTGAGAATTGGACCATAAAACTAGCTGAACACCAAAGACTTGATGCTTTCAAATTATGGCGCTGGAGAAGACTCTTGAGAGTCTCTTGGATAGCAAGGATATCAAACCAGTCAATCCTAAAGGAACTCATGCCTGAATATTCATTGGTAGGACTGATTCCGAAGCTGAATCTCCAATGCTTTGGTCATCTGATGTGAAGAGCTGCCTCATTGGAAAAGATCCTGATGCTTGGAGAGATTGATGGCAGGAGGAGAAGGGGGTGGCAAGAGGATGAAATGGTTAGATAGCATCACTGACTCAACAGACATGAACTTGAGCAAACTCCCGGAGATAGTGAAGGACAGAGGAGCCTGGTGTGCTACAGTCCATGAGGTTGCAAGGACTCGGACATGACTTAGTGACTGAAAAACAACAATTGATTAAGATAGGCTTAACATCATAGAATAATTTCAAGTCTTTGTTATAAGTGCATTTATTAATTAAAGAAATATTTTTTCAGATCCTTATATATGTTTGACACTCCATGAGACACTGAGCAAACAAAGAAGTGTAAAGCATGGTTCCTGTCTTCAAGGTACTCCTAGGCTATTGAGAATGTTTAGTATTATAATTCTTTTGGTTATAAGTGAAAAACCAAAACATAATCACAGATCCAGACTAGCTTAAGCAAAAGAGATTCTGGACTAAATTCATCCATGTCACTAAGATGAAGGAGTTGATGACTCTGTTTTCTCAAGTGGAACCTATCCTTGGTTATATCAGGTGAGAATGAAAAGATATGTGTATATCTGTCAGGTCCAGTGGGTGTGGAATGGGCAGGAATTCCAGAAAGAAAAGGTAGCATGAACAAAGACATAAACTCAAGTTAGGAACAGCAAATTGTATACAAGGGAAAAGTATATAGTTTCATGACTCTAAAGACTATACTAGGAACAAAGAGTGGGGGATGGTAAAGGGGGTACATTTAAAAATGCCAGACTATGGTAGGCTATGTCACGGCAAAGATAATTAATCCTGTGGGTGTTAGCCAAAAGGAAATATTCAGAGTGGAGAATAGAGTCCATTTGTTTTTAAATTAGTAATTCTGACTAAAATGTAGAGGATGACTTGAGCTATAGGATAATCAAGAATAATGGCAGAGAGGGCAGTTAGATTATTGTTATTAGTATGGATAAAATGATTAGGGCCCAAACTAGGGCTCAGTGATTGTAAAAACAGAGAAAACTGAGGAACTAGTTAGGAGGAATTTATTGCATAGGAACCTGGAATGTCAGGTCCATGAATCAAGGCAAATTGGAAGTGGTGAAACAAGAGATGGCAAGAGTGAATGTCGACATTCTAGGAATCAGCGAACTGAAATGGACTGGAATGGGTGAATTTAATTCAGATGACCATTATATCTACTACTGCGGGCAGGAATCCCTCAGAAGAAATGGAGTAGCCATCATGGTCAACAAAAGAGTCTGAAATGCAGTACTTGGATGCAATCTCAAAAACGACAGAATGATCTCTGTTCATTTCCAAGGCAAACCATTCAATATTACAGTAATCCAAGTCTATGCCCCAACCAGTAAAGCTGAAGAAGCTGAAGTTGAATGGTTCTATGAAGACCTATAAGACCTTTTAGAACTAACACCCCCAAAAGATGTCCTTTTCATTATAGGGGACTGAAATGCAAAAGTAGGAAGTCAAGAAACACCTGGAGTATCAGGCAAATTTGGCCTTGGACTACGGAATGAAGCAGGGCAAAGACTAATAGAGTTTTGCCAAGAAAACGCACTAGTCATAACAAACACCCTCTTCCAACAACACAAGAGAAGACTCTACACATGGACATCACCAGATGGTCAACACCAAAATCAGATTGATTATATTCTTTGCAGCCAAAGATGAAGAAGCTCTATACAGTCAACAAAAACAAGACCAGGAGCTGACTGTGGCTCAGACCATGAGCTCCTTATTGCCAAATTCAGACTTAAATTGAAGAAAGTAGGGAAAACCACTAGACCATTCAGGTATGACCTAAATCAAATCCCTTATGATTATACAGTGGAAGTGAGAAATAGATTAAGGGCCTAGATCTGATAGAGTGCCTGATTAACTACGGTCGGAGGTTCGTGACATTCTACACGAGACAGGGATCAGACCATCCCCATGGAAAAGAAATGCAAAAAAGCAAAATGGCTGTCTGGGGAGGCCTTACAAATAGCTGTGAAAAGAAGAGAAGTGAAAAGCAAAGGAGAAAAGGAAAGATATAAGCATCTGAATATAGAGTCCCAAAGAATAGCAGGAAGAGATAAGAAAGCCTTCCTCAGTAATCAACACAAAGAAATAGAGGAAAACAACAGAATGGGAAGGACTAGAGATCTCTTGAAGAAAATTAGAGATACCGAGGGAACATTTCATGCAAAGATGGGCTCGATAAAGGACAGAAATGGTATGGACCCAACAGAAGCAGAAGATATTAAGAAGAGGTGGCAAGAATACACAGAAGAACTGTACAAAAAAGATCTTCACTACCCAGATAATCACGATGGTTTAATCACTGACCTAGAGCCAGACATCCTGGAATGTGAAGTCAAGTGGGCCTTAGAAAGCATCACTATGAACAAAGCTAGGGGAGGTGATGGAATTCCAGTTGAGCTATTTCAAATTCTGGAAGATGATGCTGTGAAAGTGCTGCACTCAATATGCCAGCAAATTTGGAAAACTCAGCAGTGTCCACAGGACTGGAAAAGGTCAGTTTTCATTCCAATCCCAAAGAAAGGCAATGCCAAAGAATGCTCAAACTACCGCACAATGCACTCATCTCATACGCTAGTAAAGTAATGCTCAACATTCTCCAAGCCAGGCTTCAGCAATATGTGAACTATGAAATTCCAGATGTTCAAGCTAGTTTTAGAAAAGGCAGAGGAACCAGAGATCAAATTTCCAACATCCACTGAATCATGGAAAAAGCAAGAGAGTTCCAGAAAAGCATCTATTTCTGCTTTATTGACTATGCCAAAGCCTTTGACTGTGTGGATCACAATAAACTGTGGAAAATTCTGAAAGAGATGGGAATACCAGACCACCTGACCCGCCTCTTGAGAAATCTGTATGCAGGTCAGGAAGCAACAGTTAGAACTGGACATGGAACAACAGACTGGTTCCAAATAGGAAAAGGGGTACGTCAAGGCTGTATATTGTCACCCTGCTTGTTTAACATTTGCAGAGTACATCATGAGAAACGCTAGGCTGGAAGAAACACAAGCTGGAATCAAGATTGCTGGGAGAAAAAAAAAAAAAAAAAGATTGCTGGGAGAAATATCAATAACCTCAGATATGCAGATGACACCACCCTTATGGCAGAAAGTGAAGAGGAACTAAAAAGCCTCTTGATGAAAGTGAAAGTGGAGAGTGAAAAAGTTGACTTAAAGCTCAACATTCTGAAAACGAAGATCATGGCATCCGGTCCCATCACTTCATGGCGAATAGATGGGGAAACAGTGGAAACAGTGTCAGACTTTATTTTTTGGGGCTCCAAAATCACTGCAGATGGTGATTGCAGCCATGAAATTAAAAGACGCTTACTCCTTGGAAGGAAAGTTATGACCAACCTAGGTAGCATATTCAAAAGCAGAGACATTACTTTGCCGACAAAGCTTCATCTAGTCAAGGCTATGGTTTTTCCTGTGGTCATGTATGGATGTGAGAGTTGGACTGTGAAGAAGGCTGAGCACTGAAGAATTGATGCTTTTGAACTGTGGTGTTGGAGAAGACTCTTGAGAGTCCCTTGGACTACAAGGAGATCCAACCAGTCCATTCTGAAGGAGATCAGCCCTTGGATTTCTTTGGAGGGAATGATGCTGAAGCTGAAACTCCAGTACTTTGGCCACCTCATGGGAAGGGTTGACTCATTGGAAAAGACTCTGATGCTGGGAGGGATTGGGGGCAGGAGGAGAAGGGGATGACAGAGGATGAGATGGCTGGATGGCATCACTGACTCGATGGACGTGAGTCTGAGTGAACTCCGGGAGTTGGTGATGGACAGGGAGGCCTGGCGTGCTGCGATTCATGGGGTGGCAAAGAGTCAGACATGGCTGAGCAACTGAACTGAACTGAACTGATGGAAATTAATTGGTTGAAGGAATGAGGGACAGGGTCTGGAAAGCACATTAACGATCTGCTCTGAATTTCTGCCTTAGTTTCCCTAGATCGGGGATTGGCAAATTCTTTCTGTGTAGGACCAGGAAAGATTTTAACGTTATAGGTCATAAGATCTCTGTTTCAACTACTCATTTCCGTTGTTGAAAGTGCAAAAGCATCCAGAAACAATGTGTGAATGTATGAGATGTCTATGCCCCAATACAACTTTATTTTCAAGCAGGTGAAATTCACTGTGGGCCAAATTTAAGCCTCTGGCTGTAGTTTGCTGACGCTTGTCTTAGATTAAGAATGATATCATCATGTGGTTGAAAAAAATAGAGAAAGAATAAGAATTTGGGAGGAGGTCAAGAGATCCCTGTTGGTAAGGATATCTGCAGAACACAGGTATTCGGACCTCCTAGAGGTTCAGTGGAAAAAAATCCACCTGCCAATGCAGGGGATATCAGTTCAATCCTACTCTGGGAAGATCCTACATGACCCAGAGCAGCTCAGCCTGTGTGCCACAACTACTAAGCCTGTGCTGTAGAACACATGAACCCCCCAAAATGGGGGGGGTTCATTCCACAATAAGAAGCCTATGCACTGCAAGTGGAGTTTAGCCCCTACTCAACGCAACTAGAGAAAGCCCACACACAGCAATGAAGACCTAGCACACTCAAACATAAATACATAAATCTTTAAAAATAAAAAGCAACTTGCATGGACTTGGGTTATGGTAAGTGACATAAGTTGGACAGAGAAAGACAAATATTGTATGATATCACTTATACATGAAATCAAAAAAATACAACAAACTAGCAACAAAAAAGAAATAGACACAGATATAGGGAACAAACTAATGGTTACCAATATGTGTAGAAAGTGAAAGCGAAGTTGCTCAGTCATGTCCAATTCTTTGTGACCCCATTGACTATAGCCTACAACACTCCTCTGTCCATAGGATTTTCCAGGCAAGAGTACTGGAGTGGGTTGCCATTTCCTTTTTGAGGGGATCTTCCCGACTCAAAGATTGAACCAGGTTCTCCTGCATTGCAAGTGGATTTTTTACCAACTAAGCTATGATGGAAGCCCAATGTGCATGTTGTGGGGGTTATATAATGAATAGAGGCACTAACAATTGGGTATAAGATAGGCTCAAAGATATATTGTAAAAAATGGGGACTATAGCCAATATTTTGTAGCAATTGTAACTGGAAAGTATCCTAAAAATTGTATAAAAATAAATCTAAAAAAGTATCTGTAGAAAATTCAATAGGCTCTGTACAAAGCCAGTTGTTGGGTGTGGAAACAGGTGTATGTATACATATCAGGAAATCAAAAGATCAGGAGATGCATACTGTAAGTTCTTCTGTAAAAAAAAAGTTTCAACCATTTTTTTTTAATGTTTTATCAGTTCAGTTCAGTTCAGTTGCTCAGTTGTGTCTGACTCTTTGCAACCCCATGAACCACAGCACACCAGGCATCCCTGTCCATCACTAACTCCCGGAGTTTACCCAAACTCATGTCCATTGAGTCGGTGATGCCATCCAACCATCTCATCCTCTGTCGTCCACTTCTCCTCCTGCCCTCAATCTTTCCCAGCATCAGGGTCTTTTTGAATGAGTCAGCTCTTCATATCAGGTGGCCAAAGTATTGGAGCTTCAGTTTCAACATCAGTCCTTCCAATGAACACCCAGGACTGACCTCCTTTAGGATGGACTGGTTGGATCTCCTTGCAGTCCAAGGGACTCTCAAGAGTCTTCTCCAACACCACAGTTCAAAAGCATAACTTCTTCTGCACTCAGCTTTCTTTATAGGCCAAATCTTACATCCATACATGATTACTGGAAAAACCATAGCCTTGACTAGACGGACCTTTGTTGACAAAATAATGTCTCTGCTTTTCAATATGCTGTCTAGGTTGGTCATAACTTTCCTTCCAAAGGAATAAGCGTCTTTTAATTTCATGGCCGCAATCACCATCTACAGTGATTTTGCAGCCCAGAAAAATAAAGTCAGCCACTGTTTCCACTGTTTCCCCATCTATGTCCTATGAAGTGATGGGACCAGATGCCATGATCTTAGTTTTCTGAATGTTGAGCTTTAAGCCAACTTTTTCACTCGCCTCTTTCACTTTCATCAAGAGGCTCTTTAGTTCTTTGCTTTCTGCCATAAGGGTGATGTCATCTGCATATCTGAGGTTGTTGATATTTCTCCTGGCAACCTTGATTCCAGTTTGTGCTTCCTCCAGCCCAATGTTCCTCATGATGTATTCTACATATAAGTTAAATAAGCAGGGTGACAATATACAGCCTTGACATACTCCTTTTCCTATTTGGAACCAGTCTGTTGTTCCATGCCCAGTTCTAACTGTTGCTTCCTGACCTGCATACAGATTTCTCAAGAGGCAGGTCAGGTGGTCTGGTATTCCCATCTGTTTCAGAATTTTCCACAGTTTATTGTGATCCACACAGTCAAAGGCTTTGGCATAGTCAATAAAGCAGAAATACATACATACACCCATTTCCACACCCAACAACTGGCTTTGTACAGAGCCTATTGAATTTCCTACAGATACCTTTTTAGATTTATTTTTATACAATTTTTAGGGTACTTTCTAGTTATATACCAGGAAAACAAAAGATCAGGAGATGCATACTGTAAGTTCTTCTGCAAAAAAAAAAAAAGGTTGAAATAGAGTGGATAAAATTTGCTAGTGTGATAAAGAATGAATCCAGAATAGAACGCTAGGAATGTGTTTTTACATAGTTCTCTTCCAGAGGCTGACAACATGGAGAAAGATACAGGCCTGGTTTTTGTTCTCTTGGAGTTCCTATGGTAGATGGAGAAAAATGATTGAGAGGATATCTAGAAAAGTCTCTCTACCTGAAAACTATAATCAGAATTGCAGTGTTTTGCTGGTCAAACCAAGTAAGCAGTGCCCTTTTAAAAAGGTGTTCCATTATGTATTAGCTCTATGTCAGTATATACCAGAGTTAACTGCGGCATCACAAACCTGAAAAACAGGAAAATAAAAAATTTATACTAATAAGAGAAAGAGTATCTGTACTTAGCACTGTCATATACATGATTTAATTTTATCCTCCCATGATCAATTTTATTATATGAATATCCATATCATTAAGCCTTGTGATTCAAGTATTACTAATGTGTTCAATTTATAAATGGAAAATAGAAGCTTAGAGACATTGACGATGGTTCTCTTATTTATCTGGTATTTAAAGGAAACAGAAAAATAACCACACTTTTCCAACAGCGAAACCATTATTTTCCATCACACCGCATTACTTCACTACTTAAATTA
Organism: Bos indicus; assembly: GCF_029378745.1. Classification (NCBI taxonomy): domain Eukaryota; kingdom Metazoa; phylum Chordata; class Mammalia; order Artiodactyla; family Bovidae; genus Bos; species Bos indicus. The sequence continues at coordinate 46,485,141 of NC_091771.1, forward strand.
AGGAAGCCAACATTAGTGTTATTTATGCTGAGTCCTTATAGCTCCAATTTTAAAAGAAGCAATATACAAATGCGAATGTTTCCAGATTTTCCAGTTAGGAAACACTGTTAGGGAAACTGCCATAGAGTGATTCATTAAGCCATGGAGAATTAAAAAATATCTCGTTGTTTTGAGACCACATCTCTCCTTGCTGATTTGCTCTGAGGAAAGAAAAATCAGTAACCTCATTGTTTGGAGTGCTACAAATGGACTCAAAAGTGGATTTCTATGCCCCTGGCCTTTTCTCTATGTTGCTCCCTAATATTGGCTTGCCTCCTCTCTTCTCAAAAAAGCAAAAAGACCCCAAATAGATCCCTATAATATCTGTTCATATGGCAGATTATAGATCTCTAAATGGGTGCTGTTTTGCAAAGACAACAGATAGATAATAATGACTTCATTGTTTGAATGTGAGTTTCTTCCAATAAAATTTGGGGGTCATTAAAGAAGAAGAAGGAGCATTTCTTCTCTATGACATGTTATTATTTTAGCTTTCACATACCACAATCTTCAGACTGAACTTAATGGAAACCAGAGCCAGGAAGCTACTGAAAGTTGGCAAGATCTGGTGAACCAAAGTGAAATGTAGGGGGCTGTAATGTGTTATAATGTGTGTGTGTGTGTGTGTGTGTGTGTGTGTGTTGTGGGAAAGGGTAGGAGGATCCTCCTGGAACTGCTTAAATACAAACAACAGGGGTGCCTTTGACAAGTAAATTACCTACAGAAAATGGCTTACTATAAAGAGCAATGGCTTTTAGTCCTAACTTAAAAGTTCTATGGTTTCTTCTGTTGGAGAAACTAGCACATCACACATCTATTTGGAAAGATTTGCTGCCTTCATTGAGTATATTCTGAGTAGTTCCTTCCAGTGATATATAGAACATAATAGGAGCAAGTTGAATCAGAGTGAACTTTGGAGTCAGACACTAGAGTTCAAATCCTAGATCTATAATCACGGGTTATATGACCCCAGATGGCTAACTTAAGCTCTCTGAGTCTGTTTCCTCCAGGAAAAAAATGTGAATTATACCTACATAAATCTGTGACAAAATACTTCACAAACAACTCCCAAATATTATTACCTTAAGATAATAAAAGTTCATTTTTCACTCACTCAGGCATCTCCCATGGGTGGTCCTATTGAGGCAGCTCTCTTGAGCATTTCTTGTTTAAGTGGCAACTCAGCAACCCAGATTCCTTCCAAATTGTGGCTCTGCCCTCCCGGTGTCCATAGAGTCCTCTGTGTTCAGCTGGTAAACAGACAAAAACATGGAGGCTGGCACTTTAGAGCAGCAGTCCCCAAATTTTGGCACTGGAACTGGTTTCATGGAAAACAATTTTTCCACAGATCATGGGCAGGAAATCTAGATCCCTCACATGTGCAGTTCACAGTAGGGTTTGCACTCCTATGAGAACCTAATGCCACCACCGATCTGACAGGAGGCAGAGCTCAGGCAGTAATGCAAACAATGGGAAGTGGCTGTAAATACAGATGAAGCTTCCCTCACTAACCTGCTGCTCACCTGCCACTGTGCCATCCATTTCTTAAGAGGCCATGGACAGGTATCAGTCCAGGGATTGGGAACATATGCTTTAGAGTATTTTCCAGGTCACAACTGGAAGTGGCAAATACAAATTCCATTTGTATTCCATGGGACAGAATTTGGTCACAAGAAATCTTCTAATTAGGGAGGCTGGAAAATGTAGTCTAACTACCCAGAAAGAAAATTGCTGGAACTAAGGTGAAGAAAGAAAGGTTCCTAGCATGCAAACTTGAGTCATTCATTTTCAAGGTCAGGCAAGGCAGGGTCCTGTGAGTGCGGAACTGCTCTTTGCAGGAACTTGAGAATGTCTCCTGGCATCTTGCATCCCTAGATTCTTCTCTTGCCCTGCCCTAGTCCTTGCCCCAAAGAAAGAATTTGAGGAGGAAACACAATTTCCACATCTACCTACCCATCAGGACTACTGTGAAAGCTAATAGAATGTTCAGTATCTGATGGTTACTTATTTCATTATCTCATACAGAAACAAAAGTTTTCTTTTTCCCTTCATTTGTGATGCAAAAATTACATTCTGCATTTAAAACAAAACCTTTGCAATTATCCCTTAACTTAAGTGATGTCAATATTATTATTGTGTTATTTATAATAAGAACTTTAAAATAGCAAATAACTTAAAATTTTTGAGTTTTTATTCCAACCACCAAAGTATTTAGCGATAGGGTATGAACTAGCCCAGACAGTAGACAGAAAGGCTCCGGGACAGAAAATAAGTTTTCTGAAAAGAACTTCTCTGAAAAGAAGTTTTGGTCTATATATCTTGATTTCTTAATGATTGTTGAACTCACAGCAGTTCTTTCAACCACTGCTCCCTTACAAATGCAGTGAGGCATTGTCAGGGTGTGCTTTTCCATAATGAACACATTATGGGAATTGTTACAGAAGAGAAAAGACAAGAATGACTATAGTGTAATCTGCAAAATGCTTCCATGGTTCTAATGTTGGTCATTTTAGGGAAACTGCCAACAGGCTCCTGAAACAGTATACATGCATTCTATACTTAGAGAAGTAGTTTAACTTTCAGGATAGCCAATTCCACTTCAGTTTATCTTACTTTATGTCCCAAAGAGCTGTTTGGATTTTGACAGTTTATGAGCAAACCATTCTACAAAATGTGGCTATTGATCTGCTATTGAAAGCAAAGGAGATGCTCTGTGACAAAGCTGCAACTAAAACGAGCTGCTATTGTGGGTTGATGAAGTTTTTATTGTTAATTAAGTCTAGAAGACTCTCTTCATCTGTGAAGACTACTTTTCAGAAATCCAAAGTGATGCTGTTGTTTTGCTTTTGCTTTTCCTTACAAATGTTTCCTGCAAACACTTTTTGCTCACTATTTGTTCATTTAAATTAGCCAGTCAGTAGACATTCATTGAGGCCCTCCTCAGGCCAAGCAAAGCACTGGATGCTGGTGAGTACTAAGACATAGCAGCTTGGACAGGACCCGGTCTTCAGGAAGCTCCTGGTTCTGTAGAGGATATGAACATGTACAGACACATCTACAACATGCTGCAGGATGTGTGATTGTCATAAAAGAGGTCAAGACAGAGTCTCATCCATAGAAGGGAACTATACTATACAAGGCCTCTTGTAGGGATGGAGGCATTTGAGCTGGAAGAAAACAGCATTTGAACTTTCAGAGATGATGGTGAAGTATGTGGTGGGGCTGACAAAGAGGGTGCAGAGAAAGAGCAAGGACAAAGATATATTGGTCAAATCTTCATATGAAGGACTTTTTTCCTAGGCACTCTTAGATAAATTATAATTAATATTAATTACTGGATATTAATAGAGACCTCTGAAATATTAACACATTGGCACACAAAGAGCAGGATTGATTCTCTTCATAATCATAGAATCAGAACTTCTGTGGACCACCCATTTCAAGACAAAGTTCTCAACAAACACTCATGTTTTCCTGGGCCTTGGAAAATTTATCATTTACCTGAAACTGCCTGTTATATGACTTTACTTTGAAGGAAGTCTCAGATATTATGTAATTTCATCCTTAAGCATTTTAACATGTATGGCTGAAAGATAAGAACTCTTTTTTAAAATATGCTCCAAAACCATCATACCTCAGGTAATTCCTTAATATCATTAAATGTGGGGGAAATCAAATTCCCTCAGTAGTCTCATACAGTTTTTTTTGATTTAATTTGTTCAAATTAAGATGAAAGTCCATATATTACTTTTGGTTGACATATCTCTTAACCCTTTCACTGTACGTGTTTCCACTTGTAAGTCAATTGTCAAAAAAGTGAGACTCTGTGGAGTTTCTCACATTCTGCATTTTGCTGATTGCAGAGGTACTCTGATTGGCCACAAGCCTGAGTGAGAGGAAACCAACAAACTGAGCAGCCACTTTCCTTCATCGACTCCTCCTTGTGCTATGAAACACAAATCTTACGATCTGGCACCATTCCTCTTTCATCCCAACACTGACAAATCCTCCCAAACTCAATCTCCAAAGCTAATCCAATGTTTTTCCAAATCTCTCTTAGTGCCAGCTTAGATGCATTCACTTCTGCTAAAATCACTGTTATTTTCTAAATCTAATGTCTGTATATTTTCTAGCTTCACACTGTGTTTTTGCTGCTTCTGTTCAACCTAATGAATCTTATACATGATCCCAACAATTGTGCTTGCTGGGGTTTGCTTTCTATCTGGCTGAATCTCAGGCTCTGATTTGTCTTTTGACAACAATTCCTTTTGTGCTCTCAAAATCTCATTTGCTACTATCATGTTTAATTCCAATACCTTCTTTCTATTTTAATGATGACGGTTCTCAGCTTTTTTACTCCAGGTTCTTCATAATGAGAATAAAACAACAATAATACATGTGGGGTGTACATCAAGCCACACTTGTATGTGCACCAATTTGTCATTTACAAGTGAAACATGTAAATATCACTTACCTAAGAGTCAAGGTCAGCTTATGCTGTAAAAGAAGAAAGGACTAATATTAAATGTCACTAAAACAAGATTGAATTTGTTTAATTATCCAGCCAATAGCAAAATTCAAATTCTAGACTTTGAAACCAAACTTTGAGAAAGGGAAACCCCCTCCAGCTCACTTTTCTTCTAATACCTTCAATATATACTGCATATATTAATACAGAGGATAGATCTCATTTTTCTAGGTTCCCTGGGCAAAAGGACAACATCAGCAGTGTTTACAGCTACATGGGAAAAGCTTTCCTATTGGTCAAGTATCCTGATATATTGACTGGTACACTTTTGAAAAAAATATATTTTGTTTTTTAAAATAAAAAAGGAGTGCATGATCATGTGGAAGTATACACATATACTTACAGACACAGAGATTGTACATGAAAAGAGAAAGACCTCTATTTTACTCTTTTGTATTTCTTTGAGTTTTTCAGGCAGACTGCCTCTTAACCCTTTTTGTCCAGGCAGCTCTAGACAGGGTTCTTCTAACTGCAAATCTCAAATCATTGGTAGCGTAGTAAATGAATTTAATAGATTTTTTATATTGAAAAGGAATAGAAAATAGCCTTTATCATGTGCAATAGCTTTACATTTTGTTGGTAAATTTTTTGAGTCAGTTGTGTGTGTTCTCTGGGATATATATATATATATCTGTATATCTATATCTATATATATTTAGAACAGGTCCAAGGCAGCCTTAGCTCTAGCTTGTTCCTAGATCTTCCCAGGATTTTGAATTTGGGCTTTAAGTGGCTCTGAGTGGAGTAGCATTGCTTGGAATGGGAGGTGCTTACCAGTATCCCATTATGGGATAGAGATGAATTTAAAGGAAGTTCATAGCAAGTGCTTTTTCACATGTCCTTTGTTTTTCCTTATATAACAAAGGAAAGAAAAGGGAAGGTAGAGAGTTGGGGAGAAAAAGGAGAAAAGCTAGAGATAAAAAGGATAACAAGATTAAATACCAGCAGTAAAGTCTAATCACCTAGAATACTTGCACATGCTTTTCTCAGCAGGCCTGATGATGATCACCCTGCAGTGTAATAATGAATTGGCTGTTATCCTGAGAATGTATAGGTAATGGGAGAGATGCTTAAAGGACATGAAAGATCTTTAAAAGATTTGTTTAAATTTTTTCTAAATGCTAGAAATTGCAGACCTATACATGTTAAGCTTTAGTATATGTAAAAATACTGGAGCACATCATCAGAAAATCAAATCCCTAAACACTAAGATTGCAGAGAAATAACTAACCTGAGTTAAAAGAGCAAATTACCAAAGACCAATCTCACAGCCTTTGCTGACAGAGCAAGGCATGTTGTAGATAACAGAAAAGCAATAAAGGCAATACATCTCAACCTCAGGATGGCCTTTGATTTTGTCCCATATGACACACTCATCAACCAGCAGAGAAAATATAACTTAAACCAGTAAGTCTCCAACTGTGAATTGTGACCCCCCCAAGGTTATTAGGGAAAGTTGCCACAGAGGTCAGAGAATTTGCAACTGTATTTCTCGTCCAGAGTCTCTGAGCCAAAGGAACTCCCAAATTTGTGGAAAAGAACAGCAAAAATTCCTAAGAAGACTATATTTATTTTCACAGAAGACCCTGCCACCCCTGCAACTTTCTCTGGCCATTACAGAATCATCGATTTTGTGACTGGCCAGGAAGAAGGAGGGTCTAGTTAAGCCAGACCTCTAAGTGTCGAGTTTCATTCCTGCTTTAATGATTTTGTTTTTCAATTTTCAAATCCGTCAATACTATAAAAAATAATATACCCAAACACAGATTAGGGCTTCCCAGGTGGTCCCAGTGGTAAGAATCTGCCTGCCAATGCAAGAGACGCAAGATATGTGGGTTTGATCCCTGGGTCGGGAAGATCCACTGGAGTAGGAAATAGCAACCCACTCTACCATTCTCTAGCAAAAGCATTCCAGAAAAATGTATACTTTTGCTTTATTGATTATGCCAAAGTCTTTGATTGTGTGGATCACAACGAACTGTGGAAAAGTCTTCAAGAGATGGGAATATCAGACCACCTGACCAGCCTCTTGAGAAATCTGTATGCAGGTCAAGAAGTAACAGTTAGAACTGGACATGGAAGAGCAGACTGGTTCCAAATTGGGAAAGGAGAATGTCAAGGCTGTATATTGTCACCCTGCTTATTTAACTTATATGAAGAGAACATCATGTGAATCCTGGGCTGGATAAAGCACAGGCTGGAATCAAGATTGCCAGGAGAAATATCAATAACCTCAGACATGCAAATGACATCACCGTTATGGAAGAAAGTGAAGAGGAACTAAAGAGCCTCTTGATGGAAGTGAAAGAGGAGAGTGAAAAAGCTGGCTTAAAACTCAACATTTAAAAAGCTGAGATTATGTCATCCAGTCCCATCACTCCGTGGCAAGTAGATGGAGAAACAATGAAAACAGTGACACACTTTATTTTGGGGGCTCCAAAATCACTGCAGATGATGACTGCAGCTATGAAATTAAAAGACACTTGCTCCTTGGAAGAAAAGCTATGACCAACCTAGACAGCATATTAAAAAGCAGAGACATTACTTTGCCAACAAAGGTCCGTCTAGTCAAAGCTATGGTTTTCCCAGTAGTCATGTATGGATATGAGAGTTAGACTATAAAGAAAGCTGAGCAAAGAGTTGGACATGACTGAGTGACTGAACTGAACTGAACTAGCATTCTTGTCTGGAAAATTCCATGGACAGAAGAGCCCGGCAGGCTACAGTCCATCAGCCTGCAAAGAGTTGGTCATGACTGAAAGAGAGACAGAGAAACACATATTAATAATAACTGAGTGCTTATTAAGAATTCATTATATTCATGCATTTCACAAGTATTATATTTAAGATATTAAGTATTCAATCCATGTAAGCATATTTTATTTAACAAACACAGACACTATTAATAACTCATTTACTCCTCATAAGCGCCCTATGAAGTAGGCACTATTATTTACAGACAAATACACTGAAGTGAAGTAACTTGCCCGTGATGACATGATAATAATTGGCAGAAAATAACTGGCAAGATTTCAAACCAACCAGTTTGAGTCCAGAGTCCAGGGCTTTAGCCACTGGAGCATGGTCCCAGGTTTAGGCAGCAAACAGTGCTCGGCACATAATACATTCAATACATATAAGCCATTGGGATAGTTAATTTTGTATGTCAACTAGACAAGATGTCCAGATACCTGATTAAACATTTTTGGGGTGTGTGTCTATGAGGATGTTCCTGGAGAAGATTAGCTTTTGAATCAGTAAAGGAAACCATCCTCCCCACCAATATCCCATCCACTGAGGACTTGAACAGAACAAAAAGGCTAACAAAGGGAGAAGTCTCTCTCTCTCTCTTGAATTGAGACATCCATCTACTTCTTCCCTCAGATATCAGAACTCCTGATTCTTGGACTTTTGTATTCAGACCAGGACTGACAATATCAGTCCTGGATTCTAACACCTTTGAACTTAAACTAATGACACCACTGGTTTTTCTGACTTTTCAAGAGCTTGCAGACATCAGATCATGCGACTTCTCAGCTTCCATAAATGTATAAGCCAACAGTTCCCAAAATAAAACCTCTCTCTCTCTCTCTCTATCTCCTCTCTCTACCTCTGTCTCTCCTACTGATTCTGTTTCTCTGGAAAACCCTGACTAATACACCCATTATTATTAACACCAATCAATTCAGATACCATCCTATATTACCCCAGTTTATAAATGAAAAACTGCCTTTAATTTGTAAAGAAAATAGGATGTTTCCAGATATATGTAATAAGGTAAAATGAAAAATAGTGGACTCCTGATAAGTTTACTTAAGGCTTATTCCTGAGGAATTCCTTTACAGGAGAAAGAGGAGACTGGAAAGTTATTAAGCAGTGGTCTTGAAAAGGTTGAGAGTCATAAAATGGGAATGGGAGCTGTCCAAAGGCAAAGAAATATTTTGCTGGGTGGAACACTTTCAGATAGGCTAAAGAGATCATGTCATTTTTGATAGCAACAACCCAACAATTCTGTGCAGGATTTTCATCAGAAATTTCTTTCTTCTTGAAAAAAAAATTTGTAATAGATGAATTGGGGAGTTTCTCTGAAAAGAAAGCTAATTTGATATTCCAATTGAATTTTAACCTTAAAGTGTTTTGGAAAAGAGAAGCTGCTTCTATTGAACTTATTTCAATAGAAGACTGAAAACTCTTGTTATCTTAAAGGGATGAAAACATAATTTCAAGCTCTCTCTACACATTTCTCATATTCTTCAGTGGTAAATTAAATTTACACATTTGCTCTGAATTTGCCATGTCTTCATTTTCCCCTCTATTGACACTTGTATGCTCCGTGTTTGGAAGTTTACAGAGAATTGTGGAAGAAGAATAAAAGCAAGAGCATTCTAGGAGAAATTATTGTTCCTTCCATATGTAGAGGGTTCATCTGTGGTACTGGTCCGTTCATCACAGGCTCGCTGCTCGATTTTGTATGTGACAGATTGTCAAATGAAATGTTTATTCTGCCCCTTTTCATTTCTCTGTTCGTTTGTTGTTTTAAAAATAGAGCATTTAGCATTTCTCCAGCAAAAGAGGTCATTCTTTGATTTTTAATCTTGCAATTTGTTTCCCTAAGTGAGCAAATCAAATATGGACATATCTAATGCTGCACAAATATTTTTGGGGAAAATTAGGATAAGGTCAAAGGAGGATATATACAAGTCTCCTTCATGTTCTTTCAGGAGACAAGAGTAAAGATTATTCAATATGTCTTAAATTCATTTTCTCTGATATCTGAAGTGATCTTAAGAGAAGATATAGTAGATTTTTAATAAATGTTGAACAAAGAAATGCGTAACTCCAACATACCTGGGGTTTGTGAGAAAATCCATGTGGATTTTCTTAAAAAAAAAAAAAAAAAAGAATCCATCAGCCAAAATAAATTACACACAATGTAGTTCATTACTGACTTATCTTTAGGACTATAAATAGAAGAAAATGAATTTATAGTACAAAGCAAAAGATTTTGAAAAATTATCTCTGCTCAATTTTTTATTATTCTGAATATTTTCTACTTGAGCAGTAAATGCTCTCCCCAAAATTTCTCTTTGCTGCATTTTTCACCCTCTGTCTAAAATTTACTCCCAAGTCTAGACAGCTTACCACTTTACAGTCCTTGTCTCCAATTTCCTCTTTTATTCTACTTTCTTCCTTGCCAACAGCTACTTTCATCTTGTTTATTGTGGTTATATATATATACACACACACACACACACACACACACTCACAAGACAAAACATTGTTCTTAAGTGTACAGATCTGTGGCAGTAAGTACATTCACAACATTATACAATATCATCATTATCCACCTACAGAATAATTTCATCTTCCCAAATTGCATCTCTGTACTCATTAAACAATAACTCCCCATTCCTCCCTCCTCTCAGCCCTTGGTAACCACCATTCTTTCTGTCCCTATGAATTTGACTTCTCTGGTACCTAATATATGTGGAATGATACAATACTGGTCCTTTTGTGATTACCTTATTCCGCATAGTACGTGCTCAGGCACTCAGTCAAGTCCAACTCTTTGTGACCCCGTGGACTGGAGCCCACCAGGCACCTCTGTCCATGGGATTCTCCCAGAAAGAATAGTAGAGGGGGGTTGCCATTTTCTTCTCCAGGAGATCTTAGTGACCCAGGGATGGAATCCATGTCTCTTATGTCTCCAGCACTGGCAGGTGAATTGCGTATCATTAGCACCACCTGGGAAGCCCTCATTTAGCATGTTTACAAAATTCATCCATGTGGTACTATGTGTAAAAATTTCTTTCTTTCTTAAGGCTAAGTAATATTAAATTATGTATATGTGTGCATGTGTGTGTGTGTGTATACATATCATATATACCACATTTCATTTATTTACTTATGTGCAAATGGAAACTTGGGTTTCTTTTAGCTTTGCAATAACATTTTAGCTATTGAAACTAATGCAAAACATGGGTGTACAAATATTTGTCTAAATCATTGCTTTCAGTTATTTTGGGTATATACCCAGAAAAGCAATAACGGTATATTGTGGTAATTCTATGTTTAATTTTTTGAGGAACTTCTTTACTGTTTCCCATAGCAGTTATAACATTTTACACTTCGATCAGCAATACGCAAAGGTTCTGATTCCTCCACATCCTCACCAGCGCTTGTTATCTTCCTTTTTCTATATGTGTGTGTGTGTGTGTGTGTATATATATATATATATATATATATATATATATATATATAAAATTGTCACCCTAACATGTATGAAGTGGTGTCTCATTGTGGTATTGATTTTCATTTCCCTAATGGTTTGTTGAGGTTTTTTTTTTTTTTTAATCATGAAAAAGAGTTGAATTTTAACAAATGATTTCTCTAGAAGAATTTCTGGTCACTTTCAATATTTACCAGGCATCTCAAATGCAATTGCCTGCAATAGTCTGATAGATAAGTGCATGAAGTATACTGTCATAAGATAATGAGCAGTGGGGATGACTCTGGCAAAGGAGAGCTTTGAGGCCCATTTCCAGGGAAGCCATTCCTTGGTTCCAACTGACTATTTATGTACAATCACGTTGGGAGAAATTTTTGTTTTTCCCTTGTTTCTGTTTTCTTCAAAAATCCTAGTCCTAATAATCAGAATGGTTTAATTCAGGGTTCAGGTGTGCAGCAAATTTCATGGTGAAGCACAGAAGGAGCACTGATTTCAATTTGTTGAAAAGGTATCTAAGTACTGAGCTGAGAATAAAGCATGTGGGGAAGGGTAATATAAAGTAACTTCTACCTAGGCAAACACTTTCTTATATTTCTCAACACAATATTATATATCAATATATGTATGTATGTATATATATATAGACAATATTTATATATACACTTAATATGTAACATATATAAACGTTATAGGCTTCCCAGATGACTCAGTGGTAAAGAATCTGCTTGCCGATATAGGAGATTCAGGAGATGTGGGTTCAATCCCTGGGTCAGGAATAACCCCTGGAGAAGGAAATGGCAACCCACTCCAGTATTCTTGGCTGTAGAATCCCATAGATGGAAGAGCATGGCAGACTACAGTAGATGGGATCACAAAGTCGGACACGATGGAGTGACTGAGCATGCACTCACATAAGCATTGTATGTGTACACACACACACACACACACACACACACACACACACACACGTGCCTGTTCATAGAGAAGTGAAGATGTTAGAAGAGGATAAGAAAAAATCATAAAGAGGCTAATGATAAAATGAGGAAATAATTACTCTTTTATGTCATCATATAGGTAATTATATACTTAGGAGGATACTGATTGCTTGGAATCTTGAATAGTTTTCTGTAAAGCCTTCATAGAAATCAACGTTAAAATTTCATTTTTGTTGTAGTTTAGAATGCTAAAGCTCTGTATTATCCTTGTGTATTTATAACTTATAAAACTTAGTTGTTCAGCAGTATATCGTCTGGCTTCCCTGGTAGCTAGGCTTTTCTGGTGGTTCATATGGTCTGTATAGTCAAAGTTATGGTTTTTCCAGTAGTCATGTATGGATGTGAGAGTTGGACCATAAAGAAGGCTGAATGACAAAGAATTGATGCTTTTGAACTGTGATGCCAGAGAAGACTCTTGAGTGTCACTTGGACAGCAAGGAGATCAAATCAGTCAATTCTAAAGGAAATCAACCTTGACTATTCATTGGAATGACTGATGTTGAAGCTGAAGATTCAATACTTTGGCACCTTATGAGAAGAGGCAACTCATCAGAAAAGACCCTGATGCTAGGAAAAATGAAGGCAGGAGGAGAAGGGGATGACAAAGGATGAGATGGATGGCATCACTGACTCAATGGACACAAGTTTGAGCAAACTCCCAGGAGATGGTGAAGGACAGGGAAACCAGGTATGCTACTGTCCATGGGGTTGCAAAGAGTATGACATGACTTAGTGACTGAACAACAAGGCTATAGTCAAAAGTGAACTGAAATTAGATCAGATATTACAATCTATATCTCTAGTAATAAAGCATCATTTGAATCACAAATAGTATCTTTGGACTTTATGTGATTGGATGGTCCTGCCTATTAATAAGTTGCATAATCTTGGTCAGACTCAAACATCTAAGTCTCTCAGTTTCTTATGTTTAGGGGAAAATTTTTGACTCTATTCAGAAAAATTATTTAAAATTTAGAAATAAGGCCAAAAGTTGGGAAGTATGTTCTTTAATATCATATTGGGACAGTGTTTAAGAAGCTTTGGCTATTAGCTCTTTGATTAGGTCCCAGTTTAGACTACTGGAAATGTGTTTTTTTTTTTTTTAAACCTGCTATATAAAATCTATATGGGGGATTTGGGAAGTTTATTTGACTCTATTTTGATACATCTACTTTTTAGTGATCTAATTCTTACATTTTTTTTCCCTACATTAAAGCCTAAAATACTTGCAATTGTGATTTGAATTTGACTTATTTTACAGACTTTGGCAGCATTTCTTCTGCAAGAAACATACGAAATTATACCGGGAAAAGAATCCACACTTCCATAAAATTTTTAAAAAACCACTAAGGGCATTTGTTTTTTATAAACAATATATGCAGCTGGTAGCAATGTTGGCAAAGACATTTGCCAGAGAGCTGCGTATTTGCAACTACAAACTGTTCTGTTCACCCTTTATCCAGTAACAGCTGGTAAAATGGTATTTAAGAACAGTTTGATTTAATTTAATGAGAAACTATGCTGCAATGCATGATACTGCCTGCAGAAAATAATTGGACAAACATTGATTTTTTATGTTGCCATAATAGTTACATTTTCAATAAATAGGAGTTTATATGCGCACTTATTTGGCAACATTCCTGTCTACATGAAAGCTAGTGATTGGTTCTTAACAAAAACACACATACACATACACACACACATGCATATGTATACATGAAAAATACACATAAGTCAATACAGTGCATACAACTATAGTACAGAATTTTAGTGTTACTGCTGCCAAAGGGGGGAAAAGCTCTTTGGAATGAAGTTTTAGATTTCAAGGCTGTCTTTGAAACCAAAATTATCCATAGAAAAAGCACTAGTTTGTGGAAGACCCAGCAACCATAAGAGCAGCAAACCAATCAGAAAGCCCTGGGGAGAAAATGACAGAGGAGCACACACCTCCATCTCTTTAGGATGACCGTGAAAAGAAAGAACCTCCAGGCTGTTGCGTATTCCACCCTGGAAATGTCTGGAAGAATAATAACAGCGTGCACTGCTTGTGTGGGTTCACACGTACACTCCTCTGTTTACCTCTCTTCTATCTTCTCAACTCCAAATTCTGTAGGCACTAGAACAAGAAAAGCCACCCAGTGCTATTTCTGCCATGAATTGCTAAAGGAAGTCCTTGAGACCGTAGATGACCACATCTTGCCAAAATCTGAGTCAGGTTTTACTGACACACAAGGTTCAGATAATTCACATAAACATTGAAACTTTTGGACAATATGCAAGACACTCTGCTTTTGGGAGTCAGTGGAAACAATGTCTAATTTGATTGTGATGATAGCTATATTAATTTGTCAAAACTTGAAACTATACACTTAAAATGAATAGTTTTTATTATATTTATTTGTTCCTTAATAAGGTTGATTCTATAATAAGGCAAACAAGAAAAGAATCTGCCTCTAAAAGAGTCCTTAATTGGAAACTGATTTTGAAGAAAGATAATGATTAAACATGAAAGAGAAAAAGAAAAAAGTAGTTACCAAAATTTAGAAATAGGAAATTTGGGGCAGGAACTTTGACTTGGGAGGAAAAAAAAATGACAAATTCATAACAGTACGATGTGTTTTTCTGAAAAAGTTCAAACAGTGTATGTTACTATATAACCTATAAGACAAATGCTAAGTTTCTGAAAAATTTCATCACAAACTTCTTTACTTATGTCTAAAAAGAACAGAAAGATCCACCATTATCCTAGAACCCTGCAAAAATCTAGTGCAAATCCTGAACTAACAAAGTGAAGCAAAAGTCGCTCAGTCGTGTCCAACTCTTTGCGACCCCATGGACTATACAGTCTGATAAATATCATTTTATGCATATAAACAAAAACATCCATAAACTTCTGAACCTGAAAAAATTTTAATCCTTACAACAAAGCAACAAAGTCACTGTTATCATCCCGAACTTAGAGTGGGGAAAGGTGAAACTGAGAAAAACATACAAACTGAAACTGAGAAAAATATGCAATGACCTCATAGCCAATAAGTACTAGGATCAGAATTAAAACCTTAAGCCTTCATTGAGTTTTCTCACACAGCTGCCAGCTTAAAGTTGACCCTTTTCAGGAACTTTTATCAGAAGTCTCTGGCAGAGTTAATCACTCTCATCTGTATCCCCAAAATATTTTGGGCACAGTTTTATTAGTTAACTTTTACTATTCATATGCCTAAGTCTTTTTTAATAGACACAGCTCCTTAGAGGTAGGTTTTAAGTCTCAGTCATCCATTCTATTCCCAGCAGGCAACTGTGTCTGGTACATCTTTAGTGGACAATAAATGATGTTTTAAGTAATGGATTTCTAAAAAAGACATAAAAGTGAGCATTCAGGAATGTAGGAGGCAGATTTATTTACAATACACAAAATGATATTAAAGAAGGTAATATTAAAAACTATTAGTAAAAACTACATATCATACCAAATCTCATAGTTCTTGAAAATAGCTGTAGTCAATAAATATTTGCTGAATTAATGTGTAACAGAACAATATTCTTTAATATTGAAGCAAATATGGTTTTATAACTGAGTAACTCCCAAATGACATTGGGAGTTAAAAGACACACACGCAAGAATTTGAAAATCATAGCATTTGGAGAAAGTCACCAAAATATCAAACTGACATCTTCATATTTGAATAAACCCTGAAGTTTCTTTTTGTTGCATTTCAACAAAGCATTTAAAACAATAGGGCTGTTTATAGGCAAGACCTTTCATTTTATGCTGAAGAAAGATGGAGTCCCAAAGGATTAAACTATTTGCTCAAGAATGCATCCGTTTAAGTTGTGCTTCTAACCACGACTGAGTCACTGGTACTGGACTATCTCTCTATTAGTAAACACATAGAGAAATGAAAAAAGATATAAAATAAGAGTTTTCAGGATAGGTCACAAACATTACAGAACTTTGGTCCTTGACAAAAGGGAAACAAACAAGAAAAGTCCCACAATAATCCAGTTCTCAGCTAGGGGACTCTTATCTAACTAGAAGGACAGCTGCAACCAGAGCAAAGACAATAGTCTCCCTAAACTCAGGGGATAAAGGTAAGAGTATGGGGCAGATGAAGTGTCTAGAATCCTTGCTGCTGCTGCTGCTGCTAAGTCTCTTCAGTCGTGTCTGACTCTGTGCGACCCCATAGACGGTAGCCCATCAGGCTCCCCCGTCCCTGGGATTCTCCAGGCAAGAACCCTGGAGTGGGTTGCCATTTCCTTCTCCAATGCATGAAAATGAAAAGTGAAATTGAAGTCACTCAGTCGTGTCCAACTCTTTGTGACCCCATGGACTGCAGCCCACCAGGCTCCTCTGTCCATGGGATTTTCCAGGTAAGAGTACTGGAGTAGGGTGCCATTGCCTTCTCCACTAGCATCCTTAGGGAAGAAATATTTGTTAAGAGATCAGTACACAAAGAGTCACAGAAGTCCATATAAAAATTTCCTTTGCGTCTATAGGCTTAGATTATATATGAGCAAGGAGAACTTCCCACGGATTACTGGAAAGCAGCTCCGATGAAATTGATAGTGAAATGAAGAAAATGTTAGAGGTTGAACGGTGCCAGTGTACCAGCAGTGCTGGATTTCTAGTATTGACAAAGCAGAGAGCTAATGGTAACGCCTTATTAGCAAGTCTGGCATTCAGTGGAAATACCAGAAAGGCTCTACCTTGAAAGTGAGGACCACATCGTAAAGGAAAACATACTCTAAACACACAGTAGCAAAACTTAAAGCCACATCCTAACAATTTTCCTGGGGAGGCCATTTAGAGATTGAGTCCTAATAAGGTGGATAGGCTTGAGAAAAAATTTAAACTTTTCACAGAGTATATCTGTTAGCATAACTGACACCATTGTGGGCCCTTTATTTTCTCCTTTCCTTTTGCCAACCCTCCCAGGACTATACTGTTTAGTAAATAATTTCTCTGTCATAAAGGACTGTGTAGTATGTGTGTGTATATATACACACACACACACATATGTACATATACACATATATGTATGTATATGTGCATGTATATATACATGTATGTGTGCATATATGTTTCTATATATACATATACATGTGTATATACATATATATATATACATACACACATTGTTTTTTGCTAAATTATTTATTTTGGTAGTGCGGGGTCTTTGTTGCTGTGCACAGGTTCTCGTGGACAGTGGATTTTCTCTTTGTTGCAATGAGTGGGCTTCTCATTGTGCTGGTTTCTCTTGTGCAGCACAGGCTCTAAGCACAAGGGCTTCAGGAGTTTCAGCACACAGGCTCAGTAGCTGTGACTACAGGCTCTAGAGTGAGGACTCAGTACTTGTGGTGCATAGGCTTAGTTGATCTGTGGCACGTGGAATCTTCCCAGACCAGGGATTGAACCTGTGTCCCTGCATTGGCAGGGGGATTCTTATCCACTGTACCACCAAGGAAGTCTTAATATATATTGTTTAATAATTACTAAGATCAGGTGCGGCTTCCCTGGTGGCTCAGATGGTAAAGTGTCTGTCTATAATGCGGGAGACCTGGGTTCAATCCCTGGGTTGGGAAGATCCCCTGGAGAAAGATCAGGTGGCTTCTATGCTCTCTTAGCCCCCAAACAATGAGAAAGCCTTCAATGACTATTCCCAGTGCCCACAAGATTAGTTACCTCATTCATGTGGTACACATCCTATTTCCAAGCACCAACCCCCATATGCTAGGTTAATAGTAGAATTGTCCCAATAGCCCTTTCATAGTGAAGAGTGCAGCTATACATGCTTCCAGATCATTTTCGGTCCAATCTCAATCCACCCTGTAAGTAAGTAACTGATCCATTGGTTATATAGGGCTGCCTGCCTCATTTTTCAGTCTCAAGATGCTTGCTCAGTTAGGTTGGAACTTTTCATTCCTTCTGTCCTCCAACACACAGATTTATTTTATCAAAGTAAAAACTAGGATAACATAAATTCAAGATGATCAGGAAGTAATTGAACCATTCAGTGAAATAAGATCAAAATTCTCAAGTGGAAGATAGCAGAATACAGAATCTAAATATCATGTTATCTGTAGTATTCAGTGTTAAATAAAAATCACTAGACATGAAGACAGAGCAAGTGCAGGCCTGGGACTTTCAGCTTTCATTCATCCAGTCTCACTGGATATACTCAGGAACATCCCAAGGTGTTATTATTACATAATCCTGGAAAGCAGGTAGGCTCATAAACAGATCTCCCAAGTATCTGGGAGGAACTAAGAAGGAAACAAATTCTCTAAGAATGGCAAAAGAAAGTTCTTAAAGAAACTTAGATTTTTCTTGTGAGTTCTTGAAGCCTAGGGAAATTCACCCCTTTGACTAGGAATACTAGTTCTCCATAGCCATCTTTAAGCAGTTAGGTTCTTGTATGTTTTACAAATAACGGATGAACTAACTTAGTCCAATCACATGAACTTTAAATCACTTTGAAAGAAGAGTATGTATTTTCGTCAGCTGGCAGCAGACAGAAAAGTCAGAAATTCAAAGCACAAACAGTAAGCACTTACTGGACTTGAAGATGGATAAAGCAATATATAGGAATGAAAAGTGGTGCTAGGAGCTGAAAGTGACCTCTAGTTTATACCTGCAAGGAAACTGGGACTTCAGTCCTAGTCACTTCAGTCGTGTCTGACTCTGTGTGACCCCATAGATGGCAGCCCACCAGGCTTCCCCATCCCTGGGATTCTCCAGGCAAGAACACTGGAGTGGGTTGCCATTTCCTTCTCCAATGCATGAAAGTGAAAAGAGAAAGTGAAGTCGCTCAGTCGTGTCCGACTCTCAGCGACCCCATGGACTGCAGCCCACCAGGCTCCTCCGTCCATGGGATTTTCCAGACAAGGGTACTGGAGTGGGGTGCCACTGCCTTCAGTCCTATAACCACATGGAAATGGATTCTAACAACAACCTGGATAAGGGAAGTGGACTCTCTTCCAGAGCCTCTATACAAATCCCTAGTCAGGTTGATACCTTAATTTTGACCTGGTAAGACCATATAAAGGGATCCAGTTGAACATATACCTGGTCTTCTGATCTACAGAGCTATAAGATAATAAATAGGTACTGTTTAAATTGTCCAAGTTTGTGATAATTTGTTACACAGCTTTAGAAAACTAATACAGATAATACAACAGATGTAAGTGTAAAAAGGTAATGACAATATTCAGCCCTGTTGCTTTTTCAAGGTTTATGGAGATATAACTGACATATGATGCCTTCCCAGGTGGCACTAGTGGTAAAGAACCCACCTGCCAATGGAGGAGACATAAGAGACATGGGTTTGATCTCTGGGTGGGAAGAGCCCCTGGAGGAGGAAATGGCAATCCACTCTAGTATTCTTGCCTGGAGAATCATGGACAGAGGAGCCTGGCAGGCTGCAGTCCATAGGATCACAGAGTCAGACATGACTGAAATGACTTAGCAAAAAAGCAAGCAACCGACATATAACATTGTGTTCAGTTCAGTTCAGTTGCTCAGTTGTGTTCGACTCTTTGCGACCCCATGAATTGCAGCATGCCAGGACTCGCTGTCCATCACCAACGCCCAGAGTTCCCTAAACCCACATCCATCGAGACAGTGAAGCCATCCAGCCATCTCCTCCTCTGTCGTCCCCTTCTCCTCCTGCCCCCAATCTCTCCTGGCATCAGAGTCTTTTCCAATGAGTTAACTCTTCACATGAGGTGGCCAAAGTACTGGAGTTTCAGTTTTAGCATCATTCTTTCCAAAGAACACCCAGGACTGATCTCCTTTAGAATGGACCGGTTGGATTTCCTTGCAGTCCATGGGACTCTCAAGAGTCTTCTCCAACACCACAGTTCAAAAGCATCAATTCTTTGGCACTCAGCTTTCTTCACAGTCCAACTCTCACATCCATACATGACCATTGGAAAAACCATAGCCTTGACTAGACGGACCTTTGTTGACAAAGTAATGTCTCTGCTTTTGAATATTCTGTCTAGGTTGGTCATAACCTTCCTTCCAAGGAGTAAGCGTCTTTTAATTTCATGGCTGCAATCACCATCTGCAGTAATTTTGGAGCCCCAAATAATAAAGTCTGACACTATTTCCACTGTTTCCCCATCTATTTCCCATGAAGTGATAGGACCAGATGCCATGATCTTAGTTAAGTTTAAGATATACAATGTGATGATTTGATACATGTATAATTGTGAAATGATTGCCATAAGAAGGTTAGTTAATATACCCTTCACCTCATATAATTACCATATTTTGTTGTGGTGGTGAAAACATTTA
This sequence comes from Bos indicus, assembly GCF_029378745.1. Taxonomy (NCBI): domain Eukaryota; kingdom Metazoa; phylum Chordata; class Mammalia; order Artiodactyla; family Bovidae; genus Bos; species Bos indicus. The sequence goes on from NC_091771.1 coordinate 46,505,228, forward strand.
AGCTCTACTTTCTTAGCAACTTTAAGTATATGATAGAATTGCTAACTATAGTCACTGTGCTGTATATTAGATCCCCAGAATACTAAATTTTGATTCTATGTAAGCTCCTTGAAATGTTGATGCAAATGTTAAGGGAAGAGAAGATGGAGAAAATTCCAAAGTTACAGTTGAAACAAAATAGCAAATAAATAAATCCCTTTGAGTTGGTTGAATTACTATTTCCACCACTGAGCAGAAGAGGTATTGAAACAGACCCTGAATTGAGTTGACAAAAGTAAAGAAAAATAAAGGAAAAGATGTCTTGCCTTGTTAATGTCACTCTTTACATGATAGTGGTAGAATAATAGGTATTCTTAGCACTAATACTGACACACAATATAAAATCAATAATTTTATATAAAAAGAAAAATTTTAAGTCCTTTTCTGCTAGTTTTAGACAGAATGTCTCACAGTGTTATTTTTGGTCATTTTACTTTAGGTGCTGAGGAAAGGAAAACAGGAATCAATCTGGTTAGAGACTTGTCATGATTATCTCACTGATGTCAGAAGGGAAGTAGAAATCACGATCAGTGTATTTGGCCTTAAACATTGACTTTCAAATTTGCTTTAAACTGTCTAATAATTCATATTAGTCAGCTCAGATTATCCACTGCACATCTTTGTTAACAAGCACACCATGTCCACAAGTTTGGGCAGGATTGCTGCTTCAATCAGCACTTGCAAATAGGGACGCATCTTGAGAGAGAAGGTATCTTCATTGTTGGAAGTTTAGGGCCCTGTATGCTGTCCGAATCAAGGGCTGGCCAAGTTAGCAGCAACTGTTACTGGCATCCAGAGGAAGGCAACAAGGGCCAAGGAACAAACGCTTAGTAGCATATCCCAGGAGCTGTAGTAGAACCAGACTCCATCCCTGAGGTGTCGGGGAACTCCTTGTTAAGCATCAGTTTCCTCACTAGTTAAAATAAAGGAAATATACTGAGTTATCTGTAAAGTCCATTTCGGTTTTAACCATTTACAACAGGGATCTCCAGTCCCCAGGCCATGAATTGGTTCCAGTCTGTGACCTGTAGGAACTAGGTCACACAGCAGCAGGTAAACAGTCAGTGAGTGAATGAAGCTTCATCTGTATGTACAGCCTCTCTGCAGTGCTTGCATTACTGCATTATCACACATAATATAAATAAAGCACATAATAACTGTAATGAACTTGAATCATTCCTAAGCCAATCCCCAGTTTGTGGAAAAATTATCTTCCATGAAACTGGTCTCTACTACCAAAATGGTTGGAGAGTACAAATATATGAGACAATGTTTGAGGGTCAGTGTGATTCTTCACACTCCATTCTTGCCAATGTAGAGTTTCTCATTCATCACCAATAAGTTTCAAAATGAATATATTGAGGTTTATTTTAAGGTTCCAGTCAAAGAAGCATTAAGTTACTGAGGACATGGCATTGAACAAAACAGAAACCTTTCCCTGAGAGGATGTACACTGGCTGCATTTTTTCTCTTCTATCACCAAAAAAATTACAATTTACTCAATGAGAGAGCTGTTGGCAGTGTTTTCAAAAAGTGGCTTGAATACAGCAAGTGGATATTTTTAAAAAGGGCTTGACAGCAAAAGAGACACTGATGTAATAGAACAGTCTTTTGGACTCTGTGGGAGAGGGAGAGGGTGGGATGATTTGGGAGAATGGCATTGAAATACATATAATATCATATATGGAATGAGTCGCCAGTCCAGGTTCGATGCACGATACTGGATGCTTGGGGCTGGTGCACTGGGATGACCCAGAGGCATGGTATGGGGAGGGAGGAGGGAGGAGGGTTCAGGATGGGGAACACATGTATACCTGTGGCAGATTCATTTCGATACTTGGCAAAACCAATACAATATTGTAAAGTTTAAAAATAAAATAAAATTAAAGAAAAAAAGGGCTTGAAATGTAAGTTGTGTTGCTACCTGAGTCCTGACTTTAGATTTAAACTTCAAAATTACCTGTGTTTATTTAGCACAAACATTCTAGTCAATAGCATGATTCTCTTTTTCTCTTTTATCCTTGTAGTATGTAAGAAGTACTTCTACCTTGAAAAAGTTGAAAGCGTAATGGATAGAGGTTATTTGTTTCTTTGCATCATTGGGTCCATTTCTGCACTGCTGTGAATCAGTGGGCAGCTATAGCATCAATGTCCAGAGAATTGGTTTTATCCAGTTTAAGTCATCAGTTGCCAAATCCAAAATGTATTAGTGCTTTTTTTAATTGTTTCTGTGCATAGCATTGAACTTCATTCTGTAATTATTCTGTATGAGACACTCTCACTGAAGTCAATGGATATCTCAGAATAAATTTGATTACAAGGTTTAGTCCATTCAGTAAATGAAAGACATTTAGATTTTTATCAACTTGGTATTTCTCAAGTAGGATCTCAGCTTCCCAAGCAGCTTAAAGATATGTTTCTAATGATGCTTCTTGGTGCCCAAAATGACAAGGAGAAATGATATTTTTTCCCCCTTCTGTGGAAACATGCTGATTCCTGAGAATTTTTTTCCATTTCAGGAAAAAAAAAAAAAAAGTTTTCTGAAATGTTAATTGGGACTAAATTCTTAGACAAGAAAAAGGAATAAAATGACATCTTTCTTCCATTTCACATTAGTAAAGTATAAAACACTATATACCTGCAAAAATTGTTCTCTGTTGCTGATGAAGCTTGCAATTATATTTTTCAGGTTTGGTTTGAAAAGCTAAGACATCTGTTTATCCAGTGCATACAGAATAACTCTCATGTCTCCTTATCTCTGAAGATTTCAAAGGCTTTCATTCTGGTTTAAATCCTTTGAAGAAGCAGTAATCAAAGACAAAAATTATCAGAGGTACATTTTTGTTTCCCAAACAATGAAAATAACAACACTCACTCTCCTTGGAATTTCAAGCCCTAGCATAAAACTTCAAAATTGCAGATTTGCCATTTGAATCAAAAAATGATATGGATAAATAGAGGCAAAAAGGCAAACTAAGAGAGCATTTTCTCTACTTCACATTATTGCATAAATTTAAATTCAATATGTGAATAATTTAAAAAATACTATGATGCACAACATCAAACAGCATATACTAGCAAGATGTGACAGAATGCATCTGGCTGGTGTGTGAGTTCAGATAAAAAAATTAGTTCGAGTGCTAAGTTTTTTATTCTAGTGTATTTTGCAAATTGAAAAGATTAACACAAGGGCAGCAAGAATCTTACAGAAGATAATAAAATGACTTGTACCACACAAATAAAGCAAAAACACTCAATAAGGCTGTGTTTAGCAAAGTCATGAGGTACCAGCAGTCTTAAGCTCCCTTTATCAGCTTCAGAATATAAATTTTGTCTTTCAATACATGTAAATCCATATATTAAAGAGCTGTTCTAACTCATTCTGTCACCCTCTTTTCAAAGACAGTGATATAAAAATAATATCTACTGCCCTTTTGATCCTGTTTAGTTAAGAGTTAAGATTTTAAGCTCTGACCTCCTTCTGCATTAGGAAAATTGAAAGTAGCCTTCAGAATGGATGGCTGATGTGGTTGGTCCCAGGTCGAAATGGTAGTCATCTTGAATCAAAGAGAAGACAAGGGAAATTTACTTTTTCTGCCCAGAGATCAAAAAGAGCAATGAGAGAACAACCAGAGCTCTTCTTAATATTTCTCCCTTCTCCAACAAAGAGGGAAGGGAGTTTCACATTATGTTATATGAAGCAACCATCATGGATTGTTAGTGGGAATGTAAACTGGTACAGTCACTATAGAAAACTATACAGGTTCCTCAAAATATTAAATATGGAGCCACCATATGATCCAGCAGTTTTCCTCCTGGGTTTTTATCTGAAGGAAACAAAAATATTAATTTGAAAAGATATATGCACACCTATGTTTGTTGCAGCATTATTCACAATAGCCAAGCTATGGATGCAGTCTCAATGTCCACTGAACGCCAGGTGAATTGCCAGATGAATGGTTAATAAGGTATATATGCACATATACATCACATATATAATATATGTATGTAATATATATAATATAAAATTATTCAACCATAAAAAATAAAATCTTGCCATTTATCATAACATAGATGAAACTGGAAGGATTGTGCTTAATGATAAAAACCAGATAAAGACAAATACTGTATGCTTATATGTGAACTTATATGTGGACTCTAACAAACAAAACAAATGAACAAATATTAACAGAAACAGACTCACAGTGAATAAATTAATGGTTTCCAGAGAGGAGGGAAGTGGGGGATGGCTGAAATAGGGGAAGGGGATTAAGAAATACAAACTGCCAGTTATAAAATAAACAAGTCACAAGGTAGTGTACAACACAGAGAATATAGTCAATAATATTGTTAATTTAATAAATTTGGCATGTAATATATTGAAAATATTACATCACTGTGTTGTACCCTTGAAACCAATCTAATATTGTAAGTCAATAATACTTCAACTAAAAAAAAGATTTGAAGCAGTGTGACATGACACAGATTTCATTCTGTGCCTATTGTTTCAGCTCATGCTAATGGGTTCAGGTTTACCTCGCCCTACACACTTCACATCACTTTTCCCTTCCAGCTGTCTACCCCGCAGACTTCAAACTCCACAATAGGTACAAAGCCAACAACCTTGTGGGGGCTTAGCCAGGTCCTACAGTCATGTAATCTGAAATCTCTGTTCCAAATACACACACATACACACCCACACACTCATCTAACTATATCTGTTATATATCTGTGTATTAGTGCTTCTGCTTCTCTGATTGAACCCTAACTAATATGGTATTAATTCAATATAAAATGTTCTCCATCTTGTTATTAAAGAATATGTTAGTTCTTCTTGTCCCTTAGCATTTTTATATTCAACCTAGGACTAAAGTAGCAACTTCAGCACACACATACACACACACACACACATTCACACTTACATGTGCACATATTAGAATTTTGATTGGGATAGCCCAAATCTATATGGCAGTGTAGAGAGAGTTGAGATCTTGCCATATTGGCTTTCAGACTTTCATTTATGCATGCAATTGACAAGGTGATCTTGTTAAAATATAATTTCTGATTGAGTAAGTCTGGGATGGAGCCCAAGATTCTGATTTTCCTTTTTTTTTTACAAACTCCCAGATACTGCTGATGCTGCTGGTCAGTAGACCACACTTCAAACAGCAAGAATCCACACCGGGTATATCTCTCCATTTAATTTTTATAGTTTTAATGTTTATAGTTTCCTGTATAAAGGTCTTGAATGTATTTTGTTCCTAGGTGTTTGAAAGTTTATAAATTATGTCTATATGCTATATTTTTAATTATATTTATTGTTGATTTATGACAATGTAATTGATTTTTATGTGACTTTGTCTTGCTAAACTCGCTTATTAATTCTAATAATTTATCTCTACAATCTTTCGGTTATTCAGCAAATATAATCATCACATTAAAATGACGATTTTATGTCTTTCTATCTATACCATTTATGTTTTGTTTCTTTTTCTGACTTGCTTTCCCTGGTGGAAATCTCTAGGACAGTGTTGAATATCACTGAATGGTGATAGTAGATATTTCTATTTTGTCTCCAATATTCCAATTTCAAAGGGAAATTTTGCCATCTTTGATTATTAAATGTAGTTGATCTAAGGTTTTTATGTCTTCTGCTTACATAAATTTAGTAAATTCTCTTTGCTTCTTACTTTCCTATGAATTTTAAACACAAATTGCCAATTTTGTAAGATGTATTTCTGCATTTAGTGAGACAATCTAATGTTTTCCCCTTTATTCTGCTAATACAATGAAATAAGTTAATTGATTTTCAAATGTTAAATCAACATCTCATTCCAAGAATAAACTCGACTTGGTCATAATATATATAGACATTTTTTTTTACATATTCCTGCCTTTGTTTTATTTGTACACAGTTTAACAATTTTGCTTTTATGTTACTAGGTGAAATTTTCCTATAATTCTCCCTACATTTGTTGGCTTCAGGCTTCTTGATCAAAATTATATTGGATATTAGCCTTATGAACCTATTTCAGGTTCATTAAGATGTATCTTAAAACTCTCACACTGTCTTTTTGACCTCTTATTCTTTTTGTATTTTTCTTCACTTTGTTTCTCTGTCTTATCTGGTGGATGTTTTGTTTTAACCTATCTTCTAATCTACTAATTTCTTCTTGATTGTTGTCTAATATGATGCTAAACTCATCCATATAATTCTCATTTCACTTATTTTAAAAGTCACTCCTATGATATTTTAGTTTTTTAAATTCCTTCCTTGCATTTGCTGAATTTTTTTATTTCCTTGTACATGGAAGAGATGATCATTTGAAACTCTCGATAAAAAGTGATTACTTCAATATCGTTCTTGTTGTTCACTCGCTAAGCTGTGCCCAATTCTTTGTTACCGTATGGTCTACAGCAGCCTGGGCTTCCCTGTCCTTCACTGTCTCCTGAAGTTTGCTCAAACTCATGTTCATTCAGTTGGTGATGCCATCCAACCATCTCATCCTTGTTGCCTGCTTCTTCTCATGCTCTCAGACTTTCCCAGCAAAAGGCTCTTTTCCAATGAGTTGGCTTTTCACATCAGGTGGCCAAAGTATTGGAGTTTCAGCTTCAGCATCAGTGCTTCCAATGAATATTCAAGGTTGATTTTCCTTTAGGATTGACTGGTTTGATCTCTTTGCTGTCCAAGGGACTCTCAAGAGTTTTCTCCAACACCATAATTCAAAAACATCAATTCTTTGGTGCTCAGCCTTCTTTATGATCCAGCTCCCTCATCTGTACATGACTACTGGAAAAACCATAACTTTGACTCTATGGACCTTTGTTGGTTATGTTCTGCTTTTTAATATGCTGTCTAGATTTGTCATAGCTTTTCATCCAAAAAGCAAGCATCTTTTAATTTCATAGCTGCAGTCAATGTCCACAGTGTTTTGCAGCCCCAGAAAATAAAATCAGTCAATTTTCATTTTTTCCCCATCTATTTGCTGTGAACTGATGTGACTGGATGCCATGATCTTAGTTTTTTGAATGTTGAGTTTTAAGCCAGCTTTTTAATTCTGCTCTTTCACCCTCATCAAAAGGTTATTTACTTCTCTTCACTTTTCTGCCATTAGAGTGGTATTATCTGCATATCTGAGCATGTTGATATTTCTCCTGGCAATTGATTCCAGCCTGTGAGTCATCCAGCCTGTACTCTGCACACAGGGCTTCCTGGATGGCATTAGTAGTGAAGAACCTGCCTGCCAATGTAGGAGACATACAACATGCATATTCCATCCCTGGGTCAGGAAGATCCATTGGAGGAGGGCATGTCAACCAACTCCAATACTCTTGTGTGGAAAATCGCATGGATAGAGGAGCCTGGCAGGTTGCAGTCCATACAGTCACAAAGAGTTGGACAAGACCCGAAGTGACTTAGCATGTACTCTACATATAAGTTAAATAAGCAGGATGACAATATACAGCCTTGATGGGCTCCTTTCCCTATTTTGACCCAATCATTGTTCTATGTCCAGCTATAACTGTCACTTCTTGACCTATATACAGGTTTCTCAGGAGATGGATAATGTGGTCTTGTATGCCCATCTTTTTAAGAATTTTCCACAGTTTGTTGTGATCCACACAAAGGGTTTAGTGTAGTCAATGAAGGAGAAGTAGATGTTTTTCTGGAATTCCCTTGCTTTTTCTATGATCCAGCGGATGTTGGCAGTTTATTACTTGGTTCCTCTGCCTTTTCTAAATTCAGCTTCTATATCTGGAGTTTCTTGGTTCAATACTGTTGAAGCCCAGCTTGAAGGATTTTGAGCATTACCTAGCTAGTATGTGCTGCTGCTGCTGCGTCGCTTCAGTCATGTCCGACTCTGTGTGACCCAATGGACGGCAGCCCACCAGGCTCCCCCGGCCCTGGGATTCTCCAGGCAAGAACACTGGAGTGGGTTGCCATTTCCTTCTCCAATGCATGAAAGTGAAAAGTGAAAGTGAAGTCGCTCAGTCGTGTCCGACCCTCAGCGACCCCATGGACTGCAGCCTTCCAGGCTCCTCCGTCCATGGGATTTTCCAGGCAAGAGTACTGGAGTGGGGTGCCATTGCCTTCTCCGAGCTAGTATGTGAAATTAGCACAATTATATGGTAGTTTGAACATTCTCTGGCATTGCCCTTCTTTGGGATTGGAATGAAGACCAACCTTTTCAGTGCTGTGGCCACTGCTGAGTTTTCCAGATTTGCTGGTTTAATGAGTGAAGCACTTTAACAGCATCATCTTTTAGGACTTGAAATACCTCAGCTGAAATTTCATCACCTCTGCTAGCTTTGTTCGTAGTAATGCTTCCTAAGGCCTACTTGACTTGACACTCCAAGATGTCTGGCTCTAGGTGAGTGATCACACTATTGTGGTTATCTGGGTCATTAAGATATTTTTTGTATAGTTCTTCTGTTAGTTTCTTGCCCTTTCTTCCCTTTATTGTGCCTATCTTTGCATGAAATGTTCCTTTTGTGTCTCTGATTTTCCTGAAGAGATCTCAGTCTTCCCATTGTATTGTTTTCCTCTATTTCTTTGCATTGGTCACTTAAGAAGTCTTTCTTATCTTTCCTTGCTATTCTCTGGAACCCTATATTCAGTTGGGTACATCTTTCTCTTTCTCCTTTGCCTTTTGTTTCTCTTCTTTTCTCCACTATTTTTAAGCCCCTTCAGACAACTGCTGTGCCTACTTACATTTCTTTTTCTTAGGGATGGTTTTGGTTACCACTTCCTATACAATGTTATGAACCTCTGTCCATAGTTCTTCAGGCACTCTTGTCTATGAGCTCTAACCCCCTAAACCTACTTGTTACCTTCGTTGTGTATAAGGGATTTGATTTAGGTTATACCTGAATGGTCTAGTGATTTTTCCTAGTTTCTTCAATTTAAGCCTGAATTTGGCAATAAGGAATTCATGATCTGAGCCAGTCAGCTCCTGGTCCTGTTTTTGCTGACAGTACAGTTTCTTCATCCTTAGCTGCAAAGAACATAATCAATCTGATTTCAATATTGACCATCAGGTAAAATCCATGTGTAGAGTCTTCTCTTGTGTTGTTGGAAGAGGGTGCTTGCTATGACCAGTGTGTTCTCTTGGCAAAACTCTATTAGCCTTTGCTCTACTTCATTTTGTACTCCAAAGCCAACCTTTCTTGTTATTCCAGGTATCTCTTGACTTCATAATTTTGCATTTCAATCTGCTATAATGAAAAGGACATTTTTTTTTATGTTAGTTCTAGAAGTTCTTGTAGATCTTCATGGAACCATTTGACTTCATCTTCTATGGTATTATAGACTTGGATTACTGTGATGCCAAATGGTTAGCCTTGGAAAGGAATAGAGATCATTCTGTCGTTTTTGAGATTCCACCCACATACTGTAGTTTGGATCTTGTTGACAATGAGGGCTGCTCCATTACTTCTAAGGGATTCTTGCCCACTGTAGTAGATATAATGGTCATCTGAATTAAATTTCCCCATTCCCATCCATTTTAGTTCACTGATTCTTAAGATATCAATGCTCACTCTTGCATCTCCTGCTTAGTATGTCCAATTTACCTTAATTCTTGGACCTAACATTCTTGATTTCTATGTAATATTGTTCCTTATAGCATCAGACTTTACTTTCACCACCAGACCATCCACAACTGAGCATCGTTTCTTCTTTGGCCCAGCCTCTTCTTTCTGTAGCTATTTCTCCACTGTTACCCAGTAGCATATTGGATATCTTCCAACCAGGGGGATATCTTCCAACCAAGGATATCTTCTTTTTGCCTTTTCATACTGTTCACGTGGTTTTTAAGGCAAGAATACTGAAGTGGTTTGCCATTTCCTTCTCTAGTGGATCAGGTTTTGTCAGAACTCTCCACCATGACCCATCCATCTTGGGTTGCCCTGTGTGGCATGGCTCATAGCTTCGGTGAGTTACCCAAGGCTGTGATCCATGTGATCATTTGGGTTAGCTTTCTTCAACTGTGGCATTCATTCTCTAGTCTGTGGGATTGTAGCTTTTTTGGTGCCAAGACAATGGAGTAGAAGGGTGTGCTTCATTTTTTCCCATAAGAACATCAAAAATTTAACTAATTGTTGAACAACCATCAACTGGAGGACATTGGAACCCACCAAAAAAGATATTCCATGTCTAAAGACAAAGGGGAAGCCACGATGAGACAGTAGAAGGGTCACAATCATTTTAAGATCAAATTCCATACCCACCAGGTGGGTGATCCACAAACTGGAGAACAGAAATACCAAACATGTTCTCACACTGTCGTGAAGTTTCTAGGCCCCACATCAGACTTTCCAACCTAGGGATCCAGCAAAGGAACTGAGAATCCCCAGGGAATCTGACTTTGAAGGACAGTGGGATTTGATTACAGAACTTCCAGAGGAAGTTCCCTGGGGAAAACAGGGACTCTTGGAGGACACAAACAAAACCTTGTGTGCACTGGGACCCAGGGGAAAGTAATAGTGATTCCACAAGAGGCTGAGCCTGTAAGTGTTTGAGGGTCTCCTGAGGAGGCATGGGTCAGCAGGGCCTGCCATGGGGAAATGGGCACTGGCAGCAGCTGTCCTGAGAGGTGCGTATTGGCATGGTCCTCTTGGAGGACTAGAGCACAGAGCCTGCAGACTCTAGGACTGTGTCACCCCAGGCCAAACAACTAATGGGGAGGGAGCACAGGCCTACCCATCGGCAGATGATTGGATTAAAGATTTACTGAGCATGGCCCTGCCCACTAGAGCAAGACCCAGTTTTCCCCACAGGCAGCCCCTCTCAGTCAAGAAGCTTGCACAAGCCTGTTATACTCATCCATCAGAGTACAGACAGAAGAAGCAAGAACTACAGTCCTACAGACTTCAATATTTAGAGACCATATAGGGCTATTTTTATTATTTCTTGTTTCTGCTCATTTTAATTTATGTCTTATCTCTCTGTGTCTTAATTGTTTTATTCTGTGAAAAACATTGTATTTGCAAAATTACACATAGAAATACTCTGAGATCTAAGAGAGTTCTCCAGAGATCATTTGTGTTTGAATCAATAAAGGACCCACGACAATTAGTTATCTGGATAACTTTAAAGCATTGTCTTAGATGGAGATTATTTGAAGCCGAACCACACTTCCTGTGAAACCCTATATTTTTGTTTCATCTTTGCTGCTGTAGAGGAATCTTTTGGAATTCCCAACTTAATGTGATTGGGCTTTATTTGGGATCTGTTTTCAACAGTTTCTGGACTCTAATTCCTAATTTGCAGCTCCATAAGCTTTCAAAACCATTGTTTAGCTTCTCTACCTCAGATCAGCCCCTCTGATTTACCAAATACCCTCTTGATAGGTGTGGCCATAAAATGCTAGTATTGTTCCCTCCGAAGAGCCTCTGTTCTCTCATTGGCTCTCATCTGCTTTTCCTTTGCTATCTTGCAATATTTCTGGTATTTTCAAGTAAATTAAAAAAATCATATTTTGCTGCTGAATTTAATGAATTGTGTTCTGAATTACCTAATAGCCATTAGCCGAACCAGAATTCCTCTCATATTCTTCTCCTGATATTGCCCTTGAAATGATTTTGCAAATTCATTTCAACCCTAGATTTTTATATGAATTGTGTGTGTGTGTGTGTGAGTGCATGCATCCTAAGTCATGTCCAACTCTTTGCAACCCTATGGACTGTGGCCCACCAGGCTCCTCTGTTCATGGGATTCTCCAGGCAAAAACACTGGAATGGGTTGCCATACCCTCCCACATCACTTATGTCTCCTGCATTGGCAGGTGGGTTCTTTACCACTAGCATCATCTGGGAAGCCCTGTGTGTGTGTGTGTGTGTGTGCATATATATATGTGTATATATAAAAAAAAATCTGGAACTTCCTAAGTGGCTCAGTGGTAAAGAATACGCCTGCCAATGTAGGAGACGCAGAGACTCAGGTTCCATCCCAGGTCAGAAAGATCCCCTGGAGAAGGAAATGGCAACCCACTCCAGTATCCTTGCCCGGAAAATCTCAGGTTTCAGTCCACGGGATACAAAGACCCAGACACAACTTAGCAGCTAAATAAGAACAGCAAATGTAATCTCATTAAATATATGTATATAAAGTGTCTGTGTGTGTGTGTGTGTTAGTTGCTCAGTCATGCCTGACTCTTTGCGACCCCATGAACTGCAGCCTACCAGGCTCCTCTGTCCATGAAATTTTCCAGGCAAGGATACTGGAGTGGGTTGCCATTTCCTTCTCCAGGGGATCTTCCCAACCCAGGGATCAAACCCAGGTCTCCTACACTGCAGGCAGATTCTTTACTGACTGAGCTACAAGGGAAGCCCATTAAATATAACTATAACAACTATATATATATATACACACACACACACATACACACATATGTGTGTATCCTTTCTTCTCTGTCTTGCAGCTAATGTAGAAATATAAACAATTTCTAATTATGATTTTTGAAATTAAATCCTTTGGGTATAAAGTAGGAAGTCTTACTCTGAAGTGAAAAGGAATGCATTGAATAAGTATAACTACCTGGGGAGACACCTGTCCTTTCTTGTTGCCTAACATCCACATGCTTCTCTTAGTTGAGAGAAAGCCCCTCTGTATGAGTTTTGTTGAAAGCCATCTTTCCTTTCACCTCTTCCTGTAAAAACCAAAGAGGAAACGCTAGTCTCGTCTTATCTACTGGAACTGGGGCAAAAGTGGCCCCAGTAGGGCCAGATAATCAGTCTCTCCTTGTCAAAAATTTGGCTTTTAGGAAAATAATAATACATTGAGGAACCCTGAGAAATTATTCACAGTGAAGACTGTTGTGTCTAAAGCCTGGAGACAGAAGATTCATGTAGTGTTGAGCATCAGTGCCTTCATGAATGGACATTCGTGCAGTGTCCAGAGTTCCAAGTGCCTAAAATATTACCCTAGTTTGGTTGATTGGTTTTCAAGCTTCCCTTTTCCTGAATATTTGTAGAGTGGCACCCCACTCCAGTACTCTTGCCTGGAAAATCCCATGGACAGAGGAGCCTGGTAGGCTGCAGTCCATGGGGTCGCTAAGAGTCGGACACTACTGAACGACTTCACTTTCACTTTTCACTTTAATGCATTGGAGAAGGAAATGGCAACCCACTCCAGTGTTCTTGCCTGGAGAATCCCAGGGATGGGGGAGCCTGGTGGGCTGCCGTCTATGGGGTCGCACAGAGTCAAACACGACTGAAGCGACTTAGCAGCAGTAGCAGCAGCAGCTAGTCAACAAATTGCCTTTCTCTTTAAATTAGCCAGCTTTAAATTTGTTACTTGTAAATTGGTTAAATGAAGATCAATTAATAAAATCTCTACTGAAAAATATAAAATAACTCAGTATTTCTTATAATGAGTATATTTCATTTGTTAAGATATATGTGATCTAATTCACATACACATATTTTGATAATAATCCAATTCTTCTGATTTAAAAGAAATACATTACTACTTCAGAAGCTGTTATGCATATATTTTCTTAAAGATTCTTATTTATGGATTTTAACAAATTAAAATTGTGTTAGAAGATACATAATCAATCATGGAAATAATTTCCTCAGTGATGTAGCTTATTAACAGTTGAAGGTATAGATTCAAGAGGAGCTATTAAGATACATTAAATTCCATTTCCTTAAATTTATTGCAAAATGCCATGTTAAATATGACATTGTATTAAATTCAAGCTTCAGGATTTGAAGTTCAGCTGATTGCAAGTTGCTGAAGAGCTAGGATGCTACCCCTCAGCTTGATAGTACAGAAATACTGACCTAAATTAAGGGGCTGAGAAATGAGGTCCTATTTAGATAAAGCAAGTTATTCAATGGGAATAACACCATCTAGGCATTTTTCATGCATACAACTGAAATGATGATCTGTGATCCAGGAAAGGGGGTCAGCAAGCCAATAAGCTTTTAGAACAGCAGCTGATATTTGGAGGTTTCGGCTATATTTGGATGTCAATCAACAGAACGAGAATGGGATTCTATGGGGAGGGGAAGGAGTCTTTGTAGGATAAGAGTCAGGTATAGCCAGAAAGAAAAGACCATAATCTTAGGACAAGAATAAACATTCGCTCTCTTTTGCCATTTCCCACCCCCAACAGAGACTGGGCTATCAGACAGGTTCCCAAACGTGGTTTTTGAATAACAAAAAGAAAATGAAAAGTTTCAAGTAATTAATTTGGAGGTACATAGAGGAAGGAAGGAGAAGGCAGTGGCACCCCACTCCAGTACTCTTGCCTGGAAAATCCCATGGACAGAGGAACCTGGTAGGCTGCAGCCCACGGGGTCGCTAGGAGTCGGACACGACTGAGCTACTTCACTTTCACTTTTCACTTTCATACATTGGAGAAGGAAATGGCAAGCCACTCCAGTGTTCTTTCCTGGAGAATCCCAGGGACGGGGGAGCCTGGTGGGCTGCCATCTCTGGGGTCGCACAGAGTCGGACACAACTGAAGCGACTTAGCAGCAGCAGCAGAGGAAGGAAGTCCCACAAGAGGTACTGATCTGGATTTCAGCACATATCATCAGAATGGAGTATTGTCCTGTCCTGTCTGCAGAGGACTCCCACAGCTGGCTGGTGATCAGCATAGCCGGCCTGCAGGGGAGTTCTCCAGTAGCCTCTTTAATCTATGAGAATCTATGCCCCTGAGTCAAGGATCACAATATAAGGTCTCCTGCTCCCTGATCTCTGTCTTTTTATTGATGTTTCTGTGTGGAAAGAGATAGCAGGGAGCAAACAACCTTTGAAAAAAGGTTGTGCCTTTCTTCTTGCTCCTTAAGAAGTCCTGGGAAAAAAACTGGTTGAAACAAACAAACAAAAATTAGTGAAACGTCATTGGGAGTTTTCACTTCAATCACACTAAATAAGACATTGGTTGTCTTCTAGGCACTCAGTGAGTGGAAGCTATTTTTCTGGGTAAGTTGTGGATGATTTTCTCCTCCTACAGCCTCTGTTAAGCCATCCCAATTAGTCTGCTTCTAACCCTTAGAGTGATAAGACTGACAAGCTTAGATGAGCTTTATCTACAGAAGTTCCTAAAACAACAGAAATTAAAGCAGAACCCATTATCAGAAATCATAGTATAGCTGGTACACAGCTCTGATCATTGCAAATGAGGTTTCAACCAGACCCAAGAGCACTTTAAGTTCTTTTGAAGTGTTTTCCAAATCAGAAAATCTTTCTCTTAAAAGCTTCTCTGAAAATTAACATAGATCTTGACCAAGAATGTTTGGTGTCTTCCCAAGGAAGTGTTACCTTCCCTTAAGCTATGCTGAGTAGCCTGGAGTGTGCTGTACACTCCTTTAACATGTTTTCTGTATGAAAATTAACTTATAGTCATCAACATTGATTTTAACCAAAGCATGCATGAGAAATATGGACCGAGTATAGTGTGGATAAATGGACATAATTATTCTGGAGCATAATAACAAGAGCTGTTTTCTAGACAGAAAAGTCATTTTGACATGTTAGAAATGACTTGTAATCTAGATTTCTCTGATTGACACCCTCTTAACTTTCAATGATGCTACATGAACATATATGCAATTTTGTGCAGTTAATCAAATACTTTGATTAGTATATGAAGTGGTTCAGAGAAATTCTACTTTTTCATTATAAATTATAATTTTTTTTTAAATAAAGAAACTTGGTGGAAAAAAAAATCAGCCAGAGTTCCATTATTCCATTAGATAATTTTTAAACCTTGAGGAATCACTCTAGAGTATTAAATGTACTCTGTTTTGTTTTTAAACAAAGTTATAACTACACAGCACATACATAATTTTGTATTTCCCTTAATACTTGTACCAGGTACTATTTTGATAATTTTGCATATAGTATCACATTTGAATCTCATAATATTTGAACATTATTGTTATCTATATTTTACGCATGAAAGCAATCAGGCACAAATTGGTCAAGTAATTTACCCAAGGTCTTTGAAGAAAGTGGTGGAGTTAGAATGTAAACTTCGGCTGAATTCCAAATTTCTGTGTCAGAATATAAGCATTTTGAGTGATTGTGCAAAATTCCACTGAATAACACAGCCCTCTTTATGTTTACATATTTATTGTTTGCCAACTACACATAATATTGGAAAACATGACCAGAGACTAGATTTCTAAGTGTAGAATGACTAAATCAAAAGATTTGAATATTTTCTTTTGCTATTCAGAATTTTAATAATTTTAAGTAATTAAATCTATTGATCTTTTTCCTGATGCTTATTTCTCTTCCTTCTCTGCTTATGGAGAATAAACCAATATAATTTGGTTTATTGTAGATAGTACAGAGGAGCCTGACAGGCTACAGTTCATAGGGTTGCAAAGACTCAGACACAACTGAACCAACTTAGCACTGCACAGCACAGATAGTAAAAGACCTTCAAAAGCATAGAAACAAATCTTGCACTGTATCATGTATTAATAAATCCATCATTGCATGCATGCTTATATAATCAAGAATGCAACGTTATCTACAAAGGATCCTCAAAGAGACTTCTGATCATATCCTATGTATATATTACACAAACAGAGTATAGAAGTGATCTTGAAACTTCTTGACTCCTGAGATAACTACAAAGTCTCCTTTGTCGATATACATATCGACCTGTTCTGAATGTGACACTATTCTCAATGCTCATTGGCATTTGGAGATTAAGCAAAGCTCTGACACTTGAAGGAGATATGTCAATGGTAAAAATTAATGAGAAACTTTTTGTTTCAGTTAGAATTCTTTGGTGGTATGGAACAGAAAGAAAAGTAAAAAGGGCTTTATGGAAAGGACACTAGGCAACTCATATGCTGAAAGGAAAGGCTTAACAGCAAACTGAGTATTGAAAAGACTTATATGCAGCTTTGAGGATCTCAGTCAGGGACTCAAGGATAGCTTCCTTTACAAACTGGTAAAGGAATACATTTTATCATTTATAGCTTCATTAGAAATTCAGATTCCTGGGGAAGTTTGATTGGCTTATTGCTTAATTAAGGCTGGGAGGGGAGGTTGGGCAAGACTGGATTTGACAGTCCCAGTGCTACCACAAGGATTTGTAGAAAGCTGAGCAAGCAAGAGCAACAGATGCCAAATTCAATTTTCATCTTAATGTGGTAACAGAAGCTTATAAGTCAATAACTTCTTAAATAGCTGGGAAGCATCTTCGTGTTGGCAAGCCCATGCCACAAAATGTCTTAATCAGTAGACTGTAACACTGTATTAACTTTAAAAAGACATCACTTTGATTTGTTGCAGATTTTCAAATTTAGTCAAACATAAGCCAAATAATATTGTTATAAGCTCTTAGTTCTAAAATGGAAGCCAAAAACACAAAATCAAAGATGGCTTGGCAGTTAATGAGAGTGGCAAAACCTAGCTCTTGAAAATTCAGGGCATGGCCAAGATCAAAATACGGGGAAGCAGAGTTACAAATATCCAATGTATGTGGGATACATGATGGACTCTGACTACAATGGTGGTCCAAGCTGGTGAGAAATAAAGAGGATACTGGGGTAGTAATGAGTAGGATATGGAAAAATATGTTGCAGTTAGTTTTTAGTGGTAGTGGTTTAGTCACTAAGTCAAGCCCAACTCTTGGGACCCAGTGGACTGTGGCCTGCCAAGCTCCTCTGTCCATGGGATTCTCCGAGCAAGAATACTGGAGTGGGTTGCCATTTTCTTCTCCAGGAGATCTTCACAACACAGAAACTGAACCTGGGTCTCCGGTATTGTAGACAGACTCTTTACCAACTGAGCTATGAGGGAGGCTCAGTTTTTAGTAGTAGAACTTATTTTAAAAGGCTCAGTCCCAGGAAGAAGAATTAGCACATCCTTATAGTACCATCCAAGAAAAAACTCCAAGGATAAATGATTAGAAGAATCTTTTTCTTCTTTCTTAAATGAATTGAAATGGGCTTCAGGATTATTTTATTGGTTTAGAGTTGCTTTCATTGGAAATCCCACTTAGAAATGGGCATCTAAATTTTTTTAATGTTTAGGTCTCTGAATGTCTTCCTTTGGTCTAGTGTAGCCACATAGCTGATAACTAGTGAAATCTGGATTTGAATCTTGGAAATCTGGATAAGCTGGTTTCACTCACAACACTCTGACACCAGATGTGTGAGATTTTCCCTCATACCAATGGATTCTCCAACTCTGTACACCGACTGGGCATCCTACAATTTAATCCAATTCTGACACTCACTACCCAGATTAGTGTCTGACTTCACAGGTTTAAAGGCTCAGACCCACAAGAGCTCCCTCACTGCAGATGACAGTCTTAAGTATTAGAGTTCTGGGTTACCCACATTTCTGACTTGGCCACAAATTGGGGTTTCCCATGACCCCACCCCTACATTCAGTAATTTGCTAGAAGAGTTCACAGAACTCAGGAAAGTGGTTTTACTTATTACTACCAGTTTGTTATAAAGTATACAACTCAGGAGCTGCCAAATGGAAGAGTGAATAGCGCTAGGAATGGGGGAAAGAGCATCGAGCTTCCAAGCCTTCTTCCAGTCAATGTGTCCCCCACAACACCTCAAGGTACTCACTGATATAGTAGCTCTCCAAGTCACAGTTGTTTTTCAGCCTTGGTATGAAGGTCTTCCCTGGTAGCTCAGACGGTAAAGCGTCTGCCTACAACACGGGAGACCTGGGGTCGATCCCTGGGTTGGGAAGATCCCCTGGAGAAGGAAATGGCAACCCACTCCAGTATTCATGCCTGGAAAATCCCATGGACCAAGGAGCCTGGTGGGCTACAGTCCATGGAGTCGCAAAGAGTCAGACACGACTGAGCGACTTCACTCACTACATGAAGGTTTTATCATATAGCCATGTTGATTAAATCATTGGCCATTGGTGATTAAGTTTGAGGCAGGAGACTTCCCTGGGGGCCTCTCTGGTAGCTCAGATGGTAAAGAATACACCTGCAATGCAGGAGGCCCTGTTCCATGCCTGGGTCCGGAAGATCCCCTGAAAAAGGAAATAGCAATCCACTCCAGTATTGTTGCCTTGAGAATTCCATGGACAGAGGAATCTGCCCGGCTACAGTCAATGGGGTCACAAAGAGTTGGACGCGACTGAGCAAGTGACACAGGAGGCAGATGGCCATTCCACACACCCCGTCCGCCCCTCCCAGGGTAAAATAATTGGAGATTCATTCCCTATGGACTGAAATTCCAAGACAGGAATAGAAGAACTAAGGGAGGAGGCTGGGCTCTCTGCCCAGACCACAAAAGTGTAGAAAGGCTCCTTAGAGGTCAAAGGGGTGTGATGCTTAGGGATGTTCCCTACCCATACAGCTTTTCAGTAAAATCCATCTTGGCTAACAGATGCCTGCTCACACATAGGAGGATCCCAAGGTATACCAAATATGGACTATGACCAAGCAAATCAAAATGATTGACCAAAAGAGACCCAGAAGAAATGCCCCATAAAAGTGATTCAAACTTCCATGATGGTGCAACTCAGCAACTCTCTCTCTCCCTGAGTTTACCTGTGTGTCTATCTACACCTACTGTTCTCTTTTTCCTCTTAATAAATACTTTACTTGCTTCAGTACTTCCTGTCTTTGTGAAAATTCTTTTCTGCAAAGCTAAAGGGCCATGGCCTTGTCATTCACCACTGGTCTCGTGACTAAGATCTGGTGCTTTCACCACGGTGACCCAGCTCAATCTCTGACTGGGAACCCAAGCCCCACTCACTCCAAGCTGTTGCAGGCCGAGGCTACCATAGATAAAGTCAATCTCCAGGCCCTCTCCACTTCCTGGAGGTAGGAACTTGGCTTGAAAGTTTCAATTCTCTAATCATGTCTTGCTCTTTCTACTGACCAAGCCCCATCTTCAAGTTCTCTAGGGGCCCCCAGCTATCAATCACCTCATTAGCATACAAATGTTTTAGAAGGCTTGTACCAGGAACCAGGAAAAAAAGAACAAATACATATTTCCCATTGTACCACAGGGAGTCTGTGTTTTTTTGTTTTTTGGTTTTTTTTTATGTTTTATTTCTTTGTTTGGATGCATTGACTCTTAGTTGTGGCACATGGAATCTTTGTTCCTGTGTGCAGGGTTTTTAGTTCCAACATGTGGGATCTAGTTCCCTTACCAGGAACTGAACCTGCTCTGCCTGCCTTGGGAGCGTGGGGTCTTAGCCATTGGACCACCAGGAAATTTCCAAGCTGTGTTTTTAATTGCTATGCAATACTGACTCTTAAGATAGTAGCATAGTCAAGGTTAACAGAAATTTAAAACTTAATGTGGTACATCCTCATATTTAGTAAGTACACAAGTAAATATATCAATTCAGAGGACTCTATCCATAATTAGATTTGGAAGTTACTGGATTACGTGAAAAAGTGTGACAAAAGGCCCTTGACTAGGACGGCAGTGCACGTTGACATAAGGATTGGATCATCAACCAGGGCACAGTGGGACTGTGGCCAGGAACCAGGACAAAATACCACACCTAAATAAGATTAAAAAGGTCAAGTTAGAGAAATGGGTCCAAGGTGTAAATGAACATCCAGAAGGAAAAGACAGAGTTATAAGTAAGCATGTGTTCAAAGATAAGGCTATAGAAATAGAAATAATGAAAAGAAGTTAGTTGAAAGAGCCTGGGGTGTAAGCTATCAATAGATCTGGGCTGCTCATGGCTCTCTCTATTGGACACTGAAGATGTAGTTAGTAAGGGTAGAAGTTACTAAGGTTAGTAAGGGTAGAAAATATTGGGATGGGGTGAACTAGCTGAGTTTTTTGGATTTGAGAATTATTTTTATAGGACAAGCATACTTTGCTGCAGAGTGATTTCATGGAAATAATCTAACTGCAGGTCTTGTGGGTGTTTGTGAGAATACTGCCATCAGTGTGATTTGGGGGTGTAATTAGTTTCCATGAGCATTACAACATTAAAGCTGTGATAGACACAGATTTCAAAATAAGGAAACTCTGATGGGGCTCCATCGAGCCTCAAGCCCCAAGTAGAGAGGAGACTTAGCATTCTTCCTAAGTTGGGAAGAACAGCAGCACTGTGGCAGTGGTCATAGGAATCCTCCTGCTATTATCTCTGAAGGCTCCAGTATCATGGATCGGAACTAGAAGAGGCCCAGAGGAGTCTCCCTAGAATTTATAATTTTGCATTAAACCAAAAAGCAAACCAACAAACAAAAAATACAAGGAAAAATAAAAAAGGATTCAATTTGTCTGGGAGACTGATCCTAGACAGGTGAAAGATAAGATTTCATCTCACAAGAGGAGACAGGTTGTGGTTGCGAGAGAAGGCAAGCTATACCGGTATTTTGAGTCCTAAATTTATAATTGTGGCATCAAAACCCTATAATTTGGAAAAGTAATTGTGATGAAGATGTTTGCATTTCTGTGATCATTTTTTCTTTTCTTTTTTTCTATTTAGCATGTGGTAAGTTCCTTAAGAAATTACAGTGTTTCAGCAGTGAGAAAGAACCGAGGGAGATTTCATTTGTTTTCTTTTGCCACACTTGGTCAACCAATTCATTCTAGGGATGACGTATAATGGTGTTTATAATACTAAAATGAAAATTATAATGAAAAAATGAAATTTAGGACCTTCTTTTAAAGTCACCATATTTTTGGTCAACATTCTCCTCGCCCTCCCTCCATGAGCACGTGCAGTGCTGCTGCTGTGTGATGTTCCTCACAGTCATCCAGAGCTTGATCAGGTTGTGCTAGGCTAGCTGCACTTGCAGATCCCCAGTCTCAGTCATTGAGCTGAATCAGCACCTTCCTTATTCTGCCAGATTTTCTCCCACTTTCTTTGTTATCTCAGCATTCCGTGTCTCTGCTGTAAATGGCATGACTCTGCGACCAATGGCATTGTCACAGCTACTGTTTTCTTCTCAGAAATGTTCATTTTCCCTTTGGGTGTTTAGAACAGCATTGATGGTAATACCTAGGAGCATAAACATAGAAAAAACATTTGGTAGATACATGTGGTAGGATATAGAGAGGAAAGGATTCAGTATGACACCCAGGACTCTGGAGTGGGCCAGCTGGGTGAGTGGCAGTGAGTCACCTGAGCTGGGAGGATAAGAAGGAAGGACAGATTTGGTAGGGATGGGTGATGAAGACTAAACATAAACACTCTGTTTTATTGATCTCTATTTCAGACAACATGCCGAATGCTTTTGAGTGGATTAGTTCTCATTCTCAGAGTAATCCTCTAAGTGCACTCTAAGGCTATTGTGATCTCTAGGACACTCCAATGACTACAGCTAATAGGTAGTTAAGGGCTCCCCAGGTGGCACTAGTGGTAAAGAACCCACTTGCCAATGCAGGAAACATAAGAGATGTAGGTTCAATCCCTGCGTCAGGAAGATCCCCTGGAGGAGGGCATGGCAATCCACTCTAGTATTCTTGCCTGGGGAACCCCATAGACAAATGATCCTGGTGGGCTACAGTCCATAGGGTTGCAAAGGGTCAGACACGACTGAGGAAACTTAATACACAACAGGTAGTTTCAAGTTTAAGATTCAGAAAGAGGTCATCACTGGAGACATAGAACTGGGTATAAGTAAAGTGAAATTGCCCGGTTGTGTCCGACTCTTTGCAACCCCATGGACTGTAGCCTACCAGTCTCCTCAGTCCATGGAATTTTCCAGGCAAGAGTACTGGAGTAGGGTGCCATTGCCTTCTCCGGGAACTGGGTATGCTGCTGCTGCTGCTAAGTTGCTTCAGTTGTATCCGATTCTGTGAGACCCCATAGACGGCAGCCCATCAGGCTCCATCGTCCCTGGGATTCTCCAGGCAAGAACACTGGAGTGGCTTGCCATTTCCTTCTCCGATGCATGAAAGTGAAAAGTGAAAGTGAAGTTGCTCAGTCGTGTCCGACTCTTAGCGACCCTATGGACTGCAGCCTACCAGGCTCCTCCCTCCATGGGATTTTCCAGGCAAGAGTACTGGAGTTGGGTACCATTGCCTTCTCCGGAAAACTGGGTGTAGATGGTAGTTAAAACAATGAGAGCCAGTGTAATCACCAAGATGTGCATGTCAACTAATGAAAACTATCAGCCAAGGACAATATCATCATATAATGGAATGGAGGGAGCATGGACATTTGGGCCAGATGAAAGTAGAATTTCAAGTGAACTCTTTGTTTCTTTGTCCAACTAACCAATAGTTAGGTTTGAAAAATTCTTTTTCAAAATCAGCTGCTATTATCTAGTTTTAACCAATGTCCCACCCTATTCATTCCCCTACCAGAATTTACTGGACCAGAGATAAAAATCTAGCTCAAGAACTCAGTGTAAAGGCTAAGCTGAGCTAATCAAAATTTCTCTAAGGCATTTGAATCAAGTGACTGGAAAACTGTTTCTCAACTGTCAATTTTTCCTATCCCCTGAATTTATAAGCAAGCCACTTTATAATGACTCCAAGTAAGAATTGCTGTGAAAATATTGTTTACAGCTGTGGATTGTTGAGTGCTAAATAATAGAAAGGTATCTGAATTATAAGAAATTTCCCTTTGGTAAGCTAATTCAGTGTACATCCATAAAGGATAGCAGATAGTATAGTAAACACAATAGGGGCCAAAAAAGCACTGAAAAAGTGAATTTTTGTGCAAAATAAAACCTAATAGAGAGGAGACCCAGAGCACAGAGAGCCTAACTTCTCCCATTTCTGCTAGCCAGAAGTCTCACATTCCTGATTCCTCCTCCAAATCTTAATATTCCCTCAGGCAGTCTGGGTCTACATTTTCCTTGGACAAATACAGAATATTGGAGCCCAGTGCATTAAAACTTGTTCATTGCATTAGCTGGGTACATATGTAATATTATTCCTCTGTAATACGGCTCAAGCTCTCAACTTTCTAGGTCAGTCTATCAGTCATCAGCAATACATTTTAAGTTTCTTCAGTGAAGCATCTCTTGAAAAGCAGTTGAATAAGTGATACTTCTTATTTTTCTAAGATGATAAAAATTTATATTCACTTTCTAGCAAAAGTTTTATTTTTTAAATCATTCCATAAATTTTAAATTTAAGAAAATTTGTTTTTGGCATAGCACAGACAATTAGAATCTACACTTTTATATTCAAGTGTATCATTTATTTATAGAATTTTTAGAGCCCTTCTACCCAGTTAGAGTCTGTTGTTTGGATATTACAAACTATATTTTTAAATGCCTACTCCTACAATTTTCAGCCTTTTCCTGGGTACAGTAGTAAGTGATAAGTGATATAATTTTTGTTAGGAGATGCAAAGGACTTCAACATAAACTCTACCTGCAAGGCAATCTTAACATGTGTCATCTAAGAAATCTTCACAAATCGGAATACTAAGAGAGTATATAGATCTTTAGGGTGAGTGCTTGTGCCTTCTCAAGGTTTTGTGATTCCATTTCTGAGATTGGACAATGACTGATGGACCTGGTGAGTAAAGACCTCTTCCTAACCCTGGAAGTTCAGCTCCTTTCTTAATTTTAATGGATATGAAACACCTTATGTAATATTCAGTGTGTGTCTGTATGTGTATGTGCACATGTGCCCCACAAAAGAAGAGGAAATCTGAATTCACAGGCAGGTCTTTGTTATTTTGACTTGCTTATGTCATCGTGGCTTTCAAGTGAACTGATATCCATTTAGTATATGAGTACTGAAAGCACGTTGATTCAATCAATATGGCCAATGTCCTGCAGAGAGGCATTCAAAACAGAGGCTCTCCTTGGTTCCAGGGCTGACTCTCTCATCAGTTATTCACCTTTGTGCAGGAAACTGGATCGACACTGTTTCCTGTTTCAAGTTTTTATTTAATCAAATGACTAATCTTTTACCCAGAAGATGATGTTCTGGCATTTGAGATATCTGTGTCTGCTTGGTAAAAATCTTAAAATTATTAACTAAAAGATCTATGTGCAAATGATTGGGGTCAGACAAGGTCATATAGTCTAGAGAATCTGAAAATGTGAGCTTCAGAAAGGCAAGGTTATCTCCCTTGCCTAAGATTATATCTCCTGTATTTTTTTACTTAGATGTGAAATTCTACAGCAAGAAATTTATTCTCTAGTTTAAGGCTTTTTTTTTTCTTTTTCAGATAAAATGCAAATCTTCTTCAGGAGGTATATTTTCCTGCATGAACTTTAGCTTAATATTCCCAAGGTGCTGTTTATTAATAGGTATTAATAGATTTTCATCTACCAGGTCTATGGATTACTAAGACAGAAAGATGAAAACACCCAGACTAGGAGTGGGGATGGGTTAGGACAGAGCCAAGACTTAGTGTACTAGAGATGGGGAGGAAGATGCATGAACTTGCCTTTATTTACTCATTCTACAAATATTAATTGAAAATCTATTATGTGATAGTCATGCTAAGATCTTAGGATACAAAATTAGACAAATTATTTTCCTTCCCTTACAGAGCATATTATCAAGTAGGTTAGCTTCCTGAGGCTTATTTAACAAATTACCCCCAGCCTTGGTGACTTAAAGCAACAGATATATATTCTCTCAAAGTTCTGGAGGCCAGAAATCTGAAATTAGGGTGTCAGCAGGACCATGCTTCAGCTGACATCTCTAGGGAAGGATTCTTCCTTGCCTCTTCCGGGGTCTCAGAGCCTCAGGAAATCCTTGGGGATCAATCCAATATCTGCCTCCATGGGCATATGACCTTGGTTGTTCCATTTGTCTCCATCTTTCTTCTTGCCTCTGTGCTCCTCCTCTTCTTATAAGGACACCAGTCATTGGATGTAAGTCTCACCCTAAATCCAGGATAAGCTCCTCTCCAGAACCTGAGATAATTACATCTATAAAAATCTTTTTTTCTGAATAAGATCACATTTAGAGGTCCTAAGTGGATCTGAATTTTTGGAGGATATTATTCAATCCTGTATATCAAGGAAGGAAACCAAACACATATACCTTCAGTTTTAATACAGGATGGTCTGGGGAAAGTTACATGGGACACAGAAGGGAGGCAAAGAGGAGAGTGAAGAGTTTTAGGCAGAGAATATTTTAAAAGACCCTAAGGAAAAGATGTGGAATAGTTCTAAGGAAATTCAGTGTGGTGGGAAACCATGAGAGTACAGGTGAGACAGGAGGGAAGTGGGCAGGATAACCATAGAGGATATGACAAAAACTGGCTAGAACCTACTAGGTTCAAGATGGCAGTAGATTCTATTTCCAGCAGACCTTGAGCTTCATCATGTGCCCATTGTAAAGCATTACTATATAAATTAAAAGACACTTGAACCTTGTAAGAAAAGTTATGGCCAACTTATGTGAAGAGTTGAGTCATTGGAAAAGACTCTGATGCTGGGAGGGATTGGGGGCAAAGGGGATGACAGAGGATGAGATGGCTGGATGGCATCACTGACTTGATGAACGTGAGTTTGAGTGAACTCTGGGAGTTGGTGATGGACAGGGAGGCCTGGCATGCTGCAATTCATGGGGTCGCAAAGAGTCAGACATGACTGAGCTACTGAACTGAACTGAACTGATTCCTTGCAAGGACTGGTGTTGAAACTGAAGCGCCAATACTTTGGCCACCTGTTCGGAGAACTAACCCATTGGAAAAGACCCTGATACTGGGAAAGATTGAAGGCAGGAGAAGAAGGGGATGACAGAGGATGAGATGGTTGGATGACATCACCAACTCAATAGACATGAGTTTGAGCAAGCTCCGAGAGTTAGTGATGGACAGGGAAGCCTGGTGTGCTGCAGTCCATGGGGTCACAAACAGTTGGACATGACTGAGCAACTGAACTGAACTGAACAGAACATCTAAATGAAACACCTAACAGCATCATGACTGGCAGCATGACAGTCCTGAGGGTGACCATAAAAGACCAAAAGGTGGGCACTGACCCAATCCCTAGAAATCTCTGCCTCCTAGTCTAGAATAGTTGGAATAATCCTCCCACTCATTAGCCTGTGAAATTAGCCAGCCTGTAAAAACTAACCATCCCATATTTCAGGGATAATATTGCCATCTGAGATGCACAGCCTTCTGCCTATGAAATGTGTCCAACTCTCATATGGTCCAACTCTCATATCCATACCTATTTTCATTTACTATGGCTCATGCTTGAATTCTTCCCTGCATGAAGCCAAGGATCATCATTTGACCCTCACCTGACCCATCCTAGGGACTCACCTGAGATCGAGGACATGACCATCCTCTCACACCCCATTTTCCTGAACATATTTACAAAAGAAGGGAAGAAGTTGGTTTTCTCTCCCTCCCTACTTTTCCTTTGATTATAAAAATGTAGCCCACTTAGTTCTTAGGGCAGAGCCCTCTTGTCTGCCTGCTTTTATCCTTCATTTGTTGTTCAGTCACTGTCATATCCAACTCTGTGACCCCATGGACTGCAGCACCCCAGGCTTCCCCATCCTTCACTATCTCCTAGAGTTTGCTCAAACTCATGTCTATTGAGTCAGTGATGCTATCTAACCATTTCATCCTCTGCCCTTTATCCTTCATAAGTGTCCTGTACTACTAAATCCATTTCTTATCTACAAGTTTGTCCCTCACTGAATTCTTTCTTCACTGAGACATATAGAATCTGAATGTCACTAAGTCCTGAGACAAGTTGTGTGGTTTCATAGGGAGAAAGGGGGATTAATTAGTAAAAAGTGAAGATGTATGTTTAAGGAGTGCCTCAAGTTCATGAAGCTGTGAAGACTTCTTGTCCTGAGATAAATCGGCAGCCACTGCAGCATTTTAAGTGGAATAGCACTGCTCTCTTTACACATGTGTTTCAGGAATGTCACTGTGGGTAGAGCAGGAAGAAGGGAGGGTAGAAGTTCAGACTGGAAACAAGGATGCTTGGGAAGGAGGATATCACATCTTATAGTGACTTCCTGCTTGGCATCTAAAGTCCCTTCAAACTGTGGCACCCAGACCTGCTTAGTATTGGGCACCAGGCTTGTTAGGAAAACCACGTTCAATTCACGGAATTTAACCCTTGCGATAAATTTCCAAAACAAATTCCAACAATTTTTGGTGTTCTCTCAAATCAACAGAGGCACCATTCACTCCTTCAGCCTCAATTCCTCTTCTTTCTCAAGCCAATTTTTTCAGCCTGCCTTGTTATTCTGAGAGCTACCTTCAACCTTATTCATAAACTCTTTGTCTTTGCTTCAGGAAGTTGAAGTCATTTCTCTTGTTTGAAATAAAGATATCCAAGTGAAATGCCCTCTTTAGCCAAAGAATGGCAGTGATATAAACTAGGATAGGGGACAAATTTGAACAACACTTAGGAATTAACACTGTTATGACCTGCTGTTGGAGTAGCTGCAGGTAGTTAGCTTTCTAACCCAGCATTCTAGGTGAATACAAAGCCACTAACTGAGATAAGATGCAACAGGAGAAAGTTAGGGAATGTAATGCATTCAGTTTCAGATAAAAGATT
The DNA here is from genome assembly GCF_029378745.1 of Bos indicus. NCBI lineage: Eukaryota > Metazoa > Chordata > Mammalia > Artiodactyla > Bovidae > Bos > Bos indicus. Next base: position 46,533,661 of record NC_091771.1, read on the forward strand.
TTGACCTGCCTGTCTGTCATGAAATTGCAGGTAACCTGTAAACATTTGAATATAGGTCTGAAATTTGGGACCAGATCCTGAGTGGGAGAATATACATGTGGTGGTTGTTAATCCATAGAAGCTGTCACCTTAAGACTTGGCTGCTTGTATCACCAAGTTCAACAGACAAACTCCATTCAATGATCGGACACCTCAAGTTCGTAACTTTTCTCTTTTCAACTACTGATTTTCAATCACCTATTTTTCTTCAGTAGTTTTCTTTTTCGTGAGTATTTTTTAAAGTCTCTCAACACCTACAGAAAAAAAAAGTCCATAGGATAGGTAATATAAACACAGATTTGAAAAATTCATTTTCTTCCCCTCTCTCCTGGTCAATATCATTTTTCTTTAAGAATATGTCTATTGTTTTCAGTATTTGGTTGAGACTGTTTTTGTTTTCTTATTTAGTTCCAAACAGGATCTATTAAAGTGGAAATCATCCAGTGGGCTTTCACATGCTCACTGATGACATTTTTAATATGGAGGTGTTTCTAAGTTGAAATAGATACCAGAAGAAATGCAATATGACTTAAATTTTCTAAGATTGTAGTTATAATTATATAACACAAAAAGGAAGTGAAAAGAGACACCAAACACAAATATGATTAGTGGATCATTTTGCTTTCTTTTGTAAATAATTTTTCATGCACAATTACACTTACACCTGCATGGGCTAAATTAATTTTTCCGTGTGGATGAATAAGGGATGATGAAAACCATCTGAGAAATACTCTTCCATTTCAAGTGCAGATTGCTTTATGCTGTCTAGTTCAAGATCAGAAGGCATGTGAGATGGAGCAGCATGAGAAGTTTCCTCTTTATAATTTTGTCTTAAATCTCTAATTTTGTTGAATTTATGTTAGTGTCAGAAATATAAACCTACATGCATCAAGAATAAATTTTCTCTTCATTCAAAGGTAGCTTTAATTTTTCTAATATTTCTGCCTGGGTTTAGGCTTGTGATTACAAGAATTTAACACATGAATCATGTTCTTTATCTTCAAAGAGCATGATAAATGTTCATAATTATTCCTCACAATGCTTTGGCAAGATAGGTATTTTTGTTCCCATCCCATTTTACAGACCTGGAAACTGAGGGGCAGTAGCCATGTAGGTATTTGATGATCCTAACAGATTACCAAATAACAACCTTTTGAATATTAATCACCTTTTCTCTTTCTCTTCCGTTCTTTCTAGTTCTTTCTATGGACATGAAGGCATAAGAAAAGAGAATGGGGAAAAATTTTCAAGCTCTGTGATGTTTTCAAAGGAAAGAAAAAATATCACACCTTTTAAACAGCCGTTCAGCTGCAGGTAAAGAATTTAACAGCTCGTGGAGTGCTAATTAGAGCCCATTATAACTTGATTGACCTGCATCGGCAGTCACTCCTTACGTCCTTGCAAGATGGAGATTTTGCCTCTTTGCAGAGTTCTGATTCACATAACTCAGTTTCCTGACTAGGGAAGCAGTGATAATTCAGAGGCAGCAATCAGAACTAGGCTGCATAAATCAATATTTAAAATGGAATTTCCCCTTTGCGTATAATAAGCAACAGATCCCGTTCAATACTTCCAGTGGCCCAAATGTTTTCACAGTTAACTTGCATTGGGATACAGAAAATTGAGGTTCATTATCTGTCTTCTTAATTAACAAAGTCAAAGAACATATTGAAGAAATCTGTATTTGGCCTTCGTGCCTTTTGCTATTTACTATTTGTAAAAGAAATCAAGTATGTGTATTTACAGGGTGAATGCTTTATACTCAAGTGGTGAAATTAGCTTTTCTGGATAAGTACATATTTGAGTGAAAAGTATTTTCTTCTTGCTTCACTTGATGATTTTCTTGACGATCCAAGGGGATTTTCTTCTGTCTCTGATAATTATATTTAATATTGTTCTATAGACTTCTTCTCTACAATTTCCTCCACCCACAACTCAATTTGCTTACTGTACAGAAACCTGTGTGGAAAGGCTTTCCTATTTCATCCACCCCCTTTCTTCCCACAAATAATTCTCCCAATTCCCTTCACTTTTTTTCATTGTTAAAATATGTGTTTAATTTGAGAATATAATGGACATATAACATTATATTAGTTTCAGGTATGCATAATGATTTGATGTTTGTATATATTATGAAATGATCACTGTAATAAGTCTAGTTAACATCCATCATATTCTCTGTTTCTAGCTTACTAATTACTTCTAAGTCTTCAGGCTAAGTATTTGAATGAATATTGGAAATTAACACTGGAAAATCCTAATGTCCATTCTACTTACTTTCTCTTTTTTAACCTTATTCCCAAACCTACCTGCTCTAATCTACTCCATATTTTGATTTTATAAACATTTTCCTTGAAGACAATTTTCTTCTAACACTTGTTAAGCACTTGTGCTATCCCCAGATGATGACCTTAGGATGACAGAGCTGCTGATTTTCTCACTCACCTCTGTCTCTACTCTTCAGGAAAGTGCCTAGGGACTTCCCTGGTGGTCCAGGGGTTAATAATCGCCTTCCTATGAGGGGATGCCGGTTTGATCCATGGTCAGGGAATTAAAATCCCACACGCCATGGGGCAAGTAAATCAGCACGCTGCCAATACAGAGCCTGGGTGCCTCAACTACTGAGCTGCAAGCTCTAGAGCCAGTGCTCCGCAACCAGAGAAGTCCAGATGCCAAATGAGGCCCAGCACAGCCAAACTAATAAAAGATTTTTTTTTTTAAAGACAGTGTCTGGTATGTACTAGAAGCTCAATAAATTCTTGCTATCACCTTTAAGATTCTCCTTTTAGACTAGCTACCTGCCACCCTCCACAAACACCGTATTAATTCCATCTACTATGGAATTAATTGTCATTCAGTTTCATCAGTTAGTGTCAAGTTCTTGTGAACACAAAAGCAGAAATTAACCTGGTGTTGAAGACAGAGGAAGGAAGAGATCCAAACAGGTGCAATCAAATGCATGCCGTCTTCAAAACTGGCATCATTTTTCATTCAAAGTAACTTAAACATAGTGTTTCCCCTTTTCCATATATTTCAAATTCATGCTATGACTTCCCCCATCCATCCAGTGAAATCAGTTAATGTATGATTGATCTTAGATTTATCTTTTTCCTGTGGTGAATTCATAGTGTACAGTAAAGATATACAATGTTGAATTATTTTTGAATAGCTAAAAAAAAGGCAAAAAATATGTGTACACAATTAAGGCAGCATCAGTAGTAAAGTTACTGCATAGAATGATTGCCATAATGCTGTCCTTTACACTTGTGAGAGGTGTATCACAAGTTGATCTTCCTGGTAGCCAATCTGTAGAGTGATACCCGGATCCTCCTGTCTGTGACCTCCATCTCTGTCACTCTGTTTCTGATCTACTAACTCAGTCCCACTTTCTTGAGTTCTCTTTGGGGGAACTGATTTTGAGGAAATTGAGCCTCATCAGAACATTATGGCTCAGTCCTAGGAGATGGTGCTTTTGGATGGAAAGCCCAAAATAGAATCGGACAATTCATTCAAGGAGCTGTATACCTTCTCCTCTATCCAAAACAATCTCTTCAGCTACACTTCCCATCAGCCAAATCAGATATTTTTCCAGTTAAAAATAATCATCCAATCTCTTCTACTTTGCAGGTATCTTCCTTTGTTAACCCTTTTTTTTTTTGGATTAGCTCTTTATTTTACATTAGTTTAAGTCTGATGAACAAAAATGCTTTAGGGTATGAACTTTTGTATCAAATATTAGGAATATTTGTATTCCTAATTCCTAATATCAAAATATTGTATTTTGATACAAAATATTTGTATCAAATAAATGGAAAGTAATTTTTCCCCAATGATTGTACATGTATATGCATATATATGTGTGTAAGTATATACATTTTTTGACATTAGTTTTTTTTTAATAATTTCATTTACTGATTTATTTTTCACTGTGTTGGGTCTTTGTTGCTGTGTGGGATTTTAACCACTCTTGGAGAGTGGGGGCTATTCTCTAGCTGTGGTGCACGGTCTTCTCACTGTGGTGGCTCCTCTCTTTGCAGAGCACAGGCTTTAGGGCACACAGGCATCAGTAGTCGCACACACGGGCTCAGTAGTGGTTCCAGGCTGTGGAGAGCAGGCTCAATAGTTGTGGTGCAAAGGCTCAGTTGCTCTTTGGCTTGTGGGATCTTCCTGGATCAGGGATTGACCCTGTGTCTCCTGCACTGGCAGGTGGGTTCTTTACCACTAGTGCCACCTGGAAAGTCCCTTAAATATCATAGTATTTATTAAAAGTTTAATGTGCATCTTTTGAAGGCAAACTTGAATTTTTAGGAGACAACCAAAAATCATTTTGAAGCTTGGGTAATAGTTATTTTCATCAAAACATCTACAAAATGAAAATATGTTCACAAGTCAGTTCAAAAAAATTGTTCCAAAGAGAGTATGAACAGGTTACATGATGTGAAAAGTCGCTATAATAATACAGGTTTATAATAACCCCTTCATCCAATTTGCTCTATTTACCTACTAAATTATTGTTATATTTGTTTATTGCTTGTGCACACTAAGTCACTTTATTTATGTCTGACTCTTGTTACCTTATGTACTGTAACCTGCCAGGCTCCCCTGTCCATGGGATTCACCAGGCAAGAATATTGGAGTGGGTTACCATGCCCTCCTCCAGGGGATCTTCCTGACCCAGAAATCAAACCTGTTTCTTACATCTCCTGTACTGGCAGGTGGGTTCTTAACCACTATCACCACCTAAGGCACAGTATATGTTTTAATTAATTTATTTACTGTACATCTTTTAACCTTTCATCAAAGGCTTGAAGCTTAGGTACATAGAGTTCATATAGTTTCTATAGTATGTTTGTTACCAAACCAAACTTGGATCCTCTCCCTCATACACAGTAAAGCCAATCCACTGACACTGGGCTGCAGTGTAAAAAAGTAGTATAATTGCAAGGTGCTCAACATGGGATCAAGCAAGAATGGGCAGATTATGCTTAGAGGACCTAAACTCCCTGTTGGCTTTCAGAGAAGACTTTTTAAAGGCAAGATGAGGAACAGGTTGTGGGGTGCCTGATCAGCTTGTAGATATTTTTCTGTGGGGGAGGTGCAATTTGTCCTCAGGAAGGCCCCACATGGTTCTGCTTCTTTACATATTGAGATTAAATTAGTGAATGCAAAGTCTTTTTTTAAATTATCAAGCAGTATTCAAAGGCTAGTTATTGATGAAATGCATTGGAGAAGGAGATGGCAACCCACTCCAGTATTCTTGCCTGGAGAATCCCAGGGACGGCAGAGCCTGATGGGCTGCCTTCTATGGGGTGGCACAGAGTTGGACACAACTGAAGCGACTTAGCAGCAGCAGCAGCACACTGATCCTAGTACAGGATGAGCCACAGTCTGTATATTCAATTTGTTGACTGACCAGGGAACAGAGTGATCAAGATTGTTTTTAAGGTTTTGGTATTGACTAATGATTCTTCTATGGGCTTCTCGGTGGCTCAGTTAGTAAAGAATCTGCCAGCAGTGTGAGAGACCTGGGTTCAATCCCTGGGTCAGAAAGATTCCCTGGAGAAGGAACTGACAACCTACTCCAGTATTCTTGCCTGGAGAATCCCCTGGACAGAGGAGCGTGGTGAGCGAGAGTCCATGCAGTTGCAGAGTTGGACACCACTGAGTGACTGAGCACACACAATGATTCTTCCATAGACGATTTCCCTGTGTATCACTTTAAAGAGCAAGAATAAGTTTAATCACACTAAAAATGAACTCAGGACTCTCAACCCTCCACTGTTCTGTCTAACCCATCATGCTGCATTCCATCGTATTTTAATATATTACTTCCTTTAAAAAATAAAAAGTCAATTTAAGGAAAACTCACACATACCAGAGTGTAAACTTGCACCGGTGAAAGAGTTCAAGTCGTCTTTGCTTTGGTGCATAAAGCACAAATATATGCTTTGATGTTAAGAAAGTTGCCCTAATGACTGGCAATTATGGATAACTATCCTTTGATAGTAAATTGTCCACATGGTATTCTCATATTGTTGGGGCCAAATGCCTTCATGACTCCCACATTTCATGAAAACCAGGTTGCAGCCAGCCAGAGTTGTGGGGTTAAGGCAAGAGGAGGTTCTTCTTTTGAATTCCCGAATAATACAAAATGAAGGAAAGTACATTATTTTCTTGCTTTGCCTCCAATTTAAAATAATACTGTCTGAAAATTCAGCATCACATAGAAAGCAAGGAAGTAATAATAGAATTGTATCCTGGACTGATAGAGAATTATTTTTTCCAAATTTTCTTAATATTATGATGTCTTTTAAAAAGGTATTATAGTAAAATGATACAGTTATTTAGCCATTCAAATGTGAAAGTGTTAGTCGTTCAGTAGTGTCTGACTCTGTGACCCAGGACTGTAGCCTGCTAGGCTCCTCTGTCCATGAAACTCTCCAGGCAAGAATACTGGAGTGGGTTGCCATTCCCTTCTCCAGGGGATCTTCCCGATCCAGGGATTGAAGCCAGGTCTCTCACATTCCAGACAGATTCTCTATCATCTGAGCCACTAGGAAGCCCTATTTAACCCTTTATCCCTGTTTAATTAGACTATTGTCCTCATTGTCTTCCAAAGCACATCAACCTTGTATTTTCCATCAAACCTCTCCTCCTCTCTTCTTTCTTTTCCTGTAGGTTCAGTAATAAACTCGCTTTTCCTGGGTCGGGAAGATCTGCTGGAGAAGGGATAGGCTACCAGCTCCAGTATTCTTGGGCTTTTCTTGTGGCCCAGCTGGTAAAGAATCCACATGCAATGCAGGAGACCTGGGTTTGATCCCTGGGTTGGGAAGTTTCCCTGGAGAAGGGAAAGGCTACCCACTCCTGTATTCTGGCCTGGAAAATTCAATGGACTGTACGGGGTTCCAAAGAGTTGGACACGACTGAGCGACTTTCACTTTTTTTTTTCTTTTTAGCTTGACTAGCTTGTACTTAAAGATTGCATCATTTTCCCTTCCTCTTAAAAATCTGTCAAGTATATTTCACACAAAATATCCAGAAAGAGAAAGTTATACATATATATTTACTTACTTTAAAGTTCTTTTTGTGTCTAAGGTCATAGGGATAAAACTAAGTCTGTAAAAATGATAAATTATACTAACCTCTATTGAGAGAGTTCATTCAACTTCCAAAGTGCTCAACTTGTTTCCAGGGAGTAATTTAATTTATATTCTGGTAGTATCCGACTGAATTAAAATGAGAGAGAGAGGGATTGTAGAGAGCAGTAAAAAGACACCTGTCTGGATACATGTTAATTGTTTCTTTCATCAACTTTTAACATGGATGGATGTACTGTATAGTATGAACTCATTACCTCACTAGGGTTTTCCATATTACACCTGTGGTCATTTTTCCTCCACCTAAAAATAGTTATACTTAAGAAAAATTGACACTATATTTTTTCCTTTTTGCTTTCTTTGCTTTTGCTTTACAATCTCTTCCACCCAAACTTGAGTCTTCTGGAAATCTGACCATCTCTCTATTCTGCCCCACTCTCATAATTTTTGGCATAAGGTTCGACAATTTGTCTTCTAATTTTCATTTTCCTACATTTATCCTATCTCCATGCTCTTTCACTACCAGTTCCCAATGTTTAAATAATTGATCATTGATATCAGTGTATGTTAAGTCACATCTAATGTGGCAACTGCATTATCTCTCTTTTACACAGTTAATTTAATAAGATTTTATAATTGTTATCCACATGGTTAATTATTTCAGGTATCTCAAAGACCAGCTTTGAACTTTTAGGTGAGTTCAAATTTGTAGTATTCTAGGCCAAAATTCTACTCTGATAAAGTTTATGTGTCAGTTAAGGGTCACCAGAGACCCAAAGCTAGTAAGAAATAGATTAGATAGAAATAGATAGAAAGAGAGATAGAGAGAGAGAGAGATTTATTGGATTGGCCAAAAAGTTTGCTTGGGTTTTTCTGTTAACATCTTACAGATCTGAACAAATCTTTGGTCAACCCAATACTATATGAAATAGTCTTACAAAAATGTGGAGACTAGCTAAGCAGGCCTGTTATCTGTAGGGCAGGCAGTCAGGAAGGTCAGATGGTGAGGACGTTAGAACTCCACAAGGTGAAGCTTGGATCTCATGGATGGGCAGCCAAGAAAGGAAGATTTCAACAGGATAAAGTCCCAGGAGCATGAGCAGAAATCTGGATTTATGAAAAATCTAAGCCCTCTTTCAACGGATCTCGCTTTCTTTGAACACTGTGGTCCAGTGTTGAGGAAGCCATGAGAGACGGGATAAATGTGGGAGAATAAAAATTGGAAAACAGACTATGAAAGATTGGGTCAAAAATTGTAATAAGAGAAGGTGAAAGTGAAGAAATTATTAAGTTGTCAGGCCCACTTATAGCTAATTTAAGGTCAGTTGATCAGGGGCTTTTGATTACATCTACAAAATTCCTTCATAGCAGCTCATAGGTTAGTGTTCAGTGTGTAATTGAATAACTGCATGTACAATTTGAAAAGTGTCTGCTGCTTCCCCTCTGTCCTCCAACTCTACTGAGAGAATATCCCTCTTAACCCACTCTAACTGGGAACCTTCCAGAAAGGGAAGTCTGGGACTGAAGTCCAGCTGCACCAGGTGAACACCTCACAAATCTATCTTCCTAGAGACTTCTAGGAAGGTAGAAGTCTTCGAAGGTTCGACCAGATGTTGCTCTGTAGTGCTTTAATTCCCAACAAACAAGTGCTCATAAAGGGTGCTGAAAAATAATGACCATAACTAATTTTAGCTAATGTTTATTGAATGAACACTTATTGTGCTAGGTATTGTTAATGCATGTACATATATAGACTCTATCTCCCTAGAACCCCGTTTTGTTTTTGTTTTTGACTGTGCAGCATGTGGTATCTTTGCTCCCCAACCAGGGTTTGATTCCATGCCCCCTGCATTCGAAGGGCACAGTCTTAACCACTGGACCAGCAGAGAAGTTCCCCTAACAGCTTTATTAGGCAAGATTCTACTTTAATCCAATATTCAGGTGACAGGACCAGTTTTTGAACATAGAGAATTGAGCCCCAGAGCCTATAAGCTTTGCCACCATGCTAGGCTTAACCATTACCAAAGCCTGGATTTTTAAATTTTATCACAAAAATTTTAAATGTCCTAACTCAACTAAAATTCTTCAGACTCAAATGATAAATCCACTTATTTCCTATCTAATAAGACAGCAGTTAGGATAAGAGTGTATCTTTACTTTTCTACTAAATGCTTGTACTTTTTTGTTTTCAAACTATGGATTTACATTTTGTCACCTATCTGGGAGTGGAGAGTCCATTTAGTTAAGGAAATGCTTCCTGCAGGACTAGGACAGAGCTGTCGCATTTCCAGTCTCCAAGTGCACACACTCTCCCCTGAGTAAGACCTGGTTTCCTGCAGGATGTAGAGCACTTTATATTACACACAGTTCATCCCAGCAAAGCCAGATGCAAACATGTAATGAAGGATGAAGGAGGCATCAATAAACTGAAGGATTTTAGTGAAACCACTTACTGTAAGTGGGACAGACTTGGATGGGGTGGTCGACAGTGTAAAGTACTCTGAAAAATCACCAGCTCCCACTGTTTTATCTCACTCACGCTGGAGTTATTCCTAAAATGAAAGTAGTTGGTGAGGCCAAGGATTTCCTTCCATAAGGCTAGTGGCTATTAAGGAATTGAAAGATGGGGGTGTCATTAGGCAGAGACTTAAGGGGGGGATCAGTCCAATCACTCTATATCATGTTACCAGGATATACAAAGATTACTCTAATCCTTAGCACATCAATTAACAACGAACCTGTCTTTTTTTTTTTCCCTGTATTTTTTTTTTTTCATGGAAGCAATATTCACAGCTGATGTCTGAGCTCTTAGACAGTAAAAAGCTTGCCATAAAACAAGAGATGTTGGGGGCTTCTTATGGAATAATGGAAAAATGGAAATTAATGTCAAAATGATGTCATGGCTTCAAAACATTGTTGGTACAAGTGCCTGACAGGCATCCTTGACACACTCTGTAATGACATAGTAAGAAAGCAAAAATAATGTGACAATGGCTTTCTATAGGACTTATGAAGAATGACTGGATGGGGGCTGCACTCCATAGGCTGATCTCAAGGAGAAGATGCATTTCCTCCGTAAGACATCAATATTTATGAGGTTTATTGATTATCTTGTCATGCTTAAAATATGTGCTTAACAGTATATTTAAGGGTCAATGGGAGTCACAGAGACACATATGAGAGAGCAGCAGCATCTACCAGCAGGACAGGAGGGAAATTGTGACATCTTTTGTCAGTTCTTACTGGTTCAAGCAAATTGTAGTTCTCACTCTAAGAAAATAAATCATTACAAATTTAAAATAATTCTCACAGGGAAAGTAACAGGTCAACAGCATTTTGTAGGCAAGGTTAAAAATATTTTAAAAAACCAACAATAATATTAATCTTGGATAAACTCTTCCAATAATCTTCCTTAAGAGTATTATTAGGGAGTGTCCTGCTTATTTGCCATTTATTCACTGTGTGAATCATCAAATCACAATAGCTGGAGAAAAAGCAGTCATCTCCTCAGAGATACTTGGTATCATAGAGCTAGTTTGTGGTAGAATGGGTGCTGATACTTTGAATAACAAGGATGGAGTCATTTCCTTCATGCCAGCTTAAATCACTTAGCCCTGCATTTGGCTGCAAGCACTGTATAGTGTACCAAGAAGCCCAGAAATAGGCAGTTCTAAGCAGATTTACAGATCATCAATGCCTTGGAAGATCCAGGGCCCTTCCAGCTCTCCCATCATCTTTCTATGTTTCAGGGAAGAAAGGAGGAAAAAAGAAAATGAGCTTAACAGATGTCAGCTCTTTGTCAGATCTCAATCATATGGCCTCCCCTAGTTTTAACCAACAATTTTAAGATTCAGACAATGGGGAAGAAGAGGGACTGAAAATGAAAGTTGAGGCCCCCAACCAAAAATGTCTGCCTTCCCACCTCCTATAAACTGAATTGTGTTTCCCAAAAGTTATATGTTGAAGCCTTAATCCCCTGGTTTCTGTATTGAAGATAGTGCCCCTAAGGTGAGGATTAAGATTAAATAAAACCTTAGGGTGGAGCCTGGACTTGATAGAACTAGTGTCCTTGTAAGAAAAGGAAGAGATCTTAGAGCTCTTGCTTCACCGTGAGAGGCAACTGTTTGCAAACCTGGCAGATGGTCCTCACCAGAGGACAAAGTCTATCAGAACCTTCATCTTGGGCTTTCCAGTTTCCAGAAACATGGGAAAATACATTCCTGTATTTTAAGCCACATAGTCTATGATACTTTGTCATGGCAGCCTGAATGGACTAATACACCAGCACACACAGATATGCACATTCACTCATTCATTTAACAAGCGCTGAGGATATCCACAATGTTGCAGTCACTGAGATACATGCACGAATTGAAATGAACATGGCACAGGTCTGTCCAGTAGGCAGGTGGCAAGACAAACAATCAACAATAACAACTGTGTGATAATTGCCCTCATAGGGAATCACATATTGTTACTGAAATACAAAGGGAGTAAACAAGGTTTTAACCTAACATCCCAGCAGCACAGCCTCAAAGCAGATGTTTAAGAGAGGTTGATCTCTAAGTAGTCTAATTACTTAACCTCTCTAAACTTCAACTGTGAAAACGAAGATAAAAACCAAATCAACTGCATAAATTTCTTGTGTTAATTTAATGAGACAAACCTTATAAATGAAATGAAGAGATACACCACAGTATCTGACCTATGCTAAGCATTAAAAATCATTATAATCACATCAACTGTATCAAAGGTTACCATACTTTTTCTGTAAGGGACTTAATAATAAATTTAATAAACACTGCAGGCCGTATTGTGTCTGTTTCAATCTGCCACAACAGTGTGAAGTTAGCCATGACAATATGACAATACATAAATAAATTAGGATGCTGCTTCCCAATGAAGGGCTTCCCAGCTGGTCAAGAATCCGCCTGCCGATGAAGGAATGCAGGAGATTAGGGTTCAATCCCTGAGTCGGGAAGATGCCCTGGAGAATAAAATGGCTACCCACTCTAGTATTCTTGCCTGGGAAACCCCATGGACAGAGGAACCTGGCAGGCTACTGTCTATGGGGTTGCAAAAGAGTCAGACACAACTAAGTAACTGCACATGCAAGAATTTCAACAAAACTTTATTTACAAAGACAGGTGATGGTCCAGATTTGACACATATCCTCACAGATGAAGTGAAGTGAAAGTTGCTGATTTGTGTCCCATTCTTTGTGACCTCAGGGACTATACAGTCCATGGAATTCTCCAGGCCAGAATACTGGAATGGGGAGCCTTTCCCTTCTCCAGGGGATCTTCCCAAACCAGGGGCTGAACCCAGATCTCCCTCACTGCAGGCAGATTCTTTACCAGCTGAGCCACAAGGGAAGCATTATCACAGATACATAGCTGCAAGTATTTTTAGGCATTATTTTGAAAGATGACTTTTTGTTTGCCTTAGAAATATTTACCTTTGATCATCAACAAAGTGAAAGACAATCTACTGAATGGGAGAAAATATTTGCAAGTCATGTGTATTACAAGGTGTTAATATCCAAAATGTATAAAAACTCATACAACTTAATAGCAAAAAAAAAAAAAATCAGACAAACAATCCAATTTAAAAATTAGCAGAAGATTTGAATAGGCATTTTATCAAAAAAGATATATAGATAACAAATAACTACATGAAAAGATGCTCAACATCACTAATCATCAAGGAAAGGCAAATCAAAACCACAATGAGATGTCACTTCACACCTGTTTTGAATGGCTATCATCCAAAAGATAAGAAAGAACAAGTGTTGGTGAGGATGTGGAGAAAAGAGAATCCATGTGCCCTGTTGGTAGGAAGGTAAGTTGGTGCAGCACTACAGGGAAAAGTATGAAGTTTTCTCAAAAGTTTAAAACTAGAGCTCCCATGTTTCAGGAGTTCCACTTCTGAGTGTTTATCTAAAGAAAATAAAAAAAAAAACTAATTTGAAAAGATATATATACTCCCCTGTTTCTTCCATCATTATTTACAATAGCCAAGACATGGGAACAACCTAAGTGTTCATCCGTGGATGAAGGAATAAGGAAGAGGTAATATACAATGAAATATTATTTAATGGTTAAAAAAGTAAATCTTATTATTTATGACCGCATGGATGGATCTTGAAGGCATTATGCTAAGTGAAATAAGGCAGATAGAAAAAGATAAATGTCATATGATCTGACTTGTATGTGGAATCAAAACAAAAACAAAAAAAATGAAAACAAAACCAAGCTTACGGATACAGAGAGCAGACTGATGGTTGCCTAAGATGAGGGGGTTGGGAGTGGGAAAAATGGGTGAAGGAGATCAAAAGTTCCTAAAAAGAGAAAGAAGGAAATGTGCATTTACTTTATTTTTATTTTATTTTATTTTATTTTAAAACTTTACATAATTATATTAGTTTTGCCAAATATCAAAATGAATCCATCACAGGTATACATGTGTCATATGAGTAGTGGGGGCATACACGTGGGCCACAGCTGAGGACCCTGAATCCCTCAAATGTTTTCTCTTCTAGATTTATATCTCAGGATAAGCAAGGAGTTAGCAGCAAACCACAATGTGAAGTGAGCCTGGCTTTCTTGCAGTTACAGTTTTGTGTTTGCACTTAGGAAAAAAAAAAAAACCCTAATCCCTGCCTCAAAAGCTTAAGAACTAGAGGGCTGGCGATGGAACAGGGGGCTTAAAATAGGATAATATGGGGGAGACTTCCTGGTGGTCCAGTGTCTTAGATTCTGCACTCCAAATGCCAGGGCCCCATTTTGATCCCTGGTCTGGGAACTAGATCCCACATGCCCCATTGAAGATCAAAGATCCTACCAAATAAGTAAATAAATAAATATTTTTTAAAATGTATGAGTACTCCCTCAATCACCACTTAATCCAAGCACGGTTAGTTGTATATGGTTCATTCTTAAAATATATTTTAAAAAAAGGTAATTTTCACTAAGTTTGTTCTGAGTGCCAGACCCTAAACTATGTACTCTGGAAACAAGAGAAAGATGTTAACTCCAGCCCTCAAGAAGCTTCCAACATGTTGTGGGTTCAGAGGGCCATAGGAATTGTTCTCTAATAACACAGCAAATGTTTTGTCTGGTTTCTTGAGAAATCATTGAAACTTTCCTCAAGAGTACCTGGATAAAAGCAGTGACTATTTCACTACTCCCTTTGATGACAAAGGTTGAAGGCAGCTTTTAGGGATGGGCTGTAATTTCATCATAATTCAAATGGTGTCTGTTCAATTTTCAATTTCATAATTCCATAGTCCCTTCCCTTCAGTTAGCAAAATCAGTCACTGGGGAGCCAGGACTGACAACTGGAAGTTTCCAACTTGTATGAGCCATTTTTTTTTTTTTTTTCCAGAGAGGAACCTTGACATTCTCTTCTCATAAGTTTTAAATTTTCTCCTCCAACTCCCTCACCAAAGTTTTTTTTTTTTTAAAGAACTAAAGAATTGTGGACAAAGTAAAATTGTTGGGAGAGACCTTAAGGTAGAGCATTATTATCTTGAGAGACAAGAAGCCTGGGGATTCATTTTGCTTTCTTTTATATAGAAATAAAACACCAGCACTAAGCTTGTCTTCACAGGCAGCCCAGATGCTCCTCTCTCTTTCCTTTTGATGTATATTTGGGTATGAAAGCTTTATTTTCTTTGTTCCAGTGATTGAGGGAGTTTGGTCCTTTCAGTATAAAGCATCTACTTTCATTTCCTTTATTGAAACGGATATTTATGCTACAGAGAATTGTCCATATTTGTCTGTGGGTCCTCCTTTCTCTACTCACATATCTCCTGGTTATATCTTTTTTTTTTTTTCTTTCTTTTACCAGAAATCCACATGGCACGCTTCCAGTTGTGTTTATCCACTCCAGCTAATTGACAGTCACGTAAGTGAAGTAATGTGAGGTATTATTGAAAGAGATTTGTTTGCCTCTTTAATTAAGCAGTTGTTCACAGGTGCATACAGTTACAACAAAATTAATTGATAGCTTTATATCACACTTCTTGAGCCCACTACTATTTGATGTTTGCAAACACAACTATTAGATTTGTCTTATCTTGTATGTAGGGAGTCTTTCTCATTTTCTTCCAACAGAGGTTAGGACAGTTTGCCCTGAATGCTAGAAAAATCTACCGAAGCTGCAAAGATAATTTGACTAAGAAGGAAACAAAGTGAAATATTTATTTCTGGAACATTTTATCACTGCTGAGCAGTACAATAGAAGTCGTTTAGGTTTCTGTATATATTGCCATTTTCCTGCATGTCAAAGATCACTGCTACCCAAACTAAGTAGCTTCCTGCGAAGACTCAGTGTTTATCTTTCAACGATACTGTGGAGTTACACTCACTTACAGCAGGCAACTAGTATTTCCTGGGATTAGATTTTATTAGCAGTCATTTTTCACTCTTTCCTACAGTGTATCTGAGTACCAGCAAGGCGCAGTCCCCTCCTCAGTTCATAGTGGGGCTTCCCCCCAAGGAGATATATAAACAGATGTGCTGTCATTATGTCGCCCACTTGCTAGAAGGAACACGGGTTGCTGAGTGGGGAGGTACCTCATTTTCAGTGTTCCTTTTATAGGCAGCTTGGTAGAAGAATTAAAATGCAGCCTCTGAGTGAAACTTTCTGAATTTGAGCCTTTTCTGTTATTTATTACCTGTGTGTTGTGAACTTCTCTGTTCTTCCGTTTACTTCTGAGTGAATGGTGATAATAAGTAAGTATTCATAGAACTGTGACAATAAAGTGTGCTAATGCAGTTAAATCTTAGAATGGCAAATTCAAAATAAATTACAGCTACCATTACAAAAATAAAATAAATTACAGCTACTATCGGTAAAGTATTGGACTTGAGCAGTTTATATAAACTCTTTCAGCCTCAATTTTCTCATTGGAACTCTAGATATGAATACCAATTTGTTAAGTGTATAAAATGCTATGTGTGGATGTGTGCTAAGTTGCTTCAGTCCTATCTGACTCTTCGTGACCTGATAGACTATAGCCCATCAGGCTCCTCTGTCCATGGGATTCTCCAGGCAAAAATACTGGAGTGCGTTGCCATGCCCTCCTCCTGGGGATATTCCCTACCCAGGGATTGAACCCACGTATCTTATGTTTCCTGCATTGTCAGATGGGATCTTTACCACTAGCACCAACTGGGAAGCCCATAAATGCTATCAGCACGATGCATGTTAATAACTGTTACTACGCTAAAGATTCCTCAATAGTCAGACTCGTATACATGATGTTTTCCAGAATATAGAATGCATTTTTTAAAATTTTTACTAAAATTGATTTGATTTACAATGTTGTATTAATTTCAAATGTATCGCAAAGGGATTCAGTTTTGTATATACCTTTTTAGGTTCTTTTCCATTATAGGTTATCATAAGATATTGAGTACAGTT
The DNA here is from genome assembly GCF_029378745.1 of Bos indicus. Lineage (NCBI taxonomy): Eukaryota > Metazoa > Chordata > Mammalia > Artiodactyla > Bovidae > Bos > Bos indicus. Next base: position 46,550,226 of record NC_091771.1, read on the forward strand.
CCCTATGCTATACAGCAGGTCCTTGTTAGTTATCTGTTTTATATGTAGTGGTATGTACACTTTCATTTCAAACTCCTAATTTATGTCTTCCCTTTCCCTCTTTGGTAAATTTGTTTTCTATATGTCTGTGAACCTATTTCTCTTTTGCAAACAAGTTAGTTTGTATCATTTTTTTAGATCGCAAATGCAAGCCATATAAGTATTTATTGTTCTTTGACTTATTTCACTTAGTATGATAATCTCTAGGTCATTCATTCTGCTGCAAATGCACAGCACCTACTTTTAACAATATTGTTGACTTACAGTCATGTGTCTCATTGTATTCTTTCTATCCTCATCTGCTTTACTGTCTGTGGATTACTTCAGTGGTGAAACAGGTAAAACAAAAAACTCACCGAGTGGGTGACTCCATTCTGAAATGTTTAATAGCCCCAAAGTCCCTCTTTACTAGCAAATTATATGTCTTCATGCCACTTAGAAATTTTAACACTTAAGTAGAAAAATCCAGAGAAGACCAAATTAAAATATATATTTAACTCTTAGGAGAAATTCCACTAGCACACTTGAATTAGTGACAGATTGGATTAGATGGCATTAACAGATCCTCACTTAGACAAGAGCAGAATGTTAAGGGAATATTATGCCAAATATAAATTAGATTAGATGAAGGGGACTTGTTTATTAATCCTCTAGGTGAAGGATTTAACTCTGACCACTGTAGCTAGGTGAATGCCTAGTAGTGGATTTGAATGGAGGGTAGTTATTTAGTGTGCATACACCAAGAAGCACATGTAGACAAAGATCAGCATAAAATCATATTTGAGATGAAAACACAAAAGATCATACTTAAGACACTAAATCTGTCATCAGGTCGAAGGAGTAGATTTAGGGTCTGGAGTGGAAGATGAAATCTAAAAGGTCAGGAACTAGATAAATTCAGGAGTGGAGTTAGAGACAAGTAACAGGGCAAGAACAAGGCAAGAAGCCGTAAGTAAACCTTTGGCTGAGAACAAGCCTGGATGATACACCTAGCTCTCTCTCAGTGCTGTCTGCAGGGTGCTTGGATGGGTCTGACTGAGTAAAAGACACAGTGTGTTCGTACACGCATAAAAGTCATAAATATTTTGCTTTTGTAAATTTTGCACTCAGTACAAGTTAAATTTTCCTTCTTAATTTTGGCTCTAGATTTGTGAATTAATGAGACAGAATGAGAGGCTTAAAGGGGTTGAAGAAAGTAACGCACCTGTTACTGTGTTTATAAGCACAGATTAAGCAAAACATGGAACTTCTTTACTTAACTTTTTTACTTAAAAAATGCCAAATCTGATGCTGAGCAAATCTAGATATTGGCCTGCAGGGAACAGGACCTGGGTACCATTTGAATTAGTGTCATTTAGAACCAGACAATGCTTAGTTGTATATATACCTTCTATCCTTACCATCTAGGAAAGTGAAGTCACTCAGTCGTGTCCAACTCTTTGCAACCCCATGAACTGTAGCCTATCAGGCTCCTCCATCTGTGGGATTTTCCAGGCAAGAGTGCTGGAGTGGATTGCCATTTCCTTCTCCAGGGGATCTTCCTGACCCAGGAATCGAATCCGGGTCTCCCGCATTGCAGGCAGACGCTTTACCGTCTGAGCCACCAGGGAAGCCTCTCCCTTATCATCTAAGTTCTACCCAAATATAGGACTCCCAGCTCCTCCACACACAGGCAGTAATATTTCCCACTTCCACCCCCCTATTTCAATATGCTCTTCTTTACTTGTACTTATTATTACAGCATTTCACTGTTACCTCTGCAAATCACCTATATCTTAAACATCTTTTCTTAAAATACCTTTTCATCTTCTTGTGCATGATACTTGCCCATTTTATGCATTTACATCCCTCTCATTTTCCTTGTGTGGACTTGCCATGCACTCAGCAACCAATGATGGTCTTCAATCACTGAGACAGTTAACTCATCCTATTCTCTTTCACTCTGACTACTAGTATCATCTTAAGCAATTTCAGTTTCATGCATAACAAAGCTAAGACTACAGCCTCAGTCTTGAGCCTCTAAAGATCTTCAGCTCCACTCCTTGTCAATAACTCAACCCTGTGGTCATGTTTTATTTCACATACATTATGAAAATATCTTATTTAAAATGTTGCATCCTTAAACATTATCAGATTACTACAACACACAGAATAGGACAAAATAGCAGATGAGGGAAGGAAATCAAAAAGCAAATGAGATAAAAATAAAATAAAGCCAGTAGCAAGGTTAGTATACAAGAGTATATATCAAAAATTCTAGTTGCTAAAGGTGAGCTGATTCCCAAAATAAGGAAATTTGATCATAGTTCCTGTAAGGGAAACAGTATTGTTTGATCTCCTTTCTGTGTGATAAAAGTATCCTCAATATCCCTAGTGTTAGCCCTGCTAATGATTGTTGTTTCTTATTATGTTTTTATTATGTCCCCTAATGATATCAATGCCCTTCTCCTGAGAAAATGCAGTGAAAGCAATCATTATGGTCCCAAAACAATGTATTCTAAATATGCAACTGGATTGACCCCAGAATAAAATTTAGAATATCTACAATAAACTGTGGATCATATATCTTTCATGAATATTGTTTCTTGAAATGAATCCTTGAGAAGATTTTGACACTAGCAAGTTCAAGGTTAATATTGTTTGGGAAAAAAAGGAAAATATGAGAACTCTGTGTTGAAATTTTAAAGTGGTGTTATATGCTTGACACTTGACTAACAGAGGAGAGGCTTGAAATATATTTACTTTACTTGGAGGTGGGTCAAAGGAGTGACCATGAGAAAAGTTTAGATTTTTCTCAAAAATGTTTTCTCTTTATGCCTCAAAAATAGACTTACAGTCCAGATAATTTCCAAGGTGGTAGTTACTAATTCCCCCACCCCTATGCCTCCCATCATGGCCATAAAACATCTCACACAAAGTATCTATAAAACATATCTCATTTTAAACAATGTAATTCCTGGTGAACCTTAGAGGTAGATTAATTGGCAAAATGTATCCATAGATAACTGAATGATTTGACCTATTACATAGAAGTGTTGGCTAGAAGCCATTTACCGCTGGAGGACATCTGCCAAAACTTATGATTTGAGTTTGGAATAGTTGATCCTGTGCCACTATTTCTGACAATAATTAAAAGGCAGGATCAATTATATGCTGAGGTCATTTCTAGTACATGACAATCAAACCATTCCATCAACATAGAAGAGAGTACTTGTTCCCCTATTCTAAGTACCGGGATGGCATGTAGATATCTCAGCCCAAATCAGATTCAAGTCACTAAAATACAAACAGCAGAATCTGAAACATGTTCTTGCTTTTGTCTCATTTGAAATGAATTTTCTTGTCTCTCGAGAGAACATACCTGCAGACTTTGTCACTCAGTCAGTTCAGTCGTGTCCATCTCTTTGCGACCCCATGAATCGCAGCATGCCAGGCCTCCCTGTCCATCACCAACTCCCAGAGTTCACTCAGACTCACGTCCATCGAGTCAGTGATGCCATCCAGCCATCTCATCCTCTGTCGGCCCCTTCTCCACCTTCCCCCAATTCCTCCCAGCATCAGAGTCTTTTCCAATGAGTCAACTCTTCGCATGAGGTGGCCAAAGTGACTTTGTCACTAGGGGGATATTAAGATGAAAATTTTGGGTAAGCAGTAAACCATGAACAGTTCCTCTACCGTGAGCTGCCATATAGCTTCACTTGTTCACTAACTCCAAAACTGAAGAAAGATGCATAAAAGCTGCAGATCTTTTTAGGTCACCCTAGTCCTCTACATTCCAAACTACAAAAATTCTCAGTGCTACCACAACTGTATGACAATAAGAGTGTTTTGCAAAGCATCTGGCACACAGTTGGTGCTCAATCTTGCTTTGTTGATTTAAAAAATGGGTTCTTTGTTAAATTGTGGATTACTGAGTCTGAAATTTATTCTTATAGAGACTGTTATCTTGAGAAACTCAGATTTGTAATTTATCAAGGAGAATAGTGGAACAAAATTGAGAAATAATTTAATTAAAGCTTTATAATTTTTTCAGAAGAATGGTAAATAATAGTCCTTTAAATTATAGGACAGATTATGCATTAGGTCTAGCCCCTAGAGATCTTAGCCACAGGGTGAAAAAGGCAGATAAAGGGTCTAGGATGAGGACCTATCAGTGAAAGTGTATCTTTAATAATTCTAAAGGTAAGAATTTTGTCAATAAATCTTAACATTTTTTCTATTTTTTTAATTGAAGGATAATTGCTTTACAGAATTTTGTTGTTTTTTGTCAAACCTCACCATGAATCAGCCATAGGTATACATATATCCCGTCCCTCTTTAACCTCCCTCCCATGCCCTCCCCATCCCACCCCTCTAGGTTGATACAGAGCCCCTGTTTGAGTTTCCTGAGACATACAGCAAATTCCCATTGGCTGTCTATTTTACACATGGTAATGTAAGTTTCCATGTTACTCTCTGCATCCATCTTACCCATTCCTTTCCTCTCCCCATGTCCGTAATTCTGTCCTCTATGTCTGTTTCTCCATAGCTGCACTGCAAATAAATTTTTCAGTATCATCTTTCTAGATTCCATATATATGCATTAGCATTCGATATTTATCTTTCTCTTTCTGACTTACTTCACTCTGTATAATGGGCTCGAAGTTTCATTCACCTCATTAGAACTGACTCAAATGCATTCCTTTTAATGGCTGAGTAGTATTCCATTGTGTAAATGTACCATAACTTCTTTATCTATTCATCTGTTGATGGACATCTAGGTTGCTTCCATGTTCTAGCTGTTGTAAATAGTGCTGCAATGAACAGTGGGATACATATGTCTTTTTCAATTTTGGTTTCTTCAGGGTATATGCCTAGGAGTCTGGGATTGCTGGGTCCTTTTTTGGTTTTATTTCTAGTTTTTTAAGGAATCTCCATACCACCTTCCACGGTGGTTGTATTAATTTACATTCCCAACAGCAGTGCAAGAGGGCTGCCTTTTCTCCATACCCTCCCCAGCATTTATTGTTTATAGACTTTTTGATGAGGGCCATTCTGACTGGTGTGAGGTGATACCTCATTGTAGTTTTGATTTGCATTTCTCTAACAATGAGCAATGTTGAGCATCTTTTCATGTGTTTGTTAGGCATCTGCATGTTTTATTTGGAGAAATGTCTGTTTAGGTCTTTTTCCCACTTTTTGATTGGGTTGTTTGTTTTCTGGTATTGAGTCATATGAGCTGCTTGTATATTTTGGAAATTAATCCTTTGTCAGTTGTTTCATTTGCTATTATTTTCTCCCATTCTGAGGGTTGTCTTTTCACCTTGCTTATAGTTTCCTTTGCTGTGCAAAAGCTTTTAAATTTAATCAGGTCCAACTTGTTTACTTTCGTTTTTATTTCTGTAACTCTAGGAGGTGGGTCACAGAGATCTTTCTTTGATTTATGTCAAGTGTTCTGCCTATGTTTTCCTCTAAGAATTTTATAGTTTTTGGTCTTACATTTAGGTCTTTAATCTATTTTGATTTTTATCTTTGTGTATGGTGTTAGGAAGTGTTCTAAACTCATTCTTTTGCATGTAACTGTCCAGTACTCTTGCCTGGAAACATCCCATGGATGGAGGAGCCTGGTAGGCTGCAGTCCATGGGGTCATGAAGAGTCAAACACAACTGAGCGACTTCACTTTCACTTTTCACTTTCATGCATTGGAGAAGGAAATGGCAACCCACTCCAGTGTTCTTGCCTGGAGAATCCCAAGGACGACGGAGACTGGTGGGCTGCTGTCTATGGGGTCGCACAGAGTCGGACACAACTGAAGTGACTTAGCAGCAGCAGCAGCAGTCCAGTTTTCCCAGCACCATTTATTGAAGAGGCTGTCTTTGCCCAATTGTATATTCTTGTCTCCTTTGTCAAAAATAAGGTACACATCATGGGTTTATTTCTGGGCTTTCTGTCTTGTTCTATTGGTCTATATTTCTGTTTTTGTGATGTATCAAACTGTCTTGAAGACTGTAGCTTTGTAGAATAATCTGAAGTCAGGAAGTTTGATTCCTCCATCTCCGTTCTTCTTTCTTGACTGCTCTGTCTACTCAGGGCCTTTTGTGTTTCCACAGAAATTGTGAAATTTTTTGTTCTAGTTCTGTGAAAAATGCCATTGATAATTAGATAGGGATCACATTGAATCTGTAGATTTTCAGTTTGTAGTATAGTCATTTTCACAATATTGATTCTTCCTACCCAGCAATGTGGAATCTCTCTCCATCTGTTTATGTTGTTTTTGATTTCTTTCATCAGTGTCTTATAATTTTCTATATACAGTTCTTTTGTCTCCTTCGGTAAGTTTTTTCCTAGATATTTTATTTTATGTTGTAATGGTGAATGAGATTGATTCCTCAATTTTTCTTTCTGATTTTTCACTGTTAGGGTATAGAAATGCTGGTGTCTCAGACAGTAAAGCGTCTGCCTGCAATGCGAGAGACCCGGGTTTGATCCCTTGGTCAGGAAGATCCCTGGAAAAGGAAATGGCAACCCACTCCAGTATTCTTGCCTGGAAAATCCCATGGATGGAGGAGCCTGGTAGGCTACAGTCCATGGGGTCGCAAAGAGTCGGACACGACTGAACGACTTCACTTTCACTTTCATGTAGGAATGCAAGTGATTTCTGTGTATTGATTTTGCATCCTGTGACTGCTAAATTCACTGATTAGCTCTAGTAATTTTCTGATAGTATCTTTAGGGTTTTCTATGTATAGTATCATGTCATCTGCCAACAGTGAGAGCTTTACCTCTTCTTTTCTGATCTGGATTCCTTTTATTTCTTCTTCTTCTCTGATTGCTATAGCTAGGGCTTCCAAAACTATGTTGAATAATAGTGGTGAAAGTAGACACCTTTGTCTTGTTCCTGATCTTAGGGGAAATGATCTTAGGGGAAATACTTTCAGTTTTTCACCATTGAGAATAATGTTTGCTGTGGGCTTATTATATATGACTTTTACTATGTTGAGGTAGCTTCCTTATATGCACACTTTTTGAAGTGTTTTAACCATATATGGGTTCTGAACTTTGTAAAAGGCTTTTTCTACATCTGTTGAGATTATCATATGGTTTTTATCCTTCAGTTTGTTAATACGGTGTATCACATTGATTTATTTGCATGTATTGAAGAATCCTTGCCTCCCTGAAATAAACCCAATTTGATCATAGTGTATGAGCTTTGTAATGTGTTGTTGAATTCTGTTTGCTAAAATTTTGTTGAGGATTTTTGCATCTGTGTTCATCAGTGATATTGGCCTGTAGTTATCCTTTTTTTGTGTTGTCTTTGTCTGGTTTTGGTAATTTTAACTTAAATTGTGTGTTCAATTAATAAACACCCTGAGTCTAAAAGATAAAGGAATAATGTTCGTATTATTAAGCTAAGTAAATTAGAGATTTTGTTTCTGAGAATTCCGTACATATTACCTTCCTCAACCACATCCACTGGAGTTGTGATGAGTATATGCATTATTCTTCATCTAAATGAACAAGACTAGCTCCTCTAGCAAGGAGTTAATGTACTTAAACTTTCTGGACAAAATCAGAAACTTTTTGCACAACTTAAATTTTGTTAAAATGCAATGACTCTTTTAATGAGTTATGAATTTGTTTTCAGTTCCCTAACCAAGCTTCTTTCTGAGGAATTGCATTACACTGGGAGTAATGCAAGGACTTCCTAAGAGTGAAAGTGCAGATAGTATTAAGGGAATCAATGTCTAGGTCTGCAGTTTCCAAGTATACTTTTTGCTACAACTAATTGGCCTGAAAAATGCCTATGAAGTGGAAGCAACCTAAGTGCCACGGACAGATGAATGGATAAAGAAGATGTCATATGTATAACTCAGGCAAAACTATAATTCAAAAAGATACCTGCACCACTATGTTCATAACAGCACTATTTACAATAGCCAAGACATGGAAACAGCTTAAATATCCATTGGTAGATGAATGGATAAAGAAAACATAATATATATATATATAAGCGTAAGATAATTGCTAGGTTGCTAAATGTTATTATTTCATTCCTTTTAATGGCTGAGTAATTTTCCATTGAATATATATATATATAAGCGTATATATATATTCAATGAAAAATTACTCAGCCATTAAAAGGAATGAAATAATAACATTTAGCAACCTAGCAATTATCATACTAAATGAAGTAGGCCAGAAAGAGAATGACAAATATCATATGATATCATTTGTACATGGATTCTAAACTATGACATGCATGGGTTAGTGCTAAGTTGCTTCAGTGATGTCTGACTCTTTGCAACCCTATGTATTGTAGCCCACCAAGATGCTCTGTCCATGGTATCATTCAGGCAAGAATACTGGCGTGTGTTGCCAAGTCCTCCTCCAGGTGTTCTTCCAGAGCCAGAGATTAAATCTGCGATTCTTATGATCTCCTGAGCTGGCAGTTCGGAGTCTTGACCGCTAGCGCCACCTAGGAATCCCCTAAGGTATGACAGAAATGAACATATCTACAAAACAGAAACAGACTTACAGAGAGAACAGACTTGCAGTTGCCAAAAGCGGTGGTTGGGGAGGGAAGGATCGGGAGTTTGGAATCAGCAGATACAAGCTATTATACATTGGACAGATAAACAACAAGGTCCTACTGTATAGCACAGAGAACCATATTCAGTATCCTGTGACAAACCATAATGGGAAAGAATATAAGACAAGATATACATGTATAATTGAGTCATTTTGCTCTACAGCAGAAATTAACACAACATAAATCAACTATACTTCAAAAACATTTAAAAAACAAATAAGAAGTGATATATATATATATATATATTACACATACATGCACAATGGAATATTACTCAGCCATAAAAGAGAATGAAATAATGCCATTTGTAGCAACATGAACGGACTTAGAGATTATTTTATTGAATTAAGTCAGAGGGAGAAAGACAGATATCTGTGATATCACTTAGATATGAAATCTAAAAAATATTACAAACAAACTTATTTACCAAAGAGAAACTGACTCACCAGACATAGAAAACAAATTTATGGTTATCAAAAAGGAAGTAGGAGGAGGGATAAGTTGGGAGTATGGGATTAACAGCCTCACAATACCAAATATATTTTTTAAATGCCTACAAAGGAGGGCAAGTTCTTCTCTGTCTCTCATTTCCCAGTTCCCCTCAGCTTGCATTGCAAATGTAGGCATATCTCTCATTGGCCTTGATCGTCACTTAAGGTGCATGGTCTGCTGTGTGAAATCTTTTGGGAGCCAAACAAATGGACAATGGGAAGGACTGTAATTGTGTGTGTGCTGCCAGAAAGAAAATGGTCTTAATGAATATTATGAAAACCTTTGCAAGCTAGGGTGTCCAATTCTAGGTTTCAATTCTTGGCCTTGAGTGAAACCTAAGGATGATTCTGGACTATAGTCAGTTGAAAATCATGTGAAGTTTTAGTGATAATAGCTACTGTGTAATTTCTTTTGCAATATACCACAGGAATGTTTTCAAATCAAATAACATTACCAAAGTCAGCTTCATGGGTGTAAAACCCATTGTTCAGTCACACAGTCATGTCCAACTCTTTGTGATCCCATGGACTGCAGCATGCCAGGCCTTCCTGTCCTTCACTGTCTCCTGGAGTTTGCTCAAACTCATGTCCATTGAGTCAATGATACCATCAAATCATCTTATCTTCTGTCACCCCCTTCTCCTCCTTCCCTCAATCTTTTCCAGTATCAGGGTCTTTTCCAGTGAGTTGGCTCTTCACATCAGGTGGCCAAAGTATTGGAGCTTCAGCTTCAGCATCAGTCCTTCCAGTGAATATTCAGGGTTGATTTCCTTTAAGACTGACTGGTTTGATCTCCTTGCAGTCCAAGGGACTCTCAAGAGTCTTCTCCAGTAACACAGTTCGAAAGCATTGATTCTTCTTCCTTATGGTCCAGCTCTCACATCCATCCATGACTACTGGAAAAATTATAACTCTGACTATATAGATCTTTGTGAGTGAAGTGGTGTCTCTGCTTTTTAATATGCTGTCTAGATTGATCATAGCTTTTCTTCCAAGGAGAAAGAGTCTTTTAATTTCATGGCTGCAGTCACCAGCCAGTGATTTTGGAGGCCCAAAAAATAAAGTCTGCCACTGTTTCCATTTTTTCCCCATCTATTTGCCATGAAGTGATGGAACCAGATGCCATGATCTTTGTTTTTTGAATGTTGAGTTTTAAGCCAGCTTTTTCACCCTCCTCTTTCACTTTCATCAAGAGGTTCTTTAGTTCCTCTTCGCTTTCTGCCATTAGTTAAATAAACAAGGTGACAATATTCAACCTTGACATACTCCTTTCCCAATTTGGAACCAGTCTATTGTTTCATCTCCAGTTCTAACTGTTGCTTCTTGGCTTGCATACAGGTTTCTCAGGAGGCAGGTAAGGTGGTCTCGTATTCCCATCTCTTTAAGAATTTTCCACAGTTTGTTGTGAATCATGCAGTCAAAGGCTTTAGTGTAGTCAATGAAGTAGAAGTAGATGGTTTTCAGGAAAAACCCATACAGTAGCACAAGGCTCTATGCTCAGGAGAGTCCCATGTGTGGTTTATTGCTTCTGCCGTTAATGTTTTGAAATTTTTAATAATTTAATCTTTGAACTTGTGTTTTATAAATGACATCTGATGGAAGAATAAAATGTGAAAATAAGTAGAGGAGATACACACACAGTATGTGTGTCTACCATTCCTATGGCCATTTTTCAAATTGTGTTTGTGTTGCCATGGGCACTGGTGAAACTGCAGTGCCTGAGAATGCTGCAAAACAAAACAACTACAGGTAAGTGTGGTACAGGAAAACTGATTAAATGGAGGCCATTGATGGCTCTAAGAGGACACACTTTCCACTTGAATCAGAACTTGCTTCACAAAAAGAAAGAAGGTAATAAAAGGATATTTGGACATTAACAAATGCAAAGGACTAAGGAACCCTATCATATCTACTCCTATTTAAGTTATTTCTCTGTAGTGACCAACTATTTATGCTAAAATTTATAACCAAGAAGGACCCTATGGGACCTGCCAGGATAGTCCTTTCCCCATATCCTCTGCCCTAGCTCCTCTCTGAAGTATTTAGATAATAGTGTTTGATGCAAACTTCCTGAGTTGCTTTTTCAGATGAGAAGCCCCTGCCCCTCCTCAACCAGATGGAGGATCTACTTGATGACCATGAGCACACAGCCTCAGGCCTCTGGAGCCTAAGAACTCCACCCTGCTGCCTCACCACCAGCCAATCAGAGAATTGTGTGCAAGCTGATCCCACACTCTGTGACCATCCCCTCACCCTAACCTGCCCTTTAAGACTACTTTGCCAAAATCCTCTGGGGAACTAAAGGCTTTTCAGGACATGAGCCACCTCATGTCTTTGCATGACCTGGCAATAAACCTTTTTCTTCTTCCAACAGATATTTCAGTTTGTCTGGCCTAATCTTGTGTCGAGCACACAAACTTGCGTTAACAAAATGATGACACTGAAGCAAAGGGAAAGATAGAGCAAGCCAGAGTTTGCTTTTCCTTTCAATCTTTCCTTCTTCCCTGGTAGAGCAAAGGTAGAACAGGGGTATATATCAACACCAAACAGCAAGCAGTAACGGTTGCTAATTTGTATAGTTTTTCCACTACTCTTGTAAGAATAAAATATATAGATATTTATGAGCTACAAAATACAATTTGTATAATTCAGGTGATTCAGCTTACAAGTGAAATGTTTCTATATTTGTATGGAAAATTACCTTTGCATATTATAAAGATGAATGGTAAAAGTCATGCTAATACTTTAGAGTTTCAATGCCTTTACTTAGAATGACATTAAACAGCAAATAAAAAACGTCATGATATATCAAAAGGAAGTCTGGAATAAATGAAAAGCTGTATATTTTTAATAAATTTACCATCATTTTATCCTGCTTTCTGAATAAGGGCCCACATTTTTATTTTGCACTAGGCCCAAAATAATATTTAACTGGTCCTAAACTTTAAGCATCCATTTCCATCTACTTCTTTATGTAGATAAATAAGCAAAGTTCATAATGCTTTTACTCATAAATATGATCAAACCAGTCATTCCTAAAGGAAATCAGTCCTGAGTATTCATGGAAAGGACTGATACTGAAGCCAAAACTTGAATACTTTGGCCACTGGATGTGAAGAGACAACTCACTGGAAAAGACCCTGATGCTAGGAAAGATTGAAGACATGAGGAGAAGGGGACGACTGAGGATGAGATGGTTGGATGGCGTCACGACTCTCAATGGACATGAATTTGAGCAAACTCTGGGAGATAGGGAAGGACAGGGAAGCCTGGTGTGCTGCAGTCCATGGGGTTGCAAAGAGTCAAACATGACTGAGTGACTGAACGACAACAATAAACATTATCATACATGAAATACAATAGTCATCCACAGATAGGAGAAATCACACCATTGGCTCTTTAAGAATTGTATTTTCAATACAAATATTCCTTGTTGTTTTTAGTAATTACCCATCAAATACATAATTTATAATATTTTAGGATTATACCAGAAGTATAATTAATCTAGATTACTATCAAACAATGAGAGCTATGGCCACAATAATTAAGAAGTAATATTAATTTCAATTTATTGACAATTTTGTTGAAGAGAGGCACAATAAAGAGATCAACAAATGACTTTCATTGCTAAAATACTTGAATTACTTCACTCTTATGGAACAGTTAACATCACAGAAAAGTAACAAACATTTCCAATTCCCCAGCTTCTGTGGGTCAGGTATCAGGTATGACTTAGCCAGGTGCTTCTGGCTCCTTGTCTGTCCCAAAGCTGCAATCAATGTGTCAGAAGTTTCACCACCTGCTAAGATTCTGTTTGGGGAAGAGGCAAGTCTAAGCTCACTTGTGGGAGTTGGTTCCTCTGGGGCTATTGCATGGAGGGCCTCAGTTGGTTGTTGGAAGGAGGCCTCCCTTACTTCCCTGCTGCTTGAGAGGCAATTGCTTCCATGATATACACACACACATTCTTTTTCATATTCTTTCCTATTATGGAAACCATAGGCCTTTTGTGATCAAACATCAGAAGTGCAGTCAATCAACTTTGCTGCACTCTGTTCATCAGATGTGAGTTCCTAGCTCCACCCACACTTGAAGGAGGAGGGTTATACAGTGTCTGAAAATCAGGAGGTGGGATGACTGAGCTTCTTCAGCCTTAGTGGTTGCCGAAGAAGCTGAAGTTGAATGGTTCTATGAAGACCTACAAGAACTTCTAGAAGTAATACCCAAAATACATGTCCTTTTCATCATAGGGAACTGGAATGCAAAAGTAGAAAGTCAAGAGATACCTGGAGTAACAGTCAAATTTGGTCTTGGAGTACAAAATGAAGCAGGGCAAAGGCTAACAGTATTGCTAAGAGAATACACTGGTCATAGCAAACACCCTCTTCCAACAACACAAGAGAAGACTCTACACGTAGACATCACCAGATGGTTGACACCGAAATCAGATTGCTTATATTCTTTGCACCCAAAGATGGAAAATCTCTATACAGTCAGCAAAAATAAGACTGAGAGCAGTCTATGGCTCAGATCATGAACTCCTTATTGCCAATTCAGACTTAAATTGAAGAAAGTAGGGAAAACCACTAGACCATTCAGCTATGACCTAAATCAAATCCCTTAAGATCATACAGTGGAAGTGACAAAGATTCAAGGAATTAGATCTGATAAACAGAGTGCCTGAAGAACTGTGGACAGAGGTTCATGACATTGTACAGGAGGCAGTGATCAAGACCATTTCCAAGAAAAAGAAATGCAAAAAGGCAAAATGGTTGTCTGAGGAGGCCTTACAAATAGCTGAGAAAAAAAGAGAAACTAAAGGCAAAGGAGAAAAGGAAAAATATACCCATTTGAATGCTGAGTTCCAAAGAATAGCAAGGAGAAATAAGAAAGCCTTCCTCAGCCATCAATGCAAAGAAATAGAGGAAAACAATAGAATGGGAAAGACTAGAGATCTCTTCAAGAAAATTAGAGATACCAAGGGAACATTTCATGAAAAGATGGTAACAATAAAGGACAGAAATGGTATGGACCTAACAGAAGCAGAAAATATTAAGAAGAGGTGGCAAGAATACACAGAAGAACTATACAAAAAATATCTTCATAACCCAGATAACCATGATGGTAGAATCACTCACCTACAGCCAGACATGCTGGAATGCAAAGTCAAGTGGGCTTTAGGAATCATCACTACAAACAAAGCTAGTGGAGGTGATGGAATTCCAGTTGAGCTATTTCAAATCCTAAAGGATGATGCTGTGAAAGTGCTGCACACAATATGCCAGCGAATTTGGAAAACTCAGCAGTGTCCACAGGACTGGAAAAGGTCAGGTTTCATTTTAATCTCAAAGAAGGGCAATGCAAAAGAATGTTCAAGGGACTTTCAAGAGTTGAAGGACTGATGTTGAAGCTGAAACTCCAAAATTTTGGCTACCTGATGTGAAGAACTGACTCATTGGAAAAGACCCTGATGTTGGAAAAGATTGAAGGCAGGAGGAGAAGGAGACAACAAAAGATGAGACAGTTAGATGGCATCACCGACTCGATTGACATGAATTTGAGCAAGCTCCGGGAGTTGGTGATGTTCAGGGAAGCCTGGTGTGCTGCAGTCCATGGGGTCACAAATACTCAGATGCCGCTGAGCAACTAAACTGAACTGAGGATAACTGAGAGTGTTTTAGAGTCTGCCTTCCACAACTGGACAGGGGAAGGAATTTTTAAAGACTCAAATAAAATGACATCAAGTTCAAAGTTTTCTGTTTTTTATTTTTCTTTATCTCTAACTGCTGAGTAAGAGTTATTTTAATGGTGGGAGAAACAACAAAACAAACCAACAAAAACTATACACTATTCTTGGAATGGAGACTTTTTCACTTCCAAAGTAGCTCTTTAAATAAATATAGCCCTATACATATTTTATGATATGGCATATTATAAAAGGCATAACTATTCTTTTTTTTAATTTTATTTTATTTTTAAACTTTACATAATTGTATTAGTTTTTCCAAATATCAAAATGAAATACATAAAATATAATCTTTCTTTATAAAAAGATATAATCCACTGTTACACATGTAAGTATATATTTGTGTATATATATTTGTATATGTATGTTTCTATATATATACTAGTAGTATTGTATACTATTATATCTGTATGTATATGTGTATTTTATATATTATACATATAATATATATATATATGTATATATATATATATATGGGTTTCCCTGATAGCTCAGTTGTTAAAAAGTTCACCTGCAATGCAGGAGACCCCGGTTTGATTCCTGGGTCAGGAAGATCCCCTGGAGAAGGAATAGGCTACCCACTCCAGTATTCTTGGGCTTCCCTAATGACTTACATGGTAAAGAATCCACTTGCAATGCAGGAGACCTGGATTCAATCCCTCGGTTGGGAAGTTTCCCTAAAGAAGGGAAAGGCTACCCATATCAGTATTCTTGCCTGGAGAATCCTATGGACAGATGAACCTGGCGGGCTACAGTCCATGGGGTCGCAAAGAGTCAGACATGACTGAGCGGCTCAGTGCAGCACAGCAAAGTATATATATATACTGGTTGAATCGGGGAACCCAGCTCAGAACCTGTGAATGTGAACTTATTTGGGAAAAGGGTCTTTGCAGATGTAATTAGTTGATAATCTTGAAACGAGATTATCCAGGATTTGAAGTGGGCCCTAAATCCAACAACAGGTGCCATTATAGGAGAAAGGCAGAGGGAAATTTGTGACACAGAGACACAGGAAAAAGGTTTTGTGAAAACAGAGGTGGAATTGGAGTGATGTGCCCGTAAGTCAAAGATCACCAGAGATTGCTGACAGTCAACAGAAGCTAGGGAAGAGACCTGCTCAGAGCCTCTGCTGCTGCTGCTGCTGCTGCTGCTAAGTCGCTTTAGTCGTGTCCGACTCTGTGCGACCCCATAGACGGCAGCCCACCAGGCTCCCCCGTCCCTGGGATTCTCCAGGCAAGAACACTGGAGTGGGTTGCCATTTCCTTCTCCAATGCATGAGAATGAAAAGTGAAAGTGAAGTAGCTCAGTTGTGTCCAACTCTTAGTGACCCCATGGACTGCAGCTTACCAAGCTCCTCCGTCCATAGGATTTTCTAGGCAAGAGTACTGGAATGGGGTGCCATTGCCTTCTCCCTCAGAGCCTCTGGAAGGTACCAAACCCTGATGACATTTTGATTTGGGAGTTTTGGTTTCCAGAACTACTGTGAGACCATCAATACACTTCTGTTGCTTTGTCCTAGTTTATTATAACAGCCCTAGGTAACTAATTTGGTGAGGGCAGTGGCACCCCACTCCAGTACTCTTGCCTGGAAAATCCCATGGGCAGAGGAGCCTGGTAGGCTGCAGTCCATGGGGTCACTAGGAGTCGGACACGACTGAGCGACTTCACTTTCACTTTTCACTTTCATGAATTGGAGGAGGAAATGGCAACCCACTCCAGTGTTCTTGCCTGGAGAATCCCAGGGATGGGGGAGCCTGGTGGGCTGCCGTCTATGGGGTCCCACAGAGTCGGACACGACTGAAGTGACTTAGCAGCAGCAGATAACTAATATATGTATATACATATAGGTATGTATGTGTATACATATATATATATATATATGTACATTATGTATGCTTAGTCACTCAGTCATGTCCAACTCTTTTGTGATCCCATGAACGGTAGCCTGCTAGCCTCCTCTGCCCAAGGGATTCTTCCAGGCAAGAATGCTGGAGTGGGTAGCCAATCCTTTCTCCAGGGGATCTTCCCAACCCAGAGCTGGAGCCCAGATCCCCTCCACTGCAGGCAATTCTTTACCATCTGAGTCACCAGGAGCTCATGTACACATATATGTGTACTATATGTGAAAGACAAAGTGGTATAGATAGCCTGTGGAGATTAAGTTGTTTCTCTCCTCCATGTAAGATGCCTTCATCATAAAACTTCATCATAAAAGTAAGACATAGACTGTCCCACGCTCATTATTTCACTATTAATGTCATTTCATGACCTGTAGCTGAATTCCGTATCTATTCTTCCCAATTCCATTCCCTGTCCTCTCTTCCTCGCTTTGCCACTTCTCTCTGTGTCCTCCTGGCACTGTCTTACTCCCCAGCTGGCACACATGTGCACCCCATCAGCTCCACACTGCTCTGAATTGCCTCTTGATTCTGAATCCTTGAAGTGAAACAGGTAGGGACCCACAGGTCTAAAGCCCCTGAATTTCCAACAAGGATTCTGTGCACTTTGGAGTTTGCTTCCCCCTTTCTTGACTGAATTTTACAGTCTCTGCCATCAAGTGGTAGGCTCTGAAACTACACCTAACGTGAAGAAGTCGCATTGGCCCTGGAGATGACACACCTATGTAGAGTCCCTGTTAGTTGTTGTCAATGATCAATAAGTGATCAATAGAATGCAAGCCGAAATGCTGAAAAAAATGAAGAAAAATTACCACATTTGGGCTATACTTTAAAAGAAGAATAGTGCACTATGCTTGTTTTAACATCTATTTTTAAAAAGAGCGTAAAGATTTCTGTGACTGCATTTCCATTTCATTGGTCTATTATACTTCATCTAGTGACTAATGTAAATGAAAATTTTAAGTTGTCAAAATCTGCAATTCCAGTAGGAAACACTGACAAGGATCTACTTTGTAAATAAAAGTGTAAGCAAAAGTACAATTCATATATTTAAAAAAATTTTTTAGATACTAGCTAGCTTTTTATTCTTAGGTAATATACAAAATGATTAACATATTTTTAGAAAGAATTACAAGAGGAGTTAGTAAAAAATCATACTGTACTTTAATCTAAGAAAGCAATATCTGTCTCTTTTGTGAGATTAACAGGGGCGATTCTATTAACTGAAAGTTTTAAAAGCTTTCTTAAAGTTTTGTTAATTGTGTAATAAGACTGATTTGTCATAGCATCATACCTATGCAAATGATTTCCAAGGGTAATAAATCATCTAACCCTTCCCATAATATGTACATACTCTTATATTTTGCTAGTAAAAACTCTATTTAATTACATTTTAAGAAGTATAACAACATACAGTCATTTAATGTACAGTATGATACCATAACCTACCACATAACCTTATTTCTAAATGCAATTTAAACTAGGCACCCCTACTTCACATGATGGTTTTCTTGCAGACCTCCAGTCTTTTGCAGGAAGGGTAAGGGCTTAGACTGATGCAGAGACTCAGCATATGTGAAAATAATACTGGGTTAAGAGTCACAAGGCCTGGCTTCCAAATGCCACTTACAGCTCTAAAGCCTTCTTAGAGCTTTAGTCTTGTCATCTGTAGAATGGGAATGGCACTTGCCTAATTATGCACTTCTACTCACTGTTGGGTAACCCTCCCCTCGCATCAGGCACCCTCACTGCTGTGTACTGATGAACAAGGCACATGTGGTTTATTCAGATAGGTAAACTTGCGGTTACTGTGCTGTGGCGAGAATGAAATGAGTTAATGGTATGAACGCACTCTGTAACCTGTGGAGCATTGCACTAAGGGGAATACTCAGTATTGGGGGACTGCTTGAAGAGAAGAAAATCCTAGCTGAGTGCAAGGAAGGGAAGCAGTTACTATTGGTGTAGTGGTGGGGTGGGGAAATTCTTTAAAAGTTCTTAAATTTATTGATCATTTTGTATCAACAATTTATTGAATACTTCCCTCTGGTAAGGATTATTTTATCAATGTTATACTCAAGATTGTTTGAGATTATCTCTCTCTTCCTTAAATAACAAAATCTACTAGAATGGGATAAAGGAAAAATGAAGAAAAAAATGAAAAAAATGCTCAGTTTTATCATCACAGCTGAATTCAGAAGAGTCAGAAGGAATGTGAGTCACATCACAGCTACTTTCTCGAGCTTTATTATTTTTAATTTTATTTTTTTAATTGAAGCATAGTTTATGTACAATGACTTCCCTGGTGGCTCAGACGGTAAAGCGTCTGCCTACAATGCAGGAGACCTATGTTCGATCCCTGGGTTGGGAAGATCTCCTGGAGAAGGAAATGGCAATCCACTCCAGTACTCTTGCCTGGAAAATTCCAGGGACAGAGGAGCCTGGTAAGCTACAGTCCATGGGTTCGCAAAGAGTCGGACACGACTGAGATACTTCACTTTTATGTACGATGTAGTTCCAATCTCTGCTGTACAGCAAAGTGACTCAGTTATCCACATATAGACATTCTTGGGTTTTTTTTTTCTATTATTTTCCATTATAGTTTATCACAGGATATTGAACATACTTCCCTGTGCTATTACCTTGTTATTTATCCATCCTATATAATAATCTGTATAATAATCTACATCTGCAAATTCCAGACTCCCAGCCCTTCCCTCCCCACCTCTCTCCCCCTTGGCAATCACAAGTCTGTGGGACAGTGTGGAGAGGCTTCTTAGAAAACTATTTACTAATTTTTTCTTGACCCTTCATCAGCCACCTCTCGGTGTTTGGTATTTCTATGTTTAATTCTTGGCAACATCTCATAAGGAACCCTTTAAAACAGTTCCCCAAGGATGGTCACTCTTTTCCTTTGACCTCTTTTCTTCCTCTCTTGCTGTGAAATAAAACTCTCAGAGCTATTTGAATACATCAGTCAAAGAAACAATTATCAGTAAAATTGATGAATTATAATAACAATATCTTCCCATTTTGTAATACTTTTTCATTTTTATCATTGGAATGAATCATTTTGTCTAGTCAGTAATGACTAGATGACCAACATCTAAACAATTTTAATAGGTATTTTTGGAAGAATTCTTTCTAGAAGTTTAGATAACAGTTGCCTACTTATTGGCCAATGGGGTTTTTTTAAACAATTTTTTAATTTTTCAAATAAATACCATTTTTAAAAATTACTTTCCATTTGCACTTGTTACAAAATATTGGCTATATTCCCTGTGTTGTACAATATATACTTGAACCTATCTTACACGATAGTTTGTATCTCCCAGGCAATGTTGTTTTCTGAGGCTTAACTTCTGTAACCTAGGAGCACTGATGACCTTCAAAAGGCTGTTGTGAAGATTAAATGCTAAAATGGATATAATGACATGTTGTGAATAATAACGTGCTGTGCACACCTGAGTTACTCTCACTCTCTCCTCTGTAGAGGAGACATGCTCCTCTGTAGACATGCTCTCCTCTGTCTGCTAACACCCTTGCCAACTCTCTCATCCTTTCTTTACCTGGACAACACCAGTGGGCTGTTCCGGTGGTCAAGTGCTTTGGAAATCATCAGCAGTTAGAGCTACAATTTAGACCTTACTTTGCTGAAAGGATGAAAGTAATCAGAAGGGAACTTCCTTAGACTTCACCACACTGACCTCCTATGGGCATCTTCATCTCCACCCCCTGCTTCTGTCTAGAGCCAGCCCTGCCCTGGTGCCTCCATCCCACCCCTCTCCCATCTGAATAACACTCTAGGAACCCTCCCTCTGCTTCATTAGTGTTTCATTCTCTACTCGATCATTACCATCAGCAAGTAAACATCTAATTTCTCTCCTTCCATTCTCTTTTAAACTCACTTTGATGATCCATCTGACTTTGATCTTGCAATGCCGCTTGGTTAGAGGCCAGGTTGCTAAAGCTGGTGGTCAGTTCTCAGCTTCCATCTCCCTGAACTATTAGCTGCATTTGACATAACCACTCACTCCGTCTATCTTGATATGCTTTCCTCCAATGGCTTTCTCTACAGTGAACAGGTTTTCCTTCCATCTGCTAGCCTTCTTCTTTGCTGATTCCTTTCCTCAGGACTTTTAAGGATGAAGCGAAGGTGTTTGGACTCATCGCTTCTTCATCTACACACACTCAGTAACTCCAGTTTCACAGATTTAGAGATCATCTGGATGTAAAGAGTTGGACACAGTTGCTCACAATGCAGTGGTTAGATGCCAAAGACTTCCAGATTTCTGTTTCCATTCCATAACTCTCTCCAGACTCATAAATCCAACTGCATCCCCAACATTTCCACTGGGCCATACAGAAATAGCTCAAACACCACAGCAATTTGCAACTCTTGCTGCCTGCTGACCTAGCAAGTGATGGTAACTCCATTCTTCTAGGTATTTAGGCCAAAACTCTTGGATTTATTCTCACCTCCATTCTCTCACTCACGCCTTATTTTCAGTGAGTCAGGAAACCCTTTCGAATTGATCTTTAAAATATTTCTAGAATTCAGTCACTTTTCACACCTCCACTGCTACCACCCTGATGAGCTGCTCTCATTTCCTGCCTGATAAACTGTAATAGTCTCTATCTGGTCTCATTACTTTTCCTCTTGATCACCTAACAAATCTGTGAATTCCTAACACAGAAGACAGAGTGATCCTATAAAACACAAGTCATATCATGGTGATCCCATGCTCACAACCCCGAAATGGCTCCCCGTTTCTTACAACGGCCTTGTTCCTTACAATGGTGCATGAGACCTGGCATCCCAGCTCTTCTCTGAACCTTCTCTGTTGCAATGACACTGACTTCCTTGAAGTTCTTCACCATGCCAGGCAGAGAGGGGCAATTTAGGGGCATTTGACGGGTTGTTCCCTCCACCTGGTTTACTCTTCTCCCAGATAATATTAACTTCCCATCTCCAATCTTTGTTCAGATACCCTCTTGTTAACAAGACCTGTTCTGACAACTGCTTTCATGGCTGCCCACTCCACTCTCCTTACCTCACTACTTTTTTTTTCCTTTTTTTTTTTTTTTTAAGATCTTTTACTTAAGTCTTTGTGTGTGTGGAGTATAATTGCTTTACAATGTTGTGTTAGTTTCTGCTGTATGACAAAGCTTTATGTATACATATATCTCCTCCGTCTTGAACTTCCCTTCCACACTCCCATCCCATCCCATTAGGTCAACAGAGTACCAAACTGAGATTCCTGCACTATGCAGCAGCTTCCCACGAGCTCGGACGTGACTGAAATGACTTAGCAGGCGTGCAAGCATTGGAGAAGGAAATGGCAGCCCGCTCCAGTATTCTTGCCTGGAGAATCCCAGGGACAGGGGAGCCTGGTGGGCTGCCGTCTGTGGGGTCACACAGAGTCAGACATGACTGAAGCAACTTAGCAGCAGCAGCAGCAGCCCACGAGCTATCTATTTCACACATGGTAGTGTATATATATTAATGCTGCTCTCCCATTTCACTCCACCTTCCCCTTCCCCCCACCCATGTCCACATGTTCTCTACATCTGCATCTTTATTCCTGCCCTGCAAATAGGTTTATCTCTACCATTTTTCTAGATTCCACATATATGTGTTAAGATATGATATTTGTATTACTCTTTCTGACTTAATTCACTCTGTTTAATAGACTCTAGGGCCATCCACATCACTATAAATGACCCAATTTTGTTCCTTTTATGGCTAAATAATATTCCATTCTATGTATGTTCCACATCTTCTTTATTCATCCATCTCTCCATGGACATTTAGGTTGCTTCCATGCCCTGGCTACTGTAAACAGTGTTGCAATGAACATTGGGGCACAAATTCTTTTTGTTTTTAAAAAGCATTTTCACCTTACAATATGCAATAAAATTATGTATTTGTTATATTTATTGTTTACAGACTATTTCCTCCTATTAGAATATAAACATGGTGTGAGGCAGAATCTTTGTTTTGTTCACTGCTGTATATTAAAGATTTCTGAACAGTGCCTGACACATGGTAAGCACACAGAAATACTTCTGCATGAAAGAAAGCAGGGATTTCTTATAAAATGCATCCTGTGTTTTAAATGGACTTTAGCAGTTGTCCTCAATCACTCAGTTGCAAATTCCTTTAAGGACACATTTTTATCTCTGTATCCGCATGAGTAAATGATGGACTAAAACAAGAAAGGAGGGAAGGTGGATGTTGATTGCTAATTACACAACTGCTCTTAACTTTATTCACTATTCAGATGCTTCTAAAAGAGAAGATTTTTAAGAACAGAAACCTGAAGGAATGAAATTCACACATAGTCACACAACACTGTAAAACAGATTTGCTAAGACAAAAGTAACACAACATTGAAAATATTTAGGCATTTTTCATGCTTATATGGTACTAGATTTATGTTTAAATTTCTTCATCAATAGTAATAAGATAATTCAGTAGCGATAGATGAAATTTCACACAAGATAGTCATTAATTTTTACAGATATCATCTCATAATGACCTTGGAAAATTTGGTTCTGTTGTTACTAGACAAAATTTTATAATGCACAAGTATTATACTATATGTCATGTGAGCTTTCGATTAAGGTTAATATTACTGAAATAACTACATCTGCTTTCCTCTCACTGTGATGTTTATCACCTAATAAAAATGCTAAAGTTACCAAGGAAAGATGTTTAATTTGTTCTCACTGCTCAGTTGTATGTTGCATCCTATTTTGTCGTAAATGGCATAATGTCCCAAGTGAGCTGCCATACTGTCAGATACATTATTTATACATAACATTACTGGTTAATCAATGAACAACAAATGCAGTAGCCTTCTCTTGTCTTCTTTATTTTTAAAGTGATAGCAAGAGGAATTATGTAGAAAAACATTCCATTTTCTGATATTAAATAATCTTTGACTATTAAAAAAGTGAAGTCTACAAATAGGAACATAATAATTAAACCACATGGCCTAGCGCATTCCAATGAAGAAGGCCAATTAACTAGTCAAATTTAAGTACGGGTTGCTTCTTTTTTCTAGAAAAACGTGGAGAAAGCATCTTTTACTATGGTTTACAAACTATTAAGTAAATAAGACTTTCTCCCCAAAGGGATGTATGAAATTCATCTTAGAAAAAATAAATCAAAGGGTATTAATGGTCCATTTAGATTCACAAATTCTGTCATAATGTGCAATATGACTGCAAACAAAAGAGTGATAAGTATACATGGATAAAACACCTCCCTTACAACCTTATTGATAATTTGACAATGAATCAAAATATCGTTAACTTCAGTTCCTATGTGGACAAAACTTTAGCTCTCTCTGTGGTTCCTTGCCTGATGCCCTGAAAACGGAAGCTAGGGGACTTGATGACAATTTCAGAGAAATGGCTACAAACACTCCTATGGAAACCATCCTTGTGCTTGTTTCTGTGAGTCACACACCTGATGATATCGTCAGAGATATTTCAAACTGCTAAAGTTGTTTCCCCCCTGACATCTAGGAATCTCCTTCACGGACTCCCCTCCTTCCCCCACTGCTTTATTATCTGCTCCAATGATGAACCTTTGCATTTCCTTGGTAAAGTAGTACAATTAGGATAAACTGCCTTGTGTTTTAGAGAAGGCAATGGCACCCACTCCAGTACTCTTGCCTGGAGAATCCCATGGATGGAGGAGCCTGGTAGGCTGCAGTCTGGGGTTGCAGAGAGTCAGACATGACTGAGCGACTTCCCTTTCACTTTTCACTTTCATGCATTGGAGGAGGAAATGGCAACCCACCAGTGTTCTTGCCTGGAGAATCCCAGGGACGGGGGAGCCTGGTGGGCTGCCGTCTGTGGGATCGCACAGAGTCGGGCACGACTGAAGTGACTTAGCAGCAGCAGCCTTGTGTTTGGCACTTCCCAGGTGGCACTAGTGGAAAGAACCCGCCTGCCAATGCAGGTTAAGTGTAAGTTACACAGTTTGATCCCTGGGTCAGGAAGATCCTCTAGAGGAGGACATGGCAACCTACTCCAATAGTTTTGCCTGGAGAACCCCATTGACAGAGAAGCCTGACGGGTTACAACCCATAGGGTCACAAACAGTCAGACATGACTGAAGCAACTTAGCCACACACACCTTGTATTCAGACATTCTTCTCTTTTACCAGAAACAGTACTATGAATTTAAATATTTTTAGTGGGGAAAGTTATATCAAATTGCTTAGCCTTTTTAAGTAAATCTTTTTTTTTTTCTGGAAGGATATGAAATGAACAGTAAAAACTTAATTTCATAATATAAAAAATAGAAATAATTTAAGTAGAGAAAATTACATTGTACTGCTTGAGCTATATATATAGAAACAAAACTATAAACAGATATCCAACTAGACTCTCACAGGACAGATAACCTCCTAATCTAGTAGGGTCTGGAAATATCCAGTTTCCAACAGGAAGCCATATGCCTAAATAGCATACCTGAAAAAAAGACAAGACAAAGAAATGCTTATATTACCACTGATAAAAGCAGCATTTATTGAGCCCCACTATGTGCAGGGTACTGAAGTCATGTATATACATTCTCTTACAAGTCAACTTCAAATCGACTGATTTAATTAGCCATAATTCCCAAATACATAAACATTTTTTCCTATGAGAATGATAATACCATTTAGAAGCTCCTATTAAAAAAAAAAAAAGAGAGGAGGAAAAAAAGAAAGATGGTTTGTTTTCACTTTAGCTGATTCTGTTGTGTTTTTATTAACAGAAGTTTCAGATCGATACCAAATATTCTACTCAGTTCCAGTGATTGAATATGAATACATTATGTGCATACAAAAATAGTGATAATCTAAGTTGATACAATAGTTCATTTTGCATTAGTGTCCTAGATGGGACAATGTTAAGAAGCAATTTAAATGAAATTCATTTAAATGTCAGCTCTCATGCTTGCGATTTTTCTATAATTGGTTATTTAATTAAAATAATTCTCATAGTCATTAATTTAGACTAAAACTTGCTGTGCACTGACATGTTTTAATTACATGGTATTAACAAAATTGATATGCTTTAAAAAAGCATGGTTAAATTTTAAACAAGAATAAATTAGAAATCTCATAGATCATCCTACTTAGTGTATTTATGAGAAAGTTGGTCATTTTAAATGTTTATTGCAAACAAAGTCACACAATTATTTTGCACTCAGTGCAGTTTCTACCCCATGTCTTTTAGAAAGATTTGATGCACATACAGCACTCCCGTTTGTGGATGTCTTTAGCAATGTGTAAAGTAAACTAGATTCTAAGAGAAAAACCACAAAGTGACCCAGGGATAGAGAAAGAGTTGATGCTTATGATACAGAGGCTTATGGAGACTTCACATAAAGAATATTATTTTGTACATAAGGAGATAACTCCAAACTTATATTAAAAGATTGAAAAATAAATGATTTTGTTGTAATCATTTTGTGAATCCTCCTTGCAGAGACAAAAGAAATAAATATATTGATTCAGCCTTATTTTTTTTCAAAACTGGTTTTCACATTACATTTGTAAGGTTACATTTGTGACCAGTCTCATTCTCATTTCAATCTTTGTCAAAGAACTAGATAAATATTTTACCCTTTTCAAATCACGATTACAATCTTTGTCAGGTGCATGAGAAATCAGAATTTTAGTGTTTTCTATGAATTAAAGGACTTCTATATTGCTTTGACCTTTTTAATATTCTGTAATTTAATTGGATGGACAGTCTACTTTTACCCAGGATTGCCAGGCTTCCTATTTAATAAACTTACTGACACAAAGCCTCATTTTAAATGGCTGCTTCTTGGTTCCCTGAGTATAAGATTTTGGACTGGTTAAAACATTGTTTTTACCAAATAAAATTTTTCCATTTTCTTCTGGTCAGCAGAAATTTAAAAATTCTTGTGGCCAGCTGGGTTTCCTCACTTCGTGTGTATTTTTGATGCATAGCAGGGCCAGAATCATGTTTCCAGTCCAATTTCTTCCCCCTTACTCAGCATCTGTCTAGGCCTAATATTCATCTAAGCCTGCAGTATGATACCCAGTGGATAATGTAAAAGAAAATAGGAGGTGTCTACTTATACCTTATCTCCGCCTATCTTTCTATGCTTTTAAATGCTGGGTCCAATCAGGGTACATCTGTTATTTTGCATCTTCTTCACCATCTGTTTGAACATGGCATTGGTGGTCCTGTAGTCAAAGAAGAAAAAGAAAATAGCAATTACTCACCAATTTTGGCTTTTGTCACTTAAATTCTATTTAGA
Organism: Bos indicus; assembly: GCF_029378745.1. Classification (NCBI taxonomy): domain Eukaryota; kingdom Metazoa; phylum Chordata; class Mammalia; order Artiodactyla; family Bovidae; genus Bos; species Bos indicus. The sequence goes on from NC_091771.1 coordinate 46,577,264, forward strand.
TTATCTAAGTAGGTGACAGCTAGTTTCCAGAACTCATTCTGATCCCCCTTCATTATGACTTTTTTTTCCTGACATGTCTCTTTCTCATTCTAGAAATTGTAAGACTGTATTAAAAATGGATTGGTAAGAAGAGAAAAGGTTTGCCTTGGTCTTTGTTACAGACAGTTTTAGGATTAGAGAGCTTGGAGTAAGTATATTTTTCTCTTTTCCATTGTTTCCTGTATTTTATTATTTTATTTTTTATTGTGAAGTGACTTGATTCCATTTTCAGTACACAAATAATACTAGATTAACCCAATGAGGAGAAGCTGTTAATTCATTGATGTGTATTTGAATAGTACCTGAGGAACTAAAAATAGTTCCTCAGTAAATATTAATGGACTCAAAGAGTCAATGATTGAATATAATGATTAAAAAGTACAAAATTCTAATTAGAAGTTTTAACATAAAAGGGAGAATATTATTACTTACAAAAGGCAGAAATTAGCAAATTTAGAGAGAAACCCATAAGAACATAATCTCCATAGGTTTTTTTCCTCATGATTTGTGGTGGAGATGCTACAGTTCAGATGTGCTGACTCGCTACTCAAACCATTTCATTTTCAAATCTTTTCTGGTTTCCTCATACTGCTATTAAAATGTAAAACATATAAATAAATAAAATTTTAAAAATTCCCCTAACCTGTTTTGAAATTTGGGATATCAGCACAACTGAAGCTCTTAAAGTTTGACATGCAAATCATTTTAATAGTTCCTTATGCTAAAAGTTGCAATATGTTTGAGTGAAGATTAGGATTGAGATGAATTTTTATTGCATCAAACTCTCTTTAGGATTAGACTTCATAAGAGGCAGTGAAAGCAGAGATTTGAACCCTGGCTCAGACACGTGGGTCTCTGTCTTTCATGAGTCCCATGGCCTTTAGCAAATTATTTCTTTGGAGTCTTCTTTATCTCAAAATTTTTATCTACTTAATAATTCCTACCTTATAAGGCCGATAGTTTGTTACTATTATTATCCTGATTTTTTAAATTTAAATTACTTTTGCAATCTTAATGTTTTCCTATCTACTTTCCCTTTGATTCCCTATAAGAATGAAAAAATCTAGTGGCTTGGCTGTCTGGGTGACATGGGTGGTGTTCTAGGACAAGTCCAAATGTGTCTGTGGCAGTTGATGTTAGACTCACCCACATGGGCCATGATTAAACACATCATCTCAAAACCACCACCAAGGGTAACAGACAGCATTTTTTTTTTCAAACTAGAACATTTTGTTTAAATCATGAGATTATGCTTTTGACTGTTTGTGGTGATGAACAGGCACAAAAATACTGACATAGAGTATTAGGATCATTCAGAAGATCGTGCTATTATTATAGACTCTGAATTTCAGGATCATGCTAGGCAGCATTATATTAATAATATGAACAAGAAATAACAACAAGTACCTAAAAACTCAACAGTGTGTCTGCATAGATGTTTTAGGGGAAAAAACCGAATAGACTTTTTTCCTCAAGTCCAGGAATTCACACACATTTTTAACCAGGAGTTCAATAGTATTATTGAAAGGATAATAAAATATATAATGTCCTTATCCATTTTTTGGCATTAAAAATATGTCCCAAAGTAAAAGAGAAACAATGTTTAATCTTAGTTCCATATTACCTTATACAATAGGTTTACCCCTTATAAACAGACATTTTAGTAAATTAAATCTTACTGTTACATAATCATGGTCATTAGTATACTTGGTATTACAATGTGAATAACTTCTCTCAATTTATGTTTTATAATAAAGTTGGGCCTCAAGTGGCTCAGATGGTAAAGAATCTGCCTACAATGAAGAAGAAAAGGGTTTTACCCATAGGTTGGGAAGATTCCCCTAAAGAAAGGAATGGCAACCCACTCCAGTATTCTTGCCTGGAAAATTCCATGGACAGAGGAGCCTGGCAGGCTACAGTCCATGGGATAGTAAGAGTTGGACATGACTGAGAGAAAGATTTTCACATATTTGATTTTCATAAAGTGCATCAGATAATTAAATTTAATGATAGCTTTTATTAAACAGGACTGAGTTTTAATATGAATCAGCAGTGGATGGTCATCTTACCCATATACCCAAGGGCCTGCAATTATCTTTCCATTCAGTGTTCTTTTACCTACTTTTCTACTTCCTTTTAATAAATGGTGCATCAAAGATGGAGTAAGACAGTGATAATGATAATAGCAGTTTTACCTAAAGTTCTTGGAATCCTCACCATATTGAAGAAGTGCCAAACTCAGGACCAAGATTTACAAGATTTAATTTCATTTTAGTTTCAATTCAATATCCCACACAAGTAATTTTTTAAACTTGTTTTCTTGTTTATGTCTCTCTTTCTCTAGGTGTCATTCCAGGTATGTGGGGCCCTCTCACTTGACCTATCATCAACCATCCTTACCTCATTACTCCCCTGGGCAAGAGAACCCTTAGATACATCCACCTGTCTCCTCTATCTATAGATGCCTCCTGGCTCTTGTTCTATTTGGCCAAATTCTGGTGCTCCATCAACAGCATCTCTGGGTCTCTTCCAGTGGGGCCTTCCTCCCCTACATAGCAGGGCAGAAGATTGGGCCGTAAGTTCTCTCTGCTGACCTCAACAATCCGGTTAAACCTTGGGCAGTTGTGTTCAAACATCCAGTTGAGGAAATTAAGGCTGGTGTTGTCCTGGCTATAGCTGGGACCTCCCCTGTTCATAATCCCAGAACCACTGGGCTAGAGTCAAGTGAGACACCATACATCCAATGATGCTAAGGTGATACTCCTTAACAATCACTTCCTTCCAGAAGTAGGAGTTGGTCTAAAAGAAAAACATCAACTTGCAGCAGCACCTGCGCTGGCCCAGTTCCTGCACCTCCAAATTGATCATGTAGTTAAGGATGTCTTTATCTCAGTCACTGATCATGGCTAACATATGCGGGTGGTTCATAATAGCTTGACCCTGACCAAAAGTCAGGGATGCCATGGATGATGGTCCTTCTATGATCCAAGTGAGTTTTCCCTCTCTGACAGATCTTGCGTTTGAGCCGTGTGTAGGTCCCACTAACTCGGGCAATGACAGTGCCCAGCTCTAACTTCAGGGCTTCCAGTGCCTCCAGCACTGAGATGGAGCTGTCATGGGTCCTTGCCCTGGCTCTTCCAGACCCTGGGCTTCTCCTTCTGCTCCTCCTACACATCGCCTCCACCACCTCCATGATGTCCTCCACTAGCAGCCCCAACTCCTCTCTGATCCCTGCCACCTCTCCCTCTACCAGGGCCATTGCCTTCTTGCACAGCCTTCACTCTGAAGATAATAGCCTCTGTGCCTGTCCCACCTGCTAATGCCTGCACCACTTCCCCCACCTTGGTGGTGGGGGAGGGGCAGGCAGGAGACCCCTGCCTCCTGAAGACCAGTTTCTACCAGGGTCCCTGGGCCGCCCTGCCTTCCCTGGCCCCGTCTCACTGGCAATGTAGTTTTTTCCCTGAGCTGCCACAGCTCTGTAAGAGAGGGAAGTAAAAGCATGGCAAGAGGCCTAGTGGCTGGGGTCAACCTGTGCCCAGAGCTGGGTCCTTCCCTGGGACGCTGTGACTGAGGAAGATGAGAGGCAGGGGGTGGCTGGAGGGAAAGGGGCACCCCACACAAGTAATTTTAAAAAATAATTGTGGCAAACCATAAAACAGAGAGAGCCTCTGGAGATGGGCTCAAGTGACAAAAATCCAATGGAAAAATTGGCAAAAAATTAGAAAAGATAGTTCTCAGAAAATACTAATGAGTTATAATAAAAAGAAAAGATAATGTTACTAGCAATCTGGTAAATTAAAACAAAATATTGAAATATTCTAATCCATCAAACTAACAAAAATTATACACAGTTTGTGTGAGGATATGGGGAACTAAGGGCTTCCCTAATGGCTCAGCAGTAAAGAATCCGCCTGCAATGCAGGAGCTGCAGGAGATGTGGGTTTGATTCTTGAGTCAGGAAGATTCCCTGGAAAGAGGCACAGCAGCCAACTCCAGTATTCTTGCCTAGAGAATTTTCCTTAATCTGTTTTTTCAATGAGGGAACAAATATTTACTGAAACTTCAGTTATAATCTTCAGTTCGGTTCAGTTCAGTCACTCAGTCATGTCCAACTCTTTGTGACTTCATGAACCGCAGCACACCAGGCCTCCCTGTCCATCTTGGCCCTATATAAAGTACTGGAAAGACAAACTTGGTATCTAAACTTGAGTAAGTTACAATTTGTGAAGGAGATAGATCGTCAAGCTTTTGTGCTGTAATGTGACAACTGTTCCCACCCACTTGCTACAGTGCTGTGAGAGTGCCTCAAGAGGCATCAAATTCACATTTGAAGTAGAAATGGGGATTTGAGAGATGGCTATGAAGTGTCTGCCTACAATGCAGGAGACCTGGGTTCAATCCCTGGGTCAGGAAGATCCTCTGGAGAAGGAAATGGCAATCCACTCCAGTACTCTTGCCTGGAAAATCCCATGGATGGAGGAGCCTAATAGGTTACAGTCCATGGGGTCACAAAGAGTTGGACATGACAGAGCGACTTCACTTTCACTTTCACTTTATGAGGCGGCATCTAATTGACATCCAGTGGTTACCTTCAATCAAAAGTTCACCCAAAAAAGTCCAGAAACATATCCTTATTACAGCTATATTGCAGACATGTAGATCTGTAGGTCTAATATACCTCATAATAGGTACTGTGGAATAAAGCAAGTAATGTGAACAGAAGGACAACAGCAATTTTTAAGTGTGTGATATTTTTTACTAGAAGGCAGAAACTAAGTGAGAGATCCAATATAGTGTTGACAAAGACTTACTTATGAAATCCCTCAATACTAGAATAAAAGAGATTGTCTTTGAAACTTGACCTGGGTAACTTTCTTTACTGAGTAAATAAATTTCAGTACTCATTATCCTAAAGATGATGCTAGAAGCAAATATTAATGGAAATTAAGATTTTAGAGAATTCCAGGAAAACATCTATTTCTGCTTTATTGACTATGCCAAAGCCTTTGACTGTGTGGATCACAATAAACTGTGGAAAATTCTGAAAGAGATGGGAATACCAGACCACCTGATCTGCCTCTTGAGAAACCTGTATGCAGGTCAGGAAGCAACAGTTAGAACTGGACATGGAACAACAGACTGGTTCCAAACAGGAAAAGAAGTACGTCAAGGCTGTATATTGTCACCCTGCTTATTTAACTTATATGCAGAGTACATCATGAGAAATGCTGGACTGTAGGAAGCACAAGCTAGAATCAAGATTGTCGGGAGAAATATCAATAACCTCAGATATGCAGATGACACCACCTTTAGGGCAGAAAGTGAAGAGGAACTAAAAAGCCTCTTGATGAAAGTGAAAGTGGAGAGTGGAAAAGTTGGCTTAAAGCTCAACATTCAGAAAACTAAGGTCATGGCATCTGGTCCCATTACTTCATGGCAAATAGATGGGGAAACAGTGGAAACAGTATCAGACTTTATTTTTGGGGGCTCCAAAATCACTGCAGATGGTGATTGCAGCCATGAAATTAAAAGAAGCTTACTCCTTGGAAGGAAAGTTATGACCAACCTAGAAAGCATATTCAAAAGCAGAGACATTACTTTGCCAACAAAGGTCTGTCTAGTCAAGGCTATGGTTTTTCCTGTGGTCATGTATGGATGTGAGAGTTGGACTGTGAAGAAGGCTGAGTGCCAAAGAATTGATGCTTTTGAACTGTGGTGTTGGAGAAGACTCTTGAGAGTCCCTTGGACTGCAAGGAGATCCAACCAGTCCATTCTGAAGGAGATCAGCCCTGGGATTTCTTTGGAAGGAATGATGCTAAAGCTGAAGCTCCAGTACTTTAGCCACCTCATGCGAAGAGTTGAGTCATTGGAAAAGACTCTGATGCTGGGAGGGATTCGGGGCAGGAAGAGAAGGGGACAACAGAGGATGAGATGGCTGGATGGCATCATTGACTCGATGGACGTGAGTCTGAGTGAACTCTGGGAGTTGGTGATGGACAGGGAGGCCTGGCGTGCTGCTATTCATGGGGTCGCAAAGAGTCGGACACGACTGAGTGACTGAACTGAACTGAAGATTTTAGAAAGAGTACCAAAATAATCTATTTCACACTTAAGGCTCACAGGTGGCGCTAGTGCCAAAGAATCCACCTGCAGTGAAGGAGATGCAAGAGATATGGGTTCCATCCCTGGGTCACGAAGATCCCTGGAGGAGGAAACGGCAACCCACTCTAGTATTGTTGATTGAAAAATTCCATGGACAGAGGAGTCTGGTGGGTTACAATTCATGGGCTTGCAAAGAATCAGACACAACTCAGCGACTGAGCACAGCACTACCAAGGGTAGCCAGTCTTTATTTGTTGGGGCTTCCCAGGTAGCACTAGTGGTAAAGAACCCACTTGCCAATGCAGGAGACAAAGAGACTAGTCTTCTGTCTCTGGGTTGGGAAGATTCCCTGGAGGTGGGCAGGGCAACCCACTTCAGTATTCTTGTCTGGAGAATCCCATGGACAGAGGAGCCTGGCGGGCTACAGTCCATAGGATCTCAAAGAGTCAGACACAACTGAAGCAACTTAGCATGCATGCCGGCTGGGGAAATAAACCATCTCATACACTTTAAAGTATCATAGATCAAAAATTTTAAATGAGGATGTATTTTCATTTTGCAATTTGACTTTTATAAATTTAGCCAACAGAAAAAATATTCACCTCTGTGCACAAACATACATGTACAGGACTGGCCATTACAACATTTTTAGCAAATTTATAGTCTTGTAAGTAAAGTATGTTATTTTTTGAGAAGCCTGTTATATTTATACGGGCTTCCGTATTAGCTCAGTTTGTAAAGAATCTGCCTGCAATGCAGGAGACCCCGGTTCAATTCCTTGGTTGGGAAGATCCAATGGAGAAGGAAATAGGCTATCCATTCTAGTATTCTTGGGCTTCCCTTCTGGCTCAGCTGGTAAAGAATGCACCTGCAATGCGGGAGACCTGGGTTTGATCCCTGGGTTGGGAATATACCCTGGAGAAGGGAAAGGCTACCCACTCCAGTATTCTGGCCTGGAGAATTCTATGGACTGTACAATCCATAGGGTCACAAAGAGTCAGACACGACAGAGCAACTTTCACTTTATTATATTTACATAACATTGTGAGAAATGGAACACATTGAGAAGATTAAATAAATCTAGAATCTTGGCTTAGAAATTGAGAAATATTAAGAAATGTTATATATAGGAATTTTTTAAAGATTGTTTTAAAAAATTCTTTGCTTACTGAAGTTTCATTGGCTAACTTCCATGTGGTAAAAATTATGGTATTAAAATTATTTGTGGGACATTTGGAATTTTTCCTGCAAGTCCTATAAATATAGTTTTGCTCTGTGAGTAAGGACCTTCTGCATTCCTCAGATGTGAGTAGTAGAAACAGTTGCCAATCTTATCAAGGAAACTTCTCCATACTAAAAGATGACATTTTTTTCACTTCTGAGAGGATTGAAAGGAATTAGCCAGAAACTGCTTATTTATTCAAGGAGGATATATTACACAAGTATATTGTGTCTGGATGTGCAGGGACATCCTACAGATGCAGACATAGTCCTGTCTTTAAGACACTCACAGTTTAGACACAGATGTATAACTGGAATGATTATACCATCCCTTACATATATAAAAGGCTTCCCAGATGGGGCAGTGGTAAGGTATCTGCCTACGAGTGCAGGAGATATGAGAGATTCAGGTTCAATCCCTGGGTCTAGAAGATCCCCTGGAGAAGGAAATGGCAACCCACTCCAGTATTCTTGCCAGGATTAATCCCTGGACAGAGGTGCCTGGTGGGCTACAGTCCATGGAGTGACAATCAGTTGTATATGACTGAAAGGAATTAGTCAGAAACTGTTTATTTAATTACATATAGGAGGCTATATTACACTCGTACATTGTGTCTGGATGTGCCGGGACGTCCTACAGATGAAGACACAGCTCTGTCTTTAAGACACTCACAGTTTAGACACAAATGTGTAACTGGCATGACTATACCATCCTTTAGGTATATTAAAAGCCCACCCTTTTTTCAAGTTAAAATCTACTCAGATCCCTATTTAGCAAATATTGAAAATGTTTAGTATCTCTCGGGGCCTCCAACTTTATCTATAAAGAGTACAAGAACAAGAGAGAGCTCCTCAGCCCAAAAGTGCCAGGTTTGTCTCTAATTGCCTCCCAGAGAAGGAACTGGAGAACCTCAGTTCCCTGGTGGAACCCCAATTTTTGACACTCCTCTGTTTCTGTAAGACATGTTATTGCTGTCAAATATGGATGGCTCAGCTTAGCTTGGTATCATCCCCACCAGCTGTTGCGGTGATTCCATGGTGGCAATGTAGTAGAGTTGGAGAGAGATCATGATTAGGATGAGATAATATATATAATAACTCTAGTAGCTTTACCTAACAAGTTCTTGGTATCCTCACACATTGCAATTGCACCCCACTCCAGTATTCTTGCCTGGAAGATCCCATGGACGGAGGAGCCTGGTAGGCTGCAGTCCATGGGGTCACGAAGAGTTGGACTTGACTGAGTGACTTCCCTTTCACTTTTCACTTTCATGCATTGGAGAAGGAAATAGCAACCCACTCCAGTGTTCTTGCCTGGAGAATCCCAGGGACGGGGGAGCCTTGTGGGCTGCCGTCTATGGGGTCACACAGAGTCGGACACCACTGAAGTGACTTAGCAGCAGCATACTCAAGACCATTACAACTACAAGATTTAGGGATACATGTTAAATAATTTAAATTCAATATCTCACATAGGTAATATTTTAAAAATGATTGTGGATAACCATAAAACAGAGAGAGATTCTGATGATGGTGTTAAACAATTTAATACCTGCTCCTAGGCTGTACGCAGATGGTTCATTGAGGCAAGACACTCTGACCTCCTAGGTATTGTGATGAGCTAAGGGGTTTTTTCGGAGAAGGCAATGGCACCCCCCTCCAGTACTCTTGCCTGGAAAATCCCATGGACGGAGGAACCTAGTAGGCGGTAGTCCACTGGGGTCACGAAGAGTTGGACACGACTGAGTGACTTCACTTTCACTTTTCACTTTCATGCATTGGAGAAGGAAATGGCAACCCACTCCAGTGTTGTTGCCTGGAGAATCCCAGGGACGAGGGAGTCTGATGGGCTGCCATCTATGGGGTCGCACAGAGTCGGACACGACTGAAGCGACTTGGCAGCAGCAGCAGCAGCAGCAAGGGGTTTTCTAACTATAACTCTCAATGCTGTGTGTGTGTACTTGTTACTCAGTAGTGGCTGACTCTTTGTGACCCCATGGACTACAGTCCACCAGGCTCCTCTGTCCATGGGGATTCTCCAGGCAAGAATACTGGAGTGGGTTCCCAAGCCTTCCTCCACGGGATCCTCCCAACCCAGGGATTGAACTCGGGTCTCCCACATTGCAGGCAGATTCTTTATCAGCTGAGCCACCAGAAAAGCCCATAACTCTCAACAGTTATCCTCAACTCTTGAAATTATTTCTCCTTTAGATTCTTTTCACAGCCACCTCTCCCAGGCACCATTCTGTCCTCTTTCTCTGATTCAGATCCTCACTGATTTCCTGTCATACAATGACTGACATTTTTCTCCTCCTGGGGAGCTACATGACCAGAGTACATATGTAGTAGCAGAAGAAAAGTGGAGATAGGCAGCTCAGCCATCATCTCTGGACTGGATAATCCATGCGAGGTGCTGGATGGAGAAACTGCTTCTAGATAGAGGCTGCTGAAGAAGAATGTCACATAGTTTTTTAGGGAGAATGGAAAACTTCAATCTCAAAGCTTTGGAAACATTCTGTTTTGTAACAGCGGGAGACTTACATTTGCATTTGTTGTACATGATTCCTTTGTTGGGGAAATTACTTGAGTGAATTTTTCACTATTCAAAATGAAATAAGCATTTAAAAAAATTATATTTGTGGATTTTTCTTAGTTCAAAGACTAATTTTCTAGTTCAAGGATACTCTTAAACTAAGAACACATACATACCTAATTTCTACCAGGTAAACAAATTCAAGTTTTATTGCTATCTCCTACCAGCCTCAAGGAGAAGGCAATGGCACCCCACTCCAGTACTCTTGCCTGGAAAATCCCATGGACGGAGGAGCCTGGTAGGCTGCAGTCCATGGGGTCGCGAAGAGTCGGACATGACTGAGCGACTTCACTTACACTTTTCACTTTCATGCAATGGAGAAGGAAATGGCAACCCACTCCAGTGTTCTTGCCTAGAGAATCCCACGGATTGGGGAGCCTGGTGGGCTGCCGTCTATGGGGTCGCACAGAGTCAGACACGACTGAAATGACTTAGCAGCAGCAGCAGCCAGCCTCAGAGCTTCCCAGGTGGCACTAGTGTTAAAGAACCCATCTCCCAATACAGGAGATGTAAAAGATGTGGGTTTGATCCCTGAATTGGGAAGATCCCCTGAAGGAGGAAATGGCAATCCACTTCAGTATTCTTGCCTGGAGAATCCCATGGTTAGGGGAGCTTGGTGGGCTACAGTCTGTGGGATTACAAAGAGTTGGACCTAACTGAAGTGACTTAACACGCACACACAACCCTTAGGCTTAGTGGTGAGGATAAAGAGGGGTATGTGTGTGTATGTTTCATGGGGTGTTGATGAGGCTCTGGACTGAGAAGAAAAGATGGACCTTCCAGGCACATCAGCAAAGACCAGAGTATCTATTGTATTATGTCAGGCTATCTGACGGAGAGGCCCAGCGGGGTTTTTTGATGTCACTGCAGCATCCCTGCAACAAAACTGAAACTATGGATAAATTTTAGCATTTCTTTTCTAACTTAGAGCCCATACATTTTAGCTAATTTATCAGGCAATATAGTAAAAGACTATAGGAAAAGACTTCATTTAATGTCAGATAACACTGAAGACTCAGTTAAATTTCAAGTTCATATAAACAATAATTTTTTGGTATAAATATGTCCAAAATATTGCATGGATATGCTTATATAATAATTAAAAACAATTCATTGCTTACCTGAAATTTGGATGTAACTGGCTATCATGTATTTTTAACTGCCAAACCCAGTCTCATTACATAATAAATCCCCCCCTCCCAACCAAAATTGATTTTCCTAGTATTTTAGGTTCAATAGATAAATCCATTCAGCATTCATTTCCAACCATTTTTCTTCCCTATTTTACTTTTGGTGTCTGGAAAGATAAGCACTCAATTTTCTTGGCCATCTTTGCGTAAGTAGCCAAGTGACTCAATTACTGTCAGGCATATGAAAAGGTCTTCTAGGAAAAGTTCCCTTCCAGAATAAAAAGACAGTACTTCTCAAGGAAAAAACTTTTTTGTCTTTCTTCTCTTTTCCTGTCTGTGACCCAAAAGTAATGACTGTGAGAACAGCAGCCCTTTTGTATTCATGAGAAAAGCACTAGAACAAATGTCTACACATTGATGGAGAAACACTGGATCTGAGATCATCTAGTCACTCTACCTGCTCTGGACCAGCAATCTCCAGACTTCTTCTTACTGAACAGGAAATAACTCCTATCTTTAACAGATGTTATATTGGATTTCTGTTATTGTAGGTGATTGAGAACCTTACTGATAATTCTTGGAATAATGACCAACATAGAGCTTCTAAGCTTTAAATAACTAAAAAATCAAGTTTTGGAAAGAGAGAATGGCATCGCAGACAAACTAATTTACTTTTCTGAAGACTCTTTGGGACTGAGGAGAAACAGCAGAGAGGAAATCTGATGTCTCACATCGTAATCTTAAAAGCCAATGGTTGAGCCTGTATAGCCAGAGGGATATAGGTGGACAGAGATTTTTATGAGAAACTTGGTGAGATTGCAAGTAAGAAAAAAGGGTCAGAAGCAATGGAATTGTTTGAGGAAATTTGTTAAATTTTCAATACCAACAGAACTGCTCCTGGGCCAAATGACAGACTGTGGACAGAGTTAGAAGAGGCTGTTCTTGGTCCCATAACAAAGAGCGCATCCCATCTCCCATCTCTGACACTCAAGACTGGTGGTTTGGAGAGCGTCTAGGGGCTACATAATATTAAACAGCATATTTAAAAGTAGAGACATTACTTTGCCAACAAAGGTCCGTCTAGTCAAGGCTATGGTTTTTCCAGTAGTCACATATGGATGTGAGAGTTGGACTATGAAGAAAGCTGAGTGCTGAGAATTGATGTTTTTGAATTATGGTATTGGAGAAGACTCTTGAGAGTCCCTTGAACAGCAAGGAGATACAACCAGTCCATTCTAAAGGAAATCAGTCCTGAATATTCATTGAAAGGACAGATGTTGAAGCTGAAACTCCAATATTTTGGCCATCTGATGCGAAGAACTGACTCATTTGAAAAGACCCTGATGCTGGAAAAGATTGAAGGCGGGAGGAAAAGGGGATGACAGAGGATGAGATGGTTGGATGACATCACTAACCCAATGGACGAGTCTGAGTAAACTCTGGGAGTTGCTGATGGACAGGGAAGCCTGGCGTGCTGCAGTCCATGGGGTCGCAAAGAGTCAGACGTGACTGAGCGACTGAACTGAACTGAGGGGCAACATCATTGGCATGACTGCTGGCCTTCTCACGAGGGTCACATCAGCTGAGGCAGAAGTGGAGGGCCTCACAGGACCCTAGATCAAAACATGTTAGAGCCAGAACAAAAGAATAAGCACCGTGTAGTGAGCAAGGCTGCCAGGCTCGTTTGTGAACATAAGAGACATGTCTCTTCAGGCAATTCCAGTAATAACTGGGGAACATTTTGAATTTCACTGAAGTCCAATTATTCTGCAGGTTGAGGAACTTGATCCACTGTATTTGGTTTTATAAGCTCGTGAATATTCTGGCATAGCGTTTTGCTGGGGCAATATTCCTGTTGACCAAGGAATTTTAGATTTATTTATGCTCCTCTAAATCTAAGATGTATGTGTGGGATGTGTCTATATTCTTTGAAGAATTTTGCAAATTGCTATACAATTATTTAATGGGGTGTCTACTTCTTTTATTTATTGCAGGTGCTGGTATTATTTATCCAAATTTTTGTAGGAATCTCCTAATAGATCTCTATGAATCCACTCTCAGCCTTTTCAAATCCGTCCTGTATTCTGCTATCAGATCATGCCAGTTTCATATTAAAACTCTTTAAATTGCTCTCTTTTGCCTATAAGGTCCAAGTTAAATACCTTCCACAACATGTTCTTTCCTGCTTTTACAACCTGATCCTCCAACATTCCCAAAGTGCTCCTGTGCACTCCAGCCATATAACTACTCCTGAACACTTTATGTCCTTTCTTTCATGGGCACATTCTTTTCCTACTGCATGGAACACTGTTTTTCTTCTTGCTTGCTTCACTTACTCCTGAAGATTCTTCCCAAAGTGATCTTCTTTACTAAGTCTTTCCTGGGATCCATTAGGGAAAGTTCATTATGCCTAGTGTAATGCTCCCATAATAATTTGCACACATCCTCAAACTAAACTCATAATTTAGGATTATAGTTATTTGATTGCATGTCTCTTTCATTATATCATGAGTTCCTTGAAGACAACTAATCTGATTGTGACCTCTTCTTAAAACCAGATTCAAAATAGTAGGTGTTTAATAATTTTAATTAAATAAATGAATGATTCATACTCTTTAAAATGAAATTCACTTCAAGTCCTGTTATTTCTACAGGCCAAGTGTTTCTCAATTTGGTTGATGTCTCTCCATTCCAATCACCACTATCATAGGTTAGAATTTCATCAAGTTGTTTCAGGATTAATTCTATGGCCAATACTTTTGTCTTCTTTCTATCAGAAGCATTTTAAAAGAGAAGCTATTTGAACAGATTTGTGGTTTCAGACAAATAAGCCTGGTGCCTATGTAGAAATTGGACTGTGGCAGGTGAAGGAGGGAGAAAGCAAGCCAGACTGATTTCCACACACCTGCCAGAGTCATTTTTCTAAAACCCACAATTCTGCTCACATAATTTCCCTTTTTAAAGCACTTCCAACCCAAAATGATGAACTAAGCATGTTTCTCCTGTAGTTTTCTGTTTTGGTTACTTGATTCACATAGAGGGAAAAATTAGTGTCACAATTAGAACCCAGTGCAAGAGTTTAGTTAATTACAGCAAGTTTGGTGTTTAATTGAGTATGAGTGATCCAGACATACACAGAGACCCTGTTGCATCACAGGACTCCCTTGACTGTCTCTTATCCACTGCTGGATACACCAGAGGAGGAAAACAGACTCCTTTGTCATCAGGTACACTCAATAAGATAATTACACCTAAGTTACTATTATTCGAGGCCTTTGTTAGGACCTGTGACCCTTCATCAGCCAATCTTGCTCAAGAAGGACCAGCCTCCTGAACTGAACTGATCCAAATCAAGTGGCTGGCAGAAGACCTAGCCCTACCATCCTGCCTTGCCCTCAGTTCAGTTCAGTTCAGTTCAGTTCAATCATGTCTGACTCTTTGCAACCCCATGGACTGCAGCATGCCAGCCTCCCTGTCTATCACCAACTCCCAGAGTCTATTCAAACTTATGTCCATTGAGTTGGTGATGCCAGCCAATCATCTCATCCTCTGTCATCCCCTTCTCCTCCTACCTTCAATCTTTCCCAGCATCAGTCTTTTCAAATAAGTCAGTTCTTCGCATCAGATGGCCAAAGTATTAAAACTTCAGCTTCACTATCAGTCCTTCCAACGAATATTCAGGACCGATTTCCTTTAGGATAGATTGGTTGGATCTCCTTGCTGTCCAAGGGACTCTCAAGAGTCTTCTCCAACACCACAGTTCAAAAGCATCAATTCTTCGGCACTCAGCCTTGCCCTGGGAAAAGCCTAAGAACCACTGGGCTCTCTTCAAATGAGATGCCCAACTTGCCAAGGTGATTCTATCTAACACATTAAAATGGGAAGCTCTCTCAGACCACTTCCCCAGCAACCATCTATCTCAATTTAGGCAAACTATCTAACCTTCTCATTTATTCATGTCCAGCATCCCTGGAGAGAAAATTGTCCTTATTTGCTGCAGATCTGATAGCAACTAAGTCTCCAAAAATGCTGCAAGCCGGCCTACACTACACAGGGAACAAAGGAGTGCACTATTGCCTTCCTGATAACAATCTGATAATTATCATGATAGCTAGCACTATTTGAAGGCTTACTACATACCAAGCACAGGCTAGGTGCTCTATATATCTAATCATCACAACTTTTTGAGTTTGGTACTATTATTATCTTTATTTCATTAAGGAGGAAACAGAGGTCCCATACCAGGTAGTAAGTGAAGATCTGGAATTTAAACCAAATGAGACAAGTAATTTCCCTGCTGAAAATTGCATGCCTATCATACACTGGGCTATCCCAGTTGATCCTAGTGGTAAAGAATCCATCTGCCAATGCAGAAGACATAAGAGATGGAAGTTCGACCCCTCATGTCTAGAAGATCCCCTGGAACAGGGCATGGCAACCCACTCCAGTATTCTTATTTGGAGAATCCCAAGGATAGAGGAGCCTGGCGGGCTACAGTCCATAGATTTACAAAGAGTCAGACAGGACTGAAATGACTGAGCACACACACACACAGACACATCATACATTGAAGACTCACTGGGTATATAATGGGAGTCAGCAATAAGCAAGAGGGAAATTGACTTCCACAATTAGATCTAGTGTCACCCACTGACCTAGTAATGCATTAGGTAGGGGAGAACTTGAAATGTCCACTTGAAATATCAGTCTCAGTGGCAATTGAATGATTATGGCATTAACAATTTTATTGATTGGATCCAGGCCTCCACATCAAGGACAAACTTAAAAAACAGAAAGAAAGACTTTTCAGAATCAAGATCTTAAAAATAAACTCCTCAGTGGAATGAGGAAATAGTGGAATGGGTGTAGCTCAAATCAGAATAACTGATTCTAAAATCCAATGATATCAGACTATAGAGTAAAAAAGAATGAACTGCAAATTAAGAGAGAAAAGATAAGGCTTAGATAAAAATAGATGAGATGGAAGAAAGAAAAGCTTGAGCATAGAATTATTTCCTGGACTGAAAGAACCGGTGAGACTTTAGATACTGAAGACTCAACAGTGCCAGGTGATAATATTTTTCAAAAGTATGTTTTTAAAAAAATTCAAGGAAGTACTCTAACCCAGTGAAAATTTAACACAGTAAAATTTTCCAGACAGAATAAAACAATTAGTCAATGAAAAGATATTTCTGTAGGCCAATAGCAAAGATTTTAAAGAATGCTAATATTCTTCATTAACAAAATGTCAGGAATTTATATTTTTAAGGTCAATTTTTTCATGGCCTATCAATATTTATTTGATCTAGAAAATCCACTTATAGGAATTTTTCCTGCTGAAATACCTTTTTAATTCTTCAATGTAGAGATTTTTATTTTTAAAAACTGCCACATTTTTATAAAAGTAAAAAATAAACTAATCACATTTTATATACAAAAATATAGACAAGGATATTGAACTAGATTCATAGATATGTTTGTGGTACACTGAAAATATAAACTTACTTCTATGATTATTCTTAGAAGGTAGGATTACATATAATTTATGTGTTTTCAAAATGTTTGAAACCTTACAGGAATATCTAACTTCCTATTATCAGTGAGAAAATAGAAAAGACATGCTTATAATGTTGACAATTTGCGAGCTAGTTTTGCATCTCTGAGGCTTTCTCCACGGAGGATCCATTAGTCTTTTCTATTTTTTTTATGCACTATTGAGTTCTGTGCACTGGTGTCTCTTTCAGGATGTTACATCTATGTTCCTAAGTGGAATTACTCTACAGCTTTCCTTTTTTCTTCTGCTGTGTTAGTCCAGTTTGGGTTAACAGAGCTACATTTGCTCATAAGATGAGCTTTTCTCCTACCATGCCCCATGCTGTGCTCAGTGTATGACCTAATCCCTGGAACCCTTTTTATAAAAAGTGCCATCTTTTTTATGCCTCTGTGCCTTTGTTCATGATCATCTCTCTGCCTGGCAGGCCCTTTACTGTCTTCTTCCTCCAGAAGCTTCAAATTATCTTTTGAGACACAGGTTAAATGTTCTGTCTTGTATGAAGTCTCCTCTACTACCCCAAGAGATTTCTTTTTCCTCCGATCCTGACCCATTTTATAAATAATGTTATCACTCAATAGCATTTATCACATTGTAGCACAATAATTTTTTTACCTGTTTGTCTCTCTGATCTGAATGGAGACCATCTTTGCATGTCTAGCCCAGGTACATTGTCTAGTTCATCCCACTTTCTCTCAATAAACAGCATTTGAATAATGCAAAGATACTCAGGACCACCTGAGAGTTAATGAGTTAAAAGTAAAAGTTCACCACCTCCTTGCTCATCCCTTTGAATGATTATTTAATTTTCCAGACTGATAAGGTCAACAGTTACTGTGTTATAACAAAGAGTGAGGTGGGGTTTAATGTCATCTCTCCTCAGCCCTTCTATTCGTAGAAACCCAGAGAGGATTTTCGGACCCTGCTGAGACACGTTAAAATGTCCTTCATCCTTCAGTTCTTCCTTGTTATGTTCAGGCCTGCTGTCCCAGCTGTTTATTCTTTTGGATGCCCTTTTCCATTTGCTAGAACACTATGACTTTTGGTTCCCAGACCCAGTCTCACAATCCATGTCTCTACTTGTCCCTCAAATACCAATGTTACTTGGATCCAGCCAGTAAGCTGGAATTAGTATGATGAAAATGGTCATAACTGAATCTGTGCAAGTTCCTAGCTTTTCCTACAAATCTTTTATTTCTTAACACTTTCATTGGTTTTGACTGATTGTCCTTTTTGAGTTGCTGTATGATTTGCCTCAATGCTCGGAGCAGCCTCAATGCTCAGAGCTAGCCTGAATCTGAAGTGAAATTTAAATGTATCTGGGGTCTCTAGAAGTGCCTCATCGTTTATGTGTTCCCCAAATAAGAATAAAGATGGTTCTTGTTATTCATCCAAGGAAAGTTATAAGGGTTGTGGAGGAAAACATGAGTTCTGATTGGATATTTTGGTCCACACAAAACCTATGGATTAACCTGCAATCCCTATGGAAAGGAGGGCCCTTGGCAGAGGAAAATGCTTTGAGTGGATGTCAGTGAGGCATTAGGGTGACATAAAAACGTCTTTGCCCCTAGGACACTGGAAAGCTTGCTATGGGCGGCAAGGGCTGCTGGGGCAGACACCTCTTGTGTTGGCAACATCGGTATAAATAAACACCAGCCTCAGTCAATCAAATGTCTAATAAGTTCCTTTATACTTATCTCTTAAAGTATTTTAGTTTAAAAATGATGTCCATTCATTTTGAAAATAATGAACTGTAGCTCACCAGACTCCTCTGTCCATGAAATTTTTGAGGCAAGAATACTGGAGTAGATTGCCATTTCCTTCTCCAGAGGATCTTCCTGACCCAGGGATCGAACCCAGGTCTCCTGCATTACAGGAAGATTCTTTACTATTTGAGTCACCAGGGGATAACATATTTATTTCTTAAAGTATTTTAATTTAAAAATGATGTCCATTCATTGCAAAAATAATGTAAAATATATATTTTTAATGTAATGGAGAAACTAATGGTCCCTGCTAAAATTCCACAACACAGAAATAGCTATGAGTTTTGGTTACTTTTCTACTTAACATCATGGAGCTGCTTTTTCAAGATTTACTGCCAGACTTGTCTTCTCTAGAAAACTTTTTCCTGAGTACCTCTCTACTTCTGTCCCAGGTAGAGTCACAGTAGTTATCTTTTTTCTCAATTGTTCAAAGTACATTTTTGTATTAAAAAAAATGTATAAAAATTTAGTCAAGCTATAATTTATTTTTTTGTGTATGTTTCTCCCTCTTAAAGATTGAATGCACTTTTAATACAAACCCAGTGATCTGGTACATATTAGACTTTTATCACGTTAGTTATGTAAATGCATGAATAAGTAATCATAATTATTTTAGCCACAGGATAAATATCTTTTGATAGACAATATATTAACAGCTTAATGATAATCTATCACTTGGATGTAAGCATTAATTATTCTCCATTCATTAGGATACTGATGTTATATCAAATTATTGTTATAAATAACATTGATAGGAGATAGTTTTGTGTGTAAATTGACATCTTTCTACAATTCTCTTATCATACAGTAGCAGAGGAGCTATCAGATTAAAAGGTGCAAATATTAGCCATAACAGAATTATTTTCCAAACAGTCAGTATCATTTTGCATTCCTAGCAATGTATGGGCTTCAATTTCACCTCATCTCTGCTAACACTGATTTATGTATTCAATTGTTTATGAAAGATGGCTTTACTTACACATATACATGTTAATCTGATTATAATTATATATATATATACATATTTACATATGATGTTTTAAATTACATATTCATAAATGTTAAGAAAAATAATCACATTGTTTTAAAATTTTTTGACTGCATCAAATTTTAGAAACTATTTCTTTTCAGATTATTATTAACTTTAAAGGTGGCAGTAGTGAACAAAATCAAATATATATATGTATGTGTGTGTATTTAATTATCTATTTAGATATATATTTGTGTGTCTCTGTGTATATATCACACTATTAAGAATGTTGTTGAGTTCCTGATATATGCAAATATGAACATTGTGGTTAATGAACCAGATAAAGGCAAAAATACAATTAAACTGTATATTGTAATCCAAACTACATTCTTATTTCTTTCCTACTTCTAATCAGACTGTCAGCAACCACACGGTACAATCTTCTCAATTTCTACTTCTGTCTGCTCTGTTCCACCTGTTTTACTTTGTTTGTAAGTTCCTATGATTTGATGGATCCTGAGAGTTTCTGAAGCACAGTTTCTCCCTGTTCTCTAGAGAATAATTCACGTTTTTGTTCTTACTATTGATTGGCTGGGTGCAAGTGTGGTATTTGGAAGACCAGGGTTTTAATTTTACTTCATTTTATTTTCATTGGTGAAAATGAAACAATTTCGGCCTAACCCTGGGCATTAGTCTTTTTCTTAAAAGCTGTGGATTGTCATTAACTGAGAAAATATTCTGCTGCCAAGAGCTTGCAAGTACTGTATTTGTTGTCTGATGCCAAACATCCTCTTTAAATGCTAATGAACAAAGTATGGCATGCATTCTGTTCTTGATAGATTATGCCTATACCTTCTGTGGTCAACAGAAGGGGAATTCCCGGCCCATATGATTTCCATTCTGGCACACTCATCTCCTTAGCACTTACAAGCCAGTTAGCATTTAGATGTATTACTCAGTCTTATAGTTACAATGAACAGAACAGCCACCGTTTAGTGGCATCAACTAAACCTGAAAAAAAACAACACTTTGAAGCAACTTTCCTTTGCATTTTTTCCCCACTGAGCAAATACAGTAAATATTCAATTTCACTCCTAAACTTCCATTGGCTGAACTTAAGCAACCAAATTGCAGAAAGCCTTGAACACTGTAGGGGAACAAAATTTGCCACCCCAAAGTGTCTCCTTGGCAAGTGGATTATTTTGATCTAAAAACTATAAAGGCTCAAAAGACTCAGGAAGAAACTTTGACCTTCCCACAACTACTTAAAGAATGTAGATGAAGGACCTGTTCCAGGAAGGAGCTGTCATCATCAATGACTATAGTATAAACTAATGGTGTAGGCTGAAGGGAACCCGGCAAAGTCTGCTTGTTGAAATTCCTGTGTCCCACTGTCTCTAGATGTCCTGGCAAACATTAGCAAATATTTGCTTTTCCACCTCCATGTGAATTGCCTTCTTCCCCTTTGAAGTCCCAAACTACATCTTCTTTTGTTTTTAGCAGAACTGGTATTTAAAGTGAGAGTTTCACCATTTTGGTGAATTACTGTTTCCCTTGGTCTCGCCTATATATCAGTCAGTCAGTCAGTTCAGTCGCTCAGTCGTGTCCAACTCTTTGAGACCCCATGAATCGCAGCACACCAGGCCTCCCTGTCCATCACCAACTCCCAGAGTTCACTCAAACTTATGTCCATTGAGTCAGTGATGCCATCCAGCCATCTCAGCCTCTGTCGTCCCCGTCTCCTCCTGCCCTCAATCCCTCCCAGCAGCAGGGTCGTTTCCAATGAATCAACTCTTTGCATGAGGTGGCCAAAGTGGCCAAAGTATGGGAGTTTCAGCTTTAGCATCAGTCCTTTCCATGAACACCCAAGACTGATCTCCTTCAGAATGGACTGGTTGGATCTCCTTGCAGTCCAAGGGACTCTCAAGAGTCTTCTCCAACACCACAGTTCAAAAGCATCAATTCTTCGGCGCTCAGCCTTCTTCACAGTCCAACTCTCACATCCATACATGACCACTGGAAAAACCATAGCCTTGACTAGATGGACCTTTGTTGGCAAAGTAATGTCTCTGCTTTTTAATATGCTATCTAGGTTGGTCATAACTTTCCTTCCAAGGAGTAAGTGTCTTTTAATTTCATGGCTGCAATCACCATCTGCAGTGATTTTGGAGCCCCCCAGAAAATAAAGTCTGACACTGTTTCCACTGTTTCCCCATCTATTTCCCATGAAGTGATGGGACCAGATGCCATGATCTTAGTTTTCTGAATGTTGAGCTTTAAGGCAACCTTTTCACTCTCCTCTTTCACTTTCATCAAGAGGCTTTTGAGTTCCTCTTCACTTTCTGCCATAAGGGTGGTGTCATCTGCATATCTGAGGTTATTGATATTTCTCCCGGCAATCTTGATTCCAACTTGTGCTTCTTCCAGCCCAGTGTTTCTCATGATGTACTCTCCTATATATACATGTTATTAAAATTTGTTTTGTTTTTTTTCCTATTAGTCTGTCTCATGTTAATTTAATTCTTAGACCAGCCAGAAGAACCTAGAAGGGTAGAGAAAAATTTCTCCCTCTCTGCCCCTACACAATACACTCTTAAGTAGTATGGCCTTTTGGAGCTATCAAAGAATTTCAAGATGATGTGGTGACATGATCTGGTGAAAAATTCAGGGGAAGGGAGGACAGTGAAAAGAATGTGATACAAAGACAATTCATAGGCATATACCATAAACCAGGCTTGTACTAAGATAATATGATGCTGGTGCATTTATTAGAACTTCCCTGGTGGCTCAAATGGTAAAACGTCTGCCTACAATGCGGGAGACCTAGATTCGATCCCTGGGTTGGAAAGATCCCCTGGGGAAGGAGATGGCAACCCACTCCAGTACTCTTGCCTGGAAAATCCCATGGACGGAGGAGCCTGGTAGGCTACAGTCCATGGGGTAGGACTGCATTCATTAGGAAAGGCTCTAAGGAAGATATGGTCTATATATAGGCTTTAGAGTCAAACCACTGATTTTAAATCAGATATTTGCACCATATTTAATTATAAATACATATAAAATTAATTTTTAAATCTCTTTAAATGTCTGTTTTGTCAGATTTATCACCTGTGAGATGACTGTAATATTCAGACATAAGATTACATATTGTTATAAAGGTTACATGAGATAATTGACTAAAACTTCTAACAAAGTACCTGGTATGTGATATGTGTTCAAAATCTCTACTGGTTTTCTTTTGCTACCTAACAAATTACCATAAATTTAGCAGGTCACAGCACATATTTTTTAATTTCACAAGTTTTCTATGGCAGAAGTCTGGATACAGCTGAGCAAGACTTCTGTTCAGGGTCTCAAAATGCTGCAATCAAGGTATCAGTCAGGCTACCTTGCTTCCTAGAGTTCTCATCTGAGCTCACTTGGTGGTTGGCAGAATTTAGTTCCTTGCAATTGTAAGGCTGACTTCCCCACTTTCTTCATGCTTGTCCGTGGGGGGAGCCACTCTGCTCCTAGTGACCAATCACAGTTCCTTTCCAAGTGGTCCCCTCACAGACCCTTTCACATCATGGCTTACTTCTTCAAGGCCAGAAAGAGAACTCTTCATCTGGTCTGGTAAAAGTGAAAGTGAAAGTAAAGTCCCTCAGTGGTGTCCTGCTCTTTGCGACCCCATGGACTGTAACGTACCAGGCTTCTCCGTCCATGGGATTTTCATGGGATTTTCCAGGCAAGAGCACTGGAGTAGGTTGCCATTTCCTTCTCTAAGTCCGGTAAGACAGAGTCCTACATTATGTGATGTAATCAAGGGAGTAAATTTCCCATTGTCTTTAAGATATTCAATTTACTTGAAAATAGAAGTTTTTGTAGCATCAAGTTCAGGAAGAGTGGGTATATGAGAATGTGGACCATTGGGGTTCTTCTGTAGCGTTCTACCACAATATATGTGTTAGCTCTTGTATTAGGCAAATACTCTTTGTTATAAGACACAGAAAACCCAAATTAGAGTAATCAAAGTAACATTTCAAAAGGGGATGTTCATTGGAAGTATTCTGAAGTTGCTCATATCATTCAAAAAAAGGCCATAAGAATCAGGGTTGTGACAATGACTTCAGGAACTTGAACAAGGGTCATAATATCCCTGGATACATGATGCCTCAGCATACAAGCAGATTCACAAAAAGCTTTGTGTTTTCCTTTGTGTTAGGTTCACCCTTTCATGCTTCCACATGAAACCTGGGGATTCCTTACTTTAAGGTTCACAACCTTGCACCTTCTCTAAAGGATACACTCTTCTCCAGTAGCTCCAAAAGAAACAAGCTTGTAAAAGATCCCAATCATTTTGTGGCATGATTATTAAGAGACCAATAGCTCTGACCATGTCAGTGAAGTGTCATGACTGACTTAGCTGAGGTCACAGGCTCCACTATCATGGTTGGGGGCCAATCTATTCAATTTCCAGAAAATGAGTTAGGTTGGAAATGGAGAAGAGCCCAGAGAGTGATTTTCTTTTCTCACTGAAATATAGGTATTTCCAAACATGTAGGTGAAAGAATTACACAGTAAACACTTATATACCTATCTCTTAACTTCTATAATTATTAACATACTGCTTTGTTTGTTGTACCACATATCTATAAATCTTTTAATTTTTTTCTTGGTTCATTTCAAATATTTTATAGACATCAGTATGATTGGTTTAGCTATGACATCATGTTCAACTCTTGCTACCCCATGGACTATAGCCTGCTAGGCTCCTCTGTCCCTGGAATTTCCCAGGCAAGAATACTGGAGTAGGTTGCCATTTCCTTTTCCAGGGGATCTTCCCAACCCAGAGATCAAACTTGTGTCTCCTGTCCTGAAGGCAGATTATTTACCACTGAGTCACCAAGAAAGTCCAAGACATCAATATACATCATTCCAAACACTCTAGCATGATTATCATTAATATGAGTTTGAAGCTGAAAGTCAAAGCATAAGCAGTTCAAACCTAAAAGGATAAACTTTACCAGATAATTATTTCTTATTAACTTGGCTACATTTTCTTAATTTAAATGACAAAATAATGACTATCTTTGACATTTTATTAAAATGGAGAATTTGAATGTAGAATGTATGTTCAAAAATATTAGAAATAAAGAAAAAAACAATAAACTGTCTATATTCATTCAAATGACAGTTCAGTTCACTTATTTGTGTAAGTTAGAATTCTAGAGTCATATTCCTCTTTATAAACCCTGTTATCTGATTGATGTCTAGTCAGCCACCTCCTTTCAATTGTAGATTTACCTCCATCTTTCCCCCACCCCTCATTTTCCCTGTCTTCTCTGCTTCCAATTCTATTGCTTTCTAAATTTCTCTCTTCACCTTACTCTAAGCAACAACCTAACAAATTATCTCTTTGACTTAGGTAACTACTTGCAAAAACTAATCTTTTTTTTTTTATATATATATTTATTTGACTGCACCAGGTCTTAGTATTGAGGCACATGGGATCTTCAGTATTTGTTGCAGCATGCAGACTCATAGCATGTGGGATCTAGTTTCCCAACTAGGGATAGAATCCAGCCCCTTGCATTGGGAGAACAGAGTCTTAGCCACTGGACAACTAATGAAATCCCTCAACAAACTAATCTCTATAAAACCACCCAACTTATCTTTGTAAACACAGTTCTGGGTTTGTCACTCCTTAAAACTTAATACTTCTCTTTTGCCTTCTGGAGAAAATTGAACATTTTAATATGATAGACAAAATCCAGTAAAGACAAGGTATTTTGTAAATGGCCTCATCAATACCCTAAATAACTGTAGAGATTATTTATACCACATCATGGTACAAATTCCCATCATGGCAGTTGTCAAAGGGTTGCTTATATCCATTGATCTTGATTATTTCTAGTAAACAAAAGCTATGAGCTGGCCCTGAGCTTCTTCTGTGTCAGGCTGATGTTATAACACATCTTGTAGTGTTATTCCTTTGAGAAGGAAGTGGCAACCCACTCCAGTATTCTTGCCTGGAAAATCCCATGGACGGAGGAGCCTGGCAGGCTACAGTCCAGGGGTCACAAAGAGTCAGACATGACTGAGTGACTTCACTTCTTCTTCTTCTTCTTCTTCTTGTAGTGTTATTATGGAATGATAATCTCATATGAGCAAGAAATCATGGAACTTGCCAAGAGCCACATTGGGACTGCAAGTGTTTGATTATGGCCCTTTGCTATTTAACCCAAAAACTGATGAAAATGTCAATTGACCAACAAATGACAATAGGAAATGTATTCTTCCTGGAATTCTGTGCTCTCTCTCCATACAAATATGGTAAATAAGCCTTTATAAAATACTACATATAAAAAGGAGCAATTTTTTGTTTTAGTTAGATTTAATTCTGTGTTTATACATTACAATACCCTAATTAGAAAGAGTGTATATAAATTTTCACTATTAGATAAGACTACATTTTATTTAGGCTTAAGTAAATGCATTAACTTCTGACCAAGTAATAGGCCCACTTTGCAAATTTAAAACACAAATTCTGCATAGGATGAGAACTTGAATTAGCGTTGGCTTAATGCCACATTGTTTTTGGTTTTTATGAGCCAATGTTTTCACTTTCTGATGTTTTTGGTTTTCATGAGCTTTGCATTAATAGACTCACTTTTTTAAACAAAGTTAACCAAACCCACTAGTAGTCAAGATTATAATATATCATGTACACTTCTTAGAACATTCTACTTGAAAGTTTGGTCATTTGTAATATCATTTAGATATTGGAAGTAAATTATTTAGATGTAAAAAATGGAAAAATGTTTATATGCTTCCAAAGAATTTATTATAAGAGCTTTTCCATGACTCTAATTATCTATCTTTCCTAATAGACTTTACAATGAAATCCAATTTTCATAATTTCAACAGAAAAAAACACAGTGCTTTATTAGTGAAATTGAAATGCATTGTATGTTCACAAATGAAAGGAAAAAAACTTACAAGATGCATGCATAATTTTAAAAAATCAATTGATATGGATTTCTCTGACAATCAAAGGTGTAGTATGAATACTTTATTGTCTAAACTTGAAGGCATTGCAACCATTGTTTCCAAGGACACACATGTTTTCATGGAAACAACATGGTTTTTAAGTCAGAAAGACCATAGTCTGGCAACTATAGAATTCATAAACTAGGGCAAGTTATTTACCCCTTTGAACCTGTTCTTATGAAAAACTAAGTCTATCATACTTACTAGATAAGGCTATTAAGAAGATTAAAAGTTTCAGTGTATCTAAAACACCGCACATACATAAGCTTATAGAAGGCCCACCAGAAACATTAACTCCTTTCTGATGATTTACTGTAAAGTAATCAAAAGCAAAAGTTCTTTTGAAAGGACTAATGATTGGATATATCCCAAGACAAAACAGGTTTAGGATTTGGAACATATGGAAGTCAAACATAAAGTCTAGAATATAGCTTGACACCAATGATATGGCAAAGCAGAGAAGCTAGATAGAGACATGGATTTTAGACCTATTCTCTCCCAGTTAGATCTGTGACTTTGAGATGATGCTACATTTCAGACTCTCAGGTTTTCCAACTATTATATGATAACATGAAGGTGTTGAGAATGAAGTTTCTCTTCAGCACTAAAAATTAAATTTTTCAATTTCTTTTCGGTTTGTCAGAAGACAGTTCTGTAAGATCTGAGTTGCTGGTAAAGCTTGAATTTATTTTTTCGTAGACAATGAGAGCAGCTTATTTTCTCTTTTGTGCTTTCTTTTTATTCAGTAGACTCCTTATTCTAATATGAATTAAATGATGAAATATACTCCTCACTTCACAAATCTCCTACTCTTTTGCTGTTTGGACTCTTTAACTGAGTTCCTAATTTACCAAATTCACGAAAACATTTCTTTTCAAAATACCTCTAAAAAGATCATGGGAAAGCTGACATTTTCACTACTAAGGTACAAATTCTATATATTTCTTCAATGAATTCCTCTCCTTAGTGTCATTACCTACAACCAGCTTGTTAACTGTAGGCCAAGTATAAACTTTTAAGACATAAGCTCCTCTACAGGCCTCTATATGTATATTGAATTATGCGAAGTATTGGATGGTAATAAGTACATTCATAAGCATAATTTCTATAGTCAGAAAATGGTTAATTTGAAAGTCATTCCTCCATTCAAGAAGAACAATTTTCTCCAGTCTTCTGACTATTTATAGAAAGACCTTTACATGTGCAAACTAATTAATAAATGGGATCAATTTCAAGGTATTTTTTCTGGTTCATCACCACTTAATCATTCAATTTAAGAAACATTTTAAAGGCCAAGTCTAAAATAGATTTGCACCCATGCCCCCAGTGTGAATTTTTCATTCCTTACAACATGCAGTAGGTACTGTATAATGACCTTTTCTCTGTTTGGAACAGGGATTAGAATAATACATTTGACCCTTTACAGTCACCTGGGAGAGATGTTAGTCTCCAAGTTCAATAAACTGAAATATGTCTCAAGTGTCCCAAGGTTAAGGCCATGACTTTAAACTATTTAACACAGAGTATCACACTGATTCACTTAGACTCTCAGGCTTTTAAAAAAATTATTAGGCTGAATTTTATATACTTTATCAGAACTATTTCTTTTCTTCACACAATCAAAGCAAATATTTTACATTACAAATAAAGCAATGTTAACCTAAGATGCCTTGTGCATTATAATAAAATTTATAGCTGCATAAATAGCAGTGTAAACTTACAGAAAGACTAGTAATTATAGTGCCATTGATGGTCTTTGTTGCTTTAATTCTGAGGCAGCCAGAATGATTAAACTGAATCTTAATCGACTTCTCCATTAAAAATGCTGGCAGAGGAGCTCCTTTAACCTTTCCCATTGATTGAACACAACAATCACCATTCAATTATAATGCAAAAGGACATTTGTTATAATGTAGAAAAGATGCATGAGCCATTTCCTTTTACTCAAGACAATCAATGAGATGACTCCTACTTCTGCAAAGGTGAGAATGCTCTACCTGGGAGTCTGATAAAGTCAAAACCAAACAGAAACCTCCCAACTGTACAGAGGAGCAGGAATGCACAGATGAAACTCATCTGGAACAGATTCATTAGGGGAGAATGTATTTTCTATTACTATTTACAATAGCTACATCAATCCTTGATATATTGTTTTTCTTCATAGAGTTTCAAAGTACTTAAATTACCATGATCAAAGGTTTAATGGTGAATTAATGAGGGTGGTTACTGGACCTTTTGTATGTGTTCTTGGTGCATGCTTAATAAGACAAATCAAGGCAATACTGGTAATTGGAGTAACAGAATTTTAGAGTAGAAAGGAGCCTTCAAGATTAACCAGTTTATTTAAGGACAGTTAATTGTAAAAACCCTGCACTAGGATTCGGGTCAATCAATTGCCAATTGAACACCTGTTGCATCTGTCACTTCTGAAGTATGGTTCATTTTCGATTATGCTTTTTACCAGATTTCATACTTGTTTGAATGGGTTTCCCTGGTGGCTCAGACAGTAAAGAATCTGCCTGCAATGTGGGAGACCTGGGTTTGATTCCTGGGTTGGAAAGATCCTCCAGAGAAGGAATGGCAATCCACTCCAGTGTTCTTGCTTGGAGAATTCCAGGGACAGAGGAGCCTAGTGGGCTACAGTTCATGGGGTTGCAAAGAGTCAGACATGACTGAGCAACTAACACACACACATAAACTTGTATGGAAGACACAAGTAATGTACTTGCATCGTATACCCTCCAACATACATCTGAATATGCAAGTATAGCTGTTTTGCTCCATTTATGTAATAGTGGTAGATTAAAGATGGCCATGGGTTCTTTGGAAGGAATCCTCCCTTTTGCATCTAGGCTAACTTAGTGATTTGACCAATAATCAATGATGGAAGCAGTATTCTGGGACTTCAGATACTAGGTCATGAGTAATATTGCAGCTTTTGACCATGTTTCTCAGAAAACTTGCTCTAAGGGAAGCTAACAGATGAGAAATATGATCACCAAGAAATCACCACATTACAAGGAAACTGATGCCACCCAATGGAAAGCCTGTAAGGAGACAGAAACCCAAATACCTCCACTGTTCCAGCTGGCCCAGGCTAGGACACAGATGTGAGTAAAGAACAGAGCTTGAATATTCCAGGGCCAGCAGACACACTGTAGAGAAGAAATAGGGAAACCAATTGATATCTAGAAACAAGCCGTTAGACTATGGCCCAGGTCAAATTATGACAAATGACTAAGACAGACTTAATATTAACTTCAGCTTGACTAAATGTTAGAAAGATGTCTTCTTGACTGTAAGCATCACCTATATTTCTTTTCTTAGAGCATTTACTTTAGAAATGGAAATTCTTTGCCTTTTTGAGAAGTAAGTCTCTCAGACTTTTGTGTTTTATGACTCAGGAATATCTTTCTCAAGTTCTAGGGAGCTATCTTTAGAAATGAAAAGTATCAAGAATAAAAGAGCCTTTATTTTCCAATCTCTGTGGGGAGAATTTGAAATAGCTCAACTGGAATTCCATCACCTCCACTAGCTTTGTTCATAGTGATGTTTCCTAAGACCCACTTGACTTCACATTCCAGGATGTCTGGCTCTGGTTAAGTGATCACACCATCATGGTTATCTGGGTCATGAAGATCTTCCTTGTATAGTTCTGTGTATTCACGCCACATCTTCTTTATATCTTCTGCTTCTGTTAGGTCCATACCATTTCTATCCTTTATTGTGCCCATTTTTGCATGAAATGTTCCCTTGGTATCTCTAATTTTCTTGAAGAGATCTCTAAACTTTTCCATTCTATTGTTTTCTTCTATTTCTTTGCACTGATCACTGAGGAAGGCTTTCTTATCTCTCCTTGCTATTCTTTGGAACTCAGCATTCAAATGGGAATATCTTTCCTTTTCTCCTTTGCTTTTCGCTTCTCTTCTATTCACAGCTATTTGTAAGGCCTCCTCAGACAACCATTTTTCCATTTTGCATTTCTTTTTTGGGGGGGATGGTCTTGATCACTGTCTCCTGTACAATGTCACAAACCTCCATCCGTAATTCTTCAGGCACTCTATCAGATCTAATCCCTTGAATCTATTTGTCACTTCCACTGTGTAATCATAAGAGGTTTGATTTAGGTGATACTTGACTGGTCTAGTGGTTTTCCCTACTTTCTTCAACTGAAGTCTGAATTTGGCAATAAGGAGTTCATGATCTGAGCCACAGTTAGCTCCCAGTCTTGTTTTGTTGACTGTATAGAGCTTCTCCATCTTTGGCTGCAAAGAATATAATCAATCTGATTTCAGTATTGACCAAGCTAGTGGAGGTGATAGAATTCAGTTAAGCTATATCAAATCCTAAAAGATGATGCTATGAAAGTGCTGCACGCAATATGCCAGCAAATTTGGAAAACTCAACAGTGGCCACAGGACTGGAAAAGGTCAGTTTTCATTCCAATCCCAAAGAAAGGCAATGTCAAAGATTATTCAAACTACCACACAATTGCACTCATCTCACATGCTAGCAAAGTAATGCTCAAAATTCTCCAAGCCAGGCTTCAACAGTATATGAATTGTGAACTTCCAGATGTTCAAGCAGGATTTAGAAAAGGTAGAGGAACCAGAGATAAAATTGGCAACAATCGTGGGAAAACAAGAGAGTTCCAGAAAAGCAATCTACTTGTGCTTTATTGACTACACCAAAGACTTTGTGTGGATCACAACAAAAAGTGGAAAATTCTGAAAGAGACAGGAATAGCAGAACACTTGACCTGCCTCCTGAGAAATCTGTATGCAGGTCAAGAAGCAACAGTTAGAACCAGACAGAGAACAACAGACTGTTTCCAAATCGGGAAAGTTGTATGTCAAGGCTGTATATTGTCACCCTGCTTATTTAACTTATATGCAGAGTACATTATGTGAAATGCCAGATTGGATGAAGTACCAGCTGAAATCAAGATTGCTGGGAAAAATATCAATAACCTCAGATACACAGATGACACCATCCTTATAGCAGAAAGTGAAGAAGAACTCAAGAGTCTCTTGATGAAAGTGAAAGAGGAGAGTGAAAAAATTGGCTTAAAACTCAACATTCAGAAAACTAAGATCATGGCATCTGGTCCCATCACTTCATGACAAATAGATTGGGAAACAACAGAAACAGTAAGAGACTTTATTTTCTTGTCTCCAAAGTCACTGCAGATGGTGACTCCAGCCATGAAATTAAAAGATGCTTGCTCCTTGGAAGAAAAGCTATGACCAACCTAGACAGCATATTAAAAAACAGAGGCATTACTTTGCTGACAAAGATCCTTCTAGTCAAAACTATGGTTTTTCCAGTAGTCAT
Organism: Bos indicus; assembly: GCF_029378745.1. NCBI lineage: Eukaryota > Metazoa > Chordata > Mammalia > Artiodactyla > Bovidae > Bos > Bos indicus. The sequence goes on from NC_091771.1 coordinate 46,608,999, forward strand.
GTATGGATGTGAAAGTTGGACTATAAAGAAAACTGAGCACCAAAGAACTGATGCTTTTGAACTGTGGTGTTGGAGAAGACTCTTGAGAGTCCCTTGGACTGCAAGGAAATCCAACCAGTCCCTCCTAAAGGAAATCAGTCCTGAATATTCATTGGAAGGACTGATGCTGAAGCTGAAACTCTAATACTTTGGCCACCTGATGTCAAGAGCTGACTCATTTGAAAAGACCCTGATGCTGGGAAAGATTGAAGGTGGGAGGAGAAGCGGACGACAGAGGATGAGACGGTTGGATGGCATCACCGACTCAATGGACATGGGATGTGAGTTTGAGCAACAATACATTCCAGGAGTTGGTGATGGACAGGGAAGCCTGGCGTGCTGCAGTCCATGGGGTCACAAAGAGACAGACAAGGCTGAATGACTGAACTGTGAACTGTTGTGGGGAGGATAATCTAATTTAGCAATCACAGATAGACAATCACATTGACTAGCCTCCACTTTAATGTTGTCCAGTACATTTACAACTCACTTCAGTGTTTAAACCCCCCCACCCCCCACCTTTCAGTGAAGTTAAGTTCAATTTCTTTCCTTTATTTCAGTCTGTGGTTGTTCAGTCACTAAGTCCTTTCTGACTCTTTTTTTCGACTCCATGAGCTGCAGCAACTTTCTGCCATTGGAGTGATGTCATCTGTGTATCTGAAGTTGTTGACAGTCATCCAGCCAGGCGTTTCACATGATGTACTCTGCATAGAAATTTAATAAGCAGAGCTATAATATACAGCCTTAACATACTCCTTTCCCAATTTGGAACTAGTCATTGCTCCATGTCTAGTTCTAACTGTTGCTTCTTCACCCATATAGAGGTTTCTCAGGAGGCAGATAATGTGGTCTGGTATTCCCATCTCTTTAAGAATTTTCTAGTGTGTTGCAATCCAAAGGCTTAAGCATAGTCAATGAAGCAGAAATAGATGTTTTTCTGGAATTCCCTTGCTTTCTGCAAGATCCAGTGAAAGTTGGCAATTTGATCTTGCAATAATCTTGAATAAAGTTATAAATAAATAGTCTTGAATATATTGAATATCTTATTGCAGTAGTCTTGAATAAAGTCTTCATTGCCTGTTTAATGTTTCTTAGACATGGCCAACTTCTTCATTTGTTCCTCCTCATCTGAGGCCCTAATCATCAAGAGGTAGGAATGAGTCATTCTTATAGTTCCCTGCTCTAATTCCAGATTCCTAAAATCATGTGCACAAGAAAATGAGTGTTGCTTTGTACCAATTTACTTTGGAGCACACATTAAGGGTCCAGTGCATCTTACTACTTGGGAAAACATGCACAACTCTTTTTAAGTACTTTGGATATGTGTCTAATCCCTAAAACTCAAAGATTATTAAATGCTTAATAATAATTTTATATATACATAAACAAGTTCTTATGTGTCGCCAGTCTTATATCCCCTGATTGCTTCTTTTAAAAGTCAGCTCGTACAACTGATAGCAATTAGGATTTTTTAAAGTAAGTTATGAAAGTGAAAGTGAACGTCTTTCAGTTGTGTCCGACTCTTTGTGACCCCATGGACTGCACCCTGCCAGGCTCCTCCTCTGTCTGTGAAATTCTCCAAACCAGAATACTGAAGTGGGTGGCTTTTCCCTTCTCCAGGGGATCTTCCCAACCCAGGTCACCTGCATTGCAGGTGGATTCTTTACAGTCTGAACCACCAGGGGATAGTCTACTGAAATAATCAAAGAACATGGAGACATAAGGTGAACAAAACAAAGCAATCTTTCCTTTGAAAAAGACCTGGATTTGAAATGGCAGCCTGTCAAATTAAGGACCATTGTGTTTCAAATTTAGGTTCAAGAGAGTATTTAAATTTTTAAAGTAGAAGTGAAACTTCCAAGAAAGCATAGTTCATTTGATGGAAATCATCTCACTGTATTTCCAAATTAACATGCAAATTTCTATGAGAAGAAAATAATTTTCTATTGAGGGAAGAACTTGAATATATCTTGGTATAACACCAACCTTATTTGGCTAGTGACCAGTTACTTCTGCAAAACTTGCTATCATGGTGTCAGCTTTAGTATTCAAGTTTGTTAACCCAGTCCTTCCAGAGGATCTATCCAGAGACCTTTTTAATGTCTGGATCCATTATCTTATAAACAGAAAAAAAGTCACGATCTATAATTTTGTGTACAAGATTTAAGTATTTCTTCCCAGGGCATTTTTTGCTGACTCTGCTTGCCTTTTACTGAAAATTACAACATTTCATGTATAAATCTCTAAAGTGTGGCTTTTACTGGTTTCCTTATTTTCATATACTACATATTTATATTACACTTTATTAATAATTTTCCAAGTCATAAAATCAAAACTGCTGCTTTATTATGTTTTCTGAAAATATGTTGACTGAAGAATATATATCCCCCTACATATCACTTATGGGAGAGCAAGTATCACAAAAAGAAGACCCCAAATGCTGCAATCATGGTGGGTCACAGCTCCAAAGTGGTTGGGAATGTTAAGATGAGTGTTCAGACTTAATGTGAAATGCAGTTGGAATGATTGATTGCGCTCCTTTATTTTTGACTGTTAACTCTGTTAAATGTTTGAACCATAAAAATTTTCAATATTAAAAAAAAAAAGATGAGTGTTTGCAGAAGGAGTAGCTTAGCTAAAAAACACTAGACAGATTATGTACTTCATCAGACTAAGTGTGGATATGGAACTACTCAAGGTAGGTTCTGGGCACAGGGACTTCATGGCAGCTCTCGACATTGCGTGGGAGGGAACTGATAAATTCTTTTCTGTGTGCTAAAAGATACGCCTCCAAGATTAGGACACAAAGCAAGCTTTGTCTAGTGTAACAAGTTCTGATTGTATCACTCATGAAGCAGAAAACTTTGATGGGTGATTGCCCCAAGAATTAAAGCCCTTCCAAAGTCAACCTACTTGCTTCACTCTGCACTGGTGCTGGCTGTGAAGGTAGGATGGGCCATTTAATGACAGGGCTGTGCCTTTGGCTTCCCACTGTTACCTACTTAGTTTTATAAATATCTTAGGATTTATGCATTCTAGGACCTAGCTTGTGCCTTTCTTTATATTGATAGATGACAGGTGTAACTGTGAATAGAATTTACATTAGGCTTTTAAAAAAAAAACACCTTTTTTACTATCAAGTGAAAAGATTGTTTTAAAAATACATCGGAATCTCTTTTCTCTGAAGGGCTTTGTCTTGGTTAACTTTCCTGGAGAAGTTCAAGGGACTCAGATAAACAGGTATTATATTTCATTACTTTCTACAGACTCATGAGAAGAAAGCCCAGTCAGACAAGAGACAAAATCCTCCTTGGACTCTGAAAGGGTAACCTGGACACAAGCAAGTTGGTTTTCAAGCTCAGAATCTGATTCCCAGCAGTTTCTGATAATATTTCTAGAAAGTACGTTTGTTTCAAATGTATACTGTTTTTGTATTATATTTTCTTTTGGTAAATACTGTCATTTTTCCTGAATTCAAGCTTCCTTATATGCTGGTCTAATTTTTTGATACATTAGGCGTATTTGGAAGCTGTGACATCCTAGATCTAAGAGATTAACTAAGTTACGTCATGCATTTACATTCATTTACCAGACTAACATTTGTAATGTCAGAAGTTGCTAAGTCTGGGAATAGCATTGAATTGATGCTGAGCAGAGCCCTGTGGACCTCTTGGTACAGAGGCCTTTTTGCTCCCACAGTTCTTGCAGACGTTCCAGCCTCCATGCCTTTCTCTGATTTCCAAAGAACAGAACAGTTGCTAATCAAAGGAAAAGCAGCAATGAAACAACCTGAGGCAGGGAAACCACTAGAGTCAGAGAGGCTCATCAAGATCAGGAGACAGGCCACCTGAGACCCAGCACACACGCTAATCATGTCAGCAACCCCACCCTTCTGAAACTTTGCAGAAGAAGACAAGACTGTTACTGCCTTGATCTTTATCACTTACCCCTGCCTGACTATATGCATCACTTGACTCTAAGTCCCTTTAGTCGTGTCCCACTATTTGTGGCCCCATGGACAGTAGCCCACCAGGCTCCTCTGTCTATGGGATTCTCCAGGCAAGAATACTGGACTAGGTAACCATTCCGTACTGCAGGGGGTCTTCCTGATCCAGGGATCAAACCCATGTTTCTTACGTCTCTTGCATTGGCAGGCAGTTCTTTACCACTATAATGACCTCCCACCTGACTATATAACCTCTCCTTATTCACCAGGGAAGGGGGCACTGTTCTTGAGGTGCTAATCTACTATATTCCCCCTTTGCCCGGTAAAGTAATAAAGCCACTCTTTTCTTCTCCACAACTCTTGTCTCCATATTGCTGTTTGGCATTGGCGGACAGAGAGCCAGAATTTTGTCGACAGAATTATCAGTTGAAGAAAAGCTAGGTACAAAAGAAAAATATAACTTGGAAAGGAGGAAACAAAAACTCAACCTGGATATCAAGAATTTCTTAGGGAAAGTGATTCGGGGGATGAACAGGAACTTTAGGAGAATGAAAGGTAGAAGTTTGCCAAGTGATTTGCGAGATTGGGGGTCAAGGTAGTACACTGGAGGATGATGAAAAAAGAAGACCCAGGAAAGTCTCATCTTTGAAAATGAATCAAGATTTAAATATTTTTCTATTCTACAGAAGGGTTTATATACACAGGAAATATGTTTTTCTGGAAAATATTAAAGAACTTTTTCATGAATCCATCTGAGCTGTCTCAGGAACACAAAGAAATAGATACCCCTTAATTGTTCATGGCATTTTGGGTCAGCACCAGAAACATATGAGTCAAAGCTGACCTCTTAGGTTATTTAACTGAGGAAGCTCTACCCAGCCTGGCAAGACCAGGAACTGGGGTATGAAACAGGATATGGAGAAACCTTAGCTTGGTCCTTTCTTACCACCGAAGTGTTTGGGTAGGGTTTGGGAAGGGGACTTTCTAGTCCCTCTCCTGGCTTAATTAAGTGCTTGAAATTCTAACCCAGTGTTTCCAGCTGTGGGAAGAGTCAAGTTATGGACAGGAGTCGCATCTTTGTTGATGATTTTAATCAGCCACCCTTCCCTGGCATGATGGATATAGAGAGCTAAAATCTAATGCTTGCCCTTAGCTGTATTTGATTGCCTCTGGGCCAACTTCTTCCTTCAGAAATCAGCCCTCAGTAGGGTCAGTCTTGAACAGCTTAATCTGAGGTCTCAGTATTAATTGAAAAAGAGTTCTCAGGTCAAAAATTCTGGACTACATTAAAGATGGGATGTTGCTACAGAATTTCATAAATCTATGATATACTAATTTGAGGAGCAATTTTTAAAGAGGGAAGTATAATAATAGCTAGACTTCAACCAAAAAAAAAAAAAAAAGAGAGAGAGAGAGAAGGAACAAACTATAGTAATGAAAAGAGTGTTATCACTACAGATACCACAAACATTGAAAGATGATAAGGAAATACTATAAATAACTCAGTGTACATAAACTCAACAATTTCAGTTTTTCTTTGCATTCCTTTAGTACTAAGGCCCCTGGAGAAGGGCATGGCAACCCACTCCAGTATTATTGCCTGGAAAATTCCATGGACAGAGGAGCCTAGCAGGTTCAGTCCGTGGGATTGTATACAGTCAGACAGGACTAAGTGACTGAATTCCCAAAGTTGAAATCAAGAGTGCTGGGAGAAATATCAATAACCTTAGATATGCAGATGAGACCACCCTTATGGCAGAAAGTGAAGAGGAACTGGGGAGCCTCTTGATGAAAGTGAAAAAGGAGAGTTAAAAAGCTGGTTTAAAACTCAACATTCAAAAAACTAAGGTCATGGCATCTGATCCCATCACTTCATGGCAATAGATGGGGAAATAAAGGAAACAGTGACAGACTTTATTTTCTTGTGCTCCAAAATCACTGCAGATGGTGACTACAGCCATGAAATTAAAAGATGCTTGTTTCTTGGAAGAAAATTATGACCAACCTGGACAGCATATTAAAATGCAGAGACATTACTTTGCTGACAAAGGTCCATCTAGTCAAAGCTATGGTTTTTCCAGTAGTCATGTATGGATGTGAGAGTTGGACTAGAAAGAAAGCTGAGCACCGAAGGATTGATGCTTTTGAACTGTGGTGTTGGAGAAGACTCTTGAGAGTCCCGTGGACAGCAAGATCTAACCAATCAATCATAAAGGAAATCAGTCCTGAATATTCATTGGGAGGACTGATGCTGAAGCTGAAGCTCTAATACTTTGGATGGGAAGAACTGATTCATTGGAAAAGATCCTGATGCTGGGAAAGATTGAAGGCAGGAGCAGAAGGGAACAACAGAGGCTGAGATGGTTGGATGGCATCACCGACTCAATAGACATGAGTTTGAGCAGGCTCCGGGAGTTGGTGATGGACAGGGAAGCCTGGCATGCTGTAATCCATGGGGTCACAAAGAGTCAGACATGGCTGAACATCTGAACTGAACTGAGCACTAAGGCCAAGCCTGGAAGGCTTCCTCACTGCCTTTCTCTTTTAGGTAACTTTTCTCCCTGTTGAGTTTATACTTAAAATGTCGTATTTAAACATTTCTGACTTTCTTCAAGATTTAATTAATTTGTAACACAGAATTTTCCAATTATAGGGTATTTATCACTGTTTAGAACTAATATAGATCTCTACATGCTCAAGAAAAAAAAATTCAATATTATTTTCCCTTAATTCCTAAAGAAATTAATTTTTCTGGATGTACAATTCTAAGCCATAGCTTTTTTCTTCTAACAGTTAAAAAATGTTGTATCACTACCCTCTAGTCTTCAAGGGTTCTGATAAGATATCCACTGTGTTCTAATTACTTTTCCCCTATAAATAGTGTCCCTTCTCTCTTTCAAGTTCTTTCTAGATTATTTTCTTTGTTTTTAGTTATCAAAAGATTGAGTATGATGTTTCTTGGTGTGAATTTCTTTTAGGTATTATAATTGTTTCACTGAAAAAAATTGCTCTGTTTCTGTTTTTAAGGAAAGAATGGATATTAGGAAGGAACTGATTATTTCTGCAATGTAATCTGTTTTGTAATCATGTTTGCACCATCTTTTTTTTTTTTTTTATTCCCCCAGTCTCCTTCCCTCTGGCAACCATTTGTTCTCAGTCTATGACTATTTCTGTTATATTTGTTCATTTGTTTTTCAGATTACACATATAAGTGAATATATATGGTATTTGTCTTTCTCTGCCTGATTTATTTTACTTAAAATAATACCTTCTAGGATTACCCTTGTTGTCACAAATGGTAAGATTTCATTCTCTTTTTTTTAACAGCTGAGTAATATTCCATATGTATACATGTATACACATACATACATATATGTCATGTCATCTTTATCCATTCATTTGTTGATAGCCACTTAGGTTGCTTCTCTGTTGCAAATAATGCTGCAGTGAACATTGGAATGCACGTATCTTTTCAAGTCAGTGCTTTTGTTTCCTTTGGCTATATACCTAGTAGTAAAAATGCTGGATGGTATGGTAGCTCTAGTTTTAATTTTTTGAGGAACCTCCATACTGTTTTCCATAGTTGCTCAACCAATTTATTCCCACCAAAACACACTAGCACTCTTTTTTCCACATCCTCGCCAAAACTTGTTTATTGTATTTTTGATAATAGCCATTCTGATTAACCATCTTTTATAAATTTTATATTTACATAGTTCCAAGTTTCCAATTCTGTGGTAGATGAAATGCCAAGAGGTTATTCAACCCGGAATGCTTTCAGAAACTCTGTGAACATTCTTTCATATTTTGGTAGACTGAAAAATTTCACTAGTTCTTCAATCTTCCTTGTACTAACACCTTTTGCCATGTAAACTTAAAATGTAACCTTCTACTGTCCTTAGATTCTGGGCTATGCCATGCCAGCTGTTTTGAGCAATTGAATTTGCAGAAATAAAAGTGTACCAGCATTGAACTAGGCTGAAAAGCCTTGTGTGTTTCTGCTTCTCCTCTTTGGTTCTACTCTCATCTCAAGATATGCCTGCTGAAAGATGGGAAAAACATAAAGCAGAATTCAGTATCCCAAACTCCTAAAACCAGCCTAAATAAGCAAACAGCCAAAGGATCCCCAAAGACATGAGCAAATCCAGGCAAGATTAAGTAACCCTGGTAAACTCCCATTTGATTCCAGATATCCAAACAACATTTATTTTGCATTATCACTGAAGTTTTGGAATTGTTATTAAGCATTATTAGAACAACTGATAACTGATACATACATGGTAGTTGTTGTTCTTGTTTAGTCACTATGTCATATTCAACTCTTCGTGACCCCAAGGACTGCAGCACAGCAGGCTTCCTTGTTCCTCACTATCTCCTGGAGTTTGCTCAAATTCATGTCCATTGAGTCAGTGATACTTTCAAACCATCTCATCCTCTGCCCCCTGTTCTTCTTTTGTCTTCAGTCTTTTCCAGAATCAGTCTTTTCCAACGAATTGGCTCTTTGCATCAGGTGGCCAAAGTGTTGGAGCTTCAGCTTCAACAGCACTCCTTCCCATGAGTATTCAGGGTTGATTTTTCTTTAGGATTTATTGGCTTGATCTCCTTGCAGTCCAAGGGACTCTCAAGAGTCTTCTCCAGTACCACAATTTGAAAGCATCAATTCTTCAGTACTCAGCCTTCTTTATGGTTCAACTCTCACATATGTATGTGACTACTGGAAAAAATATAGCTTTGACTGTATGGACCTTTACTGGGAAAGTGATATCTCTGCTTTTTAAAATGCTGTCTAGTTTTGTCATAGCTTTTCTTCCAAGGAGGAAGCACCTAATAATTTCATGGCTTCACTCACCACCCACAGAGATTCTGGAGCCCAAGAAAATAAAATCTCCCACTGTTTCCTTTTCATCCCCATTTATTTGCCATGAAGTGATGGGACCAGATGTCATGATCTTAGTTTTTTGAACATTGAGTTTTAAGCCAGCTTTTTCACTCTCCTCTTTCACCTACATTAAGAGGCTCTTTAGTTATTCTTCACTTCCTGCCATTAGGGTAATATCATCTGCCTATCTGAGATTATTGATACTTCTCCCTGCAAACTTGATTCCAGCTTGTGATTCATCCATTTTGGCATTTCGCATGAGGTACTCTGCATATAAGCTAAATAAGCAGGGTGACCATATACACCCTTGACATACTCCATTCCCAATTTTGAACTAGTCTGTTGTTCCATGTCTGGTTCTAACTGTTGCTTTTTGACCTGCATAGAAGTTTCTCAGGAGGCAGGTAAAGTGGTCTGGTATTTATTCCCATCTCTTTAACAATTTTCCATAGCTTGTTGTGATCCACACAGTCACCAACAACTACTCTGCTTTCTTGCATTTACAGAAATGATTTTAGAATGATTTTGGTCACTGCCTCCTGTACAATGTTATGAACTTCCATCCATAGGTCTTCATGCACCATTTCTACCAGATATAATCCCTGGAATCTATTCATCACCTCCACTGTATAATTATAAGGAATTTGATTTAAGTCATACCTGAATGATCTAGTAGTTTTCCCTACTTTCTTCAATTTAAGTCTGAATTTTGCAATAAGGAGCTCATGATCTGAGCCACAGTCAGCTCCAAGTTAGACTTACTTTTGCTGACTGTAAGAGCTTTTCTATCTTCATCTGCAAAGAATATAATCAATCTAATTTTTATATTGGCCATCTGGTGATGTTTCTGTGTAATGTTCTCTCTTGTGTTGTTGGAAAAGAGCATTTGCTATAACCAATATGTTCTCTTGACAAAACTGTTAGCCTTTGCCCTGTTTCATTTTGTACTCCAAGGTCAAACTTGCCTGCTACTCCAGGTATCTCTTGACCTCCTACTTTTGCATTCTAATCCCCTAGGACGAAAAGTACGCCTTTTTTTGATATTAGTTCTAGAAGATCTGAACCGGTTGAGTTCAGCTTCTTCAGCATTTGCAGTTGGGGCATAAACTTGGATTGCTGTGATGTTGAATGGTTTACCTTGGAAACAAACCGAGATCATTTTGTCATTTTGAGAGTGCACTCAAGTACTGCATTTTGGACTGTATTGTTAACTATGTGGGCTACTCCATTTCTTCTAAGGGATTCTTGCCCACAGTAGTAGATATAATGGTTGTCTGAATTAAATTCCTCCATTATCATCTATTTTAGTTCATTGATTGCTAAGATGTCATTGCTCGCTCTTGCCATCTCCTGTTTGTCCACATCCAATTTACCTTGCTTCATGGACCCAGCATTCTAGGTTCCTATGCAATATTATTTTTTATAGCATCAGACTTTGCTTTCAGCACCAGACACATCCACAACTGGGCATCGTTTTCACTTTGGCTCAGCCCTAGTAGCATATTGGACACCTTCTGACCTGGGGGACTCATCTTCCAGTGGAATATCTTTTTGCCTTTTCATACTGTTCATGGGGTTCTTGCAACAAGAATACTGGAGTGGTTTGTCATTATCTCCTTTATGGGACCACGTTTTGTCAGAACTCTCCACTATGACTCGTCTGTCTTGGGTAACTCTGCCAGGCATGGCTCATAGCTTCATTGAGTTATGTCAGTCCCTTCACCATGACAAGGTTGTGACCCATGAAGGGAATACATAAACATATATGGTTATGTATACATATACATGTAAGAGGATACTTAGGCCAATATGGTTAGTATTTGTCTTTATTCATTTGAGCTGCTATAACAAAACATCACAGCCTGGGTGGCTTATGACCAACAGAAACTTCTTTCCCACTGTTCTGGAAGTCTGAAATCAGGAAGCCAGCACAGTGGGGTTCCAGCAAAGGCCTTCTGAGCTGCAGCTGCCTCACAACTTTACTTCCTGATGGAAGTAAAGGGGCAACTTGCTCTCTATCCTCATAACCGAATCGCCCACCAAAGGCCCCGCCTCCTAATACCATCTTCTTGGGGGGTTAGGATTTCAACATATGAATTTAGAGTTTGCACACAACCATCAGGCCATAGCAGTATTATTTCTTTATTTCTAATAGCAAAACAGATTTGACCTCTTAAAATATTTACTTGGTTATTTCAATTGATGCAATTTGATGCCTTTTTATTTCATCCAAAACTAGTAACGTGCATTTTTTATGGAATTTTCACACCGTACCTGTAAAGCTATATCTCTGGATGCATACTATTTTTCACATCTAATGAAAAATAGAACCATTATTTTTTAATTGTATAGTTGGTATCTGTCCTATTTTCTGTGTAAACATCCACAGATTATCAGTTAAGATAGCAAGCCTTTCCTGAAATGATAGTTTTCCCTTTTACTGCATTCACAAAAATGAAGGTACCTGACAAATCCCATGTCATTAAAATGAAAAAAATATACAAAACAGCTTCCCTATTGAGGATTTTTAAATGCATAATATAACTTAAGGGTACATAGAAATGAGATAATAAAATAATTTAATATAAGAACCATGAAGTCCCTAGAGATCAAATTATGTATATTTGCATAGACACAATACACATTCCTAAAGGATATTATGGTAAAAAAAAAACTGGTTTTGGCCGTTTAAGAAACGTGTGATATGTAAAATCCTAGGTGGCTTTCTTCTTTCTAGTTTTGAAACTTCTAATACTCTCTCTTCCCTTTTGCTTTTGGGTTCAATAGATTAAAAGGCACTTGGTCATTAAATACCTTTGAAGATAGTTATGTGCAGATTTGACTTTGGGGTACAAATATACAGGAACAATTTGTTAGCTGGGAAGGTGGTAGTATTAAAGAGTAATACTTGAACAAGAATTGCTGGAGGAGGAATTTCCTACTTCAGACGGGCATCAATAGCAGATGGTAGGATCTACTGGGAAATAAGCACAAGTATTGGGAAGGGGAATTCTGTATCGTGGCAAATAGAAGATCTGATGCAGCAGAAATCTCTCTCTGGAAACTGAAGTTAAATTGCCCATTAATGTTTTATAAACTCTTTTTTTATGGAAGAGCTAAAAATTAATCAGAAAAGAAGAGGTGTTTTGGATAGCAAGCTTTGTGCAGAAATTTCTCAGGACCTGCTGGAAACAATTGATTATCTCCCTAGAATCTGTAAAATGTGCAAGTTTACAAAGAAACTTTTTATGTGTTTTTTTTTTTTTTTTTTGAGTTTAAGTATTTTTAGATACAACAATGAATAAAATGGTTGAATGTTTTATTGAAGAAAAAAAGACAACAAATTTAAAAAATATCATTGACGTTTACTTTTTGTCAGTTACACAGTTTAAGATGTTTACTATTACATGTCAAAATTTCATTATTAATAAATGAAAAATAAATTTATTAAAAATAGATTTTATGAGCATATGGTTGCCAGGGGGAAGGGACAGTTAGGGTTTGGAAAAGTCAAATACACACACTGCTATATTTAAAATGGATAACCAACAAGGACCTATTGTATAGCACATGGAACTCTGCTCAATGTTATATGGCAGCCTGGATAGGAGGGGGACTTGGGGGAAAATGGATACATGTATATATAAGGCTGAGTCCCTTTGCTCTTCAATGAAATTGTCACAACATTATTAATTGGCTATGCCATAATACAAAATAAAAAGTTCAAAAAGTTTTTAAAAATTGATTTTTAATGCATATGTAAAATTAATCCAAAAAGGTTAAAATATGCTCATCAAATTTTTCCAGAGAACCAGAAAAACCTAAGTACCATTATATGGTCACATGAAGATAACTTTCAAAGAAGTCCAGAGGGTTGCCAATTCCTTCTCCCGGGGATTTTCCCAACCCAGGGATCGAACTAGAATCTCCTACATTGCAGGCAGATTCTTTACCATCTAAGCCATCAGGGAAGCCTCACAGAGGTCCACCCTATCAATATTCTAATAAGTTTTTGAACATGTTCAGGTTTTCCTGGAATTGGAGGGAGTTCTCTAAAATTTCATTTTGAAAGTTCATTTATTAAGCACCTTATTTTAGGACATAAAAACTAGTTGATACCAATATGCTGAAATACACATATGTATGATTCAGTTCAGTTCAGTTCAGTTCAGTCGCTCAGTTGTGTCCTGATTAGCTAGCATTAATTTTTGAGGGCTTAAGAGAAACATTTAGCTTAAACATATAAAAGTAAATTAAATACTTAAAATAGATCTGGGGAAATTTCTCAAATATCTAACATATAATTGAAGCTTTAATCTAACAAATAGTTCTCCTTATAATCACACATCTGTTATGTATAAAATGGATTTTCTATGAAACCAAGATGAATCTAACATGTCATGTTTACTGAAATATGACATATGAAGGAAAAATGAGTGATGAGAACAGGCTTTACAAGTAAAAATCTGTATACAAAATTAATATAAATACTTAAATACCATTATGGGTTGAATATGGATGTGAGAGTTGGACTGTGAAGAAGGCTGAGTGCTAAAGAATTGATGCTTGTGAACTGTGGTGTTGGAGAAGACTCTTGAGAGTCCCTTGGACTGCAAGGAGATCCAACCAGTCCATTCTGAAGGAGATCAGCCCTGGGATTTCTTTGGAAGGAATGATGCTAAAGCTGAAACTCCAATATTTTGGCCACCTCATGGGAAAAGTTGACTCATTGGAAAAGACTCTGATGCTGGGAGGGATTGGGGGCAAGAGGAGAAGGGGACGACAGAGGATGAGATGGCTGGATGGCATCACTGACTCGATGGACATGAGTCTGGGTGAACTCCAGGAGTTGGTGATGGACAGGGAGGCCTGGCGTGCTGCGATTCATGGGCTTGCAAAGAGTCGGACACGACTGAGCGACTGATCTGATTTGATCTGATTTGATGGGTTGAATTATATCAATCCAAATTTGCATGTTGAATCCTAGTCCTCAGTACCTTAGAGTGTGACTGCATTTGGAATAGATAAGTTCTTTCTTAAGGTTTTTATGTAATCATAAATTTTTATTTATCCTGGAGAAATTTCTAGGGGTAGAATTGCTGGATCATTTTATACCTATATGTTTGATTTAGAAACTGCTGATGGCAACCCACTCCAGTGCTCTTGCCTGGAGGGTCCCATGGACGGAGGAGCCTGGTGGGCTGCCGTCTCTGGGGTCGCACAGAGTCGGACATGACTGAAGCGACTTAGCAGCAGCAGCAGCAGAACTTTTTTCAGAGTGTTTGTACATTTTGATTTTTTCTTTCTGTTTCTTTTTTTCTTTTTTAACAAGGTAACTAAGGTTAAATAAGGTCAGTTAGGGTGGATGCTAATCTGATATGACCAGTAATCCTACAGGAAATGAAGACAAAGGGAAGACCTGTGAAGCATAGAGAAAAGATGGTTTCCTACAAGCCAAGGAAAATACTCTCAGAAGCCACCAACCCTGCTGACACCTTCATCTTGAACTTCTAGTCTCCAAAATTGTGGGTAAATAAATTCCTCTTGCTTAAGTCACCCATAATATAGTACTTCGGAGAAGGCAATGGCACCCCACTCCAGTACTGTTGCCTGGAAAATCCCATGGATGGAGGAGCCTGGAAGGCTGCAGTCCATGGGGTCGCTAAGGGTCCGACACAACTGAGCGACTTCCCTTTCACTTTCCACTTTCATGCATTGGAGAAGGAAATGGCAACCCACTCCAGTGTTCTTGCCTGGAGAATCCCAGGGATGGGGAAGCCTGGTGGGCTGCCGTCTATGGGGTCGCACAGAGTCGGACACGACTGAAGTGACTTAGCAATAGCAATAGCAATATAGTACTTTGTTATGAAAGTCCAAGCAAACTAATACAAGTACCATAGAAAAAAATTATTTTAATATAGGAAAGCCAGTTTTTGTTACTGTAATAATAATCACATTATGATGTCATAATGATGGCGTGACAATATGTTATATTATACATGATGTCTTAGAAAATGCTGTGCTTTCTTCTATATAATTTTCCAACCACTGTTATACTTGGTACACAACCACTTCTGCTATGAAGTTTCTCTACATTTTATATGTAAATTATTCCTTTTGCATCCTCTTCTTCCCACCCATCCCCACTCTCTGCCCTTTATGTAGCAGCGAGAATGTCTTCTTGTCAAAAATGAATTATACATGAAGTCGAAAATAAGGCAAGTGTGTGAATTCAATAGACTTAAAAATCTCTCCATGTTTCCTAAAACTCCCTTGAAGGGAATTTCTCCTTTCTTAATGAGCCAATTGTTTTCATTAACCACTAATTATTTTTTCTAAGCATAGGGGTATATGTGACAAAGATGATGAAATTACATGGGAAAATATTTTACTGATAATTGGGAAATATTATACCAGCCAAAAATAGCAAGCATCCAGGAGATGATTACTTTAAGTTTGTGTAAAAATTTAAGACTTTAGTCTTGAAGTACCATTATTTTACCATGAAGACTAAGGATAAATTTCAATCACATTGTTTTAAAAGCAGGTCACCAAATTCCACTTGTGATATTTACACTAAAA
Organism: Bos indicus; assembly: GCF_029378745.1. Classification (NCBI taxonomy): domain Eukaryota; kingdom Metazoa; phylum Chordata; class Mammalia; order Artiodactyla; family Bovidae; genus Bos; species Bos indicus. Next base: position 46,624,445 of record NC_091771.1, read on the forward strand.
TATAGTCCAAATTTCAGTGATTGTAAATGTAATCTTTACCGTATTATATTTGTCAAGTGTCAGAGGCTCCCTATATTAATTTATTTAGCCAGTACATATTGGACAACTGACTACCATCTTCTCTGATAGGTACAAAGTCAATTTTGTAGCATCTTGTCTAAGCATTATTGAACAATATGAAATAAACTGTACTCAAACCACTTTCCAAAGAAAGACAAGCTTTAGGTGAAATAGGAATCAGAAAGCTACTATTTAGTCGAATTTTCAATGTTTCAGAAAACTTTTTCACCTGAGAGGTTGTAAGAGTCATAAAATTTCTTGTGACAGGCATTTAGGAAATACAGGATGCTGATGAGTGTAGTCTGGAAACATTCAGATAAACACAAAAGACATGTAAACTGTAGAGCATTTTGAAGAGTCAGCACAACGGTAAAGAGAAAATTAACTAGAAGACAGATCTACCTGCTCTAGGGAAACCTGATAGCAGTCAAAGATCTTCATTGATGATTCAAAATTAGAAGTTTCTCTCATATTCTGCTCTCTCAGCAGAATATTGTCAAACCAGTATACTAATAAAAGTGCATGATTAAAATGACTGTTTATTTGCAAAGCTAGGAGACTGAAAAATATATCCCTTCCTACATTTTCCAAGTCTCCCCCAGGTCAAATGTTGGCTTAACATTTAGACTTGCATAGTGGTTTTTAGAAATCAACCTAATGGCTCAAACAGTAAAGAATCTGCCTGCAGTGCAGGAGACCCAGGTTCGATCCCTGCGCCAGGGATCACTGGATCCCCGTGTCCCTTGGAGAAGGAAATGACAACCCATTACAGTATCCTTGCCTGGAGAATTACATGGACAGAGGAGTCTGATGAGCTACAGTCCATGGGGTTGCAAAGAGTCAGACACGACTGAGGGACAAACACAACACTTAGAACTCAACTATCAGGTCAGGCATTTTGAAGAGAAATTAAAAATTAAGTTTGTGAATATTCTAAATTAGCATTTAAAAGAAAACACCCAAAAAGAAGATTAAAAGAGAGAGAGAAGTTATTGTGTGTGTAGGATCTGGTAGGTTTGTAAGAAACAGTTGAGTGATAAGTGCCATCAATTCAGCTGGGGAAAAATATTAAGTAACTAAGTTGTTTGGTCATGTGGACATAAAACTGGATTCATTACATAATCCAAATTCATTCTTTAGCTTTGTCTGTACATAAAAGGAGGTCAGAGAACATCATTGTTGAGAGTATGGGCTCCAGAGGTAGGCTTTGTGGGTTCAAAAACACTAGCTGGCTAGTTATCTTTGGAAATTTAGCCTAAGATATGGTTCATTCATCTGTTAAAGGGGACACTAACATTACTCCCTCATTAACTTGCTGAAGAATTAGATGATCAATGTATGTAATGTATTTCATGGAGGGCCTGGTATAAGTAAACAATTAATATGTGACAACCATAATTATTTACAGCCATCATAATCAAACTAATTTTCATTCACACCTGAAGAAAACAAAATCCTCAAAGGCAAAAAAAAAAAAAAAAAAGCAAAAGATATATGCTCTTAAAATAGCAGTACAAAATGGCTTTAATACCTTAAAATTTTCATTCTTGGTCTCACAATGACAGAATACCTTAATGAAATGCCTAGACTAGGAATTAAGAAAGTCATTCTCTATCAGGCAAGAAATTGTAAAGGAACAGAAACATCTTGTATTTTACAACTCTTGGAAGATGTTATTTCTATGTGTGATTAGATACCTTATCTTCCCGTTTATAAATTGTCTCATAATCTATATGGTACTTGAATCTTTTCTTGGAGTTTTCAATTTTAATGGCTATGCATTTTATTCTAGAATTAACAATGAGTTCATTTTCAAACTTTCTGTTCTCCCTCCACCAGTTCTAATTTGAAGAATATTAGCTAATTATTTTTCACTCCTTCCTTCCAAAGTATTTGAAATACATAAGACAGGAAAAAAAAGTTCTCTTTTCTAGTCATCATACCAACTCTCAGTACACCCAACTTGTTTTACCATAAAATAGTATATAGTGATTTTTAAAAAGCACTGGGAGAACTATTCAATGTTTTTTAATCCAAGAAAAATTAAGGACAGCTGTGGAGGCTGGATCCTAGGAAAATGAGGTAAGATTCCAGGTGCTGTCTCTGGCTGCCAGATCTGTAAAACAATATTGTAGTAAAATAAATAAATAGATAGATAAATAAACATGGCTCTTTTAATTACTAAGCAGGCAAGTTCTGGTAAAAAGTGTGTCAAGCCACACATAAGCGCTCACACAACGTAGCTTTTAATTTCCTAACTGGTGTCCATCAGTGTGATGGGTGCCCACAAGACAGAAGATCAGCTGTCTTGGACATAATTGCAGCAGGGGAGTTTTAAGAACTGTAGGTGGTATTATTCTGTCTTATTTCATTTCCTTTATTGTCTTTCAGGATTTTTAAAAGCATTTTTGGGTAAAAAAAAAAAAAAGTTTAAACTAAATTTCTTGGAAATATTCATGATAGTCCCCTTTCAGTTTCCTCACTTCGGGCTGTAGTCAACAACTCTGAACTAAGATAAAGGGTCCATACTTCTTCACAGAGTCCATTTCACTCTGTGTGTGAATCAGCATGTATTTATGTCATATGACTAATTTTTAGGAGTCTTTAACATAAAATTAACAGGAAAATTGAGTCTCTTTGGATCAAAAGATGAGGTACACAAGGTATCTCATACATATATACATGAGATCAGGTGCACTGGTTTTTAGGCTTCAAGCACAATTCTAAAAATTTCTCAGATCCCATATGGAACATGACTAGGAATCAAGTCATGCTGTAAAGGAATGCTCAGTGTGAGGACTCAGTTTCAGTTGAATAAACAGTTTATTCAAGAAATAATAGACCGGCTTTCTCCAGAAGCCATCAACTGCCTGAAAGCATGGACAGAGAAACAGTATTGTGGTCAAACAAGGCGGACGGCAATATAAATGATAAGGGATTCCACGTATGTGTGTTAATATGACATTTGTTTTTATCTTTCTGACTTACTATATTCTGTATGACAGACTCTAGGTTCATCCACATCACTACAAATGACCCGATTTCAGTCCTTTTTATGGCTAACAGTCCATTATATATTTATATATATGTATGTAAGCTGATTCAAGTTATTGTACACCAAAACCTAATACAACATTGTGAAGCAATTATCCTCCAATTAAATAAAAAAGATAAGGGAAAGAGGGCATTAGGAAGGAAGGTTAACAGCTTTGTAAAAGATTGGCCATGAGTCAGTGAAGAAAAGGAAAGCAGACTGTGGAAAAGGGTGATGATCTCTAAGATTCTAAGAAGTGCATGGAGGGATTGAAATCAGGATAAAAAAGCACTTAAAAAAAAAAACAACAACAGGGATTTTGAGAATTCAAGGAAGAGATTATTTTAAGATACAAGATTTTGGAAAAGGTTCTGAATGATTATGTCAAGATGATGGTCTTGCTTAGTGAAAACCACCACAGAATAAAAGTGAGAGTGGCTAAAATGAAGGAGATGAAGGAAAAGTGAGGTACAGGTGCTGGAAATATCATCTATGTGTGTATTGAAAATGATGTTGGGGAAAGAGGTGTAAAGAAAAGACTATAATCTAGGCTCTGCAACAATGTAAGACATTGGAGATTCATCCCAGATCCTTACTAACCAAAAGGGGGACCAAGGAAGAATGTTAAAAATGGATCACGTGAACTTTAAAGAGCAATGTTGGAAGAATAAGGGTCAGGGATTAATTCCAAGACATTTCCCTCTCTGCTTCTTCTGCTACTGGCCTCTCTCCTGTTAGGGGAAGCACACTGATTGAAACGGCCCACCCTGGCCAGACACCATAGTAACCATTTGCATGAGTTGTTTTATGACAGGAGATCCTGGTAAGGAATATGGAACTAAAAAGCCACACCAACTGGAAGAGTTTGGGAAAGGTCGAAAGGAGACACCACGTGCAGGTCCACTTCCCAGAATCCCTCTCGCTAGCATCCATCTTGGCTGAGCGATGAGTGCACAACCAGGAAAGACCCTGAATTAGAATAATTGGCCAAAGACCACCCAGAAACTAATCCCATCACCACAAAACCCGAGACTGCGAGCCATGAGGCAGAGCTGTTCTCCTGGGTTCTCTTACCCTACCGCTCTCCTCCTGGGTGCCCTTTCCCAATAAAATCTCTTGCTTTGTCAGCAGATGCGTCTCCTTGGACAATTCATTTCTGAGTGTTAGACAAGAGCCCAGTTTTGGGCCCTGGAAGGGGTCCCCCTTCCTGAAACACTCCTACCCAGCCCAAGATTCTTGACATTAAAGTTTTAGTCACTCAGTCATGTCCAACTCTTTGCAACCCCATGGACTGTAGACCTCCAGGCTTCTCTGTCCATGGGATTCTCCAGGCAAGAATACTGGAGTGGGTTGCTATTCCCTTCTCTAGGCTCATCTTCATGACCCAGGGATCAAACCTGCATCTCCTGCATTGCTGACAGATTGTTTATAGTAGAGATTCTTGACCTCAAACCTGCTTCTTTAGATTAGAGGACATATGAGTAAACATTCTCACCAAACGACACTGCTGAAATGAGCTATGTTACCTGGTAGGTAAGAGCATTATTTTTAAATCACCTTCCAGCTTCTCATGCTAACTCTCAAATTAGTTAATTTTCTATTTGTAGGATTCCTCTATCCTAGATTCAAAAAAGATATCAGAGTTTGGAGTGGGAGGAATACTAAAACAAGAGCGAAAGAACCTTGGGGATATTTATCTTGGTTTCCTAAGGCTATCGTAATAAAGTACCACCACAAACTGGATGGTGTAAAACAATAGAAATATGTTTTCTCACAGTTCTGGAGACTAGAAGTCAAAAATCCAGGAGTCAGTGCAACACGAGAGTTGAGGTAGGATCTTTTTCTGCCTCTTCTAACTTCTGCTCCTGGATGGCAATCCTTGGCTTTCCTGGAATTGTGCCTGCATCACTTCAATCAATGCCTCTATCATCATATGGCTTTCTGAGTGTCTGTGTCTGAGGCCAAATTTCCTGGTTTTATGAGGACACCAGTCATACTGGATTAAGAGCCCATTCTATTTTCAGTATGACCTGTGCTATCATGATTTATAGTAGGAAATATATATTTGGTGTTTGATCCCTACTCTGGCAGAGCTACCGAGACCCTTGGAATCCCCCATGCTAAAAAAGATTTTTAAAGCGCTTTGTTATGTAATGAGGTGACTTTTGGACCACACCTAAGGATGGATGCTGGTTGCCAGAAGACCCAACCTTGTAATTGAAGGGCTGGAACTTTCAGTCCCACTGCCCAACTTCCAGGGTGGAGAAAGGGGCTGCAGATTGAATCAATCACCAATGGCTATTGATTTCATCAACCATGACTATGCAATGAAACCTCAATAAAACCCCCAAAAGACAGGACTTGGAGAGCTTCTGGGCTGGTGAACACTGGCAGGTTTGGGGAGCATGGTGTGGCTGGAGAGGACATAGAAGCTTCACACCCTTTCCTATACCTTGCCCTGTGCGTCTCATCCATCTGGCTGTTTCTGTTATATCCTTTTACAATACACTGGTATTCTAGTAAGTAAAATGTTTCTCTGAGTTCTTTAAGCCACTATGGCATATTAACAGACCCAAGGAGGTGATTATAGGAACCTCTGATCTAAAACTTATTGGTCAGAAGCACAGGTGACATCTGGACTTTTGATTGGGGTCTAAAGTGTGTGTGTATGTTGGGAGGGAGCAGTCTTGTGGGACTGAACTCTTAACCTGTGGGATATGATGCTATCTCAGGATAGATAGTGTCAGAATTGAGTTGAGTTGGAGAATACCCAGCTGTATCTGGAGAATTAATGGAGGGGTGCAGAAAACACTATAGTTGGGTGCAGAATACTTAGACCCCCATCTTAACTAATTATATCTGCAAAGACTCTATTTCCAAATAAGATCACATTCTGAGGTGCTGGAAGTAGGACTTCAACAGATATTTTGAAGGAACACAATTCAACTCATAGCAGCATATTAGGAAAGCAACCTCACAGGCCAGACTGGTGAGCAAGGATAAGGCATGGAGAAGCAAATGAGTGTCAGCCCATGTTGTCCTTCTTGGATAATAGAGCATCACAAACTAACGGTGAGATTTGAAATTGAGAAGTGTTACTAAAAGGGTAGGATACATGCAGAAAATGGGATAGGATAATGCAAACTATAACCAAAACTAAAATCAGAAATTGAAAAAAAAAACCCAAAAAACAAAAAGAATAATCAAATTTTATGTATTTTAATTAGAAATTAGAGCAAGTATGTCAATTTAATTAAATGTTCAGATGCTCCATAAGTATGTCTGATTGCTCATCTGTGTTAGTCCAGTCACACAGCATGATAGGTAAGAACACGCTCTGGAGCCAGGATGCTTGGCATGAAAACTGTCCCATTACCTTTTAGCTGTGAGAACTTAGGCAAGTTTCCTGCTACTCAATTTGCTTATCTGAAAAATTAGTGACTATCACATAAGATCTTTGTGAAGATTAATTATGTTAACCTATGTAATCTGTATCTGGCTCATAGGAAGTGTTGAAAATATATTAATTATCTATATATTTTTTATTTTAATTGACTGAGTACCTCATTTTCATAAATAAAATTCTTGAATTATATTAACTTAAATATAACTATGGTCTTCCCAGGTGGCTCTAGTGGTAAAGAACCTCCCTGCCAATGCAGGAGACATGAGATGAAAGTTTGATCCCTGGGTCAGGAAGATCCCCTGGAGGAAGGCACAGCAATCCACTCCAATATTCTGGTGGAGAATCTCATGGACAGAGGAGCCTGGCAGGCTATGGTCGATTGGATAGCAAAGAGTTGGACATGACCGAAGCAACTTAGAAGCAGCAGCAAATATAACAAAAGTGAATACAATTAGGTTGTTAAATTCTATTTCAGCTTAAAGTCTTTTATTAAGCATGTAGGGTAGCTTTTCTGTTTTTTATGAAAAATAGTGGGTTGTTTTTTTTTTTTTTGCAGAGGTTTGAAAGAAATTGCTTTATTACATAGCTTCTCCATTAAAAAACTAGAATATGGCATTTATTAAAAGATACTTAGCCTTTTCATGTACTTTAAGAATCCTGCCTTTTTTGTCTGTTATATTATGTATTCTAAGTGATCAAAATAATAGTAAACATTAGTAAGATAATACTGATCATTTACTATCATTTGACCAAGCTCATTGTAGACATTTCCTCATTAAATCTGCAGAACAGCCCCATTGTGTTATATATTATGCTGCTGGTGGTGGCTTAGTCCCTCAGTTGTGTCAGACTCTTGCAACCCCAGGAACTGTAGCCTGACAGTTCCTCTGTCCATGGGATTCTCTAGGCAAGAATACTGGAGTGGGTTGCCATTTCTTCTCCAAGGGATCTTCCTGACCCAGGAATCCAACCCCTGCCTCCTGCATTGCAAGGGGATTCTTTACCACTGAGCCATCAGGGAAGCCCTGTGCTATGTATCTCTTAATGTTAATCTCTCTTTAACTCTGTTTTTTAAATGAGATCAGTGAAGCACAGAGTGCTTTGGTAAGTTTCCCAGCGTCATACTAGCGAGTGGTTTAGTGAGAATTCAAGCCAGTTTTGGGCTTCCCAGGTAGCACTAGTGGTAAAGAACCTGCCTGCCAGTGCAGGAGACATGAGACACAGTTTCGATCCCTGGGTTGGGAAGATCCCCTGGGGAGGGCATGACAACCCACTCCAGTATTCTTGCCTGGAGAATCCCTTGGACAAATGGAGCCGGGCAGGCTACAGTCCATAGGATTGCAAAGAGGCAAACCAGTTTTATTTGATAAGAAAGTCTGGAATCAGCCTCTTTACTTTATTACCAGGCCATTTGTAGGCTTCATTTTTATACACAGAGATTTTTAAAGAAATGAAATATATGGACAATTCAAAAGTTGTGTCTAAAATCATCCTTTTTCTGGAGTTTTTTAATCAGATAACCATAGGACTAAAATATGTTTTATGAGCATAATTTATTTTTAGTATATCTAGAAATTATAGTAAGTGGAATTATTAGTTCCTCTATAAGGATTTCTCATTAAAAAGAAATTCTTCCCTTTCAGAAACATTTAAAGAGCAACCACTGGCAATGACAAACCCTATTCATATTATTACCTTACAAAGTAAAGCCTTGGTCTAGAAAATTTTCTAAGTCAAAAGGCCAAAAGTATTGTCTTCTTGTCTTTACTTTTGCAGTGTTTTTTATCTCAATAAACCATGAAACAACACCCTTGAACCGCACCTTCCATGGAACTTTAATACCTGTTCTCTTTCAGATTTGTTTAGAATTGCTTTCTACCTCTGTCTCTGAGCACATGCTGATTAAAATGTTTTAATTAAAACTATGACTACTACAGAAAAATTATTGAGCAATTCTTCAGGATGAAAATGCTTAGTGTTGGAAGACTAATTCCACTGTTCATGTTTCTACTGAGCAATATTTTCTAAAAGGTTAACCTTTGTGTTGTGTAATATTGGATTTAGTCCCAACAGCTTGAAGGTATTGTTTTTAAAACAAGGCCAAGCAAGCAGAAAAGTTTGTATGATGATACAGATTTGATCAGCTCTTAAACAAAACAAGTTCAGCCAGGTTGGTCTGTGCAGTTATTCTAGAACTGAATCCTATGACTTTCTTCCACAGTCATCACGCTGAGAAAGAGTGCATTTTGTTATATTTCAAAACTGTTTTTAGAAGGAAGAGGCGACGTGATGGCCTGGGTCAGTGTCCGCAGCCTGCACTCAAACACTGGAGACACACTGGGATGAAAGCCAAGTTCCTTAGAACTGCAGCACAGCGAAAAGAGTGTCACTAACAGAAGTCAGTAAGATCACTTCTTAATAAGAATGAGCTCGTTTCCTGCTTGATGAAGCTCTCTGCAACATAAAAAGCCTTACTACTTCCTTTTGAAGGGTTCTCCTCATTGCCTGATACAGACCTCCTGTTCGCAATGCAAAATCCTGGGAGGACCATCTCGGGACAACCTGGGAAATTCATTATGTTTGATGCTCCTAATCAAGGATCAAACTTTAACCCAGCCAGCCATTCACATGAACTACAGAGTGGCCTGTTTAAAACCTGTTTTGATCTTTCACAAAAGCAGAAATCCATAAAGTGAGTTCAGTCCTGTGCTTCTCAAATAGTAATGTATATACAAATACCCTGGGGATTTTACTCAAATGTAGTAGGCCTGTGCTGAAGCCTGAGGTTCTGAACTTCTATCAGACTTTAGGCAATGATGATTCTGTCAATGGATCCAGCAATGGATGTTAGTCTCTTATCTTTTTAGGCAAGATGATGACTTTGCCACACTAGCCAGATGACAACCTGCCTTGATTTTAAGGAAATAGTCTATAGATTGAACATTTTCCCCCTGATTCAAATTCAACAAACCCAGAAGGAGGACTAAATTCTTTCTTATAGTTATACTACTTCTTCCATGAAACAGCTTGTAGCAGTTTTCCTGCCTTCTACCTAATGGCTTTCTATTCTTCAGTGTGACTGTGCTTGTCATCTATCTCCTGGTTATCTATTTTTTATATAGTACTGTTTTTTTGTTAATCACAGACTCCTAATATTTCCTTTCTCCCTCTCTCTCCTTTGGTAACCATACGTTTGTTTTCTATGCCTGTAGGTCTATTTCTGTTTTGTAAATAAGTTCATTTTGCTTAGATTCTACATATAAGTGGTATCATATGATATTTGTCTTTTTCTGTCTGGTTTACTTCATGATGATAATCTCTAGGTCCATCCATATCGCTGCAAATGGCATTCTTTCTTATGAATGAATTCTTTCTTATGGCCAAGTAATATTCCATCACACACACACACACATATATATACACACACCACATCTACCGTGTGGTCCAGGGATCTCACTATCTCACTTCTGGGCATATATTCAAAGAAACTGATAATTCAAAAAGATACATGCACCCCAATGTTCATTGCAGCACTAGTTACAATAGCTGAGATATGGAAGCAGCCTACATGCCCATCAATAGATGAACAGATAAAGAGTGATATTAAGATGCCCATCTTTTATTTCATCCAGAGCAATCTCAATTCAGTCAGTCAGGGTTTAGTCTCATTGGGAATACATTCTCTTCAAACATTCACTGGAGGCTTCTAATGCTCCTTCCTAGATCAGCTGTCCCGCTAAGGATTTCCAGAGCTGTCAGCCTCTGTTCTTTTATCATGACCACTTTGGAGACTAAACAACTGTGCAAAGAACTTTGGCCATGGCTTTCAGAGTCTATAGCAGACAATTCTATACTCAGTAGAGGGAAAGACAATCAGCATCATTGTCCCAGAGCCCTAATTATGTAGACAAACTTGTACCAACTAATTCAACTTAATGTTGCTTCATTTAGTTATGTCACTTCATTAATGTTCATAGATACCTTTGAAGTTACAGCTGGATACTACATGCCAGGAAGCATTAGAAATGTGGAAAGGATCATTTTGTAGCTTTTACAAGCTTTACTGTACTGTTTAAAAACATTAAAGTATACATTCCCTCCCAACCTAGAGTATAGAGTGTATTATTAGTCTATAAAATCAATATCTCTGAGTTTTGAAGAATGCCAATTAAAGGAAAAAATTTTTTTCCTGTTTTAAATAATTTGTAAGAGTGTTTGAAATAATGTGTAAGTGTGCTTGAAACTAAATATTAAAAAAACTAAGATCATGGCATTGGGCCCCATTACTTCATGGCAAATAGAAGGGGAAAAGGTGGAAGTAGTGACAGATTTCCTCTTCTTGGGCTCTAAAATCACTGCAGATGGTGACTGCAGCCATGAAATTAGAAGACGATTGTTTTTTGGCAGGAAACCTATGACAAACCTAGACAGTGTGTTGAAAAGCTGAGATACTACTCTGACGACAAAGGTCCATATAGTCAAGCTATAGTCTTCCCAGTAGTCACGTACAGTTGTGAGAGCTGGAACGTAAAGAAGGCAGAATGCCAAAGAATTGATGCTTTTGAATTGTGGTGCTGGAGAAGACTCCTGAGAGTCCCTTGGACAGCAAGGAGATCAAACCAGTCAATCTTTAGGGAAATCAACACTGAATACTCATTCGAAGGACTGATGCTGAAGCTGAAGCTCTGGTATTTTGGTCATCAGATGTGAACAGCCAACTCATTGGAAAAGTCCCTGATCCTGGGAAATATCAAGGGCAGAAGGAGAAGAGGACATCAGACAATGAGATGGCTGGATGTCATCACCAAAGCAATGGACATGAACTTGGGCAAGCTTCGGGAGAAGATGAGGGACAGGGAGGACTGATGTCCATAGGATTGCGGAGTTGGACGTGACTGGGGGACAGAACAGAAAGTGTGCTTGAGCTTCTGTAATGAGGCATTTGTTTTGCAATAATGTTATAATATTGTTAGAATTAGATAATCTATGTGATATTCATAGATCTCAAATTATCTTATTAAAATGGTAATTTGTGATAAAAATTTAAATAACAGATTTTTCCAAATAATGAATATAGTATCACTTCCAAAACTCCTGCTTCTAATTTGAAGTACTGTGGCTCGGAAAATATCCAGTTAAAAAACATGCTAATGATTAAGAAACTCTTAATGACTAAGAGACCTCCTATGAAACTAACAAGGGCATTTTAGTGGATGAGCTGACTAGCTGGAAAGGACTTGCTACCAACCCAAGCATGAAACTTCCAAAGGAAATCCACCCCCACAACATCCCTTTCATCCACAGGGTTTATTCCAGAGGATCATTGGTAGTTCTAATAGGCTGTGAGAGGAAGACAGGAACGAAATCCCATCAGGTAGGATCAGCTTACATTATTTAAAGCTTAATATTTATCACAAATTCATAGGGTCCTGAGATTATTGACTTTTGAAGAATAAGATTTTCATAATTTAAGGAGTCATGCAGATTTTCTGCATGAAATGTAGCCTTACAAGTGGTTTTACATGAGAAGCTAAAAAGTACCAATTAACAGAAGCAGTAAAAAAAAAGACACATCCATATACTCACAGTATATACCTGGAAGGAATTACCATGTATTAACATTTTAAGGTTAAAAGTAGCATGTCTGGTTCTCAGCCAAAACACAATTTTTATATTCATTTTAGAATTAAGAAAATGACACATAATCTTTATTGTTTCTTATACACTTTGGGAATGTGAGAAAAACATATTTTTAATCTCTTTTCCTGATGCCAAATTTGTACTTGTAAGCAGTAAACTTCATTGAGTACACACCCAGAGTTTCTCCGGATCTCTCCAGATTGGTACTACAGTGTCACAAAAAGAGTATGACTGAAATTTCACTGGTTCTGCCACCCCTAATGCAGCTCTTGCTATCCAGGGAAGTCTTTGGATTGCCAGGCATTAGTCTCTTCTCTTGGGTCTCATGATCTGTGCTTTTTTTTTTTTTTTTCCCTGTTCCATTAGAAGGTGTCCCTGGTGGTGGTAAAGAATTCAGCTGCCAATGTAGGAAATGCATGAGACAAGTGTTCGATCCCTGGGTTGGGAAGATCCTCTGGAGAAGGAAATGGCAACGCACTCCAGTATTCTTTCCTGGAGAATCCCATGGACAGAGGAATATGGCAGGCTGTAGTCCATGGGGTTGCAGAGTCAGATACACTGAGCGACTGAGCACGCGCGCACATACTAGAGTGTCAGGGCAATGCAAAAGAGATCAGGAAAATGATGTTTTCACCCAAGAATTCCCAAGTAACAGGAAAATAACCCCTCAGCTCGAGTGTGGTAGGCAGTCCCCAGCACTGGGAGCAGTACTTCAGCTACCTCCGGCTCTGCCAGCCTCACTTCCAACTTTTCCTCAAGGCAACTAGGGCAACCAGAAATGTCTCTGGGAGCCCCTGTTTCTTTTAGTCACGAGGAAAAACTATCTTTTATACTAATAGATACAAAATGACCCCTTAAAGAAATTAACCCACGAAATAATCAAAGTAGGATATTGCTCAGTGTAAAATACATGCTTTGTATCGGTTCAGCACGAGTCAAGGAAATTTACAAATAGAGATTATTTAATACAATATCTGCGTGCTGCAGTCCATGGGGTCACAAAGAGTCAGGCATGATGAATACATCTAATTTTGAATATCAATAGTAGAAATTTTTGTTTACTTAGAGTCTTTTCAAAATACCTATACATACAAACATATGTTAAATTTTATAAATTTAAGTTACATGATTGAATATATGTCATTTTCACATTCTCATAGCTTTGTAACATGTGATTATAATGTGAGATATAAAAGAAATGCATAAAAATGCAACCAGAACTTACAGAATGCAGTAGTTAACTCTGGAAATCAAGAAATGCTTCACCATAAAGATACCATTTGTGTTAGGGCTTGGATGATAAATAGGAGCTTTAAAAGAGAAAAAAAATTTGGGGTGGTCTGGGTAGGGAGAAGGAGGAGGGAACAGGAGTGTAAATGTACACGTGGCTTATGAAGATATTTTAACCCTGGGATTTTCCAAAGCCAAATAAAGATTTTCCAGCAGTTAGTTTACTTTATAAAGCAAATAGGTAGAATATGAGTGGAAGAAAAGAAATCGTAAAGTGAGAAGGAGGAAACGCCACTCCAAAGGAGCATCCCTGAACTCCTGACCACCATGGGCAACAGGCCCTCAGGAACATGTGGACTGTATTTCAGATTTGTCATCTCAGTACAGGGCTCTATTTACTGCCCTCCAAAGGTCAATGTTGTGCAAGGTGTCTTAACTCCCTTGGATAAACAGATTCCCCTGGGTTCCTCAAGTGCAGGTAGCAGAGAAACCTCAGGGTAGGAAATGAGAGAGATTCTGGGCAGTGGAGTGAGATGTCAGGGGATAACTGCACAACTGGTTATTGCAATCCAGTAAAATATCAGATCAAAGGGATGTGAGGCTGAGAGACTATATATCAGTAATGTGTGTGTAAAACTCAGAGAGAAAATCTAAAAAGTTAGATTGTGGGTATACTCTGAAGGAGCAAAAAAAAAAAAAAAAATGCTTTGTGAAAGCAGCTAGATGCTGTAGTCAATTAAAATGATCAAAGATTTTGAGAGAGAAAACTGACTTAATTATACTTGTGGTTTAATGAGATAACACTAGTATTGGTAGTTGTTTATTTTTGGCAAATGTATGGAACTTTCCTTCATGCCAAGCATTATGCTAATTTTTTAGTGTATTGTGAAAAACAAGAGGAGCAAGATGATCCTGCCTTCCCAGGTCTTCCAACCTATGGAGGAAGAGAAATTCACAAGCCATTGCAATAAACCAGGATAAGTCTTGGAACAGGACATATGGGTGCCATTGGAGCCCACAGCAGAAGTCCTTGGAGTAGGCTTGGAGTTCAGAGTAGGCTAGAAAGCACAGCTGACATTAACCTGATATTGAAGGGTGAGTGGAGTCGGCTATATGAAAATGGAAAAGAGGAACAGCCCAGGGGGACGGGCATTGCCAGAAGGAACAGAGGGAAACAAGCATGGTGAGTCCAAGAAAGGTGGAAGCAGGGGTGTTAAGAGTGGCATGTGCCTGAGAAGGTGCTGTGAGATGCCTGGAGAGGTAGAGAAGGACCAGTTTGTACAACACTTTTGAAGATTATTTTTTTTAAAAAGTCAAGAATTACTGAACTATATGAACAAAAATGTTGTGAATCATCTTTGTTCTTTAGTCCAAATAAATTAACTTTTATTTGGATCTTGCCTAGGCATTCCAAGCCATATTTTCAACAAATTGACTTTTGGCAGATAGAATGGAGCCAGTTTTCTCAGTTCAGAGCTCACCAGAGTAGACACGCATACAGCCACGTCATAGCCTGGGCTTCCTCCTCCATGCCTGGGATCACAAAGTACATGATGGTAAATGGCATCACATCGGACTCAGGAAAAGATGCTGAAATTTTTATAATAATTTTGAAAGACCCCTTCAATCTGTCCACTCTTTTGTTCCTTCTTTCATCCCACATAACAAGCAGGCCCAGCTTCTTCTATGTTTATCTGTTTTATCGTCTTTGTTGTGCATCTATAAATAGAATAAATCTGCTCTTTTCCTGGTGACTCTGGGTGTTTGTTGTCTACTTCTATCTTTCCTGAGGGAAAAATATGACACACAACTCAGACAGAAAATGTCTCTCTGCTACATTTTAGAACCATTAGAAATTCACAGAGGGTCACGTGGAAGAAAAGACTGTTTGCTTTTCATCGACTGTAGTTTACAAGAGCAAACGCAATGTTCCAGGAATGTTGGAAATGTATGTGATGTTAAATTTAAGGTCGTTCTCTCACTTGTCAGAACATGGCTTCCAGTCCAAAGTTCCAAAACTATAGAGGCCTGTGAAATTCTTGGAGAGGTTCCAAGGAGAGCAATGAAAGTGATAAAGGATTTGAAGGCTCATATCTTTGAGGGAAGGCTAAAAGAACAAGAATTATTTCTCCTCTAAATGAGAAGTCAGAGATAATTTAACAATCTTCAAGAATATGAGAGGTTTTATGGGTAGAGCAATGGTGTCCAAATCTAGGGAAGTTTGAGCAGCGGGGCCTGGGCACAGTGAAGGCCTGCTGACAGAGGGGGCCGCTGTGTTTTGGCAAGGGGTATTTCACTGCAGAAAACCCTTCTTCTGAGGCCCAGAAGGTTCACTCTTACTAGCAGGGACGTGTCATGTACTGCCTTGCATGAGCACTGGGGTAAAATAAATGACTTCTAAAAATCTCTAAATTCAGTAGTTTTCAGGTTTTTAAAAGGTCTTTCATTTGAAGGGACTCTAAGGGCAAATAAATTATTGACCAAGACTTTATTCCTACAATTTCTAGAAATAGTAACACATCCTGATTATATCCTGGTAATATGTGCAAGCAGAATTCCAGAAGCTCCTATCACGTTACCAGTTTACCAGCCTTATATATAATTATGTACAATACACATATGCACAATATATACATGATACACAATCATCATGTTGCATTTCTATTGTACTTACAAAAATGCTTCTACCCCTATGTTCTCTAGGTCATCTCTATTCCTCTGATCTCTTACAATCTGATGAGATACTGTTGTCCTGAACCATCTCAGTCTTTCACTCTCAAAAACTGAGGATGATAAATATATGGTCTAATAATTCAGGTGAAATAGACATTCTTCCATTTCAGAAGCAGAATCTATGCAGAGAGACACCTGCACATTTTGAGAAGTATACGAAGTTATAATTTTATGACAGACAGCAGCATAGCATTCCATTTACAATCTTTTTACAAAGGTGGATGATAACAGAAGCTAGGACAATACAATAAAATACTATGTCTGCAATAAAAAGTCAGACTTCACTCTTCTGAAATGGGCTCATGCAGATCACTATATCTCTGTTTACGGGGGATTTTAAGATAGTCACAAAACAAAACTGCCAAGCATGAAAGAATAATTCCTTTAACAGCTGTTCAGGAAGGTCAAAAACACAGAAACTACTGAAGGTTACAAAAGTATAGCTAGAACTCTTGGGAGTTGAGCTCCATTGCAATGGAAATTTCAGAATCATCTTCTGGTTGTGCCCGCCAGATGTGAGCATGCTTGTTGATTGTTTGCAAGATGTTTAGAGTCCAGTTCTGCCGGCTGACTTTCCACCTCCTGCCATCGCGACGGAGGGGACAGAGTTCATAAATAAAAGCACAGATGTCTCTGATGCTTCATTCAAAAGAGAAACAAACACAGATCAATAGGAACAATCTGACACCAATATCCCAATTTCTGTCCAGACACCAGCAATAGGAAGGCGATTGTCCACAATCTTGAAAATTTGTTCTCCAAATGCACTATTGACAGAAAAGCTGGACATAATAAGAAATCAAATGAAGCTGAATAAATACCTGTACTGAGGGCCAGACATGAAAACTACATTTGATGAAAAATAACCAAAAGGGGGAAAAAGTATAGATCAAAAGGTCATCATATGAAACATTGCTGTTTTTGTGGTTCGTGACTCTGGATTGAAATATAAAATCAGCCTAAAGTCAGACTTGTTTTTTCTTTGCTATTTAAGTTGAATAGATTTCTCTCTACTTTTGAACTGATAGAGCTTTGCCTGTCTTACTTTAAAAAAAAATTCTCAATGAAAACCAAATTTTATGAAATATAAGGAATGAGGTAGTGTAATTTTGACTTTGAAGTCATCTTGGGGAACTCCCAATGTAAACAGTTTCTGCAATTCCATTTAAGAGCATAGAAGTGATTAAAAGAGAAATTAATATTAGTCGGTGTACTGTGACCATGAACATGTTTGTCAAGGTGGGTCTTTGAGTTCCTTATTTGTTAACCTCATCTGATCTTGAATTTCACAGGTTCTGTGTTGTTCTTTCTAGCAATCCAGCATTACCTCAATATTCTGAAAGCCTCAATGACTTCATACTGGTAAAACCATATTTGATTACTTTTGTTAATAAAAAGAATAAAGGTGTGTTTGGACTGTAAAAATTGCTTCTCATGTGAACAAATGGTAACAAAACACAACTTCGCACAGATCCTGCTTACAATTTGGAATTTTTCTCTGTGAGAGAGGGCTGCTAACTCACAAAGCAAAAACCAGCACTGAAGGAAATTAGTCAAGCTTTGACAGAAATGACTTTAAATTCCTCAGGTGGAGCAATCTAGAAATATCCTGTTATAAAATGTCCTCTCTGAATAAAAAAAAAAGTAAACAATATAAGTGAAGGACTTGAAACACTTTCACACTTGACAAATTTCTTAATCCTAAAGAAATCACCATTTCAAATATCATGCCCATTTTGGGGATAAGGAACATCGAGCTAATTTATCCAAAGTCACCTAGGTCCTCTAATTTGAGCCCCACAAAAATTGCTTACTCAAACTTACATGTATATTCAGAGAATGGTCAATCTGAGCATGCCCTATTACAAAGATGCATTGGCAACAGACAGTATTTTCCCCCTTGAAACACTGTGATAAAGAGAATTTGTCTTCCTAGGAAACTTCTGTATGTACCACTTTTCCAAAAGAACAGTTATAGTTCTAATAATTTCTACCATGATGCATCTGAAAGAAAATGCATTTGGTGCCTCTTTTGGGGCACAGGAATATACCCTCACTAAGGGTCAGTTTCTCCCTTCATTCATGTGAAGGGAGAACAGTGGGAACAGGACCCCTACTAATTCCACCCCAGCTCTAACAGAGTAGTAGTTCACGGGAGGGGCTCCCTGAAGTATATTTGAATTACAATGTTGTGTTAATTATTGCTGTCCTGAAAAGTGACTCAGCTATACATTTTTTTTTCATATTCTTTTCCATCATGGTTATTCACAGGATATTGAATATGGTTTCCTGTGCGATACAGTAGGACCTTGTTGTTTATCCATTCTTTATATGCCAGTTTTCATCTGCTATCCCAAACTCCAGGCCAGTCCTTCTCCACTCCTGTTCCTCTTGGCAGCCATAAGTCTGTTCTCTATGTCCTTGATTCTGTTTCTGTTTCACAGATCAGTTTCATTTGTCTTTCTCTGATTGACTTACTTGTACTTTGACTGTACTGTACTTGGTATGACAAATCTCTAGTTGCATCAGTATTGCTGCAAATAACATTATTCTTTTCTTTTATATGGCTGTTATTCCATTATACATATATACCACATTTTCTTTATCCACTCATCTGTCAATTGACGTTTAGAGTTCACTTTTCTCCACACCCTCTTAAGAATGTATTGTCTGTAGACTTTTTAATGGTGACAGCTCAAGTAGGCAAACAGGAAGAGAACAAATACTTCCTACCTCTGCTTTCTCTTCTACTCAGGCCCTCAACAGATTGGATGATGCTTATCCACGTTGGGGAGGGTCGTCTACTTGAGTGCACAGATTCAAATGCTAATCTCAAACAGAAAACATTATCACAGATGTACCCAGAGTTCAGTTCAGTGCAGTTGCACTGTCTTATCCAACACTTTGCTAGTGTGTGCGATGAGTACAATTGTTCGGTAGTCTGAACACTCTTTGGCATTGCCCTTCTTTGGGATTAGAATGAAAACTGACCATTTCCAGTCCTGTGGCCACTGCTGAGTTTTCCAAATTTGCTGGCATAATGAGTGCAACACTTTCACAGCATCATCTTTCAGGATTTGAAATAGCTCACCTGGAATTCCATCACCTCCACTAGCTTTGTTTGTAGAGATGTTTTCCTAAGGCCCACTTGATTTTGCATTCCAGGATGTCTGGCTCTAGGTGAATGATCACACCATCATGGTTATCTTTAAAAAAGATCATGAAGATCTTTTTTGTATAGTTTCTGTGTGTTTTTGCCACCTCTTCTTAATATCTTCTGCTTCTGTTAGGTCCATATAACTTCTGTCCATTACTATGCCCATCTTTGTATGAAATGTTCCCTTGGTATCTCTAATTTTATTGAAGAGATCTCTAGTCTTTCCCGTTCTATTGTTTTCCTCTATTTCTTTGCACTGATCACTGAGGAAGGCTTTCTTATCTCTCCAGCTATTCTTTGGAACTCTGCATTCCAATGGGTGTATCTTTCCTTTTCTGCTTTGCATTTAGTTTCTTTTCTTTTCTCAGCTATTTGAAAGACCACCTCAGACAACCATTTTCCTTTTTTGTATTTCTTTTTCTTGGAGATGGTCTCAATCACTGCCTCCTGTACAATGTCATGAACCTCTGTCCATAGTTCTTCAGGCACTCTGTCTACCAGATCTAAACCCTTAAATCTATTTGTCACTTACACTGAATAATTTTAAGGAGTTTGATTTAGATCAACCTGAATTGTCTAGTGGTTTTCGCTACTTTATTCACTGAAGCCTGAATTTGGCAATAAGGAGCTCATGGTCTGAGCCACAGTCAGCTCCTGGTCTTGCTTTTGCCAACTGTGCAGAGCTTCTCCATCTTTGACTGCAAGGAATATAATCAATCTGATTTCAGTATTGACCATCTGGTGAAGTCCATGTGTAAAGTCTTCTCTTGTGTTGTTGGAAGAGGATGTTTGCTATGACCAGTGCATTTTCTTGGCAAAACACTGTTAGCCTTTAGTTCAGTTCAGTTCAGTCTCTCAGTCGTGTCCGACTCTTTACGACCCCATGAACTGCAGCACGCCAGGCCTCCCTGTCCATCACCAACTCCCGGAGTTACTCAAACTCACATCCATCGAGTAGGTGATGCCATCCAGCCATCTCATCCTCTGTTGTCCCCTTCTCCTCCTGCCCCCAATCCCTTCCAGCATCAGATTCTTTTCCAATCAGTCAACTCTTCGCATGAGGTAGCCAAAGTACTGGAGTTTCAGCTTCAGCATCTTTCCTTCCAAAGAAATCCCAGGACTGATCTCCTCTAGAATGGACTGGTTGGATCTCCTTGCAGTCCAAGGGACTCTCAAGAGTCTTCTCCAACACCACAATTCACAAGCATCAATTCTTTGGTGCTTAGCTTTCTTCACCGTCCAACTCTCACATCCATACATGACTACTGGAAAAACCATAGCCTTGACTAGATGGACCTTTGTTGGCAAAGTAATGTCTCTGCTTTTCAATATGCTATCTAGTTTGGTCATAACTTTCCTTTCAAGGAGTAAGCATCTTTTAATTTTATGGCTGCAATCACCATCTGAAGTGATTTTGGAGCCCAGAAAATTAACGTCTGACACTGTTTCCACTGTTTCCCCATCTATTTCCCTTGAAGTGATGGGACCAGATGCCATGATCTTCATTTTCTGAATGTTGAGCTTCAAGCCAACTTTTTCACTCTCCTCTTTCACTTTCATCAAGAGGCTTTTTAGTTCCTCTTCACTTTCTGCCATAAGGGTGGTGTCATCTGCATATCTGAGGTTATTGATATTTCTCCTGGCAATCTTGATTCCAGCTTGTGTTTCTTCCAGCCCAGCGTTTCTCATGATGTACTCTGCATATAAGTTAAATAAGCAGGGTGACAATATACAGCCTTGACGTACTCCTTTTCCTATTTGGAACCAGTCTGTTGTTCCATGTCCAGTTCTAACTCTTGCTTCCTGACCTGCATATAGGTTTCTCAAGAGGCAGGTCAGGTGGTCTGGTATTCCCATCTCGAAGAATTTTCCACAGTTTATTGTGATCCACACAGTCAAAGGCTTTGGCATAGTCAATAAAGCAGAAATAGATGTTTTTCTGGAACTCTCTTGCTTTTTCCATGATCCAGCAGATGTTGGCAATTTGATCTCTGGTTCCTCTGCCTTTTCTAAAACCAGCTTGAACATCTGGAAGTTCAAGGTCCATGTACTGTTGAAGCCTGGCTTGGAGAATGTTGAGCCTTACTTTACTAGCGTGTGAGATGAGTGCAGTCGTGCACAGTTTGGACGTTCTTTGGCATTGCCTTTCTTTGGGATTGGAATGAAAACTGACCTTTTCCAGTCCTGTGGCCACTGCTGAGTTTTCCAAATTTGCTGGCATATTGCATGCAGAACTTTCACAGCATCATCTTTCAGAACCTGGAACAGCTCAACTGGAATTCCATCACCTCCACTAGCTTTGTTCATAGTGATGCTTTCTAAGGCCCCCTTGACTTCACATTCCAGGATGTCTGGCTCTAGGTCAGTGATCACACCATCGTGATTATCTTGGTTGTGAAGATCTTTTTAGTACAATTCTTCTGTGTATTCTTGCCACCTCTTCTTAATATCTTCTGCGTTAGGTCCATACCATTTCTGTCCCTTATGGAGCCCATCTTTGCATGAAATATTCTGTTGGTATCTCTAATTTTCTTGAAGAGATCTCTAGTCTTTCCCATTATTTTGTTTTACTCTATTTTTTTGCATTGATCTCTAAGGAAGGCTTTCTTATCTCTCCTTGCTATTCTTTGGAACTCTGCATTCAGATGCTTATATTCTTCTTTTCTCCTTTGCTTTTCGCTTCTCTTCTTTTTAAAGCTATTTGTAAGGCCTCCTCAGACAGCCATTTTGCTTTTTTGCACTTCTTTTCCATGGGGATGGTCTTGATCCCTGTCTTCTGTACAACGTCACGAAGCTCAGTCCATAGTTCATCAGGCACTCTATCTATCAGATCTAGGCCCTTAAATCTATTTCTCACTTCCACTGTATAATCCTAAGGGATTTGATTTAGGTCATACCTGAATGGTCTAGTGGTTTTCCCTACTTTCTTCAATTTAAGTCTGAATTTGGCAATAAGGAGTTCATGGTCTGAGCCACAGTCAGCTCCTGGTCTTGTTTTTGCTGACTGTAAAGAGCTTCTCCATCTTTGGCTGCAAAGAATATAATCAGTCTGATTTCGGTGTTGACCATCTGGTGATGTCCATGTGTAGAGTCTTCTCTTGTGTTGTTGGAAGAGGGTGTTTGCTATGACCAGTGCATTCTCTTGGAAAAACTCTATTAGCCTTTGCCCTGCTTCATTCCGTATTCCAAGGCCAAATTTGCCTGTTACTCCAGGTGTTTCTTGACTTCCTACTTTTGCATTCCAGTCCCCTATAATGAAAAGGACATCTTTTTTGGGTGTTAGTTCTGAAAGGTCTTGGAGGTCTTCATAGAACCGTTCAACTTCAGTTTCTTCAGTGTTACTGTTTGGAGCATAGACTTGGATTACTGTGATATTGAATGGTTTGCCTTGGAAATGAACAGAGATCATTCTGTCATTTTTGAGATTGCATCCATGTACTGCATTTCGGACTCTTTTGTTGACCATGATGGCTACTCCATTTCTTCTAAGGGATTCCTGCCCACAGTAGTAGATATAATGGTCACCTGAGTTAAATTCACCCATTCCGGTCCGTTTTAGTTTGCTGATTCCTAGAATGTCTACATTCACTCTTGCCATCTCATGTTTGACCACTTCCACTTTGCCTTGATTCATGGACCTAACATTCCAGGTTCCTATGCAATATTGCTCTTTACAGCATCGGACCTTGCTTCTATCACCAGTCACATCCACAGCTGGGTGTTGTTTTTGCTTTCGGTCCATCCCTTCATTCTTTCTGGAGTTATTTCTCCACTGATCTCCTGTAGCATACTTGGCACCTACCAACCTGGTGAGTTCCTCTTTCAGTATCCTATCATTTTGCCTTTTCATACTGTTCATGGGGTTGTCAAGGCAAGAATACTGAAGTGGTTTGCCATTCCCTTCTCCAGTGGGCCACATTGCGTCAGACCTCCCCACAAAACCCTCCCATCTTGGGTGGCCCCACAGGGCATGGCTTAGTTTCACTGAGTTAGACAAGGCTGTGGTCCGTGTGATTAGATTGACTAGTTTTCTGTGATTATGGTTTCAGTGTGTCTGCCCTCTGATGCCCTCTCGCAACACCTACCATCTTACTTGGGTTTCTCTTACCTTGGACGTGGGGTATCTCTTCATGGCTGCTCCAGCAAAGTGCAGCCACTGCTCCTTACCTTGGACAAGGGGTATCTCTTCACCACCACCCCTCCTGACCTTGAACGTGGAGTAGCTCCTCTAGGCCCACCTGTGCCCGTGCAGCCATCGCTCCTTGGACATGGGGTTGCTCCTCTCAGCCGCCGCCCCTGACTTCATCTTAGAAATGAACAGATAGCATTCTGTCATTTTTGAGATTGCACTGTTAGCCTTTGCCCTGCTTCATTTTGTACTCGAAGGTCAAATTTGCCAGGTATCTCTTGCCTTCCTACTTTTGCATTCCAGTCCCTATGATGAAAAGGACATCATTTTGGGGTGTTAGTTCTAGAAGGTCTTGTAGGTCTTCATTTTTGGGTGTTAGTTCTAGAAGGTCTTGTAGGTCTTCATAGAACCATTCAACTTCAGCTTTTTAAGCATCACTGTTTGGGGCATAGACTTGGATTACCGTGATATTGATTAGTTTGTCTTGGAAATGAACAGATTCTGTCATTTTTGAGATTGCACTCAAGTACTGCATTTTGGTCTCTTCTATTGACTATGAGGGTTACTCCATTTCTTCTAAAGGATTCTTGCCCACAGTAGTAGATATAATGGTCATCTGAATTAAACTTGCCCATTCCAGTCCGTTTTAGTTCACTGATTCCTAAAGTGTACCCAGAAATCATATTTAACTTGGGCCCAGTCAAATTTGGTAACAGAAACATGACAATCACAGGTTTCAACATTTTTCTTTTGGAGGACAATTCAGCCCTTAACACTGTCACAGGGAATCTCTCCCTGTGGTACAGCCAGCACATTTTTAGGTCTTACCCGTTAGCCCTCATTATCTAAATAAGCTCAGCCAGGGTTTCAAAGACCTGGTCCAGGCCCTTCTCAACTGTTCCTCTGGACTCCCAGAAGAACAGTCCAGGTTTCTGTGACTTCATTCAAAGGACAAATTAGTGTGTGTATGTATATGTGTATTGTTGTTGTTAAAAGCTTTATTTTTCTTGCCTTTATTTAATATTTGACTCTGTTGTATACTTTATTTATATTTAGGTGCCTTTGAATGAACTGGATATTTTTTCTAGCAATTATGTTTTAAAGCTTTTTAATATAATAGCCTTAATCTAATATCCTTCAGTTGGTACCCAGTGACTACCTATTTCAAGCAGTAAGCAGGACTTCCCTGGTGGTCCAGTGGTTGGGAATCTACCTGCCAGTGCAGAGGCCACGGGTTCCATCCCTGTTTGGAGAGGGTCCTGCGTGTCAGGGGAGTGGTTGGGCCCGTATGCCACAGGCTCATTGTCCACGAGATTTTCCAGGCAAGAATGGTGAAGTGTTAGTTGTTCAATTGTGTCTGACTCTGCGACCCCATAGACTGTAGCCTGTCAGGCTTCTCTGTCCATAGAATTCTCCAGGCAACTATACTGGAGTGGGTTACCCTTTTTTCTCCAGAGGATCTTCCCAACCTAGGGATCAAACCCAGGTCTCCTGAATTGCAGGTAGATTCTTTACCATCTAAGCTACCAGCGATGCCCTTTATATCATTAGTTTAAAAAAAAATTTGTGTCACATAGTTTAATTACAATTTTTATATCCTGGATGGCAAATACTTCTGAGGAGAGTTCTTTTTCTTCCCTTTCCCCTTATTCGTTTTAGTCTTTTTTAACATTCAGTGTCTTTGTAGAGACAGGTACTTTTCTTTAACATAATTAATTAGCTTTGAGTGAGATGAATTTCCCCAGAAGCCACTATCTCAGTGGTATTTGTGTTCAGGGTGGAGAGTGGTCAGGGCCATCGTCTAAACCTTGGAAGTACCTCTCTTTATGAAATAAGGGTGTGTGTGGGAACAAGTTCCTTTTGCTTTTTCTTCTCTTAAACAACCAAGATTGATAGCTGTAGTGGTAACTACAAAGTCAAGTCTCTTCTCTTCTGCCTGCCTCACTAATAAGCAGCTTCCTGCCAGTGGGACAATCTGTGTGATTCCTCTGTAACCTCCACCTCCTTTGCTTCTCCTTCCTACCAAACTGGTTCTTGGGAAGCAGCGAGGACCAACCCAAGACCTTGTTCTATGTTTCCAAACAACATTATGTCACTTGATTTTCCCCCACAGTGCAGATTACTTTTTTGAAGAAGTGTGCCTGTTGCCTTCAATCTAAGCTCTGCAGCTCCAAGCATCATTTCTTTGCATTTTCCTGCCCTCTGGTTTGACCTTCTCTGTACCTGGGAGTCATTTCACATACACTGATACACTGTGGCTGAGGTTACAGAGGTTTTTCTAATTGCATCACAGATGGAGTTTTTGTTTTGTTTTGTTTTTCAGTTACTTGTCATCCTTATTATTTTTGGGTAATTACCAAGAAGCAAGGAAAACAGTACTATTTTCATGCCACTATTATGTAAAATCCAAAAATGAAGACTGGTCTCATATTTTTGGTTTGTTTCAAACTTTATTTAACCTTTAACTTTTTAGAGGAAACCACAAAGATGAGAAAATTCAGAAACCACATTCAAAGAAATCACCCCCTGTCATGATGTAGCACATTGAGGACAAGAATTCTCTTGTGCAATTTCTTCAACTCAAAGAACTTGCCACTATATCACACTTTGGCATGGTTTTAATGGTGAGTTTGACCTACAATATTTCCCAGAAAATAAACATAAAATCTGGATGTTGTACTAAGAAACTTACATTTAAGTTCATACTTGAAAACAAAGTCTCTATGAAATGTCAAAAGTTTGAAATAATACATATTTCTCCAGTGATCCTTTCACACATGTTCTGTTTACCCTCAGAAGTAGATTTGGGTGAAGGATAGTTAATATGGAAAATACTGAACTATTCATATATTTTCCTGAATTGATTTTATTAACAGAATATGTATTTCTAGATCATTGATACAGCAGCATTCATTAACACCTGACCTCTTAATGTTGTTAAACCACAGTGGCATGTCACATTCACAGTGTACACCAATGCCTCTCTCTCTTTTTTTTTTTTTGGAGAAATAAAAAAGGTAAATATTCAATGCTTACATTCAGATATGTCACAATTTCTGACAGCAATCTGGAAACCTAGAAATGCATTACCTTAAAAATAACTGGAATTTAAAAATAAAACAACATTCACAGAAATGTTTTCATGAATTGATTTACATTTTTGGACAACAAGTAACTGGAGGATGAATACTCCCATATGGTTATATTTAATAAAACCTAGAGTTTCAGGTAAGAATATCTAGGATTTACTCACATATGTGCTGCTGAACTTAGTACCAAGAAAATCTGTGGAGTAGAAATTCACCAAGCTGAACCTTGTAGACACTTGAAGAGCTAAGACAAAAGCATTATAAATGGATTGCTTCTTTCAACATGTTCTAACACTTCTCTTGTATGCTGCCAGTGGTGGGTGGGCAAATATCTTTCAACTCCTGAAAACCTTTAAATTTGGAAGCAGAGAGGATAGTGGTTTGGCCTGCCACAGTTGTTTTGTTGATTGGCACAGAGTTCTAATTATTCTGTGATACATATCAAGATCTAATAATCATACAGTAACCACATTGTTCTTCATCTGGGGTCCTTTCTTTTCTACCCTAGTTTCTGCTTAAGGCTGGGTGTTCCAGCATCTCCATGAATCTTCCATCTATCCTTTGTAAGTGTCTTGATCATTTACGTTTTTCTTAATATGTTCTGTCAGTGAGTACAAAGGACATGAGTGTGGTCAGACCCTTATATTCCAAACAAAAATGAAGAGTACATTTACTAGAGGACAGTCAGTTATGACATAAAAAGCAAACAAGTGTCATGTAAATACATGGTCCATTTACATGTGTTTCAATTCCATCTGCATGGGAAGTGCTAGCATATGGACAGTTTTCTATTGGAAAGTATTCTGACCTGCCCTTTGATGTTAGTTGTAACATTAGACATGATATTAACTCCGTAAGTAACAAAAGGAAGTGAATATTCTTGATTTTAAAAAAGAGGAATGTAAATTGGATAATTAAGGGTTAAAACCACAGGGCAATGGCAATCATATAATCTTTATTAAGTATGAACTTATTATGTTCAAAACATGTTATCCACTACTATGGGGCATGAACAATTGAGTTTCTGTGTCTTGGGAACTTTTAACACATTTCATGACAGACTAAGCCAGAAATAAACAATTTCCACAAACATTATAAGATTGAATTTCAAGACGAGTGATTCGATAGGAGAATTATATCAAGTTAGGGTCTAAAGGTCTCATATGGGTGTGGATGTAGCTAATCCTTGAAAGGAAGATAGAAATTGGATAAACAGAGATAAAAAGAGGGGATTTTTGAGGTTAAAAGGAGGTATCAACAGATTTGGAGCTGGAGAAGTTTTTAAGTTATTTGGCTAGAGAAGGTGGTTTACATGGGTGAGTTGTACTATCGAATTCTGAATCTTAGTGCAAAAAGAG
This sequence comes from Bos indicus, assembly GCF_029378745.1. Taxonomy (NCBI): domain Eukaryota; kingdom Metazoa; phylum Chordata; class Mammalia; order Artiodactyla; family Bovidae; genus Bos; species Bos indicus. The sequence goes on from NC_091771.1 coordinate 46,652,281, forward strand.
ATCTCAAAGAGTTATTTATTCCATACTTAATTTTTGCCTAAGATCATACTTTAAAAAACTGAATTAGAGGAAAAATATTTTTCCATTTTGGTTGTTTTTATAGAATTAGTGATTTTATTAACTTTCTCACTTTAGAATTTTTTTCTTCCATTTGGGCTTATTTTCTCCTCGGTACTAAATTAAACTGTCTTTGCTGCTGCTAAGTCACTTCAGTCGTGTCTGACTCTGTGTGACCCCATAGATGGCAGCCCACCAGGCTCCCCGTCCCTGGGATTCTCCAGGCAAGAACACTGGAATGGGTTGCCATTTCCTTCTCCAATGCATGAAAGTGAAAAGTGAAAGTGAAGTCGCTCAGTCATATCCGAACCTTAGCATGGACTGCAGCCCACCAGGCTCCTCCATCCATGGGACTTTCCAGGCAAGAGTACTGGAGTGGGGTGCCATTGCCTTCTCCGAAACTCTCTTTGCAGAAGGCTTTTATTAGCCCAAATGGTTTATTTAATGCTGTGATAAAAAGATAGTCTCCCAAATATCACAGGCCAAACACTATCAAGGATAATTTCTCACTCACAGAAGAGTAAATGTGTAGTGTGAGTGTGGGCTGATGGGAGACTGCCTCACACAGTCACTCAAGAGATCCAAGTTTACTGAGGCAACCTCATTGCTCAGTGGTACCATATGGAACACTGGCTTCCAGGTTACTTCAGCAAAGGAAAATCCAGCTGTGGGGTCACAAGCTGGGTTTTCATAACTTGGCACATTGCTTCCCCATATTCTATTGGCCAAGTCATGAAGCCATCCAACTACAGAAGGGTGTAAAACATAGGGGGACAGATGAGATATTTGGTGAGTTCTACTGTCTTGGCTATATCTTTTAATGTGGGTAGTGCATCAGTTGAAGGCACATCACAAAATTTACTAAACTTTTGTTTCTTAAAATACTTCTTGTTTTCAAAACTTAAATTTGCATATTTTATTTCCTAGCCTTTTAATAACTGGGTGAGTATCTTCTCTAAACTCTTGCTTACTAATCTCTATCCTATCTATCAATGGAAATTTAAAAAAAATTAAATACATAATTACACTTTAATACAAAACCAAACCACAAAATACCATGGTAAATTGATGACAATAAAATATGGTATTTGCAAGACAAATGGTTAACATTCTTAGTCATAAATGAGTTCTTAGGACTCAGTAACAAAGATATTGATAAACCAGTGGAAATTAAAAAAAAAAGAAAATGAAATAACACAAATGACTAGTAAGGATTAAGCATATATGACAACGACTAAGCTGAACAATAGCAAAAGAAATGAAATTTCTTTGTAATACATATTACTAAAGATTAAAAATCTAACATTTATACCATTTTAGGAAACAGACCCACATAAACTCTGGGGGACAAGATTCATGAGGTCCCATCTATTCAGCAGAGGAAACATAGTTTGAACTCAAACTATAAATTTTGTCCTAGCAGTCAAGTTCATTGGAAGTATTTCAAAATATTAGTTGGATATGAGCAAATTCTGAGTGATATTGAAGGACAGAGAAGACTGGCATGCTACAGTTCATGGAGTCGCAAAAAATCAGGTACGACTGAGCAACTGGACAACAAATTAGCTGGATAAATTTACAATTTATATATAAACCATGTTTATTGCATAAAACATTTGTAGCCAGTATATAGATCTGGCAAAAATGACTTGGATATTAATATGTTTATCAATACACACAAAATGATGTGCACAAAATTTCATTAATAGTAGATAACATGGAGGTGGCAGAACTAAAAGAGGGAAAAAGGCATTTCAGAAGAAAAATATTATACTTCACAAATTTCCATGTCCTTTGAAATCTTGAAAAGATCATTTTTTTATGAGTCAGTTTTAAATTCCCTATGATAAGTGAAATTTTAAAATATATGCGCTTAATACCTAAGGGAGCATTAAAATGAAACCTTGAAATGACATCATCCTGAGGTTCTCTGTGTAATAATGACACCACCATTCAAACTCCTGAGACTTAGTCCAATGGCAACAAGAAAAATAGTCAACATGCCTGCTTACAATTCTCTCTAATAACACCCTTTACTTGCAATCCTGAGCCTTCTCAGTCAGTTTTTCTGATCTACAGGGAGTGTCCATTGCAAAACATCAAGGAGGAATCTTCATACATTATGAAGACTGTCCTTTGGTTTTATCGAAGATGGTTGTAGCAAAAATGACATCAGTTTTTCTGTTCAGTCATCACAGTCATTATTGCCATTATTTTATATTGGTTCACCAAGAAATGTAGGAAACAGTCCAATGTAATTATTTTTATTATCTCTGTATGAATTTACCATTTCATAAATTAGGTATAATCAAAGTTAATTTCAGATCAGCTGTCTGTACCACATCTCTGACTTCTCTCTAAACTCACCATTAGTCTACTTTTAAGATTTTGCTCCTAGTGTTTCACCTTCTTTACCAACCAACCCACTTTTACCTGGTCAAAAACGTGTCCTTAAAGTCCTCAGTCAATCATCTTCTCCAAAAGGCTTACCCAGGCTCTCCAACTAGCAGTGTAGTGTGGAAACTTACTCTGCTGTGATTTTGTGTTTGCATCTCTATGAAACATGCGATTAAGACTGCTGTTACCCTTCTCCCACTTCCCACCCCGAATCCCTGGAAACATTTGGCAATGTCTAAGTACTATTTTGGGCTTCACTGGCGGCTTAGTGGTAAAGAACCCACCTGCCAATGCAGGAGATGGAGTTTGATCCCTGGGTCGGAAAGATCCCCTGGAGAAGGAAATGGCAACCCACTACAGCATTCTTGCCTAGGAAATCCCATGGACAAAGGAGCCATGGGCTGCAGTCCATGGGGTCACAAAGAGTCAGACATGACTTAGCAACTAAACAACAACAACAAAAGGGCTATTTTGATTGTCAAAATCTGGGGAGGTTGAAGACTGCTGCTGGCATCCAGTGGGCAGAACCTGGGATGCTACCAAATATCCTATAAACACACACAGGACAGTCACTACAACCAAGACTAGACTATGCAGCCCAAAATGCTGATTAGTGTCACGAGTGAGAAACTCTGCTGCAGATAAGAAGACCAGAGTTAGAACGATTTTTCCAATCTTCCCTTTCCACAGAGTGCCAACCGTAATGCTCAGCAGACAATTATGTATCAATAATGAACAGGCTTCTGAAATGTCTAAAAATACCACCAGGAGGTATTGTCAGAAAGGAGAAATTAACTGTTACTAGAGAAGGCAATGGCACCCCACTCCGGTACTCTTGCCTGGAGAATCCCGTGGATGGAGGAGCCTGGTGGGCTGCCATCTGTGGGGTCGCACTGAGTCGGACAGGACTTAGCAACTTCACTTTCACTTTTCACTTTCATGCACTGGAGAAGGAAATGGCAACCCACTCCAGTGTTCTTGCCTGGAGAATCGGAGGGATGGGGGAGCCTGGTGGGCTGCCATCTATGGGGTCGCACAGAGTCGGACATGACTGAAGCGACTTGGCGGCAGCAGCAGCAGTAGTTATGGCTGAATCTGCTAATGTTTGCATATAGTTTCCTTCTTTTCAGGCTCGTGAGGACATTGCATTTACCCTTTTTTTTTTTTTTTTGCAGTTGAGTATGACTGTTATTTCTGGCCATTATGTGGTGGGTGCAAGTGACTTGAGCTATTTCTGGGACAGAGTTCTTAATTGCTGGCCTGAGATCCTCGGGTTCCCTGTCCTCTCTGGTGCTGCTATCAGTGATTCCATTCGGCATCCACAGTGATCACCCCACAAACATACAAAGCATATGTAATGTGAGTAAGAGTGAGTAAGAGAGCATTGTTTAACCAAAATGCTACCTCCAGCTTTTCAGTGCCATATGCATGTGATTATTGTTTAAAAATCTCATGTAAAATTCTGCTCACTCTTAAAATGCTAGCTTATGTCAGCATGATTCCTCTTAAAATGTCAACTTTATCATTGCAGCCTGTTAACCTACCACTCTCTTATATGAACCTGTTCCTTGGATTTATTTTGCTGATTAATCAACAGATTTTTGAAATCAAAACTCTTTCGAAAGCTTTCCTAAAGCAGTATTTGATCTGCTGTTATATTTTTGCTCTAGTGCCCTCATGCATAGGGCTGTATTATTGACTTTACCTTTTCTATCCAATTTTAGTTTATATATGTTCTCAATTGCCCTATATTTATTTCAATTTGCAACATGAATCTCATTCTATTTGCTCCTGTTAGTTTGTAAAATATTTTCTGTTAACCTGAAGTTACTCATGGGACATAGAAGTACCATAAAATTATAGAAGAACTCTGGGATGGGGTAATGAGGTAGCACATAGAGCTTTGTACCTAAGGTAGAAGAACGGAGTCCCAGTATGACTCTACCGCTTTATTGCTATAAGACAGATAAAGCCTACAAATGCACTTTGTAAATCATTATGTGCACACAAAGGGGAGTTTTTATCAGTGTGCTCAAAGATCTCCTGCTCTGGCTTTGTTGCAACTGAGCTGCACAAACACGAATAAATTGACTTCTTGGTTTTCAGTTTCCTTACTCATATCCTGGATTGTACAGTAGTTGATTTTTATTTCTCTTTCTGTGAAGTGAAAGTCTAGGTCTCTATACGTAATCAGCAATTTTTAATTTAAGTGCTTTTCACAAATTTCATCCTCTTGAAAAAAGAAATGTGGCTTATCCCCTTATTTTTCAAATATACAAAAGATAATTTCTATACACTTCCAATTTGCATCATATTTTACATAAACTCGTTCTCAATAAATGTTGAGATGAATAACTATATACTATAGTATTAAATCACTCAGCAAAACAGCTCATTCAGAGCACAGATTTAATAGTATTAAATACTAATAGGAATAATAACAGCTTTTGCTTAGGCAATGTTGCATGGGTATTGAGTTTATTATCTTAATTTCACAATAATGATAAAAGGTAGACAAAAGTAATTTTTTAAAAGTGAGAGTGAAGATAATATCATTTTTTAGATTGGGATATATGACCTTTTTATTCCTTTTAAATTTTCCAAAGCATTTGTGATCACTCTTAGGAATCAGTGTACAAACTATAATCTGAAAGAAATTGGTGATATTTTTACAGTACGTGAACACAAGCATCTGATTTATAGTTCAATCTGTTAATGCACTCTGTTATTAGGCCACCTGGCAGTTTTATGCATTGTGAATTTAAAGAGGAGCTCACTGTAACATAAGCTTTACAAGCTGGGGAAATATTATTGAAATGAAACATGAATGAGGACCATTTAAACAATAAAATAATGTGTAGAGACTATATATTTTTTAGTTTTAGCTAATACGTGCCTTAGGTATAAATTCTGAAACAAGTTGAGATTCTTATGAGGCTATAAAGATGAAATTCAAAATAAAGTTATTCTTGTGCTATTGTTAATCACATAGTATTCATGTGCTTATGGAGAAGCAAAACTACAGCTACAAATTCCTCTGAAAAATTAAGATCACATATCAACTACATTTTCCTTGAGTAGTCATAGATGTGTACTTGGGGAAATGCTGTCAGAATGAAAACCCAGAACTGAAAGTTGAAAAAAAAAACACCCTATAACTTATTGACCATCTCTTTTATGACTCTCAGTTTTATTATCACTTAAGGAATTTGATCCACCATTGTTGAAGTACAAAATAAGGTCTGTACAAAGATAATCCTAGAAAATATGTCAATAAGATTAAATACTGGCATAACAGTGAATTTGTATTAGACTTGAAAAAGTATGGCTATATAGTATGATGATGTTCACCCTATATTGTTCTAAATGCATCAGTTAGTAGCTCATGTAGTTTATAAAAAGTGTTATATTTGAAAAATATGATAATTAAGTTGAATTCTTTACAATTCAACTTGATCTATGAAATGCAGGTTTGGTGTATTTGATTTTATATCACTGTTGTAGTTCTCCTAAATATGAATTGGAAGTCAAAAGATAGTAACTGTTTTTATCCAGGACATTATACCACATTCAAACTGCATTATCCATATCAGGTTTTTTAAAGGGATCTTATTATCTGATTCATAATTATGTAATTTCAAGACAAAATTTCCAGTATACATTTGCTTTAAAAACACGCAAATGACTCAAGGGAAATGCACTTTTGTTTATATAGACATATCCATTATCTCATTTTTAGAACTTAGAAAATGTGAGAGATTAGTAAGAACGTTACAAGTTTTATATTTTGAACATGTGACATGTCACAAATACTTCTGGAAAATAATGGTTTTTGAATAAATATTTCTTCTCTAAAATTCATGAGAAGGAATTGAAACTGCTTTTAACCATCTTATTATTTTTCAAATACTTAACTGACTGGTGAAAAAAAGTAAAATATTTTCTTGTGCATTGAAAGACAAAAAAAAATTTTTAATACATACAGCAACTAATTGCTATTATGCTTTCAACCCTAATATTTACTTTGTCATTAGACATTTGGATTCTGTATTTTGATTCTGATATTTCTATTCAATCTCTTGGTTTTAATATTTCAGTTTAGAGATTTTTTTACAATATGATGCCCAAACAGTCTCTTACAGTAGAAAAATTAAAATAAGAACACAATTATGAAGATAAATGATCATTTAACAAGTTAAATTTCCCCAAGGATCAATCATGGCATATTATTTGGGTTAATTTTTTGAGAATCGGTATTTGGATACTTCCTATCTTGCCATTTACTGAGGTTGCTGTGTATTTTTTGCCAGTCTAATGTACCCTGAAGACTTTTGGTTTGGGAACTTGGGGAGGTCACAGGATACGATAAAATTCACTTTACTGAAGTGTACTGGTTATGAAAATTGCTTGTTCCAGTGGACGATTTCACTACTTCATTTACAGCATAAGTGCTCATTGTGCTTCCAGTGGCTGGGATCTGACCCCTATATTTCTCATTTTCCTTCTGAAATGTGGGTCAGCAGTGCTGTCAGATTCCCTCTCTCCTGTAAAACATTTTATTTTTAAATATTTGACACAGGAGCTTTCTAAAAGAACAGACTAAAAAAAAAAAAACAGTTCTACTAGAAGGCATTTATGACTTGAAGACGTATCCTTGCCATTGACCTCACAACTCTTCTTAAATAGTCAGAGAAGGGCAACAAAATTGTCAATTAGGCTTCCAGGGAACAGCATTCAGTTCAGCTCAACTCGTGGTTGGCAGCATAATCATGCAGATTCAGCTTCTAGAGAAGAAGTTGTTCAAACCTATAATAATGAGAGCTCAACAAACTTGAACTTCCTTTCTTAACACCAGATCAAAAGCTGTGGATTTGTTATACACTTATGAGGTTTTGTAGCACTGAAATATTTCTTTGGATTATTCAGCCTAATTCTTCTGATGCACAAATCAGAGGTCAGATTTCTAGAAAGACTTTAGAAGTCCATATCTGCTTCCACAGAGACAGTGGTTAAAAACAAAACAGATTTTTTTCCTTCTGATTTTCTTCTGATGACACATTTTATGTCCTTCCTTTACTGAGAGATCACTGGACCAAAGAGGATTTATCAGTATTTAATAACAGTTTACTAAGAAAAACTGATACTCTCACTCAACTTTTAGGATTTGGTATGAGTATACTAACCAATGGCTCAGTGGTAAAAAAAAATCCACCTGCCAATCTGGAGATGCAGGTTTGATCCCTGGGTCAGGAAGATTCCCTGGAGAAGGAAATGGCAACCCACTCCAGTATTCTTCCTTGGAGAATCCCATGGACAGAGGAGCCTGGTGGGCCATAGTCCATGGGGTCGCAAAGAGTTGGACATGACTGAGTGACTAACACTTTCACTTTCATACTAACGAATAATGACACGAATAAGAAAAAAATCGATAATACATCATAATTGGTCTTTATATCTTATTCACCACTCCAACAGTTTTATGACTTAAATTAACACCGATTTTTATTAGACGAAGAAAAAAATAATAGAAGGAAAATACAAGTAATATAAACAGCAAAGTAGAAAGTATATAGTCAATGTAGTATAATAGAAAGAAAAGTCAACAAGATCTCCTTTTCTTATCTGCCAAGTCACCATCCTAAAACTGGACTGTAACACTTCAACTAGTAAGATGATATCCATTTGAAATATTTCCCTTCATAGAGAAATTGTGTCTGGTCTTACCCAATAGTAACCTGACCTATTTGTTTCATTTGTAAATGAACTTTTACCAGGCCTAGACCTGTTTTCTCAAAGAGAGACAGAGACAGGGAGATGGGACCAAGGCCAATGGTGCTTGCTTGGTCTATAAGAGAAGAATTATTTCCCCTTCATGGAATGGAAGCCAGTTATAATAATACTACCTGAAGACAAACAATAGAGGCTCACTGTAGTAATTGCCAGAAACTGAATTGAGAAATCAAAAGAAAAACAACAGCTGGGCTTGCTCTTGTATTGGTCACCTATTGCTCTATTTAGTTCCCAGCCAGAAAGGATCTCTTCTATCTTTGCGTGTGATATACGAGCACAAAATCTGAACCACAAGTTTACATTAGAGTCTAGATTCCTTAGTCAATTAGTGCTAAGATTTTATCACCACAGTTATTTGAAATTGAATTGCAGTAGTTACTTTCCAGGATGGTCCTTCCTCCCTGAGGATAGATGGTGAGGTCAAACAAACCAGGAAAAACACATCAAAGAAAATTATTGCTACAAAATACTATAAAATTGACAGCTTATCAAGTAAAAGTGCTAGGGCCAGATTTGAAGCAGGATGCATGCAGGATGGCATCACTGACTCGATGGACATGAATTTGAGCATGCTCCAGGGGTTGGTGATGGACAGGGAAGCCTGGTATGCTGCAGTCCATGGGGTTGCAAAGAGTTGGACATGACTGAGGGACTGAACTGAGGGCCAGATTTAGCATCACATGTCCTGTTTCCCAACTTAATAATAGTTAAATACATTCACAAGGCTGTAGTATATTAATAAAAAAGATTTAAAAACTTGGCTGTCTATTGAAAAGACCTTGTGAAATTCTCCTCTGAGATTGTGTAACAAATTTGCCATCAGTTACAGGCACAGAAAACATGCATTTCAATGGAATCATAAGCCTCAGTTGTTATACATAACAAAAATCTACTGTGGAGTTGTCTATATATATTTCTGAACACTGACGTGTCCCTTTTAGAAAATGTTAGAGCCATTTTACATACAGCTGTTAGTGATCCAATAGGAACTGTGCCATTTTCCTATGTGTATATACTACATTCATATATGCACAGTCTTATCCAAATTGATTGATTTTGCCACATTATATACTGACCATTAGGAGAAGGCAATGGCACCTCACTCCAGTACTTTTGCCTAGAAAATCCCATGGATGGAGGAGCCTGGTAGGCTGCAGTCCATGGGGTCACTACAGTCGGACACGACTGAGCGACTTCACTTTCACTTTTCACTTTCATGCATTGGAGAAGGAAATGGCAACCCACTCCAGTGTTCTTGCCTGGAGAATCCCAGGGACGGGAAGTCTGGTGGGCTGCGGTCTATGGGGTCGCACAGAGTCGGACACGACTGAAGCAACGCAGCAGCAGCATACTGACCATTACAATGAAAGATGAAAGACTCTACCTGCATAGACTGTTAGCTTATTGCAAGCAGTCTGCAAATATTTTTAAAAGTTGGTTTACCCAAGAGTTCCCACTATCATAATCTCACCACCTGTTTTTCATTTTTTCTTCTATTCCATGGGGTATGTGACTCAGCATAGAGTTTAGAGTCTTACACACCATAAATATATTGACCTGGAATAATTGTACATATATACCCCTCATGTGCATGCCTTTATCAAGATGCTTCCTTGGGGTTAAGGGATTCCCCTTGAAGCATCTAACAATAGGAAGTAGAAATGTTATCACCAGTAGTTCTGAGCTGGTGTATTTTTAACTTGCTTGAGTCTTTTAGCTGAGTCACTTGCCCTGGGGAAGAAATGAGAAAATGAAAAGCAAAGAGCAGAATAATGAGAGTGGGAATTCTGACGCACACTGGAAAAAAGCAAGAATTTGGGATCCTTTAGAGATAATGTAGTGAAACTAGTCTTCCTTCTTTTATTCTTGACTACAATGTGTGTATAGATGTGGTGTTAGTCTTTCATGTTAGTTAACATTTTAGCCCATGTTTGTTGTGTAGTATATTAGTATAAGAAAATGTGTAAAGTTCTGTTTTTTATTAATACAAGCCAAAGATTAAAGAAGCAACACTTAAATCAGTTATACTTTATACTATCACTGTGCACCCAACATTATTTTTGGTATTGTCATGTGTATTAATTCATTTATCCTACACAATGCCCTTTTGACATTGGATATCACCACCTGCCAACTTTTCAAAAGAAGAAAGAGTACTGATCTAGTTTGGATTTGTTTTTTCCAGGCAATGGTGTACCTTGCATTGAAGCTTGAAATTGTTGCTGTGTTAAAATTGAAAAAAAAAAAAAAAGAAGAAGAACCTTAACATATTAACTTAAAATTAGGAAAACTTCACTTTGGGAAAATGCATCAACAAAGAGACATAATTCATCTTGTCATTCACAGAGAGGTCCATCTCTCTGCAAGTAGAGAAATTTTATAAGTATACAAGCACTATTGATTCTTGAGTCCCTCTTCATATACTTTAAGATAGAAAACTCTCCCATGCAGGTAGCCGTCCCTTAAGCAGTGATTAAGAAGAGAAAAAATATGCAGTTAGAGATTGACAAATGCCTTTGACTTCCTGAAGGTAAACCCGCCAGCCAGACTGAAAGTCTGGGAGTACAGCTGCTGAAAGTAGGGAGGGTCTACTGTAAAGCTCTGCTCCTTTTTGCTTGAACTTGTCCAGAACTGCTTAAGCTGGAAAAGAGTGACTCAGGCCTCTAGAGCTCAGGTGTTTGATCTTTCTATAAAAATAGCAACCCAAAGCAACTTCTTTTCCTTCAGAACTAAGCTCTCATCATTGTTATGTATTTCCTGTTGCCTGGATTAAAGAAGCCAGAGTATTTATTAATTAGACTTAGGTTGGCACATTTACTTTAGGAGGAATAAAATGATTTGTCTAGGTACTCCCAGACCCTGATGAAAGACCAGAGAAGAGGTACAGGTTTCCCCACAATCCAAAAGTAGAACATTGCTGTGAAACCTTTCCTAAGCAAAAATACTGTAAAATCAGGAAGCAGTTACCTTAGGACACATCTTGCTAATGGATACACAAAATAAATGGAGATAAAGTCAGATGCCTCACAGGGTTCAAAGCTGTGTTGGTTTGCTAAAAGACTTTGAGTTGAGTTCCCAGGGAAGGAACTTGGCGATTGCATTCTCTTTGTTCTTCCGGTGAATAGCTTGAGGCAAAACCAACGCTTACCGCCATTTTTGCATATCGATTTTTTTCCTATGAAAGCAAAAATTTTCTTCAGATTTCTGTTGGTTAGTGAAAACGGGTAGTACTAATGAAGGTCTTTTAAAAAAGTGAAATGGCATAAGATGTACCTTTGAAGAGCGGAGACCATCTTCGTAGTGGTTGCCAAGGATCCTAGATTCCTGTGCATGAAACTGCCCGTCCAAACCCAGTGGTATGAGAGGGCAGCACCTCCTGGAAGGCAGAGGGAAGGACTGAGAACAGTCTAAATCAGAGCGGAGGCACGGGGACATCCTGTCTGGCCTCCTGACTGACAAAAGAAACCAGCTAGGGATGTGATGAATACAGTTTTACAGTCTGTTCCTTTAACACACCTCTAGGGGGTTTGAGTAAGTCCCTTGAAAGAGTTATTCCTTGAAAGAACAGAGTAAGAGATCCTAACACATACACAGGAGATTTAGTACTTGCTCTGAAGCCCCATATCTTTGCTTGGGTGAGTCTCACTCTGAGGTCCAGCTGCTGAGCGTGTGATCAAGTATGAGAAGATGGAAGGTCCCTGGAAAAGTATCGGATGCCATTTCCTCAGATGACTGAGCTGAGAGCAACCAGTTGCTGAAAGCTGCTGTTGAGAATCAGCCTGAGACATTCAGTTGACAGGGAGCTGGAGAGCGCCCTCTTCTACCTGGGACAGGGACCGCTCAAAGCTCCCACCATCCAGCGTGGGCCACGCTGTAGGAATCAGTGATTCAGCCTAACACCTCTGGGAAGGCAGAGACAGGTTGGCGTTTGTTTTGTTCCTTTCTCAGGCAAGTGCATAATAGTGTTCCTTCAAGTTCTGGAACTGGCTTCAGGCAACTAGAGATAGATCCTGCATTGAATCCAACTGGTTGACCCTTGGTGGGGTGGTGGGGGTGATGGAGGTTATACACTAATAATTCCAGCTGAAAACCCCTTTCAATATAATTTTTAAATCTTTTTCTGCAAATCTTGACTCTTCAGGTTATCTCAATTAAGTGGTAACACCAACTACTATATGAAGTAGAATTACTCTGTCAAGTAGAATTACTCTCAGCCAAAATTGTGTTTGAATCACCATATCAGTGTTATATAAGAGATTTCTTACAAAATTAACTAATCTCACGTTTGACAAACAATTCCCTTAATTAATATTCACAATTGAAAAGAAAAAGAAATACTACTCTGGGAAAAAAATGAGAAAAATCAATAGAAATTACCTAAAAATAACATTAATATATATGTTGGATTTTCTTTTCTGTTAAATTCTATGCCTTCACAGATTTCACACAAAAGAAAGAAAATGAATATTGAATCAGGGGAATTTTAAGTTATGTAAAATTCTGACTATGATAGTCATGTGTGGGGAAAAGTATACTATTATAAAACTTTTTAAAGGTTCTTATGATTATTATGCTCAGAAAACTTGTTCTATAGAAAAGTTAAATTTGTCATTCTCAGATGCCAGTTTCACCAGCAACAAGATCTCCATTGTGATTTTTTTTTTTAAAGCCAATATTCTAGGGCTATAGATGCTCTGTACACTTTTTTAGAGTTTGGGATTGAGAGCTGGAAGAGATGAAAGGATGAGGGGGAGCAGTGTTTACAAACAGCCATGGCAACCTGACCGATTGACAGTGAAGTGAAGTGAAAGTCGCTCAGTCGTGTCCGACTCTTTGCAACCCCATGGACTCTACAGTCCATGGAATTCTCCAGACCAGAATACTGGAGTGGGTAGCCTTTTCCTTCTCCAGGAGATCTTCCCAACCCAGGGATCAAACTCAGGTCTCCTGCATTGCAGGCAGATTCTTTACCAGCTGAGCCACCAGGGAAGCCCAGTCATGTCTTCTAATTGAACATTAATGCCTAGAAAGGCACTTCAAGCTAGAAAGTATTAAGATTCAAGAGTATTGACTGATGCCTCCCAAATCCCAGAAATGCAAAGTGATGCATGGATGGAGGAGCCTGGTAGGCTGCAGTCCATGGGGTCGCTAAGAGTTGGACACAACTGAGCGACTTCACTTTCATGCATTGGAGAAGGAAATGACAACCCACTCCAGTGTTCTTGTCTGGAGAATCTCAGGGACGGGGGAGCCTGGTGGGCTGCCGCCTATGGGGTCGCACAGAGTCGGACATGACTGAAGTGACTTAGCAGCGGCAGCAGCAGCTTGAGATTTAACAAAGCTTTGAATAACCTCTGTATCCTTCCTGACATGCTAAAAATTGTTTCTCAAATTCTCTTTCAAAGGCACTGCTTAGACTCCCCCTACAAATCAAGCCCCTTCTGCAGACAGCTTAGTTCCCTTCTCTCTAAGAAATGGAGAGTGAGTTGACATGTTCAGATTACATTGCATGAGTCTGTTTATTCTTTCCCAAGGCAAAACCTTTTACCACTCCCTGAGGTGGGATTTCCCATTCTTCCTTTACTTTTCCTAATAGTCCCTTCCATGTCTTTTTAATTTTCTTTAGTAGGAAAAGCTCACAAGTTGTGTATTCTAGAAATAAAAGTCTTGTTGAACAAATTATTTTCTAGATGGAATAGAATTTGTTTAAGGGCAATGCAGACCTTTGAAGCAATTGCTTAGTAAAGTAGTACCTGGTTCAGGGGTTGCATACTATAATTGCCTATAGTCCAAATTATCTTTAAAATACGTGCATGTGTACTAAATAGCTTCAGTCATGTCCAACTCTTTGTGACCCTGTGGACTGTTGCTGCTGCTGCTGCTAAGTCACTTCAGTCGTGTCCAACTCTGTGTGACCCCATGGACGGCAGCCCACCAGGCTCCCCTGTCTCTGGGATTCTCCAGGCAAGAACACTGGAGTGGGTTGCCATTTCCTTCTCCAATGCATGAAAGTGAAAAGTGAAAGTGAAGTCGCTCAGTCGTGTCCGACTCTTCACGACCTCATGGACTGCAACCCACCAGGCTCCAACGCCCATGGGATTTTCCAGGCAAGAGTACTGGAGTGGGGTGCCATTGCCTTCTCCAGGGGATCTTCCCAACCCAGGATCTAAACTAGGTCTCTTACATCTCCTGCAGGTGGGTTCTTTACCACTAGTGCCACCTGGGAAGCATAAACTCTCTATAAAATACAATATTGTATAATTTCATGGTATGTCCAGTATCTGGCACCGGAACACTTCTCTGAATGAGTGGCTTTGGGTTTCTTGTTGAAATGAAAGCACGGAGAGCTGAAATTGCTCAAGATCAGTGTTCTTACAATGTGCCGTCTCTCTCTCAGTTATAGAGAATAAGGCTGATTAGTCCTGCTTAGAGTTGTAGCTACCTTTCCAGATTACAGTTAGTGACTATTGCAAATCCAAGAACTTTCATGGAAGGATGAATGACAGTATAGGCTCAGAAGTTGTGCCAACACAATTCAACTCCAGTGTTGACTCAACATTACTTTGTCGCCATTCCTATCAATTTCTTCCTGTAGAAAGAAAACTCAGGACAGTATACCTTCAGTATTCGTGGGGTTTACTTAAAATCTCCATAATATCAAATATATTATTAGATATTTCAAGTGACTTATTTTTTAAACCAATTAAAAATTACTTTTTAGCATAAAAGTAAAAAATTCCTATCATACACAGAGAGCTATAACTATCCCATCTTTTCTTTTTTTAAATTATAATTTCCATTTGTTAAACATCTAATTTAGTTCTATAAATATCCAATACCATTTTGATATTTGCTCAAATGTGGCAAGTACTGACCTCTTTATCAAATTAGGTCTGTGATCAAATCAGGGAAAAAATAATACATTCAAATTCTGAATATCTTTATTTGTCTAGCAAAACTAAGCAGTTAATCTTTAATGTTCTAAGCCTTTCTAGAAATCTGTGGTTTTTAGTGGCATTGGCAATCAAAATTCTAAAACCATCTACCTCAAAACTATCTTTAATAAGTTGCTTATAAAATTAAATAAACCAAAAGTGTGTATTCAATAATTTCACATTATAAATTTATTACTTGTTTATATAGTTTATTGATAGTATCTAGGTAAGAATGTTTGTGTTAATAATTTCTTTGTAGAAGGCTATTTAGAAACTTTGTCACAGAAATACTTTAAAAATACAATAGCCTTTTAAAAGTTATAAATATAGGACATATCAGTTGTAAAACTTTCAGACAACATAAATAGAAAGTAAAGGTCTTCCTTCAGAAATAATCACTATTAATATTATATGCATAAACTTTCATGTTTTTTCAATACATAAATACAACACACACACACACACACACACATGCACAAACACACATTTACTCTGAAACTGGAATTAGTTGATACATTCTCTTTTGTAACCTGCTTTTTTTTCCACTTGGACATTTGTTACAGGTCCATTTGTAATTTTCAACATTTGTTTGGTGCTTTTATTTTATGGGCCATAAGTTATACACATATTTCTCTAATGGATATTGAGCTTGTTTCTCCTATAAGTTTGTTTGTTTGTTTGTTTCAATTTTATAGACAACCAAAAGTTTACCAATGAAAAATGAAGTGAAAGCTCAAAGAGGGAATTGGCATTTAGAAGTGAAATATTTGTATATTATATTCCTGGCAAATTTATATTCAGTTTAAATCAATAGCATTTAAGAGACTCAACAAGTTTCAGGGACTTTCCTAATGCTTGCATATATAATGTTATCTAACTTATAACTCAACTCTACTATCCCTAATTTTATAAATAAATGACCATAACACTGAATATTTTTCTGGTACAAGTAACATTTAATTAGTAGTAACTCATAAACAAAAGGCACATTTGAGTTTTAAGGGTTTTCTTTTTTTTTTTACTTATTTCATATTATTTAACCAGTTTCCTCAAAATGACTACACAAAATTAACAATAGTTTTATTTGGTTCTTGACCACAGCCTCCAAGGCAGTAGTAAGTTGTATTTGCTTCAGTTTACAGTTGAGAAACCCTGAGGTTGAGAGAGAAGTATCTTCTGTGATCCAGGACAGGTAGGACACAACCTCTGTTCCCATCCTGCCCTCCCACTCAGCCATCACACAATTGGAAGGTCAAAAACTTTGATTCTGTCCAGAGGAAAACCAGAATAACCATAGGGTGTTTATACTCATTTAAGAATAAAGTTTGTACAGGAAATTGTTTTCCAGAATGACTATGTATATTGATTAAGTAAATTAGATAAATTCTATATCTCTTTTCACTTCCTGGTATGAAACAGAAAATGTATGGCACACTCCAACAGAAATAAGCTCTTTACAGAATTCTGTATTAATGATTTTTTTAAAAAATTATTTTTCTCAAATTGGCACTTGAAATCTAGACTCTGATACAAGAGATTAATTTATTTTCATGTATCTCTACATTGATGGCTTATGCTTCTTGAGATTTTATGAAGATATCAGAAGAATTGTTGAGAATCAGGGAACCCATAATCTGAAATTACTGTGTAATTTTTCTATATCATTATACCCAGAAAATTAAGAAAGATAAACAATGAGCTCTGGTAATCATCTTTTTGTTACTGGATTTTTTTTGCTTGTTTTGGATTTTTGTTCATTTTTGTTTGTTTGCTTTTTATTGGAGTATAACTGCTTTACAATATTGTGTTAATTTCTGCTGTATAACAGTGAATTAGCTATATATACACATAGATCCCCGCCCTCTTGGACCTCCATCCCTTCCATCAAGGTCATCATCTTTTATCTCTTCTCATGAAGGACTATCATAACCTTTTCTCTTATGTCTAAGGAGATTTTTAGGCACAAACTGGATTGTTTTCTTGGGGCCCACTTGATTCTCATCCTTCTCAGGCTATGTGCACTTCTTCAAGGCTCAACTTACGATCACATATAATTCATTTGCAGATGGCTGTGTAACGTGGCTGCTTTCTGTGCCTTTCTGTACTCAGTGTTTGCCACCTATCAGTGGCTGGAGTCTTTCTGCTCCATTAGCACACTCCTGAGCCCATGGAAAACTGGAGTTGATATTTCTAAGTCTATTTACAAGGAAGATTCATCCTTATTCTGGGTCCAGACCCCAAGCCAATCCCTATGCATGCAGCCCTATGATAATTTATGTTAGCACAATGCAACATTCTCTAGGCCATAAGAGCTCAGGGATTATAGCATGATTACTTCAGACTCATTAACTTTTGTTTACTTCCAATAAATGGAAATGAAAAGTATTTATAATGTCTTACCTTGATTTGTTTTCATATACATATTTTGGGAATATACTGCAAGCTTCTCTATTATAATATCCAATATATTCTATGTGCATAGCTCCCCAGCAAGGCTGGACTTCTCATAGCTCACTCAAATTTATGTTCCCAGAAACTAGCCTGATGCCTGACACACAGCAGTCAAGAAAAGTTTGATGAACTTAAGAGTGAATGAATGAATTGAGAATATTTCTTTTTGCTCCTAGTCTATTTCATTAAAATTATGAATTCATAATACTATTAAAGCAAATAAAATTTCATCTACTCTAGCCATTTTAAGAATTGATTATTCCATATAACCTAGAAAATTAGTTGTACAATATTCTACAGTAGATTTTAATATAAAATTTTAAATATGAAAACAGAAGAAAAGCCAAATTTATGAACAAATTCTGCAATATACAGCTAAACACAGGCATGGTTCCCTTCAGCAAGCTTTCCTATTCAAAACATTTCAGTAAATAAATGTTTAACAAGCAATGAAACTGATGGTTCTATTTACATGGCAGTCAATTTATGTTCTACAAAAGCTAAATTCTGCATTCCCAATAATACTTTATATTCCTTGACATTAGTCTACAACAAATGGCACAATTGTGTTTAAAAAAAAAAGAAAGAAAAAACCCATAATAAAAACCATTCACTCTGCCAAATATGTCATTACAATTTTTTTTTCTGTTCAGCTGCCAGATGTATTGCATTATATTATCAAATTGATAGATCTAGTGTTATTTCTACATTTACCATTATACAACAACAAATACGAATATAAGGAAGCCTTGGTAACACATCTTGCTTAATATGTATGTGAAGTAGACAGTTTGTCTAAGAGAAAAATATAACTGATGACAGATTTCATTTCAGTCTGCTACTGCTTATTAAGATGTCTACAAACAAAAAGCCATATCTGGGTACATCTCTTTCTGCAAACAAAGGAAAGTTTTAATTGCTTTAACCAGCATTTGCATTGTCTTTGTGGTGGCACAGAAAAACAATTCAGGTCTAATCAGGAAACATATTCTAGAGAATTCTTCAGCTTAAGCCTTAGGTCTAATAACATATTTCTTATAATTCTTGAATAAAGTTTAACAATGTAATACTGTGCAGTCTTCTAGTTAAATTATCCCTAAGCCATTAATAGAAAGACTGGTGCTGTTTTTTTGCTATGACCTTATTAGGAATATCACTTTCAGATGTGAAAATGGTTTCTATAAAATTAAAAAGCAGACTGATCAACCAACCCCAAGCTTCGGCATTATCCATTTTTTCCATCAACAATGTCTTAAACATAAAGGTTTATGTTGCTCAGTTGACTCCGACTCTTTGAGACCGCATGGACTGTATAACTCACCAGGATCCTCTGTCCATGGAGATTCTCCAGGCAAGAATACTAGAGTGGGTTGCCATTCCCTTTTCCAGGGGATCTTCCCAGTCCAGGAATTGAACCTGGGTTTCCTTCATTGCAGGCAGATTCTGTATGTCTGAGCCAGCAGGGAAGTCCCAAAAGAAGGTCTGGTTCCTAGGCATTCTTTTTCAATTCAATTCCTCATATATGGACTACATCCCTACTAGGTGAAAGACCTGTTACAAGCTAAGAATGAATTTAAAAATAAACCTGCAGCCTGAGGTACTTGACTTGGAGCATTTTCAAAACTCTTGCAATTTCAGCATGGGATGTGTTAAAAAAAAAAAAAAAAGACCATTTACTACATATAAATGTTACAACAACCTTTAATAAGTTAAAATATCCTCCAATTCCAGTCTTCATATCTCATATATATCACTTGCATTCTGTAAATACTACAATGACTCCATTCAGGAAATAAATGCTCTCATTAATGGGTGGATAAAGTAAAATGTGGTATGGAGTGGAAAATGGGCTTCAAATTTGGGAAGAAGCAGATTCAAAGCTTTGCTTGATTTTATCTCATTTGAGTTGTGTAAGCTTGGGCGAGTCATTTCTCATCTCTCTGGATCTCATAAAATGGGAATTCATTCAGTTTTCTTCTACAAATCACTGAGTCTCTTCTATAGACTGAGAGTATGGTGTTGACCCTGGGGATAAAAGCACCCTGTTCTCATGAAGCTTCCATATAATGCAGGGAGACATAATAGTCCAGGAGGAGAAGGGGACGACAGAGTATGAGATGGCTGGATGGCATCACTAACTCAATGGACATAAGTTTGAGCAACAATACATTCCAGAAGTTGGTGATGGACAGGGAAGCCTGGCCTGCTGCTGTCCATGGGGTCACAAAGAGTCAGACACGACTCAGCGACTGAACTGATGATAGTCTAATAGTCACAACAACCAAGAGGGTAATTGGAGGGCAGCAAGGATTACACAGGGCAGACTCGCTGTTGATTTGGGGTGTGTATCCTCAGAGGGCTTCCTCGATGGCTCAGTGGGTAAAGAATCCACCTGAAATGCAGGAAACACAGGAGTCGCAGGTTCAATATCTGGATCTGGAAGATCCCCTAGAGGAGGAAATGGTAACCCACTCCAGTATTCTTGCTTGGGAAATCCCACTGACAGAGGAGCCTGGTGAGTTACAGTCCATGGGATTGCAAAGAGTCAGACACAATTGAGCATGAGGATGATGATGATAATCCTCAGAAGGTGTAATTCATATTCCAAGTGGAATCAAATCAGTGATTAAAAAAATTTTCTGTAAGAAAGACCTGGAAGAATAGTGTGCAAGAAATGTTTGCATACGTTGAAATTGCTTTAGCTTTACATTTTCTTTTAACTTTCTTGGTGTCAATATATTTAATGCCAGAGGATGAAATCTTGAGTCATTATTAAAGTGTTCCTCAAAACACTGAGTGACTTTGACCAAGTTACTTAACCTCTCTGTGCCTCTTCTTCCCCATTCTAAAATAGGAATTTACCTCATAGTCTTATTATTCAGATTGAATAAATTAATATTTATAAGGTTAAGAACAATGTGTTGTACTAATGTCTTGTGTGCTCTGCTAAGTTGCTCCAGTTGTGTTCGACTCTGTGCGACCCTGTGGACTGCAGACTTCCAGGCTCCTCTGTCCATGGGATTCTCCAGGCAAGAATACTGCAGTGGGTTGCCATTTCCTCTTCCAGGGTACCTTCCCAACCCAGGAATTGAACCTGCAGTTCCCGCGCCTCCTGCATTGCAGGTGGATTCTTTACTGATGAGCCACCAGGGAAGCCTTATTGATGTCTTACATTTTAACAAATAAAATATAATATTAAACTAAAGATATTCTTAACAAGTATGCATTACTGTATTTAAAATAGATAACCAAAAAGGACCTACTACTGTATAGAACAGGGAACTCTGCTCAATATTCTGTAATAACCTAAATAGGAAGGGTTTGCAAAAGAATAGATACATATGTATGTGCAACTGAATCACTTTACAGTATACCTGAAGCTATCACATCATTAATCAGCCATGCTCCACTGTTAAATAGAAAGTTTTAAAAATAGTCAGCTGAAGAAAAAAAAAACAACTTTTTAATTAAAGGTCATTATTTCTGGGGTTGAGAGAAGGTAAGGCTTTTTTTCCAATTTCCTCCCCTGACCTTACTGGCCAAGGCTGGGTGCCACGCTTCCCGGTGAGTAGATGAGCCCTCTGGTCATGATGGAAAGTGACTGTGGCAAATGCATCCATCTTTCCTGGAGTCTGACTGTGACTCCCTGCCTGGGAGCTCCGCAGATACTGAACCCTTGGTGGCTCAGATGGTAAAGACTCCACCTGCAATGCAGGAGACCTGGGTTCTATCCCTGGGCTGGGAAGATCTCTTGGGGAAGGGAATGGCAACCCACTCCAGTATTCTTGCCTGGAGAATTACATGGACAGAGGAGCCTGGTGGGCTATAGTCCCTGGGGTGGCAAAGAGAAGGACATGACTGAGCAACTAACACTGTGCACAAAGATCATTAAGAAAAGATTTTTGCTTTCAAGGAGCCTACAGCCTAGTTACTGAGAAAAGCAAAACAATAACAATAGCATTACATTCCAACCTAATCATGTTTATAAAACAATCTACATGGTGATCATTGCCATGAATATAAAAATCAAGCCTTATTTAACTCAATGTCCCCCAGAGTCTGATAATAATGCTCAATAAATGTCTTCTGGATTGAATTGAATACATTCACAAGTACAAACAAATAGTGTTGGAGCAAGTAATTGCCAAAAGAATGCCATGTCAAGGAATGATCACAGCAGAACTCTGGGGTCCTCATGACAAACCTAGTAGACATGGGAAAACTTCAGTTTTCCTCCATGAGCTCCTGATGTGCAGTCAACTGGGAGCTGCTAAGGAGCGATGGAGCCAGATGGTAGATATCAGGTATCACTAGACAGTCCCGAGAATTTACCTAATAAGTAATACATTTTGCAGTGAAATGTTTCTTCCTGCTAATAAAATGTCCTGATTTTAAAGACCTGTATTCTTTGAATGGCTTCATAGGTAATTTGATTTATAATTCAGTTCAGTTCAGTCACTCAGTCATGTCTGACTCTTTGCAACCCCATGAACTGCAGCACGCCAGGCCTCCCTGTCCATCATGAACTCCGAGAGTCCAACCAAACCCATGTCCATTGAGTTGGAGATGCCATCAAACCATCTCATCCTCTGTCGTCCCCTTCTCCTCCTGCCCTCAATCTTTCCGAGCATCAGGGTCTTTTCAAATGAGTCAGCTCTTCGCATCAAGTGGCCAAAATATCGGAGTTTCAGCTTCAACATCAGTCCTTCCAATGAACACCCAGGACTGATCTCCTTTAGGATGGACTGGTTGGATCTCCTTGCAGTCCAAGGGACTCTCAAGAGTCTTCTCCAACACCACAGTTCAAAAGCATCAGTTCTTTGGTGCTCAGCTTTCTTTATAGTCCAACTCTCACATCCATACATGACCACTGGAAAAACCATAGCCTTTACTAGACAGACCTTTGTTGACAAAGTGATGTCTCTGCTTTGGAATATGATATCTAGGTTGGTCATAACTTTCCTTCCAAGGAGTAAGCGTCTTTTAATTTCATGACTGCAGTCACCATCTGCAGTGATTTTGGAGCCCCAAAAAATAAAGTCTGACACTGTTTCCACTGTTTCCCTATCTATTTCCCATGAAGTGATGGGACCAGATGCCATGATCTTAGTTTTATGAATGTTGAGCTTTAAGCCAACTTTTTCACTCTCTTCTTTCACTTTCATCAAGAGGCTCTTTAGTTCTCTTTCACTTTTTCCCATAAAGCTGGTGTCATCTGCATATCTGAGGTTATTGATATTTCTCCCAGAAATCTTGATTCCAGCTTGTGCTTCCTCCAGCCCAGGATTTCTCATGATGTACTCTGCATAGAAGTTAAATAAGCAAGGTGACAATATACAGCCTTGACGTACTCCTTTTCCTATTTGGAACCAATATGTTGTTCCATATCCAGTTCTAACTGTTGATTCCTGACCTGCATACAAATTTCTCAAGAGGCAGGCCAGGTGGTCTGGTATGCCCATCTCTTTCAGAATTTTCCACAGTTTATTGTGATCCACACAGTCAAAGGCTTTGGCATAGTCAATAAAGCAGAAATAGATGCTTTTCTGGAACTCTCCTGCTTTTTCCAGAACTCTCTTGTTTTTCCATGATCCAGCAGATGTTGGCAATTTGATCTCTGGTTCCTCTGCCTTTTCTAAAACCAGCTTGAACATCTCGAAGTTCACGGTTCACTTATTGCTAAAGTCTGGATTGGAGAATTTTGAGCATTACTTTACCAGCGTGCGAGATGAGTGCAATTGTGCGGTAGTCTTAACATTCTTTGGCATTTCCTTTCTTTGGGATTGGAATGAAAATTGACCTTTTCCAGTCCTGTGGCCACTTTTGAGTTTTCCAGATATGCTGGCGTATTGAATGCAGCACTTTCACAACACCGTCTTTTAAGATTTGGAATAGCGCAACTGGAATTCCATCACCTCCACTAGCCTTGTTTGTAGTGATGCTTTCTAAGGCCCACTTGACTTCACCTTTCAAGGATGTCTGGCTCTATGTGAGTGATCACACCATCATGATTATCTGGGTCATAAAGATCTTTTTTGTATAGTTCTTCTGTGTATTCTTGCCACCTCTTCTTAATATCCGTTACTTCTGTTAGGTCTGTACCATTTCTGTCCTTTATCGAGCCCATCTTTGCATGAAAAGTTCCGCTGGTATCTCTAATTTTCTTGAAGAGATCTCTAGTCTTTCCCATTCTATTGTTTTCCTCTATTCTTTGCATTGATTGCTGAGGAAGACTTTCTTATCTCTCCTTGCTATTCTTTGGAATTCTGCATTCAAATGGGTATATCTTTCCTTTTCTCCTTTGCTTTTTGCTTCTCTTCTTTTCACAGCTATTTGTAAGGCCTCCTCAGACAGCCATTTATGCTTTTTTGCATTTCTTTTTCTTGGGGATGGTCTTGATTGCTGTTTCCTTTATAATGTCACGAACCTTCGTCCATTGTTCATCAGGCACTCTGTCTATCAGATCTAGTCCCTTAAATCTATTTCTCACTTCCACTGTATAGTCATGAAGCAATGTTAACTATTCCTAATTTCATGCCTTAATTTATTCCTGCAAAATTAAACACTTACTGCAACGTAAACATTAGTGTCAATCTCTGTGGCATCTGGGGAGGGGATGGAGTTGTCTCATGACACCTACCAACCTGGAGCACAGAGTTTTCCTTATCCAGAAAAGGGAAGAAAAATTCTGTTGCCAGTACGTCTTGTATGGGCTCTAGACTATTCAGAAAAATTCTCTCTTTTGGATTCTGTTCTTCCTTACTTTCTCTTTTTCTCTAAAAAGGATAAACACAAACCTTTTTTAGTTCATCCTATCTACCAAAAGCAGAGATGGCACTCCATTCCCCTTTTCTGAGATTAAAAAGATTTTAATGCATCAGGGGTACATGTTATTATGCAAATAAATATGTTGATAGAATTCAGGCAGATGCCTTCTCTAGTATCTTGAGTTATTCTGAATCTCATAGAGCCCTGTTACTCAAAGTGTGGTCCTTGGACCAGATGTATCTGTATCTCATAGGAACGTAATGGAAATGCAGTATCTCAAGCCCCATTTCCTGCTGACTCAGAGCCTGTAATTTACCAAGAACCCAGATGATGTTCCTTTGCATTAGAATTTGAGAAGCACTGTCTTGGGTCATATCTTTGGAGGATCAGTTGGGTAAAAAGCCCTGGGGAACAGATAGACTGAAGGGTAGTTAGGGCATCTGTTGATTGGGTGATATTAGATGGCCACCCCAAGCCATGTAGCATTAGGGGATCCTTTGGGGGCTTAGTTACAAAAAAACTGTTCTTTCACCTGATGAATTTTCTAAATGGCTATTGCACTAACCTCTCTTCTTGCTGATGAGAGAAAGATGAAGTCCATTATTGATTTGGAATTATTGCGCATGCTATGTGCTAAGTTGCTTCAGTTGTGTCCGACTTTTTGTGACCCTATGCACTGTAGCTTGCCAGGCTCCTCTGTCCATGAGATTCTCCATGTAAGAATATTGGAGTGAGCTGCCATGCTCTCCTCCAGGGGATCTTCCCGACCTAGGAATCTAACCCGTATCTCTTAAGTCTCCTGCATTGGCAGGAGGGTTCCTTACCACTAGCACCACCTGGAAAGCCCATTGGAATTGTTACAGAACATCATAAACAAGCAAGAGATTGCAGAGATGGCTGGTGTGCTAATCTCTTGACTGGGCGCTGTTGGAGGGATAAAGGAGCAAGCATTTATGTGAAGACCGACATGTAAGTTTCTGCCTTCATAAATATTTATCAGCCAGGAAGTGAGAGAAACCTGGAGGAGGCATGTGTTGTGAGGTTTTTCTGAGTTTGCTTTGTGATTTTTTTCAAGATCCTCTGCTGTGTTTAGGTAATTGGAATTCCATGTGCAATGTTGTTGAGAACTTAATAGAAAAATATTTATACGTTTAGCTGCTCTTGAATAAAATTATATTCTTTCCTGTGATGCTGTTGTTGCACACCTTTTGCCTATTATCAGTCACAAATTATCAGTACTGAATTATTCTGTCAAGTGAGAATCTAGGAACTTTACACCTGCCAGTTCAGGCTGATTTTCAATATTGTGTGAAAATGCCAAGGAATGACCTGTCAGTCTGGATTTGTGACAAGAGTCTTGTTCATGTTGCTCAATGGTTTGTGGAGTGTACCTTTGAAGAATTATTTTTATATGGTTCAGTACATCTCAATATCCCAGGCAATAATTATCTTGTATGCTAGGTCCCCAAAAAAAGAGGGACAAAATTGAAAGGGTTTCTTTGTTAGTAATTACATGTGAATATGCTGGGGAAATTTTTGCATCTCATTTTTGTCTGAATCTATTCAAACCTCAATTGTAAGCAAATGCAATTTGTGTGTGTTTGTGTGTGTGTGTATGTATGTATATATATATATGTATATGTATGTATGTATCTGAGCCATTTGCTATCCTATAACATAACTCTACTTCAATATTGGAGTGCCTCCTCCTGTTAGGATAACTGATACAAAATCATACTAAGACATGAAAGAAGATCTGGGACAGAAGTAGTCAAGCTCTCAGATTTCACAAAGCTCTGTTAAACATCAAAATGAAACTTTGGGAGGTTTGTGGTAAATAGCCTGCATTTTTCTTTAGATAAGTTTTTTTGTTCTTATTTTAAACAAAGGTCAGCAATAGCAGGACAAAGAGGTAATTGATGACCTCCCCTGGCAGGCAGGAGCCAAAAACCACAAAAAGCAAAAACTGCTTTCCTGATAATTTGGGGTCCAACTTCAAGGTTAGGTCTTTATTCCTTACCTGAGCCAGCCCAGGGCATCAGATCCCAGTCTCAGATCATAGCTAAGAGCAGCTACAGAATAGAAATAGAGCCACAGACACAAAAAACAAAATTATGGTTACCAATGGGGAAGTGAAGGAGAGGATAAATTAGGAGTTTGGGATTAACACTTAAATGCACTCGCATATATAAAATAGATAACCAACAAGCATCTACTGTACAGTATAGGGAACTGTACTCAATATCTTATAATATAACCTAGAAGGGAAATGAATCTGAAAATAATAGATACATATGTATGTATAACTGAATCACTTGGTTGTACCCCTGAAATGAACACAACCTTGTATATTAACTACACATCAATAATTTTTTTTAAATGAAAAAAATAGCTAACAGTTAGTGAATGCTTACTCTGTGCATAAATTCATATAATCAGCTCACAACAAATCTATGTACTATAGGTACTGTTCTCAGCACTCTATGTATATTAACCCATTCAATCTTTTAAACAAAATGATGCTCATTTAACTGAAGGAGACTTAGGTATGGAGAGTTAAGAAATTTGCCCAAGGTTACACAATCAGTAAGTGACAAAGTCAGGACACCTTGGCTCAGGCATGCACCCTCTAATCGCTCAGTCATATGATGTACCGTATGATGTCATGTGAAATCTTGAGTGCTTTCTCCATGCCATGAATGCATGGATGAATGGCATTTAATCTCATTTAATGAGATTAAATCATTTTAATGATGAATCTCATTTAATCCTCTCAGTGACCAGATAAAATAGATTGTGTTATTATAACTTTCATTCTACAGGTGAGAAAATAGAAGTCCAACCTGCTGAAGGACACAGAAGTGGTTGTTATTGTTTAGTCACTAAGTCGTGTCTGACTCTGTTCTCCTTTTCTAAGTTCCTCTGATATCCTTTCTACAGAGGAGTCCTGCCACACTCCTCTGTCCATGGGATTTCCCAGGCAAGAATATTGAAGAGGGTTGCCATTTTCTTCTTCAGGGGCTCTTCCTGACCAAGATATTAAACCTGCGCCTCCTGTATTGCGGGACGATTTTCTACCATCTGAGCCACCAGAGAAGCCCACAGAGGTGGGGGAGAAGAGAATTATGAACAGGTAGGCTATGACTCTAAGTTTCGTGTCCTTAACCATATTTATTCTATCTGGACCTCAAAAACCAGTATGCAGCAATACAGATGCTTTTTATTAAGATTAAACAGATCATGAAGACTGAAAAAATTGGTTAAGAATGATAACTAGGTTTGAAAGTAGTTACCAGAGGTGACTTTGCAAGATCAAATCAGTCAATCCTAAAGGAAATCAGTCCTGAATATTCATTGGAAGGACTGATGCTGAAGCTGAAACTCCAATACTTTGGCCACCTGATGCAAAGAACTGACTCATTGGAAAAGACCCTGATGCTGGGAGAGACTGAAGGCAGGAGGAGAACGGGACCACAGAGGATGAGATAATTGGATGGCATCACCTACTCGATGGACATGAGTTTGAGCAAGTTCCGGGAGCTGGTGATGGACAGGGAGGCCTGGTATGCTGTAGTCCATGGGTTCGCAAAGTGTCAGACAGGACTGAGCAACTGAATTGAATGAACTGAACCAGAGGTGAAGCCTGCTTCCTTTCCTGAAAGGTCAAATCTAAACTGCACACCTCCGCATGTAAATGCCTCCAGTTTGGGGGCTTTGTTTATCCCAGTAGCTTTATTGCCTGCTGCTTTCCGACTCCTTCTCCACACTTCAGTGCCAACCAAGCATCTGATTGCTCTTATCAGAATGCCCTGGGTGCACTGTCTGCTGCCTGAAGATTTCCTCTCTTCTCTGATTACCTGCTCAGCCATTATTCTCCCTCTTGTGCACACCAAATTAAGACTCAGTTTAGAGGTTGCTTCCACCAGTATCTTCACCTTGACCTTCTTCAGACTGTATGAGGTATCTGTTCTCCTTGTCTAGGTTCCCCTGATATCCTTTATACATCTCTATGTATTGTAATTCTCTGTTCTGTATCTACTTATCCAACTAGAGCAAGTCCTCTTAAGAGCAAAGATTTTACTTTGTTTCTTTTTGTGTCCCCAGCACTTAAAGCTGTGCTTTGGAGACACTGGATTCTCTGTAAGTGATTACTCCATAAATGTTCTAGCAACAGCCTGAGAAACCCTGAGGGTCAGTTTCTGGAAGACCCTTTGGAGAAGGAAATGGCCACTCACTCCAATATTCTTGCTTAGGAAATCCCATGGACAGAGGAGCCTGGCAAGCTACAGGCCATGGGGTAGAAAAGAGTGGAGCACTATTTAGTGACTAAACAACAACAGTTTTAGATTTACAGAATAGCTACAAAAATTAAACAGCTGCAAAGATAGTACAGAGCAGACATTTGCATCCTTTATCCAGTTTCTCCCAACGTCATCATTTCACACGACCATGATGCACTTGTCAAAGCTAAGAAACAGACACTGGTAGCTTTCACTAGTTCTTTCCTAGTCTCCTTATCTTTATTTCAGGATTCCATCTAGGATGCACCTTATATTTAGCCACCATGTTTCCTTTTTTTCCTTAACTATGGCGGTTTCTCAGATAATCACGATGGTGTGATCACTCACCTAGAGCCAGACATCCTGGAATGTGAAATCAAGTGGGCCTTAAAAAGCATCACTACAAACAAAGCTAGTGGAGGTGATGGAATTCCAGTTGAGCTATTTCAAATCCTGGAAGATGATGCTGTGAAAGTGCTGCACTCAATATGCCAGCAAATCTGGAAAACTCAAAAGTGGCCACAGGACTAGAAAAGGGCAGTTTTCATTCCAATCCCAAAGAAAGGCAATGCCAAAGAATGCTCAAACTACCGCACAATTGCACTCATCTCACACACTAGTAAAGTAATGCTCAAAATTCTCCAAGCCAGGCTTGAGAAATTAGTGAACCGTGAACTTCCAGATGTTCAAGCTGGTTTCAGAAAAGGCAGAGGAACCAGAGATCAAATTGCCAACATCTGCTGGATCATGGAAAAAGCAAGAGAGTTCCAGAAAAACATCTATTTCTGCTTTATTGACTATGCCAAAGCCTTTGACTGTGTGGATCACCATAAACTGTGGAAAATTCTGAAAGAGATGGGAGTACCCGACCACCTGATCTGCCTCTTGAGAAACCTATATACAGGTCAGGAAGCAACAGTTAGAACTGGACATGGAACAACAGACTGGTTCTAAATAGGAAAAGGAGTATGTCAAGGCTGTATATTGTCACCCTGCTTGTTTAACTGATATACAGAATACATCATGAGAAACACTGGGCTGGAAGAAGCACAAGCTGGAATCAAGATTGCTGGGAGAAATATCAATAACCTCAGATATGCAGATGACACCACCGTTATGGCAGAAAGCAAAGAGGAACTAAAAAGCCTCTTAATGAAAGTGAAAGAGGAGAGTGAAAAAGTTGGCTTAAAGCTCAACATTCAGAAAACTAAGATCATGGAATCTGGTCCCATCACTTTATGGGAAGTAGATGGGGAAACAGTGGAAACAGTCACTGACTTTATCTTTTTGGGCTCCAAAATCACTGGAGATGGTGATTGCAGCCATGAAATTAAAAGACGCTACTCCTTGAAAGGAAATTTATGACCAACCTAGATAGCATATTGAAAAGCCAAGACATTACTTTGCCAACAAAAGTCCGTCTAGTCAAGGCTATGGTTTTTCCAGTAGTCATGTATGAATGTGAAAGTTGGAATGTGAAGAAAGCTGAGGGCCGAAGAATTGATGCTTTTGAACTATGGTGTTGGAGAAGACTCTTGAGAGTCCCTTGGACTGCAAGGAGATCCAACCAATCCATTCTAAAGGAGATCAGTCCTGCGTGTTCTTTGGAAGGACTGATGCTAAAGCTAAAACTCCAATACTCTGGCCACCTCATGTGAAGAGTTGACTCATTGGAAAAGACTTTGATGCTGGGAGGGATTGGGGGCACTATGAGAAGGGGATGACAGAGGATGAGATAGCTGGATGACATCACCGACTCGATGGACAAGAGTTTGGGTGAAGTCCGGAAGTTGGTGATGGACAGGGAGGCCTGGCATGCTGCAATTCACGGGGTCGCAAAGAGTCAGACATTCTGAGCGACTGAACTGAACTGATGGTGGTTTCTCAGACTTATGTTGCTTTTGATAACTTTGAAACTATTTTGTAGCCTTTTGTTTGACTCAAAGTTCAACAAGATTGTAGCAAAAGGGTAATATTAGATTATAATCTTTGTTATAGCTTCCTGAAATAATGGACTAAAATATGAGTCCTGACAAATTCAGTCTTTGCCCTGCTCCCAAGTGTCTTGAGACAAACAACTCTTTAGCCCACCATGAGTGACCTTTTAACTATTTGCCCCAGAAATCACAGCATCAAAACTCCCTATAATTTCAGTATCAGTGACAACTTTTTATCCACCAGTGTAAGAAAAGCCATGAGGTCTCAGTATAAGCAGATATATTGAAAATACTTCCTGATGCAAATGTATCTTTCAAAGATTGTTCAAAACCTGCAAGTATTCAACTTTAAAAGATTAATTTAAGAAGGTGAATAATGAAATGAAAAACACTGACTTTAGAGTTAGACACTCTCAGTACATTTTTCAACTCTGCTGCTTAAAACTGTGTGGTTTCAATCCCTGCACTTAGCCTCGATAATCCCACATATATCCATCTGTAATTATAATTCTCCAATGTGATAATACATGCAAAGAATTTCTATGACCTCTATAGCTTGATACACAAATTATTTCTTGGCACCATTAACCCCATCCCAGGTGAAAACACTTACAGATGATTAAGAGTCCTTTTATGTTATCACTTTCTATTCAAATTCTCTTCATTGTTATATCTGATTTTGGAATATCTATGAAGGCTGTTATGGTTTCTATAGCAAAAAATTAACAACCTACAGATATTAATTGCTTCAGTTCAGTTCAGTTCAGTTCAGTTCAGTTGCTCAGTCATGTCCGACTCTTTGCGACCCCATGAATCCCAGCACGCCAGGCCTCCCTGTCCATCACCAACTCCCGGGGTTCACCCAGACTCATGTCCACCGAGTCAGTGATGCCATCCAGCCATCTCATCTTCTGTCATCCCCTTCTCCTCCTGCCCCCAATCCCTCCCAGCATCAGAGTCTTTTCCAATGGGTCAACTCTTCGCATGAGGTGGCCAAAGTACTGGAGTTTCAGCTTTAGCATCATTCCTTCCAAGGAAATCCCAGGGCTGATCTCCTTCAGAATGGACTGGTTGGATCTCCTTGCAGTCCAAGGGACTCTCAAGAGTCTTCTCCAACACCACAGTTCAAAAGCATCAATTCTTCGGAGCTCAGCTTTCTTTACAACATGCCAAACACATATTCAAACTTCACTGAAGCCCTACCATGTGGGAAGTAGCATGATTCCAATTTGAAGTGGGGAATAAACTGAAGCTTAGAGCGATTTCTATAACTTACCCACATTTACCCAGGAAGGAAGTAGAGGAGCCAGGATATAAACTCAGGAAGCCTGGCTGAAGAACAGAAACTCCTAAGCATGAATCTGTAACACTTTTTTGTGAAGTTTTTTCAAAGACACCACTGATCACAGAGAATTCTGCAAGAGAATGCTCCCTATGCTATACAGTAGAGTCTCATTAGTTATCTATTTTATACATAGTTTCAATCGTGTATATATGTCAGTCTTTCACATCTATTTGATCACAAGCTGAAGACAATGCTCTGACTCCTAAGTTGTGCCTCTCTTAAAATCCAGACATATTTATTATCTTCTACTCCTCCAAATCTTTAATGGCCAACACATTCCCTATGTGATTGTTCAAGTCTTAACATGTCTTTAGATCTTAAGGATCTTTAGACTGTAACAAATTAAGAGAAATAAGTATTAGACACAAATAAATCATTGTTTATGTGAGGAAAGGATGCAATATTTTGACCATTTCTTTTAAATATAGACTTGAAGCTCTTCATGCTGCTGCTTCTGCTAAGTTGCTTTAGTCGTGTCCGACTCTGCGCAAATCCATAGACGGCAGCCCACCAGACTCCCCTGTCCCTGGGATTCTCCAGGCAAGAACACTGGAGTGGGTTGCCATTTCCTTCTCCAATTCATGAAAGTGAAAAGTGAAAGTGAAGTAGTTCAGTCGTGTCTGACTGTAGTGACCCCATGGACTGCAGCCTACCAGGCTCCTCCATCCATGGGATTTTCCAGGCAAGAGTACTGGAGTGGGGTGCCATTGCCTTCTCGGGAAGCTCTTCATACTGACCCAGAAATAATCTCTTTCCTGAGATTCTGTGTGGCTGTGCCAGGTGCTTAGAATTTATCCCAGGTGGCTGGGGACTAAAAAATCTCCAGGATGGAATTATCCACAGCCTTGCTTGAAGTTACTGGACAGCCTCTTGAATGATACAGAATGAAATCTCATCATAAGGATTATCCAATTGGTGTTATCCAATTGATGCAGTAAATTGAGAATAATCTTTTTTCCAAGTTGATTAGCATTTGCAACTATTCATATTGAGATGCATTTACTTTTACATTCTACTTTTCCCTTTTACTGTGTTTTCTTAATGTTGCCTCTTCAATACCAATTAAAAGTAGTGGCACAATGAACTTCAGATACACTTTGAAATGTGTCGTACCATTAAAAAAGTTCTCAACCAGGGATTGCATTTTATAGAATTACTTGTTAGTTGATATAAGTAGGAAGAAATTAAGCATGCAATTAATGATACCCACTTGGAATAAAGCTAGAATCACTGCTGCAGTACCTTTCTCCACTATATCAGCTCCTTAGGAATTGCAGTCACCTCAAACACTTTCTAGATACTTCTAAGAGTTCTCAAAGTGAGTTTCATGTGAACTCCACTTCCTGGCCCTTCTGTTTACATGCTACCAGGAAGTGGTGGCCATTTTTCTCTTGGGCATCTTTCTGTCAGATGGCATCTCCTTTGTCAGATGATGCTTTCCAAGGCAGCTGCTCTGCTGCTGACACCACTCAGCATCTGGACCAAGATACCATTTCCCAAGTTTCCCAGCACTACGGCTTTCATTGCTGCTGAGTCCTCTTGCTTTCAGTTTCCCATGAAGGTTTTAATGAAACAAACTATGGTGTGGGAGAAGACTCTTTAGAGTCCCTTGGACAGCAAGGAGATCAAACCAATCAATCCTAAAGGAAATCAACTCTGAATATTCATTGGAAGGACTGTGATGCTGAATCTCCAACACCTCGGCCACCTCATGCAAAAAGCCAACTCACTGGAAAAGACCCTGATGCTGGGAAAGATTGAAGGCAGGAGGAGAAGCTGATGACAGAGGATGAGATGGTTGGCTGGCATCACTGACTGAATGGACATGAGTCTGAGCAAACTCCAAGAAATAGTGGAGGACAGGGAAGCCTGGCGTGCTGCAGTCCAGGGGGTCTCAAAGAGTTGAACACGACTGAGTGACTGAACAACAACAACAACAATTCTTTAAGTATTTGGTTGCTCGTATGTCAAACACTGATGTAACTTTCTGGTTCCTATTAATGAAGCTCGCAGTACTGTGATCAGACTCTCTCCTCTCCTTAGAGCCCATCACACTGCTCCATTTCTTCTCTGAGTCCAAGTGTTTTCCCACTGCCTGCCTGTCTGCTAAGTGGCTTCATCATGTCCAGCTCTGTGACCACATGGACTGTAGCCCACCAGTCTCCTCTGTCCATACAATTCTCCAGGCAAGAATACTAGAGTGGGTTGTTTTTCCACTAAGCTCCTCATTTACATGGATCAGAGCAGGTCTAACTTCACAACTTTCCAGATGTAGCAGATCTGCTTGAATCTTAAGGTGAACACCATTTATGCTCTAGTTTTCTATATCACTTTCTAAAGAGGCCAAGTTTCCATAACACTGGTAATGCAAAGATCATAATGAAAATGTATTTCCTTATTATGTAAGGGGTGCTTATGAAATCCCAGTACATTTCTCACAGCCAGATTAAACATTTTATTGCCTTTATTTTTCATCAAGTATGCAAATTCTTTTTAGCAGGTTTCACTTTTGATTTAAAACCATTTTTCATGAAAAACTAAATCATTTACGGCCATATGGTCTCATGACAATGCATAGTTAAGAAAAACTCAGTGAATTTTATACAGGAATGCCTTTTGGATAGCCTTTCAAGTGAAAGAAACACACTTGCTAGCCACAGAATGAGGTGCTTTAAGGAAAAACTCTGACATGTCAATAAATATAATGTGGGCATTTGCCAAAGAGAAAAGATGTAGGTCAATACAATCCCCTTCCTTTTATAGAGAAAAAAAGTGATGGCTTGGTTCCTAGCAGGAGGAGTCAAAACAATGTACTCCCATATGTTATTTTATATATGGAAGCAAAAATTAAAAAAAAAAAGACATGCTAGGGAAAAATGTAAAATGAAGTTAAGGACTGACAGCACCAACACTCAATCTGCTGGTATTCTGTGCTGACATGTTCCACATGGTTTCTCTCATGGATACAAAGAGTTCAGGCAAGGGAACTGCCAATAATAAAAGTGGCTATCATTTAGTGAGAACCTACTGTGTTCTTTCTTCCCTGGTGACTCAGATGGTAAAGAATCTGCCTGCAATGCAGGAGACCCAGATTTGTTCCCTGGATAGGGAAGATCCCCTTCAGAAGGAAATGGCTACCCACTTCTTGCCTGGAGAATTCCATGGACAGAGGAGCCTGGTGGGCTACAGTCCATGGGGTCATGAAGAGTCGGACATGATTGAGCAACTAACATTTTCACTTATTGTAGTCCTAGGCACTGTAATATGAGCTACAGGTTTATAGGTTTATGCTTTAAGCTATAGATTTATGCTTTCAAGCTATAGATTTATGCTTCACAACTGTATTCAAAGGACATATTATTATTCCCACTTACAGACAAGGAGACCAAAACTGACAGAGAAAAAGTCATTTTCAAAAAAGCTTACAGCTAGAAAATGGCAATGTTGAGATCTAAGCTCAAGTATGCCTGCCTTCAATGTCTATACTATTTCAACAATTCTGTGATGCCTTTCAGCAGATAAATGAATAAAAAAATATATAATCTGAGTCATTGGGTACCCTTTACTCTATTCTGGCCACCCCTACCTGAATACTCAACCAATCAGAAAGCAAGTCCCACCTAGTCAGGAGGCAATGTGTCTAGTCCTAAGGAACATCAGTGTGGGATATTACCAAGGCTCAGAGTTAGAAACGTAGAACTGCCCCTGATGAACTGCATGACCATGAAAAACTGTTTAATCTGAGTATTTATTTCCTCCTCTGGAAATGAAGATAATAGTTCTATTTTCAAATGATACTTTAAGGAATTATATGGGGTGATGTATATATGTCACTTGGTTCTATTCATTTGGGATCATATTAAAATTTATGCCTACTGGGGTCCACCTGCATGACCAGGTATTTCTTCAATATCCTCTCAGTCATTACACATGCCCCATCTCTGTATTACACCAATTTCTTGCCATGGAACCTTATCATGACCTCTTTTTCATCCTTTTGTTGAGAGGACTTATCTTCCAGACTCTACCATCCTCAGCTAGTAATTTCTGCAACCTCTCAAACACTATGGTTTGTGATAGAGTTGGGAAGCAAATTGTTTTCTTCCAATTTAGGGTCATATTTTATTAGGTGAGCCCCTGAGCAGGCTTTTGTTTCTTGCCCAGAGCAAAATTACTTTCACCAATACAACTTCTGCATGTATTGTTTTTAAACCATCTCTCCTTTAAGCCATAGAACCAGTTTCTCCAGCTAATGGAGAAGGGGGCCATGCATTCCCCAGTCATCAGCCATTTCTTCCTTCTCTTTTCCCATCTTCCTTCTCCCCACCTCCATCCCTCTGACTTCACCCCGAATACAAAAGTTCCCTTGTGTAGCTATTTCATTAGAAGATACCTAGAAGTATCACCAGCTCATACATTTTGCTGAAGTCTAGATTCTGAATTTCACTTTGGCTCAACTCAACCCAATGAGGAAATGTCATAGCACGGTGTCTGTTACATGGCAACTATTCAGTAAATGCTAATTGTCTCCTCTAATCCTGGTATTATGTTTAAGCCCTTAAAGATTTAAAGCAATGCAATCTAGACCTTCTAGGGTGTGATAGTGAAAGATAGTGTTGTGAACATAATACAAAGAAAGAAAATTATTACTATAAATAATTTATTGTCAAATACACAAAGGCCAGGACTTTAGCAATAGGGTAAATGCCTACAAAATGTTTGATATGAAACTTCTTCTCTGACAGACAAAGAAGTGTTTCCCTGTCTTCTGATGTGAGGAAGATATTCACAGAAAAGTGTGGATTGCAGTATAAAATTAATGGAAGTATTAGACACTTTATCCATTCCTGGTCAAGAGTCTAAGGACTAGATAAAGCCAAACAAAATCTCTGAAGTGAAGTATGATCACCCAGGAAATGGGAGAAGACAGAAGAGCCTGGGGAGATAGATAAGGTAGACAAAGGCTATCTCTGTTTTAAACTGAGGGTGAAAATGACCTAGAAGCAAAATATTCTGGTCTGGAGGATAAATAGAAGTGGTGGAAAAAAATATAGAAGGAGAAATTATCATCAGGACAAGGATGACTGCAGAGAGCAAGATTACATCCTGAATTGAGACTAAGGACATTTGAGAGGCAGAGAATCTTATTACTCAGTGGAAATAATACAGAAAAAATAATGTATGTTTCTCAAAACGCCATCTAATGTCATCATCCCTCTAAGCATCCAACGTCTCTCTCTATTCCTTAAGTCCCTAACATGGCTTTTCCAACCCAGGATAGTATGACACAAACCTAATTCTTCAGCCTATGAGAACAGTTCTTTCAGTTTTCAGGAATGTGTCACCTCCCTAAATCAGAACCTTTGCTCCTGTTTCTCCCTCCAACCAATACTTGGCTTCTGCTCTTGGCTGTACTGTGAACTTGCTGGGCAACCTCCTACAAGCCGCTTCCAGTCTCTGGGCCACAACGTCCTCATCTTTCTTAGAGGGAGTTGGGGGAGATTATCTCTAAATTCCTCCCTAGATAAAACATTCTATGAGTCTATGAATCTTCAGGAGAACTTTATTAGCTTCATTCCAGGCTTAGGGAAAAGAGAAGGCAATTGACATTTATGAAGAGGCCACTGCAATACTTTGTTTTGACCCAGCAAGAAAAAAGCATGCTTCACTTATAGAATTTCCCCAATAGCAGATATTGTAAGGAAAGAGAAAATAATCATTATAGGAGGTAAACCTAGATGATAAAAATGTTGCCATTAGAATATTGTTTTCTAGATGCATGTAAATCAGTAAAGAAACCATTTCTATTGTAACCGTCCATCCTACAGTCACTACTCTTGACTGTTGTTTTGACAAATTGACCCCGTTTCTTTCAATATGTTTATAACTCAATGTGTTTACTCTCTGTGCCTTCTGAAGTTCGCTCCTTGATCTTTTCTCAAGCTCCTTGTGTACCTCTTTCACTAAAATGATGATATCCTAATTATTTTCAACTGATTTTCACATATCTGTCTTAAGTCTTTTTTTCCCCTGCCCAGAGATTCCCCTACTTCCTCAACTATGTCAGTTCTCAGGAAGGAGTAATCCATTGTGGCTTGTAGATGTGAGGAGGCATGCAATCTGGGAAAGGAGGAAGGGATGAGACAGAATTTGGAGATGGCCACAAGTAAAGCCATCCCTGATAGCTCAGTTGGTAAAGAATCTGCCTGCAATGCAGGATACCCTAGTTCAATTCCTGGGTTGGGAAGATCCACTAGAGAAGGGAAAGGCTACCCACTCCAGTGTTCTGGCCTGGAGAATTCCGTGGACTGTATAGTCCATGGGGTCACAAAGAGTCAGACCTGACTGAGCAACTTTCACTTTCACTTTCAAAGCCATCCCCAGAAAGAGGTCCCTCACCACAACTCTGGATTTATGGAGGTCATGGAAACATCAAGAACTCACTAATCTGGGAGGACTGGACCAGAGTCCAATCTAGAAGTGCAGGCAGATGTGTTCAGGAGCAGAATAGGTGGTAGAAAACCACAAGCTTCCACTCGCAAGGAAAAGATAGGCCAGAAATCAACTGGATGGAGAAGATTCAGAAACTTAGCAAAATGGGATAAAAACAGAGAACTGAGACTGGCACAGAAGATGTGGACCCTTTTTCTAAAGCAAACCAAAATCACAAGTTCTTCTTCCATACTTCATGTCCTCATAGAGGTGTGTCACAGCCTTTCCTTTCCAACTTTGATACTTGTGAGAAAATACACATTGTACCACATGTAAACTAAGAACACATCTGTGAATAGAAAACAAAAGCAGTACTTAATACCTGTATTTTTGCCAGATAAAGAATTTCAAAAAAACAGTGAGAAAAAGATATTAACATAAATGCAATAACTAGATTTATCCATAGTATGGAAGTGATAGTGGCTCTATTAATTTGTTCATTTTAAATTCAGCATTAATTCTGACTTTTGAAGTGTTCAGGACAAATCGAGAGACCCTGACAACAATGTCAATCCTAAAGGAAATCAGTCCTGAATATTCATTGGAAGGACTGATGCTGAAGCTGAAACTCCAATACTTTGGCCACTTGATGCAAACAGCTGACTCACTGGAAAAGACCCTGATGCTGGGAAAGATTGAAGGCAGGAGGAGAAGGGGATGACAGAGGATGAGATGGTTGCATGGCATCACCGACTCAATGGACATGAGTCCAAGTAAGCTTCGGGAGCTGGTGATGGACAGGGAAGCCTGGCATGCTGCAGTCCATGGAGTTGCGAAGAGTCGGACATGACTGAGCGACTGAACTGAACTGACTGACGACATTGTGGGGTTATTCAGTTACACGTGAAAACATTTGTATAAGAATTGTATGATAACAAGACTCAGTATGGTGATAAGCATCACAAAACTTCACCTTCTTCCAGTATTTACTCTAGAACAGTTTTCCCTAATTTGCGATTCCTGCTTCACTCAGTGTTGTTGTTTAGTCACTAAGTTGTGTCCAGCTCCTATGACCCCGTGAACTGTAGTCCACAGGCACCTCTGTCCATGGGACTATCTAGGCAAGAATACTAGAGTGGGTTGCCATTTCCTTCTCTGGGGGATTTTCCTAGTTCAGGGATAAAACCTGCATCTCCTGCACTGGCAGGCAGATTCTTTACCACTGAGCCACCAGGGAAGTCCTTCTGTGTAGAGAAAATGAAATAGTAATATATTAATGCATGTATGTGGAATCTAGAAAAATGATATAGATGATCTTATGTACAAAGCAGAAATAGAGACATAGACAGGGAACCAATGTAAGGACACCAATGGGGGAAAGGGTAATGGGACTAACTGGGAGATTGGGATTGACATATGCACACCATTGGTACTATGTATAAAATAGATAACTAATGAGGAACTACTCTATTGCTCAGAGAATTCTACTCAATTCTCTGTGGTGAACTAAATGGAGAGGAAATCCAAAAACGAGGGGATATATCGCATACATATATTGCTGTACAATAGAAACTAATACAGCATTGTAAAGCAACTATACTCAATATAAATAAAAATAAATAAGAATGTACTGTATTCCTATCTAAGAAAATATTTTAGCTAGGCTCAAGAGTTTCTATAATCTAGGTTCTAAATAAATAAATAAAAATAAATAAAACCTAGGTTCTGATCCCTATAGAGGAAGACAGCTCACTATCGAAGGGTGAATTTGGCAAATGACTCATGTTGGCAAATCAACTAGAATAAAGACACTCAAAATCACTTCTTCTATGTATTGGGCTTTTGTTGTTGCTATTATTTGTTTTATGCTCCTTTTTTTCAATTAAGAAATTTAAAATTTATGCTTTATGGCATAGAATATGGGGGTATTAGTTCTTTGGAGTTTTCATTTCAGAAGAGTTAATGCTGTTTTTTGAGAAAAAATCATGGCCCTTTCCAGGCATAAACTTCTACACACCTACAGTGAATTTTCCAATACTTAAGCAAGGATTCCTGTGAAACTCCTAAATTTCCAAAGCTTTATCTAATTTTCTACTTGAGCAGTTGGTAAGTAAGAGACACGTAGCTTTATTTAATCAATAGCTCAGAAGGTTGGCACTTGAGGCTCTCACGAACAAATTCAGCTCTAATTTGACTGTAATAGACTATTTGCTGAAAGCTCAGTAGAGATGCTGATTTTTGAGACGAAAGCTGTGTTTATAAAGTGGGAAGGGAGAGTGATGGCATTGTAAAGTGTTTGAAGGTCACAAATACTTGCTTGAAGACCTTGTTTTAGCAGATTCTTCACTGATTGCTAAAAATCAGACACTTAGAGTGACTCCATTCCTCCCAAACATGTTTTCTCATTCTCTTGGCCTGCCTCTCCCATTCCAGACCAACCCTAACTTCCCAAGTCAAGAATCACATCTTCAGAATTACTATTTTTTAAATCTATCTGTCTATCTCGGAGAAGGCAATGGCAAGCCACTCCAGTACTCTTGCCTGGAGAATCCCAGGGACGGGGGAGCCTCGTGGGCTGCCGTCTATGGGGTCGCACAGAGTCGAACATGACTGAAGCGACTTAGCAGCAGCAGCAGCAGCAGCATCTATCTATCTATGGTTAATTTACTTCAGTATAGTTAATTTACAGTGTTGTGCTAGTTTCTATTGTACAGCAAAATGATTCAGTTGCACAGATATATCCGTCTTCATATTCTTTTTCATTTTGGTTTATCACAGTATATTGAACATAGTTCCCTGTGCTATACAATAAGACCTTGTTGTTTATCCATCCTATATATCCTAGTTGGCCTCTGCTAATCCCAAGCCTCTAATCCTTTCCTCGAATGGGACAGAATTCTATTCCACAGGTTTGTTGGGGCCATGAAAGTCCCCGTATCACTGAAAATATTGTGGTCCCCACTGCCATTAGCTTAAAATTAAAATAATCTTAATAATCTACATAAAAATGAAACTGTTCAGAATGATAGAATATACATGTATATGGAAATTGAAATTAGCTTTTCAGGTTTTTCTCCTTTATTCTCCACCTCTCTCTCCTAAGGTTTGCCTGTTGGGTTATCCAGCACTGGTTGGGGAAGAAAATATTTAAGGACCGTTGGTCTAAGGGATGTTAGCTTTCTATTCTCCAAAGTTCTCTAAATGCTATTACTGACCTAGGTGAGGGCATCTGAAAGGAATGTACCTGGACTATATTATCTTATTTTCTGGAAAAATGCCTTCACTGAATTATGATTTAATTTTATGCCCTCCACTTTTATAAAAGGTCATTTTTGAAGAATAGTCATTCATCCATTTGCAGAGCCATTCTGTATCTTTTGCAAAAGCTAGTGAAAGACTTTGAATATCACATAACCCGAAGTCTCTCTTAAGAGCATTCATGTGACACATTTTTCCTATCATTTAGTGACAGGGAAATATATTTTTTTCCCTCCAGTTAAGTTTCTATTCTGCTTTTGGAGGAGTATTTAAAACAATGTAATCCAAAATGTTCTTCTTTTTGACTGTTTTAAAAAGTGCAAAATTAATTTTACTTCTTTATTGTTACAATTAGTTCATCCTCCAAAAGGAAAGGGTCTTTTTTCTGATCTTAGGATAAAATATCATTTGCCTTTCTTAAACAATGGTTTGTTCTTCACCTAATGGACACTGACTCTTCTCCCATCATGTTTCCGTCTTCACATTACCTGCAAGAAAACTTGAAGACAATTTTGTGCCCTAGCTCCAGTAAGTGCATCAGGCTTAACGGGATGCCTTTTGTTTAGTAATCTCTGCTGGATCATCTCACTCCTTCTTTTGTTGCCTTTACTGTACTTCCCTTGTTAGGTTTGCTGTTGCACATCTGACCATAGAGTTAATGTCTGCATAAACCATTTTTAAATAGCCCCTTCTTTTTATTGGTTAAAGAAAAATGAATAAACAACTTGGAACAGCTATCACAGATTTTTGTTACATGGATATTCTTATATTTATTATTGCAACTCCATTTTTGTTTTCCCCCTTTAAAATCATGCAATTGCTTTCTGGAAGTAGGCATGATATGAGGATATTTTATAATATTGTGATAAAATAATAATAACATAATAGTGGGATTCAAAGTTAACAAGGAGAGAGAGACAAGAATTTGGCTTGATAAGAAGGCTGAGAGAATGATAAAAGCCCATGGCTCAAGCTAGAGAGAAATTGTGAAGAAAAAAAAAAAAAACCACGGAGGACACACAAAGCATGACTAATTTTTATTGATGAGACATTCTCCATTTCTTCCTACCTCCTGATTTCTTTGTCTTAGTGTCCCCCAACCCCCACCTAGATATAGTTCTTTTTTGGAAATCTCCACATTTACTTCTTTCTTTAGTATCTTCTCAGCATTAACATCATTCTTGAATAGGGACATACTGAGGTCAAAATTGAGACAATGTAGATAATGCAATAAAACTCCTTGAAATCTACACAGCTCAACTTCAATTCCTCTTGGAAATAGGTATCTTGGTACAACATTGACTAGGTTACCTAGCCAAACCAAACTCACTTCACTAAGAAATGATTAAGATTTAAGAAATGATTCTCACAATCACATGTGGGGCAGTGAATATGGGCATAAAGTGCACAGTACCTGACTATAAAGAGGACATATTTTACACGAACCTGTGCAAATTAATGTGGTAATAGGAAATTAGGATGGGGGAAGAAAAGCTATAGCCATGAAGATTTGTGAGCATAATCAATGAGATGACTTGGTAGGGTTAAATATTTCCTAAATTGTTTGGGTTGCTAATTTATGACTTTCTTTGGAAATACTCTACTAGCCATTTTTTTGGCATTTTAGATGTTATGCATATT
Organism: Bos indicus; assembly: GCF_029378745.1. NCBI lineage: Eukaryota > Metazoa > Chordata > Mammalia > Artiodactyla > Bovidae > Bos > Bos indicus. The sequence goes on from NC_091771.1 coordinate 46,695,572, forward strand.
GATCATTCTTAACATGGGGTAGGAGGAGAGGGAGTAACACTCTGCCCCCCAGGAGACATTTGGCAATGTCTCGAGACTTTTTTTAGTTGTTACAACTTAGGGAAGACATCCTCTAGTGGGTAGAGACCAGGAATGCTGCTAAATATTCTGCCATGCACAAGACAAACCCCACAGAAGGAATTAGCAGACCCCAAATGTCCATGTGCGTGCTTAGTCACTTGGTCGTGTCCGACTCTTTGCGACCCCATGGACTGTAGCCTGCCAGGCGCCTCTGTCCATGAGGATTCTCCAGACAAGAATACTGGAGTGGGTTGCCAGGCTCTCCTCCAGGGGATCTTCCCAACTAGGGACTGAACCCACGTCTCCTGCATTGCAGGTAGATTCTTTACAGTCTGAGCCACCAGGAAAGCCCTGGTGTCCATAGTGTTGAGGCTAAGACAGCCTGTGCTGCATTAACCTTGTGTTACCACCTGCTTCTGTCCCAGTCATTTAGGGCTTATTGTACATCACACTCTGGCCACACACCTGGCTTGACAGAGAGTGCATCATTGTCTATAACATGGTCCACTTCCTCATAGGAGTCACAGTGTACACAAACAGGAATAATAAATCAGGAGGAATAAGTACAATTAGGGTGATTTTTAAAAACTGCTAAATGAATGCAGAAAGGAGAGATCATTCACTCCTCACTTGTCAGAGTGAGGGACAAGGGAAATCTTCAGGCATGAGGTAGCATTTGAATAGTTTTGAAGTTTGGGGAGATATGACCATTTTATATAAGACGTCACAAAAACTATTTCCTTTCAAAAACATAAATATGCTTAAAATACCAAGTTCTGTTCCTTTATACTACAATGAGAAAATGACACATATACACAAAATGTCTTTCCCTATTATTGATCTTTGTTTTTTAAAAGAAAATACACATGGAGGTGTCCTATATTAGCCATTACGCTGTCTCGTAATTCTCTACTCTTTGTTGGCCCAAGGGATTGTGACTGATGATCTTGAACTACCTTCAGAAGCATTTGAAATTCACCTGACCAAAATGTGATTTTGCACTTCTGTGTTAAACCAGAGCAGCCAGGGACTGCATTCCTACTTTTCAATCAGCTGCTGCAGTTCCATTGAGAGAACAGAGTCCACACACAGTTGGCCTGGTTTATGTACAATTTTCCTGCAAATCTGATCTGTCTGAGAATGCCAAGATTATATTTTCATTTTTATTTCTGGGACTTGAAGAGCCTCCATATTTACCTTGCTACAACAGAATGTGTAAGAAAACATGATCAAGAAATTCTAGGATTCTTGATGGATAAAAATAGCATGTGCCCAGTTTGAAAACTGGAAGATTTCAGTGAAATCCTAAGCCCCCGGGGTCCTTCACAGTGAGACCCACGCAAGGGAGGACATCAGATTAAAAATTGGTGAGAAAGTGAATCAAAAAATACTTTTTTTGTTGGAGAGCCTTTAATCAGTCTAGAATACAAGCTGTCTTTCTGAAAGTATATATTTGAATAAACTCACAAGCTATTGAAAACCTAAGAAAGTACCTTTTTCCACTGATGCCAAAGTCCTAAAGATTGCCTCCTCTAATTTTAGCATTTATGTGTTTTATAAATATGGATAGATATTAGGAGCTATAATTCATATATACATTTGTAAAAAAAGAAAAGGTTAAACTGTACATATTTAATAACATCTTATAAGATTGCATGTGTTTCTTGTTTTATGAACCACATTGTTCAATATCTTACAGGCTGCACTTTAATCCCAATAAAATTTTTTTAAGTAGAAATGACATTAGGACTTTAAGTGGAACAGCAGCCCTGGCTCCCCACGCTGCCGTGTCAGCTATTTCTAACCTGCAGATACAGATCTGCATTCGAGTGTCACAAGTCAGGTCAGAACCAATGTTTGGTTTCTACCTCCAAAAAGTAATAACTCTTACAACTGTCTGGCTAGATAAATATCTGATGAAAAGAAAAGTCTAAATGAATCTGAAGATGGTCTGTCCACACTGAGATGTAAAACTGTTATTACTCTGGGCTTAAAAAAGACTGGGAAATAAATAGGCCGCACAGAAATCAAGTGGGCACAGGCCGACGGATTGAGTTTCAAACTGTCTAACTTTTCAGTTGTGTGTTTTTTTATATGTTAAATATGGTTCTGAAGATTAAAGTCTTCATTTTCGGCAAAGAAAGGAAATAATGTTTCCTGTCCCATTTGCCAAGCTAAGTGAACAACTGCTCCTGCACAATTAGAATTGTTAATTGATTTGAAAACATAGGGCTTTGAAGGTGGAAAACTGCTGACATTATTTCAATGGGGAAATGCACTCCTGAGAGGCAGCGCACTGCAGTACAATTTCTCTCCTTGTTTTGTTGAATATACATCTATAAAAACACTGTGAATCATGCAGTAAAAACTGCTGTGCTGATATCATAAATCTCTGATAATAAAAATTTCATTGTTGAAACAATAAAATAGACTTTTATTATAACACAGAGTATCCACCTAAACATTGTCCTTTTAGCTTCTTCGAGTTAAATGTATGCACAGTTTTACAGTCTATAAACAGATCTGGAATAAAAGTTAATAAATGTCAAAATTTGCATTTCAAAAAATTCTTGCTGCATTTTAGGGAAGATCAATCTATGAACCTTTCAACATTATGTCAAATGAAATGCTAATTGTACCTTTAGGAATTTCAGAGACAGTGACAAGAAACTAAATGCTCTGTTCCTTTGCATCAGCAAGTCGAGGATAATTGTATATCTACTCTTCTGAACTTCTAAGAAAAAAAAAGAAAAAAACTCAGAAAAAAGGGTTTTCTATTCTTTAACTCAGGAGGGTAAACTCTTCCAGCCACCCTCCATCAATCTACCTTCAAATAAAGTGTGTTAACATGTTGACAGTGGACAAATCACACAGTGCTGCATTTATTCATTTTATAATAGGTTTGTCAAATGAGCTTCAGTTAAAGAGATTTAAGAGTAAGAAAAATTTTCAGCCAGAAATAACCGACTTCTTCCATTCAAAGTGATGTAAGGTTTAAAGGTGTACTTCTTAACAGCCTAATCTTTATTAAAACGCACCCTTTTTGAAGGCTAAGTCACAAAAATAAATACCAGGAGCCCAAAAAGTGCTTTTATTTTCCCTACCCTTAAGATAAAGCACTAATACATCCTTTCCCTATTCTGTAATAAATCTTAGTGCTGTATCTCTAAGAGATACAAATTATCCTCTAGACTGTCTTACAAGTGTGAGTATAGATGGAACCAATGAGCAATGTTATCTAGAAAATAGCACTTAGTGTAAGGTTTGTACCATTTTTTTGAACATTATCCTATTTGTGGCACTGCCTTCATTTCAGAGGCAGGCTGCTGAAATATTTGGTGAACCTACAGAGCAGTGAAAAACGAAGTTCCCTGCAACTGCGAAACAGCCTTTGGCCACCTCTATCACTGCTTTAAGAGGGAAATAGGCAGTTCGCCTTCTTCAAATCCCATTATAGATAGTGTTGAGTCAAAAGCAGAGATTGTTCCCTGCCACATTTCTGAATCTCTCCATTGTCTATTGATATGTATTAGGAATACGAGGCAAAACCACTTCAAACGTTTAAAAGACTTCATTTACAAAGTATATTACATGGGGCCATTTCCAGGCTCACATTGGACAGGCGATTTGTAATCCTGCAGCTCGTATGAAAGAAAAACACCCGAGCCTTCTCACACAACGGTCACAAGGTGATGGAAGAAATCCTGTGTTTTAGAAAATTCAGATGGAAAACATACATATTTCTCACTCTCCTAGAGGACACTACTTTATTTTATACAAACGCTGAGGTGCCTAAAAAAAAAAATTCTGTTTTATGTCTTTCTTCCACAGATTTTTCAGTTAATTCATGAATCTATTTTATTTCTGATTCTTTTCATTCTTAATAAAGGTTGGAATTCTTATTGAGTCAACAAAAATTAAAATATGTTTATTGAAAATATGCTAATAAATAAGCAAAGGGCATTAATAAACATTATCACTAAACAGCAGCTTCCACTTACTTCAGACGTCGATAATTTCTACGTAGTGAGCAACTTCTTGTGATGGCCCACTCTGAGCATCCTTTTGTGCACGTGACTTACATGCCTGGATACAGATTCGATTTAATTCCTGGGTTTAAAATAGTATACCCTTAGGGGTAATGAAACAATAGGGATAAAATAGCAAACATCTATTTTTTTTTTAAACCTTAATATTCAAGAGTGATTCTGAGGCATACATACTAGGAACAATTGGTCCAGTTATAAGAAAACAATAACAGTATATTTTGTAGGTCATGGTGTTTTACAGAAAATTTCCAACTTCTCTAATATGTACAATTCCCCAAATAAATGCAGAAGCGGCAGCTATTCTGAGAACCCTTCGAGCAAATTTCTCGAGACAAGCTTTGTTATTAATCATCCTAATTTTGTTCCCATTGTGTTACATTGGGGAAAAATAGTTGTACAACGGACAAGTACACTACTAAACAAAACGCTCATCTTTTTCTTGAGTCAAAACGGAAGGCTAATAAAGACCATTTAAAATAAAAGGGCCCATTACTCCTCAGTTTTATATGAGCTTACATGCTTTCATTGTGCAGAGTGTGTTATTAATTTCACATGCCAGATTCATAGGTTTCTGCAATATCAGGTTTGATGTATTCATTATCGGCACTCAGTACATTAATTCACGCTGAAGTCCGGTAAATCAAAATTATACCATCTGGCTTCCTGTTCTTAATGATGAATTTGATGTAGGGGTGATTAAGATTGTTAGGCTTTTGAATTTTAATGTAAAAATTAGGGGATTAAAAAGGCATTTAGAAATGACCAATAGTTAGAATAAACTTACTGACAGGATCTAATTTGTGTACTTGCTAGTAAAGCTCCATTTTAATTAGCAGCCACAGTCTTTCAGCACAAGCTCAAAGAGACAGAAGTTTAGTGATTAAGAAGATGAAGCTGTTAAATTGATAAATTGACCTTGAAATACTTGTAACTGTGGGGGACGGCCCAGTAACTCAGATTGTTAGTATGTTGCATTGTCACATGGGGAACTGAGTCCAAGAGTGACCCCATGCACAGAATTATTTTTTCTTTTTTTTAATGGGGGGAGGGACGGGCAGTTCACCATTCTTATCTGGGGAGCAGAGGTAAATAAATACAAGAACCTGCAGACCTAAGGGCTGACACTATAATAATAGGAAGGTGAAGATTCCATCACTCAGAACTCCTTGACAAGTGACATTTGAATACTGTGTCTAAACTTGAAAGCATTGTGTTGTCCTTCTTGGTTGCTTGCAATAATGATGCTGTACACATATAATAAGATCAGAGAGAAAGATACTTAAGCAATGCATTAACTCAGGAAATCTAGGGCATAGCCACCAACACTCTGCCCCTTTTTCTTCCAGAAGAAATATGGAAATCAAAGAATTCTAAACATTCATGTATATAACATACAGCCATTGCACTCAAACTTGACATGAGACTTCTTTTAATTGAAAGACCAATCTGACATTTGACAGTTAAAATTGCCTCTGATTTTAATAGAAGCATTTGAAATGTTACACCGAAGTCATTACACCTTTTCTGCATAAAGAAGTTTAATAGTTAAACAAGTTAAGAAGGAATAGGCTCTTAATGTAAAATATTATTAGAATAATATGAAGAAATATCCTCATTTTTCTCTAAGACATCAAGCTAAAATGCAACAAGCTATACAATAGAAAAGTAAGTTTGAAAATAAAAGTATCTCCTGAGAAGAAAAAAAAATGTGCTACCTTCTGCAGTCTGATAAAATGGGATGTTTTAGTTCCTGTGAAATTAATAAACATAGTCACTAATGCACTAAAAGAAAATACAGTCAGAATGACTTACATCAGAAAACACGTACATCTGTATATATCAACAATTTGAAAGATTCTGATTCCTGGCAAGTCAAGGAATATTTTAAATCTTATATTTTAGAGGAAATCGAATCTTGACTAACCACTGCAATTTATGTCATTTTAAATAAGATATATTTGAATAAGTATATTTTTCATGCCCTAAAAAGACTGATGTCTTTTTTTATAAGCTCATCCTGTGACACACTTGAGTAGGTAGGTATATTGATTTTTTTTTCTTTTTCTGATGGCAATGAAGTGTAAATGGAAAATATCAGACTTGGCAATCACTTAAACCATGTGAAAATTTCAGAGTGAAGGCTATTAGAGTCACTTTGTGATCTCCCCAGATGACCAGAGGGAGGGGAGGAAAAAAAAAAAAACATTTCTACATTTCTTCAGATCCTTTGTGTGACAGCTAAGGAGAATAACATTCTTTCTAATACGCCAGTTTTCGTCTCTAGTTGAGAATAACCTCAGTGCTTTCTTATGTCACTGGCTGAGAGAAGATGAAAGACCCAGCCTTGTGTAAATGGCTTTGTCTAACCATCAGTCTTTAGCTCTGCATGGCAGCTGTACTATTGACATTAGCTTGTGCACCGGGTGAAATTGAAGTGAGTTAAATGTGACCTTGGCTTAGTTGTTGAAGTAGAAATGAACTCTACTGGGAGTGAAAAAAAATAAGACCAGTTTCTCTAACTTCATTTTTTCTTTAATGAGTTTAACAGCACTCTTAGGATTTGATACATTTTATAAAAACGCTTTTATTTCCTTTTCTATTATACACGGAGTAATCAGCATTTAGTAAGGTGAGCTTGCCCTTTTGTTATGAAATCCTTGTTTCAGATATTTATGTGCCATATTCTGAAAAAAAAGACATTTATTTTTCCCCCTTCCCCCTTATTGATCATAACCCATATATACAGACAGAAGATTTTCATGTGTATGAGTTCATGGACTTTAATGACAAATATGGGGCCACTGAAACAGTCTTAAATGCCCAATGCTTTTGATGGCATTGCATTGTCCACTAGATTACATGCGTGCCCACTGAACAACCTGCTGGAAAGTCACGTGGAGGGAACACGTGAGACGTCTGGAAGCCTGGAAGTGCTGGAACACTTCTAAGACTGCAACTTTCTTCTTTATAGACAAAATATATATAAGGTAATATTTGTGTCAAAAGAACATAGGATTGATGATACATTTTAGGTGGAGATAATTCAGAAACTCTCTGAAGTTTCATCTCTAATTTGAAAATTCCTAACTCCTTTATTCACAGATACATTAATTACATATTTTTATATATATTTTTGTTCATACGTGAGTATATATGTGTATAGAGGTGAGTGTGATACATGGATGTAACTGACCAGGACCCCATGGGATCTTCTCAAGACAGACCACTGCCCCATGTCCTCTGCCTGTTTCTTGCCTATAGAAAAACTTTAGCCTCCTGCATCTTCCCCAAGTTCCAAAGAACAAATTTAATCAGGGAAGTGAGAAAATACAGAAAGAAAGGAAAACTGTCAAACAAGATAAAACAATAATAGTTTAGCCATTAAACAAAGTCAGGGACCTTTAGTTCTTCCTCAAGGACTGTAAATATTATTCTAAGCCTTGTCCTTTTAGCTCTTCTGCAGATATTGAAACCTCCACCAGGTGGAAGAATGCTGTCCACAAGCACATAGACCCCAGGCTGATTGGGACCAGAAGATGAATGATGCTGACTCCCGATTACCTCATCACCAACCAGTCAGAAGAATATCCATGAGCTGATCAGGCAACCCACAACTTTCATCACCTTGTCTTTAAAAACCTTTTCCTAAAAGCCACCAGAGAGTTCAAGCTTTTTAAGCACTAGCTGCCTGGACTCCTTGAATGGCTCCCTGAAATAAATATGCCCCTTTCCTTCACCATAACCCAATGTCAGTAGATTGGCTTTGCTGCACACAGGCAGATCCGAGTTTGGTTCAGTAACATGCATACCTGTACACATTATTTTAGCTAATAATAATGACATGTGAGTAACAAATCAGATGTTTCAAGTTCAGTTTCTGTTATCAGATTTATCAAAAATGCTCATCATGGGGCTATTTTAATTAGCTTATCTACCAACTTGAACAAGCACAGTCTAAACTGATATTTTGCGGCTCATAGTTCACTAGTAATGCATTTCTGCCTGTCTGCCTGCTAAGTTGCTTCAGTTGTGTCTGATTCTTTGCTACCCTATGGACAGTAAACCACCAGGCTCCTCTATCCTTGGAATTCTCTGAGCAAGAATGCTGGAGTGGGCTGCCATGCCCTCCTCCAGGGGATCTTCCCAAGCCAGGGATTGAACCTACATCTCTTATGTCTCCTGCATCTGCAGGTGGATTCTTTACCACTAGCGCCACCCAAGAAGCCAAGGCATTTCTACTACTCTCCTAAAGTAGTATTAGAAAGTTTTAGTAGTAGGCATCGCCACTTGGTGCTGATGGAACCTGCACTTTTGGCTTCTTCCTTTAATCATCTTTCTACTAGTTTAATACTCCAGAGTTTTTCTTCTCCCTGATTGTTCTGGGTGAAGTAGTGACTCACCCACAACACTCCCATTCTAATCCCTACAATATGTTACCTTATGTGACAAAAGGGCTTTGCAAATGTGGTCAAGAGAAGGATCTTGAGGACTATCAGAGTGGATCCAATGTAATTACAAAGATCCTCATCGGAGAGAGGCAGACAGGTCAGTCAGAGACTGACTGTGGACTAGATATGATAGCTGCAGCAGAGGTCAGTAATCCAATGAAGTGAGTCAAGGAATGTGTGAAGAGCCTAGACGCTAGAAAAGACCTAGAAGGAAATGGATTTTCACCTTGAGGCTTTTTCAGAAGGTACACAGTACCTTTAGACTTCAGACTTCCAGAAATATAAGATGATATATTTGTGTTGCTTTAAACCACTAAGTGGCAATTGTAACACCACTGAGAAACTCATACACTGATGCATGTATGCTTTAGTTCTCTGTATAGTGATGCACACTATGACATGGTTGTCACTCATTTAAGTAATGTTTTATCACTTAGGATGGTTTCGTTCACCTTTTGACTTTTGTGCTCAAATAAGTGTATATAGATTTGGCAGTTATGCTTAGGAATGGCTCTGCAAAATGACAGTATTTGAAAAAGGAATCACAGCGGTCTTCAGAAATAGAAGGCAAATCAGAAAGCTGGCAGGGCACTCTACATAAATTTAATCATAAAAATGTTATGATCACCTGCAGAAGTCAACACAGTGAAAGCAGAGAAGAGGGGAAGGTCTTCACTTGGATAAAGGGCTGTGGGAAGATGCCATGGTGGACAGCTGGTCACAAGCCATCCAGAGTAGACAGTCAGAACTGGTGGTTGGGAGCCTTTTAGGCAAATCAGAAGGAGGCCGGGCCAGAAGCTTGGCTGGTTGAGGCCAGCCTTGTGGCTGCTGACCCTCACAACGACCACCCTGGGACAATAGAGAAACAGGCCTGGATTCGAAGCTAGAATGAATTGCTGGGCTTCCCAGGTGTTTGTTCAGAGAGTACATGATGAACTTGGAGATAAAGCTGACTAGGTCAAGAGGGGGAGAAGGCAATGGCACCCCACTCCAGTACTCTTGCCTGGAAAATACCATGGATGGAGGAGCCTGGTGGGCTGCAGTCCATGGGGTCGCTAAAGAGTCGGACACGAATGAGGACTTCACTTTCACTTTTCACTTTCATGCCTTGGAGAAGGAAATGGCAACCCGCTCCAGTGTTCTTGCCTGGAGAATCTCAGAGACAGGGGAGTCTGGTGGGCTGCCGTCTATGGGGTCGCATAGAGTCAGACACGACTGAAGTGACTTAGCAGCAGCAGCAGCAGATCAAGAGGGAAGCACTTTTGGGCTATGCTGTATGTTGGGAGTATCTACAACTGGAAGACCTTACTCAGGCTGAATTGGCTGTGCTCTGCCTTGCATTCGCTAAGGAGTACAGTCTCAGGGAGGTGCTTTGGCAGGATGGACCAAACAAGGGCTTTAGACTTTAAAAGGGACACTCCAGAACTGCCCTTTAGTGGGCATGCATGCTTGGATATGTAAGTAACTTCACCTCTCTGAATCTTAGGCTTTTCTACCATGTGGGGCTAATAATGACTATTTGGTGTGTAATTCTTATGGGAGTTAAGAGACATGAGGTAAGAACAGTATCTGACATTGTCTGGCATGTAGGAGGTGCTCAGTAAATACGAGTTTCCCTCATTTCTCCCAGGTCTCGATTAAAGGAGGATTGTGAGCATTTTGAAGTATCAGTGTGGCCTGAGGTTGGCTCTTGTCCACACCCCTTATCTTGAGTTTCTCACCAGCTTTCTAACAGTCCTTACTCATCTTGCTTATGCCATTATCATCATTACCATATATCTAGCATTATGAAGACCTACTAATGCTATTCATATCCCTTTTTATCTCCTTAAATCTCAACAGAACTACATTCATCACATTCTCAATTACCCTTCTCCAATTCCATTTACAAAAGAGAAAAAGATCATATTTATTTGATATTATCATGTCAGTATGATGTCATGTATTTTCATGTATACTAAAATATCATATGTATATGATACATATGTAATCCATTAAGTAAACATATATGTATGTATGTAATATGAATATTTATATTGGATTTAAAATACTAAATAAATATGTCACACTATTATGTGATGAGACCACATAACACTTTTGGTATATTCATATAATCTTATTAGTCACTCTACAGGCTGAAAAGGTAAAAATTATATATATATATATATATATATATATATATATAAATGGCAAAATCCATCCTGAAAATTAATTAGAATAACTTGATTGTAAAATGGTTTTAGGAAAGGGAATATATTACTAGAGTGCCAAGATATCAAAGACATGAATTTCAAATGGAACCACATATAACTCGTGTAATCGTTTCAACATTAGGCTGACATACTTTGGATGTTCATTTATCATGCAGATCATAGGCATGAAGATTTTTTCAACTGCAGTGGAAAATATATGTATTTACAAGGGGTCACTGAAATGATTTTTCAGCTGGCCAGGGTGAATCCTACCCCCAGAGAGTGTGTGGGAAGGGGTGGTTATAGGGGTATAAAAATAACTCAGGGGCTTTTCAAATTGTACCCTCTCCAATCCAGATTTTAATAGAGAAGAAATATTTTTCCAGAGAACTACATGCTCTCTTTCAATGGGGAGGTACACCAGGAATGTTCAGAGGCATTTTTCAAATTGTACCCCACCCTACAGAAGTGATTAAATGCTCTCCTGGAAAAATGCCTGCCCTTCTGTTGTTGAAAAAATAATTTCCCCAATGTGAGTCACAGCTCCTGGTGAAGCCTATTGGCATCTTGCTGGTGTTCTAGTGGGGAGAGCTGGCTGGAACCACTTTGGTAGCCCAGCATTCTTAAATTCAATTCCTTTCAAAATCATATAGAAACTGAGAAAATATATGTTCCAGATATAGTCATATGTGGGCTTCCCAGGTAGCTCAGACAGTAAGGAATATGCTTGCAATGCTGGAGACCCAGGTTCGGTCTCTGGGTTGGGAAAACCCCCTGGAGAAGGAAATGGCAACCCACTTCAGTATTCTTGCCTGGATAATTCTATGGACAGAGGAGCCTGATGGGCTACCACCCATGGGGTTGCAGTTGCACCACTGAGCAACTGACACATATGCATATAGATGGACCTAGAGATTATCATACTTAGTAAAGTAAGTCAGACAGAGAACAAATATGATATCACCTATGTGTGAAAATCTAAAAAATAATGATGCAAATAAAGCTATTTACAAAACAGAAACAGACTCACAGACATAGAAAACAAGCTTTGGTTAGTCACCAGAAAGTAAGATGCCACCTTAACTTGGTGGCAAAAGGCAAGACACCAAAAGGCAGACCCATAGACATAGAAAACAAGCTTATGGTTACCAAAAGTGGAAAGTGAAAGTGAGAGTTGCTCAGTTGTGTCTGACTCTTTGCAACCCCATGGACTATACAGTCCCTGGAATTCTCCAGGCCAGAATACTGGAGTGGGTAGACTTTCCCTTCTCCAGGGGATCTTCCTGACCCAGGAATCGAACCAGGGTCTCCTGCACTGCAGGCAGGGGAGCGATAAATCAGGAATTTTGGATTAGTGAATATAAACTGCTATAATGAATAGGTAAACAGCAACATCCTACTGTAGAGCACAGAGAACTATATTCAGTATCTAGTAATAACTTAGAATGTAAATGAATCTGAAAAGAATATATATTTGTATAACTAAATCACTTTTCTGTACACTAGAAATTCATACAATATTTTAAATCAACTATACTTAATTTTTTAAAAAGCCACCCTATGTGGACACCGGTGTCAATCTAGGAAGAGATGAATGAAGTCAGATAAGAGGAGAGCAAGGGAAAAGACAGACTGGAAAGAATATAATATGAAAATCTCAGTGTGTTGAAGTCAGCAGTAAGGAACAGTCTAGCTCTGGAGTGACTGCTGGGTTTAAAACTCAATACTATGGCAACCTTAGTTAACTCACACTCTCTAGGGTTTCCTTCTTGTGTACAGAACCATCCAGTCACCCCCATCAAGAACAAAGGACATTAACACAGTATCTGGCGCAGACTAAGCACTTGATAAATACTGTTTCTTGTCACTGTCAAGTCAGCAGGGAGCAGACTGACCTGTCTCTCTTGCACAGGTAGGTCTCCAGTCCCTTGAGTAAAGCTAGGTGGATAGCATTTGCAGACAAGCTCTAAGAATAAGGCAAAGACTCAATTACTCAAACAGGGCGTGATGAGTTTGACCTGATGCTAAGTCATTTGAACAACAAAACTAGGGCCTCTTTCCTGTGAAGGTAAGTGTCCCCATGACCTGAAGATGAACCTTACCAGTACAGAAGATCACATAGTCCAAATGTGGGCAAAAGTGCAAGGTTTCAAGGGGGAAGGTATATCATCAAAAGTATAAACTCTGGGATATTTCTTTCAGAGGATTTGGAAAATAACCTAACTGAAACCTAAATCTAACCTTTACTCACCTACATAACTTGGATCAAATACCAGTCCTTGTTAGTGTCAGAGAAATAGTACTGTGTTTCTCGCTATGGGCCATATTTTCCCAGTAAATAAAAATGGGTACTTTTGGCAAACAACAACAACAAAAACATGAAAACCCTGTATCCTGCCTAGGTGAGTTATCCTGCTGTCTAGGCGGCAGTGATTATGTCGCAGGAACTGTCACCCTGTGGGCCTGCCCTGAACAGGAGCTCTCACGAGCATGTGGAGAATCCTCCAGACACGCAGCTTCCGTGCCTATTTGTCTCATTGACTCTACGCTATTTTTATTTTTCCATGTTTTTTCCAGTTTCTCGTGGTCTATATCACGTTGTTTGTGTTTGTATCTGTAATCTCCCACCGGAGTATAAGCATCAGGAGAGCAGAGGGCTTTGTTGTTCTGTTCATTCATGCTAATGTCTAGCAGGAGAATGCCTGGCCCAGACCATTCTCTTGGTAAATGCCTGCAGTCTGGCTCACTGGCCAAACTGGTTGAATAACTGCAGCCATGAGAATGACATTTGCCCAGAGCTTTGCTCTAACCCTAAAGTCCCCTCTGATTCTGCACTTAAAAAAAAAATGTGTTTTAATTAATTTTAGACTACTGCAAAGTTACAAAAGCAGTACAAAGACAAATGTCATAAAATATCTCTCATATGCTGAATCTAAAAAGAAATGCTACAAATGAACTTATTCACAAAACTGAATTAGATTAATAGACATTAAAAAACAAAAGTATGGTTACCAAAGGGGATAGCAGGCTAAGGAGAGATAAATTATGTTTGTGTGTGTGTGTCTAACTTTGCTGTACACTTGAGATTAACACGTTGTAAATTAACTATACTTCAATTTAAATAGGAGAAAAAATTAACAAAAACAAAATATTTGATCCAGGAAAAGTTAGTACAGATAATTACTGCAGATCCTTCACCCATAGTCTACAAACGTTAACATTTACCTTGTTTGCCTTTATCATTCTCTGTGTGTGTATCTATTTCTCTGTCTCTCACACACACATGCACACACACGTGGGCACACATGCACACACATATATATTCGTTTTAGCAATACTTTAAATAGTATACATAGTGCCCCTTTTAGCCCTAAATATTTCAGTGTATTTCCTAAAGTCAATAATATAACCACAGTACAATTATCAAAATCATGATTCTTATATACCAATTTTATTCAAATGTCACTACTTGTCCCATGGATAAACTATGTAGCATTTACTTTTTCAGACCCAAGATCCAATCCAAGATCATATATTACATGTAATTGTCATGGTTCTTTAGTCTCTTTTGATCTGAAACAATCTATCAGAAACTTTTTATCATTCTTGAAGCATGCAATTATTTTGTAGAGTGTCCCTTCACTTGAGTTTGTCTGCTGTATACCCTGATTGGACCCAGACTATGCATTTCTGGCACAAGTATCTTACAAGCAAAACTGGATTCCATTCACTGCAGCATATTAGAAGTCACAGGACTTTTTTTTTTTTTCTTAACTTGTGATGTTAACACCAATTACTTGATGAAGGTGATATCTACCAGGCTTCACCACTAAATTGTTCCTCTTGGTTTCTCTGTAATGATTAAGTGTCTTCTCATAATACTCTCATTTTGGAGAGGGTCATATGTATGTTCATCCTCTGTAAAAGTTTTAACAGAGAGCTGGTTTCTGGGTATCCAGATTTAGTGATCTAAGAATCAATTGTCCTTTGACTCACCATTCATATAAACCTAGTTCAGCTTACCCTTTCACTTTGCCCACCATCTTTATGTTATGGATAATAAAACTAAATAAAGTTTAGAATAAAATGACCTATACAAGAGTGAAAACTTTCCAGAATAGTATTCATAAAAAAGAATCTATCCATGATACTAGATAATTGGGTCTAACAGATGCAAATAATTTTCTTTGGATCAAAAAATATCGCTTTTATTGTATTTTAATTAAATGTAATTCTCAGTTTGACTAATGGTTTTGGTGACAAAATTGTAGAAGAGTTTTCTAAAAAAGTTTTAAGGTGCATTTGTAGATTTTCCTTGTTCTTACTTTTACCTTGATAGAGCAGCCTAAGAAGGAAAATGTCATTTGCATAACTGCTGTGGCATGGGCTGTTTGATGGTAAACCATTTGCCCATCAAATATTAAAAGAATTGAAAAAAATCACTGTTGAAAATAAAAACCTAGTGTTCTCACAGTAACACTTGCATAGAAACAATCTAGTCACATCATCTATTTGTTCATTTTTAATAAAAAAGAAATAAAATTTATATTCAAGTTATTCATCATTAGCCAAACACTGAGCTAAATAAGGTTAAAATTAAAGTTTGTGGTTCACTGATTTGAAATCTTTCCCTTCAGCTCTTTTTATAGTTGCCTTCCTTTTATCATCCTGGCTCTAAAACTTACCAAGATATTTCTCTGTGCCTTGGGTTCTTCATCATTAAAATGGGGATGTTAGTAATAGTATATACGGTGAGTATATAGTGAGGATGGAGTGAGGAAGTAATGATTTCATGTATATAATATTCTTAGAATGGTGCCTGCTGCTGCTGCTGCTTCTGCTAAGTCACTTCAGTTGTGTCTGACTCTGTGCGACCCCATAGACAGCAGCCCACCAGGCTCCCTCATCCCTGGGATTCTCCAGGCAACAACACTGGAGTGGGTTGCCATTTCCTTCTCCAATGCATGAAAGTGAAAAGTGAAAGTGAAGTTGCTCAGTCATGTCTGACTCCTAGCGACACCATGGACTGCAGCCCACCAGGCTCCTCTGTCCATGGGATTTTCCAGGCAAGAGTACTGGAGTGGGTTGCCATTGCCTTCTCCGAGAATGGTGCCTACAAAAGGTTAAATGCTATGTACAGTTTAGCCAGAATAATTATTATTTAAGTTAGTGTGACAGGGTCTTAAAGAACACCCTAGAATCACTCTCACAAGAAGCTCTCCCAAAACTCAGCATATAGTCAGAACCATGGCTATGATTTATTCCAGTTAAAGAATACAAAGTCAATCAGCAAAGGGGAAAGGCACTACTTTGTATGTAAATATACATGTAGGTATATATATATATATATATATATATATATATATATATATACACAAAATCCAGGAGAAGCCAGACACAAGCTTCCAAGAGTGTCCTTCCAGCAGAGTGAAATATGACATACTTAAGCATCCCAACAATGAGTTATCACAACACAAGTGAAGGGTTGGCTATCAGGAAAGCTAAGGAGAAAATCTGTGCCCAGGGCTTTCACTGAGAGTTGGTAAGATAGACACATTTGCCTAACATGTATCAAAATTTCAGACTCCTCAAAGTAAAGCAGGTGTCCAGCATAAATCATATGGTTTGCACAAACTATCTGGGCAGTGAGCCACTCCTATCAGTTAAGATTTGGAAACCCTCCCAATACCCAAGTTCCCAGAAGCCAGCAGAGGACCAACCTAGTAAACATGCCTTTCTAAGGAAAGCACCCCACTGTATTTTTTCCTTTACAATTAGATATTGCTGTCTTATTGTCTCCACGAAGATTCAACACTTAACAAGTTACTTCCTAATGGAAAAGTAACGTGCTTTAGAGGCAGAAGTCAAATAAGCTGAAATGTACCAAAATCAAAGTCAATTGCATACTACCAAGAAGGCAATGGCACCCCACTCCAGTACTCTTGCCTGGAAAATCCCATGGACAGAGGAGCCTGGTGGGCTGCAGTCCATGGGGTCGCTAGGAGTCGGGCACGACTGAGCGACTTCACTTTCACTTTTCACTTTCATGCATTGGAGAAGGAAATGGCAACCCACTCCAGTGTTCTTGCCTGGAGAATCCCAGGGACGAGGGAGTCTGGTAGGCTGCCGTCTATGGGGTCGCACAGAGTCGGACATGACTGAAGTGACTTAGTAGTAGTAGTAGTAGTACTAAGTGTTACTTCTAGACAATGACTTCATACAAGTATTTTCAAAGCACAATGGAACCAAAGAAATACAAAGATTACCTTCTAAAACAATAACATAAGGTACCTTACAGAAAAAGATAAGTTTTACTTATGAGCAGGTTGAATTTAATTCTTCAGTCTTTTGATCTTACATATTTGATTTTCCAGTTACACTTTCCATACTCAATTGATAAACAAACTCAACTCTGAACTGCTAATTGTTAAATGTAAGTAAATAAGAGGTGAGTAAATAAGGCCTCCAGTATCAACAATATCAATGGAAATGCTATAGATTCTCCAGAATGATCTGGAATCTGCAGGGCAGAAAACTTAGGCATTGATAATATGCTTTTAATTTCATTGAATTTGATTTACAGTGTTGCTTAATTTCTGCTGTATAGCAAAGTGACTCAGTTATACATACAAGTATATATATGTATGTATATATATTTTTTCATATTATTTTCCTTTATGGTTTATCACAGGATATTGAATATAGCTACCTGTGCTATACAATAGGACCTGTTGTTTATTCTATAACGGTTGCCATCTCCTAATCCCAAAATTCCTCATTGATATTTTTGATAATATGTATGATTTACTGACCACTATGCATTAATAATCTGTAAGCAAAGATTATTTGCTTATGTGAAGGCATTACTGTGAGAGTATATTATTCCTTAATTCTAAAAAAAAAGCATTTGGTCAGGTCAGCTTATCAAATGCCAAATTTGTGCTAGGCAATGAGGTCCTGATCTTGAGGAGTTTAACATCTCTGGGGGAAACATGGACACACGATTTGAATACAATTCAGTCAAATATAATAAATACGCATGATAAAATTACTATTGAAAAGTCACAGCAGAGAAATTTCAACTTAAGAGATTTTGCTTTGTGAGCTTAAGTCATTCAACCTCTCTGGGTTCAAATTTCCCCATTTGTGGAGAAATATAGTCTTGTGCTCAAATTGCAAGATTTCAACTAAGAAAAGTTCTGTCCTATTTCTGAGAATTTACAAAGGTGGTAAGGATAAGTGGTAGCTATGATGTTCTAGATCATTTATCAAAGATAATCTTAAGATCCTGGAACATTTGAAATATTAAGAATGTTTTCACTTAACAAATTTTGCTTTGAGAAATACAGATGTTAAATTTATTCCTTTAAACTTAGAATGACTCTAAAAGTAATATGATCAGTGCATATTTGTGATAGACGTCAGAGGCAAGGTTGGCAAAGGTTGTGATGCTTTTCCACTGGCAAACAATCTCAAAGTAAAAACTATTCCAAAATCATTTTTTTTCCTTTTTTGGTTTATTAAAAACTACTGGAATAGTATTTGATTTCTGACCTGAAATAAAGTTGGTAGGTGCTACCAAGACAAAGTAGGAGCCCTTAAATTACTGACTCCAAACTTTATTGGAAAAGTAATTTAACAATTACTAAGTCATTAATATAGAATTTTAAACAGAAGCTTCAAAAAATCTCATACAGCATTTCAAGGTTTAACAAAGTATCCTAACTGGACAGAATTTTTGCCTTATAGGTTAAGAAATCACAAGATGTCTGGAAAGCCCAGGGTAAGGATAAGAGAATTAATATATAGGTATTAATTAGATTTAAATAAAGTATGAAGCCCAGGGAAAGAAGCTATGGCTCCTGTTCTGAAACAGAGATGAAGATTTAGTTATTATAAAGCAAAAGATTATGCTTATTATAAAATAAAGTTTAATAGACTGTATTTCTTGGATTTACCAACACACACATGAGTTAGATTGGAATACAATTAGTTTTTTTTAAAGCTATGTGGTAGCATCTGGTAATGGGTTGAATCATTGAGTATTCCAACTTGGATTCCTTTCCAACTATGATAGGGAAGCTATCAAGCAGATGAAAAATAGAACATCTGAAGTTAATTGAATCATTGCCAGGAAAAAGACGAATGCAAATGATGATTTTGCAGTTTGGACAATATTATCCCTAAAGTCCATTTCATCACTAAATTTCTATGAAATGCTAATTTTAAGAATCTAGAATAATTAAAAATATCACATTAGTATAATATGATGGAAAATCACTTTTAAAAACTGTTTAAGTAACTGCCTATTATAGAAACCACGGAATCCAAAGGAAGTATTTTCAAGCTAGAAAAAAATCAAGATCACCTCTATTATTTCCATTGTTATGCTTTTCAGCAAAGATATTGTTATCCATTTGTCCCATCTTTAGTCCTCACATCTCTTGTTAAAGGATTATTTTGGGACTGAAATTATAAGCATTCCCTCACCTAATGTTCAAAAATAAAGTTAAAAAAATATGCATTTCTTCATATCATCTTTTTTTAAACCTCATTTCCCAATCTATCAGAGCAGAAACACTATGGAAGCTACTCAGCTCTGAAGTTCCACCAACATTTTTCATGATTCTTGCATGTTTCATGATGTTCAATCTCAAAGGATGTCCTCAAGACCAATTTAAATAAATGAAATTAATTGTGGCATATTTCAGAATAATTCATTTTTTTATATTTTCAATTATCTCTACTTTTGAAAAGAAAGTTTGGGGTAACAGATTCAGAATTTTGATTGTCAACAATAACAAGAAAGGAAATTTAGCTAAGAGAGCTCCCTGTCCATTAAATTAATAAACTTCTTATATCTGCTACCTAAGATATATCCTAGCTGGCCATTCCCAGCTAAGTCTCATCAGGTATTTATGATCACATAGATAATACATTCATGGAAGACATTATCTTTGACATCATGAAGAATTACCCAATAATACATTTAAGCTGTCTTTCCAGATTGGTTATGGAATTTTATATGTTCCACATCTTCATTCTTCCAATAGTTAGCTCAGTATTATGCATCTCAGAAGATAATTCTCATATGGATAACTTTTCTCAGCTAAGCCAGAAAATCTTTGTTAATGCTGTTGTTTATATTTCTGAGTCTAAAGGCAACATAGAAAATAATGCAAAATTTTTTTAAATTAATGCACATATTTACATCTTTCTTATATAATACTGCCATCAAACTTATTAATTACCTCAAATTTTATCACTATAATATTTCTTCACTGACTTCAAAATAAAGTTTGAAACTTCATAGCGCTTCATTCATACATTTAATCTACTTTTCTGATGATCCTTCCTTATCCCTTTCTCATATGTCTACTTATAACAATATAATCTTGAAATTTGGAAAGGTGTAAATACGATCTTTACACATTGGACTATTTTAGAACACACTTGAAAGTATGTAACTTGTTTAAAAAATGAGGTCTAAAAAAAAAAGACAAGGGAGCAGTGCTCTGTCTTAAAAATGCTACACAATCAAAGGTAAGAAGGGAAATGGACAAATATGGATGTTCCCCTGAAAAATTATCTTGGGGTAGTAATATGAGGTGGGCTCTGAGCAGGAAAGGAAGAGGTTTCTTTTGATTTCTGGGGTCTGGATTCCAAGGTGGGAAACCATCTAAAGATTCTAAAGCTTAAGCCATTCTCCATATTCCATGAAGAAATTCAAGGTGTTAGGCAAAAATTCCAGGTCAGGTTTGGACTGGGTTGGAGCTCATCCTAAAAAAAAAGTCAACATTTTGAATAATAGATGTAAATTACTTTGTATATATATTCATATTTTGCCCCAAGTTCCTCTTAATACTTTGTTAAATATCAAACTCTGGTCATTGGGTGTGTTGTGCATGCTCAGTCTCTCAGTCACGTCTGACTCTTTGCGACCCCAAGGACTGTAGGCTGCCAGGCTTCTCTGTCCATGGGATTCTCCAGGCAAGAATACTGGAGTGGGTTGCCATTTCCTCCTTCAAATGATCTTCCCAACTCAGGGATTGTAGGTGTGTCTCTGGCATTGCAGGTGGATTCTGTACTACTGAACCACAGGGGAAGACTTTGATCACTGGAGAGGGGGAGCTGGTTAAAACAGAAGCTCATGCATACACTTAGGACAAATGGCACCAAATGGAGAAGTCAAAGACAAGAGGTAGCCTCTGAGTGTACTGCTTCTACAATCACTGAGCACCAGGGAGGATTTGTAGAAAAGATAAGCCTCATTCGAGTTTTCCAGAAATTGTCTGAGTCAAGATATCTGAAAGATGGACAAACATACTCAGGAGACCTTGAGCTAATTGATATATGGTCACTAAAATGAAATTACTTACTGCCTCACCTCAAAAATAATCTGAGAATCATTCCATTTATATTGTTGTTGTTTCATTGCTAAGTCACGTCCGACTTTTCACGACTCCATGGACTATAGCCAACCAGGCTCCTCTGTCCATAGGATTTCCAGGGAAAAATACTAGCATGGGTTGCCATTTCCTTCTCCAGGGGACCTTCCTGACCCACGGATTCAACCTGCATCTCCTGCATTGGAGGTGAATTTTAGTGACTGTAATTATAGAGTCAGGATTCCAAAGGAAACAAGGTTTTTTGCTGTCATGGTTGCTCTTTAGTTGCTAAGTCATGTCTGACTTTTTGTGACCCCATGGACTGTAGCCCACCAGGCTCTTCTGACCATCAGATTTTCCAGGCGAGAATACTGGAGTGGGTTGCCATTTCCTCCTCCAACTATATTAGATTTGTAAAATCTAAAAAAGGTACTATTTATTACTTCTAGTTAAGTATCTATAGTCTGCTGCAATTTCTAGCATAGCAAATATTTTCAAAGCTAGAAATTTCAGAAAGCTTTTCAATTTTATCATATATTTTATTTTCGATGTCTTTAAAGGGCAGTGAAACAGCTATGCATGGACTGAACTTTCTATTCTTACAAGCTAACAGTCAGATAATTTTAAATCCATTCCCACTTATTTCCCTCCATTATAGAAAGGAAAAGCCATGAGTTCCCTGGTGGCTCAGACAGCAAAGAATCTGCCTCAGTGTGAGAGACCCAGGTTTGATCCCTGCGCTGGGAAGATCACCTGGAGAAGGACATGGCAACCCACTCCAGTATTCTTGCCTGGAGAATCCCAGGGACAGAGAAGCCTGGTGGGGTACAGTCCATGCGGCTGCAAACAGTTGGACACAACTGAGTAACTAACACTTTCACTCTCATCTCTTCTGCAAGGGAGTGCTTCCATCTGAACTGTAGTCTACATGCTTTCCCAAATCCATGGGTATTTTATGCCCCACCCACCATCTTTTATTTTTCAGTTGCTTATCTCACTGTGTCATAACTGTCAGTACATAAATGTAGTTGCTTTTCTCCATTAAAAGAAATAGACCTACCAGTGATCTATGGGACATATTGCTAAACAACAGCAGAATACACATGAAACTCAAGTGTCCATGGAACATTCTCCATACTGGAGCATATGTTGGGTTGCAAAGCAAGTCTCAATAAATTTAAAGAGCACCAATATTCCAAAGCATCTTTTCAAACTGCAATGGAGTAAAGCTTTAAATCAGTAACAGAAGGATTATATATATATATATATATATATATATATATATATATATATACACAGCATACTCTTAAATAACGCATAGGTGAAAGAAGACATTACAAGGGAAAATTAGAAAATACTTTTAGATGAATCAAGTGAAACACAACATACCAAAGACTGAAGGCTTTCCCAAGATCAGGAATAAGATAAGGTTTTCTCCTCTTTCCACTTTTTTTTCAACATTGCACCGGGAGTTCTAGCTGGGCTAATCGGTCAAGAAAAAGCAATAAAGACCATCTGTAGTAGAAAGAAAGATTGGTGGTTGTCACAAATGAATTTTTAAAGCTTGTTTTGTTTTCACTCATCATTATGCTTGAGAGATTCTTGCATGGTGATATTTATAGATCTCATTCATTCACTGTCACTGGAATACAATATAAAGAAATGATTATCAATTTCAGTGTTTGTCCTCATCATGATTTCCAATTTTTTCTTATTACAGACAACTTTGTTATCAATATTCTTATACATATAACCTGGTGCAGAAGGTTAAGTAGGGCACTTAGATAAGAGTCAAATTGCTGAGTCATAAACATAATCAACCATTAGAGCTGTGAAATAATAGCTAATTAGAAGCTTGGAACTTTCTTGAAACTTGAAAGCTTCCTTGTCCATCCTCTAGGAAGCCAAGACAGGCTAAAGATTGAGTAAATGACCCATCATATGTGCATAATGAAACTTCCATAAAAATTCCAAAGGTAGGGATTTAAAGAGCTTCTGGGATGGTAAACAAGAATACACACACACACTAGGAGAACGGTGTGTCCCAAACTCCACAGGGACAGAAGGTTCTGTGCTCTGGAACTTTCTGGACCTCCCTCTGTGAGGGGTGTATTTCTTTATCTAGCTGTTCATTCATACCCTTAATATATATTTTCATAAACTGGTAATCTAGTAAGTAAACTGTTTTCCTGAGTTCTGTGAGTGGCTTTTGCAAATTAATTGAACCTGAGAAGGGGCTTGTGGGAATCTCTGATTTACAGTCCATCAATCAGAAGTACAAATAACAAGCTGGGCTTGGGTTGTTGGGAAGGTGGTAGGGAGAAGTCTTGTGAGACTGAGCCCCTGACCTGTGAAATTTGATGCTATCTTCAGGTAAATGGTGTCAGACTGAATTGAATTGTAGGACACTCAGCTGGTGTTCCCAAATTGCTTGGTGTGTGCATGGGAGGGGAATCCACACATATGTTGTCAGGCTGTTGTGAGCCTTAGTAGAGGAAACTGAGTTTTTCCTAGACATCAGGTAATAGAAACTTCATTTTCAAAATTGGTAAGATCAATTTGCATTTCTATTAGCAGTGTGTGTTTGAGAAGTTGATATTGTCATAATATATTGCCAATCAGTAGGTTGTAAAATGACATCACATTGTGATTTTAATCTCCCCTTTTTTCTAATAAGATTGAGAGCATTTCTTGTATTTTTTTATATTTGAGGTCCATTTATGTTTCTTCTTTTGTGGAATGTCTAAGTCTTTTGACAATAATGCCATTTACTTTTTTATCTTTTTCTTACTAATTATATTTATGTATTCAATGTACTAATATTTTGCCAGTTATATTTGTCATAAATATTTTCTATCAATATTCAATTTGTTATATATTCACTTTTAGGTGTATTTTTAGTTTAAAATTTTAATATATGCAAATGGCTTCTTTTTCCCTTTTTGATTTGTGCTTTTTTCCTGCCTTAAGAAATCATTCATTGCAATTCATGAAGATATGTTCTTATGAAGGTTTTAAAATGTTTGCTTTTCACACTAAATGCCAGTGCATCTGGGACTCGGTGCTTTTTATGGTGTAAAATGGGGATTGACTTTTCAACATAGGTAAATTGTCACCCTGCTTCTTTAACTTATTTGCAGAGTACATCGTGCAAAATACTGGGCTGGATGAATCTCAAGCTGGAATCAAGATTTCAGGGAGAAATATCAACAGTCTCAGCTATGCAGATGACACCACTCTAATGGCAGAAAGCAAAGAGGAACTAAAGAGCCTCTTGATGAGGGTGAAAGAGGAGAGTGAATTTTGGGGGGAACACTACTCAGTCCTCTACATGTCTCGCTATGATCATCAATATAATGTGGAAGAGATACCCACAGTTGATTTTTGGAATGAATGGTTTTAACATTTCCCCAACTGCCACTATTGCAGCTATTCGTTGTCAATGTGAGGCAGCTTCCTCTCCTCCTAGCTTGCTAAACATGTGTGCACATGCAAGTGTGTGTTTCATGGAAACTTAATAAATGTTATCAAATAATGTTTATGTATTTATTGAAAAGATAGTTTTTCTCTTTTAATCTATTACTTAGTAAATTATAATAATCAGTTTTCTAATATTGAACCCAGAAGCTTATATTTTTATAATAAACTTCATTTAATTATGATGCATTTTTTTTCTTTTTCATTACTGGCATTAGTTTACCAACATTTAGGATTTTTAAACCTATGTACATTAGTGTGAATGGTTCCTAAATTCTACCTTTGTGTTTTTATTTGTTTTTATATTAACGTTATACTAGAATCAAAATGAATTTGACACTGAACCTTACTTTCTGAAAGAGTTTTATTTTTCCTTGATGTTGGGTAGAGCTGAATGGCCTTGCTTCTTTCTTTTTCTTTTTTTTTGGAAAGAAATTTGAAATACTGCTAACATTTTTCACTGAAGATAACTGCATGCCTTTCATTTTCCTTAATTTAATTTTTTTCAAGGAGTTTGCCTATTTCATTTAATATTTCAAATATATTAACAAACATGTTTTAAATGTTTTCTTATTATATTTCTGTTGCTATTGTTTGAGTAATATTCTCATTTCTAATATTTATTTCTGGCTTCCCTTTTTCTTGATCTTATTTCTGAGTATTTTCAAAGATGTAACATTTGGCTTTGCTGATCCTCTCCCACACATCATGCTTACTGTTTCATTAGTTTCTATAGTTATTTTTGCATTTCTTTCTTTTTATCTCCTTTGAATTTATTTTGTTTTCTTGTTAACTTATTCAGTTCTTGGCTAATATTAATACTTAATCTTGAAACTTACTTTCTTTTTTTATTTATTTTAATTGGAGACTAATTACAATATTGTGGGTTTTGCCATACATTGACATGAATCAGCCACGGGTGTACATGTGTTGTTCCCCATCCTGAACCCCCCTCCAACCTCCCTCCCCATCCCATCCCTCAGGGTCATCCCAGTGCACCAGCCCTGAGCACCCTGTCTCATGCATTGAACCCGGACTAGCGATCTGTTTCACATATGATAATATACATGTTTCAATGCCATTCTCTCAAATCATCCCACCCTTGCCTTCTCCCACAGAGTCCAAAAGACTGTTCTATACATCTGTGTCTCTTGCTGTCTCGTATATAGGGTCATCGTTACCGTCTTTCTAAATTCCATATATATGCATTAGTATACTGTATTGGTGTTTTTCTTTCTGGCTTACTTCACTCTGTATAATAGGCTCCAGTTTCATCCACTTCTGAAACTTACTTTCTAAATACAGCTTAATTGCCTCCCACAAGTTTTGATAAATAGCAGTATATTATAGCTCAGTTTCTATAATATTGCTTTTTGAATTATGAGTTATTTAGGTTCTTTTTCAAAGATATACTTATGTATTTATTATTGTTTTCTAATCAATTATATTTATGTTGGGGAATATGAGACTCTGATAATGTCTTAATATTTAAAATTTTCCCTAAAGTCTATTGTATCTAATAGTAATATAACTACACCAGCTCTCTTTTAAATTTTTTTTTGCCTGCTCAATTACCTATAATGTCTTTCCTTTCAGCTTTTTTGAGTTCATTGTTGTTGCTGTGTCTTTTACAAATAGTG
Source organism: Bos indicus (assembly GCF_029378745.1). Lineage (NCBI taxonomy): Eukaryota > Metazoa > Chordata > Mammalia > Artiodactyla > Bovidae > Bos > Bos indicus. The sequence continues at coordinate 46,721,826 of NC_091771.1, forward strand.
TGCAGTTAATTTGGGTATCACTGATACAATTAAATGGTCTCTACTTTTTAGAGTATAGACCATTTACATTGGTATCTACCAACTTATTTTGGTCTTCCCAGGCTGAGAATATAATCCAGTAGGTTGTGATAGGCCCGTTTAGGGAAAGAGTGGGAGGAAATCTGTCATATAAACTTGTGGTAATGTGTTAAGGTTCTTACTCAAGGGGATCTTGAGTCTTCCCTTCAATCAATGCTCTCTGAGTCAGAAAACTTGCTCAGAACAGAAACTTGATGAAACGACCTGATTTTCCAGTGCAGCAGTTGACTTCACCATTCACCTTGCCAGATCCCAATATTTTTTTCCTGGTTGTACATGTCAAGGAACACTCTGACTGCTTATCTATGTAATCCTTAAGCGTACTACAGTCTATCTGCTGCTACTGTTAAGTCACTTCTGTTGTGTCTGACTCTGTGCAACCCTATGGACCGTAGCTGGCAGTCTCCCCTGTCCATGGGATTCTCCAAGCAAGAATACTGGGTGGGTTGCATGCCTTCCTCCAGGGGATCTTCCTGACAGAGGGATCCAACCTGCAGGTTCTTTACCACTAGCACCACCACTACAGACTATCAGCTATCACCAAAATCCTTCTGGTCAAGTCATTCAGTTGCCATTCTAGTCTTGCTGTCATTAATAAAAATTATGTCCACCTTACCTCTGTCAGTTAATTGTCACAACCTGGCTTCTGCTATTTTGAATCACTATTCCTGTTACTAAGAAAGCTTCAGGTACCACATGTTCAGCTTTTAGCCCATAGAGGAGAGCCACAACCAAGTTTCTAAAAGAAGCATCTCACCAGTACGTTTCTTAGTAACTTATTGAAGGGAATATTTTGAATTCTCCCAGGGAACCCAAGTGGTGGGTATACTCCAATCTCCTGTAATAATTTTATTTTAAAACTGTCATTTCCCTGAGGCTTCTGACTCCTTCTCAACACTCTGTCAAGGCATCTCCTATGTGTCTACTTTCCTTTCTTTAGGCCAGAAATCTGTCCAAGCATCAAAGACCCATCTGACCTGCATAACAATCACTTGACTGGATCTTAAAGATTGAGTCATGGAGAATACTCCAACGTCAATTAACACCCGGCCCTGATCCAACTCTCCCAAGTTCCACTCAGTCACATGTTTTAGCAATTCCTGCTGGTACATGTCTTGCAATTTGGGACTGTTTATTCTGTTGCTGCTGCTGCTGCTAAGTCGCTTCAGTCGTGTCCGACTCTGTGCGACCCCATTGACGGCAGCCCACCAGGCTCCCCCGTCCCTGGGATTCTCCAGGCAAGAACAATGGAGTGGGTTGCCATTTCCTTCTCCAAGGCATGAAAGTTAAAAGTGTAAGTGAAGTCACTCAGTAGTCTCTGACTCTTAGTGACCCCATGGACTGCAGCCCACCAGGCTCCTCCATCCATGGGATTTTCCAGGCAAGAGTACTGGAGTGGGGTGCCATTGCCTTCTCCCTGTTTATTCTACTTCCTCTCAAAAAGGGATCAGCATTACCCTGCCTGGGCTATACTGACCTGACCTTGATTACTGGTCTGGAATGTGTGAGAGAGGGCAGGACTAAATCTTGAGGAAGACATGTACAACTAATGCGGCAACTGCCCCAACTGAGATCTTTCCAGGTTCTTCATGTAAAGAAAGCATAGTTCAAGGTTCAGAAGAATCCATGGCTCAAGATTTTCTGGCTTATTGACCAAATGTTCTCATGCCAGTCCTGAAGGTACCATTGTTTATCTGATAGATGCCTGAATTTAACGTAGGGCTGTTTAGTCTGTGCTTTCTGTTGTCTCCTTGTCATTCTGTTAACTTTATAATTAAACCCTGGGCTGGTTTTCATCACTATCTGTCACATGGGTGTGTGAGATAAAAGACATTTAAACACTGACATAGAGACCCTCTTGCTTTCAAAGCATACCTTGAATGATAGTTGGTTAGCCTGAGTCTGTCATTTTCTCTCTCTCTCTCTCTCTTTTTTTTTTTTTTTTTTTGAGGCTCCTAAATACGATAACAAAGGCCAGCAAACCCCAGAAGCCTTATAATTATCATTGCCCTCGTATCTTTCAAGTGCCATTGCCACTGCACAAGTTCCCACTTGAATTTTGTCTTTATTCACCAGTGAGAGTCAGTACTTATAACGATACTGCACGGCAGGGGTTATTATTACCACTTCACCTTTGCTCATCAATGACAGTTCCAGAATTTCATCCTGAGTGTCTACTTTTTAGAGTCACTAGTAGTCCCAACTATCTTAACCTGGGTTCGTCTTTCAGCAGAGAAAGCAGAGTCCATATCCTTCTCTTCCACATAAGGCAGAGACTGAAACATAAAGGTGGATGAAGGGAGCTTACATTAGGCATGGAAAGTTTGAAATAGAAAGCCAAGAGAAAGCTGTGTCATCAATACAGGCACTTGGGGCTTAAGTCTACTCAGACATTCTCAACTGCCAGCCCTTCAGGACTATCTCCTCCAATGGATAAAAGAGAGGAGCATGTTTTAACTAGATCCCATGCCTGATTGGGTGGAGCCTGCCCTTAAACTTCCATACGTGTGGAAATGTACCAGGTAGCTATATGCAGGCCTCACAGATTTGGCATCGGAGAAACCTAGGATGAAAGCAAGTGTCCTTCTAGTGAGGTTATCAACTCCATTCTACCCAGTTTCTGTGTGTAGTATGAACCAGGGGCTAGTATAAACTAAATTTTTATTTAGGTTTTCTTTAGACAGATAAATCATGTGACTTTCTATTCCAATCCTATTGTGAGAGCTTATAGCTACAGAATCTCAGAGGATATGTTTATCCCCTTTTTTACTTGACCAAGAGCCAAGGTCAAGGTACATAAGTATACCTACTATCTTCTGTTATGGTCAGATTTTTCTAGTTGTCTACTATGGGTGTCACCTCTGGGAGTGCTAGCCCTCCCACTAAGCCAGAAAATCTTGAGCCATGGATTCTTCTGAACCTTGAAATGGAAAGATCTCCATTTCTTGCTTGCCTCCCTCCTCCAGCCCACATTTTGTCTCCTGACTCTAAAAAAGTTTAGTCCATTAACCTCTGAGACATTAAATCCATTAAGCCTCTGAGACACTGAGAGTTGCCAGACTACCTTATGGTCAAAATAGGCTCCAGTGCCCAATTACCTCTCTGGATTTGTGCTTTCCATTATGTCTATTACAAGTATTTCTTTAACTTTGCTAACACCACCTCTGATGAGTTCTTAAATATATATATATATGGTTATTCTGTGTCAAGGTTTTCTCTGAATATTTCATGAAACATGTTGCCAAAATACATGTCTCTTGGATCTGAACATCTGTACCTGAATATCTCAAGGATCTTCAAAAATTCCACTCATCTCTTTTCCATACAAACCTACTCTTCCTCCTATATTCTTTATCTCCAATAGGCATAACTCATCCCACGAATCTTCACAACTTTCAGAAGCCATTATACTGCCCTTTATTTCCATCATATTATTATATCAATTTTTACCACTTACATCTCTTGAGCTAACCTACACTCTATGTACCACTAGCATACTACTACTGATTTCATTCAAGTGGCTTAAGAGTTCTCTCCTGGACTATTAAAATCACAGGATAAATAGCCACCATATTTACATTTACTTTCTATTCCCCAGGTTGCTGCTGCAGTGAAATTTTTAACATCCAATCTACACATGATACTTGCTTGTCTCCATCATCCTTCTTTTGACAGAATATTGTCCACACAATTTAGGATGATCTTCAGTTCAGTACAGTTCAATTGCTCAGTCGTGTCCAACTCTTTGCAGCCCCACGAACCGCAGCAGGTCAGGCCTCCCTGTCTATCACCAACTCCCAGAGTCCACCCAAACCCATGTCCATTGAGTCGGTGATGCCATCCAACCATCTCATCTTCTGTCATCCTCTTCTCCTCCTTCCCTCAATCTTTCCCAGCATCAGGGTCTTCTCAAATGAGTGAGTTCTTCACATCAGGTGGCCAAAGTATTGGAGTTTCAGCTTCAACATCAGTCTCACCAATGAACACCCAATGATCTCCTTTATGATGGACTGGTTGGACCTCCTGAAGTCCAAGGAACTCTCAAGAGTCTTCTCCAACACCACAGTTCAAAAGCATCAATTCTTCGGTGCTCAGATTTCTTTATAGTCCAACTCTCACATCCATACATAACTACTGGGAAAACAATACCTTGACTAGATGGACCTTTTTTGGCAAAGTAATGTCTCTGCTTTTCAATATGCTGTCTAGGTTGTCATAACTTTGCTTCCAAGGAGTAAGGGTCTTTTAATTTCATGGCTGCAGTCACCATCTGCAGTGATCTTGGAGCCCCACAAAATAAAGTCAGACAATGTTTCCACTGTTTCCCCATCTATTTCCCATGAAGTGATGGGACCAGATGCCATGATCTTAGTTTTCTGAATGTTGAGCTTTAAGCCAACTTTTTCACTCTCCTCTTTCACTTTCATCAAGAGGCTCTCTAGTTCTTCTTCACTTTCTGCCATAAGGGTGGTGTCATTTGCATATCTGAGGTTATTGATATTTCTCCCAGCAATCTTGATTCCAGTTTGTGCTTCCTCCAGCCCAGCGTTTCTCATGATATACTCTGTATATAAATTAAATAAGCAGGGTGACAATGTACAGCCTTGACGTACTCATTTTCTTCTTTGGAACCAGTCTGTTGTTCCATGTCCAGTTCTAACTGTTGTTTCCTGACCTGCATACAGGTTTCTCAAGAGGCAGATCAGGTGGTCTGCTAGTCCCATCTCTTTCAGAATTTTCCACAGTTTATTGTGATCCACACAGTCAAAGGCTTTGGCATAGTCAATAAATGTTTCTAAAACATCTAGAAATAAATGCTTTTCTGGAACTCTCTTACTTTTTTGATGATCCAACAGATTTGATTTCTGGTTCCTCTGCCTTTTCTAAAACCAGCTTGAACATCTGGAAGTTCATGGTTCACATATTGCTGAAGCCTGGCTTGGAGAATTTTGAGCATTACTTTATTAGTGTGTGAGATGAGTGCAATTGTGTGGTAGTTTGAGCTTTCTTTGGCATTGCCTTTCTTTGGGATTGGAATGAAAACTGTCCTTTTCCAGTCCTGTGGCCACTGCTGAGTTTTCCAAATTTGCTGTCATATTGAGTGCAGCACTTTCACAGCATCATCTTTCAGGATTTGAAATAGCTCAACTAGAATTCCATCACCTCCACTAGCTTTGTTCATAGTGATGCTTTCTAAGGCCCACTTGACTTCACCTTCCAGGATGTCTGGCTCTAGGTCAGTGATCACACCATCATGATTATCTAGGTCATGAAGATCTTTTTGTACAGTTCTTCTGTGTATTCTTGCCACCTCTTCTTAATATCTTCTGCTTCTGTTAGGTCCATACCATTTCTGTCCTTTATTGTGCCCATCTTTGTATGAAATGTTCCCTTGATATCTCTAATTTTCTTGAAGAGATCTCTAGTCTTTCCCATTCTGTTGTTTTCCTCTCTTTCTTTGCATTGATCGCTGAAGAAGGCTTTCTTATCTCTCCTTGCTATTCTTTGGAATTCTGCATTCAGATGGGTGTATCTTTCCTTTTCTCCTTTGCTTTTCGCTTCCCTTCTTTTCACAGCTATTTGTAAGGCCTCCCCAGACAGCCATTTTGCTTTTTTACATTTCTTTTTCTTAGGGATGGTCCTGGTTCCTCTTTCCTTTACAATGCCATGAACCTCCATCCATAGTTTATCAGGCACTCTGTTTATCTGATCTTGTCCCTTAAATCTATTTCTCACCTCCACTGTATAGTCATAGGGATTTGATTTAGGTCATACTGAATGGTCTGGTGGTTTTCTCCATTTTCCTCAATTTAAGTCTGAATTTGGCAATAAGGAGTTCATGATCTGAGCCACAGTCAGCTCCTGGTCTTGTTTTTGCTGACTGTATAGAGCTTCTCCATCTTTGGCTGCAAAAAATATAATCAGTCTGATTTCAGTGTCTACCATCTGGTGATGTCCATGTGTAGAGACTTCTCTTGTGTTGTTGGAAGAGGGTTTTTGCTATGACCAGTTCATTCTCTTGGCAGAACTCTATTAGTCTTTGCCCTGCTTCATTCTGTACTCCAAGGCCAAATGTGCCTGTTACTCCAGGTGTTTCTTGACTTCCTACTTTTGCATTCCAGTCCCCTATAATGAAAAGGACAACTTTTTTGGGTGTTAGTTCCAGAAGGTCTTGCAGGGCTTCATAGAACTATTCAGCTTCAGCTTCTTTAGCGTTACTGATTGGGGCATAGACTTGGATTACCGTGATATTGAATGGTTTGCCTTGGAAATGAACAGAGATCATTCTGTCGTTTTTGAGACTGCATCCATGTACTGCATTTTGGACACTTTTGTTGACTATGATGGCTACTCCATTTCTTCTCAGGGATTCCTGCCCACAGTAGTAGATATAATGGTCATCTGAGTTAAATTCACCTATTCCAGTCCATCTTAGTTTGGTGATTCCTAGAATTTCAGTGTTCACTCTTGCCATCTCCTGTTAGACCACTTCCAATTTTCCTTGATGCATGGACCTAACATTCCAGGCTCCTATGCAATACTGCTCTTTACAGCATCGAACCTTGCTTCTATCACCATCCAAAACTGGGTGTTCTTTTTGCTTTGGCTCCATCCCTTCATTCTTTCTGGAGTTATTTCTCCACTGATCTCCAGTAGCATTTTGGGCACCTACCGATCTGGGGATTCCATCTTCCAGTGTCCTATCTTTTTGCCTTTTCATACTCTTCATGGAGTTCTCAGGGCAAGAGTACTGAACTGGTTGCCATTCCCTTCTCCAGTGGACCACATTCTGTCAGACCTCTCCACCATGACCCATCCATCTTGGGTGGCCCCACATGGCATGGCTTAGTTTCACTGAGTTAGACAAGGCTGTGGTCTGTGTGATCAGATTGGCTAGATGTCTGTTTCAGTCTGTCTGCCCTCTGATGCCCTCTCTCAGTGCCTACTGTCTCACTTGGGTTTCTCTTACCTTGGACGTGGGGTATCTCTTCACGGCTGCTCCAGCAAAGCGCAGCCACCTCTCCTTACCTTGGACTTGGGGTAGCTCCTCTCAGCCACGCTCGCCATCGCAGCCCCAACTGCCGTGCTTTGGCGCAGTCGCAGCTGCCATTTCTCTTCTGGCCGCTGGATTGCATGCCTCTACTTTTTGGTTCATGTTCTTCACTGTACCTGGAATGCTCTTCTTACATTCTATTATTTCCTTGAATTCTCATAATATCCTTTGAACTCTTCCCCTATGACTTTAATAGGCAGTCCCTCATCCAGGCTCTCATAACAATTTTGGCTACCTCTATTGTGGTGCTTTCTACCTACCGGTGATACTTTAATCATTTGTTTGTCTATGCCACTAGGTAACAAGTATCTTTAGAATTTGTACCCTCAGCAAGTAGTAGAAGACACATATTATGATATTTCCATAATTTACCATATCTTGTTAAGTGAATACATATAAAATCAAATGACTAGGCTTTATATTTCCTCTGAGATGTAATGCTTACCAAGGTTGGACATTACTACCCTTGATAAGGCAGAGAAAAACAATAATACAAGTTTATGTAAAATAAAAGGTAAGTGAAAAGTACTAAAGACACTTCTTTATATCTTTTATATTCAACTTTTATTCAAATTTATTTCCTGCATATTTTGAGTCTTTATATTTAAGCATATCAAATCTTCATTGAAAAAAGACTATCAGATGATAACATTTATTTCTTGAAAATTATTATGCAATATATTCTTTCAGAAGCTACAATTTATACAACCTAATAGAAACACACTTTGAATAGAATGTTTTCACATTTATGTAAGTTTAAATTGTTTCACACGGAGCATCAAGCAATAATGCTCTAGTGTAACTTTAATGTATCACAACATTAAATTTTCACTCTGATTTCACAATGTGACTCGCAAATATGTAAAGAAAGATTATTTAAAATGATTTTTGCATTAAAATAAAGTCAAAGCATTTATATTTTGTAATAAGGATAATGAGATTAAAGCAATAATAAAAATATATGAGGTATTAAAACTGTGTATATAGGTTCAGAAGAATAAAGAAGATAAAGGGAAGTGGAATTCACACACTGTAATATATACTATTACTATAGAAATAAACTGAAGATAAAAATATCAAATGATATAAAATAAATAACATGAAATAAGCTCACCAGGTGACCTTAAGAGATGTAATTAAGACTCTCACAAAGGTGGTTATTCTCTATATAAAATATAGCCACATGTAATATAATGTAGAGACACATATACATATGTATATATTTAATATGCCAGTCAACATTATGCTAAGAAACCTATTCTCTCATAATTTAGTACTGCTGAAGTTTCATTAATGAACACGTGTAGGCTATAACTACCCCCTACCAGCACTTTCTATTTCCTTTTCATCGCTTTATTTTTTTCAAAAATATTTTTTCCCTTCCAATATACCGTGCAATTTACTCATATATTTTCTTTACTACTCTCTCCTTCATCTAGAATTGAAACTCCAAAAGCGTACATGGTAGATAATTAATACTTGCTGAATAAATGAATATTGTCATTTTCACTGTCTTTGTTCTATGTTTACTATGTACCTATGTTACTCCCTTCTCTTTTATTTTTCCTTTTTTAATTGATTTATAGTTGCTGTACAATGTTATGTAAGTTGTGTGCTGTGTGCTAAGTTGCTTAAGTTGTGTCCGACTCTTTGCAACTCTGTGGACTGTAGCCTGCCAGTCTCCTCTATCCATGAAATTCTCCAGGCAAGAATACTGGAGTGGGTTGCCATTTCCTCATCCAGAGGATCTTTCTGACCCAGGGATGGAACCCCTGTCTCTTATGTCTCCTACATTGGCAGGCAGGTTCTTTGCCACCAGGGCCACCATACAAGTTACAGGTAAACAATATACTGACTCATAATTTTTAAAGGTTAACACTCCATTTATAGCTATTATTAATTATAGGCTATATTCCCCAGGTTGTACAATATATCCCTGTAGCTTATTTCACTCCTAATAGTTTGTACCTCTTAATCACCCTCTATGCTGCCCCTCCCCCTTCCCCTCTACCCACTAGTAGCCACTAGTTTGTTTCTCTAAATCTGTGACCATCACTCTCATCTCTTAGCTTTGCCTATGATTTTATAAACTTGAAACAGTAGATAAAATTACATATAGACAAAATTATTTATACTATGTATAAATTAATATATGTAATTATGTGAATATATTGGATATTACTATATATTTAGTTAATTGCCACAACTGCCTAGAATGGAATGGACAAAATTCATTTCTCATATTTTTAAACAAAAAAAAGTTATGACTGTAGTAAAAGCAGTTAACTTGGCCAGGTACTTGCAGGGTTCTAATAAAATCACCACTTATTTCTTATGTACTTAATTGTCAATTTTGAAAGGGCAGGATGAAAGGCCTCATACAGCACCCTCCATTTAGGAAACTTATTGAAATTGATATCCATTTACTTGAAGGAATTGCATTAACTATATTATAAAAGGGATCACAGAATTATGTTAAGAATTATTTCCAACTGCTTACTCTTAATTGATTCTATATTAGAAGTGGAAAATAAAGAGGACAGAAACACCATCCAACATTTTACCAATTAGGCTACACTACCCAAGAGAAAATTAAAAACACTCATTTTTTTTAATGTTTTTAATCCATTAAGAGTAGAATTACCATTCAGACATTCAAAATCAGCAATCAGCCTAACAAATTCTTTCACTTTTTCAGAAAAAGAATTACTCTTTGATGTTCTTTTTATATATCAAAAATACTAAGTTCTGGCTATCGAAACATAAATTCATAAATCTTCACAAAAATATTTCCTACTTGCTTTTCTAAAGACCCTACTATCCCCTCAAAAACTAGTGTTTCATAGATACTAATCAAATTTTTTAAAAATATGTTTCAGGTCATATAACTTAGAAAAACCATTTAGAATATTCTGGATTAAGTGTATTTAAATAAATTTATTAATTACAGAATTTTCCACAACCTGTCTCAAACATATTTGTTCTGTTTGCCCTAAGACTACTTTCCAACAACTTCCCTATGCAGCACATATCTAGATCACCTGTATTTTTTTAATTAAAAAAAAAAATTTTTGGCCACACTATGTGGCATATGGGATCTTAGTTCCCTTACCAGGGATTAAACTCATGTCCCCTGCATTAGAAACCTGGAGTCTTAACCACTGGGCCACCAGGGAAGTTCCTGGGTCATCTATCTTGAGATATGCTATGCTCCAAGAACTGCAGGATCAGTATAAACATCATCAAAATCATCAATTAATTAATTAATCCATGATTATTAGGTCTGTGGAACTCAAACTCAAACCAAGAATTCCTTTAAGACAATAAATATTAAAGACCTAAATGTGAGACCAGACATTATAAAACTCCTAGAGGAAAACATAAGCAGAACACTCTCTGACAAATCACAGCAATATCTTTTTCAATCCATCTTCCAGAGTAATGGAAATAAAAACAAAAATGAGCACATGGGACCTACTTAAACTCAAAAGCTTTTGCAAAAAGGAAACAATAATCCAAACAAAAGGAAAACCCACAGACTGAGAGAAAATATTTGCAAATGATGGGATCCACAAGGGATTAGTCTTCAAAATTTATAAACAGCTCATGAGGTTCAACATCATCAAAACAAAAAAGCCAATCAAAAAATGGGCAGAATACCTAAACAGACATTTCTCCAAAGAAGACATACAGATGCCCAAGAGGCATCAGCGCTAGTCATTGTGGTGGTGGTGTGGTGTGCTCAGTCATGTCCAACTCTTTGCGACCCCATGGACTGTAGCCCACCAGGCTCCTCTGTCCATGGTTTTCCAGGCAAGGATACTGGAGTGGGTTTCCACTTCCTAGATAAATGCAAATAAAAACTACAATAATATATCACCTCACACCAGTCAGAATGGCTACCATCAAAACATTCACAAACAGTAAAGGCTGGAAAGGGAGTGGAGAGAATGGAACCCTCCTTCCCTGTTGGTGGGAATATAAATCAGTACAACCACTAAGGAGAACAGTATGGAAGTTTCATAAAAAAAAACTAAAAATAGAACTACCATACGACACTGCAATCTCACTCTTAGGCATATACCCAGGAGAAAAACATGGTCCAAAATGATATATGCACCCCAATGTTCATTGCAGCACTGTTTACAATAGCCAAGATATGGAAGCACCTGAATGTACATTGATGGAGGAATGGATAAAGAAAATGTGGTACATATACACTCAATCATTAAAAAGAATGAAATAATGCCATTTGCAACAACATGGATAGACAGACCTAGGGATTGTCATATTGAGTGAAGTAAGTCAGATAGAGAAGGAGAAATGTAGAGTGATATCCTTTATGCTGCTGCTAAGTCACTTCAGTCGTGTCCGACTTTGTGAGACCCCATAGACGGAAGCCCACCAGGCTCCCCCGTCGCTGGGATTCTCCAGGCAAGAATACTGGAGGGGGTTGCCATTTCCTTCTCCAATGCATGAAAGTGAAGTCGCTCAGTCATATCCGACTCCTAGCGACCCCATGGACTGCAGCCTACCAGGCTCCTCTGTCCATGGGATTTTCCAGGCAAGAGTACTGGAGTGGGGTGCCATTGCCTTCTCCAGATATCCTTTATATGCAGAATCTAAAAAGAAATGATACAAATGAACTTATTTACAAAATAGAAACAGACTCACAGACTTAGAGAATGACTCTACGGTCGCTGGGGTAGGCTGGTGGGGCAGGGGGGTGGCATGGAATGAAGAGATAGAGGGGTTGGGACTGACACGTGCACCCTGCTATATTTAAGATGGATAACCAGCAATGACCTACTGTATGGCATAGGGAATTCTGCTCAATGTTATATGGCAGACTGGATGGGAGCAGAGTTTGGGGGAGAATGGATACATGTATATGTGTGGTTGGGCTTCCCCAGTGGCTCAGTGGTAAAGAATCTGCCTGCAGTGCAGGAGACACAGGAGAGTGGGTTCAGTCACTTGATTGGGAAGATCCCCTGGAGGAGGGCATGTCAATCCATACCAGTAATCTTGCATGGAGAATCTCATGGATGGAGGAGCCTGGCAAGGCTATGGTCCACTGGAATTGCAAAGTTGGACACAGCTGAAGCAACTGAACATGCATGCATGTGTATGTATGGCCAAGTCCCTTTGCTGTCCGTCTGAAACTATCACAACCTTATTAATCGCCTATACTCCAACATAAAATAAAAGGTTTTTTAAAAAATGAAGTACAGTAGTTTGCAGGCTATACTATATTTCACCTGAGGTCACAATGAAAAGAATTTAAATTGTAGTAGAAGGAAAGCTTAATGATCATAATGCAAAATTAATGAATATCATTACTTGCAATTGGTATCAACAGTGGTTATACAAAAGATTTTAAAGCAAGCCTTTAAAGCCATCAGTTCAGTTCAGTCGCTCAGTCATGTCCAACTCTTTGTGACCCCATGAATCACAGCACGCCAGGACTCCCTGTCTATCACCAACTCCCAGAGTTCACTCAAACTCATATCCATCCAGTCGGTGATGCCATCCAGCCATCTCATCCTCTGTTGTCCCCTTCTCCAAATCCTGCCCCCAATCCCTCCCAGCATCAGGGTCTTTTCCAATGAGTCAACTCTTCACATGAGGTGGCCAAAGTACTGGACTTTCAGCTTCAGCATCAGTCCTTCCAAAGAACACCCAGGACTGATCTCCTTTAGGATGGACTGGTTGGATCTCCTTGTAGTCCAAGGGACTCTCAATAGTCTTCTCCAACACCACAGTTCAAAAGCATCAATTCTTCGGCGCTCAGCTTTCTTCACAGTCCAACTCTCACATCCATACATGACCACTGGAAAAGCCATAGCCTTGACTAGACGGATCTTTGTTGGCAACGTAATATCTCTGCTTTTCAATATGCTATCTAGGTTGGTCATAACTTTCCTTCCAAAGAGTAAGCATCTTTTAATTTCATGGCTGCAGTCACCATCTGCAGTGATTTTGGAGCCCCAAAAAATAAAGTCTGACACTGTTTCCACTGTTTCCCCATATATTTCCCATGAAGTGATGGGACCAGATGCCATGATCTTAGTTTTCTGAATGTTGAGTTTTAAGCCAACTTTTCACTCTCCTTGTTCACTTTCATCAAGAGGCTTTTTAGTTCCTCTTCACTTTCTGCCATAAGGGTGGTGTCATCTGCATATCTAATGTTATTGATATTTCTCCTGGCAGTCTTGATTCCAGCTTGTGCTTCCTCCAGCCCAGCGTTTCTCATGATGTACTCTGCATACAAGTTAAATAAGCAGGGTGACAATATACAGCCTTGACATACTCCTTTTCCTATTTGGAAGCAGTCTGTTGTTCCATGTCCAGTTCTAACTGTTGCTTCCTGACCTGCATATAGGTTTCTCAAGAGGCAGGTCAGGTGGTCTGGAATTCCCATCTCTTTCAGAATTTTCCACAGTTTATTGTGATCCACACAATAGCCAGACTTTGGCCAATAGGCAGCAGCAATTAGGAAGGAACTATCTTAGAAATAGATCTCCCAGCTCTATTCAAGTCTTCAGATGCTGCAGCTTTGGACAACATCTTGGCTGCAACATCATAAGCGATCCTGAGCCAGAGCTACCCAGCTAGGATGCTCTTGAATTTCTGATCAACAGATATTATGATGAGCATTGAGGTTAGTTTTAACAGCAATTAGTCACTAACATAGCTGGTCTCTTTTGATATTTTCATTTTCCAGTCCTTAAGTTTCTGCTGTTTCTGTGCCTACCTTTCTCCCCTATTTCCCTCTTCTTAAAATGTTAGTACACCATTTCTTGCAATCCTTCTACCTCAGGGAGTCTGGGATATTAAAATTAAGAGACGAGAGAAAGGTCTGTGTGTCTGACAACTTTGCTTTCACCTATAACAGCAAATCTACTCAGCCTTGGATACAGAGGTTGGCTGATTTCTTGAGAAGCAGGAAAAGAAAAAAAAATGTGTATAAAATATTCAACTTAGTCCATGTAAAATAGAAATTAGAAGGTAGTAACTACTTTATAGGTGTTTTGAAGGGAACAAGTGAGAGACTGCATTTAAAGTTTTTGGCATACTTAGCCAGAGAAGGCAATGGCACCCCACTTCAGTACTCTTGCCTGGAAAATCCCAGGGATGGAGGAGCCTGGTAGGCTACAGTCCATGGGGTCGCTAAGAGTCGGACACGACTGAGCGACTTCACTTTCACTTTTTGCTTTCATGCACTGGAGAAGGAAATGGCAACCCACTCCAGTGTTCTTGCCTGGAGAATCCCAGGGACGAGGGAGCCTGGTGGGCTGCCGTCTATGAGGTTGCACAGAGTCGGACACGACTGAAGCGACTTAGCAGCAGCAGCAGCAGCAGCAGCATACTTAGCGTGAAGACTGATCTATGGTTAGTGCTAAATAAATATTGGTTATTATTGCTGACTTTTGCTTGACTCCTTTTTTATTTGAACAGGCTTTTAATTCACTAAAATAAATGAGTGAAAATAGTATATTATAAACTCCTAACACTTCCCAGTAGATGATGATTTATATGAGAGAAGTGTTTTCTAAAACCTGTTATCATAAATTGAGAATAGACTTTTTAATACATACATTTTCAGAGAAAAAAATTAAGCTGAAAATTAACCAAAGGCTATGCTATCTTAATTATAATAAGAGATTGCCATCTTAACATATTGAAAACTAGAGAGCGATGAGCGAGAGACTTAAAACTTAGTAAGAAAGTAAAAGCAGCAAGAGATTGACTTGAATGTCATTATCTTATTGCCTTTTGGAACGAAAAATGTATTGTTTCTCATATAAAGCAAAGCACTGAAAACTATTTGGCAGCAAGGTTATTATTTCACATATAATTACATCTCATATGGAGGTACATTGGCAGACATGTGGTGGCTAAATTGTCCATTTTCAACTAGAAAAAAGAAATGCAGTTCTTTCTTTCACTTACATCAGTCAAGAAGATAGCCGCCCACAGGAAGAGATAAAGACTTATTTGACACTAGATCTATAACCAATGATTTTAGTTATCACTTGAAATTAGTGAGAATTTGAAATAGGCTTAAGATTTTTTTGAAGAGCAATTTGGTACCAAAGTGAAATAGCAGATGAAATAGAAAGGCGAAAACAGGAAAGAGAAAATGCTGTTTCCATTGTTTGAGTTTGTTTGGATTCAAAGATTTCTAAAACAGGATTTCTATTAGCCGGATAACCCCTGAAACACAGATGTATTAATCTACTATTTTTTCAAATAAATTAAGCATTTAATTAAATTATCTTCTCTATATAGAAATTAGATAAATCTGGAGTCAATGAATATACCTGGTGGCGGTTCAGTTACCAAGTCATGTCCAACTCTTGGGACCTCATGGACTGTAGCCTGCCAGGCTCCTCTGTCCATGGGATTCTCCAGGCAAGAATACTGGAGTGGGTTGCCATTTCCTTCTCCAGGGGATCTTCCTAGCCCAGGAATCAAACCAGGGTCTCCTGCATTGCAGGCAGATTCTTTACCGACTGAACTACACAAGGTATGTTTAAGTTATATGAGAGAAATTTTTTCTACTTTTGAGGCTGAAAGGGGGGAAAACAGTGGAGGGGATAGGAAGAGACTGGAAGTAAAGAAAAGGAAGAAGGTTTGTACATTATGACAGTTCTTACAAAGTCCCAAGGTCTAATAAGATCAACCACACTCAAAAAATATTGAGTGGATATGCATGTGTGTGTGAGTGTGAGTTCTGCTAAAAGGATTTGATTTTCAAGGATAGGGGAGCAGGAAGCCAAAAAGCTTGCAAGGCAACATGGATGGACCTAGAGATCATCCTACTAAGTGAAATTAGCAAGACAGAGAAAGATAAATATCATGTGATATCATGTATATGTGGAATATAAAAATGATACAATAAACTTATATACAAAACAGACCCACAAACATAGAAAACAAACTTATGGTTGCCAAAGGGGAAATGGTGGGGGAGGGATAAATTAGGAGTTTGAGATTAATAGATACACACTACTAAAATAGATAACTAACCAAGACCTACTTTATAGCACAAGGAACTATATTTAATATTTTAAAATAATCTATAAGGGAAAAAAAATTGAAAAGTGTATACACACACACACACGGAGGCCTGGCATGCTGCAGTCCACGGCGTCACAGTTGGACATGACTGAACAACAATAACAATATATATACACACATACATAATAACTGAACATATATGTATACTCAATATGTGTGTGTGTGTGTGTATATATATATATATATATATATAAAACTGAACCACTTTGCTGTATACCTAAAACTAATACAACATTGTATATCAACTAAACTTCAAGAAAAGTAATTTTTTCTAAAAACTTGCAAGTGCAACTCAGGAATCATGGGAAAGGATAACTTTCAACATTCACAAGTCCAAGAAACTTCGAGTTCTAAATTCACCTTGACCATCAGAGAACAAAGAGGCACTGAGAGCCTATCCAGAGACTGTTCTTTTGTCAAACTTTCTTCCTTTCCATCATTAACTAAACAATTTTTAGATGAGTTAGGCTTCTTTTCTCACCTTTCCTGAATTCGATACGAGTTTTCACAGTTTAGTTGACATCATAATTATATTGTTAACCACTAGAAGGAACTACTAGAATACAAGGGAGACTTTGAGGGGAAAAAATCAAAGTACAGACATTAAGCAAGTTAACAGAAATAAACTTAGGTGATACAGAGTGAGCAAGTTGAATCACTTCACTGTAATTTTGTGCTTGGTCTCCTAAGAGCTTACCTTTTCTTCTAAAAAGCTTAACCTTTCCCAAATTCTCTGAAAATTCCCCACTGTTTTTGTTTTGACAACCACTATTATTTAGTTTTGGGCTTCCCAGGTGACTCAGTGGTAAAGAACTTGACTGCCAATGCAGGAGATACGGGTTCAATCCTTAGATGGGGAAGATCCACTGGAGAAGGAAATGCTAACCCACTCCAGCATTCTTGCCTGGGGAATCACATGGACAGAGGAACCTGGTGTACAGTCCATGGAGTCACAAAAAGAGTCAGACATGACTGAGCTACTAAACAGCAACAACAAATTATTTGGTGTTATATCCCCTCTCAGGCTCTTCTTGTCTCACCTCCTTCAGTTTATATACACTATTCACAAATCCATTTGTGAAACCCAGACCCTTTTCCTGATTTCAAGGGTAGGGGGATACACATATAAAGATCATATAAGTATAGAAAATTTTACTGCAGGTTGGGGATTCAACTGAGGATTCAATTTCAGAACCATATGCAAATGCCTTTTCTTGGAATAATTTAACTACCTGTATTCTATGTAGCTATCCTGATTCTGGCATAGGAAACTTTTTCCTTCACTCCTCTCTTCCTTCCTTTACTCTTTGCCCTTTCACCCTGAAATTCACATTCATTTCTAACATGGAGAAGTCTGGTTATCTTTTTGTTTTGGAGTTTCCATTGAAGCCCTACCCTGGAAGCCTTACTTTCTGATCAAACCCATTTACATTGGAAACAAATCACATTCCCAAGTGGCGTGAGTGGTAAAGAATCTGTCTGTCAATGCAGGTAGATGTAAGAGACATGGGTTGCCTCCCTAGGTCTGGAAAATTCCCTGAAGGAGGGTATGGCAACCCACTCAGGCATTCTTTCCTGGAGAATCCCCATGGACAGAAGAGCCTTGAGGGCTACAGTCCATGGGATCACAAAGAGTCGGACATGACTGAAGTGACTTAGCACACACGCACATTTAGGGGCAGAATTGTGTTTTAAAGTAGCATAGTAACATTTTCCCTCTCCTCTACAAATGCCATTTCTGAAATGCAGTGGCCCAAACCTGCATTTTCAGTATGCTTCCTTCAGCTCTGCACATTGCAGTTTTGAACATAGTTAATGCTTGCTAAAGATTAAACAAATTTGGGGACCAGGTTCAGAGAAAAAGAAATATGAATTCCAGGTATCCTTACTTCTTGTACAGTTTGGCTTTGATACTTATTAAGGGCTAATAATCTGATTTTTTTATACCTCATTTCTCATCTGCAAACTGGAGTTAAAATGGTGATATACTATGTGTGTCTTATAGGATTACTTTATGTATCAAAAAACATGAGATTATTTTGAAAACTGAGCAGTCTGCTACAAACACTTGGCGATGTTACTAATCTGTATCTTCTACACTGTGGATAAGGCTGGTGTGGTATGTAGAGTACATAAGCATTGTGTAAGCCTGCTTTTGCAAACACAGGGTGGCGGGAGGAAATTGGAACCCTGGGTAAAATACATAGTAAGTTCCAAATGAACATGAGATAATAAAAAGGCTTGTAATATGTATTTATCAGTCGGCTTATGGAAATAAGCAAGAATGACCATCTATGAATGTGACCTTAAAAACTGTTACCAATAAGTGAATATCTCTGTGAATATAGTTAAATATCATCAGAGAAGAAGTCTGAGTCACTGTTTACCCACAAAAATCCAAATTTATTTCTCATTTACTAAAAAAGCAATGAACTAGGTATCTTTAAGACACAAAGTGAAATGCAGAAACCTGTAAATTATGTTCCCAAGCATGTTAAGATAATACTCATGCCAGTCAAATAGTTCTACTTTTTTATTTCTTATCCTGCAAAAACATCTCTTTAGTATAGGTGGTATTTTACTTCTAAGATGAAATTTTACCAGCTTAACATTTTTTTTCTTTAATTTTCCTCCCTTGCTATGTCTTGCTAGGTACCTAAGAAGGACAAAGCTGGAACACTGAAGGCCTGATCATGGCATTTATCTAGGACTCTGGGATAAAAGGAATCAAATGGGTGGACCCATCCACAATTAATCATGAATGGTGATGTCTTTATTGGCTACTGACCTTGCAATGAGTTGCATGAGTTATAAGAAGGTTCTCTGTTACCTCAGTCCCTATTCTCTTGAAGGAGGATATAAATCACTTGAGCCTCATGAATTTCTCATATTTACAAAGTAGTCTTCCAAATTTTCCACAGAGGATGCAGGAGAACCACTCATTTTTCCAATTTAAAAAAAATAATAATTTTTCAGCTTGTTCAGATGTCATGCGAGGAGGCTGATGATGGAGATGATCTGACTGAGGGTGACCCGAGGATCCAAGGTGGGTGTCAGCCAGAAGCCTGGAGAGAAGCAGACAGGTTCCATCATCCCCATTTTGAGGTTGTTTGCATTACTTCTTCCCTAACCTTACGCTCGAAGCAACAATCATGGTAGATTGCCTTATTCTGTTCCATTAAGAACTGAAGCACGTTATAAATCAAATTCCGTAGTGACATATCTTGCTTCAGTAGCATGATAAGTTGCTTCTTGGCTGAAATTCGGATGAAAAATATCTGGATTTTGTAAATATACTTCTCCATATGCTCTTGAAACCTAGAATTTAAGCATTAAGTTATGGTTGGAAAATGGGTGAATAGAAAGAAGAAAGAGGGATAAGACCTTTAGGAATCTGAAGAGATCTCAGTGGGCCAATACCATAGTGTGAATTTTGAATAACTTTCCCTATGCATGCAGGTATTAATAGATGATCCCATGAGGAGAAAAATAAAATATTAAGCCTTGCTCTTTAAAAACTCTAAGAATTAAATTTAAACATCTAAGACCATTACATGGTAGCATGTAACACAAAATGTATACTCTACCATAAAGAAAAATATAACTTTTTCTCAACAGAAATTATCCTAGTTTTGTTTCATTAAACCCAGGGGAAACTAATGCTAACAAACCATCTGTTAGAGAACTTTTATTTAGTTAGTGTTAGTCATTGAGTCGTGTCCAATTCTTTGAGACCCCGTGGAGTGTAATCCACCAGGCTCCTCTGTCCATGGAATTCTCAAGGCAAAAATACTGGAATGGGTTGCCATTTCCTTCTCCAGGGAAACTCCCCAACCCAGGGATCAAACCCAGGTCTGCTAAATTTCAGGCAGATTTTTTACCATCTGAGCTATCAGGAAACATTTGTTAAAATTTCACACTACAAAATGGAATCTAGACACAGACTAACATGAACTTTCCACTTTGAAAGATATTGTAATAGTTATTAATGAGATGTTCTTCAATGTTTATTGTGAATAATTACTATTTTGACATATTGAGGGTTATAATGTATGATATGCCATCTTGGCCCCTAAAGGTTTCAGTCTCCCACAGGCAGGATAAAGACACCATGCATGTATCTAGAATACAAGGCAAGCTAAGAGAAATGTATTATGATAGGAGTAAGTCATGCTTTGGGGACTTCCCTGGGAGTCCAGTGCTTAAGACTTTGCCTTCTAATTCAGGGGGTGTGGGTTCAGTCCCTGGTTGGGGAACTAAGATCCCACATGCCTCTTGGCCAAAACACCAAAACATGGAACAGAAGCAATATTGTAATAAAATTAATGAAGTCTTTAAAAATGGTCCACATTAAAAAAAAAAAATCTTTAAAAAGAAAGATGCTTTGGTAATTCAGAGCATCACATTTGGTTTTAATCATCATTCAAACTTCATAATAAAGCAAGAAGCAACACTTGAATCTGCCTGCGATATGGAAGACCCAGGTTTGATCCCTGGGTTGAGAAGATCCCTTGGAGAAGGGAATGGCAACCCACTCCAGTATACTTGCCTGGAGAACTCCATGAACAGAGGAGCCTGGTGGGCTACAGTTCATGGGGTCCCACAGAGTCATACACAACTGAAGGACTAACACACACAATCACTGAGATTCTCACATGGAACAACTGACTGGTTCAAAATTGGGAAAGGAGTATGTCAAGGCTGTATATTGTCAGCCTGCTAATTTAACTTATATGCAGAGTTGCTGATGCTGCTAAGTCGCTTTAGTTGTGTCCGACTCTGTGAGACCCTATAGACGGCAGCCCACCAGGCTTCCCATCCCTGGGATTCTCCAGGCAAGAACACTGGAGTGGGTTGCCATTTCCTTCTCCAATGCATGAAAGTGAAAAGTGAAAGCGAAGTCACTCAGTCGCGTCCGACTCTTAGCGACCCCATGGACTGCAGCCTACCAGGCTCCTCTGTCCATGTGATTTTCCAGGCAAAAGTACTGGAGTGGGGTGCCATTGCCTTCTCTGATATGCAGAGTACAGCATGCAGAATTCTGGTCTGGATGACTCACAAGCTGGAATCAAGATTGCCAGGAGAAATATCAACAACCTCAGACATATAGATGTTACCACTCTAATGACAGATAGTGAAAATGAACTAAAGAGCCTCCTGGTGAGCATGAAAGAAGAGAGTGAAAAAGCTGGCTTAAAACTCAACATTCAGAAAACAAAGATCATGGCATCTCCTCCCATCACTGCATGGTAAATAGAAGGGGGATAAATAGAAGTTGTGACAGATTTTATTTTCTTAAGCTCCAAAATCACTCTGGATGGTGATTGCAGCCAGGAAACTAAAAGACTCGCTCCTTGTTAGAAAAGCTATGGCAAACCTCTACAGCGTATTAGAAAGAAAAAACATCACTTAACTGACAAAGGTCCATCTAGTCAAAGCTATGGTTTTTCCAATAGTCATATGGATTTACCAATATGGATGTGAGAGTTGGACTGTAAAGAGGGATGAGAACCGAAGAATTGATGCTTTTGAACTGTGGTGCTGGAGAAGACCCTTTGACTGCAAGGAGTGAAACCAGTCAATCCTAAAGGAAACCAACTCTGAATATTCATTGGAGGGACTGAAACGGAACCAAAGCTCCGATGCTTTGGTCAATTCATTGGAAAAAGACCCTGATGCTAGGAAAGATTGAAGGCAAAAGGGGAAGGGAGTGGAGAGGATGAGTTGGTTACATAGCATCACTAAATCCATGGCCATGAATGTGAGCAAATTCTGGGAGGTAGTGAAGAACAGGAAAGTCTGGCATGCTGCAGATCCTGGGGTCACACAGAGTCAGACATGTCTTAGCAACTGAACAACAGAAACAAAGCATCTGACTCTGGCCTTGAAGGGGGATTGTTGGATATGCAGAACCAGGGAAACACGTCAGGGAGTGACAGCAAGGGCTTAGTCACAGGGCCAGCGATCTCTGACACTGAATGAACTCATCCTGTGTGCTGGGCACCACTCTAGGCATTAACCTGTTTTAACTCATTTCATTTTCACAAAAGACCTAGAAGGTGGGTACTATGATCGTCATCCCCATTCAGCAGATGGGGTACAGAGTGTGTAAGTAATCTAAGTGAGCGCTGAGTTTGGTTCTCAAACTCAGCCTGGTCCACATTCAGCCTATGCTCAGCAGGGTTCAGTACACCAGGTGGATTTTGAGAGAACGACAGGCTAAAACTTAAGACATATTGCGGAGAATCTCAGGATTCTCCACCCTAGCTCCAATAAGGAGCTATGGATTTTTGAGCAAAAAATGACTAAAGAAGTACTTCAGGAAGACATCCCATATCAGTATGTACATTAGTTTTGGAAAATAAGCCTTGTGATCAAAGGGACTAGTTAAAAAGTCATTGCAATCATCTATGATATTTAACTTATATATATTTAACTTATATTTAACTTTAACTTATATTGGAATGGGAAAATGCAACTGTGAAGGAAAATGCGTAGCTGGTAGTATGTAGTTTATCTTCTCCTCTCAATCTAAAAAGAGATTTACCAATCACCCTCACTCCTGACTTATCTAGACTTGACAAGATGACTGGATAATTCATCAAATAGTATATTTAGTTTTCTTTTCTTGGTGAGTTAAGTTGCTTCCTTAGTATCAATTAAAACCTGTGAAGATTATCACCAAATTGCAAAAGTAATAATATAACAGCTCTGAATGTCTAGTGACCTAAAGGAATTGACATACCTTTGAAGAATTAACTAATATATATGTGGGAAAAAAAGCAAAACATCATTAACACACAAACACATTTGGCAAATATTTTTCCAATGTCTTGAGAAAATGCCCCCACTCTAAAAACTTTACAGACATAACTTATGATTGATATCCAGTAAACATTATGTTTTAATGGCAAAGATATTTTATGTCCTCTCTTCATTTTTTAATAAAATGTCCTAAGGAACGTTGTGACATTCTTATTCTAACATTACATTTTTAAAGGGTACTTCAATAACTTGAGAGTTTTTCATGTGAATTTTCACTTTTTTCTGCACTTCAAAAAAAAAGTAGGATTTCACTGGCTTCTTTTTGGTGCCATCTGTGTTATCAGCAATGAAAATGTAGCATAAGCTTAAAACAATGCAAGAGAGAACTAAGCAAAATTCAGCTAAAACTGTCACAATGAAACTGCTAAATTTCACAGAGATCAAATTCCAGTACACTGAAAATGTTTTGGGGGCCTGCCTAGAATTTCTCACCTCATTAGGTGTGAAAAACATAAATTGAGCACTGTTTTGGGGTTTTTTTTTTTTCAAAATTTTGTCCATGATGAGAACAGTTGGGGAACCAAGCACTCCACAGCCCTTAGATCTGGTATGAGGAAGAGTGATTGAAGGCTGCACCTTTTACAGATTCTGGGCACTTGTTCAATGATTGTTTTTGAATCTTCAAGGGGCCTAGGAAATAATTAATTCATTCCCACATTTCTACTTCTTTCCAGAACACAAAACCAGCACTTTTCATTAAAAAAAAAAAATTAAGGGAGATGGCGAATCAAAAATACCTGGTCAAATTTCATATTCCAAGACCAGAACTCGTGTTTTCTGAGTCCAGCTATTTAACTCTAGACACCACATTTCTCTAACAGTTCCCATCTTGAAATTTCAGTAATATCTCTCTGCTCGCCAGACATCTAGGTGGGATTCAGCTCTACATGCATATTAATACATTCCATTTATAAAGGTTGAAATTTCTGACTCATTGCCCATCAAGTTGAAGCACAAATTCAAGATTTTTAAGTACTTAATCTGTACCTTGTAATGAGATTTATATTACAAGTTGGAAAAAAAAAGAAGTGCACTTAAGATACAGTCCAAAATAAAACTACTGAGCCTAAGTGTGAATCTGAACTTCCAGAACATTTTTATTCCACACATTTTCCTCCAGCATCTATAAATGGAACATTTTTTATTATTCCCTAATCCTGTACCACTGGAGTCTCCTGCCCTGCATGGAGTATCGAATTTTACAGCATATAATCCAAAATTGTACATCTTTTCATAATAATGTGTAAGAGCATCTTGCATTTCCTATCATTTAACTCAAACATTTCTCCTTACTTAGGAGAATGATAGAGACCATTGAGTGCACACCCACATTTAATACCATTCTTCATTTCCATGGCAACTTGTACTTTTTAGCTGCCAAAAAGTGAAATATGGTTCAAAAGTGAGTAATACAAAAGGTCATTTCATCTTCTAATACCTAAAATATTTTTACACTGTACCTCACAGTTACTCCCACCCTCAAAAGCAAAGGACTTTGCAGATTGAAATAAAGGGTAATTATAATGGAGTTAAATGAAGCTGGAAACTAAGGTATTTTGTGTTAGTGAGTGTGTTATAATTAACTCTGGTAAATGATACCAAAATGAATATTTTAGCTTTCACTATTCCAGGCAAAAACCTGAAGGGACAAATCAGTGTAATCATGCTTTCTACTACAAGATGAAGGGGAGAGATAAATCTCTGTTATTTCTCTAAAGTACAGTTCTAATATATTTTGTTTAAAAAAACTGACAAGGAGGGGCTATCTAAATGATAGTACTTGTGCAGAAATAGTAACTTCCCACCAATGAGGTTAATATTGATAGATAATATCCTATGGATATTTCAGAAGATGCTGTATGGATCCATTGTCTGCTTACTAACCTAAAAGAGAATAGTTGGGCTTCACTAAGAAGATGAAATACTTTGAGTTTGTAACTTTTCTCTAAAGAAAAGCAATCTGCCTTAATCAACTGGAGAACACCAAGAGAGAAGGGATGGGGAGGACACATGTTTATTGCCAACCGGGCAACAATGAGAATTGAAAATTTATTCCCTAATAAATAACATACTAGAATGTGTGTACAGGCGCACAAGGAATTATTGTCCTCACTGAGTTTATACTATATGAAAGGAAGCACAAAACCAAGACCAGAGAACACTTCCAATGGATTCTATTAGGGTGAGTAGGGCCCTTTTTCCAAAGACGGTTAATCAACTGTTCTTATATCAGTTGCGATTCTTAGGTGAAAGCGTATCGGCAACACCTGGAATTCTGGGGAAGAGGACAAGTTAGCAGCTACAATATTTAACTTTTATTTCAATGTCCATTAGTAGAATCCAGTGTTGAACCCAGAAATCTAAATAGAAATAGCATGTCACTGTTTTAGTTATTCTAAATTATGCATATAATATAGAGGATGCCTTTAATCAGAAACATTCTTCTTGTTATTATACATAACTGGACCCCCACGTGTTAGGGGAGAAGCAAGGAGTGCATACAATTGTACTTACTGTCAAATTTCCAATGTCTCAGTTACATTCTGTTTGAGCAGTAGCTGCCATTTTGGAATTCTTCCTTCCCTAAGGTCTTTTTGTGCAGGGAACAATGATCATTGAAATATGTACTATAGTACTTTTCTCTTTAGGCACATAGACTGAGTTCAAAGTCATTTTTCCAAATGTATCTCAGTAAAAGTTGACTGACGGAGAACCACTCCAAGTAAGGAGACACTGCCTTGATCTTTTTGGTTTGAACTTTATGTACATCCTGTAGACATGTATTCAAATCCCATACTTATCCAACTGGTAGCTTGATAGACCTCTCCACTCAATTCTATCTACAGTTTTAAGAAGAAATTCTCTTCATCTTTGGAAGAAAGAATACCTAAGCAGTACCATAGCAGTGGACATAAGACTCTGCTCTTTGCTATATTGGTGTTTGAATTTGAATGACCAGTCACTTGAGGGTCCCTCTGACATAATCCAGTCACCACATTCCCATTTTACCCACAGTGGTTTCATGACAAGTTGTCAGATATACTCAGCTACATCTAGAAGGAAATGGGATTAGCAAGCACGGCCTTTGAATCCATGCTGGCTTTTAGTGTCACTTGCTATGTTGACTAACTATTCTAGAATACTAGTAGGGACAAACTGTGGGATTATCATTTATAGACATTAAAATACATCCTTTTTTGTTACTAAAATGAGACACTCTCCCACCCATAATCTTACAACTTCTTATTTTCTTAGAGATGATTGCTGGTAACATTGAGAGCACTTCTACAAATTCTTTTGACCTCAGGAAATAATGGTTCATTCCTACAACCAGATCAGATGAAGCATGATGTAGGAATGCAGAAGAATTTCATCCCTAAAGTGGTGCTGCTGGAAGACCTAGAAGACATACTGTGTGGCAAGGCCTTCCCTCAAGCCTATCCAATGAGTTTATGACCTAAAATCTACAGGATATGTTCAAGAAACATATCCTTCACTGCTCTTCCTCTAAATTCATCTCTCTGTCATCTTCTCTCCTCAATGTCATGGAGAGATGGTTTTAATGGAATGTATTAGGACACCCGTTAGGGTGCATGCCACATAACACTAAGATTAAATTTCAGACATAGGGACAGAATTGTTCCCAGGTGTATGACAATATCTGGTTGAATATGTTAACATGGTTGATTATGTTAACATGACTTAAGAAAAAAATATGATCCATAAAAGTGGAAGTAAGCTGGTGAGTCCCAAATGAGAAAAGGCAGAGTAACAAATGAGCGTTAAGGTCACTCATGTTGAAACTGCCCAGAGCATAGAAAGACTTCACCACTTGGACTTCATCACCATGTTTCCTTTGGTATTATCATCCATACAGATTCAATTAAGAAAACTTAACACCAACTTGACCTTGTTTTTGTCTCATGATCATGAAGAATACTTCTGATGATTTTGCTTTCCAGGTAGTAATTCTCTACCAACTTTCCATATCTTCTGGTATGAGCCACTTCACCAAATCAAGTTCTCAATATTGAGGACTTAACATATATCATGCATGGTTCTAAGTGTTTTTTGTTTGTTTGCTTGTTTGTTTTGAGGTAAGCACAATGATATTTTATTATCTCTAAACTGTTAAGTTGGCTTAAGTGTATTATTTTTCAGAAAAGCCTCAATGTTATGCCTTATTATTTCAATCTACTCTTCTAAATACATGCTTCAAATGGATTATATAAAATATATTTAAAGTTATCTAATGATGATTAGATTTTTTGTTTTTCTTGTTGGAATTTATTTATTTTATATATCCATGTATCTATTCTTTTTCAAATACTCTTCCCATTTAGGTTGTTACAAAGTATTGAGCAGAGTTCCCTGTGCTATATAGTAGGTCCTTGTTGGTTATTCATTTTAAATATAGCAGGGTGTACATCTCAATCCCCAACTCCCTAACTATTCTCTCCATCATTGCCCCCTGGTAACCATAAATTATTCTCTCAGTCTGTAAGTCTGTTTCTATATGAATCTGTTTAATCCTTGCAACAATCCTATGAAGACTGGGAGCTACAACTCTTTCCCTCTTTCTGCTAATCTTTGGAAAATGCACACACCATTCTTTTAAGCAGGAGGTTCTGTCTTTTCTTTGTGACCTCCTTGATCTCAGCTTGTCCAGTCTTCCTGATTCACAGGTGGGCCAATCCACCCCTTCAACAAGAGAGAACTGGAGAATCTATTCAGTTCACTACTGCTGCAGTTTCTGAACACATGCAGTCTAACAGATCTTTTTCTGTGACTGCTTTAGGCCTCAGGCTATACTAGTTTATATTCATATTTACAGTTGTTTTCCTGTGAGCATGATAGAACGCCAGGAGTTCTGAGTCCTACGGGGCTCTAGGCTCACTCACACATGGTGCTAGATCTGCCCTCCCTCTCAACACGTATATACCTGGATTATGCTTGGGTCACTGGATTAAAGTTTTCCTTTGGAACCATCAATGACTTCTCACTGCTTTAATCTTAGCCACCTTAGTTCTTTCCAGTGAAACTGAAAGTGTTACTTGCTCAGTCGTGTCCAACTCTCTGCGATCCCACTATAGCCCACCAGGATCCTCTGCCCATCCATGGAATTCTCCAGGGAATAAAACTGGAGTGGGTAGCCATTCCCTTCTCCAGGAGATCTTCCCAACCCAGGGATCAAGTACAGGTCTCCCACATTGCAGGCAGATTCTTTACCATCTGAGCCACGGGGGAAGCCCAATGGTTTTCCCTAATTTTTAACTGCAGAGATTAAAAAAAAACTGAGGTCTCAGTCTCTTATTTTATAGAAGGTTCTTGGACCCATGTTGCAAATTTGTTTTTCCTTTCTCATATTAGTGAATGAAGTGGTATTGTGTGGGATATACCTTTGTCAGGATACAAAGGATTCAATTATACTTCATTCCAAGTAGAATGGACAAAATAGGACCTATACGTAACCAGAAGGCCACATAGTATCACTTCTATGAAAAAGATAGATTATTTGCTAAGTCTTTCTTAACCAAGAATTTCTGGAGTTACTTATTAATTTTTATGTAAATTTGTGTACATCACCCTTATGGACACTCGTTATATTTAATTAGTGCACATGTTTCAATTTTCCCATAAGAAATGGATCCACGTTTTATGCACTAGTTTAACTGTGTGGATCACAATAAACTGTGGAAAATTCTGAAAGATATGGAAATACCAGACCTCCTGACCTGCCTCTTGAGAAACCTGTATGCAGGTCAGGAAGCAACAGTTAGAACTGGACATGGAACAACAAACTGGTTCCAAATAGGAAAGGGAGTACATCAAGGCTGTATATTGTCACCCTGCTTATTTAACTTATATGCAGAGTATATCATGAGAAACACTGGGCTGGAAGAAACACAAGCTGGAATCAAGATATGCAGATGACATCACCCTTACGGCAGAAAGTGAAGAGGAACTAAAAAGCCTCTTGATGAAAGTGAATGAGGAGAGTGAAAAAGTTGGCTTAAAGCTCAACATTCAGAAAACTAAGGTCATGGCATCTGTTCCCATAACTTCATGGGAAATAGATGGGGAAACAGTGGCAGACTTTATATTTTGGGGCTCCAAAGTCACTGCAGATGTCACCATCTTTTTTTTTTTTTTTTTTGCTGACCTTCATTTTTTACTTAGTGATTTTTTTTAAAAGAGTAAACCAGAAAAAAAAAACTTTACAGCAAATATTTTGCATAAATATAAACATGCATGTCTACTTCATAATTAAGCAAAATAAAACTTTCAGGCACAAGATTTTAATAATCATTAAAGAACGAGACAATGAATTCAAGACAGAAATTGCAGCCATGAAATTAAAAGACACTTACTCCTTGGAAGGAAAGTTATGACCAACCTAGATAGCATATTCAAAAGCAGAGATATATTACTTTGCCAACAAAGGTCTGTCTAGTCAAGGCTATGGTTTTTCCTGTGGTCATGTATGGATGTGAGAGTTGGACTGTGAAGAAAGCTGAGTGCCGAAGAATTGATGCTTTTGAACTGTGGTGCTGGAGAAGACTCTTGAGAGTACCTTGGACTGCAAGGAGATCCAACCAGTCCATCCTAAAGGAGATCAGTCCTGGGTGTTCATTGGAAGGACTGATGCTGAGGCTGAAACTCCAATTCTTTGACCACCTCATGCGAAGAGTTGACTCATTGGAAAAGACCCTGATGCTGGGAGGGATTGGGGGCAGGAGGAGAAGGGGACGACAGAGGATGAGATGGCTGGATGGCATCACCAACTCAATGCACATGACTTTATGTGAACTCCAGGAGTTGATGATGGACAGGGAGGCCTGGCATGCTGCGATTCATGGAGTCGCAAAGAGTCGGACACGACTGAGCCACTGAACTGAATTGAACTGATGACCAACATACTAGTCAGTCATAGGGCTTCCCTGGTGGCTCAGAGGTTAAAGCATCTGCCTGGAATACGGGAGACCCGGGTTCGATCCCTGGGTCAGGAAGATCCCCTAGAGAAGGAAATGGCAACCCATTCCAGTACTCTTGCCTGAAGAATCCCATGGAGGGAAAAGCCTGGTAGGCTACAGTCCATGGGGTTGCAAAGAATCGGACACGACTGAGCCACTTCACTTCACTTCACTTCACTTCATGACCGAAATAGGCCAAGGTGAAAGACCAAAGCTAGAATCAAGCTGAATTGAATAGAACATGTATACTTTAATTACAATTAGCTACCCTCTAGAATGTTCTAGGTTCCCTTCCTTCAAGTTTCTACACATGCTGCTCACTTTGTCTATGTCTCTCTTCCAAAAGGCAAAGTCTGTTGGTCTGGTTTCCTGCCACTCACACTGAGGATTTTGGGAGGATAGTACCTCCTTCCTGGAGGAGGGGAACACGCATTTCTTTTCTGCACTTGGATCCCTCCTGCCTGGCATGTTATCTAGCACATGGTAAGTGACAAATAAATGATGTTGAATGAATTAGTATCTACCCCAAGTCACATTCTCTCATTTTCCTCAAAACCAACTCTTCCTCCACACTCCTCTATCAAGAGATCCAATATTCTTCTTGTTACTCTGAACCAAAATCTTCTAATCCCCTTTGGCATATCCCCTCCCCTTCACCTCCTACTATAATTACTTTAAAACACCCAATTCTTTCTTTACAATGAATGCCATTTGGATTCTGCCTTACTTCATTTTGACTATGCCTTTATGCCCACGTGATCTAATTTATGAATAACTGCAATTGTCTCTGAAATGGTCACCCAGGTTTCAGATACCATCAACATTCCATATGACGTTAAATGTCACTGCTAGACTAATTTTCCTAAAATACCACCTTCATAATATTTGTCTACTAAATCAGGGGGGAAAATGTCTAACTCTTTTAAGGACCTTCATAATTCAGTTCAGTTCAGCAGCTCAGTTGTGTCTGACTCTTTGCAACCCCATGGACTGCAACTCGCCAAGCCTCCCTGTCCATCACCAACACCTGGAGTTTACCCAAACTCATGTGCATTGAGTCGGTGATGCCATCCAACCATCTCATCCTCTGTCGTCTCCTTCTCCTCCGTTCATAATTGGACCTATGCTAAGTTTGCAAACTACTTTCCATTTATAACCTCTGTTATCATCAAAGAAATTTCCTCATTGTCCCAAAAGACATTCAGTCTCACTTCTTTCCCATATTGGAATTTGGGAAATTCTACTACACATTTAACCTATATTGTAATATGTATAATGGTTACTCCATTATATAATGCCTGCCTGCATGCTCAGTCATTTCAGTCCTGTCCAGCTCTTTGTGACCCAATGGTCTGTAGCCTGCCAGGCTCCTCTATCCACAAGATTCTCCAGGCAAGAATACTGGAGTGGTTGCCATGCCCATCTCCAGGGAATCTTCTCTACCCAGAGTCAAAACTTCATCTCCTGCATCTCTTGCAGTGCAGGCAGATTCTTTGCCACTGAACCACTGGGAAGCCCAATATATATAATACAAAACACATTATCCAAGGTTAAACTCAAGTGCTAATGCCTAAATGAAGACATCTGTCACTAAACCATATGAACCTATTGATTATATCAGCACCCTTATCAAAAAATATCATTTTCTACAGCAATTTCTCTGCATTTCATCATAGATTATCTTCTATGTTTTTCTAATTACTACATGTGACCTCGCCATTGCTTCTTGATATCAGTGAGCATCTTTAATCACTAGCAAAATACTACACATAGTAGGTGTTCCACAGATTCTTAGAACTGTATTAGTCAAGTCAGTAAATATTTATTACATAACCACTATACATCAGGCACTAAGAATACAGCAGAAAAGAAAATGTATCTACCATTGCATTCTAATGGAAGATATTGAAAACAAGGAAACAAAAGAAAAAAAAAGTAAAAACAAAGAATTTAAGTTTCAGTGTGTGGATTAAATCACTCTGCCTTACAAGTACAAATAGAAGCCTTTTCAATTCATGTGTTGTATTTGAAAAATCTTACCTCCTTTTACTGCTATCTACAAAACCAACCTCTACTTTCACTACTTTTTAGGCAAAGATTAGTCCTTATTTGTGCAAGAAAACTTTCACGAGACTTAGCATTTTCAAACCAGAATGAAACTGAAATATTATATTTAAGAATTAATTATAATTGAATATATGCCAAAAGTACATAAAGAAAAAAAGCTCTGGCATGCTACTCTGCCAGAATAGAAATAGATTTTGGACTCACTTCAGTTTCGAGTAAATTAATGTCCAAAAGCACATGAGAGCAAATGTGCACATGTTTGTAATCTCAGCAAAGAGGCCAGGGTGCACACGAGTCCCAGAATTTCATCTTTCCGTCTCCTCCAGAAGGTTATCTTGCCCATGGTCTCTCTATAATGTTTATGAATTAAGTGTATGCAGCTTTATTATTTTTTTATGATAAGGAACTTATTTTACCCTTTTTCTATATAGTGGAAAGGAGACATAATGTGTTTAGTTGATTTGCCTTCATAAGAGGCCCTGTACAGTGAAATTCATTGAACTGTTGATGTTTACGAGAAAAATCATAGGGGTGTGTGTGTGTGTATATATACATACATATATATATGTACATATATACATATCTACAAGATATATACATATCTTGCTGTTGTTCAGTCACTAAGTCATGTCTGGATCTTTGCAACCCTATAGACCTGTAGACTGCCAGGCTCTGTCAATGGGATTTCCCAGGCAAGAATATTGGAGTGGGTTGCCATTTCCTTCTCCAGGGGATCTTCCCAACCCAGGGATTGAGCCCACATTTCCTGCATTACAGGTGGATTCTTTATCACTGAGCCACTAGGGAAGCCCTATATACACTATATGTCTATATCTATATGTGTGTGTGTGTGTTTTAATCACATCTTTTTAGGTCATAACTATGTGTCAGGCATTGTGCTCAGCTCTCAGGATGCTGACATTAGATGTTACGATTCCTGCTCAAGAAGAGTTCACAGTCTAGCGAGGAGAACAAAACCCACAATTAATTCACTGTTGTGTTGGCTGAGATGTGCCATACTAGAAACATAAATACCTTCACATTCAAAAAACTTCAGATCTGAAATAAACCTCAGCATCACTGACTCCAAATCAAGTGAGAGAAAGGGGGCCCACATATCCCATTGGTTCCTCAAAGGCAGATGGAACTCAGGTCTCCTGAGACCAGGAAGATCTTAGTCTGGTTCTGGTTTCTCATCTTGCCATTTGCCAGAAGGTCAATTTGTTTTCTAAAACCAGCTGGTTTGCAGAATCAACAAATTAGTTAAATGTATAAAAAGAGCTTTAAAATATATTAAAAGAGTAACACAAATTAGTTAATATATCGCAAAGCATGATGATAAATATTGTCATTTGATATGTGAGATACATTACACTATCTATTATTCCTGTCTAATTTCCTGATTCCTTCCACTATTGTGGGTTATGCAATTTATTAAATTAACTTCAGGGTTTAGTTCATACTGAACCATCGCCAAATTCTGTGACAGAAGGAAAGATATAGGAGTAGCTGTATATAAAATTACTGTTGGATAAAACAAATGATTCTTCTTCCTGGTCATAAAAAAATGCACACTCTTCTGGTGAATTGTCTCATCCAAAAAATGAGATTCTTATCATATGATTTTTATTTTCTCTATTCCTATATATACATGTTAAAAAGGATTTTTTTTCCTTTTAAAATTGCCTGCATTGTCCGTAATCTTGTTTGAACGCTAGTTATTTTGATATAAATGCATATGCATATTGTATGTGTTTTCAAGATACTACTTTGTAGTTCTATAGGACTTTGTGTTATGCTTTATGAGAAATTTAGGACTAAATTGGACCATTTTTATAATATTGTATTATTGCATAAGATTTATTAAAGCAATTTTGCTAATGCTCCTTTTCAGAAAACATTGATACTTTCTGATACCTTCTATACCTACCTTTAAATGAAGACTATTTTAAGATGATTGTTTCAGATTTCAGCTATGCAGCTTCTTCTGTATTTTTAAAAAATATATATGCAACACTTCAAAAGAGCCACACAAAGATAAATGTATGTGCAATAGCACTCATATCAGAAAGAACAACAACAAAAAAAATTTAAGCAAATGAGGAATGTCACTTATTCAGGAAACACAAAATATTTCTTATCCAGTGATAGATTTTTATATTTACAAAGAAATGACACCTAAAAAGATAATGGTGTTTCAAAAAATGTTTTTTAAGAAACTAAAGTAAAACTTCAGAAACTAACTTAATATTCTATTCATTTAAATCAAGTATCTTCTCTTTCTGTGAAATATCTAGATAACTGGGGTAATTAAAATTACCTGGGGAATTGCCTCGATCTTCCACCTCTGTATTCTATTTTACTTCACGGATTACGTAGTCTTCCCCTCCGCAATAAAATTCTTTCCTTCTGTCACTCCTGGGTCACTGTCAGCTCCCTGTGGAATTATAAGATTAAAGGTGTCTAGGATGTGCTAGAAGATCCCAGGTTTTAAATCAGTCTGATTTCCAGATGATTTCTTGGCTTAATCAGGCAATTTCCATAGCAAATCTTCTTGAATTCTGTTTTCCTAAGCAATGGAATAATGGAGTCTTGAATCACTTCCATGGTAATTTCTACACGTCACCTTTATCGTGTTTCAGTAAACAGAAGTTTCCTTAAACACTGTCAGTGAGAGTATTGGTAAAGCTTATTTTTTTTTAAACTCATCAATTCTAAGTTAAAATGTTTCCATTTATAAAACCCTTAATACACTTTCTCCCAATCTCTATTTTCTGTTCACTGGGACAAAACAGGAGTCGTTTGAAAGCCACAGGCACCTCTGTAACTAAATCAAGCTTATGATTAGAAGTCTATTCTTCAGAAAGTGATATTTGAAGAGTAACAAAAATCAGTTTATCCGACCTGCATAAAACTGTTCAAGTATACTCTATTTATCATATTAAAAATGCATCATTAAAATTTAAAAGCAGGTGCAGTTGCTCAATAAGCTAATGGTATAGTCTGAAGACTCCAGTCAAGATTGTATTGTTGAATTCCCAGTTGGCTAAAGGGGAGCGAGGAGGAGGGAGGGGATGTGAATGACCTTGCACCAAGGTGGTAAGGCCCTCAGAGACTCTGCCGTGGGCTGGGGTTGAGCTCCACTCCGAGGATCTTTACAGCACTGCATCTGACGGCTGAGAATAAAAGTGTCCTAAACACACAAGCTTGAAAATCGCTTCACCTTACAGCCGAAACCTCCGTCTCTACGGGCATGTGAATGTGAGCACATATTTGTATTTATGGGGAGAATTTATGGGCTGTTTGCCTGTGTGCACCAATGATTCCAGGCTCATCAGAGAACATGTTGTAGAAAACAGCATGAAGAAATTTAACGAGAAAAAAAGAAAACGGATGGAAGAAAACTTAACCTTCGTGAGAGTCGTGTCAATCTATAAACTAGTAAATGATCACCTTTATTACAGGTTGGTTTATTCACCTCACATCATCTTGAAAAGAGCTAGACAAGGTTCCTGAAATCTATTAATTAGTTTCCTCTAGCAAATATTAACTCAGCGAAATCCTATTCTTTCATTAAATATGTTTAGAATTTTAAATTGAAATATCTATATCTGTATACCTAGTCCCTGAATAGATAAATCTAACTTACAAAATCATTCGTTAATATAATTTAATAGCAAACTTTCTAGATTGTTCCCTATAATTTTTTAACATATTGTGCATATCTAAATTTACTATAGTTAGTGTGTCTACTCACTGGTAATGAGAACAATACAATATAATGATAAATGTAATTTTCACCTAAAATCTTCTACAGGGGAGATGACCACAGAGTAAAAATTAAAACAAGAGAGATAAAAGAAAAATAGTCAGCAATTGCCTTTTTACTCCTTGGGACATTCTTTTTTAAGTGGTAGTAGTGACATAAAATAGCTGATATGTCTGTATGAAGTCTTTGGGATGGCATTTTCCTTAACAAACATTTTAAATATTTTATGAGCAAGATGATCTGTTCTCTCATTTCTAATAAAATCCCATGGTATATATGTCCAATCTACAAAATAGAAAGAAATAGATCTACTTTCAAATTTTTTTGTTGTAGTAGAACTGCTTTGGCCCTCAGTAATGTTCCTCAATTATTAAAAATAAGGAAACCATATCAAAATATTTACTAAATTACTGTTTAGCCAAACTGTCAGAAATATTTTTCTTTTACTTTTGGATAAATTAATCTATGTTTAGAATCCACAATACTAGGGTAGTTTTCAGGGGCAAAAAGTTTAATAGTCTATAATTCTTAAACTTATTATTTAAAGGAAAAATCTGTTTTTCCAGGTAAACCTGTTTCCTGGATTTGTTGTTTTAGTTTTCACTCGTTTAATAACTGCTTCTCTTCCTTACCATCTATTATATTTCCTTAATCTTTTCACATTCTTTTTCTGGTTACTCTCTGTAAGTAATTATTTACTTGTCTTTATAAGCTGATCAATAACCAACTGTGAGATAATTTACAGGTCTTATGAAATATCTATCCATGTGTATACTTTTTAATGTAATAGACTTCTGAGATATGCAGCTTGAAAGATAATATTCAGCAGATACATTTTACATTAAAAATTAGCATTGCTGGTTTTCTGACACTAAACATTCCAACTTCAACCATCACAGCATTTCCTCTTGCACCAACTTTGAATCCATCTATACCTGCATTGAAATAGCAAAATGTTTCCCTAAAAAATCATATAGATTTTATGAAATATGCACGTTTTTTAAAAAAGCAACATACTGCCAGATATGAAGTTGCAGAGAGACTGTTTGATTCCAAAGAGATATTTTTGTTGGTTATTATTCCTTGTCAGTTTGCTTGCATGCAGGAGACCTGGGTTCAGTCCCAGGGTTGGTAAGATCCCCTGAAGTAGGAAATGGTAATCCACTCCAGTATTCTCTCTTACAGAATTCTATGGACAGAAGAGCCTGGCAGGCTACAGTCCATGGGGTTGCAAAGTGTCAGACATGACTGAGTGACTAATACTTTCAATAGAAATTAAGTACTCAAAGATTCATAAAAATTGATGACTACTAATTGTACCCATTTGGGCAGATTATTTAACCATGGAAAAGCAAGATTTTCACAAAGGGGGATGGGCTGAAAGAACTAAATCTCATGCATTCACTTGCTTTGTGTGCTTGGTTAATAAATTTTGATTTAGCATTTTCATTTATTTGTCAGAAGATTCCTTTAATCATATGTAATCTCAACAGGTAAGAAGAGCTGGAAATTCTCAGCTGAGATTTTGAAGTAAAATCTTAAAGGGTCTATTTACAGAGGTGTGGGCAAAGTTTAGAAAAATCTACAGTGACTTTTTCAGGTCTCCAAGACTAAAAACAGTGGGAATTCAGAAAGCCATTCATTTTACCACTAGACTTGAAGAAGCAAGAAAAAATGATATAATCAGATGTACAGTTAGAATGGTAGCTACCAGAACATGAGGAGGGACTACGTCCCAGTAGGAACTTCCTCTTCTGCCCATCACCTCCTGCCTGGACTTCCCATTGGGTGGACTCCAGGGAAGCCAGGAAGAAGGGAGCCCAGGTGATGTGGTCCACAGGGGTCAGGCTTCAAGGGCAGGACAACTAAGCAGAGAATGGAGGGGTGGGGGGCAGTTGGCAACTGAGAATAGCCAGCATGGTGCTGAAGATAGGATATGAATAATGATATCACAGATTAACCGGATAGTTGGCTATGTAAATAAATACCAGGTCAGAGATCATGCTAGAAGAAAGTAATGATGCAAAACAGGTGGGGGTTCATTTCAATTGATTGAATCCATGTTAGTTTTACAGTGGATCAGAGTAACCAGAATTCAGGTGTCCTGATTTGAGTTCCATTAAAGGCAATGGCACCCCACTCCAGTACTCTTGCCTGGAAAATCCCATGGACGGAGGAGCCTGGTAGGCTGCAGTCCATGGGGTCGCGAAGAGTCAGACACGACTGAGCGACTTCACTTTCACTTTTCACTTTCATGCATTGGAGAAGGTAGTGGCAACCCACTCCAGCGTTCTTACCTGGAGAATCCCAAGGATGGAGGAGCCTGGTAGGCTGCCGTCTACGGGGTCGCACAGAGTTGGACGTGACTGAAGCGACTTAGCAGCAGCAGCAACAGGCACAGCAGGTGACTGAGCTTAAGTGTTCTATCATGAGGACTGAATTGCAAGTAACCAAATTTAACAATAAAAGATAATGTGGGCCAGTCTAAAAGCCTATACTCTGAACCCTTTAAAAATACATCATTATTCTTTCACTCAAAAATATTAAGGCATTTCTACATGCCAGGTACTGTGCTGGATTCTCACGATGCCTAAAATATAAAGATAACCATAGATTGAGGAGGTGGAGGATGCTTTGGGAGCACGTGGCAATGACACTGACTCTCCAAGTGTCAGAGATGTCATCTGCCAGGAAGTGATAAATGGAAACGCAAGAGATGATTAGAAATTATTCTGCTAAAGGAGGGAAAGACTTCCAGAAAGAAGTATCTGTGAAGGGCCAGAGATGAGAGGGACAAGGGTATGGTCAGAAAACTGAAAAAGTCCAGTTTGGAGGAATATCAGGCATTCATAATAAGTGAGCACATATTTTCTTAAGTACTTAATGTGTGCCAGGCACTTCTCCTGATTTGTCCCACTTGATTTTGAACACAAAACTATGAGGAAGTACTACTGTCTGCATGCTGCAGTGGAAGAAATGGAAGAATTGAGAGCTTGAGTCACAGCTGTAGTAATACTCCTAGAAGTAATACAATCAATTTTGAAGATTAGAAAGATTCCTCTAACAGCAAGAGAGGCAGCGTAGCTGAGGAGTGTAAGATGCACTGTTGGGTTGTCACTAGGTCATGTCCGACTCTTTGTGACCTCATAGACTGCAGCGCAGCAGGCTCCTCTGTCCATGGGATTTCCCAGGCAAAAAATACCAGAGTGGGTTGCCATTTCCTTCTCCCAGGGACCTTCCTCACCCAGGGATCAAGTCTCCTTCTCCTGCACTGGCAGGTGTGTTCTTTACCACTGAGCAACCAGGTAAGCCTGTAAGATGGATTCTGGGAGAAAAATTGGGAGGTAACTGCACTAGAGCAAGTGATATTTGATGAGGACTTAAACTAAGGTTATGTGGCTTGTGCAATGTAGGGGAAAAAAAGAAATGTGGTAGACAGACACAGATAGAATGGAAGGATGGGGTCATGTGAGAAAAGCAGGATGTGGAAAATGAAAGCTGTAGGGAGAGCCTGAGTCTCTGGCTTAGTTAATTGAGAAGAGAGCAATATCATTAACCAACATAAAAACATAAATAAGGACAAGTTTGTAAGGAAAGAGCGCTGGGTCCCTTCAGAACATGACAAAGGATGCTGGTGGGACATCAAGTTTGAAATGTACAGGAACAGCAGGCAAATGTAGACATAAACAGTAGGAAAGCCAGATTGAGCTTCATCAGGGGAGTTACCTGTATAAGTGAGGCTCTTGTTTGATGAGAGGAGGAGATAAAATCATCAAAGAAACATGTATCACATCTCAGGAGAATCGTGTTTGGAAGCCTGGAGAACAGCAGTGCTGAAGGAGTAGGATGAAGAAACAAGACGAAAGCAGGACAGAAAAATGACATCAGAGACAGGAGGAAATATTCTTACTGATGCTAACTAAGCAAGAACAGAATTTCAAATAAAGATGGAGAGACATCATTATGCATCCTAGATGGGTTCAGAAGAGTCCTTGAGGTTTGGGGATTTGGAAGTCACAGATAAACTTCCATGTCCTATCCAGGCCAGATTTCTCCAATGCGAGGAAACATCCTTTCTGCTTACTTGTTTTTATAAAAACCTAAGCAAGCATGGTGTAGGCAAGGCGAGGTGGGGCAGTGGGGAAGTGGCTATAAGCTTTGGACCAGCTGACTACATTCTGCTGAAGGTAAATGATCAACTTTCAAATATCCTATGCCATGTAGGAATGCACATGCCCAGATTAAAGTATAGTGCAGACCTGGGGAAGAGTTCAGAGATGCTGGTTGTCAATTGAAGCTGCCAGATCAATTCCTTAAGTTCCACTTCTTCACTCAAAATTCTGGAAAATAACTGGCTTTAAAAGAATTTCCCACACTCAGGGGCTTCCCTGGTGGCTCAGTGGTGAAGAATCCCCCTGCCAATGTAGGAGACACAGGTTTGATCTCTGATTTGGGAAGATCCCACATGCTGCTGAGCATGTGCTACACAGTTAGTGAGCCTGTGCTCAAGAGCCTGGGAGGCACAGCTACTGAGCCCATGTGGCACAACTACTGAAGCCCTCGCACCCTAGAGCCTGTGCTCTGCAGCAAGAGAAGCCACTGCAATGGGAAGTCTGTTCATGGCAACTAGAGAGCAGCCCCTGCTAGTCACGACAAGAGAAAGCCCGTGCACAGCAACAAAGACCCAGCACAGCCATAAATAAATATATAAATTAAGTTGTTAAAAAAAAGATTTCCCTCACTCAAATGTGAACGATCACTATAAAAGAACCAGCATGGAATTATATAAAACAAACTCACTTAAAATAAACACACAGAATTATTACATACCAGCCAATAAAAATAAGCCAGCCAGCAAAAGGACATTTGAAAGAACCCTTCATTTCTGTTTCAGAAATATTAAACAGTCAGTACAGTGTAGTGGTTAACACATGGCCTTTCAGCCAGACCATGTGGGGGTTCAATCCTAGGGTTGCAGGTTATTGGTTGGGAGACCGGGTAGAATGCTTATTATTTCTGTGTTTCCATGTCTTCAATGGTAAAATGAATAAGATAATAATACTACCTACCTCGTAGATTCTTGAAAAGAAGGAAATGATGTGATAGAAGCAAAGTGCTTGGGGGGAGTATTTAGTAAATAATAAGTATGATATAAGTGTAAGCACTTAGTGTTATTCTTATTCACTTTGAAATGAAAGCTCAAAGTAAAATAAAGATTTAAAAAGAGATTATATGATAATAGAAAGAGACTGAAAAAGAAAGTAAATAAATCATTGCAGGAATTCTAAGCTCCAAGGCAAATACACAAGTATTGGAAATAGGTACACCCTTTTGTCATTAGAAGTTACAGAAAAGCAATGGCTCAAACAGCAAAGAATCTGTCTGCAACGCAAGAAATGGGGTTCAATCCCTGGGGTGGGAAGATCTCCTGGAGAAGGGAATGGTTACCGACTCCAGTACTCTTGTCTGAAAAAATTCCATGGATGGAGGAGCCTGGCAGGCTGCAGTCCATGGGGTCACAAAGAGTTGGATGTGACTGAGTGACTAACACTTTGTCATTAGAAATTATTTTCAAATATAAAATTATGAAATGTTTCAAAAATTTTAATGCAAAATGCATTTAAGGGTTTTTCTGTGTTATGTGCACACAGCTGTGGAAAAAGCATATGCTTTAGATCTTTTTACATTTCTCCAAAGCATTACAGTAAATGCACACTTTGAAGCTTTTCTTTTCGATGATAATAAGCTCTTTACCTGAACCTCCATCAGCAAAATGGAGGATGAGAAGAGCCAAGGCATAATCAATCAATGAAGACACTAAATCCTCATAATTTTAGGTCAAACCTTCTCTTTTTCATCAATGGTGGCTTATCAATGTGTTTAATTTTACTTTAACTTTTGAATATAAATTTAAGAAATAAATAAAATTAGTTCTCATATTAACACAATAAAGGACAGAAATGGTGTGGACCTAACAAAAGCAGAAGATATTAAGAAGAGGTAGCAAGAACACACAGAAGAACTATACAAAAAAGATCTTAATGACCCAGATCACGCACCTAGAGCCAGACATCCTGGAGTGCAAAGTCAAGTGGGGCTTAAGAAACATCACTACGAACAAAGCTAGTGGAGGTGATGGAATTTCAGCTGAGCTATTTCAAATCCTAAAGAAGATGATGTTAAAGAGCTGCACTCTACATGCCAGCAAATTTGGAAAACTCTTTAATGGCCACAGGACTGGAAGAAGTTAATTTTCATTCCAATCCCAAAGAAACGCAATGTCAAGAATGTTCAAACTACTGCAGAATTGCACTGATCTCCCACTCTAGCAAAGTAATGCTCAAAATTCTCCAAGTCAGGCTTCAACAGTACATGAACCAAGAACTTTCATATGTTCAAGCTAGATTTAGGAAAGGCAGTGAATCAGAGATCAAATTGCCAGCATCCACTGGATCATCGAAAAAGCAAGAGATTTCCAGAAAAACATGTACTTTTGCTTTATTGACTATG
This sequence comes from Bos indicus, assembly GCF_029378745.1. NCBI lineage: Eukaryota > Metazoa > Chordata > Mammalia > Artiodactyla > Bovidae > Bos > Bos indicus. The sequence goes on from NC_091771.1 coordinate 46,764,187, forward strand.
CTAAAGCCTTTGATTGTGTGGATCACAACAAACTGTGGAAAATTCTTAAAGAAATGGGAATACCAGACCACCTTACCGGCCTTCTGAGAAACCTGTATGTAGGTCAAGAAGCAACAGTTAGAACCAGACATGGAACAACAGACTGGTTCCAAATTAGGAAAAGGAGTATGTCAAGGCTGTATATTGTCACCCTGCTTATTTAACTTATATGGAGAGTACATCATGTGAAATGCGGGGCTGGATGAAGCACAAGCTGGAATCAAGATTGTTGGCAGAAATATCAATAACCTCAGATATGGCTGAAAGTGTAAAGGAACTAAAGAACCTCTTGATGAAAGTGAAAGAGGAGAGTGAAAAAGCTGGCTTAAAACTCAACATTTAAAAAAAGGAGATCATGGCATCTGGTCCCATCACTTCATGGTAAATAGATGCAGAAACAATAGAAACAGTGACAGACGTCATTTTTTGGTCTCCAAAATCACTGCAGATAGTGCCTGCAGCCATGAAATTTTAAAATGCTTGCTCTTTGGAAGAAAAGCTATGACCAACCTAGACAGCATATTAAAAAGCAGCGACAGGACTTTGCCAACAAAGGTCCGTATTTTTCTATAACCTTATATTGTTAGTGTTAGATTTGTGTCTGATTTTCACCAAGAATTTTTAAAGACTCTCCAGCTGGTTTCATTTTATTGTATGTGATGCTCTAGTTTTTAAGATTTCTTACTTAAAATGTGAATAATGGAAAACCATATATAACAAAAATATCTTTGAGATAGATCGTGATCATTATTTCCCAGCAATGTGACAAACTCTGGCTCTTTATGTGTGTGTATCAGTGTGTATGTAGCTGAAATTTTAAAAGCACTAGGATGTTGATATGATTTTTGCCAAAAATGTCTTTGAAAATTTTTGAAGAGATTTTTTAGCACTCAAATGAGAATTTACTGCTTTTCTATAAATCTTACTATTTCACAAATAAGTGTTACTTTCTTTTCAATATAATTAAGAAAAGACAGGAGCACAAAATACATAAAACTCAGAACATCAAAGGAATACGTTAACAGCATTGAGTGTAAATAATGTTTGTGTGTGTGATAAGTCACTTCAGTTTTCCAACTCTTTTTGCGATCCTATGGATGGTAGTCCACCGGATTCCTCGTCCATGGGATTCTCCAGACAAGAATATTGGAATAGGTTGCCATGACCTCCTCCAGGTGATCTTCCCAACCGAGGGATCAAACCCGCGTCTCTTATGTCTATCTGCATTGGCAGGTGGGCCCTTTATGTTTACAGGGTAAATATAAGTGAGTTGTAAGAGAAAAAAGTTATATATTTAAATTGACTCAACCATCACTGAAGACTTTCTGGAGGAGGTGAGTTTTTTTGAACTGTATGAATAAAATACAAAGACCTCTTGGATTCCTTTTTACTTTCTAGCTGGCATACGAATCAATGTGAGTGGGTGAGATTACCCAAGCAGAGTGTGAACTGAGGGCAAATTGAGAAGTGTAAATTGCAAGCAAAATGGGTCAGTGAAACAATCCAGGGAAGAGACATATTTTTTAAGTGGATAGAAACTCTAAAGAAACTAGGGGAATAGCTAGAAAAATGGGACAAAAATTGCAAGAAAGCAGTACATTGGAGGAAAAATACTAGGGCGAGAAGCATTTTGAGCAAAGAGAAAGTAGATGTTTGAAAAAGAGAACGTGTTCAATCCATCAATGCTACAGGAAGTTCAAGGACAAAAATTCCCAACCACTGGGTAATCTGAAGGACACTGGCGATCTTAGCGAAAGGCAAGAGCAGTTGGTAGCGTTAGATGCCATATTTCAGGGCGATCAGCACTGGCGACTACTGGTGAGTAAAGCGGGGAAATAAAGACAGCTATTTTAGACTATTCTCTCTAGAAATGTGGCTGTGAGTGGAAGCGGAAAACAGAATACCAGAATGGGCTACATAACCTTGGAGTAAACATACAGTCACAATAGTTATAATTAAACATTATTTTGGCCATCTGCAAAATATTTTCATCATTTTAGGAAGTCCCTGAAAATGTATCATTTGCAAACAAACCCCTACCCCTTGAGCCACATGGAGTCCTTTCATGCCTCTAGCACACTTCTTTCATGGCAGCACAGTTTTCTCAACCTTGATGGCACATGTTTTCTCTCCAGTTTTTGCTGCTTTTGCTGTTGCTGCTGTGTGACATCACCAATTCCCTTTCTTTCAAATGTAAAACATAACTTAAGTCACTGGGTCTTCTTCCCCTTCTTTTCTGATGTGTACTGTCTTTTCAATAATCTTTGTGTGTGCTGTGCTTAGTCTCTGAGTCGTGCTCAACGTGTCTGACTCTCTGCAGCCCCATGGACCTCTGTCCATAGAATTTTCCAGCAAGAATACTGGAATGGGTTGCCATTTCCTCCTCTAGGGGATCTTCCCAAACCAGGAATCTAACAGGTGTTTTTTGCATCTCCTGCATTGGAAGACAGATTCTTTACCACAAGTAACCTTGTGGTAAAGAATCTGCCTGGGAAGCCCTCCATATCTTAAATTTCTGCTTTAACCACATTTCTCTGAAGTGGGGAAAACACCACTCTAATCTTATAAGTATACACAAAGAGCTATACAGTATGGAGAAGGCATTGCAATTTCCTTGAATGGAAATAATCAATTTTAAACCACAAAACCTGACCAAATCCCATCACACAAAAAAACTAACATTTACCCTATATTGTTCTGTCTCTACCACATGGACAGAGTAGCTGAGATTTTTTTTTTCCTGATACTAGTGTTATGTATATTTTTAACATCTTGTCTTCTCAGCATTTGAGCAGTAGATATTTGAGTAAATAATAGAGCCACAAAATAGTCTGAGTAGCACATACTGAATCAGTATTGATGGAGCAGAGAAACTTGGAAGAGCACATTAGAAGTAATCCCATGGCTTTCAGAACACAGAATGAGAAGCAGATTGGAAATGGCTGGCTATAGATGGATCGAGAATGTGTATGCATTTCTTAGATTTTGTTTTAAAAAGTGTACCTTGAGAGTCTATTGCTTTGGGAGGATAATTGGGAAAAAGGAATTTCCTCAATAAATTTCTGTGTCGTCTAGCACACTGTAGTGGATAAGCACTCAATACATGTTTGGAGACTAATTTATCCTATAAAGCTCAAATAATATATTGATGGAATGAGCAAATAACGTACAGTAATTTAATATCCAGCCAATAAAGTGAAACCAAGTAAACTGAAGTTTACAAGTCCCAGACACTTCAGAAGACTTTTAGAATCACTGTTTGATAGGCCAAGACAATATTAGCTCGTCCTCATTTAAATATTGAAATCAAACCTTGTTATTTTTTAATCGACATTAAATTAAATGTTTGTATTTCAAAATTTGTTGTCATTGTTCACTAAAGAAAATTAACTGTTTCATTATTTAACATTAGTGGCCCATTTATATAATGTGACTGGTTGACAGTTTTGCTTTTCATCTTTGAAAAATTAACAATGAATTTGATTTCTTTGAAGCTTCAGACTCTTATTTTTATATGCAAAGTTGTCCACAGATTCTATATTATGCTATTCTTTTTGAATAAAATCTTAAATGAACATTACTTAGCTCTTTATTCATAAAACCTTTTTATATTCTTATAAAATTCTTATCCAGATGATTTATTCTTTTGCTGATTAAAGATGAAGAAGACCATAAGTTTATTAATTGTTAGATTTATATCTGCAACCTTAAAGTGAATGGATCAAATGTAAATCCCATATCATATGCAAATGTACAATAAACTTATGTAATCTAATAATTTATTAAGGAAACAATGGTATGTACTAAAAATTATTTTGCAACACACATAACATAAAATTTGCATTGTAAACCAAGGTACTGTCACTTATGCATGAAAACATGTTTGTAGCCTCAAAGCTACTCTAATCCTATACATACACATAAAGAGCTTTATAGTATGGAGAAAGCATTGCAATTTCCTTGAATGGAAGGTATTAATTTTAAGCCACAAAACCAAACCAAATCCCATCACACATCACTTAAAAATCTAGAATCCCTAATGTTCAGCAAGTTTACTATCTTGAGCCTTGAATTAAACTTGTAGAATTCATATCCTACATGGAAGCATTCATCCTCTGGCTTAGACAATGTGGTCATTCTGATATTGTATTAATATCACTTGAGGGCCAATATTATCAAAATTTTACTTTCAATTCTCACACTTTTCTTTGTCTTGGTATTAATTTTGGTTCCATTACCTTAGAAGTAGACACAGGTGATCATTTATTTTACATGCCACCTAACGAAAATCCCATGGAAGTAGGAGCCTGGTAGGCTGCAGTCCATGGGGTCGCGAGGAGTCAGACACGACTGAGCGACTTGACTTTCACTTTTCACCTTCATGCATTGGAGAGGGAAATGGCAACCCACTCCAGTGTTCTTGCCTGGAGAATCCCAGGGATGGAGAAGCCTGGTTGGCTGCCGTCTATGGAGTCGCACAGAGTCGGACACGACTGAAGCGACTTAGCAGCAGCAGCAGCAGCAACTTATTTAGAGCAAGTAATTTCACACTATGAAAAGTAAAATATTGTGATTATGAGACTTTTTGTCAAAAACAACATCTATTGTTAGGGACACTGATATAATGTTTTATAACTTTTTAGTCATCCAGCCAAAAGGTAGTTTGTTTTCATAGATTACTATGTTGACCATCATTTTTAATTTTCTTGTTGTTAGTGTAGATTTGTATTTAGAAGAGTTGGTGAACAAAATAATTATCCATCTTGACTGTAGAGCTTGTCTTTCTAACTGTCCTACATAAAATCTTTAGGCAGAAAAAACAATCAAAGCTTTTTTAGAACAAATGAATTAATTGTAAAATTAATTGGGCCATGTTTCTACTTTTAAAAATCAAGCTACATTTTAGTCTGTGAAAGCCAACTGTCAGGCTGACTGTACTAATGAAATTGGCTCCCTACATTTTAGGGAATCTTTTTCTGTATCTTATCAAGGATGCCTAATATATATTATAAAGCAAAATTAAGAAAAATTACTAATAAAATAATGTTGCAATATTTTACATGATTTTCTAGAGATGAAAAACATCACTGATTTGCAAATGATACAATGCTTTCTGCATCAACTTTTAGATTAGAAGTCTCTATTTTCAGAGATTTCACATTAAGATTTTTCATTCCCTCAAATACTGAATCCATAACAAAAGAAAGTATGCTTTGTACCCAAATTGGATGGTATTTCACTCATCAGTTTTTTTGCTGATTTTTTTAATCTTGCATTAATATTTGCATCACAGCACCAAAGGAATTAAGTGAGACACTGAAGAATTCTGCAACACTGTAAAAAAAAAAAAAAAAAAAAAAAACTGGTAGAAGCTTTTTTTTTAAGAACAGAGTGTCATTTTTGTGCCTTGTGGTTAAGTGAATATATCATAGTTGCTTTTTAGTGATCTTTGTAATGTTGAGAATTAGAAAACTTACTTAGGTGTGAGATAAAGGTTACAACGCAAAAGAATTAGAGTGGTTATAAAGGAAAGAAGAAAGGGAACGAATGGGGAAGGGAGGCAAGAAGGACTTATTTTTGCCAAAAAATTAAAAAAAAAAAAAAAAAAACACTTTCCTCTTACATGGCTACATACAGGGTTTTAACTGTCCTTCCTCAAACGCGTTTTCACGAGAGTTCTGCAGGAGACATCCTCCGAGCAGCACCTTCATGACAACTTTCACCATCACTTGACCTTTAACACTCCCACAGACCCAAATATAGAAAATAAATAACTCACTATACTCACATAGTAAGAGTGCCACAATTTATAACTATTGAGAGAGTGAGTCGAGCTTTGTAATGGGAGTGTGGCTCTGAAATTGAGGTTGATCTGAGTTGTGTTCTGGTGTCAGGACTTAATTACTGAATGACTGAATGCCGGTTGACCATTCCCACCAGTACTTTAGGCGGCATCTCTGTCTTCTCGGTTTAATTCTTGTTCTAGGAACAGTATAAAACCTGTCTCTCAGTCACTATTGGTAAAATGTATTAATGTATAAACAGTACCCAGAAGTTGTCTTCCTAGACAGAAAAACAACCAGTACCTTACCAGGTACAATGAAAACTTAGGGCCAATGTTTCAGAATGGACGAACCAGAGATTTCTGAGGGAGAATGACATTTCACAGTCAGTGGGACTGCACTGGCAGTCCGGATGCTTTCTTAGGCAGTTTAGAGGACTTCTTAGATGCTATCTTCATTTCTGTTTTACCTTTTACTTTTTCAGGTGTGCAAACCCAGGGAACATGAGTCCTGGACTTGAGGAATGGGGCAGAGGAAGAGAAGGGTAAATATGAAGATGTATTTCCAATCACCCTGACCAGAATTGCTTGATCTTTCAGGAATTTCTCTAAGAACAAGTAAACTATAAACCAGATCAGTTGTATCTAAAGGAAGAAATGGGGAAAGCCTAATCCACTTGCTGCCACAAATCAGAGGAGTTTCCAAAGCTCATTCATGTTCTTCAACTTCCAAGTTTGGCTTGTAGCTCTGAGCCAGACAAATAGTAGTTTTCACTCCAACATTAACAAGGCAGCCCAATCTGTGTGCAAGAGTGTGCTTCCTGGGCTTTGGAAACTGTGTGTGAGGGGTTGAGTTGAGGTGGTGTGGCCGCTAGGTTGAGGCAGTCAGAATTACCGCACAGCGTACCAAGACACAGACCCTGGCCCTCATCTGAATTTTTTATGAGACAGAAATCAAATTTGGGGGATTGTGCTTCTGAGATTTAGGGGTAATTTGCTATTTCAACACAGCTTAATTTATCCCAACTAATACAGAAATTGCACAAGGAGTGGACTGTTCCAATAACAATGAAATCCAAAGATGTGGCATTGGCTTAGCAATCAGGGCTAGGATTGTAAGAAAACATACTGAAATTTGGAAACATGGCAATCCACGTTTTACAGAAATAAAATATTTAGTAAAACTGTTGCTTCCTATCATCTGTAAAGAAGCATGCATGTTTAATGAACTTGTAGCATCAGAGAAAGAATTGGAGGACAGAAGTGTGCTTTTTTGAGAAAATGACTGCATTTGACATATTAGAAGAAGAGGTGTATTTCAGGATAGAAATGAAAGATATTCTAGAGATTTCAAAAATTGAAAAACTTAAAATTTGAGAATGGCTGATTCCTTTGGGAACAAAAACAGAAGGCCTTTGCACAATAAAGCCTGACTAAAATCTAGTTTGGTGACAAAAGGAAATGGCCTTTTGCACCTACTGTTATAACCCTAGAACAACATAAACTGACTCAGGAAAAATCAGGTTAAGGTGTAAGTTTCACTCAGAAGCTGGAAAATCTCAGCGAAGCCTCTTTCAAATTGAGAGAGAAGTAAGGAGACAAGAAAAGAGAAAGAAAACAGATCTATGAACTACTTTAAAAAGAAATATCTGTGGGTGTAGTTATTGGCTTGAGGAACTATTCGGAATCAATTTTTTGAGAGATTTATATTGTCAAAGAAACTCTAAGCCTGACTGAGAAATTCTGTGACTGTTAGAGATTTAGGTGATCCTCAAATCCTCAACATTCCTTGAGCAGGAATTTCCCCAAGAAATTTGTTACACTATCAGAGGGAACACCACATTCACCAATACCATTACAGATGTGGTCTAAGAGGATAATAAAAATTTATATAGTTTATATAAGAATAATGAAATTTATAAAAATAGTACACCCAAGTGTACTCATGAATGGATGGATAGATGTGGTATATAAAACATTCAGTAAGTGCTGTGAAGATAGATTAAGAAGGATGAGAGGATGGGGCAATGGAGGGGTCAGGGGAGACCTATTTGAGATTACAGTTTATCATCACTTTTAACACATGGTTGACACTATAACTCTAAGTTTAAAGCTAATTTATTTATTTTCTTTTATTTTTCATAGAGATTTTTCTTAGGTATCTCTACTTTATTTTCTTAGCAGTGTCTGCCTCTAAAATACTGATGACCTTGGTCTGTCCTTGGTTTGTCTCCTTTTCTACCTCTGCCCTCTCTGGGCAATTGCATACTTTTTTCACTCATTTGTTGGTTCATTCATTCATTCCAAAAATATGTTTGAACCGCTGCTATATGCCAGGCACTGTGTTAGGCTGAAGGCAATGGCACCCCACTCCAGTACTCTTGTCTGGAGAATCCCAGGGACGGGGGAGCCTGGTGGGCTGCCGTCTATGGGGTCGCACAGAGTTGGACATGACTGAAGCGACTTAGCAGCAGCAGCAAACCGTAGTTGCTCTCAGTGTTAGAGTGGGAGATAAAGCCATAAAATAAATAATTACATGAGTAATTATTTAATTACCATTGCGACAAATGTTGCAAAGGAAAAATGCAGGCTGTTCTGAGAATGGGGCAAGGACATCTCAAGAGGATAAGGTAGTAGGGGAGCTTTTATAGACAGACTGGACAGTCCATGCAAAGACCCTGTGGCAGAGAGAAGCCTTCTAATTAGCAGCCCTTTGAAAACAAGGACAGAGGATGTTTCTGATTCCTTTTGTATCTGCAGCAGTGTTAAAGCATTTGGAGCAGAGCAAACATACAACAAATTTTTCTTAAACAAATACCTTAAGTGATTAGCAATGAGGAAAAAATAAAGCCAGTGAGAAGGCAAATGGAATAATGGAGAAATTAGCAAGGGCCATATACAATAAAATTTACATAACGCAACCTGCTAATGAGATTTTGTTCATTCTTTTGTTAGGGACATATTATTATTCAAAGATGAGTGTTAACTTTATGAGTCATCCATGTGCGGTTTAGAACTTAACTAATTCTCAAATTCAAATTCATTTCTCATGGCTTATAAAAGAAATTATTTTTTCTTGCTATCTGAAATGAATGTATGTTAAGAAGAAATATGAGCTGGGTTTACTTATGTAGTACTTCTAATATAAAGTTGGGATTTACAGCCTGCATTAATTATATAAGCCATAAAACAATGGGTCTGTGCTCTGGTTTGAAAATTCACTTCCACTCCATACTAGCACCATGGGTTTTTTGCTGATGTTGTTTCTATTTTTCATTAAAGCCATAGGAAGAAAGAATGAATTTTAGAGTCCTTAATTTTCCCAATCTGAGTCTTGCTTATCACTTTTCATAGTATGTAAAATCCACATATATTCTTTTTCATATGTTACCAGAAGGATAATACTAGTATATTTATGTCCTGTTTTATAGCTGAGTGTTTTATGGGTTCAGATGGGTCATACGGTTGCCAAGGTAAATCAATATTGTAATTCTATCTTCTGCGTATCTTTGAGTTCTCTGCCATTTCCACTACCCCATCCTTTCAGACAACTGACTTTTACCCCCTACGCCTTTGGAAAATTCTCCTCACTCCTGTTCCCACAACTGGTTTTGTTGCCTCAGTAACTAGAGTGAGTCTCCTTTGCTACATACCTGAGAATGTCATTTCTCCTCTTAGAAATGTTCCGTGGAGCATGGGAACAAGTCAATCTGTATTGTAAAGTCAGGAAGAGAAGTCCGATTGCAGTGAATTAGAAGAGAATATCATGGCAATAGAGGTAGTAAGATTGAACTGGCCGTAAGTTTGGCCAAAAAGGAAAAAGAAACAATGGGAAGTTGAGGGAACAAAGAAATGAAGAGTAAGGTGGACTAATTATTAGGTCTTAGAAATCTGAAGATGTGGAAGAGAAGACACTGATGAAGGTATTAGTCTCACACAAGAATGGATGATATGTTGAATAAGTATCTTCCTGAAAGAGGAAAGACAGAAGAGAAATGGAAGATGATGAAAAGAGTATTTTAAAAAATTGAAAAGGGCAAAATGAGGAAAAATATGTTGGATAACTTTCATCTTTTCATTTAATGAGGAGGCAAGTTCATCTACAGAAAAAAATGTATAAAAATTATAAATGATCCCTGATATTATATTATAGAGTCCCTAAAATCAAACAAATAAGAAAAGTTTAACACTTTATTTTAAAAACTGAACAAAGTGTTTTGTTATTTTACTGCTAGACCAAACGACTTCTTCAGACATCTTTCCAGTACACCTAAGTGACAGTGAGTGCAAATGATGAATATAATACAATTGGAGATGAATTACACACCTATGCTATTACCACAGACAAATAATCACTTCAGAAGCCAAAGTTACAGTCAAAGATTCTTTGTGTCTAAATTGAAATTATGCCCAAATCAAATGTGGGACACTGAAAAGGTCACTTAAAACAATATTTAATCATTATTCTAATGGTTAACATGTTTTGAAATCTCATATTAGAATAAGTTATTTCCTTTGAAAAGATAAAATTATTAACATTTATGTGATGCAAAAAAATTGAACAACAAAGTCCGAATGGTGATGATGATAGATACTAATACTATCATTTAAATTAGCATAAATCATTGGGAAAATCTGATTATAAAAAGACAAAGCAGTTTAGCACATGGTCATATTTCACATCATAAATGTGAAATATTATAATTCTATTGTCTATTCTTTTTATGAAAAGTTAGCTCCTGCAGGATGTCTTAATGAATAATAAAACTGACTTGATTTTTCCCACTGCAGTCAACTTTTCTGTCATGTTATTAATGATTAATAATGACTGTATGCTCAACCTTTTTTTCTTCTCCAGATAAAAGTAGTATTCTAACATAAGACTTTTTTTAGCTTTATAGGGGGGTAAAAAAGATACTCTGAACATACAGAGAGCTGAAATAAAAGAAAAATGTCAATCAATATCTCCAGTCTACTCAAAATAATTAACTTATAATACTTAGGCTTCAGTAAGTTATTTTATCATGTTCTAGAAGAGATGGCATATTTTTTCATGTATTACATTATCTTCATTGGTATTTTTACATTATAATACAGTGGATTTGAACTTAGAGCTAGACTTTTTAAAAGAAGAAAATGTAATACCAATTCAAGAATATCTTAGCTGAATAAAAAAGTGACAATCTCTTTTTTTTTTAACTTTAGAATTCATGCTTGTATAAATGTTTCTCTACACTCTTACAAGAACAGCATCCTTTGACAAAGGTCTAAAAATGCCTGTGAAAACCAAACATAATAACATTGTTATTCTGCTACTTATTAACAGAGCAACGCTTCCTATAACAATTAGATATGAATATTGCAAACTGAATTTGATATTAAGCTGTCTTTGAAATGCCACTTTGCAGCAGGTTTTCAAATGCTTAAAGCACAGCAGGAGATTAACTCCGTCTTCAAATATTAAATCAAAACCTTTTTTTAACCTGATAAATCTTACTGAAAGCAAGGGCTTCTTTTCAAGAGAGAATTATTCAACTATCAGAAGAGAAAACTAAACTTCTCAACTATTGTTGGTACAAGGTCCATTTCCACAATGAAATACAAAGTTAGAAAGATTAGATAAATGGGTAGATAGAAAACAAAACAATTAATAGACAGGAGGTAGATAGATGACAGGGGCAACAGTGATCATATTTCTGAATTGGTGTCAATGAACACATGTTTTCAGGTACTCTTTTTATGACTGCAGGCCAATGTTTATTTTAAAAGGATAATTAAATATTTCATCACTTAGTTTTTGCTGTATTTACATATTACTTCCCATCTGCATATGCTCTTTGAAGGTCTCAAATTTCTTTGTATTTGATAACTCTTCATAAGATGTTACAAATACCTCTATGCTCAGTATAAAGATACCTACAAAGTAATTGTCTACCTACATACCTACCTTCCTTTCTATCCATCTATTTAATTAGCTAATTGCTGCCTACCTACACATCTATCATAAATTTCCCCTTCTTTGCAAAGTGAAAATTTTAGCCAAAGTGAAAGTACTCAGTTCTCAAATTCATCACATGAACTCTTAAGTGTCAACCATCCATCGTGTCACACATGTGTCAAAGGCTAACTGTCTTAATGCTGACTGGCAGCCTGATGTGGGTAATACCATTGCTCCACATTAATTAACTCTCTGTGGAGCTGGAATTCTCTTTCTAAACTACTCCTACAGAAAAAAACTACCTGTAAACTTGAAATAACTCTTTCACTTGCACGATAGAAAAATGCAATAACCAGCTAGAACAAACATATTGTCAAATATGTCTAAATATCTTAACTAAAGAGTCATCCTTAATGAATTTGGGTTTAAGGAAAATCGTTAATATAATGTTCCTAAAAACTAAATGACACTATTTTGCTTTCTCTGCTTTTGCCAATCCTTACCTTTAGTTTTTAAAATTTATTTATTCATTTATTTTTAATTTTTTAATTAAAAGAAGTATAATTGATTTACAATGTTGGGTTGGTATCAGGTATACAGCAAAGGGAATTAGTTATGTTGTTCTTTAGTTGCTAAGTCACGTCTGCCTCTTTGTGACCCCATGGACGATAGCATGCCAGGCTACTCTGCCCATGGCATTTCCCAGACAAGAATACTGGAGTGGGTTGCCATTTCCTTCTCCAGCAGATCTTCCTGACCCAGGGATCAAATCCTCATCTCCTGCTTGGCAGGCAGATTTTTCACCATGAGCCACCTGGGAATCAATTATATGTATAAATATATCCTTTTTTTTTTTAGATTATTTTCCCATATAGGTTATTATGGAGTATTGAGTAGAGTTCCCTGTGCTACAGAGTAGGCCTTTATTCAGTTCAGTTCAGTTAAGTCATTCAGTTGTGTCCAGCCTTTTGCAACCCCATGGACTGCAGCACACCAGGCTTCCCTGTCCATCACCAACCTTATTAGTTATCTATTATATATAGTACTGTGTATATGTCAATCCCAATATCTCAATTTATCCTTCCTCCCTCCTTTCCTCCCTGATATCCATAAGGTTGTTTTCTACATCTATGACTCTATTTCTGTTTTATTAAGTTCATTCATATAATTTTTTAGATGGACATGAGTTTGGGTAGGTTCCGGGAGTTGGTGATGGACAGGGAAGCCTGGCGTTCTGCAGTTCGTGGGGTCACAAAGAGTCGGATGTGACTGAGCGACTGAACTGAACTGAACTGAAGATATAAGTGATATCATATATTTTTTCTTTCTCTGACTTACTTCACTTAGTATGATAATCTCTGCTTACCTTTAATTTTTTTCTAGCAGAGAAATGCCCAAATGTGGGCCAACTGAAGAAATTATTTTTAAGTAGATGTTTATTTCCAAGAATTTATAATGAGATGATCACTTTTATTTCTTAAATCCAAACAGCTCAGTGATAGATAGTAGCAACTCACCCTTAACTCATCAAACAGAGAGAGGCAGATTCACTCTGTACACATGGTTATTTGCTTTCTCTGTTTTATGAGCATTGCCACTCTCTTTAAAATTGAGTCTATAAATAATATATAAGTGGAAATCTATCAGATGCTGCTTGTTTACTTGTATAATACTAATAATTCAAGATTTATATCTTGTTTTTTAACTGAGAGGATCTGATTAAATCATAGCCCTACTGAACATAATTTTTCAATTCTATAGATTTGGCTAAAAAATTAAAGTTATAGAGACAATAGATTTACTGGTTGAAATAAAATGCCATAGTGGAAATATGAAAGTGGTTTTAGAGAATGATAAACATGATTCCAAATCCTAGGAAAGCCAATTACCAAAAAGCAAGTATCATGAGTCAGGTTCCTTAACCTCAAAAGACCCCAGTTCCCTTATCTCTAGAACTGGAAGACAAATCATATCTATCTCACGGTAAGGAGGTAAATATTATCAACTTTTAAAAAGCTGATAATTTTTTAATAGAATGCTGAATGGGGTTTTCTTTTACATGTCCTGGATTTGATCATTCCTGCCCAAAGTTCAGATGGATAAGACACTCAAAAGTCTACTTTCTTAAATCCACTAATGCTCACTAAAGAAGAGATAGAGTGGGTTCTCCCACCAGTATCACAACTTCTCTGTCTGTATAGAAACAGGCTACAGAGGAGAAACTAGTTGTATTCTGCATTATTAATTGTACAGTGTTTGAGATGAGTAGCTTCTATTCACCCCTTCTTCTGAGGAAGAAATGTGGGGGTGACCCTCATCTCCAACAAGTCACATTGAGAAGGATTTCAAGAAAATCACTCCTAGAAACCAGGACTCTCTATAGTCATGGAAGCGCTTTGGCTGAATACACACTAAGCTGAAATACCTGCTGACCCACTCTGATTTTGTAATCACTAGAGGCCTTCTGGAATTCCCTTGCTTTTTCTATGACCCAACAGATGTTGGCAATTTGATTTCTCTAGTCACTAGAGGCCTTGAGGGGCTTTCTTGGTAAAGAATCTGCCTGCAATGCAGGAGACACTGGTTCTATCTCTGGGTCAGGAAGATCCCCTGGAGGAGGGCATGGCAATCCACTCCAGTATTCTTGCCTGGAGAATTCCATGGACAGAGGAGCCTGGCAGGTTACAGTCCATAAGGTCGCAAAGAGTTGAATAGACTGAGCGACTTTCACTCTCAGAGGCCTTGGGAGAGTTGATGACGTGCCTCCAGTCTCCAAATTTAGAGAGAGTAATAATTGTGGTGGTGGTGCTGCTGCTAAGTCGCTTCAGTCAAGTCTGACTCTATACGACCCCAGAGACAGCAGCCCACCAGGTTCCTCTGTCCCTGGGATTCTCCAGGCAAGAATACTGGAGTGGGTTGCCATTTCCTTCTCCAATGCATGCATGCATGCATGCATGCTAAGTCACTTCAGTTGTCTCTACTCTGGGCAACCCTAGGGACAGCAGCCCACCAGGCTCCTCTGTCCATGGGATTCTCTAGGCAAGAATACTGGAGTGGTTGCCATTTCCTTCTCCAAATCATGGAACTAGTATCTGCTTAGTGTCTGGATTTAAGAAAGATATTGGGTCATGAAGTGAGAAGCAACTAATTTAGCAGATAAGGAAAGAAAATACTGTTGATCTCTATTCCATCTCAGTATTCCCAGAAAACAAAGAAAACATTATTCATGGTTTCTCTCCTGCCACCAATAAAAGCCCAGAGGCCAGAGGAGGAGGGAAGGGTTGTAGGACTGCTTGGGAGATTTCGTCCAGGCACAGAAACTGCCTTCCTGGGGTGTGTATTGGGAGCTTAGGGCAAATAAAAATGTCTTCTGGCTGCCTCCTCTTCCTAGACCCTTTAAAAATACATATATTTATTTATTTGGCTGCACTGGGTCTTAGTTGGGGTACTTGGGATCTTTTGTTTCAGCATGCAAACTCTTGGTTGCAGCTTGCAAGATCTAGTTCCCCGATCAGGGATCAAACCTAGACCCTCTGCACTGGAAGTACAGAGCCTTAGGCACTGGACCACCAGGGAAATCCCTCTCCATAGAGCTTAGCATCAGAGGTGGGAGGGTTAAACTGAACACCATCCCAGGAAACAGTGGGCCACATTAGCAGAGACCAAAAGAAGAAATGAGACACAGTGTAAGTAAAGCCAGATTATTTAATAAAAATCATTTGAAACCTTCACTTGTTAAGCAGTAATCCATTTCAAAACTGTAAGTGATAAGGATAGGAAATTGTGAGGAAAGAATAGTGTGGGGAGACTAGTATTTGGGTTAGTCCAGCAACAAAGTTCGAGACACTTTCAGTGCAAACTGCATGACATCCACGTGGCAGACATATCCACCTTAAATGTGCATGTGTTAAGGGTATGTAATGTCACCATTCAGAGAACTAACAATTCCTAGTTTCTCATTACCAAAACTAGACATTTTACATTTCATTGTTTCCATATTATTATTACTACTTCAAGCTTGCTATTGTAAATCAGGCATTTTGCTAAGTGCTTTAGTTATATCATTTTACTTTTCTTACTGTCTTCATTTTTAAAGATGAAATGAAAGTGTTAGTTGCTCAGTCAGGCTAGTCTGTCTCTTGTGTTTCCCAGGCAAGAATACTGGAGTGGGTTGCCATTCCTTTCTCCAAGGGATCTTCCTGACTCAGGGGTTGAACCTGGGTCACCAGAATTGCAGACAGATTCTTTACTATCTGAGCCACCAGGGT
This sequence comes from Bos indicus, assembly GCF_029378745.1. Taxonomy (NCBI): domain Eukaryota; kingdom Metazoa; phylum Chordata; class Mammalia; order Artiodactyla; family Bovidae; genus Bos; species Bos indicus. Next base: position 46,780,214 of record NC_091771.1, read on the forward strand.
ACTTGGTGAGGATAAGAACATTGTCCAAGACTACACAGTTACTAAGAGTAGACTCAGAAACTAAACTCATGTAATTCAAAAAATCCATGTTCTTAGCCAAGATGTGTCCTGCCTCACATTTTTGTTTTCTCTTAACCCTTAAATTTAACCCTCCTCAGAATCAGACCAGATTTAGTACTGATGACTGTCTCATCTTAGTTCATGTTATTCCTTCTACCTGAAATGTCATTTCCCCTCTTATGTACAGTGCAAATCTTAGCCATTACTCAAAGCCCCATTGTTCTTTTAAGACTACTTATAAAGCACATATATTATATATAGAAAGTAGGATGTGGTATACACATGTACAAATATATTCAGAAAATATATATGACTGATTCTACAAAAAAAAAACATTTTCAATTGTTTCCTTTCACATTAAATTACATTTTCCCCATCATCTTAAATCCTTTTCAGTCTTACTATTTTTTCTATATAATTTTGAATTTTCTGATGTTCACTAATAGCTTTCTGATTAACTGGCTTTATGTATTCTTCTGTTTGCAAGAAATTTCTTTTATGGGTTCTCCATTATTCAGAAAATTTTATAGACAAGGTTATAATTTATGAAACAGGGAGATCATTCTTGAAAAAAACTGAATAGATTTTTAACTACTTCATTAAAGCAACCCATAAATAAAACAAAATACAATGCCAAGATAACTTTTGTAGTTGAGTTTCTAGAAATTACCTTTTTTCCCTTTAGTGGTACTGATGTAATATAAAAGATATAATCTTCTTGTTTCATCTCTTTGTAATTCTTTTCTCATAAATATGACTTGCTATCCAAAGTTTCCATATACGATTAAGTGTCAATTGACTTTGTTTCTTAATATCTTTTATTTTCCCCAATCCTTGAAATAGAGCAACTGATGCTGGGAAGCTAAGAAATAAAGCAAAGTCCTGCTCCATCGCTGTGCCAACATGTCCCACTTATGTGATCTTGGATCAATTTCTCCTACCTTTGTGTTTCTGTCTCAAAACAGGGGTAATCTTACTTAATTCAGTTAAATTGTTGGAAGGTTTACTGAAGCAATATGAAGCTTCTAATGGATTGTTTATCTCATGAGTAAGAGCTTGCTGCTGCTGCTGCTAAGTCACTTCAGCCGTGTCCGACTCTGCGACCCCATAGACGGCCTCCCACCAGGCTCCCCCGTCCCTGGGATTCTCCAGGCAAGAACACTGGAGTGGGTTGCCATTGCTTTCTCCAATGCATGAAAGTGAAAAGTGAAAGTGAAGTCACTTAGTCATGTCCGACTCCTAGCAACCCCATGGACTGCAGCTTACCAGGCTCCTCTTGTCCATGGGATTTTCCAGGCAAGAGTACTGGAGTGGGGTGCCATTGCCTTCTCCGAGTAAGAGCTTACTGTTCACTGAATCAAGAATAGCTCTAGTTCTCAGATATTTTCATCAATTTCCTCACTAGATATATGCTTGCATTCATTAGCCACCAGTAACTTAATTGCTTGATTCCTTAAGGCTTGGATCACAGGATATTTGCATCATATAACAAACATGTAGCTCAGCTAACACTTTTTCAGTAGTTGCAAAGTGCTAAGCATCATAGAAGCACTTCTTATAGATTTCTGTTGTTCAATCCCTAAGTAGTGTCTGACTCTTCGCTAGCATGACTTAGCGACTGACTATATTATCTTATAGATAATCTTATTTAACCATCATGATAATCCTAATGAGGAAAACTGGCAGAGGCTACTAATAAACACAAAAAAATTCATCTCCCTTTCTTTCCAATCAAATATCTTACCAGATAGATTTTATTTTCCAGACTCCTTTCAGTTAAATATGACCACATGGTGAAGTTCTTCGACCATGTGGTGAAATTCTTGCAAAGGGATTTTGAGTAAAAGTGATGAATGCCATATCAGATATATAGGATTTTCCTCCTTTGTGTTATCTTTCACATTTATCCTCACAGGAACTCTGACATGGCAACTACTTTAAAAAGAGAAAACATCAGAGGTAGGGGGTTTCTGGCTAAACAGCTTGATAGGGTTCTTGCTGGAGTCAGGCCAGGGTGGTAAGATCCTAAGCGTAGGGTATGAGGAATTTGATGATAACGACAGTGGGAGGTTTTCCCAAACTGATCTGAAGGATTCTGGCTAAAACTGTATTAAGGGAGCCAAGGACAGAGCCTAAAAGGATGAGATTTGGTTCAAAATGGAATTTAGAAAAGCCTGACTAAAATCTGTCTAAGGAGTCTTTATCACTACCAATCAAGTAGATTGTGTGTGCTATGTCGTTTCAGTTGTGTCCGACTCTTGATAACCTCAGGGCTATATCTGCTAGGTGCCCCTGTTCATGGGATTCCCCAGGCTAGAATACTGGAGTGAGTTGCTATGCCCTCCAGGGAATCTTCCTGACCCAGGAAATCTTCCTTCCTCCAGGGAATCTTCCTGACCCAGGGATTGAACCACGTCTCTTATGTCTTCTGCATTGGCAAGCAGGCTCTTTACCAATAGCGCCCCCTGGGAAGCCCTCCAATCAAGTAGTTTACCTGTATATTACCAATTTTATGGTTGAGAAAATAAGGCTCAAAGAGGTTATATACATTGTCCACTTAGAGCAAGACACTGAAAACAGTTTCCAATCAAGTCAATTTTATTTCAAAGTCTGTGGTTTTTCTACCATACAATGGTGCTCTCAAGGACCAGGGAGAATTAAACATTTAAGTGTGTGTGTGTGGATTTAGCGACCTTATCTAGTTCAGGATGCTGCCTAACTGCTTCTCTTTTTGTGACATCAACAGAATATATTTTATTTTTTTTACTTTTGCTTGTAAATGTGTGTGTGTGGACATGCATGCCTGTGCACACGTCTTATTAACATGAATATACTTCCAGTCCAGATCCAAAGTTTACTTTCATTTTTTTCTAACTCTTGTCTTTGAGTATCCCCTCAATCCATGGACTGATTTACATTGCAATTTGAAGGTAAACATTATGAGATCTAATCCTATAATTGTGCATCTCATTTACAAGCAAAAGTAAAAAAAATAAAATATATTCTGTTGATATCAAAAAAGAGAGGCAGTCAGGCAGCATCCTGAACTAAATAAGGTCACTAAATCCAATTATCAGTATATGAAGACAGAGGACAGAGGAACACATCAAACGATACCATTAAGATGCCATCTGCAAACTCAAGAGAGGATACGCTACAGGATATTAGGACAAGGCTTCTTCAACAAATAAATTACAAGACAAAAGAAAGACATGGATGGAGAGCCATAGATTAAAAGACACTTATGGTACATGTCAATCATTCATAATGCATGGACTTCATTTGGATTCTAGTTGGCTAAGGTTTTGTCCTTTTTTATTCCATAGGATGGTTCTAATAGTGCTTAATTATCTTTAGCTTCATTCAAAACAATTTTGCTAGATGCTGTCATATCATCATGCATTTAAAAAAAAAAACATGGAAATTGGTGAATGTATAGCCATTTTAATACTGAAGATGGAAGAAAAAAAACATTTTCAGTGTTTGTGCTTTATCATTTCAAGAAAGGTAAAAATGCAACTGAAACAAGATTCGTACAGTGTATGAAGAAGGTACGACGACTGTAGAATATGTCAAAAGTGATTTGCCAAGTTTCATGCTGGGCATTTCGCGCTAGATGATACTTACACACAGTCAGTTAAACCAGTTGAAGTTGATAGCGACGAAATCAAGATATTAATTGAGAACAATCAGTGTTAACCACTCGGAAGATAGCTGACATACTCCAAATATCCAAATCAAGCACTGAAAATTATTTGCACCAGCCTGTTTACACTCATCTCTTTGATGTTTGGGTTTCACATAAGTTAAGCGATGAAAGCCTTCTTGACCACATTTCCCATGCAATTCTCTACTGAAAAGTAAGGAAAAGATTCCATTTTTAAAATTACTTGTGATAGAAGATGAAAAGTGGAACAGAAGAGATCATGGGGAAAGTGAAATGAACTGACACCAACCACGCCAAAGGCCGGTCTCCATCCAAAGAAAGTGCTGTTGAGTATACAATGGTATTGGAAGGGAGTCCTCTATTACAAGCTACTTCTAAAAAACCAAACAATTAATTCCAACAAGTACTGCTGCCAATTAGATCAACTGCAAGCAGCACTTGGTGAAAAGCGTCTGAAATTAGTCAATAGAAAATGCACAAGTCTTAAATGGTAACGCAAGACCACATATTTCTTTGATGCCCAGGCAAAAACTATTACAACTTGGCTGGAAGTTCTGATTCATCCTCCATATTCATCAGATATTGCACCTTCAGATTTCCATGTCTTTTTGTCTTTACAAAAAATTCCCTGGTAAAAGGTACCTGGAACAGTTCTTTGCTCAAAAAGATAAAAAATTTTGGAAACATGGAATTATGAAGTTGCCGGGAAAATGGCAGAAGGTAGTGGAACAAAACGGTGACTACATTGTTCAGTAAAGCTCTTGGTGAAAATGAGAAATGTGTCTTTTATTTGTATTTGGAAACCTAAAGAACTTTTGGCCACCCCAGTATGAATGTGGTATTTGCTTAAATTAGGTATGTGGTGAGAAGAAAAATAAGTGAGAGATAGAAGAAGCAAGCTTGGCCGTAAGTTAATCATTGTTATATCTTGGCGATGAATACACATGGGTTTATTCTACTATTTTGTTTACTTGTGTATATGTTTGAAGTTTTCCATTGCAAAAAGATTATTTAAAGGAAATAACTTCTGATCTTATAACAATGTAGCATAAAAAAGGTAAAAATCATTTCAAATTTAGAGGATTCTCTGGTTTCCTTGATTATAATTCCAAGACATGTTTGAGGATGGCCAATCTAAAACATTTTATGCTGATATTTTGAAGGATACAATTATATAGTGTCTCATTTTTCTAATTTTTTTCCAATATTCCTGGATGGTCAGGTATAAAATAGTGAAGGGTAAGATCACTTTTCCATAACTCCCAGGACGTTATTGATACCTACATGTCAATAGAAACTATCAAAGTGCAGTAAGAGTTAGGTAGTTTAGTATGTTACTTTTCTGTTTAACTTCAGCAATATATTCAATACAGTTGTTGAAATGTATTCTGAAACCAAAACTCAATTATATGATAATTACTAATCACTTTGAATTACCTTCAATTACTAAAAAAAATTTGGGGAGAAAGAATAGAGATGACATTTAATAGAACTTAACTAAAAATATCTTCTATAAAAGACAGATTTTGGAGCAGATTTTGAAAATAAGACATAGATTCATGAAACAGAAAAGTTGAAGAATGTTTATATATACATAATATAAAGGCTTAAATTACTGTTTAAAGATGAAGTTTCTATGAAGCAAAAATTAATTATTTTAATTTTACAGGATGTATTAACTTTGTTTCTACTTAATTAAAATTTGAGAAAAATTCAGAAATTTCCTTATTATCCAGACATGTATAAATCAGTTTCTGCCCACTGCTCTAACAAAATAACCAAACTTAGTGGATTAAAAATGACACATATTATCTTACAGTTCTAAGTAAAAAATGGGTCCCATTGGGCTAAAAATCAAGATGTTGGCAGATTGTGATCCTTTCTGGAGCTTAAGGAAGACTCTGACTTCTTGTTTTGTCCAGCTTCTAGAAACTGCCTGCTTATTTTGGCTAATGGCTCCCTTATATTTTTAAAGCTACCAATGGCCAACTGACTCTTTTACACATGGCAACACTCTGGCATCAACTCTTTTGTGTCTCTATTAGACATTTCATGCCACCTGTAATTAATTAGGAGGCTTCCCTGGTAGCTCAGCTGGTAAAGAATCTGCCTACAATGTGGGAGACCTGGGTTCAGCCTACCTGGATAAACCAGAATAATCTATTTTAAAACCAACTGATTAGCCACCTTCATCCTGTTTACTAACTTAATTCTTCCTAATTCTTCTTTGCCATCAGTTCAGTTCAGTTCAGTTGCTCAGTTCTGTCCAACTCTTTGTGACCCCATTAATCGAAGCACGCCAGGCCTCCCTGTCCATCACCAACTCCCGGAGTTCACTCAAACTCATGTCCATCGAGTCAGTGATGCCATCTAGCCATCTCATCCTCTGTCGTCCCCTTCTCCTCCTGCCCCCAATCCCTCCCAGCATCAGAGTCTTTTCCAATGAGTCAACACTTCACATGAGGTGGCCAAAGTACTGGAGTTTCAGCTTTAACATCATTCCTTCCAAAGAACACCCAGGACTGATCTCCTTTAGAGTGGACTGGTTGGATCTCCTTGCAGTCCAACTAGAATCTAATACATTCACAGGTTCCAGGAATAAAAACACAGATGTGGACATATTGGGAGAAGAGGCCATTTAGTTAACACATAACCTAACTACATAACATTTAATGTTTTGCTTTTTTTTTTTTTAATGTGAAAAACAGACACTTCTTTTTCACAAACAGGTTACATCACTATTTTGTTGTTGTTTAGTCACTAAGTCGTGTCAGACTCCTGTGACCCCAAGGACTGTAGACCACCAGGTTCCTCTGTCCATGAAATTTCCCAGACAAGAATACTGGAGTGGGTTGCCATTTCCTACTCCAGGGGAATCTTCCCGACCCAGAGATCAAATCTGCTTCTCCTGTACTGCATGCAGATTCTTTACCATTGAGCCACAAGGGAAGTCCCATGTTCCTATTTTACTGGTTTAAAAAACAAGATTGCTTAAAATTAATAGTACTGAGTTCTTTCAGACGATTCAGATCAAAAGATCTATAAAGGCCATTTTGAATGGATATCCAAGCCCTGAAGAAATGTTTACTGATGTTTTCAAGTGACACATCTTTAGTTTCCAAATACCAAAGAAGGCACTGTGGACTAAGGAATACCCTTACCTCAGCAGAATTTGTTTATGACTTAGGCATAATGTGTGATGAAATTTCTAAGCTGTGTGATCTATCCAAACATCTAAAAGGAAGACATAACATTGCCAGAAGCCTATTCTAGAGTGTCAAAGCAGATTCAGGTCTTTGCTTCAGTGGCTGACAATCTTGGATCTTTTGCTGCAGAGGCTGTCAGAGCTTTTCAGAACTTGCTCTTTTAACAAAATTCACTACACACAACAGAATGTCTTTTAAAAAGTGATGGAGAAATTCCCATTAGTCCTCAAGATAAAAAGACCAAAGTTATACACAACTGCTTTTTTAAAAACTGTTATTTTTTTCCCTAGGTAGCTGTATGCAAAATCATAAACTATATCATGAATTAACATACCTTCAGAAAACTATTTGATACCCGAATTAAGATGGGTACACCTAGACTTCTACCCACTTTCTTATTTAGACATGATTTTCTATAACCTTTCATTTTTAGACTCAACAGTCATAACAACTGCTTTCTGATATCTATATTTTTTACCGTGGACCCACCCAACAATCTGCTCCTAAAGTACTTGCATTTCAGTGATAACTCCTACCGGTCATTTGATGAAGTACAATCTAAAAACCCATTGTATGTTCAGCAAAACCCACATTAAGCATTCAGTATATGGGTAAAATACAGAGTAAACTAGAGGATATTCCACTGAAATAGGAAGTCCTCTCAATCATTTAGTCTTGTCAGCTATTTCAGGACACCAGTGTCCATTCTGTTTATTTTTCCTGTTTTATTCTGGAGAAATCTATCTGATTCATATTCTGAATATACTGTTCAGCTATGCATAGTTGTGCTAGCTATTGAATAAAGACAAATCAGGAAAATTATCATTTAACGTAATATATTTGAATGAACTCAACCTTTTGGCCCAACAGTTCTGTCAATATCACCACAATTCTCTCAGCTCCTGGGGTACAAGATATCATTTCTCTCTCATCTCCCTATCTCTTCTTCCTTTTTTTCCCCTCATATACAGCACTAATAAAAAATGATGATCACTGCCATCTCTATTCTAGGTACAAAGTTGTATATTCTCTCTAATTCATACAATATTGCAGGCAAGATATTATTATTCTTTTTTGATAAATGGGGAAAGTGAAGATCAAGAAGATGAAGTGACTTGCCTACAGCCATGTCACTGGGTCACCCTGGACCTAAGATTGAAACCCACCAGGTCCGTTTTGTTCAAAGGAAAAGACACATGTGTTGAACAGTGATGCTTCTAATTAGTCAAGTCGTATCAATTGTCTCTCTAAAGTTGTCTGTTTCGGCTCCTTCCTCTCTAGACTGTTTTCTCCCCTTGTCCAGACCTTTATCACATCTTATTTCAACTCTTGAAATAACTCCTCAAGTGGTTTCTGCAATTCCAATATTTCAATCCTTAAAAGTCAGATTAAACCACTTTGATCATGCCCATTCCTTGTTCAAAAACCTCCAAAGGTGCCACATTGCCGAGAGGTGGGTTTTCCAGCAGGCTGATCACAGAGCTTTGCCAGATGGATCATAAAACCGCATTACCACATTCTTTGTGGGCTTCCTCCTCTCCACTGTTGTTGACTCATACATTTGAAATGCACAGGGAGGGCTGCCATGCCAGTCACTTACTTGCATTTCAAATGCCCCAGATTAAAGAGAATATGAATGATTAGAAGCTTTTAGCATGTCCCTCTTCTCTGCCACATCCCATTCATTTGGCTAGAAACCACACAGACTGAAATACCACAGGCAGCCTGCAAACTTCTAATTCTTCCCTTGATCCGTGTGGGATTCTGACAGAACTTACCTTTTATCAAAATATCTGATACTTTTCTCAATTTCTTTCCTTGAGCAAATACTTAAAAATATCAGACTGCCCAATTCAAAATGCATGCCCCCAAATCTCAGAGATGTCGATTTACAAGATACAATGCAAACTCCTTACCCTGTATTCACAGCTCTTTGTAATTTGGCACCATCTCCCATTTAGCTTTATTTTCACTGCTTTCCCAACATTCACCCTGGACTTCACTGATCCCTGGCTACTGGCTAAAGCTTACCAAGTGGCTCAAGTGGTAAAGAATCCACCTAACAATGCAGGAGACTCAGGAGATGCAGGTTCAGCCACTGGCTACAACCTTACCATCATTCTCATGCATTCATACTGCAACATTTATTCAAGGCATCGCTTCTGCCTAATTTGTCGTCTGCATTGTTCCGTATTTACCTGAATGTTAAACAACTCTTTCTGCTTAACTCAAGGTTAAAATAGAGAACTGAAGCTTCCAGTATTAGCCCAAATACTCTCTGTAGTCCAGTCCGAGAATATGAGTTTCTAACCTGAGTGGGAAGATATCTAGGTGAATATTGTCCAGAAGATCACTCTCCACTGAGAATAGCTGGAGCATGTCACTTTCATGAATTTAGTGACACAATTTCATGATTATAGAGCTTAAAAAATATTAGAGATAATTTTGTCCAATCCTCTCACTCAACTGATGCTTATGCTATAATTCTTTGCATTGATAGTTCTTGCATGTATGTGTGTGAATGATCCCTCATTTAAGGGAGGAAATGTGTCTTATACATTTTTGCATTTCCTGGTGGTAATTTCCTGTGTGTGTGCGCATGCTAAGTCACTCCAGTTGTATCCGACTTTGCAACGCTATGAACTGTAGCCCCCCAGGCTCCTCTGTCCATGGGCATTCTCCAGGCAAGAATACTGGAGTGGGTTGCCATGCCCTCCTCCAGGGGATCTTCCCAACGCAGGGACTGAACCTGTGTCTCTTTGTCTCCTGCATTGGCAGACAGGTTCTTTACTACTAGCACCACTTGGGAAGCCCAGTGGACATTATTTGATATATGATATACTGACTAAGTGAAAAATTCAAGATAACAGGGCTGACTATTATCAGAAATTACATAAAGTGCTAAATCTAATTTAAGAGGGAATTGTGGATACAATTAAATATGAAAGTGGCCAAGAAGGAAAACTGCAGGGAAATTAATTTCAAAGTTTCTCCAAAAATATCTGGGCATAAGAAATATACAGTAGAAAGCATAAGAACAAAGGGTTAAAAAATAATTTTTTAATTAGATTTTTTCTGAGATAAGACATTAGGTATAATCACTGAATAACACCAAAATAAGACAATAAGAGCATGACTGTAGAAAAATTCCTCGTACAGAACCTAGAAAAACATTAAAAAAAAACAAAGTAACTTTATAAAGATTGAAATTATAACAAAGCAACACACTAAAACGTGTAGAAGCCATTATCTATAATTTTCCCTAAACTGCTTATTTTGAACAAATAGTTGCTATTCTAAGGTGAATTAATTAGGATCTATATTTGTTTTCGTTGGATGTACAACTGCAATGAAGTCATGCGTTAAGTTTGTTAAAGCTCAGTAATTTTTTTCAACAGCATTTCAGGCTCTATATTCACTCCAAATACACATATACCAAAAATATCCACCTCTACCTTAAGTTTTAAGTCTCTAAAAGACTATGACTGTACTTCGCTCAATGTTTGTTAAATAAACACTAAAAATTTGATTGTCAAAGTTATTATCTTATAAAGAAAAATAAACTGATATTTTAAAGACAGAGCGTTCCTGATATTGAAAACTAACCAACACAGAATTATGCATCTTCTATCACCAAGTCCTAAATATGGGATACAAGGTAGCAGTTCCCCTTCCTATGCTGCAAGGAATTTTGCACTTGGAAAGATGAACCAAGAAGAGAGCAGGTCACCACTCCCAAAGTCAGCTGGGCAATTGCTACCAGAGTCACTAGGAAAAGAGATGGTGACTACATCCCCTGCAATTTTACAAGTTGAGTTCCCATCTCCTGAATCCATACAATGGTTAGCTTACAATACTTGATAGCTTTTTTGTTCAGATATTCCTAATTTCATCCAAGTTCAGGTGCAGCGATGTTGCCTGACCTGAGGAGTTTCAATAGTGTAAATCTGGGTATCTACGTAAAATTTCCAGTTCTTTTTATTAATATGGCAAAAATAAGGTTTGTTGGTTTGTTAACAAAGCTCCATGTTTGAAAATTCCAGTTCCTTGCCTCTCTTGGCCATGCCTGGTGGTGTGCTAGTGTGGAAGGATGCATTTTTCTTGCAACCAGTGGGAGTGTTCCCACCTCAGCTACAATGTACACATAAAATGTAACTTTCAGGATTCTCAGTAATGAATTTCTTCTTGCTCTAGACTCCTCTCCCTTCCCTTACCATTTTAACCGATTAGTAGAAAGAATACTGAAACTGTTGAAATATTATACAAGAACCACCTGATGGCTCAGTGGGTAAAGAATCCACTGTTATTCTAGGACACACAGAAGATGCAGGGTCAGTCCTGGGGTCATTCCAAGATGCCCTGGAAGAGGAAACAGCAACCCACTCCAGTCTTCTTGCCTGAAAAAGCCCATGGACGGAGGAGCTTGGCAGGCTAAAGAGACACATACAGTCAGACACTGCTGAGTGACCAAGCACAGCATAAGCATCATTACCACTGCCATCTGCCTGAGAGAAACGTAGTCTTTTTTGAGAAACTTGAAGCTCTTTACAATTTCTTTGTTTCTCCTCTGATGGCCTCCAGATGGCACAGGGAAGACTTGTGTCATCTCATTGTGGGAAGGAAAGAATATCTTTCCTCTGTGTGGTCCTTCTCTACAGGCTCTTATTTATCTCCACTGGAGATGTCATCTTCTGGACGGCTCTGTGGACATCTTCCAGAAGAAATTACAGCAATTCTTTCTGTATGAACTGGTGTATGGCTTCTGGAAAACTCAGCTGTTTCCTCTATGTTGAGCTCCTTGAAACTCAACTAAGTCTTGTCTAGTCAGATTTTAGAGTGTCCACCTCAGAGTATTTGCTGTGGGATTCACTTTCCCTGCATGGTGACTTCCTCTTGGCTGACACTCCTACAGCATCCCACGACAACCTGTGAATCTCTTTCATGACATTTGAAGGTCATGGGGAATTAAGGAGTGCCCTGTGGCAGGCTCTTTCATGCTCTCTACCCCACCGTGCCATTTTTGGTTCAGGCTCACATATTGGCATGGGACCTCTCAAATTAATTTAGATTTTCTCATTCCATTGTCTTGAGGTCACAGGAACTATTTCTAGAATAATCCCAAACCATTCTTTTTATTGTTTGACAGACTTCACTGAAGTGAGTGAAGGAATCTAGAGCAAGACATTCATGGCTAATTGGTTATTAGCCTCTCTCTCTATCTATCTATCTACCTGTCTCTACCTCTGTCTCTCTCTCTCCCCCTCCCTCCTAGTTAAAAAAAGGCCCTCTATGCCCTTCCTGTCAGGGAAGGATTTTCTTTGTATTGTTTTTATTATTATTTTCTTTATGTTCTTCACCTTTGCCTTAAAGGGAGAAAAGGCTACAGGAAAAGTTGTTAAATTGCTGAGAAGGGAAAATATATGAGGAAATATTTCAAACATATTACTTTCATTAAACATATCTGGGGAATTACAAGTAGTTTGGTATAGTGACCAATTAATTCCTAAAGGCATAGACGTCTGAAATGGGAAATAATGTGCCCGGGCTATTTCAGCTGATACTACAATCAGGAAAATAGCCTCAAGAGTGACACATTTTCTTGATTTAGGGAGATAGTTTCACGGTTAAGAATAAGAACTCAAAGGCATGTTATCTGGGCTCAAATTCCATATCCACTGCCCACTTACCTTGTGCCCTTGGGAAATCTACATCCCCTGTTTTTATACTTTAGTTTCCTCATCTATAAAAGCAAGAGTTCGAGTATCTATTTTGGATGGTTGCTGTGATGATTCATTGTGTATAAAAACTCAGAAGAATGTTTAGCATACTGGAAAAACTCAAAAAGGGTTACATTTATTAACATTGTTGTATTGAAAATAAAACCTCTTGTTTTCTAATCTAGTGAGAAAATCCATCATGACTTATGGTGATTGTGCAGTGGAATGAATCCTTGATCACTACATTTATCCCTTGAAATTTTAGCCATTTTATTTTAGCAGAATAAAAACAAATGGTACTATGCCGAGTCTCATTGCTATTTAATCATGCAACCTGAAATGACAATGCTTAGTCAATCCCTGTTAGATTTTAGGTAATCAGTGTGTGTTTATTTCCCTAAAAAGGCAGCAATCAATACAATGCTTTCATTTTCTCCTTATTTCACTTGAAAATAATTTTTTTCTCTGATGTTCATTCATAACTTCCATTAGAGTTCATGAAAATCTTGGGGTCAAGCCAGAAGACAAAATTTGGCCCCAAGGGACATTTGGCAAGCTGCCACAACAATTGGTTCATATTTAGTCATGTAAGACAACTTGAACAATTATTATTATTGAACAGTTTGTTCCCCAGATGCTACTATAACTAGTGAGGCAGCTTGAAGTTATGCTGCAAATTATGTTTTAATGAAGATCTGGGTTTGACTTGACTCATCCATAATTGGTCTTCCCTCATAGCTCAGTTGGTAAATCATCTGCCTGCAATGCGGGAGACCTAGATTCGATTCCTAGGTTTCGAAGATCCCCTGGAGAAGGAAATGGCAACCCACTCCAGTATTCTTGCCGGGAGAATCCCATGGACAGAGGAGCCTGACAGGTCCATGGGATAACAAGAGTCAGACATGACTTAGCAACTAAACCACCACCACCACTACCATCCATGATTATACTTTAATTTCTCTTTATTACTCCATTTTCTACGTGGATTTAGTTTTGAAATCAACCAACTTTTTTTTCATCAGCAAACTGTAAGAAATTGTTTGTGACAGTATTTTCAAGCATGTTGCTCTCTGAAAAAATGAGAAACGTATTTAATGAAATATCAGTATGGAAACAAATGAAAAAGCTTAATGGCCACTCAGAAACAAACATGGAAAAATGTGATAAGAAACCCCTAAGATGGTCATAGTTAAAGGAAGACAATTAACTGATGCAATTCACTTTAAAATGTTTAATATAATAGTGATTGGAAAATTAAAAGCCAACACAAAATGTCAAAATAAATACTGTGTATCAAAGGTATATTGAAATTAGGAAACTAGGCAATTACGATACTTGAATTAACTGTAACAAAATCCAGCAAGCTAGAGCACTCCAACCATAAACAATAAAAGACATTAAGATATGTGAAGCCAAACTTTAAACTTGTAATTGCTGTAAAAACCTAAATTATTTCTAGAGAATGGATGATTTGCTGAATAAAGGATTTACTGAGAAGAAGTAGCCTCATGCACACTTAAAGAGGTTTCAGCGTGATAAAGTTCTTTCATTCTCACAGAGAGAAATGAAATTCTCAGATTTGACACAGCAGGTTTAGGGTGGGCTGCTCCCAAAGTCAACTTTCTTGTCTCTGAATCAGTTTTTTTTCTTTCCTAGCGTATATTAAGTGCAACTAAAAGCCTTTGAGAAAGCTTTGTATTTGCTTATGTGAATACTAAAAATTGCCATGTAAAAATGACATAAAGATTACTACTTCAATCCTTGAGCAGGAAATCAGACTCTTCTTCACTAATATAATTGGTAATGTATCAGAAATAATAATATAGCTCTATGCTTAGTAAAAATAACCACATCTGAAGTGTTTTTGAATGACTGAATGAATGAGAGATATGCATTGTTATAGTATATTCATAGTTATAAAATTTAATATCAAAATGCAGAAATATCAAAGTAAGCCACTTCATTTAGAAGATCTACAGGTAACTCTAAAAAAAATTGGAACTCTAGAAATTAGAAGTATTTTTTGATATGTACCATGAAAATGCCACATGCTACCCTAGTTAGTGGAGAAGGCAATGGCACCCCACTCCAGTACTCTTGCCTGGAAAATCCCATGGATGGAGGAGCCTGGTGGGCTGCAGTCCATGGGGTCGCTAAGAGTCGGACAGGACTGAGCGACTTCACTTTCACTTTTCACTTTCATGTATTGGAGAAGGCAGTGGCAACCCACTCCAGTGTTCTTGCCTGGAGAATCCCAGGGATGGGGGAACCTGGTGGGCTGCCGTCTATGGGGTCGCACAGAGTCGGACACGACTGAAGCCACTTAGCAGTAGCATCCTACTTAATGCGATAGAATGGGCCAATGAGGCATCGTGTTATTAAAATAACTTAAGTCAAAATTTTGATTAATTTCTTAGTGTTTGTAATATCCTGCGAGTCTGTATACAGTTTCAAAGTGGACTGGGCACTTATCAAAATATGAGTATGTCAGAACTGATGAAACTGGAAATATCTACTGTTTTTTCCAGCTACTTTCTTACCACTTTGCTACTCCTATTGCAAAAAAAAGTGGTACAAATGCATTGCATAAAATTAATGCTCATATCAGATATTTTATATTAGCTAAAATTTTTGCCTCTACCTATGTGTGCTCCCCTATAAATTTACATATTATTTTCAAACCCCAAGATACAGCACTTTATATGTCAGCCATATACTTTATTCTATAAGCAGCCACTCTTGTATAACTTCTTTCTCATGCTATCAGCGTTAATTTCTAGAGTCTTAGGAAAGAGAAAGATATAAATTTAAAAAGAGACATACATGTGCATGAACAATGCTGACTGGAAACATCACCCTAAAGAAGTTTAGGAGCTAAAAAACATAGGAAAGGACTTAATTCAAAAATCACTTCTCTTAGTAACATTATTTTTATTAGAAATTGTCCAGAAATACTTTGTAATCTAATGCAACATCAGATAAGGTTTTAAATTTACATCAGGAAAATACCAGTAGAGCAAATTTTACAGAGCAGTAAGTATTTACCAACAGTACAACTTTTCAAATTCAGACTAACAGGAAGATGCAGAACAAAGGTGTAGGCAAAACAATGAAACAATTTGTTATGCTAAGTTTATTTGCATTTAAATCAGAAAAGGGTACTTAAAAGAGTAATGAAAGTTGAAGGAAAAGACGTCTGACATTTTCCTTCCATTTGAAATAATTTTTCTATATTGCATTCAATTTCTGTGAAAAAGTCTCTCTATATATTCTAAACACAAATAAACTTGACTGTTGTCCCAAGGTGATCATTTTTAAGCATGTAAAAATTAATATTTTTAAAACATTTCTTAAAATCATTTGATAAAACAGTCAAAAACATTAGGAACTATTTCATTGGCTAATCACTCTAACCTTACTTTATATATTACTGCTTGGACTAACCAATCAAAATGCAAAATATTAGCAAGGTCATAGTAGTATAACAAAACATACACTATATTTCACAGATTACAAAAGACATTAAAATTCTGATACCCCATTCATAAGGAAAAGATTGTAATGAGAATAGAAAATGGCACAACATTAATTCATTGTGTGACAAAGAATATAATGAGAATGGGAAATAGTACAAACATAACTCATTCTTGTTACAGTTTTAAGATTGTAATGTCATGGTTCATATCACATACTTAGCAAGAAGGTGGTAGTCAATGTGTTGCAATATTCAGTGGCTATTCTGAATTTAGTAACAGCATTATTTTAAATACACGTATGTATCTGTACACACAGTATTTTAAATTGTATACTTCCAGGAATGGGTATGTTTAAAAATTAAACAATGTTGCTAAAAAGTTTTATTTGAAAAGATAGCCTGTGTATGATTAAAATATGAAGAGCACTATCATAAATTCACTGGACAAGTGAAAATGTGAAACTAAAATGTGCTATTGGATACATTCAAGTTAATATTTTAAAATGGAATAAAATCTATTGGTAAGTAATGGCTTTAAATCATTTTATAAACCAATGCATGATTTCATAAAATATTTAACTATTTCATTGCAAAGTCAGGAATGTTTGCAGCGTGGTTACAAGTTTTCACCCAATAATCAGTTCTGCTCTCTGACTTTCCTGAACACAAATATGGTCTCTAGAATTACTGGAGATTATATTCTAGGAACTGTGAAACACCAAGAAAGAAAAGCTGCTTTTTGTAATAAAAACACAGTCTTTAATAGTAGCATAAAAAGACTAATGAGCACTTTTTAAAATTTTTATTGAAGTACAGTTGATTTACAATATTGTGTTAATTTCTGCTTTATAGCAAAGTGGTTCAGTTATACATATATATGTTGTTTTAGATTATGGCTTATCACAGGATATTGAATACAATTCCCTGCACAGATGTACAGTAGTACCTTGTTGTTATCCATTCTATATTTAACAGTTTGTATCTGTTGCTCCCAAACTCCCAATCCTTCCATCCTCCTCTCTGCTTTCCCCTAATGAGCCCTTGTGGCTGAGAAGAGATGTTTTCAAAAAAGTCTAAAAATCTGCTCATTTAAGTTAAGATACAAATGATAACTCCATTTAATCAGCTTTAAGTTATTCACCCCAGTAAGAAGACACATGGTGGATCATCACAAACATTGCATGTGTCTGTGTGTGTCTGTGTGTATACTGAAAAATGCATTCCTATTTCCCCCCTAGTTGATTCTACGTTTTAATTACATACGCAGTAGCTAACATTAAGACTTAGATTTAAACTTATTTGCATTTCTTAAATAAATATCCAATAACATGCTGGGATATGGGGTCAAATTTAATTAACCCAGGATTTTAAAATTGACATGAATTATCCCAAAAATAGATAACCCACACATTTTTAATTGAGTAGTTGGCATGGGAATATTCCACTTTTAAACATCTTTAGTTCATGGGGAAAGTTGAATGTAGAAAGAGTTTTTGTAAAATGAATAATTACCTCTATTAAAAATGTGTTCAATGGGAAAGAAGTGCTCGTTCCATTATTAAATCAAAATTCACACCTAAGGAGGTGCCTAAAACTATATTAAATTTTTTTGGAAAATATAGTTAAATAATCTTTTAAAAAATTTTACAAAATGTGAAGTTCTGATAACTTTCAAGATTTCAGTTATTACATAGCACACTGAAACAATGTTTAATGCTTTTGTTATACAAATTAGATTTCTTTGACATTAGAAAATAATATGGAAATGTAGAAAGAGTGTGTGTGTGTGTGTGTGTGTGTGTGTGTGTGTATGTTCGTTAGTTGCTGCACTGTGTCCAACTCTTTGAGACCCTACAGGCTATAGCCCACCAGACTCCTCTGTCCATGAGATTTTTCAGGCAAGAATACTGAAGTGGGTAGCCTTTCTCTTCTCCAGGGGATCTTCCCAACACAGGAATCAAACCCAGGCCTCCTGCAGAGACAGGTGGATTATTCACCCTCTGAGCCACCAGAGAAGCCCCAGAAAGAGAGTTTATTAGCTATTAATAAGAATATTACTCATTAGTTAGTAAAACTATGACTTGGTGAAACTAACTGATACTGGTCTAAAGGGAATAATGTCTTAATAGATTTTATAAGATTTTAAAATTTAGGGATTATATTATTTAAAACATTGTGTATCCAAGGGATGGTCAAACTGTCTTTCTTAACAGCTCATTTCATGGCACAGAAAACTCATATTTAGATTAATTGCCCCAACCACTCAACTCCAACCACTGTGATTTTTAAGAAATTGAAGGAAAACTGAGGCATACTACGTTAGATGAGCTTCTTATAATTATCTCAAAGTTTAAACAAATTCTAAAACATGGAATGATTCCAATACTTACCATATCCTTTAGAAAAGTAAATATTTGGTCCAAAATTTTTTTAGTATAACATAGTATATTCACCTGCATTTTATAACTTATTTAAACTAGAGAAGAAAAAATTCACCTTTAAAATTTTCTTTAAGTTTTTTTAAAAGAAAAATATATTAAAGTTTATTGTGTGATGAACTTAAACAACTGCAACTAGATCCAGAAATTCAAAGGAAAATTTCAAAGTATACTTACAAACTTAAAAATAAATATGCTGTTCAAAATTTACCTAGTGCATGTGTTTTGAACTTGCTGTAGACAATTGGACAATTGCTTTGTACTGCAACATATACCTAAGATTTTTATTTCAGTTTTCCTCATTTTTCCAAATAAATGTTTCAGGATGTGTTAATTTAATGCAGAAAACAATGTGATGCTTTCTTAAGCATGGAATATTGTGCTATAGTTTATGCACACAAGCAACTTTATGTATCTAACGTGACTTTGGCTCTTTAACTTTTAATGCACCAATTAAGATGTTAAAACCTCAGATTTAAATAGCTGTCTATGACTGCTGTCGGTTGATTTATTTCTTGATAATCACTGGAGCTGTTAAGTGAAAAGTCAGAGAAAGAATTTCTTTAAAAGATTCTTCTGTGTCGCACTTGCTGAATGCAGACTTTGCGATTGTGACGGTGGTAAAGGGTTAGTGTGACATTTAAAAAATCTGAATACACAATTCTCTTTCTTGTATAATTGTTTTTCATCTAACAAGCTTTTTCTGGACCATTTTAAATCTACTAATCATTGCATGGACTTTGGAAGTTCATACTGAACTTGTAATCTTGAGATTGAAGATATTCTACAAGTTTTTAATATTTTCAGATAGGGGATGAAGGTGGTAGTGTTGAGAAATCAACTTTTCACAAAGAAACAAAATGTATTCAACCCCTACAGTAGGCAGACAAAATAGTCCTCCAAAGATGTCCACGTCCTGAACCCCAGAACCTGTGTACATATTACCCGACACTGAAAAAGAGACTTTTCATATGTGATTAAGATAAAGGTCTTGAGATGGGGAGAGTCTCCTGGATGAGCAAATGGAAAGGGAGGCAGAAGAGTCAGAAAAAGATTTGAAGATGCTGCTGGGCTTCCCTGATAGCTCAGTTGGTAAACAATCTGCCTACAATGCAAGACACCCCGGTTCCATTTCTGGGTCGGGAAGGTCTGCTGGAGAAGGGATAGCCTCGAACTCCAGTATTCTTGGGCTTCCCTTGTGGCTCAGCTGGTAAAGAATCTGCCTGCAATGAGGGAAGCCTGGGTTCCATCCCTGGGTTGGGAAGATTCCCTGGAGAAGGGAAACGCTACCCACTCCAGTATTCTGGCCTGGAGAATTCCATGGACTGTATAGTCCATGGGGTTCCAAAGAGTTGGACAGGACTGAGCAACTTTTGCTTTTGCTTTCGCTTTCACTGGCTTTGGAGATGGAGGAAGAGGAAGGAGCCAGGGGATGTGGGAGGCCTCTAGAAACTGGAAAAGAGAAGCAAAAAGAGTCTTCTCTAGAGTCTCCAGAAGAAAGAGCCTGCTGATAGCTTAGTTTTAACCAGTGAGACCGATTTTGGACTTCTGACCTCCATAAGCCTTAAAATAATAAATCTTTGTTACTTCAAGGCACAAAGTTTGTGGTTATTTGTTACAATAGGAATAAGAACTAACACAACTCCCCAGTGCTTTTTAAAGACTGGGTGTCATTTAAGGGCCAGTTTCAACATACAACTTTTTAAAACCAGACAAACATATAATTATTTTTTTAACTACAATTGCACAACAGCTATATTAAAACAAAAGTACGAAAACGTTTTGTATTTTCAAGATGAAAAATTCTTCTTGGAGTTCAAAAGTGATTTCAAACTAGGTATATTTTAAAATGTCTTCAGCAAACCAAATTGCAATTTTACAATGCCTTCTATTTCTTTTTTAGCATAATTATTGAAAGATAATATGATAATAGAATAAACCAACTAAGAAACAAGAGTGTTATTTTTAATTCCTCTGTAGCTGACAGGACTGAGAAGTCTTACTATCTTACATACTTGTTCGTTGCAATAATCTGTAGTGAATATGTCTCATCACCTGATTGTATTCTTGGTAAATTTCCTTATTTTGCAGTCTTTATAAGAAGAAAGATACCCATCATCATAAATCTTAAATATCTTTGCAAGTACAAGTGAAAATACAAGCCTATATATGTTAACAGCTGTACAACTGCCTCTTGGGATAAATGTATTATAGATGTAGAACAGTCATAACAGCACTGACAATCTCATTTTTCCCATTTCATAGGTTTTATACCTGTGCCATCTGGGTAATACACCTGGATGTACAACAGGATACTAAAATGGCCCGGCTTTCTAAATGGCCTTTCTTGGCCTCTGATTTTTGTGTGACTCTTTTAATTGTTTGATTCACACTAAACCTGAGTGCCTTACATGATGTGTATAAATGTTAGTATTAGAAGGAAACACATTTTGCAATTTTTTTAAGAATATGGGATATAGTTTTATGAAACACAAATGAATAAGATCAACCACTTATTTTTTTTTCTCTTCATTAACAAAGAGACTGTGGCCAAGTCATTTTACTCATTTCCTGGCTTCCGTGGTGACTCAGACAGGAAAAGAATCTGCCTGCAATGCAGGAGATCCAGGTTTGATCCTTGGGTTGAGACGATCCCCTGGAGAAGGCAATGTTAACCCACTCCAGTATTCTTGCCTGGAGAGAATCCCATGGACAGAGGAGCCTAGAGGGCTACAGTCCATAGGGTCACAAAGAGTCGGACACGACTGAGCTACTAACACTCTCACAACACTGAAAACTGGAGAAATAATTGAGGTTATTGCTAGGATTAAAGGAGATAAACATGCCTAGAAGGTATATTTTGAAATACTGTTTACATAATTTGTTGTATCATTTTACTGGTGAGATTTCTTCAAATTAATTAAAATATAGTTGAATAGAAGAAATATTTTTATCTTTTTTGTCCCTTTTCTCTTTTACTCTCATTCTTCCTCTTCTTTCATTGACTTTTTTTCCCTTACCCGATAACTGCATTACTACCATGTCAGTTTTCTTATTTTGGGTGGAAAAATTACAGTGGTTAAAAAGGCTGGTTACAGGCTGATGTGACTGAAGTCAACATAATTCACCATAAAATAATTCTTTGTCATCTATTCTTGTTTATCTCTTTGAGAGAAGCAACTCTGTAACCTTCAAAGATAGCTGGTCTCAGGAAATGTCTAGTGCATCCCAACATGATTGTTCTAATAGCATCATCATTTCAATGACACTATGCCAAGAATGACAAAGTCATTCATTCGAACAAAATTGGTCTATAGTGTTTTTCCCCCTCTTATTTGGGTATTCCTATTCTTTTGCAGAGCATTTACATCTTCTGGTGCCAATGTCCTCCAATTGTCCTTGAAGTCTAGAGTTATTGCATGACTGTCCACCCAAGCAGTCTTCCTGGAAACATTGTTTTTATTCATTCCCCCAGAATAGCTGCATTAACAGATCCTGTTGGAGAAGACTGGTTCTTCAAAATGCTAATTGATTAACATGAAACATGGCTTATGAGTTATGTCCAATCTCATTTCAAGTCTCAGATCCTGGCATGACATATGACCAGTTTTTCCCTACTGGCAATGATTTTAATAAATGTCCTCTAATTCCTAGAGACAAGAAACAATAATAAATGGTGAAAAGTCAGGCTAGTCTGTTAACAAATTACAGGTAGATTAGGGATTCCCAGATGGCACTGTGGTAAAGCATCCACCTGCCAATGCAGTGGATGCAAGAGATGTGGGTTTGATCCCTGGGTAGGGAAAGACCCCCTGGAGTAGGAAATGGCCCCCACTCCAGTATTCTCTGGAGAAGGAAATGACAACCCACTCCAGTATTCTTGCCTGGAGAATCCCATGGACATGGGGGCTACAGTCCATGGGGTCGCAAGAGTTGGACACAACTTAGCAAGTAAACCACCACCACCAGTATTCTTACCTGGAAAATTCCATGGACAAGAAAAGCCTGGCAGGCTACAGTCTATGGGATCACAAAGAGCTGGACATGACTGAGCATACACGTATGGATAGATGGATAATTAAGTATTATGTGGGTGGAGGAGAGTACACAAATAAAAACCTGAGTCACCATCACTGTTTTAGTGATGCATATGTATGTATTAATATATACACATAGTTTTAAATCCAGCTTTTTAAAAAGGTATTCACAGAAACACCATTAGATGCTTTTAAAATGTTCACCTTCAGGAGATAATGCTCAGACGAGAGTCGATCCTGACACTATTTTTTTTTCTCTGTGCCCCACTGGTTGAGGATGCAATTGCTGGTCATCCTTTCAACCATCTGGACACTATAATGCTGGGAAAAAAAAACCAACACACAACTTTTATCCCCATTATGCGCAGTTAAGTTCCTGTTTGCAAGTGTTATTTATAAGGAAGGCAGCAGGACTGGGAAACAAACCAAAGAAAATAATGTTAGCATAAATGCTTCGAAGGAGACATGTGTCGCTAATGGCTTTTCAGAAACCATAGGGAGTGAGGGAGCAACACTTCCACTCCATTGATCTGGCTTAATTTTTTTAAGCCATGTGAACTGTTTGAAGAGCTTTGCAGAATTTCACTCCTGAATGGAGACTTCGTTGCTTTGCAAGTGGCTATTACTATTCTAATATAATAACAGAATTGGCAATAAGAAAATACAAAGACAAAAATATTCAAGATGCAACTTCTGGAAATGCATCTGCCATTTTCATGGTGGTCAGGCACACATCCAGGGCAGCAAGCATTCTTCCATGGTGATAAATATAAAAGACGACTTTGAGGAAAACTATGCATGTAGATGAGGTTCACACTAGGACAAAGTCATAATTTTACATATAGCTTAGGAAGAAGGTAGTAGTTCAAACTTTCCTCGACACCTCTTTTTAAATGAATACACACCATCCAAATCAGTCCTACAAATCATAAAGAAAGGGGGGTTACCTTTATTCAATCTTTAATGCTATTGTAGTTAACATATTTAACTTAGGTGAGGTCAGTTCATGAGACAGTAAATTTTAATCTTCTGTGTGTGGTGCTTATACTTAATATACATTGCATGAGATCTACCTGTTTATCAGCAAGGATGTTTGCACACATTTTACAATTTATAAGAAAGGCATTTGTGGTGAAAAGGAGTCAGGAGGTTTGAGTCCTAAAGAACTGCTGAATGCACACGCATACCATGAGCCAATGGTCTTATTCTGAGTGAGTCAATTGGTTCTCCTGTTCTGGATATTTTCGTCTGTGAGATAAACATTTTTAATTTAGTTACCTGCAGCCTCTCTTCCACCTTAAGAATTCTATGGTTATTATAATAAAGTTACTGTTAGAAATTAGTGTAGAAGTTGAATTCAGGTCTTCAGAGAATAAGTTCAGGAAAAAAAGAAAAGAAAACCTTTTTTCAAGCCCTTACGTATAAATAAGCAGGGTAAAAATCTTTACCTGTCCTGTTTCCCTGGGCCTGGAAATCTGGATTAATAGCACACCCCCATCCCAGCTCTGTCATTACTGTCTGTGCTCTACACATCTTGTCAGGTAGTTTAAAATAACAGTTTTTGTTGTAACTCTCATTTTTTGCCATGACTTCCCAGCAAGGATTCTGAGACATACATTATTTGAGCAAAAATTTCAACTTATTTCTAGCACAGACAGTTAAGAATTCTGAGTGGCTAGCCAGGGTTGTTGTTGCCCTCAAAAGCAACTTTCCTTTAGAAAAGGAAAAAAAAAAAGAAAAGAAAGAGAATTATGGAAAAATCAAGTTAGTTTGTTTATAAGTAACCACAGTCTCCTCACAGTCATATATAATCAAAATGAACAGCTTCTCAATTTATTTTAAAGCAAATAAGTGAGCTGAAAACAATTTAACTTCCTTAGCCCCAGATACATGGTGTATTAAAGAGATCTGCAGCCCAAAGGTACAGATTTTTATCTCATCCATTCCCCCAGAAATGCCTGCAACTTTGAAGTGGGCAATTCTTTGAATAATCTGATAACTAACTAGTAAGGCTTTCCTGAATATCCCTTTTGACTTCCAGGTCATTAGTTCTCAGCACTCTGTTCTCAGATACAAAGTCAAATCTGGTAATGGTTATTAAAAAAAAAAAAAAAGATAGTCTATCTGAAGTTCAAGTGAATATGGACTTTTATGCTTTTATGGAGTGTCTGGAATTTCCTTTTAGTGCTATGCAATGGCAATAACGGCATGCTGGGTTCTGTCAAATGGAAGACAACTGAAGGAATTAGAAGAGTATTTATTCTATCTGGGCTGTGAAAGCTCAGTCTTCTAATCCAAGAAGTACTTTGATAGTTTGGTGGAATGTTGGGAGCATTTACTTTGGGAGATTTTAATTGAGCTTCTCCAGTTGGGTCTACTGAATTTTGCACCTTCCCCCAGTCTCATAAGATCTTTTGATCTTATGGTTCATATTGTTTCCAGAAACTTTTGATAAAGTCAACATTAACTTGTTCATTTGCATAAGTTATTCTTTCCTTTTAATAAAACAAAGGGATTTCCCCAAATTAAACAGTTTTTAAAAGATTAAGAATAATTAAAATGTGACTTTAAAGTTTCACATATACATTAGCGATTAACAAAAATAAAAATGTAAAGTAGAATTACTTTGTTGAGGTTTAGGTGGTTTGGGTTTTAAATTCTATGTAAATGACAGCTTTGGAGCTGAAATTCTATCTTGAAGCAGATACTATAATACAGTGATTTTAAGTGGGAAGGGGTGGGGGGAAATACATCCTTCCCAGAGAAGTAGATGGAAGGACAGCAGAATCGTTCAAGTCTCATGCACTTTTCATTTTCCTTTCTAATGTTTTAACACGTCTCTCTTTGGGCATCTCACACCATCTACCCCAGAATAGAACCCCATCCCTAAGGAGCGTCTGTACAGGTCTCAAGGCTGACGATGGAACAGGACAGTTGCCAAGCTCCACCTCTGTGGTACTTGTACACCAATGCCTGTGAGAACTAGAACTAAAGGAAGGATTTGGGGAACGGAAAACAAAATTTTCTCTTGAAATATGATTTTGTTTTTCCAGTTTTGAGAGACCCACGGGGAAAAGAAATATTTTCATTTTCTCTTAACTTTACTATTTTAAAAAACACAGTAGTGAAGGTATGAGGGAAATGAGACTTGCCACTCAGTCTTAGACTTTCAGACCTAATCAGTCCAAGGTGAACTGAAGGACAAATGTCCTGTCTAAGGAAGGGCAGCTGCTACTCATTTCCTCGTAATGGTTACCGTAAGGAAATACTGGCTGAGGATTGCCTAATATATATTTTCTCTGAAAGGATGCTATTAATATATATTC
This sequence comes from Bos indicus, assembly GCF_029378745.1. Taxonomy (NCBI): domain Eukaryota; kingdom Metazoa; phylum Chordata; class Mammalia; order Artiodactyla; family Bovidae; genus Bos; species Bos indicus. The sequence continues at coordinate 46,806,140 of NC_091771.1, forward strand.
TTATGTGAAATCTCATACATTTTCAAGGTTGACTACTTATTCAGAAAATATTTGAATAGTATGAACCAAACAAAGCTCAGTTGGATCTTACCCATTTGGAACTTCTGATCTGTATTTTTATTTTGTTATATTAAGTATAGGTAGTAGGTAGGTTATACATCCTCAGAATCAGGGACCAAGGACCAAAGAAATATTGTATAAGAGAAAAGCAAAACCAGAGTTTAAAAAATTGATCTAGGTTATGGATTATCTTAGACCAGAAACAACTTTCTGTGCCTTGATTTCCTCTTCTATAAATGAAAGAGTTGATTTAATGACCTTTAAGCCACAAACCACTCACAAAGTTTTATAATTTTAATATCCCTGGGGAGTTCCCTACAATCATTTAGAAATGCATGAGTGTCTGGGTGAGTGTAAATATGGTAGGTCAAGATTTACAAGCATAGATATAGTTACAGATGTAAGGGATAACTACTATTGGCCCAAACTATTGTTTTTTTCTTTGTTTTAACCAATGTTTTATGCCATTTAGGCCCATTATCTTAACTCTATGCTATATTACATGGCCTGCTCAAGCATCTGTGGAAAATAGAGCTATTTTCCTAAATGCATTGCTCTGGGGCACAAACCAAAAGTTATTTTAGAAAAATTTTACTCTGTACTTAATTCTATATCTTACAGTAAATTACTACAATATTTTAAAAAATCATTTTGTGTATTATTGTTTTAATTTATGATATTTATATATTGCTTTAGAACGACTACCCAGAAATTCCTTTGAAATCTCATTTCTACCTAACAAGTTCATTTCTTTTCTTTCAAGTACAGTTTCTTCAACAGAAAAGCAGAAAAGTAGAATGATTATGACTCTGACAGCCATAAGAGAGTCAAAGTGAATTATAGTGTTCTATTAAAAAATAAATATATTTAATTTGTATCACTATTTTGTCTAACCTAATGGCTCTCGAGGCTTAATATACAAACTGCTACTAAAAATAAAAATTACTGGGCCTTACCCCTAGAGCAGAGAAGGTGATGGCACCCCACTCCAGTACCCTTGCCTGGAAAATCCCATGGATGGAGGAGCCTGGTAGGCTGCAGTCCATGGGGTCGCTAAGAGTCAGACACGACTGAGCGACTTCACTTTCACTTTTCACTTTCATGCATTGCAGAAGGAAATGGCAGCCTACTCCAGTGTTCTTGCCTGGAGAATCCCAGGGACGGGGGAAGACTGGTGGGCTGCCGTCTATGGGGTCGCACAGAGTCGGACACGACTGAAGTGACTTAGCAGCAACCCCTAGAGGTTCTGTTTTCTGGTTCAAGATGGAGGAGCTGCTACCCTAATTTAATACCTCTATTTACAGATGAGGAGTTGGTTTTGCAGATACAGTCAATGGTTTGAAGGTATGAATTGATCTTTAGCTTTTGACTTGTGCAGGTTGTAACTGGGGACGAGCTGAAACTAGCCTTTTGGGACCTGGGTTAACTTCAAATTCAAATGTTATCTGGACTTCTTTCCAGTTGCTTTGTTTTCTAGATCCCCCAAATTAATCCTTTCCAAATGCATCATTTTTAAATGTTACATATAACCTCATTGTACTCAAATGCTTATGGCTATTACTTGGTGTCATAAAAATTAACAAATATAAAATGTATTTATTACAGACTTAATACTCCCAAGATTCACATGTTGAAACCCTAACTTCCCAGTACCTTAAAATGTGAATATATTTGAAGATAGGGTCTTCATATAGGTGATAAAGATATAATGAGGTCATTAGGCTATTCAATCTGACTGGTGTCTTTAACAAGGGAAATTTGAACACAGACACCAGAGATACACAGGCACAGTGGAAGGACGATGTGGATACACAGTGAAAGGAGAAAGTTCTTCAAAGAAACCAAACCGGACAACATTTTAGTCTTGAACTTCTAGAATACAAATCTGCAATAAAACGAATTTCTGTTGCTTAAGCCACCTAGTCTGGTATTTTGTTGGGCCAGCCCTAGTAAATTGGTATCATGTTCTTAGGTAAAATCAACAAGAGACACATATATAAATTGTCTTCTCTATTTATCACAATTTTCCTGGGACTCTGAAATTATATTTTACAAAAATACAATTTTAACATTGTAAGCACTCAATATAAAACAAAGAACTCAATATATAATAAAACATAAAGCAAATAGTTCACAATGCAAACAAAGGCACCATTACAAACAAGGCTGGGCCAACGTATGTAGTTGACAAGAATAGAATTCCCAGGCTTGAGATGCAGATAAGGTCAGAACCAACCAATCTACATGAAGGTTTTTTCAGCCAATTTGTTTTTCTTGAAGGGTGTGATATTTTCCTTCTATAGGGATTCTCTGAAGCACTGAAATTAACTTGTACTACTTTGAAATAGTAACTTTGTAACAAAAGCCAAAGCATTCTAGAGGTAGAAGATGGACTACTAGGTAACTGATTTAGAAACATTTTGTCTCACAGATGAAATCATCCAGGACAAGAATATTAAATGAATTGCATGGAGTAACACCATCAGTTTATAGCAGATGAATTCACCCAGCAAATCTTTAGAAACTGTCTCCTGATTACTCATTTAAATATATTCTTCATTTCACCATATACACTTTCCTTATAAATATTTTATAAAATGGGTACCAATATCCTCCTGATAAACAGTCAACTTCTATGTAACTTACATAAAGCAACTGATACAGGTTCAAACTTACAATCCCATTAATGGGCCTCACCTAAATCAAAAATTCTAATTATAGTTGCATTAAAAATGATTTTTCCCTCTTAGAAGTATTACTACCTTCCATTGCACCGGAGATGAACTTGCAGAGAAATAACTTGGGTGAAAAACATCCTTGTCTGTCCCCTGGGCCAACCAACCTGTTGATGCTTCATCTTGATAAGTACAAGCACAAAACTAAGACAAAGGACCACCAGCTGTCTGGCAGCCAAGTGGTAAGGACTCTGAGCTTCCACTGCAGGTGGTGTGGGTTTGATTCCTGATTTGGGAACTAAGATCCCACATGTTGCATGGCACAGCCAAAAGTTAAATACATATAATTTTTTTTAATAAATAAAAATTTAAAAAATAAAAGTGCTTGGAAAAAAATATGTGCAGAATGGTGAGAAACAACAAATTGCTTTGTTCCAAGACTCTAAGTTTTGAGTCACTTTGTTACACAACAAAGACTAAATGAAACAGGATTTTAAAAATTTTATAATTAATGCCCTCATAAAGATAGCAGAAGATACTTTGACCATTAAATAATAAAAACGTACTACTGAAAAGGATGATCATAGAATAATAAAACGTTCTTAGAAGTCATAAAATAACCAAAGTGAAATATTCAATGGAAATTTTGGAAGATAAAACTAAGCACACAGAACTAAAAAAAATAAAAAGTTGAGGAAAATTGGAAATAAACCATAATGCATGAATTAATTAGGTATTAATTGCAGAGGTCCTACAATTGATTTTGTTAGATGTTCTAAAAAGATAAGTCAGAAAAGAAGCTACCAATGAGAACTGCAGAAAAACTTTCTAATAAGGAAGGACTCATTTCTCCAGATTGCAGAAGGACCACACAATTAATAATAATAATAAAGACCTATGCCAAAAGCTTGGTTTCCCTGGTGGTGCTAGTGGTAAAACATCATCCTGCCAATGCAGGAAACATAAGAACGGATTCAATCCCTGGGTTGGGAAGACCCCCTGGAGGAGGGCATGGCAACCTACTCCAGTATTGTTGTCTGGAGAATCTCATGGACAGAGGTGTCTGATGGGCTACAATCCATGGGATCACAAAGAGTCAGATGTCATTGTGGTGACTTAGCACACATGCATGTCAAAAGCTGTCACCACCACTTTTCCTAAAAGCCTCCAGAGGGAAAAAACAAAAACAGGTCATATACACAGAATTATTGATCATAATGGCATAATAGCTATTCTGGAGTTTGAACTTTGATTTTGGAACAGTATATTTAAACTTTGGAGGAAAAGCCATTTTCAACATAAAATACTATATATATTAAAAACTTCAATCAAAAGTGAGAGTCAATTAAACACAGGTTACCATGCAATGGCTAAAAAGTACCTTGTGCTCCTTTTATTAGGCAGCTGCTAGAGGGCATTTTTTAGTTAAAAAAAAAAAAAAAAAAAAAAAAACCACCAAGGAGGACACTGCAGGGTTTAAGGAACAGGAGCTCAGATACAGAAGATCAGCAAGGAAGATGCCAGGACTCCACACAGGCAAAAGCCGGAGGTCAGAAGGTTGCAGGAGGAAGATGTCTGGGGGGAAAAATAAAATGGTAGAAATCATTTGATTTCTTTGAGCACATGGAAATGGGACTCATAATTCTTTATTAGATCTGTGGGCCTTAGAGAGCCACTTCTAATGAACAGAAAAGTGAATGTTATGATCTGTGGTCTCTCACCAAATTCATTCATATGTTGATGGTATTTGGAAAGTAATTAGGTTTATATGAAGTCATGAGGGTAGAGGAGACACGGGAGACGTAGGTTTGATCCCTGGGCCAGGAAGATCCCCTGCAGGAAGAAATGGCAACCCACTCCAGTATTCTTGCCTGGAAAATCCCATGGATAGAGGAGCAAGGTGGCTTACAAAGAGTTACAGTCCATAGGGTTACAAAGAGTCTACTGTGAGGAGAGAACTCATGATGGGATTAGTGCCCTCAATGGAAGAGGAAGAGAGACCAGAGGTTCTTCTGTCTGCCACATGAGGATACATTTGAGCCAGGAAGAGAGTTCTCAGCAGAATCTGAACATGCTGTACCTTGATCCCAGGCTCTAGAATTCTGAGAAGTCAATGTTGGTTGCTAAAGCCACTCAGTTCATAATATTTTGTTACAGCAGCCCAAGCTGACTAGGACATGGTTGCCAAGGCTAGGTCAATGCCATTCAACTTCCTCCTGACTTTGCACCCCTTTCTTAGAGTGTATCCACTGGATCCTGAAGCTAAAATGTATGACGTCTGGCTATCCTGAGGCTGCCATGCTGGAAAGACCTGTGGACAGAATACATGAAAAGAGAGGCGTGCCTGAGGAGCATCAGCTGTTTTAGCTCCAGCTGTTGAAGTCTTCCCAGCCCAAGTGCTAGACTTATGAATGAGTGAGCCTTCAGGGGTTCTGATCCCAACCTCCTAGTTGCCTCCTCTGACACCAAGTAGAACAGAGATGACCCATCCCTACCAGGCCCTACTCAAATACCAGACCCATTAACAAAATAAATGCGGTTAATGTTCTAAACCAGCAAGTATTGTGGTAGTTTGCTGCACAGAATAACTGGAATATTGTCTGTGCCTTTGATCTCAGCAGCCCTCATCTTAAGCAGAGAAGCAGACATAATGAAATTTTGCATTATAAGAGGGTAAGGATACACTAACAATAAACCTACAATGTGCCTCTGTGAATAAGTGTATGACATTTGTGTCTGAATTTTTCAGTCTTGATTTTGATTTTCTGGAACCCTTTTATGCTTGTATACTAGATTTTCATTTGTTTTAATTTTCTGAGGCATATAGCTGAGTTCTAGATAATAAAATGGTAGTATTTTTCTCATTTTCTTTTTTTTCACAATATTCTATTTTTCACACAATACATTTATGATAGTTAACAAAAGAGGGGGAAGTTTTGAGAGTGATTTTTTATTATGTAAAAATAGCCTCATGAGAAGAATAATTCCTTAAATATTAGAGCCCACGCGGATGATAATTCTGGCTACCTTTGATTTTTGGAGCAAAGTTCCCTCAACAAGGCTGCAAATGCTGAGAGTGGTGAAACCCTTGCTTTTATTCAATTAAGCCTCTTTAAGGACCCAGTTAAACATGAAAACAGACTAAGAAAAAATAACTTTCCTGTGGGACTCAAGCTCTCCACAGCAGAGTCATTCACTTTTTATGATCGTTATAATTATTAGTAGTGATGGTGATAACAATATATCATTTATATAGCACTTTAGAATTGCACAGAGCTTTCCTACCATCATTTATTAGCTAATCTTCAGAACACTCTTCAGTAATAAGTCAATATTTCTGCCTCCATTTAACAGGTAGGAAATTGAGGCACCATAGACTTGAGCCACTTGTCAAAAGTCAATCAAAAGTCAGCTTGTGGCCTGAGTTGAACAGTCAGTAATGCTACTAAGAGCATCTTCCTCTTAGACCAGCCTGGATCTCACTCAATAACTCTTGCTCGCTGCTTCTAACAGATGTGACTGCAAACTTTATTTTTTGAAACAAGTTCTCTGATATTTTAGAACGCAGTCTTAAGAAGATTCTCCCAAAGTGAAAGTTCTTTATTGCAAGGATCATTTGAAGACTGAAATGAATGTATAAATTATACCTCTACCTGTATAAGGTACATTACTTCATAGGTAAGCCTTTCAAGGTGGATGCCAGAACTCTTGAAAATAGGAAAGAGCTGAGTTATGCACCTGAAATATATCAGGTATAACCTTGAGAGGTCATGGAATTAACCACCTTAGTTAATTTTAGGAATGGCCTACTCTTCGATGGTGTTTCATGTATAGCTAAATGATACATAACTTTAAATAATAAGATTAAACAGGTGATGTCAAATTCAATAGGAAATATTAACATATTTTCCAGATCCATACCAAGAGGCAAATTTTAAAATCTATGCTGTCAGAGGTATGAATGCCTATATTTTACTAATAGGGTGACATGGCTGTTAGCCTAATTCTTCATTTCTCCATCATTTATGCAGACATCACAGGTACTATCTTGGGATATATCTCTCTACAGAGAAGACTCTGCCTCTCCCTTCTTTACCTCTCCCCTATGTCTTATCCCTTTATCCAAGCACTACAACATGAGCAGTGAACAGGCGAGTGGACCACCTTGGTTTTCCCAGTAAACAGATATTTGTTCTCAAACAGTGCAATAGAACAGAACTTCTTAATATGCTCTTGCAAAATGCATTGAAACTTGGCATTTGTACTTTTAGCACAAATATGGCAAACCAAGGACCCATTCTTGTGGGCTTCCTTTAGAGATGCCCATCACCCAGCATCCATTTCATGTCAAGTCCTCCCAATTGTGCCCTGTGGCCGACACTAGCCCACACACACACAAGTATGGCACAGTCTGTGGAATCAGAGGACTTCTTTTCTTTTGCTGGCTTCTTCATCCTCTGAGCAAGAATTCAAATGTCAATCACTTTTAGTTAGATTTCATAGAGCAGCATCATAAAAATGGTAACCAATCCAATTGCAAATCATTTGATGAATCTTCTTTGAAGAGTTGCCAATAATGCTAATCATCAAATGGTTGAATCCAGCTTTGTAAAGATGCGTTTGTGAAGAACAGCAATCTCCGTGACTTTGACAAAGGAACTGCTGACTTGCATCACTGTTTGTCTTTTGATGTGAAAGAGCAAATCGATTTATAGAGCTTTTGCTTGCAGATGTAGGATATGATTAGTATGCAGAAAGACCTTTCCACAGTGTCATTTGTTTATTTAGCTGCCTCTGCACTCAGCTCTGATTGTGTATACCTAATTAATGTATACAAAGCTAAGAGAAATAAAATCACAGATCCACAATCACAGGATACTGCAGAGCATGTCATTTGTCACGATTGGGTCGGGGGACACTCCAGTTTTACTAACAGCCCACCATATAAAGCATGTCGAGTTATAAAAAGATAACAATAAAAGTGCAAGCCTTTTTCTCATCAAAGTGATTCCTAGCTATTTCAGCTAGGTGAATTAACCTGTATAAATATGAAAAGGATGTAATTTCTTTCCTGTGTTGCTATTTGAATTTTTATTCAAAGCAGTTGTTCAGTCTTTATGAAAAGTACCCGTGATTTCTTCCAGAGGTCAAAGTACTTTGTAAAACATCCTGTGAGACCTGAATCATCCCGTTCTTCAAGGCCTCCCTGTTCAGAAGCTTGGAAATTTTAGCTGAGAAGGAGTTTCAAGTGAAAAAGTAAAGACGCTAGAGACCTTCATGTCAATAATGAATGATCAATAGAAGTCACACACTCGAAAATTGACATTCCGTCAGCAGTTGCCTGTTATTCATGCACATTTCACATTGTCTATTCGGGTTTTGAAAGAGACGCTGGTAGCAAAATGGCAAAGCTGCTGAAATCTTCAGACCACTAGATAATGAAATCCAGAGTGACATCTAGTGACATCCTACATCAGAAGCACTTGCTTTGCATCTTATAAACCCAGCACCATCACCTAGTTAGCCTTTCCAGTACAGGGACCAGCACTTTCTGTCTAGTTACTGAATTCTAAACTAAACTCTACAGTAATTTTCCTAAGTACGTGATACCTCCAATGGTCGCCTTGCTTTGATACAAGGTAGCTTATTTTTCCACCACCAAACTATGAAAACTTCAATCATTGGCTCAAGTTTAAGGAGCTTTTTACATTTCTCCACAGCTATTCCATCCATGGCAAGCCAGCCTTTTACTCTTTCCCGCACTGCTCTGTCTCTGCTTTAGTGCGAACAGCATGCCAGAATCACTGCCCTAAATCATGCCAGGGAGCTGCCAGAATAGTTCAGACCTCTCCAAGAGCAGAAGCCAAGGGAGCTGTTATCTCATTGCTAAAACCCAGAACATGCTATTCCATCTAAATCACTGGTGTCATGGTCTCATTTGCAATGAAATTTCTTTGATCTTTTTTTCCAGTGTATTGGGGGATTTTTTTTTCCAGGGTTGGGGCAGGTGGTTGTTCTGAATAATGTGGATGTTTTACAAACAGAAAACAGAAAATTTAAGTAGAAAAGATGAAACTAACACAGTATTTAAAATAAAAAATTCAAATAAAAGTTTTTCATAAAATTTAAGTATTTTATAAGGACTCTCACTTAATGTGAACCTCAATTGGAGTATGGCAAAGGGTGTCCAATGAGTGTCTCAATATAATGAATCTTTTTTTTTTTTAAGTAAGTCCCTTTTAAATAAAACTGTTCTCTTTTCCCTATGTTTCTCCTCTAAAGAGACATAAAGAATGTCACATATAAATTTAAATAAATAAAATTCCCAAATGCAAAGAATAATGATTTGTAAACAAGAGACGTTTCCTGACATAGCCATAATTAAAAACCAAATGATGTAAATCTATCTTGCAATTCCATAATACAAAAAGAATTAAATGGTACCTCCTCCTAAGTATCATAAAATTGTCAGATGAGGAAGACTGTAATGGTATTAAAAATAAGATTTCTCTAGGTTTTCAAGTATGAGATACATGTGATAATTCATAGTAATATGCCTTCTGGTAGGTGCTGAGGGTAAAAGATGAAATAAGCCACACAACATTGTAAATCAGCTATACTGCAATTTTTTTAATGATTAAAAGGGAAAAAAGATGGAATAAGCCAGTCAAGTTCCTTGAATTCCTGTCTTTTAGCTTACATCTCAAGATATCAATTCCTGACAGGACTCCCATCAAAAAAGAATATCTAGACGGACTGCTGCTGCTGCTGCTAAGTCGCTTCAGCCGTGTCCGACTCTGTGTGACCCCATAGACGGCAGCCCACCAGGCTCCCCCGTACCTGGGATTCTCCAGGCAAGAACACTGGAGTGGGTTGCCATTTCCTTCTCCAATGCATGAAAGTGAAAAGTGAAAGTGAAGTCGCTCAGTCGTGTCCGACTCCTAGCGACCCCATGGACTGCAGCCCACCAGGCTCCTCCGTCCATGGGATTTTAGAGTACTGGAGTGGGGTGCCATCGCCTTATCCGCTAGATGGACTAATGAGCCTCAATTTACCTTTCTGTGAGCTCCTTATTTCTGTTTTGAATTTCATAACATTACACTTCACTTCAAGGAGTCTAGGCCTAATGTTTTTCACTCCCGTTCATTTCATTCAATTCCTTTGTTCTATAGATGAAGAAACAGGGGTCTGGGAATTTAAACACTTTCCCCTAAGGCTGTAGTTTTAGCAAACAGCAGATCAGGTGAGAATGTAGGCTTCCTGATTTGCTATCAATATTTTCCCCACTGTAACACTTTGTTTCCAGTTGTTGCAGGCAGAAAGCACAGTAATCATTGTCAGTAATATTAATAAAAATTTCACAACATTGATAATCTGTTAATGTCTTACTCTTTTCTGGATTTCATTGGAATTAATTTCTAGGTAACATATTTGAAGCAATTCATATCTTCTCTAATTTTAGGGGGGAGAATTTTCCAGGAGGAACATATTGTGAAAATTTAATAAAGGGAGTTCTAGGGATGAGGAGGTTCTCACATACCTGTCACTAATAGTCAGAATAGATCCCAACAGGAAGAGACTACCTCAAATCTCATGCAGGAAGTGATATTACCTTACCAGCAGGAGAAAGATTTTCTCCTTGCCTGCCAATAGCTTAGCCAATGAGAATCTGTCACATCTCAACCAATGACAAGCCACTACACTTCACATTCCCATCTTCCTCCAATGGAACTTGTCTTTATAATAGCCCAGCCCAACTTCCCTTTCTCCTCTCTGAGAGTTTCCTCCCCTTGGCTTTACCGGACTTGGAGGAATTTGTATGTGGTTCACCGTGATTATATGTCCTTAACTGCAATTCTTTTTGCTCCATTTTGCTGGTAAAATAATTGACTGCTTTATTGTTTTCAGTTAACAATACTAACATGAGAGAAAAAGATACTTAGGTCTTTATTCTTATCTATTTTAGTAAATATTTGGGGGATTCTGAACATCGCTTTTATTTGTTCAAGAAAAAAGAAATTCATGCCATGATCTCTAGAGTTTCTTCTAGCTCTAAAAATTTTACTTAAGGTGTAAATATTCATCTTGTCATACCTAAATTACATTTGTTGGAATATAATTCTGTCATTACCCAGTATACAAAAAGATTGTTTTCTCACATAATTAGGCAATGGATTTAAATTTTATACTGTACATTTTAAAGGATAGCAGTGGAAGTTTTTAATAATATTAAATTGATGAATTATTGGGAAACTTATGGTATTCAAAAGCTTTTTCCTATGTAATAAATACCAAGAAGATGTCTTAGGCAGAGAAGGTGTTCTCCTTCATCCTGTTTCTCACCAGTTTATTTCCCCTCTTTCTTGTCAAAACAGTAGTCCACACAGATCCTTGTCAAAGTTTCATGCACTTGTTTAATATTTATTTTATGCAGTACTCATTTTTCAGTGTCTTTTAAGATAAACTCAAGGAGTAGAAATATCTTTAAACTCTCTTTTCATCTTTACATCTCCACAGTTCATAAGAGTGCTTGTTCTTATACGTGGCAGTTACTCAGCAATGTACTGTGATGATAAATGCATGAACAAAAATTAGAAATGAAAGTCACATTAGAGGTTTACTAACCCAGTTTCCCCATTTGAAGACCATATAGCCACTGAGTTCCGCAGATATTTAATGATTTATCCAATGTTACCTCATTGATCAGTCGAAGGATTGGGAGGCCTTCTGACTGATAATCTCATATTGTTTCTAATATTCCGTTACCTTTTTAAAGATATTTTGAAAACATTCTTCTAAAGCATTTACTCTGTAAATGATGCTTGGTTACTTTCTGTCATGATTGTTTCCCATATATATCTCACATATAATGAACATAACATCATATGCTATATAATATATAATTAACAAGCTTATCCATACTGCTTGGGGCATGCACCTGTGGTGGCTAAATAATGACCCCCCCAAAGATATCCAGGTTCTAATCCCCAGAACCTGTGAATATTCTTATATGACAACACAGACTTTGCTAGAAGGAGTAATCATCTTGAGATAGTGAGATAATCCTGGATTATTTGGGTGGGACCTAAATGTTAAAGGGCTTCCCTGGTGGCATAGAGGTTAAAGCGTCTGCCTGGAATGTGGGAGACCCGGATTCGATCCCTGCGTTGGAAAGATCCCCTGGAGAAGGAAATGGCCACCCACTCCAGTACTCTTGCCTGGAGAATCCCATGGAGGGAGGAGCCTGGTAGGCTACAGTCCATGAGGTTGCAAAGAGTCAGACATAACTGAGCGACCTCACTTTCACTTTCACTAAATGTTAAAAGAAGGTTGATTATAAAAGTAAGGTAGAGGATGATTTGACTATACAGAAGAAGGAAAAGTAGAGACTGAAACCATATGAAGATTGCTCTGCTGGCATTGAAGATGGAAAGAGGGGCCAAGATTTGTTTTAAAGATGCTATGTGACCAAAGTCAATTTTTCTCCTAAGGAGTAAGTATAGAAAAAGTAGTTTCCCATAGAATAAATAAATATGTGGATGAAATAGTCCTGTGATATTGTGATTTTTAATAAATATTTATTTTGCCTTCATCACATTTCTGACATAGACCTCTTAAAATTCTTGAAATTTTTTTTTGAAATATAACCACATTTATTTAAGAATGTATTCCAGTATCTAAAAACAGCAAAGTTGAGCAATGCAAAACCACAATTATTAATAGCTTCTCTTTCTTTAAGTGGTGAAAGCAGTAAAGATGCAATTGTTACATTAATGAGGCAACTTTTGGCCCACACCTAAGCATGGGAGAGGGGCTGAAGATTGACACGGCCAATGATTTCATCAACCATCCCTGTGTTATGTTGTTTTGTTGGTGTTCAGTCACTAAGCAGTAATGTCTGACTCTTTGCAACCCCATGGACTGTAGCCCACCAGGCTCCTCTATCCATAGAATTTCCCAGGAAAGAATACTGCAGTGAGTTTCTATGTCTTTCTCCAGGGAGTCTTCCAAACCCTGGGATTGAACCTGTGTTCCCTGCTCAATGGGTGAAAGCCGCCGTAACTATTCCAAAAGACTGGTTAAAAAACTAAAAGTTTCCTGGTTTGTGGAAAAGTGGAGATTCAGGAAGAGTGGCACAGAAAGAACATGGAAGCTCCACAGATTTTCCCACATCATGCCCTGTGCATCTCTTCATTTGACTGTTGATTTGTATCTTTTAATGTTGATTATAATTAACTAGTAATATAGTGTGTGAACAGGTTTCCTGAGTTTTGTGAGCAGCTCTAGCAAATTTATTGAACCCAAGTTGGTGGTGGTGGGAACCTCTGACTCATAGTCAGTAGTTAGAGATACAAGTGAAAATCTGGACTTGCTATCAGTATCTTGAAGTGGGAGCACTTGTAAGACTGAGCCTTTACCCTGTGGGATCTAAGGCTATCTTCAAGTAGAGAGTGTCAGTCTTAGTTTGAATTGTAGGACACTACCCTGGTGTCAGAAAATTGGTGGTGGTGTTACACATACACACACTGGAATGAGGCCCATGGCACTTAAAGTCCTAAGTGCTGGGAGATAGAAATATCTACACATTCTGTCCAGAAAGAGGACATGAAGACAAGAAGTACATCTCCAGAAGCTGGAAAATTCAAGGAGGTGGATTTTCTGAGGGCCCCGGGAAGGAGCACAGCAGGATGAACACCTTGACTGGAGTCCAGTGAAACTGATGTTGTTCTTGTCTCCACAATGGTAAGAAAGTAAATGTGTACAGTTTTAAGCCACTGTTCATGGTAATTTGTTGCAGAAGCAATAAGAAACTTACACAGTAGACGTAGTATTGGTTGGGGAGTCAAGAGTCCTGGTTTGAACTTGGCTGACTCACATCATCTCTAGATGTTAGCTCTGCAAATGTCTAAGTGTAGCTCCCAGGAGTATAATGAAGTCACTTAGTCCTTATTTTCAGTTAAGCTCAGGGAACCATCTCAGTGAAAGACAATCCTGCCCTGCAGAATACACAGATAGAGTCATTGGCATAGCTGATGTTACCCTATAGGAATCTTGGTATAAGATTTTAAAAGATGCCCTACTGGGAAGATAAATTAAGAAAAAAATAAAGACTTCAGAGGAAGAATAAAAGTCCCTTCTTCCCTGAAAGAGCACAGTGCTGGAGCAGAGTCCAAGCTGATACTACTGGAATAACCACCAAATTTTGTAGCCTCTGGACACCCGAGCTTTTGAGCAGTGCACACACTGTGCATTCTTCTGAGTGCCCTGATCCTAGGAGACAGAGGCAGAGCTCAACTTAACTTCCTGGGGAAAGACACAACCTCTCTTTCCTGTACCTCTTCCATTAGGAACAAATACTCTTGAGAAGAACTCTCTGCTTCTTAACACCAAATCACAACAGGCCTTCAAGGCACAAAAATAGTGTATATCAGGACAATATCAATTATGCAATGTAATTTAAATCACTCAATATAATTCTTGGTTAAGTGAAAATATGCTACATTTTTACCATGTTGTTTAGTATATAAAGAAATTATAAAAATTCTAAGCTAGTTAATAAGGACCAAATAGTTTTTAAAATAAAGGAAAATGCATGAAGAAATAGAAATCTTATTTTATACGTCTAACTAGAATATAAGCTCTCATATCAGCTAGGTCCCTTTTTCTATCAACTTCCTGAATGTTGTTTTCTTTTTCTTGTAGCTTAATAAGAAACTTTTCTAAATTGCCTTCAACAAGAAATGAATATTGACTATAAACTACTACAGTCACAAAAATACTAACCACTCTCTAATCACCCTAAGTATAATTTCACATGGATCGATTCTTACAGCACAGTTAATGCTATGGTAAAATCCTTGGGAGGGGTTGACCGACACTACTTCACTGTAGAAAATTTACATATATATTTATATATGTGCATACTTTATTTTTCTGGGCTCCAAAATCACTACAGATGGTGACTGCAGCCATGAAATTAAAAGACACTTACTCCTTGGAAGGAAAATTATGACCAACCTAGATAGCATATTCAAAAGCAGAGACATTACTTTGCCAACAAAGGTTCATCTAGTCAAGGCTATGGTTTTTCCTGTGGTCATGTATGGATGTGAGAGTTGGACTGTGAAGAAGGCTGAGTGCCGAAGAATTGATGCTTTTGAACTGTGGTGTTGGAGAAGACTCTTGAGAGTCCCTTGGACTGCAAGGAGATCCAACCAGTCCATTCTGAAGGAGATCAGCCCTGGGATTTCTTTGGAAGGAATGATACTAAAGCTGAAACTCCAGTACTTTGGCCATCTCATGCGAAGAGTTGACTCATTGGAAAAGACTCTGATGCTGGGAGGGATTGGGGGCAGGAGGAGAAGGGGACGACAGAGGATGAGATGGCTGGATGGCATCACTGACTCGATGGACGTGAGTCTCAGTGAACTCTGGGAGTTGGTGATGGACAGGGAGGCCTGGCGTGCTGCAATTCATGGGGTCGAAAAGAGTCGGACATGACTGAGCAACTGATCTGATCTGATCTGATACATAAAATTTACATTCATAAATATAACCTGAAATCTTACAAAGAATTATTTCGACATCAATTTAAATTTTTTTCTATAATAAAATATAACATGGTCATATTGCTGTTCAGTCACTCAGTCATGTCTGACTCTTTGCAACCTCATGTGCTGCAGCACGCCATGCTTCCCTGTCCTTCACTACCTCCCAGAGCTTGCTCAAACTCATGTCCATCGAGTCAGTGATACCATCTAACCATTTCATCCTCTGTCATGCCTTCTCCTCCTTTATCTTTCCCAACATCAGGATCTTTTCCAGTTGAGTTGGCTCTTTGCATCAGGTGGTCGAATTATTGGAACTTCAGCTTCAACATCAGTCCTTCCAATGAATATTCAGAGTTGATTTCCTTAAGGATTGACTGGTTTGATCTCCTTGCTGTGCAAGAGACTCTCAAGAGTCTTCTCCAACACCACAGTGCAAAAGCATCAGTTCTTCAGAGCTCAGGCTTCTTTATGGTCCAGCTCCTACATCCGTACATGACTACTGGAAAAACCATATCTTTGACTACATGGACCTTTGTTGGCAAAGTGATGTCTCTGCTTTTTAATATGATGTACATAAAATCGCCAAGAAGGCAATGGCAACCCACTCCAGTACTCTTGCCTGGAAAATACCATGGACGGAGGAGCCTGGTAGGCTGCAGTCCATGGGGTTGCTAAGAGTCGGACACGACTGAGCGACTTCACTTTCACTTTTCACTTTCATGCATTGGAGAAGGAAATGGCAACCCACTCCAGTGTTCTTGCCTGGAGAATCCCAGGGATGGGGGAGCAAGGTGGGCTGCCATCTATGGGGTCACACAGAGTCAGACACGACTGAAGTGACTTAGCAGCAGCAGCAGCATATAGTAAATACTCATGTAACTCCCTAGGTCAAGAAATCATAAATTACTGTCACAACAGAAAATCTCTCTCTTCTGTGTCTCTTTCTTTCACAACCCTTTTCCTCTTCCCCAAAGGTCACCACTATTTTGAGCTGAGCCACTCTTATTCCCAGCTTCCCTTTTGCTTCCGATCCATATATATATTCCTAAAGTTATTGACGAGCTTCTGAAGTGTTTCTAAATAGAGTCACATTGTACATATTGGTGTGTTTCTTACTTATTTTATTCAATGTTGTATTTGTAAGATCATTTCATATTTTTCTGTGTTACTATAGTTTACATATTTTCATTGCATTATGATACCCTTTTATGAAATATACCACAATTTATTTGCCCATTCTATT
Organism: Bos indicus; assembly: GCF_029378745.1. Lineage (NCBI taxonomy): Eukaryota > Metazoa > Chordata > Mammalia > Artiodactyla > Bovidae > Bos > Bos indicus. Next base: position 46,822,669 of record NC_091771.1, read on the forward strand.
AATAAGAAACACTGACCTATATCTCTATAGTCTTATTTTACATAAGCATTGTACAATATATATTAAACTTTTTTAACTTGCTTTTTTCCAACTAACATTGTTATAAATACCTCTTTAAGTATGTTTCTACTTTATAAATTTGAATGGATACATAGGTCATTTGGACCACATTTTAAAATTAATCTTTAATCATGTATGTGGCTATTTCTGATGTTTTATAGTCATCAACAGTATTTTAGTTGTCATTGTTATACATACATTGTTTAGTATATCCTTCATTTTCTTAGAATAAATTTTTGTCTTTGAAATACCTTTGAAATATTTTCCTTAGGATAAATTCCTAGAGTCAGAGGATGTTAAACATTTTAATGAATATTATTTTCAAATGTTGCACATTTTCCATCTAGAAAATGTATTTCTTTATTTTCTCAAGAACAGAATACAAAGTATCAGTATTCTGATTTCCACATTCTTGCCAGCAATAGATATTATATATTTTTACGAGCTTCTTAAAGTTAATACATGAAACTGACTTATATTATTTGAAATTATATCCCCTAGATTCCTGAAAGGTTAAATATATCTTAACTTTAACAGCCATTTGTTATCAAACAATGTCTTTTAATCTATAATGGGCCATTCTTTTGCAAGACCATCACTTCTACACTAGGTAATGAATAACAATTTTTTAAAGTTGTATTTTCCAGAAGGTAGTTATTAGTTCCATCACTCCAAGGCCTGATGAATCTTCCACAAATGGTGTAAACGAGAGACAGTCATTGCTAAGGAAAATTCCATTGACAATTCTGTTGTTATCTGACAAGCTGGGAAGGAAACTTTCCCACTTGATCAAAATGTCATTTAGCCATCTTCACCATGGCCCCACTGAATCAGCCCCCATGACTCCCATAGTGGTAACAAGCCCTAAGGCTTTAGTTCATAGCAACATCTAGCTCTCCTATTTAAAAAGAGGAGCAAATAGCATTTACATAGAGAACACTACTCAAACAGAACACTATTTAAGCTTTACTTTACTGAGGGTGTGTCACCTAGTTCTGTGGAAATGAGAAAAAAATGATTTGTGCTGAGCACTTCAGTGGCGATTCAGTAGGACTAAACCCTCCTTCGCTTTTGGTAAATTAAATTATGAGAAAACAACAAACCTCAATGGCTAATCTCTACCACATATTTGTTTTAGAACATTCCACTACTATGGAATATTATTTCAGAATGAAATGCCTGAAATAATCAGAGAAGTTGGGAACAATTAAATACAACTAACATCTACAAATTTCACAAGTGGAATTAAAGTAAGTGCAGACAATTTTAGAACAATAGTATATTATATATTACAGACAAAGAGCTGTGATTTGAAGACTCTTGACATGGGGCTAAAAATGTACCAAGCAGTTTTAAGTAATAGTTCTTTATTATCAAAAATAGTTGTTTTCATATACAAATTTATATGGGTTTCAGCAAGGCTTCTTGACCACCTTTCCTGGAAAACTTGATCCTTTCCATGGTGTGGACTATATGACCTGAAGTACACTATTCTGTTGAATATATTCTTTTCATTATTGCAACCAATTTTAGATCAATAGATAATTCTTCCAAAAAACAGTGAAAGAAAAATATTATTTCCTCTATAAAAGACATCATTATTGAGTTGTTCTTTCATTTCAATATTTTTGAATGTCATGGAGAAGTTATTTTAAAACTGAATAACATGTTAATATGATTTTAATTCCTCTGACAATTTACAGGCACTCTTGCCACACCTAATTTAAGAAACAAAATATCTAGCAGTTATTTACTCAGTTTTCATTCAATTTTAACAGCCTGAAGTGGAAGCTCAGGAGGTCTCATAAAATAAAAATTGATGGAAGGGATGAAAAACATTTCCTGATTACTAGAAATTGTCCCTCCTGAGGAAGAGGAGGAAAGAGGAAAAGGGGATACATATAATTTATCATCCAAAGTCTCATGGAATCAAAGTCTAAAATTTTAATGTTAGAAATTGCTAAAATATATACTCCATTTAGGGCTTCCCTGATGACTCAGCAGTAAAGAATCCATCTGCAATGTAAGTTCAGTCCCTGGGTTGGGAAGATCTCCTGGAGGAGGGCATGGCAACCCACTCCAGGGTTCTTGCCTGCAGGATACCATGGACAAGGAGCTTGGTGGGCTACAGTCCCCAGAGTCGCAGAGTCAGACACAACGCACCGACTGAGCACAGCATAGCACACATGTTCCATTTAAACAGTAGCATTGTAACTGAGACAGAAATGACAACCCACTTCAATATTCTTGCCTGGAGAATCCTATGGACAGAAGAATCTGGAGGGCTAAAATCCAGAGGATCACAAAGAGTCAGACACGACTGAAGCGCTTAGCATGTTGCAGCTGAGTTCTCTCACTCTCATTCCTTCTCACTGCAGTGTTCTGTTTTGGAGTTCCCTTGGAAAAGAGAAGCATATAATTGAAATAAAGAAATGTGTTTAAAATCAGAAATTTGAGACTTCATGTTATATGCTTGATGGGTTTTTCTGTTTTAAATGCTCTTCTAGTTGCTATCTCCCATAACTGTTAAGAGTCTGTATGCTCGGCCATATTCTATTCAATTATTCCTAGAGTAATGGAACTCCCTGCAAGATCTTAAATACTGATTTAATATCTAAAATGCTGCATGAAACATAAAGTATTCATGGGTGATGTTTTTAAATAAACACCTGTGAGTAGATTAAAACACACACCATGGAAATAAAAGCTGTTCACAAGGAGGCATTTAAATTGGTTGCTGGTATTACTAAAACTTGTGTAGTAGGGAGCAATAAAAATACTGAATTTGGGAGATTATATCAAAATTAAATTTTAAATAACCGGAAAATTTGGGGAAAATGTGCTTCAGGATACATTCACTTTAATAAAAGCATGGAGAAAAGTTGAGTAAAAGAATACTTGTTAGTATGTGATGTGCTAAGACCTCATCACCTTTTCTGCTCATGGCTCATGCTTCAGGAGCTAAGAAAGACAAGGTGAGAGAAAGTGAGTAAAAAACTGGGACGACACCTTCACTTTGGTGTATTTTATCCTTCTTTATTGTCCTCTGCTTCCAGCTTCATCTGTCTTCCTTTTTTCATGTAGCTTTTAGAAAGGTGACAAGACAGAGCCTTAAGAGAGGCCCCAGTAAAATGTGTTATGATCCTGAAAAATGGTGAAATTAAAGCAGAATGGCCACATTCCTTGACTTATGTAAAGTTTATTCAAATCTGCCTTGCTCTCCTTTTGAACCTGACAGTGCTTGGATTTCTTAATAATGTGCAAATTAAAAGGACTTAATCAAAGGCTCAATAATTATGTAGTCAATGTGAACATAACTGAAAGAAATTCTATAATAATTTCAGAAGAAATATAATACTCTGCATTATATGGATCCAGAACAAATATTCAAACATAAAATCCCAGCTGAATAATTAAAATGATTGTATTTCTCCTATATAATCACCCTGGATGTATATCAAAATTAGATATTCCCAATTAGTCTCCTATTTAAATTCCATTCCTTAGATTAATAATAAGAATAAAGATATTTATTTTCTATAGCATTAGATTGGGTTTCCCAGGTAGCACTACTGGAATTCACTGCCAATGCAAGAGATGCAAGAGACTCGGGTTTGATCCCTGGGTCAGGAAGATCCCCTGGAGTAAGAAATGGCAACCCAGTATTCTTGCCTGGAAAATTCCACGCACAGAGGAGTCTGGTGGGCTACTGTCCATGGGGTCGCAAAGAGTAGGACAGGACTGAGCACACACACACACACACACACACACACACATTCACACATAGCACTAGATAACAGAAGAGTTCTGTTTTCAGGAACATACCAGGTGATACTACTCCCTGTGGTTTTACTCTATCATGTAACTGAATTAAGCTTACTTGAATTATGATATTAAAAGAGTGATTCCTAATTTCAATCATATTACATAGAAATGTTCTAAAGGAGGTTGAGAGCATGCGAGAGAAACATGTTTGCTTTCAGAGGCATTCAGCATCATCAGCCACGTAGGAAAGAGTTCACCCAGAAACGTATGTCAGCAAGAATCAAGAATAAGGAGCATGTTCTGGGGGCAGCACCATGAAAGAACCAGCAGAGAGACTGGTCAGATGTTTAGAGAACTCAAAAGTGCAGAATCTTAGAAGTCAGCTAAGATGGACACCTGTCCCATTCTTTCGTTGAGCTTTGACTGTTCAGAATGTGAACCATCTCTTCACTGATACTGGGGAATGGATCACTCCGTGGGGCCTAGTAATTGGCAGGGTCCATTTTCAATACAGAAGATGCAGGAGCATATATTTTTTCCTTGCTAGGTCAGAAGTGATAAACTATGCTTGGCTAATCAGAGTTTCCCAACCAGGAGTACGAACTGGGAGTGAGTGGCAAAAATAAGCAGGCGCTGTTTAAACTCCTCTGGCAATGGCAGTGGTACCCTGTGTTGAGCCATGGGGCAGCAGCACTGTCTTACCATTCGTTCCCTCAGGGTGGCATCTGGACTGGGGTTTGAAAAAGAAAGTGAAAGTGTTAGTCACTTGAGACCCCATGGACTGTAGCCCGCCAGGCTCCTCTGTCGATGGGATTCTCAAAGCAAGTAAACTTTAGTGGGTCGCCATACCCTTCTCCAGGGGAATCTTCCCGGCCCAGGGATTGAACCCAGGTCTCCTGCATTGCAGGCAGAATCTTTACATCTAAGCCACCAGGACTGGGGTTTGAAGTCTAGTAGTTCCTAGCATCTTTCAAGACTATTTCTTGAGGTTTGCCACTGACCATTAACCAAAACTATCCTTCTGAAAAATTCCTTCTCTGTTTCAGTTTGCAACCCAGAATGCTGAGCAGGAGAGGGCCAACTGCAAAATGAAAGTGCAGGGCTTTATATTTAAAAATTATTCAGAATTTCAAGACAGCAACAGCATTAAAACCAAGGTTTTTCTAAGCACAGGTTACTGTGAGGTTGCCTAGGCTACAAACCCATGAAGCTGGCCCTTCATGGGTATATGAAGGGCCTTTCATGTTGGTATAGCATAGAAGGAAAAGGACTTATCGATAATACATGGTCAACAAAAAAATCTTTGAGAAAGAGAATCCTAAAGGGTTTTGGCAAAGGACGCGGTGTTGGTTGTTTGTTTCTGTGAGCAGTTGTAGCTGAAGAATGAATGTTATAACCAGAATCAAGTTATCAGAGCTCATTTTAATCTAACTGAATTGCCAGGGTGTTAGTAAGGTTTGGCAGAATTGCTGTATCTTCCCCAAATAAAACCATTTCTTCTGTACATGCATTTTATTTGGAAAGATCTTGGGTGTGATTTATGAACTTCTAGATGAAAAAATAAAAAGTGAGTCAAGGGTGTTTTTAAAAGGTCTGACTCTAATTCCAGAGGGCCAAAGCAGTGGTGCCATCCTTTCCTTCACTGAGAAATGGTTGTGCTCTGGCTGTGGACACACTGTTCAGGAGTCCTCTCCGGGGATTCTTAATCACTTAGTGGCCAACACATTCAGGCAGGGCACAAGGCAGATTCAACCAGCAGATTTGCTATTTTAGGGAAAGCCATCTGTTTAGATTTCTCTCCAGTAAAACTGCCCAGTCTCAGTATATTCGCCCATAAATTTTGTGTCTGAGTTTCAAAGTCCATGCAACTTTGTATTGAATAGAAGGAAAAATCCCACTAAGTGAAAAAATTGTGGTAACAACAGCTCAAGTCATCTGGTGACAGCAGGTCTGTCTACCCTGGGGCTACCCTCTGAGTTGGGCTCGGACACCACTTGACCTGTGCTGTCCTGGGAAATGGGTGAACATCAAACAACACGCAAGTGGTCAAAGTAGCTACCATTATACATTTTGCTGCCCAACCGAAGTTGTCTGTTTAGCCAGATATTTTTAGACCCGCTCTCACAATTTTTATGTTAATAGAAAGTACAGGGGAGGAAATCTACAGAGATGTCATTGGTAGTAGCATATTAAAGGCAGTGGCAGGTTGGAACACCCTTGTAGTGACATGGAAAATCCTTTCAGCTACACACATAGTCTTTCAACACAGCAGCATGGGCTTAGCAGACTAATTCGAAGAAACAGTATTGTAGAAAGTTCTGTTCTGCAATCAGGAATGTGAAAAAAATTACCACTCCTTGGCCCACTGGCAGAGCTACTGAGATTTTCAACCTAGAAGAGAAAGACGGCTAATGTGCCTATCTAGCCTTTTGGAAATGGCAACTCACTCCAGTGTTCTTGCCTGGAGAATCCTAGTGATGGGGGAACCTCATGGGCTTCCATCTATGGGGTTGCACAGAGTTGGACACGACTGAAGCGACTTAGCAGCAGCAGCAGCAGCAGCCTTTTCCTCCAGTACTCTTGCCTGGAAAATCCCATGGATGGAGGAGCCTGGTGGGCTGCAGTCCATGAAGTTGCTAAGAGTCGGACACGACTGAGCGACTTCACTTTTCATTTTTCTCTCTCACTTTTCACTTTCACGCATTGGAGAAGAAAATGGCAACCCATTCCAGTGTTCTTGCCTGGAGAATCCCAGGGACAGGGGAACCTCATGGGCTTCCATCTGTGGGGTCGCACAGAGTCGGACACGACTGAAGCGACTTAGCAGCAGCAGCAGCAGCAGCCTTTTCCTCTCTCTCATATACTCTTCCTGTGTTAATGTTGGTTTATTTGAATTACTACATAATTAAAAAGCATCTGTTATTTCATAGGTGTCTGGGAGTCTTCATATTCTTTGGGAAACATGCAAAATTAACTGAATTCATATAATTCAATGTTCATTTTTTTTTGTATTTCTCTTTCTTAAATGGATTTTAATAACTATCTTTATAGAGCACTTACTTCATGCTAGGCATCATCGTATGAAATACCAAAAAATTTGGGGGTATTCATCTTCCCAATATTCAAGGAATTAAATATTAGGTCACTCAAGAAAGTGGGAACTTAAATATACAGAAGATATGTAACTGATCGAAAGTTACATTAAATGGATAGAAGTGGTGGGATTCAAGTTCCTGAGCTACCTCAAATATTTTTGGAGTATCTCAGATAAAAAGTATCATGTAAGGAGCTAACAAAAAAAAAAATCAATATGAAAAATGTCGTAGGCTTCAAAGAGCCTTTAATATAGAGAGAGAAAGAAACAAGAACATCTACAAAACCCCAACCATTTAGTCAACTGATTTTTGACAAAGGTCTGAAGACAGTTTAATGGAAAATGAAGATAGCTTTTTCAACAAAAGTTTCTGGAACAACTAAACATCCATTTGCGAAATTTTGTTAAATGAAATTTAACCCATTAGTTCAGTTCGGTTCAGCTACTCAGTCATGTCCGACTGTTTGCGACCCCATGGACTACAGCACACCAGGTTTCCCTATCCATCACCAGCTCCCAGAGCTTGCTCAAACTCATGTCCATCAAGTTGGTGAAGCCATCCAACCATCTTATCCTCTGTCATCCCCTTCTCCTCCCACCTTCAATCTTTCCCAGCATCAGAGTCTTTTCAAATGAGTCAGTTTTTGCATCAGATGGCCAAAGTATTGGAGCTTCAGCTTTAGCATCAGTCCTTCCAATGAATATTCAGGGTTGATTTCCTTTAGGATGGACTGGTTGGATCTCTTTGCAGTCCAAGGGATTCTCAAGAGTCTTCTCCAACACCACAGTTCAAAAGCATCAATTCTTTGGTGCTCAGCTTTCTTTATGGTCCAACTCTCACTATCCATACATGATTCCTGGAAAAACCATAGGTTTGACTATATGGACCTTTGTCAGCAAAGTAATGTCTTTGCTTTTTAACCCATATTTTGAACAATATAGAAAAAAATTATTTCAAAATGGATCATATATTTAAATGTGAAACCTAAATATATAAAACTTCAAGAAGAAAACATAGGAAAAATCCTTTGTAGTTTGGGTTAACAAAGTTTTATTAGATTCAATAACAAAAGTCAAATTCATAAAGAAACGACAGATAAACACATTTATTAACCATTGATAAAAAATTGTGTTTTAATATCAAAATTAAAAACTTTAACTTTTGAGAGATACTGTTAAGGAAATGAAAAGATAAATCATAGACTGGAAGAAAATACTTGCAAACTACATATCTGACAAAGAACATGTATCACATTTATATGTTTAAACATATAAACTCAAAAATGAGAAAGCAAACACCTCAATAAAAATAATAGGGCAAAATATATGATGGAAACTTCACCAAAAAAAAAAAAAGATATATGGCTATCAGATAACCAGTAGAAAGATACTAAAGCCATTAATCATTAGAGAAATTCAAATTAAAGTCACAATGGTATTTCACTACACACTTTTTAGAATGCCTATTTTTTTTTTTTCTAATGACAATATTGAAGTTCTGGAAAGCCAGTTTGGCAGATTCTTATGAACCTAAACATACGTTTATAATATGACCCAACAACCCCACTGCCAGGTACTTAGCCAAGAGAAGTGAAAATTTCAGTTTATACAATCACTTATATGTAAATAGTTGTAGCAGATTTATTCATATTCACCCCAAACTGGCAAGACCATTGATGTTCACCAACTGGTGAATGGGCAACCATATTTTAGTGCAGCTACAGAATATAATATTATTCAGCGATACATTTAACAAGCCACAGATACTCACTGTAAATACCTGGATCTCAAAAACATTTTACTAAGTAAAAGAAGCCACGTTTTTAAAGTGTGCGTGCCATATGATTCCATTTAAATGACTTTCTAGAAAATGAAAAACTATAGGGAACAGATTACTGGTTTCAGTGGGGTGATCTGATACAGTCACTAAGTCGTATCCGACTCTTGCGACCCCATGGATTGTAGTCTGCCAGGCTCCTCTGTCCATGGGATTCTCCAGGCAAGAATACTCCAGTGGGTTGCCATTTCCTTCTCCATCAGTGAGGGTGGTGGTGGGGAAATGTGTTCATTCAAAAGGAGCAAGGGGACATTTGGGGATGGAGATACTCTTTCATCTTGATTTTGGTGGTACTTACATAAATGCTCATATTTGTTTGCCAAAATTCATAGAGTTATATACTGAAATGGGTTACTTCCACTGTTTGTTAATTACATTTTAACAAACCTGACTTTGAATAATCAGCATGTCTAAAACTGAAGCTATCCTTTTTCTCATTGAGCTTCTTTATTTATTTATTTTCAGTTCAGAGAAAAACACCATTTCCAATCCACCCTGGGGATTACCCAGCGGGTCCTCCTCTGTCCCTCACTCTGAGCACAGTGTCAGCTTTCTCAACCAGGGAATCTTATCCCTTTATAAACATTCTCAGAAACCTTTCCTCTTCCGCATTTCTGTTGTCACCACTTTATTGGTTCCTTCAAATTTCTAGCCTCATGACAAGTTCTCTCCCACTTTGCACCAGTCTCCCCTGTGCTCTGCCTTGAACTTTATAAACCATAATTCTCATTGGGCATATTTGTGCTTAAAAGCTTTCAAACATTTCTGTAGGATAAAGTCCAAGCTCCTTAAACCACACAGAAATCTTGCTCAGTGTATCCCGTGCCTCTCTAACAGGTAAAGTTTCTGTCTCAGTCATACTGTGACACACCTTGTTCTGGAATGTGCCACATGCTGCTTTTTCTCCTCTGAATCTGTGCAAATTCTGCTCCTTTGTCTGAAATGCCTTTTTAGAAAGCTTGTTTTTAGTGAAATCTATTTATTCTTTGAGATTCTTTTGACATCATTTACTTCCCTTGTGGCTCAGATGGTAAAAATCTGTTTGCAATGCAGGAGACCCAGGTTCAATCCTTGGATCAGGAAAATTCCCTGGAGAAGGGAATAGCCACCCAAGCCAGTATTCTTGCCTAGAGAATTCCATGGACAGAGGAGCCCGGTGGGCTACAGTCCATGGGATCACAAAGATTCAAATATCATTTACTCAATGGAAACTTCTCTTCACTGCTCCCATCAGGCTGAACTTGAATGTCCCACGTGTGGCAATAACATGTGCTTGAACTTTAAGGAAGACACCTATCTCTCTGTCCTGCAACTGTGCATCGACCTAGTAGCCCTCTAAATGATGTGCTGCTTAAATAAAGTGCTCATGCATCATATACCTTTAAATCCTCAGCAGCTAGAGGCATTCAGTACATATCTTCCAAATGATTGAGTAAAGGAACATGTAAATAAATATATTATGTAGACAGCATCAGAAAACATTGCTTTAACATTTTAGCCTCCTGACCTACATCTCTTGATTTTTTGGGCCCTGGGTAGACTGCTTTCTGAGAAAAGATCCCCTAACACAGTCATCTGCAAAGGCACAACATGGTCTAAATAAATCCCTGGGACTTTAAGGGAGCAAATGTGTTAAGGCAGGCATAATATATAAAGAAGATCAGTTGCGGGAAAAATTCAACAAGAGTTAGTAAGGTCATTGTCTTATATTTAAAGTCCTCACTAAGGTTGTCATGGGCTCTTTGTACTATTCCTAGGTCATTCCTACTTCTGAGACAATACAAGGGAGTTTCTGAGCTTGCTATTCGTGGAACTGAGGGACTCAGCCTGGACAGATTCTTGTGGCAAGCATCTTCATCCATCATGCCCTGATAAGCATCAGGGTCTGCTTTTTTTCTGGCCTGAGAGAAGAGGTTAATTTTGTTTTGTTTTCGGTGTGTGCTATGTGGCTGTGCAGTGAAAGAAAGCAAAATAAGAATCAGGACATGGAAAGACCCTCACTGGAAAAGACCCCGATGCTGGGAAAGATTGAGGGCAAGAAAAGAAAGAGGCAACAGAGGATGAAATGGTTGGGTGGCATCACCGACTCAAAGGACACGAGTTTGAGCAAACTCAGGGAGATAGTGAAAGACAGGGAAGCCCGGTGTGCTGCAGTTCATGGGGTTACAGAGTCAGACATGACTTAGCAACTGAACAACAGCAAATGCCCCCTGATAAGGCTTCCCGGATGGTGCTAGTGCTAAAGAACCTGCCTGTCGATGAAGGAAATGCAGGTTTGATCCCTGAGTCTTGAAGAACCCCTGGAGGAGGGCATGGCAACCCACTCTAGCATTCTTGCCTGGAGAATCCCATGGACAGAGAAGCCTGGTGGGCTACAGTTCACAGGCTCGCAAAGAGTTGAACACGACTGAAGCGACTTAGCACCCACACAGATGCCCTCTGAAATTGACCATCTTGTGCACTGGTTTCCCCCGGTGGAGAGAGGAGTTTGCGGCAGACCTTGGATGAAGTGTAGTCAGTAAAATCATGGCATCCTTGTGTACAAACACAGGACTGCGTCAGTGCCCAAGAGGCCATAATCACTAGGAAGAGGGCAGAGCAGAGACTGTTTGTTCCCTTAACTCTACTACAGACCACAGGATCAGATACATACACAATCATTTATCTAAAAATTAAGTAAATGTTCCACATTCACAAGTTGCTTTTTGATTTTGTTCTGTTTTTGGAGTGGGGAGAATGGGACTAATTTGGACGTTTTAAGAAACTATAGAGTAATTGTGCCACACATTTATTCATATTAATCATTTTTTCCTCTTTATTCTAGAATTGAGGGAGTGTCTCCTCCATCATTTATGTTGAGATTTCTAATTCATTTTCAGTCAAGATACTCTCACTGTTCATTCACTGAAAATGAATTAGAAATTACAAAAATCTATAGATTATTCATTTTCAACCAAATCGTTGTTTGAACTGAATGGTGGTGCTAAGTGGCTTGACTTTTAATGAAATTATATTTTATAAAGTTGGAGTCAGTGAAATTGCATTGCATCAGTGGCTTGTGGGCAAACTGACTAATGAGGAGTCACTGGGAGCCCTCAGAGTGGCTCCTGGCAAAGCAAAGAGGGCTCTAGTGGATATGGCAGCCAAGTGGTGTTATCACAAATGTCCTGGCAACAGGATGGCGAGGAGAACTCCTCACAGAGAGCACTGCCAAGTTAAGAAAAGGAGAGAGCTTCTTTCTTTCTACATGCAGTGAACCCCCAGGGGACTCCTAAGAATATTGGAGGCAGTCTACATGCATGCTCAGTCTCTCAGTCTTGTCTGACTTTCCAACCTCATGGACTGTGGCCTGCCAGGCTCCTCTGTCCATGGGATTCTCCAGGCAAGAATACTGGAGGGGGTTGCCATTTCCTCCTCCAGGGAATCTTCCCAACCCAGGGATTGAATCCGAATCTCCTGCATCTCTTGCATTAGCAGGCAGACTCTTTACCACTGAGCAGCCTGGGAATCCTCTACATTGAAGAAAGTGATCTTACTTTTTTTTTTTTTCTCCTTCTTCCATGATTTGGCAAGTATTCTAGGCAAGGTTGTAATATGATCTGCAGGGCCCACAGCAGAATAAAAATGCAGAGCCTTTTTTCAAATAGCAGGAAAAACTACTGTTAAAGGTACTAAAATGGAAAGTTTCCCCTTTTTCTGTAGTTTCTCAATTTGTCATAGTGTGTTTTATTTGCTATTTAATTTCATTCTAAGTAACAAAAGAATCAAATTTAGCATTCTTAGCATGAATTATTACCGTTCTCCCTTGTACTGTACAATGTCATTTTAAAATGCAAATATAAGAATTTATAAAAAAGGCTGAGCACTGAAGAATTGAGGCCTTCAAACTATGGTGCTGGAGAAGACTCTTGAGAGTCCTTTGGACAGCAAGGAAATCAAACCAGTCAATCCTAAAGGAAATCAACTCTGAATATTCATTGGAAGGACTGATGCTGAAACTGAAGTTCCAATACTTTGCACACCTGATCCAAAGAGCCGACTCATTAGAAAAGACCTTGATGCTGGGAAAGATTGAAGGCAGGAGGGGAAGGGGATGACAGAGGATGAGATGGTTGGATGGCATCATCAACTCAATGGACATGAGTTTGAGCAATCTCTGGGAGATGATGAAGGATGGGAAAGTCTGGCGTACTGCAGTCCATGGGGTCACAAAGAGTCAGACACTACTGAGCGACTGAACACAACCATTGTGCAAAAGCACTATGAAGTCAGCAGAAACTCTATTTTGAATTTTTATCTTTTCCTGGTTAGTAATATGCAGTCTGATACTCTCTCATGATGCCAGGCAGGTCAGTCAGCCACCGTTCCTGGCCAGCTGGGTAAGGCTGAGGATAAATAAGTAATACACTTTTAACTATTCTGTACTCATACAGCCATTCTGTTCTTCACTTTCAATACAGTAATTAAGAAACCACATCAGATATTCAACATTTTATTATAAATAAGGCTGTATGTTATATCATTTTGCTCAACTGTAGGTGAATGTGAGAGTTTGAGCACATTCAAGGTAAGCTATGCTAAGCCACACTGTTTGGTAGGTTAGGGGAATTAAATGCATTTTCAATATAGGATATTCTCAATTTACCATGGGTTTTTTAGGACATAATCTTGTCATAAGTAGAGGAAGATCTTACTGATACATGCATCAACAAGCCTGAATCTCAAAAATATTATGTTGAGCAAATGAAGATAGAAACAAAAGAACAGGTACTATATGATTCCATTTTAATGAGATTTCTAGAACAGACAAAACTAGTCTATGATAATAGATATTGCAATACTCCTTCCTCAGGAGAAGTTGAGGAATGTCTGGAAAATGTCTTGAGAATACTTTCTGGGGGTGCTGGAAATTTCTATGTGTTGATTGGAGTGTGGGTTATATATGTATATCCTTTTGTCAAAACTGGTCGAACTCTAAATCTCTGAATTTCACTCTATATAAATAATACCTCAGTAAAAAATAAATTACTTTCTGTTTCCTTCCTCCAAATTTGGTTTTCTTTGCAGGTTTTTCTTCTAAGAAAATTTTAAGATCAGATTTGTCAAATGCCACAAGGGTTATGTTGGGATTGAAGTGGAAAAGCGTTCACCTCGTGCCTTCATAAAGGGGAAGAGTCATTCTTATTATATTAAGTGATTCCAATGATTATTTTCTAACCATTAAGATTTTTCTTAGCTTAAATTCTTTAAAGTTATCTCTAAGAGAATTTTCACATTGCTATTACATTTATTTGTAAGTTATTTAGATTGGCTTCAGTTCAGTTCAGTTCAGTCGCTCAGTCGTGTCGGACTTTTTGTGACCCCATGAATTGCAGCACGCCAGGCCTCCCTGTCCATCCCCAACTCCCAGAGTTCACTCAAACTCACGTCCATAGAGTTGGTGGTGCCATCCAGCCATCTCATCCTCTGTCGTCTCCTTCTCCTCCTGCCCCCAATCCCTCCCAGCATCAGGGTCTTTCCCAATGAGTCAACTCTTATCTTAATGTATAAATTGATTCCCACCATCTGATTTTATTATTATTACTAGAAAGCAAAAAAAAATAAAAATATTTTAAAATATCTGAGCACCTTATTGAATTCTAGTATTAGTTTTGATAGCTTTTTAACTGGTTCTGTACATAGTAAATTTTGATATCCACAAATAATTTTTCTAGTATAGTATTTTCTTTTTCATTTTATTGTATTTACTAGACTATAACATTAAATAGTCCAATATTATTTAATAAATAGCAGTGGTATGAGATGACACTCCTGTTTATGAGAATTTTTTTTATTATTTCACTATTAAGACATTTGATCTGAGAACATAATAAACATATGTTGGGTTTAAGAAATTTACTTCAATATCTGGGAAGATTTGGAGGGTTTTTCATCAGTTTAATTTAAAAGGATGATAAATTTTATCAAGACTTTTGGGTAACTATTAGGATGCTCATATTTTTGTTTGCTTCTTTAAATATTAGTGAAGTTATCTACATTAGCAAATATATCAATATTTAAACATTTTGAATACTAAATCTGTACTTGGTAATATATTAGTCTTTTCATATGTCGGCGACTTCTCTTTGTTAATATTTTATTTAGGAATTTTCCATTGATTTTCATAGTTTAGATTGCTGTTTGATTTCCAAATTTTATCTCAAACCATGTCTGGCTTTGACATCAGGGCTATGTATGTCCTCAACTGATTATGGGATGCTGCCAATTTTTATCTATTTTTGAAAGAGTCAAAATATTGGAAGAAGATCTGGCATATCTTGTCTGTAAAATTATCTGAATATTATATTTTTCTTAGAATTTACCTCCTTCATCAATTCCCCCATGATCATTAATCTGTATAGTTTATTTTACTCTTCTTATCTATATATTTCTAGGGAATACTTCATTTCATCTACTTTTTCAAATCTGTTGGAATATAGCTGCAAGTATGACTGTGCCTTTTTTTTTTTTTTAATTTATAATGGTACTATTATTTTTCCCTTTTGTTCCAGAAAGTCTTACAAAGATTAACACAGTTTATTTGTCTTTCTGCAGAGCTTTTCAGTTTTATTGATCAGACCTATGTTTATTTTGTTCTTATCTTATAAAATTCTATTTTTAACCCAATTACATGTTTCCTTCTAACTTTTCTTTTTACTTTCATTTGTTTTAAATGAAAGTCTCAGTCATACATTTTCAGTCTATTTTAATCGAAAAAATAATTATTTAAAGATTACAAATATCATCTTAAATACTGCTTTGGTTATATTCCATGGGTTTTATTAAAAATCACTCTTTTTTAACTTGATATCTTGACTTTTTGATATCAAGAGTTCTTGAGAAGATTATTTTTAAGAGACTGGATGAAGAAGTCTTTAATCACTTTACTATTAAAATATATTTTTATTATACTGTGGTCACAAAATGTGAATTTTATGATTCAGAACTGCAGGATTTAGATTGTCTTTTTGATGTAGAGTATGTGAAGAGTTTCTCTGACTGTCTCACCATGTTTGAAAAGATGTATATTACCTATTTTTGAGAAATACATAAATCTATATGTTTGCTACTTAAGCTATTCAAATACTTTATATTTTATATCATTTCTTTTTTTGTTTTTTTTAAAATCGTAAAAATTAATGCTGTTAGAGTGCTGTACTCGATAGGTCAGCAAATATAGAGAACTCAGGAGTGGCCACAAGACTGGAAAAGATGAGTCTTCATTCCAATCCCAAAGAAGGGCAATGCCAAAGAATGTTGAAACTGCTATACAATTGTGCTCATTTTGCAAGCTAATATTCAAAATCATTCAAGCTAGGCTTCAGCAGTATGTGAACCAAGAACCTCCAGATGCACAAGTTGGGTTTAGAAAATGCAGAGGAACCAGAGATCAAATTGCCAACATTAGTTGAATTATAGAGGAAGCAAAGGAATCCTAGAAAATCATCTACTTCTGCTTCATTGACTACTGTGGATCACAACAAACTGTGGAAAATTCTTAAAGAGAAGGGAATACCAGACCACCTTACCTATCTTCTCAGAAACCTGTATGCAGGTGAAAAAGCAACAGTTAGAATTGGATATGGAACAATGGACTAGTTCAAAACTGGAAAAAGAATACATAGAGACTGTGTATTGTCACCCTGCTTATTTAACTTATATGCAGAGTACATCATGCAGAATTCTGGGCTGGATTAATCACAAGACGGAATCAAGATTACTGGGAGAAACAGTAACAACCTCAGATATGTGATGATATCACTTTAATGGCCAAAAGCAAAGAGGAACTAAAGAGTCTCTTGATGAAGGTGAAAAAGGAGAGTAAAAAAGCTGGCTTGAAACTCAAAATTAAAAAAAAAAAAAAAGGAAGACCATGTCATCTGGTCCCATTACCTCATGGCAAATATATGGAGAAAAAGTGGAAACAGTGATAGATTTTATTTTCTTGGGTTCCAAAATCACTGCAGATGGTGACTGCAGCCACAAAATGAAAAGATTCTTGTTCTTTGGAAAAAAATGTTATGACAAACCTAAACAGGATATTAAAAAGCAGAGACATCACTTTGCCAACAAAGACACACACAGGCAAAGCCATGGTTTTTCCAGTAGCCACAGACTGATGTAAGCGTTGGGCCATAAAGAAGGCTGAGCACCGAAAAATTAATGCTTTTGAAGTGTCATGCTAGAAAATACTCTGGAGAGTCACTTGGGCAGAAGGAAGATCAAACTAGTCAATCCTCAAGGAAATCAACCCTGAATATTTTTTGGAAGGACTGATGCTGAAGCTGAAGCTCCAATACTTGGGCCATCTAATGAGCCAATTCATTGGAAAAGACCCTGATGCTGGGAAAAATTGAGGCAGGAGGAGAAGGGGATAACAGAAGATAAGACGGTTGGATGGCATCATCGGCTGAATGGACACGAGTTTGAGCAAACTCCAGGAGATAGTGAAGGACAGAGAAGCCTGGCATGCTGCAGTCTATGGGGTCTCAAGAGTTGGACACAACTTTGCAACTGAACAACAAACAACAGCAAGTTAAGAAATAAGTGCTAAAGTCTCTTGCAGTGATTTTGAATTTATGAAGTTCTTCTTAAGTTTCTAGTAGTTTTGAATTCTTATATTTCAAAGCTGTTAACAAAGCTTTGGCTATGTATTCTTGATTGATTTTTAACTCTTATCAATACAAAATATGATTTTCATTTGAGTTTTTCTGGTGTTCCAGTTCTTCTTTCTTCATTTTATATTTCCCTAACACAATTTTTGCAACTGTTTTCAAATATTCCACATATTTGGATTTTAGAAATATCTCTTTAAATTATCACATATTGTATTTATTCTGTTACCTAATTACTGTAAAAAGAGCAATCAACATGAGAAGGGCAGGCTGGGTCTTTTCTCCATGTAGAAATGAGGCAGATAAGAGCTGAAGAACAGAAATATAAGTTAAATTTAAGTGAGAGAAAAGGCAAGGCCAAAATTATCGGTGAACAGTCAGCCCCACAACTATCTATGTGGCACAGACCAAGGGCTCCTAAGAAGACATCGCCTGGGCCAGAAAAGCCCAGTCTCACTTCCTTTCTCCAAGAATAGGGGGTCCATCATGCTAACAGTAGGGCCAAGCCTGAGGATCTACAACAGAGGCAAAGTACTGGGGAGTCGCCTGGCAGCTGTTTCCTGCTGATGCTATGGAAGGCCCTCTTTGCTTGGAGCTCCTGAGAAAGCAATGCCAAGAAAGGGCTCCTTCCAGCACTGAATGGGCTGACCACTGTACCAGTCAGAGTCACTGCAGGTCTCCATAGTGATGGGTCCTGAGGCTCTGAAACATACATCCTGCCCAGTGTGATCCTCTCCATCCAATCCCTTTTGTGTTTCCCCCATGCTTATACTACTACCTGTGCAAGAACCAAATACCACTTTTGGTTTTCAAGCCTTTTTGCAGGAAAAAAAACCCTGAGGGATAACAAGGGTTGTAGCAATTGACCAGATTGCTGGCCCAAATTACTAGGAATGAGATGAAACTCTGTCTTGCTACCTCTGGAGGCAAACATCTGAAGCTCTCTTCACTGCACTTGCCATTGGCACTGAGATGTGTGAACACAAGTAACTGAAATCTTTGGCTTTGCAACAGTTGTTTCTGGCCACTTTAGGCTTTAGACTAAGTGCCAGACAAAGTGCTGAATGCTAATTGTGGAAATGACAGTCGTGCAAATGAAGAAACAGATTAGGACAGTATATACGCTGTAATTACCATTTCTTCTCTTCATTTCTATAGCCCTCACTGTTGGATCTGTAGGGCTGGACCCCATTGCCCAATGGTAGACTTTCGACAGGATGCAATAACATCCCCAAATTTTGAAGTTATCTTCCCACCAGGTTTAAAGAAACCTCTCTTATTTGAGTCTTGCTACAATAGAGGTCGAAGCAGAAATGACGAGATGGAGGTGCCGACTGGTCCAAATTTTGGTGGCCAGGAGAAGGCACTTGTAATGCCAACCTTATTAATATTATGTCAGGAGTCTCCTAGCACTGTTCAAAATTACCATTACTTGCATTCTTGTATCTATAAACAATTTTTAAGTTTGGATTTATTTCACCATATAAAGGAGACATTTATCAAAAGGAGCTTGTAATTATGACCAGAAATGAACTCCCAAAAATTGGTTAAGAAATTAATCACAAATCACAGGTACAAACTTCTTCATTTTTTTTTCCTAGTTGTGTTTAGTTGTTTGGGTTTGATTTGCAGGAGAATGGGATTGCTTCTGCTTCAAATTGAGTTATTTTCCATATTTTTCTCATTTGATATGATCTTGGGAAAAAACATAGATATCCCTTAAGAGAGACAAACAATTCACGTCATGAAAATGGGCTGCATAAAACTGTAATAAATACATATTCAAGGGCATAAATATGTAGTAACACATTGCAACTCAAAATCAAATATGTGGTAGGATTTCCCCTAGGCAGAGAATCAGGCTGCATCAAAAGCAATTTACCCTTTTCCTGAAAGCCCCAAACGTCCCACATTCTCAATTCACACATCCTGCCGTCTGGACCACTTTTGACATTAAGAATTGGTAATATTTTCATGTGTTCTTGCTTTCTGATCATGGTGTCGCTCTTAGGCAGATGAGGTACAAATCTGTATCTCTTAGAGTAACAGCTATTGCCTCGCTTTCTCTAAATGCCCAAGAGAGTAATTTTCATTTTCCTTCTCAATATGTACAGAATAGATTTTCATCTCCCATGCCAAATGAAGTTTTATCTTTCTGTCCACAGTGACAATTGCAAGAAAGCTAACTTGTTTTTTTTGTGCTTTCCTCAAATATAAATCTTGTCACCACCTGTACTATAGTACACCACATATACTATAACTCATACAACAACACAATTCTTTTGCCATAACTCCTTGTTAAAAGCTCCAATCTTTCCATTAAACACCAACATCTAACCCATGGCAGTTTTTAGCTGAGAGCGGGTGAAGAGCTCAAGAGGCTTCCCAGGTGGCTCAAGTGGTAAAGAACCCACTTGCCTATGCAGGAGACATAAGAGAGGCAGGTCTGATCCCTAGATTGGGAAGATCCCCTGAAGGAGGGCGTGGCAACCCACTCCAGTATTCTTGCCTGGATAATCCCGTGGACAGAGGAGCCTGGCAGGCTACAGCCTATAGAGTCGCAAAGAGTCGGACACAACTGAAATGACTTAGCACGCATGAAGAGAGCAAAGCACAGAAACGAGGCAGAGAGTTGTGGTCTCCATCCCAGGAGTATCTTGCTGAGTGTGCAGTCTTAAGTTGAACCTGCATTGTTTGGTATTCCAGCTTCTACCATAATCACAACTTCCCGGATTCCAACTAAGTTAAGTGAGATGTGTTTTCTTTTCCCACCTGGCAAGTGAAGGTAAAGTGAATGGCTGATTCAAAAGCCCCATCTCTCTTGCTGAGTCATAGAGTTGTTCTGATGATGGGAAAGGAAATGTAAGCTAGACTCTTAACACCTTATTAACAAGGGAATTTTTGCAGAAACTAATGCCTGTGGCTGGCAATTTATGTAAAGGAATATTGAAGTGTCTCTGGTCAATAATGTTTGGGTAACAAAATATATATTAATAAGTATTAGATATATTAATATGTCTCTGATACAGTGAACAGAGTACCATATAACCATTAGCACTGTTATTATTACCATTATTGCTATTGTTATTGTTGTTGTTATTATTCCATAGCTGTCTTGAGTTAATAGATTTTATTCATTTATTTAACTCCTTTTTGTTTCATTCTGTTGCATTCTAACCTTTAAAAGTTTGGGCTAATTTTCCTTTTCTTTTAAACTTCTGAGGGGTGTGGGGAGAAGGATCCTTTAAAAAGTTATCTGGATGTCCTGTTTCATCAGATCCAACAAAATCATGTCATAATTTCAGTTTCTCTACATCTCATCATTCCTTATGAAATCAGCCTTATCTCTTCACTTGGACAGTATTCATCAGTGTGTTCAAATAATGACAGATGGATGGATGCTGCAAATAGCTTTAATTTGATCTTAAATATTTTCTCAAGGAAATGAAGCAGAGAAAAGAGCAGTAAAACTAATCAGTAAGTGGAATAATACCCCCTAAAAATTTTCTGTTGTTTAAGTAACAAAGAGAGCTAACCTTCCAATTTGTTGAGAAGAGATGGTTGTTGAAGAAATGGTTAACAAACTGATAGAAGAGTAATCTGGTGGTGGCCAGAATAAAGTTTACTACTCAAAGATAGGATTCATCACACTTTTACCTTTTTGAACAAAGTAATAACCACGCAGCAAACTGAAGTACAGTCTATCTGATCTTTGTATTATTTAACATAGACACTGAATAGTTATGGTAGTCAATTACCAGTCTTGTACAGCTTAATAGCATCATCTTTGAATTCAGAAAGCTTTAGATTCTATAACTTCATCTAACTATTGTCTTCATCATTTACTAGCAAATCTTGTACAAGATACTTAACCTCTCTATGCCTTAGTTTCCTTATCTGTAAAACAAAGATAATACAATTTATCTTATAAGGCTGACTTGAGAATAAAATAGAATAATGAATATAAATTAGTCCACTGTAAAAAATAAATATTATCCATTATTCGACTAAGGTTCTTTTTCAGTTTTATGAAAATAGTTATATATATTATGGTATGAAATCACTAGTTCTCAGGCTAAAATTTTCTTCTGTTCAGTTCAGTGCAGTCGCTTAGTCATGTCCGACCTCTCTACAACCCCATGCACTGCAGCACGCCAGGCTTCCCTCTCCTTCACCAACTTCTGGAGCTTATTCAAACTCATGTCCATCGAGTAGGTGATGCCATCCAACCATCTCATCCTCTGTCGTCCCCTTCTCCTCCCGCCTTCAATCTTTCTGAGCATGAGGGTCTTTTCAAATGAGTCAGTTCTTCACATCAAGTGGCCAAAGTATTGGAGTTTCAGCTTCAGCATCATGGACTGGTTGGATCTCCTTGCTGGCCAAGGAACTCTCAAGAGTCTCTTTAAAATTTTCTTAAATCTACAAAAATAAAGAACTGTGTGAACATAAAATGATATAAACCTGTAAGAAAAAGTCCATCAAAGAGATTTGAACATGGTCTTCTCTATTTTTTAAATTAGATTTCATTTGGTGATGAGTTCATCATGCTCCTCAAATCACGATCCCCTGAGACCTTAGAAGATCTTCTCTTGTCTCATTTCATTATTTCTCCACCCGTGTCTCCAACTGATTTCCAAGACCCTCCATTAATTTCTTGGGTACATCAACGTACATCAAGCTGCTTTCTATTTTTCTTAATCTTCATAATAAAATAGATTGGTCATTTAAATTTTTTTAAGGTTAACTTTAACTTAGTAATTTATGAAAACCTCTGCTCCAATGTCAATCTGAAGAGATTTTAAAAAGGAAAGAAAAAAAGAAAAGAAAATAGTTTGCACTGTTATTGATTCAGAACAAATGCAGGGCAACTATAATATAACATGAAAATTACAACAAGGAGAGGCAAGTGTTCTTTCACATCTCTGTCCATTCTTTTACTTTTTTTTTCATAGTTCTTCCTTTTATCCCTTTTTAAATGTCAAGTTTCACTCTTTTTACTTTATATTCTCTCCCAAAATGGATTCAGTCATTACTTACTTATACTTACTTTCAAGAATCTTTTGACTTCTGTGTTTTTTTTTTTTTTTTTTCCTTTTCTTTTTTTGGCTCACAGCAGTCATCTAAACTCATATATAAAACCACCTACTTAATTAAGATCTTGTTTGAAGATCTCAGGACCAGTTTTTCAGGCATTACTTAGAACAGGCATTACCTGTAACCTGTGCAGTCACAATGATCTTATGCTTGTTTGATTCTGCTGTCTTTGTCTTGAAATTTAAACAAGAGCCCCACAGATGATATAGCCAGTCCTGTTCTTAATGTTAAATATGACATGCCCACATCAACTTTATCCCCCAAACTTCTCCATTTCCAGTGTTCCTTGGATCAGTAAAAAGTAGCTTTTCACACAGCTGTTCTTGCCAGAGACAAATACTTCCAGAACCCTGTCTGCCCTCATACCCTCATAGACTATGTTCAAGGATTATGAATTTCACTTCCTAGGCATCCTCAGACATCTATTTCTTTCTAATCTATTTCCGACCATTTTCTCCTGTCTGCCCTACTGCAGAACTCCAGTTTTCCTCCTTTATTTCCTCTGCCCTGTGCCTCTCCACAGGTGTAGTGGTAACTGGTCCTCTACTACCAAGAGACTTATAATCTACATGGAATGTAGAAGGGAAAAGAACCTAAAATGAGTTAGACTGAAAAAGCACTTTAGAACCACAATTAAATAATATTTTCTAGGGTTTTTCCAGTGGTCATGTGTGGATGTGAGTGAGAGTTGGACTGTGAAGAAAGCTGAGCACCAAAGAATTAATGCTTTTGAACTGTGGTGTTGGAGAAGACTCTTGCAAGTCCCTTGGACTGCAAGGAGATCCAACCAGTCCATCCTAAAGGAGATCAGTCCTGGGTGTTCTTTGGAAGGAATGATGCTAAAGCTGAAACTCCAGTACTTTGGCTACCTCATGTGAAGAGTTGACTCATTGGAAAAGACTGATGCTGGGAGGGATTGGGGGCAGGAGGAAAAGGGGATGACAGAGGATGAGATGGCTGGATGGCATCACTGACTCGATGGACGTGAGTTTGAGTGAACTCTGGGAGATGGTGATCGACAGGGAGGCCTGGCGTACTGCGATTCATGGGGTCACAAAGAGTTGGACATGACTGAGCAACTGACTGAGGACCTGAAAGAAAGACATCTCTAATAATGAGAGGTTAGGTTAGGGAGGATATTCATTTTGACATAATTATGTTGGAGACATAGGATCGATCCCTGAATGGGGAAGATCCCCTGGATAAGGGAATGGCTACCCACTCTAGTACTCTTTCCTAGAGAATTCCAAGGACAGAGGAGCCTGGCAGGCTATAGTCTGGGGTGGCAAAGAGTCAGATATGACCGAGCAACTCACTCACACACACACAGACACACACACGTATTAATTATAAGAGATATCCTAGGGACTTCCCTGGTGATCCAGTGGTTAAGACTTCACCTTTCAATTCAGAGGTTCAGGTTCAATCCCTTTTTAGGGAACTAAGATCCTATATGACTCACAGCCAAAAAAACAAAAAGATAAAACAGAAGCAATATTGTAACAAATTTAATAAAGACTTTGAAAATGGTCCACATTAAAAAATATTTTTTTCCTCAAGGAAAAAAAGCTACGTCTAAAATTTTCTTTTGGTAATTAATTTTGCAGACCCAATACCATTTGGTAATATTGCTCCTTTCTCTAGTTTTTTCCCTATAATGCACCCTTAGGTCATTGTAAGACTTTTCTAAAACATAGATTATGCCTCTCTCCTGCTTAAATGCTCCCCAGTGAATACATATCTTAAGTCCATTCCGTTTAGAGCATTGTTTGTGGCTTTTGACCAACTAATTCTAGCCTCCTTTCTAGCCTCATTCCTAACTCCTTGTCTGTCCCTCCTTGCATACTCCTGACTATCCACTACAATGACCGAAGAATGTCCTGGCCCTTTTCATGGGCCCACACTTCGGGGGCTATTCTTCAGCCTGGAATGTCCTTCATACTTTTCACCATCTGGCAAGCACCTATTGTCATTTAAATTCTTATTCTTATGCCCTATTATCCCTGTGCTTTACTCCTAGCCACCCCTCAACTGTTCAATTTCCTACCCCAGGAAATAAATTTCTCCATTAATTATTTAACTAAGGCTATTACAGTATTTACTATACTATATATGCAAAGGTTTGTCTAGTCAAGGCTATGGTTTTTCCAGTGGTCATGTATGGATGTGAGAGTTGGACTGTGAAGAAAGCTGAGCACCAAAGAATTGATGCTTTTGAACTGTGGTGTTGGAGAAGACTCTTGAGGGTCCCTTGGACTGCAAGGAGATCCAACCAGTCCATTCTGAAGGAGATCAGCCCTGGGATTTCTTTGGAGGGAATGATGCTGAATCTGAAACTCCAGTACTTTGGCCACCTCATGCGAAGAGTTTACTCATTGGAAAAGACTCTGATGCTGGGAGGGATTGGGGGCAGGAGGAGAAGGGGACAACAGAGGATGAGATGGCTGGATGGCATCACTGACTCGATGGACGTGAGTCTGGGTGAACTCCGGGAGTTGGTGATGGACAGGGAGGCCTGGCGTGCTGCGATTCATGGGGTCGCAGAATCGGACACGACTGAGCAACTGAACTGAACTGAACTGATATTGTCAATTTCAAAATGCACTTTTTCTACATTTTCTATCTCTGAAATCAGTATTATTTTATAATGACAAAAATGTTATTATTTGACATAATTTACTTCTCTCTTTTTGGTGGGGGTGGGGGAGCAGTGAGGGCTACTCTGTACAGTCTGTGGGATCTTAGTTCCTGAACCAGGAATTGAATCTGCGCCCTCACTGGAATCCTAACCATTGGACCACCAGGGGATTCTCCATGATTTATTTCTTAGCATCATATAAAATAATGGTACATCTTACAACTGATGAAATCTTAAATTAGATGAAACAGGATAGTTCTTTATGAATATGACTGTCCTTCCCTTGTAGCTCAGTCGGTAAAGAATCTGCCTGCAATGCAGGAGACCCGGGTTTGATTTCTGGGTCAGAAAGATCCCCTGGAGAAGGAAATGGCAACCCACTCCAGTATACTTGCCTGGAGAATCCCATGGACAGAGGAGCCTGATAGGCTACATACAGTCCATGGGCTCACAAGAGTCAGACACGACTTAGCGACCAAACCACCACCACCACCTCCTTCTAGACTGTGAATGGCCTGTGTACTCTAATTTCAAAAAGCTACAGTAGATATGCAGCCCATAAATTTAAGAAGTGTTTACTTGAGTAGATGGTGTATATACCAAAGCACAGAAGATATGAGAAACATTAAAAGACAAATAAGTTTGACAAATTCTAAGTAAGTTCTATAGATTGTACCAACGTCACTTTCCCAGCTTTGATATTATTGTTTAGTCACTAAGTCGTGTCTGACTCTTTTTAACCCCATGGACTGTAGCCCATGAGGCTTTTCTGTCCATGGGATTTCCCAGGCAAGAATATTGCAGTGGGTTGCCAGCTCCTTCTTCAGGGAATCTTTCTGACCCAGGGATCAAACCTATGTCTCCTGCATCGTCAGGCAGATTCTTTACCACTGAGCCACGAGGGAAGTCCCAGCTTTGATATTACACTATAGTTTTGTAAGATGTTATCATTAGGAGAAATATGAATAACGGTACATGGGATCTAGCCATACTACATTTTATAACTTCCTATGAATCCAGAATTATTTATAATCTAAAGCCTTTTGTTAAGAATAAATTCACAGAAATCCATTGAAAGACAATATAGATTTGACATCATTGTAGACTGAAATCAGAATGGCACGTAAGTGCTCGATAATTAGTTGCTATTGCAATTTTACTTATTTTGACTTGCTTTTGATCTGTCAAAATTACCTTATTCGTATAACTATTGAATATCCAATATGCACAGTCTGTGTAACCATTAAAACACCAAACCTCACCTAAAGTCCAAACCTCCCCCAGTCTCAAGCCTGCAGCAAAGAGGGTGGATGACTTCTTTTTTATTTACTAAGCTTCTACTCACATCCCTTGTGTTCCTTTCTCCCCACAATGCGTCTAGATTTTCTAGGCTGGTGAAAAGCAGAAAAGGGAAAGGCAAAGCACAAAAGGCAGGAGCAAAGCTTTTACTTGACTGGGGACCTGGTAAACAGACAATGGATCCTTCTGGGATTGGAGACTGTTAAAGCCAATGCTCACTAGACTCTACAAATGGACTGCTGCTGCTGCTGCTGCTGCTGCTGCTGCTGCTAAGTCACTTCAGTCGTGTCCGACTCTGTGCGACCCCATAGACGGCAGCCCACCAGGCTCCCCAGTCCCTGGGATGCTCCAGGCAAGAACACTGGAGTGGGCTGCCATTTCCTTCTCCAATGCATGAAAGTGAAAAGTGAAAGTGAAGTCGCTGAGTCTTGTCCGACTCTTAGCGACCCCATGGACTGCAGCCTTCTAGGCTACTCCGTCCATGGGATTTTCCAGGCTAGAGTACTGGAGTGGGTTGCCATTGCCTTCTCCAACAAATGGACTAACTCTTTTCTTCATGGGAATCTTTGTGTATTTCCCATGTGTGGAAGCTTCCTGGTGGCTCTCTTGGCAAAATGTCTGTTGAAATTAGCCCTCAGTCCAGCCCAGTCTCTCTCTCTACTTAGCAGCCTCAGCTTTCCACGACAGCCTCTTGCCTTTGAGGTTTTAGTAGGGTCAACACCAGCATCCAACATCAGCATCATTATCAACCTCTCTGAATATCTTCTCAAAGCCCTGCTTACCAGAAGACTGGGGATAAGGGAGAAGAGACCCTTCCTTGTTCATAATGGAGATAAGAAAATGGAGAAAATGCCACACCAGTTCAACATTTTCCAAAGTTAGCAAACTCTCTACTTTCCAGCCTTGAGGCTTTCATATGTTTGAAGTGGCTGCTGGCTGAAAGAAAAAAGAAAAAGAAAGAAAATGGAAGTTGCTCAGTCCTGTCCAACTCTTTGAGACCCCATGAACTCAAAGACCATGGAATTCTCCAGGCCAGAATACTGGAGTGGGTAGCCTTTCCCTTCTCCAGGGGATATTCCCAACCCAGGTCTCCCACACTGTGGGCGGATTCTTTACCAGTGAGCCATCAGGGAAGTCCAAGAATATTGGAGTGGGTAGCCTATCCCCTCTCCAGGATATCTTCCTGACCCTGAGATCTAACTGGGGTCTCCTGCATTGCAGGCAGACTCTTTACCAGGGTTTTGGCTGCTGGCTGAGGCTTATGAAACTAGTGATCCCCCTGCTCCTTTGCAAGTTCTGTGCTCTTCCACTCTACCTGACATCCATGGTATTGGGGCTTTTGCCAAATGGAGGTAGAAACACTGCCACATTTAACAAACATCTCATCAGTCCATCCAATGAAAAATTCATCCAATGAGAAAAGAGGTTAAAGCTTTGGATATAAAGAAATCCTACTGCTAATAGCAATATCTTTTCCAAACAAGTGATTTTTTTCTAAGTAATCAGGAACTTTTAAAATTCAAAATCTTTAAGTTTGTCTCCAAACCATGTCATGTATTTAGGACACAATTATTTTAATACGTATTCAACAACATCTATATCCTATGTTCAAACAGAATATAAGGAGTGAGGAAATTTCTTTTGAAAATTAAATAAAATTGCATCAAATAGTATTAACAATAAATATGCACATGCTAATATAACTGATTTCTATGCTTTAGCTGATATTCCACCTTTTAAACATTTTTATTAAAGACAATATGGCCTCAATTATAATACTTCTATCAGTATTTTAAAGCTTGAGATATAAACATAAAACCTACTTTGAAAACATGTAAAACAAAATCTATGCGTTATTTGTGGACAAATTTCATATCTAATTCTGCAAAGCTACTAGAGAGTATGTGTATGAGTGTGTGTGTATATAACCATATTTATATACATATACACATTCATATACACCTATACATATATGAGTAGACCCTGCTCCCAATGTATATTGAATTTTAAGATGTCTTTCTGAAGTGGCTTTGTGTACTTTTGATGGTCTTGCTTAATAAGGCATTTAAAAACAAAACAACAAATCTGAATAAAATATCCACACTTTAAAGTCTAAGTCAAAGGCTATACACATGGAAGGCTGAAAAATAACCAGCTTTTAAATTCTGTCCTTTCAACAATACAACTGCACTTTCAAATGTGCTTTGTTGTTTTCTTTTAATTCACTAAAATTAATCTTATAGATGTGGATGCCAGATTTGCATTAATTAAAACTCTACTGTAGAAGCCAGGCTTAATTGCAATCAAATTTGCTTAATTATGCATGGAGAGAGATTCCCAAACGAGAAAGGTTTTAGTAAGGATTTTGGTTTTTTGCATTGACAAAATAAATTGAAATTGTCATTTTTTGTGTTTTATGTAACACTTGTAAATAATTTGTGGAGCACCTTAAGTCTTCTATGTAAAGCAATGTTATTGCTTAAGTAATTATAACAATCTGCATTTTTCATTGTTAATTGTGGGTGTCAGACTCATTAATTTTAATTTACAGACTGTAATGAAATTAAGAAAATTTTATGCTGATCTGCTGAAACTTGTCTTACAGGAAGTTGTTTAATACAACTAAACTTTGAAAAAGTCAAGGCTCATTTTTGTAATACAAATACAACAAATACAATAATCCCACAACAATTTTTCAGTAAAATCTGGCTGAGGACAAAAACAGGTCAACTTTATGAATAATTTTGGCTTTTAAAAAATCACTTGATCTTTGAAGCACAGCAATAATTAAAGAAATTTAACTTTAACCTATATTTTTGGTTAAAAAAAATCTGAAAAAAACTAAGAATATAGTTTCAATTGTATTTCATTTTTTTCTCCCCCATGGGGGATTACGTTATTGAGGAGAATAAGGGATAAGCATAACCAAAAATAAATTTAATCATTCTTAGATCAAAGGATTATTAGCATACTATTTAACTCACATTCAATGTGGATCATCCATGGTTATTTTATCTCAAATATCCATAGCCATATATCCATAATTTTAAACATTACACTTGTAATCTCATTTGATTTTTAAATGTGAATTCAAAACAAAGTAATTCATTTAGAGATTAGTAAGGCACACATTTAAAATAAAGTTAATGACAAGGAAAAATGCTCTTTTTGACTTTCATGTTAAGATGTTATGTTTAGCTCTTGAAGCCTATTTAAACTTTAAGTGGTATAATTATTCATATAAAAATATAATGGAAAGAGAAAGTATCTTTCATGCTTATTTAGTAGCAAGTGAACTCTTAGGGAAATTAGCTAAAGAGCCTTCACCTCTATTATTATTCATTCAATTAAAAATTCCCAAACAATTACTATAATTCTGCCTAAAACCAAGCATGAAAGTTTAGTAGTCAAACACACTTAGAAATGTTGAATGTCTCAAGAAGAAAATGACAAAGCAAGATTATTAGATTATTCCATAATTAAGGCTAAACTTTAATTATAGCTCTTTTAAAATCAAGTTATTCTTAAGAGATAAAATAAACCATCATAGAGCTCTTGGCAGTGTGTCACTGCATAGCATGCTCTACAACAAGATATTGGTCGGGGGGGGGGTGGGCGATCAAAATCTTTTCTCATTATTAACTCAATAGGAGACATACTAGAGATAAGGAATGCTTAGGGAGGATACCAAATACACAGAGAAGTGGGTACCACATACGTAAAATTTTCCCATCCCTTACAAATAGTGAGAAAAGAAGACAGTATGGTCCAACGTTTAACAAATTGGTAGTGAAAATTCAGAAAAGCTCTTTTTTATCCAAGACTTCATTTTGAGACCTGCATTTTATTTGTCCCAATTAAAGCTTCAAAATCTGTTCAATTTTGTATTTCTTCACCAGGACATTTGATCACTATTTTATTTACTACATTTTTAATTCTAACCAATTTTTACCAGCTCCTGGGGAACTAAAAGACTCTGCTGCTAAGTCACTTCAGTCGTGTCCGACTCTGTGCGACCCCATAGACGGCAGCCCACCAGGCTCCCCCGTCCCTGGGATTCCCCAGGCATGAATACTGGGGTGGGTTGCCATTTCCTTCTTCAATGCATCCATGGGATTTTCCAGGCAAGAGTACTGGAGTGGGGTGCCATTGCCGGCTCCTTTAAAAGACTCTGCTGCTACTGCTGCTAAGTCGCTTCAGTCATGTCTGACTCTGTGCGACCCCATAGATGGCAGCCCATGAGGCTCCCCCGTCCCTGGGATTTTCCAGGCAAGAACACTGGAGTGGGTTGCCATTTCCTTCTCCAATGCATGACAGTGAAAAGTGAAAGTGAAGTCGCTCAGTCGTGTCCAACTCTTAGCGACCCCATAGACGGCAGCCCACTAGGCTCCCCCGTCCCTGGGATTTTCCAGGCAAGAGTACTGGAGTGGGGTGCCATTGCCTCAAATAAAGTTTTCTATGATTGTTGGTGCCTGTCTTTAGGATAACAATAAAGAATTTGTTTATTGAGATGCATTTCTATTATCCTGTGGATAAGCAAGATTTAATATTCTATTATTATCTTGAAGCCCAGGTACAGTTATTTACCAATGCACTTACTGAGTTTATTTTCTGAATCTCCTTTGCTCTTTAGGATAATTTGCTCTCTTAATTTTGCTTTTGTCTCTGCCGCTGCTGCTAAGTCGCTTCAGTCCTGTCCGACTCTGTGCGACCCCATAGACAGCAGCCCACCAGGCTCCCCCGTCCCTGGGATTCTCCAGGCAAGAACACTGGAGTGGGCTGCCATTTCCTCCTCCAATGCGTGAAAGTAAAAAGTGAAAGTGCCTTCTCCAGCTTTTGTCTCTAGTCATGCTTAAATCTTCATCTTTAGTTGGCTCTCTCATTTCTTCACTCTCTTGTCTCCCTTAACACTCACTGTTCCTAATTCCTAAGTACTTTTTCCAGCCATATTCCTCCCTCCCCCTTTCCTGTCACTCTTTGCTGCCCACTTCCTCTATTCCATTCTCTGTCCCATTTCTTCGTGTCCTCTCTGCCCCTAGTTTCACCCAGAGATGCTATTACGGTGATTGATTTATACAGTGCGGAACATTCCATAGGTATCATGTTGCTATACAACATACACATCCCATACAACAATAAATCTAAAAATAACTAGCAAAAGGAGACGTTTAAGTTGAGAGGTAAAAGCGTTAACAGGGTCAAACGGGTACAGTTATTGTGAGGATGGTGGTTTCACTACCTTGGAGACAAATGGGCAAGAGCCAATGGAGCTGGGCACTCATGATGAAATTGGTAATAAATCAGACCCAGAGTATAAGCACGAATCAGATGACTGTTCTCAAATAAGAGCAAGGCACAGACTTGAAAGAAAAATATGTCATTTCCTTCCCTTTCCCACCATCTCACTTCCATCCGTCTTTTGTCTTTCTTGCTTGATGCCTGTCTTTCTCATTCCTACCCTTATTAAGTTTCCTTTATTATGTAATTTTCTAAGGAAGTAAGATGCATACCCTAACCTTGAAATACTTATGCTTCTTATTAAATGCAGTTTGATGTGTGAAGTACGGATTTCAGTTCTCTAAAGAGTCAGGTGGGTAATGATGAATAACATCTGTATATCTTAAGAAGTGAAAGGCCATTCACAATTCTGAAGTGAACAGACATAACATCCAAAGATAATTTGTAATCTTCATATAGCCTCTAATAAGAGCACTCTATCACTTGCAGGGAGATGTCGCTTTTTTGTTCTCTTCTGTTCCTTGACTCACGTTTATTTCAATTGTTCTTTCAGTCATTCAGTAACCACCCTCCACTCGGGGTAGCCGCAAGTGCCTCTGTGTTAAACCACTTGTGAGACATATTAAGCCCCACAATGGAGGAGAAATATTGATCCGTGAGAAACAATAGCACCAGACAGAATAAACTAGTTGTTCTCTTTAATGGGCCTCTCAACTAAGCCCAAAATTCAGGTAAGTTTCTGAGAAGAAGAGGCACAACAGTAAGTAGAGTTTGCCAACATCTGAGCTTTTCTGTAACTGCTTAAGATGTTTCTTTTTATCATGGAAAAATTCAAGTAAATGAAAAAGATAATAGTAAAAAAATGAATTCTCTGGACCTATCACACAACTTTACCAATACCAATGTTTCCTCTGTTCCCCAATCTTTCCCATCATTAGATCTCAGACATCGAATGTGATAAACCCCAGTGAACCTTTAACCAAATGTCATTTTGTCTTTGGTTAAAAAAAGGGTTCTTCCAAATGTTTGTGAAAATTAACTAAAATGCTGTGTCATTTCAATTAATGAACAATATTTGTCCACTCTACTTTGTACAAAAATCGCAGCTAACCACTCTAGTGAGGAGAGTTTATCTACTCCTTAAAGACTTGAACCAACATTCTTTCTCAGTGTTATCCATGCCCTCCAGCTCCAGACTTATCTGGCGCCTCTCATTTAAAATCTATTCAGAGTTCTTTAGTGGAAATTAATTTGCATTTGTTGGTTTTCTCTGATTTAAAAACAGTTATTATCTAGAACTCTCATCTACTTTTCTCATTTGCAATTTCTTTGTTCTTAAAGACTTATATCTCTTTTTTCTTTTTTCTTTATTTTTATTTTAGTCAATTTTAGGAATAAATAGGTAATCTTGTATGCCCCTACTTTAATGTCTAAACCATTTTTACTTGAGAATCAGTACTTAAAGTTGATAGCACATTCCTTGTGATAACAGAATTCCGATTAGCAAAGAGAAAAAGACAAAATTATATTAGAAAACAGGGATAAGAAAACACTGCTTATATTAGTTTCTCTGTTCTATATCTGGTTTTTTTCTTTATATTAACAAAGCCATATTCACAGTACTATCTCTGTATTTTGATTAATAACACAGCTGCAGTTGGTGGAGAGATGGGACAGAGAGGAGTGGTGACTATTATAGGTCCCCTCTGTAGATTTTTTCCTTTCCCAGGAAAATGTCATTGACAAAACATACTGCCCTTTTACTCTATTTATAATGAACAAATGTCTGTCTCAGGAAGATATTAAGTAGAAATCATGTGTTGGTAATATGAAACTATCAGCAGCATGATGTTGGAGGAAAAGATTTCAACAGAACAAGCTGAGGGTGACCTGTGACTGTATTCAGTTGGGACAGTTGAGTGATCTGTAGAAATAATCTCTTGTCAATGTTCTGATCTGGTTGTATCATGGTTGAATTGTTTGCAAGTAACTTCAGATTTTAAAAGAGGAGAATTTAATGGAAGCCTATTGGGCAGCTCATAAAAACAAGGTAAGAATGGAGAACTAGTTTTAGAAGCTACAGGAGCAAGAAATTCTTCTCTGGGAGTCTGGGATGCAGGATCCATTCACCTTCTCTGGTACAGGTCTTGGGAACAGGGGAACCCCAGACGTGTCTTCTTGCTGGCATCCCTCTCGGCAAGGTTTTAGGCCTAAGAGTCCCGGTTCCGTTTTCATCAGGTGCCTGCCTGTGCCCATACCAGCCTGAAAAGAAGAAGCATTTGGTTAAAGGCACCTGCATCTCAGAACTTGCCCATCCTACTTGCTTGCCCTGTGGGTTGTCATGGTACTCTGATTACAGTGCCACCAAGACTTCACCCCAGAGAATGGCAGTAATTCCCAAAAGGAAACCTGATTGCTGTAAATAAGGAAAAATGGCTGCTGAAAAGGTAAAATTTACTCCACACAATTATCTTCTTTTTCTATACAAATCTATTCATAATCTCTACAAAGATGAGAAAATAGCAGACTTTTATGAATAGAGTAAGCCATCAGTAGGGTTATTTTCTGTTTTCTTTAAGCCTCTTCTCTCTTGAACAACTCAATTCTTAATATCTCGCTAAAATATTATTGTCTTGCTCTCCACAATAGTGAACCCTCCTTTGGGTCATCTTTCTCAAAGTTTCTGATCCTCTTCAGTCCTCCTTGAAGCACCCTTCACCCTAGATTGTTCTTCACATTTACCATCAAAAATATGTGATTGTGAACACATGATGCTGTCGAAGCAGTCTATACAAAGTTATATCCTTCTTCACTGTGTTCACTTTTGTAACAAAAAACACAGCATTCAAAATTTCACAGAAAAAATCCAGCTTAGGATATGTGCTCAAAACTAAGCATTCTCAAGGGTGAATTGAGATTCCTAGTAGCAATAGTACCCCATATTATTTGGGACTTCCCTGGTGACTCAGATGTCTGCTTTACCCTGCAACGCAGGAGACCCAGGTTCGATGCCTGGGTCAGGAAGACCCCCCCTGGAGAAGGAAATGGCAACCCACTCCAGTACTCTTGCCTGGAAAATTCTATGGATGGAGGAGCCTGGTAGGCTACAGTCCATGGGGTCGCAAAGAGTCGGACACGACTGAGCGACTTCAATTTCTTTCTTTCTTTTCTTTTCTTATTTGCTTGTCAAAACAGCCCAGTTAACTTGGCATTATATTCTCTAATAAATGAATGAAGTAAAATAGGCAGGAAGATGAAACAACTTGCTTAAGAATATGCTAAGAATAAATAAAAAGGCAGGATTCAACTCATTTTTTGAAAATGGGGTTAGTGTATTTTCATCACAAGAGTGAGGAGATGGGTGGGGGCAGAAGAAGTTGGACAAGGTGTGTGGTTTATTCCAGAATCACCACTTGAAGTCTTTATTCCAAACTATGTATTATATTCATTCAGTCAGTCAATACTTACTGAGCCCTAACTATGTTCCAGGTACCATTCTAAGTAGCAGTGGTGTATCAGTAAAAAAAAAAAAATTAACAAAAATCTTCCCTGGTGGGACCTACCATTCAGTGAGAGAAGATGAATTGAAAAATATGTTTCGGTAGATGGTGATGAGGGTTACTTAAAAAAAAGAGAGAGAGGCACAAGGAATTGTTCAGCCGGTGGTTTGTGTCAGGGCAGCGTTTTAATAAAGCAGCCCACAGTTACAAAGAGGCAGAACTTGAATCCAGGCCTTTTACCCTGACTATTGCATTTCCTCTGCTCTACCGTGAATCCTGAATTTCTCACACTGCAGCTCTGTTACCTCCAGCGAATTACTCAACCTAACCTGCGTCTCAGGGCTCTGATTTGTAAAATGGAGATAATAATGATATTGATTCACAGGGTTAGTGTGATGATTAGATGAGTTAGTATATGTAATGTGCTTTGGGACAGTTCCTGTTAGCACATAGTAAAAGCCATACAGGTATTAGCCATATGATTGTAAGTAACTAAATAAGGAAAGCAGTCCAAGAAGGCCCCACAGAGAAAGTTGTTATTGTTCAGTCGGTAAGTCGTGTCCAACTTTTTACAGAGAAAATAGCATTGGCTTAATGGCCTGAGATAGTGACATGAGCACTATCTGGGAAGCAGTGCTCTAGACAGTGAAAACAGCAGGTGCAAAGCCCTGAGCAGGTATGTGGTGACATGTTTGAGTAACAGCAAAATGCTTGTGTGGCAGAATCAAAGTGAGTAATGTGGATGAAACATGTCACCTGCCATATCAGTAAACAAAGGATGCTGCAACCATCAAACCATCAGCCACTACAGCCCTGAAGGAACTCAGGATGGAGACAAACAGGCTGTCCACCTCCAAGCCAACAGCCACTGCAGCTGTCCCTAGCCATGTACCCTGAAGGGACTCAGGATGGGGAAAAGCAGGATACTGGCCCTAGAAAGACAAGGTGCAGATCAAAGGAGTGATTTCAATGAGCCCAGACTCTTGCATCTTCCCATACTTAGAAAAATGTTAAATTTATTAACTTGAGCTGTCTGGTTTTCTTTCATTAAAAGTAACCTTTTGATGTTCTGACTACTTGGTTTTGTTGCAAAAACTCATATGTGTCCTGGCCTCTCCCTTACCTCTTCAGAGCAGTCCCTCGGAGATATATGAGAGGCTCTCTTCGAGGCTCAAGTCCTCAGCAAGTCTGCCAAATAGAACATAACTCTCAACTTTTAAGCTGTGCATTTTTTTTTTTTTCCGTCAACAGTAAGTAGAGAGAAAGTATGTGGAGATGGGGTTTGAAATGCAATTCAAACCCCTGGAGGCCCAGGGCCTAAGACTCCACAGTCCCAATGCAGGGGGCCTGGGTTCAATCCCTGATCAAGGAACTAGATCCCACATGCAACAACTAAGATTTCAAACACCTCAACCAGACATCCTACATGCCACAGCTAAGACCTGGTGAAATGTAACTAGGAACTAGAATATGAAGACTTAGATGCAACATTATAACCATTTTGGCCTTGACACTGGGCAAAATGGAAAATCTTGGAGGAACTTCTCCAACAGTAATGTGACTTGACTTTTTTTAAGGGATCACTGGTTGGGGCAATGGGGCAAGGACAGATTCAGTGATAAAGGTAAGAGCCTACTGAAATCATCCAGCAGGAAGAAGATGGCAGCTCAGGTCAGGACAAGAACATAGAAGATGTTGAGAATTGGTCAGATCTGAAAACATACTTTGAAGGCAATGTGGTAGGATTTGCCATTACATGGAATGTGGGATGGAAGAAGAAAGGAGAGGTCAAGCGTGACTTCATTGAGATGTCGGTGGAGGAGGCTGCAGGGAAAATAGAAATTTAATCATGAAAAGTTAACTCTGAGAATCTTATTACATGTTCCAAAGTCAGTTGGACTTCAGGGACAAAACTACATTAAAATGTATTTAGAAGTTGTTTACATATTGATGGTACTTGAAGCCATGTGCTTAAATGAAATATTAAGAGAAAAGATGGAGTCCAGAGTCTAGTTCTTGGGCAAACTCAGAGCTAAAAGACTAATGTCAGGGAGAAGAGAGGAAACCAGGACCATGTGAAGTCCTGGAAGCCCAGTGAAGAAGTATCCCAATGAAGAAAAGTATTAGTCTTTTTCAGATGCTCCTGATAAGTCAAAGAAGAGTAGAACTAAAAAACTGTCTGTTCAGATTGAGCAGCATTGGCTTCCAGAAGTAAAGTTGGTGTCTGTGTGTTTGGGGTGGGATGTGGCCAGCTCCATTGTTCAAGGGAGGATGAGAAAAGAGAGGCTGGAGAGAGACAATATAGACCATACTTTTAGGGACTTTTATGGTAAAGGTATTCAGAGAAGTATCTTCAAAAGGAAATGGGCTCAAAAGAATGTATATTCTTTTTCAGATTCATTTCCCTTATAGGTTATTATAAAATTTTAGGTATAATTGTGCTATACAGTATGTCCTTGTTGCTTATGTATTTTATATAGTAATGTACACATATTAATTCCAAACTCCTAATTTATCCCT
Source organism: Bos indicus (assembly GCF_029378745.1). Taxonomy (NCBI): domain Eukaryota; kingdom Metazoa; phylum Chordata; class Mammalia; order Artiodactyla; family Bovidae; genus Bos; species Bos indicus. The sequence continues at coordinate 46,860,368 of NC_091771.1, forward strand.
CCTCCCCTTTCCTCTCTGGTAACTGTAAATTTGTTTTCTGTATCTGTGGAATTGAGTTCATTTGTATCATATATTCAAATGATAATCTCTGGGTCCATCCATTTTACTGCAAATGGCATTTTTCCACTTTTTATGGCTGAGTAGTATTCCATTGTGTATGTGGTACCACATCTTCTTTATCCATTCATCTGTCAATGGACATTTAGGTTGCTTCCATGTCTTAACTACTGTAAATAGTGCTACCATGAACCTTGGGGCTCATGTGTCCTTTCAAATTATAGGTACAAGAAACTATTTTAATATAGGAGAAATCACAGCACTTTTTGATGCTGAAGGAAGCAGACAGGAGCAAAGCAAGAGCACTTGCTACAGAAGAGAGATAGGGGAGAATTACTGTGTCAGTGTTTGGGGTGGAAGAGAGCAAACAAGTGGAGGGGGAGGTGTTTTTTAAGAGAAAAGGGAGTCCATCCATGGTAACAAGAAAGAGGGCAGAGTACAGAGACCCAGATCCAGAGGCAGCTTTGGTGGTGGGCTTTACAGAACTCTCATTAGGATGGATTCTATTAACTCAAGTGGAACAGGAAGTAGTGTCATTACTACTGATGGACAGATTAGTGGACAGATAGGAGTGCTTCTTGGGAGGGATACATTTCAGTGTGAGATCTCCAGGCTGTTTCTTTTGCTGTGATAGGGGAATCTAGGGTATCTGGGGGGTGGCCAAGGGCGGGTAGAAAGGAAACTCAGGAGGAGAGTCCAAGCAGTGAGGGTGAAGCTGGCCTCCTCTGCCTTCACTGCCAATTCCCCCTGGATGATTTGTCCCCCGACCCCAGTGCAGCCCCATACCTGCACCTCAGGAAGACCCTCACAATACAAATGCCCCTCTTTGCTTTGCAAGGGTCTGAGTAATTAGCATCAGGTTCGGTCCCTTTTCAAGGTATTAAATGTGTTTCTCTTGTCAGTGGTGCTCTCCTTTAAGATGTTTGTGTGGATTGTTCGTAACTCAGATTTCTCTCCTCAGAGACCATCCCAGATCACCTGCTCAGGTCTGAATGTTTCTGTCCCCACAAAATTTGGTTGTTGAAATCCAAACTTCCAAAGTTGAGGCTTTTGGAAGGTGCTTAGGTCATGAGGGTGGAACCTTCATGAATGAATTAGCACTTTTATCAAAGACCCCCCTACCCACCAGAGAGCTTTTGAGCCCCTTTACCCTCTGTGAGGAAAAGCAAGAAAGCACTCACTGTGAGCGAGAAAGATGGTCCTCATCCGATCATGCTAGCTTGGAACAGGATGATCTTGGACTTGCAGCCTTCAAAACTGTAAGATAGATTTCTGTAGTGCATAAGCCACCCAGCCTATGGAATTTTTTAGTTGGAGGAAAATTGTTTTACAATATTGTGTTAGTTTCTGCTATACAACACGAATTAGCTATAACTATACATATACCCCCACCCTCTTGAGCCTCCCTTCCACCCCAACCCCACCTCTCTAGAACACTGAGCTGAGCTCCCTGCATTATTCAGCAGCTTCCCACTAGCTAGCTATTTTACACGTGGTAGCGTGTATATGTCAATGCTTCTCTCTCAGTTCAGCTCACCCTCTCCTTCCCTCCCATGCCCACAAGTCCATTCTCTATGTCTGTGCCTTTATTCCTGCCCTCCAAATAGGTTCATTGGTACCATTTTTCTAGATTCTACACACATGAATTAATATAGGATAATTGTTTTTCTCTTTCTCACTTACTTCACTCTGTTGGACAGCTTCTAGGCTTATCCACATCACTACAAATGACCCAATTCCTTTCCTTTTTATCAACCTGGGTATTTTGTGATAGCAGATCAAGTGGACTAATATCACTTTGGCTGAAGAGCTCATTCCCCTCATCCACTTGCCACTGTCTAACATGCACATCTTTATTTTCTTCATAAAACTTACTGTCAGAAATTACAATGTGCATTTCCTTATCAAGTGTCCCTTGTCTGTCTCCTTCCATTATAATATAAACTCCATCTCAGCAGGAACTGAGTCTTTCTTATTGACTGCTACTCATCCAGCATCTAAAGCAGTCCCTGGCCAACGTGGATGTTCAATAAATCCTTTGCTGAAAAAGACTAATGTACAAATTCGCATTTTTTGTGAAATATTTTTGACAGATGATAGTGTCCAAAAATGGATATTTATCAAGTGATCACAACTTTAGAAGTTCTCTTGCTCCGTTTTAAACAGATACAAGTGGCAGAACATCCCTGATTATATTAAACTTAGGTGTTCTTCCCCAGCACATCTTCTCACTGGTCTGAGTTCTATCCTTTGACGACATGAAGAATGCATTTAATACCTTGCCCACATCCTTCAGAGACATCACAGCTCCTATTCACTGGGAGGCAGACTCTGCAGTGGAAACTAGGTTACAGAGAGTCTGTGAGGCAGTTCTCTCAAGAACCAACCACCTGCAGAGGAGTGAAGAAAGCAGGGAGGGAACAGGAAGGAAATACGGACGCTGATATGGTCACAAGAAAGCCTGGGGGAATCTCACGGAGTGCCCTGAAGCTGGGATGGTCCAGACTTGTCTTACCTTGAGGCAAGGGAAGGAGGACTTTGTATATGGGAGGACAGGCATATGGGCCTGTGAGGTGCCTGTTGCCAATACTCAGTCCCCAAGGAGTGAATACTTCAATTCAGAAGGAGAGAACGTGATGTCTCATCTTAGTAACCAATGCACACACACATACACACAGACATACATACACATACCTAGCCTTGTTTTTTGCAGTTTTAATACCCCTGAGGATTGGGAGATAGGAAAAATTATATTCTAGGACTAATTCCATGATTAAGCTGTTTTATTGGGAACAAGTGTCATAATATCTCCAGATCTCAAGTTACTTTTTATGTGCAGACTTAGGACTCCAGTGTTCTTGCCTGGAGAATCCCAGGGATGGGGGAGCCTGGTGGACTGCCGTCTGTGGGGTCGCACAGAGTCGGACACGACTGAAGTGACTTAGCAGTAGCAGCAGGATGCTAGAGCTTTTCCACAAGGTAATTGCTGATCTTTATTCTTGTTCTCAAACTTCAGGATGGTTTACAATGTTATGAATTCAGTTTATCAACTGCATGACTTCTGAGTCATTAAAGTTTTATACCCAGCACCTCCCTGATTGCTCTTCTTTGGACGCACCTTTGTTGAAGCTGAGCACTGGCACTTGATTTCTGTCATTTCTTAATCTTGGGGCTCGTATCAGTTTCCAGTGGTTGCTATAACATATTACCCCAAATGTGGCAGTTTACAACAGTAGAAACTTATTCTCACATTTCTGGAAGCCAGGAGTCCTAAGTCAGCATCACTGAGCTGGAGTCAAGGTATTTGCAGAGCTGTGTTCCTTCCAGAAGCTTGGGGAAAAACCCATAGCTTGTCTCCTCCAGCTTCTAGTGAGGCTGGCACGCCATGGCTTGTGGCCACATCCCTCCAATCTATGCCTCTGTCTTCATAGCACCTTCTCCTCTTCTGTCTGTGTTCATATCTCCCTCTTCTTATGAGGATATGCATGATTGCACTTAGGGCTCACTCTAATAACAAGGATAATCACTCTATAGCAACATCCTTAACTTAATCACCTCTGCATTGACACCATTTCTTCCTCTTTCTTTAGGTCCTATTCTACATAGGATGAAGAACTATGGACAGAGGTTCATGACATTGTACAGGAGGTAGAGATCAAGACCATCCCCAAGGAAAAAAAAAATGCAAAAAGGCAAAATGATTGTCTGCGGAGACCTTACAAATAACTGTGAAAAGAAAAGAAGTGAAAGGCAAAGGAGAAAAGGAAAGGTATATCTATTTGGGAGAAGGCAACGGCACCCCACTCCAGTACTCTAGCCTGGAAAATCCCATGGACGGAGGAGCCTGGTAGGCTGCAGTCCATGGGATCGCTAAGAGTCGGAGACGACTGAGCGACTTCACTTTCACTTTTCACTTTCATGCATTGGAGGAGGAAATAGCAACCCACTCCAGTGTTCTTGCCTAGAGAATCCCAGGGACGGCGGGGTCTAGTGGGCTGCCGTCTATGGGGTGGCACAGGGTTGGACACGACTGAAGCGACTTAGCAGCAGTAGCAGCATACCTATTTGAATGCAGAATTCCAAAGAATAGCAAGGAGAGATAGGAAAGCCTTCTTCAGTGACCAATGCAAAGAAATAGAGGAAAACAATAGAATGGGAGAGACTAGAGGTCTCTTTGGAGAAGGCAATGGCACCCCACTCCAGTACTCTTGCCTGGAAAATCCCATGGACGGAGGAGCCTGGTAGGCTGCAGTCCATGGGATCGCTAAGAGTCGGACACGACTGAGCGACTTCCCTTTCACTTTTCACTTTCATGCATTGGAGAAGGAAATGGCAACCCACTCCAATGTTCTTGCCTGGAGAATCCCAGGGACGGGGGAGCCTGGTGGGCTTCCGTCTATGGGGTTGCACAGAGTTGGACATGACTGGAGCGACTTAGCAGCAGCAGCAGTAGCAGAGGTCTCTTCAATAAAATTAGAGATACCAAGGGAATATTTCATGCAAAGATGGGCACAATAAAGGACGGAAATGGTATGGACCTAACAGAACCAGAAGATATTAAGAAGAGGTGGCAAGAATATACAGAAGAACTATACAAAAAAGATGTTCACGACCCAGATAATCATGATGATATGATCACTCACCTAGAGTCAGACATCCTGGAATGTGAAGTCAAGTGGGCCTTAGGAAGCATCACTACGAACAAAGATAGTGGAGGTGATGAAATTCCAGTTGAGCTACTTCAAATCCTGAAAGATGATGCTGTGAAAGTGCTGCAGTCAATATGCCAGCAAATTTGGAAAACTCAGCAGTGGCCAAAGGACTGGAAGAGGTCAGTTTTTATTCCAATCCCAAAGAAAGGCAATGCCAAATAATGTTCAAACTATCACACAAGTACACTCATCTCACACGCTAGCAAACTAATGCTCAAAATTCTCCAAGCCAGGCTTCAACAGTACGTGAAGCGTGAACTTCCAGATGTTCAAACTGGATTTAGAAAAGGCAGAGGAACCAGAGATCAAATTGCTAATACCTGTTGGATAATCAAAAAAGCAAGAGAGTTCCAGAAAAACATCTATTTCGGCTTTATTGACTATGCCAAAGCCTTTGACTGTGTAGATCACAATAAACTGTGGAAAATTCTGAAAGAGATGAGAATACCAGAGTACCTAACATGCTTCTTGAGAAATCTGTATGTAGGTCAGGAAGCAACAGTTAGAACTGGACATGGAACAACAGACTGGTTGCAAATAGGAAAAGGAGTACGTCAAGGCTGTATATTGTCACCCTGCTTATTTAACTTATATGCAGACTACATCATGAGAAATGCTGGGCTGGATGAAGCACAAGCTGGAATCAAGATTGCCGGGAGAAATATCAATAACCTCAGATAGGCAGATGACACCATCCTTATGGCGGAAAGCGAAGAAGAATTAAAGAGCCTCTTGATGAAAGTGAAAGAGGAGAGTGAAAAAGTTGGCTTAAAACTCAACATTCAGAAAACTAAGATCATGGCATCTGGTCTCATCACTTCATGGCAAATAGATGGGGAAACAGTGGAAACAGTGACAAACTTTATTTTTAGAGGCTCCAAAATCACTGCAGATGGTGACTGCAGCCATGAAATTAAAAGACACTTGCTCCTTGGAAGAAAAGTTATAACCAACCTAGACAGCATATTAAAAAGCAGAGACATTACTTTGCCAACATAGGTCCATCTAGTCAAAGGTATGGTTTTTCCAGTAGTCACGTATGGATATGAGAGTTGGACTGTGAAGAAAGCTGAGTGCCAAAGAATTGATGCTTTTGAACTGTGGTGTTGGGGAAGACTCTTGAGAGTCCTGTGGACTGCAAGGAGATCCAACCAGTCCATCCTAAAGGAGATCAGTCCTGAATATTCATTGGAAGGACTGATCCTGAAGCTGAAGCTCCAATATTTTGGCCACCTGATGCAAAGAACTGACTCATTTGAAAAGAGCCTGATGCTGGGAAAGATTGAAGGTGGGAGGAGAAGGGGATGACAGAGGATGAGATAGTTGGATGGCTTCACCAACTCAGTGGACATGAGTTTGGGTAAACTCCGGGAGTTGGTGATGGACAGGGAGGCCTGGCGTGCTGCACTCCATGGGGTCACAAAGAGTAGGACACGACTGAGTGACTGAACTGAATATTCACTGACTTCAGAAACTAGGACATATATGTCTAGGGCAGCATAATTTTCATCCTACCACAGTGCTCAAAATATTTTTTCTATGGACTGACATCATATATATTAACTTATGATATCTAGTGTTAGTCACTCAGTCATGTTTGTCTTTTTGCAACCCCATGGACTATATAGCCTGCCAGGCTCCTCTATCCATGGAATTCTCCAAGCAAGAATATTGGATTGGGTACACATTCCCTTCTCCAGTGAATGTTTGGGATCCAGGGATTGAACATGGGTCTCCTGCATTGCAGGCAGATTCTTTACTGTCTCAGCCATGGTAACTTGTGTTTATCAAGATAAATTAGATTATTCTGTAGCAATAATGACAAAACCACCTGACACTTTGGTGGCTTCAAATATAAGAGTTTATCCCCATTCATGTCTCAGCTCAGTGTGGAGGGGAGGACCTGTTCCACTCCATCCTTCAAGGTCTCAGGTACATCTATCTTGGGGATTTACTCTATTTGATCCTTGGCAGTCTTTCCAGTTAGTTGGCATATGAGAAAGAGAGAGGGGATCACTAACACACCAGCAGCCCCTGCCACAGAGTCTTTTAGCACTTTTTTCATTTTTCACGTGGTAGACTGTAGTATTATCCAAAATATTCATTGCCCTACCCGGGGATGCTCCATCCTTTGGTATTCCTCCTTAGAAAACTGTTCTGTATTTTCACTCTGTTGAACTCAAGCATGGTCATGGACTTGATCTGACTCATAAAAGTAAGCGGTAGTGACAACACTGGTTAAACAACTCTGGCTTTGGAAAGACTGTCAAGTGTCCACTCTACTTCTAAGGGAGGCCAAAAAATGTCTAGCTGTACTATCCAGAAAACAAGAGAACTCGATGGTGAACCCGTCATTCTCTGCTACAACAGTTAGCTACCCTTTTGATCCTCTCTCTCTAAGTGGGGGATCATACTGTGTTCAAAGTATTTGCTGTTCCTCCCTGAAACTCTCTTCCTTTGGCCTTTCTCCTTGAGGGAAGATTTTGTGATCTTGCCCTGTTGACTCAGGCATGGCTGGGTACATTGCTTTCGACAATGAAATATAAGCAGTTGTTACAAGTGTCATTATAGGAACTAGCGTATGTTCTGCCATCTCTCTTCCCTCCGCCATGAGACAATGTCCCAGATAGAGGTTTCTCCACCTGCCTAGATCCTGGAATACAGGGGGACTACAGCAGAGCTACAGCCAGTCCACCATGGACATGCTGTATGAGTTAAAAATTAACCTTTGAAGCTGTAAGCCACTCAAACTGGGGGACCTTCTGTTCACACAACATCAACTGAGAAATACATCCAGCACTTCTCAGAGTTTATTAACAAACAGCCCATGAGGTAGAGATGAGCTAAAGGGGAAAAAAGTTAGCTAGAGATTCTCTTACAATCTTCTCACCTCATTCACACATTTTAGATTTCTGGTGTGCCTTACCTTCCCAGATGTCTTCCATTTTTCTTAATTTAAATTGTTGCCTTAATCTATTTCTTCTCTTTCTTCATCCATGTCACTGAAAGTGTACACTGAGCATTTAAACAGAACTAGAAACTGAAATTTACAAATCTGTCCTTTCTATATCTGGAGTCATTCAAATATGTTAACACCTTGATTCAATGGTATGCTGAAGCAGGCTTACATCAGCTCACAGAATTGTTCATTTTCCAGGATTTTTGTGAACAGTTGTTAAACATAGCCATTATGAAAAATTAAAGTACATACATTCACAATTAGATAAATTCTATTTAAAACAAGGGTAATAAGTGATCAACACTTATCATTCTAATAATTTCACTGGAGTTTACTATTATTAATTCTCTGGATGTTATTTCTCTCTTTTATCTGTATGATTGAAATAGTTTATAATGATGTACTACCTTGAATTCCTTTCAAATTCTCCATTTAGTGATTTCACATTGGTAGCTTGAAATCAGGTAAGACTGGAGTACTTATGTCACAGAAATAAGCATTCTTTACAAATCAGAGCTTGGGATATTTTTTAAATTTTTACCAGCACCCCACTGTATACATTCCATCTAAAATCACCATAGAAGTTATATAAATTTTAAATCTAAAATGAAGTAAGGCTTGAAGGGATTCTTTTTAGAGAAATACATTGAGTTGACACTTTCTACATCTTCAGTAAAGATGTTTGTGGAATATTATTTTCTCCTTTAAAAACATGTCTGACTTTATGGGAATACTCTGATGTGTGAATTAGACCACGTGAACTAAATGCAAGTCTGTTAGAACTCATTCACTACTCAAGAATAGAGATCAGCAGAAAATAAGAGGTAAAATTTAGTAGGCTAATGAGATATGATGGAATTTTCTGAGAGTTAATTCATTTGTAATAAGGAGGAAGGTCTGGACTACTGAATGGGGAAACAAGCTTTTACTATATAGGAAGGTGTTTACATTACATATATCTATTGCTACAATTTTGATCTTTGTCTGAAAAAAAAACTAAACCTTTCACAAGCTAATCATCTTCCTTATCTTCTTATTCTGACTAATTAGTAATTATAAATCCCCTATTTTAAAACAGGATCTAGGACACAAGAATTGTTAAAAAGTTAAATCAGGCTGGGCTGAATGCCTAAAAAAACTAAAAATTTAGTTTAACACTCCTGGGATTTTTATGTATGTCTCTGTATCTATGATTGAGTTTATTAGACATAACTAATTGAAAAGAAAAGATAAAATATCTGGAAATTAAACCTCACATAATGTTAGTCAGAGATAAGGAAATATTTTTTTAAATGAAAGTCCAATGTACAGAAAAAAAGTCTATCAAGGTAACTTAATTAGAGGGTTTTTTTGTTTTGTTTTGTTTTTTGAAACAAATTTAAGGGGTTCAAACTTACCTGCACTTAAAATTAATACATAGAGACAGAAAACTTACTCCCTGAACCCAAAACTCCAGTACTTTGGCCACCTCATGCGAAGAGTTGACTCATTGGAAAAGACCCTCATGCTGCGAGGGATTGGGGGCAGGAGGAAAAGGGGACGACAGAGGATGAGATGGCTGGATGGCATCAATCGATGGACTTGAGTTTGAGTGAACTCCAGGAGTTGGTGATGGACAGGGAGGCCTGGCGTGCTGCAATTCACAGGGTCGCAAAGAGTCGGACACAACTGAGCGACTGAACTGAACTGAACTGAATGGAGTTCAGTTCGTTGCTCAGTCATGTCTGACTCTTTGTGACCCCATGAACTACAGTACACCAGGCTTCCTGGTCCTTCACTATCTCTCAGATTTTACTCAAATTTATGTCCATTGAGTCAGTGATGCTATCAAACCATCTTATCCTTTGTTGCCCCCTTCTCCTCCTGCCCTCAATCTTTCCCATCATCGGGGTCTTTTCCAATGAGTTGGCTCTCAGCATCAGGTGCCCAAGTATTGGACCTTCAGCTTCAGCATCAGTTCTTCCATTGCATATTTAGGGTTGATTTCCTTCAGGATTGACTGGTTTGATCTCCTTGCTGTCCAAGGAACTCTCAAGGTCTTCTCCAGCACCATAGTTCGAAAGTATCAATTCTTCAGGGCTCAGCCTTCTTTATGATCCAACTCTCATACCCCTAACATGACTACTGGAAAAACCATAGTTTTGAATATATGGACCTTTGTCAGCAAAGTGTTGTCTCTGCTTTTTAATACACTGTCTAGATTTGTCATAGCTGTTCTTCCAAGGAGGAAACATCTTTTAATTTCATGGCTACAGTCACCATCTGCAGTTATTTTGGAGTCCAAGAAAATAAAGTCTGTCACTGTTTCCATTTTTTCCCCATTGATTTGCTATAAAGTGATGGGACCAGATGCCATGATCTTAGTTTTTTGAATGTTGAGTTTTAAGACAGCTTTTTCACTCTTTTTTCTCACCTTTATCACAAGGCTCTTTAGCTCCTATTCGCTTTCTGCCATTAGGATGGTATCATCTACATATCTGAGATTACTGATACTTCTCCCAGTAATCTTGATTTCAGCCTGTAATTCAGCCAGCCCTGCATTTTGCATGATATACTCTGTGTATAAGTTAAATAAGCAGGGTGACAATATATAGCCTTGATGTACTTCTTTCCCAAATTGGAACCAGTCCATTGTTCCAAGCCCAGTTATAACTGTTGCTTCTTGACCTGCATACAGATTTTTCATGAGGCAGGTAAGGTGGTTTGGTATTTCCATCTCTTTAAGAATTTGCCACAATTTGTTGTGATCCACTCAGCCAAAGGCTTTTAGCCAAGTAATGGAGTTAGGGGTAGAAAAAAATGGTGAGGGAGAGAAAATGAGAGTTAAATAACAAAAGTGAGGAGACAGATGGGGACAGACATCAAACAGGAAGAAGACATTTGCTGTGGACATTTGCCAAAAGAAATTCTACCCAAAAGAGAATCAGTTGAAAGGCAGGAGAGTTCTCACCTTTGCCTGGGGGTGAAAAGGGTTATAAAATGTCATGATACCTACACTGTATAGTGGGATAGTTATAACATTGCCTTGTTTTAATGCTACCTTGACCCAGTCTTGAGGCGTTGGCTGGAGGCTGGTCAGTCTCCCTTTTGAGCAGCTGATTTGAATCCACACCCCAATCACTTCCAGCATGGGACTCATATTCCTGGACGATCAATTGCTTGACTCATCAGGTACCAAACAACTGGGCAGAGCTCCTCTGCTCCGGGGCCTGCAAAATTATTCAAATTAGCCAGTCCACACAGGCTGTGCTCTGCAGTCCCTGCTCACTCTTGCCCTGTTTCCCCTCCCCAAAGAAGCCCCTGGGTGCCCCTCCCAGCCTTCTCTTACTTGGAGCTGCAAGCAACAAAAAGTTCTGTCTTCATCTAGCCAAGTGTCAAGGTATTGTATTTTGCCATCAAAAGAATCTTTAAATCTTATAAAACAGTTGTTACATTTAGATAGAGAAAGATTAAGATAAAGGAGGCAACCTAACCCATGGCAGCTATGTAAGATATGTTTATATTAATATTTTTACCGATATGAAATAATTTAAACCTTGACAACAAAAGTAATTAAGAAAAGGCTCAACAAGCCATATCCATTGACATGACTTGCCAGTGGTATTCTCTCCTCATGGTCAGCAGTCAGAGGAGAAGAGCTCCAGAAGGAAAAACTGACCAGTCACCAGAGGGAGGAGGGTATCATGAAACTGCCCAGCCCTCCTAGGGCTGTGGCTGTGACCTCTGCATCCTATGTTTAATCTCCCCAATGCCACCTGAATCTTCTAAGATTTTGAGGGTCAAAGAAGTACTTTGGTCTATTCTAAGAGCTAGTGATAGGTAGCCATTTGCAATGAAGAAGAAATTCCACTATTATAAAAAGCCCAAAAGACTGTTCTATACATCTGTGTCTCTTTTGCTGTCTTGCATACAGGGTTATCGTTACCATCTTTATAAATTCCATATATATGCATTAGTATACTGTATTGGTGTTTTTCTTTCTGGCTTACTCAACTCTGTATAATCAGCTCCAGTTTCATCCACCTCATTAGAACTGATTCAAATGCATTCTTTTTAATGGCTGAGTAATATTCCATTGTGTATATGGAGGGGGGATGATTTGGGAGGATGGCATTGAAACGTGTATAATATCATATAAGAAATGAATCGCAAGTCCAGGTTTGATGCAGGATACAGGAAGCTTGGAGCTGGTGCACTGGGATGACCCAGAGGGATAGTATGGGGAGGGAGGTGGGAGGGGGATTCAGGATTGGGAACACGTGTACACACGTGGCGGATTCATGTTAATGCATGGCAAAACCAATACAATATTGTAAAGTAATTAGCCTCTAATTAAAATAAATAAATTTAAATTTAAAAAAAAAGCCCCAAATTCCTTCCTAATCTTAAATTCCTCATCTGTAAAACCCAAATAATGGTCTCTAGGTCATTAGATGAGTAGTGATGACAAATGTATAGCAGTTAGTCTAGTTCTGGAAACAATAACTTGTAATTCACGATAGCTGTGTGTCAAAATAAAAATCTTGCTCCTTAAGGTTACTTAATCCTTAAACTTATGTTCCCATTTTAGACCCATGGCTCTTATCTTACCATATCCTTTACCTCATAAACAGTATACAGTGTACTTGAACACCTTTTTCCTTCTAATTTCTCTACCTCTGACAACCTCACTTTCAAGGTTTCAGCTTACTAACTCCTTTCACCATCAAGTCCCTTAGCTACATGTTCCCATTCATGACAGCACACTTCTACTAGTCAAAACAACCTAGCTCCTGCTCCCATAGTGCCCTGAACGGGCCACTGTTAGTCTCATGCTGTGCTTTCTCCTGTTCTGCAGTGCCTTCCTGGAAGGTCCTGTAGAGAAAAACTCTTACTCAACTTTTAAGACCAGTTCTTTTAAGACCAGACATATCTTCCACAATGTCGTGTTGTGTGTTAGTTGCTCAGTCATGGCCAACTCTTTGGAACCCCATGAACTGCAGCCTCTGTCCGTGGAATTCTCCAGGCAAGAATACTGGAATGGATTGCCATTTCCTTCTCTAGAGGGTCTTCCCGACCCAGGAATTGAACCCAGGTCTCCTGCATTGCAGGCAGATTCTTTCCCATCTGAGCCACCAGGGAAGCCCCATCTGCGTAATAGTGGTCTCCAATTAGTTCCTTCCATATCATCCTTTTAAATCTTCTTCATAACACTAAATGAAAACTCCAAATTATCTGTTATTGCTTATTAGTTCCAAATAAAACAAAATCCTTGCCATCACAGAGTTCCATATGTTACACTTAAACTACCCAGACAAAGGTCTGCTCTCTGTCTTCAAGGCATGCTTCTTAAAATTATGAGCCTAAATCATAGAAGTAGTTAATATCTATTTTTAATTGAAAAAAATCTGCTCCTAACTGTTTTTATTCTATTTGCCTTCTAATAATATTTTTCTAATTTCAGTCAAAATAATTAAATTCTTTATAGTATAAAAATTATCATGAGCCATATGAATTCACTGCCTCTTTATGTTCAGCCAAATAGACTAATTTTAGTAAGCAGTAATCTCTAGATCCAAGTTGCCATTTTCTAGATCCTAGATTGCTGTCCCTGAGTCATCAGACTTGGGAAAAAATTGTCCTCTACAATAATTTACTTTCTGAACAGACTAAAGATGCTTTCTGCATTACTCAAAATAAAAGCTATGTGGTAAGGAGAAATTTGGCTTACCTTTGCTGCTTTTTATGAAAGCCTATGTTGTGAAACAGTTAAACATTAGCTTGATTGTGTAGATAAAAAGGGGAAAACACTTTGAAATAGGCATGGTTAATGGTTCCTTTTTAAAAGCAAAATCTAACTATAGGCACATGCACACTGAGACAGTGCATCCATCAACCTTAGAGAAAGGTTTCAGGTCTGAGTATTGACATGCAAGATAGTGGCAGAGCTCAAGATAATGGAGCAGCTTTATACCTAGAGTGATGTTTTCAACTGAGACTTCATTGATGTTTTCGAGGTTTCCTGAGAGAAAATAATAGATCAAAAATGGTTGGATTTCTGGAGTTCACAGGACATTTTTTTTCCCAGACAAATCATATGGAATTTTCCTATAGGTCTCTAGATTTCATTAACTGTAAGTTCAGACAACTCTAAATTATTTATACAGATTATTCAATTTGTGGGTTATTTGCAGCAGTCTTCTTAAATCTTGCCTACTACTTACCTAACAACTGATCCACTTCCTAACCAACCGGATTTTCTGGCCATCTACCAGCATGAACTCAGAGACTAGCAGTTTAAGGGAAATCCAAATTAAGAAGACAAATCTTCCCGATGTGAAATTTATACAACATACTCCAAAGCATTTTGAAATTTTATATTGTATTAGATCATTTGTGACTCTATATTCCTTGACTAGAGTGTAATTTATCATCTTTATTCTGAAATTTTGGATTCAATACTCGAAATGTTCATCACCTTCAAAGACCAGTGGACTTGAGATACAGTTTGGAAAAGTAGGTATCATAGGATAAGTTTTATATTGACTGGTTTAAATTATAATTGTGATTTGCTGTAATAGAATAATAAACTTCTCCACTCATCATTTTTCTAAAATTCAGAACTAAAGTCCTTAATAAATAAATCCAGCTGAACATGAATAACATTGCCAAGAACTATATTTAAAAAGTAAAATAAAATCTAAAGAAATAAAAAAGAAACTTAATACTGATTAAACCATAGTTCATTGAAATCTATTGATTACACTGCAGTTCCTAACAAGTGAGAAGGATTCCTTCCAATTCACAGACTACTTTCAGATTTAGGCATTTCTTGAACTTGTCCTCAATCTATGTTTCCATATATTTGAATTTTAAAAGTCTGGCACTGGCTGGCAGATTTTTCTTCTTCAGTTTAGTTCAGTTCAGTTGCTCAGTCGTGTCCGACTCTTCGAGACCCCATGAATCACAGCACGCCAGGCCTCCCTGTCCATCACCAACTCCCGGAGTTCACCCAGACTCACGTCCATCGAGTCAGTGATGCCATCCAGCCATCTCATCCTTTGTCGTCTCCTTCTCCTCCTGCCCCCAATCCCTCGCAGCATCAGAGTCTTTTCCAATGAGTCAACTCTTCGCATGAGGTGGCCAGAGTACTGGAGTTTTAGCTAATATGAAAATCTTCACAAAGGAGATCATTATTAGGTAATATCTTGAAACCCCAATTAGACACAGGGCCTAGCACCTGGGAATCAGGGCACAAGAAGAGAAATGCATTTGTAATGGACCTTGGTTTTCATGGGAAGGAATGTGGCAAGGCTAGAAAGACCTGGGGGAAATACATAAGCTTTGTGAAGCTATGTGCTGTGAAACATGCTGCTATGGATTGAATTATGCCTCCCCCTCTACTCCCCCCAAAATTCATTTGTTGAAGTCCTAAAGCCCAGTACATTAAAAGGTGACCTTGTTTGGAGATAAGATCTTGATAGGAGGAATCAAGTTAAAATGAGGTCATTAGCCTGGGCCCTAATCCAATATTACTAAAAAAGGAGAAATTTGGACACAAATGTATACAGGGAGAATATCAATTGTACATGAAGGTGACCATCTACAGATTCTCCCCTCACAACTTTCAGGAGGAACCAACCCACCAATACCTTGATCTTAGACTTCTAGCCTCCAGGCTGCGAGACAAAATATTTCTCTGATTAAAGACACCCAGATAGTAGTACTTTGTCATGGCAAACCTAGCAAGGCTTTTGAACTGTGGTGTTGGAGACTCTTGAGAGTCCCTTGGACTGCAAGGAGATCCAACCAGTCCATCCTAAAGGAAATCAGTCCTGAATATTCATTGGAAGGACTGATGCTGAAGCTGAAACTCCAATACTTTGGCCACCTGATTCAAAGAACTGACTCATTAGAAAAGACCCTGATGCTGAGAAAAATTGAAGGCAGGAGGAGAAGGGGATGACAGAGGATTAGATGATTGGATGGCATCACTGACTTAATGGACATGAGTTTGAGTGGGCTCCGGGAGCTGATGATGGACAGGAAGGCCTGGCGTGCAGCAGTCCATGGGGTCCCAAAGAGTCGGACATGACTGAGTGACTGAACTGAACTGAACTGAGCGTAACATGGGGATGTTAAACATTTTTCCATCTTCATATTTATTTAGTAAAATTTACATTGAAAATCAATCCTTTTGTGTAAAGCAATTACTTCCAGGGAAGGTAAAGAGCTTCTGAAATCTGAATATTTGTGAGTATGTGAATTAAAAAAAAAAACAAAAACAAGCTGATAGCTAACACCTGAGGCATTCTACTTTCTCTTTAGCTCAAATTGTACCAAGACAGAAAAAAAATTTCCCAATGGAAAGTAAAAAGGGCAGCTTCTCCTCACTTCTTCCTCCTTTTCACATCTTTGAACCCTCTTACACTGCTGGTGGGAATGTAAACTAGTACAGCCACTATGGAGAACACTGTGGAGATTCCTTAAAACTGGAAATAGAACTGCCATACGACCCAGCAATCCTACTTCTGGGCATACACACCGAGGAAACCAGAATTGAAAGACACATGTACCCCAGTGTTCATCGCAGCACTGTTTATAACAGCCAGGATATGGAAGCAACCTAGATGTCCATCAGCAGATGAATGGATAAGAAAGCTGTGGTACATATACACAATGGAGTATTCAGTTCAGTTCAGTTCAGTCGCTCAATCATGTCTGACTCTTTGCAACCCCATGAATCGCAGCACGCCAGGCCTCCCTATCCATCACCAACTCCTGGAGTTCACTCAGACTCACGTCCATCGAGTCAGTGATGCCATCCAGCCATCTCATCCTCTGTCGTCCCCTTCTCCTCCTGCCCCCAATCCCTCCCAGCATCAGAGTCTTTTCCAATGAGTCAACTCTTCGCATGAGGTGGCCAAAACACTGGTGTTTCAGCTTTAGCATCGTTCCTTCCAAAGAAATCCCAGGGCTGATCTCTTTCAGAATGGACTGGTTGGATCTCCTTGCAGTCCAAGGGACTCTCAAGAGTCTTCTCCAACACCACAGTTCAAAAGCATCAATTCTTTGGCGCTCAGCTTTCTTCACAGTCCAACTCTCGCATCCATACATGACCACAAGAAAAACCATAGCCTTGACTAGACGAACCTTTATTGGCAAAGTAATGTCTCTGCTTTTGAATATGCTATCTAGGTTGGTCATAACTTTCCTTCCAAGTAGTAAGCATCTTTTTATTTCATGGCTGCAGTCAACATCTGCAGTGATTTTGGAGCCAAAAAAATAAAGTCTGACACCGTTTCCACTGTTTCCCCATCTATTTCCCATGAAGTGATGGGACCAGAGGCCATGATCTTCATTTTCTTAATGTTGAGTTTTAAGCCGACTTTTTCACTCTCCTCTTTCACCTTCATCAAGAGGCTTTTTAGTTCCTCTTCACTTTCTCCCATAAGGGTGATGTCATCTGCATATCTGAGGTTATTGATATTTCTCCCGACAATCTTAATTCCAGCTTGTGCTTCTTCCAGCCCAGCGTTTATTATGATGTACTCTGCATATAAGTTAAATAAGCAGGGCGACAATATACAGCCTTGACGTACTCCTTTTCCTATTTGGAACCAGTCTGTTGTTCCATGTCCAGTTCTAACTGTTGCTTCCTGACCTGCATACAGATTTCTCAAGAGGAAGGTCAGGTGGTCTGGTATTCCCATCTCTTTCAGAATTTTCCACAGTTTATTGTGATCCACACAGTCAAAGGCTTTGGCATAGTCAATAAAGCAGGAATACATTTGAATCAGTTCTAATGAGGTGGATGAAACTGGAGCCTATTATACAGAGTGAAGTAAGCCAGAAAGAAAAACACCAATACAGTATACTAACGTATATATATGGAATTTAGAAAGATGGTAACGATAACCCTGTATGCGAGGCAGCAAAAGAGACACAGATGTATAGAACTGTGTGGGACTCTGTGGGAGAGGGAGGTGGGTGATGATTTGGGAGAATGGCATTGAAACATGTATAATATCATATAAGAAACGAATCACCAGTCCAGGTTTGATGCAGGATACAGGAAGCTTGGAGCTGGTGCACTGGGATGACCCAGAGGGATGGTATGGGGAGGGAGGTGGGACAGGGGTTCAGAATGGGGAACACATGTACACCCATGGTGAATTCATGTTGATGTATGACAAAACCAATACAATATTGTAAAGTAAAAAAAAATAATAATAAAATAAATAATAATAATAAATAAAAAAAATTATGGCCCTTTCTAAATCTCTCTATTTGCAGAGCACTGTGGAGTAGCAAGAGTCTGAACTTTAAAATTAGTCAAATGAGTATTTAAACTGCAATTCTGTCACTTATAAGTGAATTACTCTGAGTAATTTACTTCTGAGTAATTCTCTGAGTCACAGTCTTACAACATGTGACATGGTGGTAAAATTTGCTTTAAAAGTTTCTTTCACTAATTAATGGGAATAGGAAAACTGGCTAAACAAAACTACAAAGAAACCAACCAAATATAGACTGTAGAATACTCTACAAAGTAAATGGCCAGGTTTTCTTAACAAATAAATGGCATAAGAAAGGGCAGAGTGACACTTAAAGAAAAACCTGAGGGACATATAACCAGATGCTGTGTGTACTAGATAGTTGGGAGACAATGAATACAAATGGATATTAAGTAATATTAGCAACCTATTATTTGGGAAGCTTGGTATGTAATTGCTATGGTCTGAATGTGTCTTCAAAAATTCATACACTGAAATTCCAATTCCCAATGTGATAGTATTAGAAGGTAGGACCTTTGGAGGCGATTAGGTCATGGGGGTAGAACCTTCATAAGTACGATTAGTGCTCTTAAAAAAAATGGCTCCAGAAAGATCTCTCACCCTCCTTCCACCATGTGAGGACAGAATAAGAAGTTTATGGTAATTAAGAAACATATTTTAAAGAATTCTCAGAGAAAAAGCAAAGTTAAAAATAATTAGAAATTAATTGCAATAATAATATGACATATAAAAACATGGATATGACTAACATAGTACTCATCAAAGAGAAATTCATAATCTTAAACGTTTCTATTATTAAGAAATAATGAAAATAGATAAACTGAGCAATATACTCAGAAAACTAGAAACTAAAAGCAAAGGATGAAGAACGAAGGACATGTGACTTCAAAAATAAAAGCATGAGGACTTCCCTGGCAGTCTGTGGTTTAGACTCCACACTTCTACTGCAGGGGGCATGGGTTCAATCCCTGGTCAGGGAACTAGGATTCTGCAACCTGTGTGGCAGAGCTGAAAAATAAAGAAAGGATGGATATAAAATCAGAAGAACAGAACAAATGAAAATTTTCTTTTAAAAAAAAAGGCATAAAATTTTAGTTAATTTGAAACTTTTGACTAATTTGAAAATAGAAAACCATTTAAATTTAAATAAACTTAAATTTATTTAAATTTATTTTAAATACATTTTAAATAAAATCAAGAATTTTAAATGAAATCAAGATTTGGTTCTTTGAAAAGATAAACTAATTAGACAAACCTCTGCTAGGGCTGATAATAATGACATATATGGAACATGAAGCATAACACTGGAAATACAGTCACTTATACAAATATTTCAAAGATCATAAAATTTTCAGGTAATTCTTCACTAAGATATGAAAACTTTGATGAAAATGAACGATTAAGACTGACTCAAAATGTTATCTGCTCCATGGGATATAAAAAATTAGAATAACTATCAAAAAACTACTCATCAAAATGGCATTAGTCCCTTAAATTTTCAACAAATCAATTCTATTGGATTATCCATTCAAGGGACAAATCATTTCAATCTGTGTGTTTAAAAGTACTTTTAAAAAACATACAAAAGCATGAAAAATATCACAATCCTTTTCGCATCAGTTTACCCAATGAAGAAAATCTCAGCGAAAGAAAACTGTAGAGCAAGCTCATTTAGGAATAAAAACATAAAGCAACATTAAAAAAAAATTAACAAATTGAATCCAGGAATATTTTCAAAGCTTAGCATATTGTGACCAAGTAAAGATTATTAGAGTCCCTTGGACTGCGAGGAGATCCAACCAATCCATCCTAAAAGAGATCAGTCCTGGGTGTTCTTTGGAAGGAATGATGCTAAAGCTGAAACTCCAGTACTTTGGCCACCTCATGCGAAGAGCTGACTCATTGGAAAAGACTCTGATGCTGGGAGGGATTGGGGGCAAGAGGAGAAGGGGACGACAGAGGATGAGATGGCTGGATGGCATCACCGACTTGATGGATGTGAGTTTGAGTGAACTCCGGGAGTTGGTAATGGACAGGGAGGCCTGGCGTGCTGCGATTTATGGGGTCGAAGAGTCGGACACGACTGAGCAACTGAACTGAACTGAACTGAAAGATTATTTCTAGAATGCAAAGATTCTAGAAATGAAAATGAAAGTCACTCAACCATCCAAGTCTTTGCAACCCCACGGACTATACAGTCGATGGAGTTCTCCAAGTCCAGAATAATGGAGTGAGTAGCCTTTCCATTTTCCAGGAGATCTTCCCAACCCATGGATCAAACCCAGGTCTCCTGCATTGCAGGTGGATTCTTTACTAGCTGAGCCACAAGGGAAGCCCAAGAATACTAGAGTGGGTAGCCTATTCCTTCTCCAGCAGATCTTCCCACTCAGGAATTGAACCAGGGTCTCCTGCATTGCAGGTGGATTCTTTACCAACTGAGCTATCATAAAATGCAAAGATTCTAGAAATATAATTCATCATATTAAGATGTCAATGAATACAAATAATATGGTCATCCCCAATAGATACACATAGAGATTTAATAAAATTCTATAAAAATTCAGAATTAAAGTCGTCATAAAATAAGACTAGGACAACAGTTTGTTACTATGCTTTGAGAAACTATCATAAACCAATACCTAGGATCCTGTTAAATAATAGGAAGTAGAATCTCCCTATTAGAACCAGAATAACGGAAGGATGCCTATTAACATCATTAGAGAAGCACAAAGTGATGAAATCATTAAGCAGGGGGGAAATTATAAATATTGGAGATGAGGTAGAAAAATTACCATCATAATTGTCTTAAACAATTATTATTATCATTATGTTGACATAAACAACATTAAAAAAAAAAGTGAAATTTGACTACAGCTATTAGGGAAGTTCTGACTAGTTATAGGATTAACACACACAACACAGTTTCTTTCCTAGATCATCACTTTTGAGAAAATGAAAATTGAAAATGATTTCATTCACAATACAACCAAAGTACAAAGTACCGTGGGAACACCTTTAAGATATATCTTTCTGGAAAAACAGAGAAGGCAATGGCACCACACTCCAGTACTCTTGCCTGGAAAATCCCATGGATGGAGGAGCCTGGTGGGCTACAGTCCATGGGGTCGCTAAGAGTCGGACACAACTGAGCGACTTCACTTCACTTCACTTTCTGTAAAAAAACTATAAAGTTTACTGAGGAAATGAAAGAGATGTAAATAAATTGAGACATCATGTATCTCATATGAAACTCCACTACTGCAGAGATTTCAGGTTTCTCAAAATTAATGTGTAAGCTTAATAAACACGTGCAAATTAGCATAATAGTTGAATGCACAGACTTTGGAGACAGGTAAATTAGAATCCCAGATCTACCTCTTACTGTGAGAGATTGGATGTTACTTAACTTTCCCTAATGAACTTGTTCATTTAGCTTTAAAATAGTCATAAAGAGATATCTACCTCATAGGACCACTATGGAGATTAAATAAAATAGTACATGTAAAGATCTTTAACACTGTTCAGACTCTACTTAGACATTAATAATGTTGGATATTTTAATTATTATTATCATTATTGCATTCTGAGCCAGGGATCTTAACCATTATCTGTAAAGGCCTAAGTAGTAAATATTTCATGCTTTGTTACAATCTTTGTTGTTTGTTTGTTCACAACCCTTTAAAATGTAAAAACTCATTCTCAACAAAGTGATAGTCGCTCAGTCATGTCCAACTTTGCAGCCCCAGGGACTACACAAAGTGAAGTGAAAGTCGCGCAGTCATGTCTGACTCTTTTCAACCCCATGGACTAAACAGTCCAGGGAATTCTCCAGTCCAGAATAATGGAATGGGTAACCTTTCCCTTTTCCAGGGAATCTTCCCAACCCAGAGATCAAACCCAGGTCTCTCGCATTGCAGGCAGATTCTTTACCATCTGAGCCACAAGGGAAGCCCAAGAATACTAGAGTGGGTAGCCTCTCCCTTCTCCAGCGAATCTTCCCCACCCAGGAATCGAACTGGGGTCTACCACATTGCAGGCAGATTCTTTATCAACTGAGCTATCAGGGAAGCATTCTCAACAAAGGCCTGTGCCAGAAAAAAAAAAAAAAAAAGGCCATGGGCTGGATATGAGCTGTGGGCTTTTGTTTGTCCTAAACAAGTAAGACAAATTTAACCCCAGTAATACTAAGAGAAATACAAATTAAATCCAAGTTAAGTAGACAAAGGACTGTGCTTTCTTAATGCTTAGTATTCACACGGATATGAGGAAATGGGTACTCACGCTGCTGGTGAATTTATCACTGGTGGCAAATCAAATGCAGTAAAAGGCTAAAGGTATGCATTTTCATTCACCAAGAAATTCTCTATCTAGATATAGTTCCTAAAGAAGTAATTGGAGACACTCTCATATGTTTAAATAAAAATGTTTTATCACAGGGATAGTTAAAAATGTTACAAAAAATCAGTATCTAGTTAATGGTCTAACTATAGAAGATTGGTTAAATAAATGACAATGCCTCTATACAATGGAATACTATGCAAGTATTAAAAGTAATGATGGATTGTATGCTGTCTTTTTCAATTGAAAAACAGAAAACTAAAATAGAGTCATTAATAACTCATACAAGAGAGCTGGTGGAAAAGCCAAGTAAATAACTGAATTTAGAAAACATCATCATGGAATGACTCTGTCTCTCAGTAAAAGGCTAGGCATTATCTTCATTGGATACAAACACAAAGAAACAAAAAGCACACAAAGCAGAAAAGGGACAGTCTGCCAGGAAGAAATCCCTTCAGTTATAGACAGGCTTTTTCAAAATCTTTTTTAAATGTTGAGATCCAATGTAGTTTTTTTTTCAAGGCGTCTTAAAGACTTAGCAGCTTATTTAAGGTTAGTGAAGAAACCACATGAAATTCATGGAATAGCATTACCATTTTCTAAGAAGTTCTTTTAGTTGTCCAATTTAATACACAGTGTATGCTCAGAACTTTGAGTTAGGTGAGATTTCAAGACTAGAAAAATTGTGAAGTAAGCAAAATTTATCACCACTTCTAATAATAACCTCATTGACTTTTGGCTCTGTTTCCTTGGACTACATCCATGTTCTAACCCCAAAATGCCCTAAAATCTTTATTTTGCAGTCTGTACTCAACTACCCTGAAGACCTCTCTTTACACCTAGCCTATATATTTTATTGTCTAACGAGCTCATGGCCCTGGAGACAAGTAGCATGTTGCCTGCAGTCCGTGCGAAATCGCTTCAATCGTGTCCTACTCTTTGCAGCCCTGTGGACTCCTCTGTCCGTGGGCTTCTCCAAGCAAGAACACTGGAGTGGGTTGCCATGCCCTTCTCCAGGGCATCTTCCCCACCCAGGGATCGAACCTATGTCTCTTACATCTCCTACATTAGCAGGTAGGTTCTTTACCACTGTTGCCACACTTCTCCAAATTAACTGATAAGGTTTTTAACAGTTGGCCTCAGGGGAAAAGCCCTTATCTGAAGTAATGTCTTTGTTCACTAGTTGGATCTGAGACATCTTGGCAGATCGGTTGAGTAGGACAACTAAAAAGTCTTCAATATGAATGCCTCTGTGGAAGTGTTCATGAGAAATCTGCATTCAGTTATTACTAGTGAAGTTAATAGCAGTACAAGATCTTATAAAAGTTTATGTCTTAATAGTCCCCTTTGCCACCTATGCTTTGCCCTGAATAACTCAGTGAAATTGTGGCTGAAGTTTCCGATCTAGACTGCCTTGGAAAACATACAGCTGTTCCATCATGTCCTTCATTAAGATCCTAGCATTTGCTGATTTTGTTTGTAGTTTTCTTTTTTGAGAGTTTCACACATCCTTATTTCTCTTCCCTCAATTCCTGCTCCACACAGTGTAACCAAGGAGGAAACAGAGATATGCAGGCACTTTGGGATTTTTTTTTTAAATACATCACTCTAAAATAGCGAATGCACTAGAGATTAATTAGATGAACAAGTTTTATGATTCAAACGAGTACAAATTCCAAAGTAGCACAAGAAGGAGAGTAGAAAAAACAACAACAACAACAGGCAGGATGATGGTAAGAAAAAAAAGAATGCAAAATGAGCAAACAGAAGTGGTAAAGCTCCAAGACCTTTGGTATAATTCTTTGATGAGCAATTGTATGCATGACCTTCAGAGAAAACTTACCTATTTCATGATTTGTTGACAGGCTGGTGTGTGACATTTTGACTAAAGGACCTAGTTACATTGTGAAGAGAAGAAGGTACCCTTTAGGTGAGGAATATAAACAAATGTCTCCAACTCAGACATTTTTGAAAGAGCTCAAGAGACTCCCGCTAAAGTGCATGAGGATGACATCCTGTAGCAGCTTTTGAAAAAGAAGATATTTTAGAGCCCATGAGTTTGCTACTACATCATTCTTTTTCAGATTTAAGTAGAAAAAATATAGTGGACACAATTTGATCACTTAACACAAAAATCAGAAAAATGCAGCTACTCCGAGAGAAACTGGGAAATAAAAAGGTGAGAGGAGTATAGATGAAATGTTTAAAGTTCAACCTGCTTATCAAATATATAGACATAGCTTTGAAATTTCTAATCCAGAGTAAAGATAATAAAGGAAAATTGATATTTCTCCTCCTCTTTTCCAAAAAGGACATTTGGAATGCTCCTGCTTCAGAGGTACTGTTTAAGAAAATTAGAATATTTGATAGAGATGGAAATCTCTAAGAAGAAAGTTATGAAACATTTTGAGAAAATTCAGCCTTACTAGAACAGCAGAAGTGGATGACATTTAGCAATTAACTCCAAGGAAATAAAGAAATGTGCAATAGCTAAAATGTTGATAGGTTTTGCATAAAACAGAGTAATCTATTTTGGCCTTGAACAGCTGTTAAAAGTTCCTTCAAAGTCACTAACTAACAATCAGCTGAAAAATCCTATCATCTTCGTGCTTTCTCCAGAAAAAAAGGAAGAAAAAGGGGTGCAGTGTACACTCTACAGAGATTTGTTAGGGGAGGGAAATAGAGATATTTTTCTTAGTCCAATTTTAATAAAGGAGTCTAGAAAAGGCTTTGTACCCAAGAATTTGGGTCTTTCTTTTTCAAAAGTAAATGCACTGGCTGGATAATTCTATCCAGCACATAAACCTTTCCTTGAATCATCATGAACATCCTGAACATTTATGAATGAGATGCTTTAATGGGGCATCTCAAAATCTCTTGCTAAATATTTTATATAAAAGGAAATTCATTAAAAGTATGTTAGGCATTCTTTTATTAGAATAATGTTGGATAGTTGATATCAAAGGAGAGCTCTACTTTAAATGATTTAAATTCTTTTATTGCTCTTTACAAGCCAAAAGTCATTATCAACTAGCTGAGGGCTCCATTTAATCACAAGTAAATATAGTATGGCAATCACAAGCATCAAAGAAAGCTTCAAACAGAGGCCCACAGAAAGTTTCTGCTTGTGAAAACTTAATACACTCTAAAGAAGGTTTTTAAATTATTTTGGCGAAAACCATTCCAAATCTGAAATTAAAATTTTCAGCATGGGTCTTTGTCAATATTGCTGATATATTAATTTTGGATCTTAATAATCAAAGGTATGTTTGTTGC
Source organism: Bos indicus (assembly GCF_029378745.1). Taxonomy (NCBI): domain Eukaryota; kingdom Metazoa; phylum Chordata; class Mammalia; order Artiodactyla; family Bovidae; genus Bos; species Bos indicus. The sequence goes on from NC_091771.1 coordinate 46,885,987, forward strand.
CTGTAAATATGAATAAAAATATATACTTACATTATAATCAATATAAATATTAAGCATTATTTTTTTTCTATGGTTAGACTAGTAACTGTGTGGAGTTATACCCAGATTGATTTTGTAAGGCATGAATAAAACTAAAAAAATCATTTTTATAAAACATCTGTATCAGATCATTTATTTCATGCTGGACCCACCTATTCAAAATGCCAACTCTCTGTTCTCTACCTAACTACCCTTCAAAAGTGTCTCAAGTTCATCCTCCAATTCACAATGATCTCTCCTTTCTCTGAAGCCAGGGCACTTAAAATTTATAGCACTCATTTGGTAATTAATCATGTAATGACCTGTGATATTTCTTTAATTGATATTATTTAATATCTTTCTCATTCTCTGTCTCCCTTCCCCCCTTCCTCCACCCCCTGTCTTGTCCTCTCTCTCCAACTCTCTTTATCTTACTTATTTTTTTAAACTATGTTCTACACTTTTATGGGAGCAAGTACTACATAAACTGCCACATATAACATTACTTCATGGCACACAACACTTTGTCTTGCAACCAATAAGTGTTCAATAAGAGTTGTTTATTTGGAAAGTGAGTTTAAAACTTAATCTTATACTGGAGGCCTGGTAGATGTCTGCAAAGATTTTTTTAAAATTGATAATCTGTGATTTGAAGGATGGAGGTGATAGGCAGCTGGACAGTAGGGTGGGAGAGGCTTAGCAATATTTCTAGAGAAATTGTGCCACATCTTGATTCACTGACTCCTTTTCAAGGTCACATGCATGGACGCTCCTTTGAGAGAAGGAAGCAGGACAGATTCTCACAGATCACTCACCCACCTGCTGCGACAGGGGGCTGGGAGCATGATGCAGTTCTGAGGGTCTTCCAGCAGAGGAATGACAAGAACATGAAGAACAAAAGCTTTACAAGACTTAGTCTTCTAGAATCTCCATGGAGGGACAAAGGGGAACATTAAGAGGCTTCTTCCTAATATGTCTCTGTTCCTTTCCACATTTGAGCATTCTAAGAGCCAAAATCATAATTATCAACTTAGAAAGCATAAAGTTTTCAATTTACATGCAAGTTGGAGAAGGCAATGGCAACCCACTCCAGTACTCTTGCCTGGAAAATCCCATGGACAGAGGATCATAGTAGGCTGCAGTCCATGGGGTCGCTAAGAGTCGGACACGACTGAATGTCTTTTTCTTCACTTTTCACTTTCATGCATTGGAGAAGGAAATGGCAACCCACTCCAGTGTTCTTGCCTGGAGAACCACAGGGATGGGGGAGCCTCGCGGGCTGCCATCTATGGGGTCGCACAGAGTCAGACACGACTGAAGCGACTTAACAGCAGTAGCAGCAGCAGCAGCAAGAGAAAGATAGAGGGGATGAAGAAATTCTCCAAGGGAAATCTGGTCTCCAACAGAGTTACTTCTTTCTTCACCATTTGGTTTACCTGTGACATCAAAACCATCTCATTATTATCTTAGACATAAAAGGATATTTAGGAAAGTGTAAGAGTTTTACACAGAAACTATCAAATTGAATAAAGAGAAACAGAATTCACTGACAGTGAAAAGGTAAAGCCTTCCCCTAAATCTTCAGTTCTCCTAACTTCCACTGTGGAATATTTTGTGCTTTGCAATATGTTCAAAGGTACAGAAATGAAAAACCTCATGGAAAGATTCACTGGCATTTTAGTCACCAGAGATACTTAGTGAAGTTTAAGAACACAGCAGAATATCAGAATCTCTATGTTCCCTTCCAGAATGCTAAGTAGATATTGGAATGCTAAGATACTCTATTGGAATAAGATATTCCAATAGAATGTCTTGATTCAAATGCTTATAAGTTTTAATATAAATTTAAAACCATTGGAAACCACTGTAGTTTTCTGAGGGGGGAAAGTCAAGAGTATTGAATTTAGGAATATGTAGAATTATATATAATTATTTAATTTTGTCCATGACTTATTCGAAAATAGAAAATGGACTTACCAAAATGTTTAATACAAGATTTCAAAGGATTCAAAGGCTCATGTAAAACTCATAGGAGTCAATAAACTTCAGATTACAGATCTTTTTTCAGAAGGAAAGATGAGTTCCATAGAGAGTTCCATAGAGTTACATAGTGGGAAAGCCATTGAACTTCTCTGGACTTGTATCTTTCCTATATCAAAGACATGGCTATGATGGCATAGTGATTAATATCAGAAATGCTATAGATGCAGTAAGTTCACTTTGACTGAATACAAGTAGAGTAAGCAGAATAATAGCACACCCCCCAAGATTTCTATATCCTAATTCCTAGTACCTATGTATGTGTAAGCTCACCTGGCAAAGGAGAATTAAGGTTGCAGATGGAATTGTTTGCTAATCAGCTAACCTTGGGATGGAGAGATCATGCGGGATGATCCAGGTGAAAGTGAAAGTCACTCAGTCCTGTCCAATTCTTTGTGACCCCATGGACTGTATAGACTGAATTCTCCAGGCCAGAATAATGGATAATAATCCCTTCTCCAACACATCTTCCCGACCCAGGAATTGAATCAGGGTCTCCTGAATTGCAGGCAGATTCTTTACCAACTGAGCTATCTTATCCAGGTGAGCCCAAGGTAATCACAAGGGTCTTTATAAATGAAAGATGGAGGCAGCAGAGTCTGCATCAGAGTGATGTACTCTGAGAAAGACTCAACCAGCCATTGCTAGCTTTGAAGACAAAAGGACACAAGTTAAGGAATACAGGTGGCTTCTAGAAGCTGTAAGAAGTAAAGAAATAGGCTCCCCAGTAGATCCTCCAGAAAGAAGGCTGCCCTGCCAACATCTTCATTTCAGCCCGTTGAGACCCATTCCAGACCTCTGCCCTCCAGAACTATAAGATAATAAATTTGTGTTGTTTTAAGGCAATAAGTGTGTGTAAATTCTTTCAGCAGCACAATAGGAAATAATACAATACACAAGAAGAGAAGTAGAAAATTCTTCTTTGACTACTAGTCTGAAGAGCCAGAGTATGTCAGTCCTTTCTAAAGAGGTTTCCACTGTGGTGACCTAAATGGGAAATAAATCTAAAAAAGAGAGGATATATGTAAACATCTAGCTGATTCACTTTGCTGTACAGTAGAAACTAACACAATACTGTAAAGCAACTATACTCCAATAAAAATTTTAAAATAAAGAGGGTTCCAAGCAAGCAAAGCAGATAAACATTCCAGAACTCTAGGAGGATTTGGTTTGAAGCCTGCTCATTAGAAAGGAGAAGTTAAACACAGGTAAATAAATAAGTAAATCAACCCAAGATAAATCGATAGCACACTTCAATAAGCACTTATTAAACACCCATAGCCTGTGATTCAAGGTAAAGTGCACAAGATCAATGTAGGTGAGGAAGTCTCTCCCTGAACACCAGGGAAGAGACCTGGCCTAAAAGCTTCTTTTTGATGGTGGGGGGAAAAAAGCAATCATAGAAATCAAGACAGAAGGGTGACCAGTTCCCAATTTAAGCTACTGTCTTCCACAATTTCCTAATTGATCTGATTTTCTACCAAAAGTAAATTACCCTCCTATAGGTTTGGTTATGGTGAGGATCAGAGCAACTTCCTTTACAAAAGAATGTATTTTCCATAAACTTAGAAATCCTGGAAGTAGATTTCTATATTACTCTGTTTTTTTCTCAAAAATCATTCTCCTTTTTATCTCTCATTTATCTCTGCAAAACTCAACTTGACATTGGTACCTACATCAGTAGGTTCCAATAAGCAAACAAAAACATATTTTTTTCCCAAAAATCTATAGAAAAACATTAAGTGTCAGGGACAGATTCTTTTCCCTATAAGTTTTGAGGACCACCTACAGCAGCCATGACAGCTGTGCTAATCGAAAAAGCAAACGAGACCACAAAGGACTGTTCTTTGACCATGTAATCAATTTTCCACTCAATGCATTGTTCATTCTTGGAGACTTTAATGCCAGAATTGATTTTAACAGCCATTATAGAAATACTTAAGTCAAAGGGCTCGCAACCTTTTTTAGCATGACCAATGGAATTTTTTAAATAGATATGTGAATAAATCATTGAGTATGATTCATATGCTTTTTTAAAAAGGTTCTTTGAGTCATTGTCCAGACACATTCTTTACAAGTAGTGAAGTGGACTGAGTAAAATCTCATGCTGAGAAATAGTGCATTAGCTCGGTTTATGTTTACAAAATTTTGTTTGAAATATTTGTATACCATCTTGGACAGCTCCCTGAAAAGCCAATAGCTAATCAGTTAGTAGATAATGGATGACCACTATTCAACAGGAAACCTGAGAAAGACATTGTGTAAGTGGTCCTGATGACAAAATGTGACCTTAATTTGTGTGCAAGACAGACATTTAAAACCTCAGGCTGAGGAGAGGTAATAAAGAAATAACTAATTACTGCTCAAAGTGACCAAATTAGGAGTTCTTCTATATAAAATAAAATGTTGCAAGAATTAATTAAATGACTGTAATTTTTTAAATATTCAAAGAGCAAGATTAACTAAAATCTTTTGTTTATTCATATATCCTCTCATAAGAGGTGGACTTCCCAGGTGGTTCAGTGGTAAAGAACCCACCTGCAATGCAGGAGCTGCAGGAGCCTCAGGTTCAAACTCTGGGTGGGCAAGATCCCCTGGAGAAGGCATGACAACCCACTCCAGTATTCTTGCCTAGAGAATCCCCATAGACAGAGGAGCCTGGCAGGCTACAGTCCATAGGGTCACAAAGAGTTGGACATGACTGAAGTGACTAAACACACACCCACATTAATAAGAGTTACTTAGGGCATTCCATGGGAGAAGGCAATGGCACCCCACTCCAGTACTCTTGCCTGGAAAATCCCAAGGACGGAGGAGCCTGGTGGGCTACACTCCATGAGGTCGCTGGAAGTCGGACACGACTGAGCGACTTCACTTTCATGCATTGGAGAAGGAAATGGCAACCCACTCCAGTGTTCTTGCTGGAATCCCAGGGACGGGGAAGCCTGGTGGGCTTCGGTCTATGGGGTCGCACTGGGTCAGACACGACTGAAGTGACTTGGCAGCAGCAGCAGCAGGGCATTCCATATCTAGAAACAGTTATGAAGATAAAATGAAATCTAAGCCATAATTAACATAAAGAACAAGCAATCTGTTGGAAAAGGATGCAGGTTTATAGATATTTTACATATGGAAGCTTTAATAATTGATAATAAGACTTTTGACTCTCTTTTTGACTCTTTGATAATAAGACTTTTTGACTCTTAAGACTTTTGGACTCTCATAGTAGACAAATTGCTGATGTTAGTGTGCTTTACCTCATCATAAAAATTAGATTGTCCAATAAATTGCTTCCTCCAGAATTTTACATTTTGAATTCATATTTGACTAAACTGGCACAGGATTTAAATAATGTGGTTGAAATATGCAGAGCTGAATCTCATGATTAGAACTCCTCTATCTTATCCAACCAACATTCACCAGTTCCAAAAAGACCTTTAATCCTCCACTCTGCAGTATTATCAGGGCTCAAATACTTTCAAAGGTGTACGTGTATTCATGGAGTTTGTTTAGCAGACAGTAATAGTTCATGGAAGGACAGTGTTGGTATAACCTCAGAGTTCTCAGCACCACACCCATTCTTAAGAAGTCTTTATGTGTGATAGGGTGCCCGTGGACACAAGCATAACATCCATGTTAGCAATCAGGATTCATCTGGAGCCCTGCATACACCATAAAATAGAGCTTTAACTCCATTTTTGGTTTCAGTCAGAAACAAAGATGGTGAGCAAAGAGTGGTATCTTTTCCTCTTTTTGTTCAATGTCATTGTATTCATCTCTCAATGGAATGTGCCTTCTTCCTAGGTTTCAATTCAATAAAAACAAGACAGAGAAGGTTAGCAGTTGTAAAATACTTTGTTTTATTTCAGGGAAATGTAGAGTTAAATTTCCTAAAAATGTTCATTGCTAGCATATGCATAATCCCATGTGGTGGGACAAGAGAACAATATATTTGTCAATTTAACAGTCAGTGAAAACTCACAAGCTGAATGAACTATGAACTTGCATCTGATATTGGTAAAGTTACTGATATTAGAAGTGTATTAAAAGTCATTTATAGAAGATATTGAAAGAAAATAATTTAAATTATTTCTCTTTGAAGATCAAGAGAATGATTATCAGAATTCCTGACTGATACTAGTCATGAACAGTATCTATTAGAACATGATTTAAAAATGGCATCACACCCTTTCGTGGGGCTCTGATTAACATGAGAAGCAATCTCAAACTAAAAATTTCCAGTATTTTCAAGAAGTATACTTGGCAATTTGTAGTCTTTTCCCTGACTCTGTAAACCAAAGACATTTAGAAACCACCTAATCTTCATTTTTGCTGAAGTGTAGTCTTCAAAAATCAAATACAAATCCTTCTTTTACATAATTTCCTTTGTTCTCTGATTGTTGTTTTCACTCTTAAAGGCAAAGCATAGTTTTGAGTTCACCTGTGCTGTGCTAAGTCGCTTCAGTCAGGTCCAGCTCTTTGTGACCCTATGGACTGTAGCCCACCAGTCTCCTCTGTCTGTGGGATTCTCCAGGCAAGAATACTGGAGTGGGTTGCCATGCACTCCTCCCGGGGAACTTCCTGACCCAGGGATGGAACCCGCATCTCTCACATTCCCTGCATTGGCAAGTGGTTTATTCACCACCAGGACCACCTGAGAAGCCCTGACTTCATCTACAGAACACTAAATATAGGTTCTGCCATGTAAATATTAACAGCATTTCTAAAACTATCTAGTAGATCACTAAAGTCTCTAAATGACAATAACACGTATTTCTGCATCTAGTAGTCATGTTTTGGATGGTACAGGTTATTTGTTCTAGTTCTTATATTATCTTGAAATGATTTGTATATGTCCAACCTATATTTTATGAGTTTTAATAAATACTAGAAAATTTAAGTTTATGGATATGGAGAATATTCAGGATGGGTGTCAGCAAGGTTTCCAAAGTGTCCTTGTCAGCCAGGTGATTAGGAATTGAATGCCTTATTTTTTTTAATTAATTAATTAATTTTTTCACAAATTCCTTATTTCTAAATGAGAAAATGCAAACATCAAATTTGCAAATTTAAGTTATCTCAGCCTTTTCCATAGGTACATAAATGCCCAACTTTGCTCTGACAAGTTTGCCTGTATCAGATGTTCTATGCATTGATAACAACCAATAATAGTATGGTACTTGAGCTACTGTTAGGAAATAAAGCTCAAATAGATAAAAGCAGTACACTGACCCTTGATGTATAACCTCATTTTGCCTCTGAACTTTCTGCCCTTTAGCATATAAATTCCTACAGATAAAATTATTCTATTACAAACCTAACCTCTTTTGATTAATAAAAACTCATGTTCCATAATAATTACTTTGTGATCCTTTCTACATTATATGCACTTTTTATATAGAATGATTTTAATTCTCACAACTCTGTGAAATATGCACTATTATTATCATCATCCCCATTATACAGCTGAAGAAACTGAAACTCAGATAAGTTAAGCAACCTACCCACAATCACACAGCCAGTAAAAGGTAAAAGTTGCAATTCGGACCTTGACCATTGACCTCCTGAATCCTCACTCTTACCTGCAGTGCCTTCTTTCTTTTATCGGTCAGTCTTTCTTCTGTTTTTGCTCTCAGGGTTATATAAAGCTGTTTAAATATTGATTAATTTCCAAAGAGACTGTGTTTATGAAGCACCTAGTTCACACTCTATCCCCTGATCTCAAAGTGCTGTCTACCACCACAAACAGACCAACTTCACCTCCCTCATTCCTTGCTTCATCAAGCACATCACTACCTTAAGTGCATCTTATGATTGCCATCTATGAACTTGACTGAAAAAAATGACACTCTGTAGTATATAACCCAAGAAATATGAAGAGAGACAAAAATATGTGATTTCCATGCTTATAATTTGTATTTTAGTTTGACTCTAGAAAAACAAGAGATGTGTGTCTTTCTGTTTTCTATAACTCTCACTTTGAAAGGATCTTTTTTTGTTTTGTTTTGAATTGTCATCTGGACTTAAGGATTGCTATCCTCCAACTTGGAAGGAGCAGAGCAGGGTCAAAAGGGAGATATTCCCAAAGGCTGGCCAGCAGCTGTGTCACAGCAGAGTCAAAAAGGGCCTCTCCATTTCTCCCCTTTCTGACCAGCCTTGGCCCTTCCTGGCGAGGATGTCAGGAAAAGGAGAAATGGCAAACAGCGCAGTCTGTCACACCCCTAGGCAGAAGATGGTGTAGAGGGGCTCCCTGTTAAGTCAGCAATGAACCGCACTTAAAGGACAGGCATTAGTAATGCAGAAATGCAAAGTGCTTTAGAAAGCTGTTAAGGAAATTGAGTGGAGCAACTGTGGGAAGCAGCCGCCTTCGATCCCAGCCAGCCAGGCCCAGTTTCCTCCATCCCTTCTCACAGTGAACTCTTCCTTTCCTATTCCTCAGCCACACTTTTCTCTTCTCATGCCTTTTCCTTCTGTCTGTGAGATACAGATTGCACACAAAAGGATGCTAATCACTGGAGCCAGAAATCAACATATATTCTGTTCAAAAAAGGTAGTCCTAGTACTCTTGCCTGGAAAATCCCATGGATGGAGGAGCCTGGTAGGCTGCAGTCCATGGGGTTGCTGAGGGTCAGACTCGACTGAGTGACTTCACTTTCACTTTTCACTTTCATGAATTGGAGAAGGAAATGGCAACCCACTCCAGTGTTCTTGCCTGGAGAATCCCAGGGACGGGAAAGCCTGGTGGGCTGCCGTCTATGGGGTCGCACAGAGTCGGACACGACTGAAGCGATGCAGCAGCAGCAGCAGTCCTAGTTAATGTATTGTTGAAAATGCTCCTGCGAAGAGCAGTACACCTGTGGCTTCCTGCCCCACAAGGCCTGAGGTGGAGACTGCGGGTCCTCCCCCTGCTGGGCCAGAATCCAGCCAGATTTGGGCAGCTCTTCCCTAAGGGCAGGTCCAAGGGAGGCTGGCCAAGCAATGAATCCAGTTGTCCAAGCACGTACATGGCACCTTGAACTGCACTGCTGGGCAGCCCAACCAGAGCATCAGACCAGGGCAATCAGACTGAGTGGTTTGGAATATAATATGATAGTTGTGAAAATTAGAAAGCATACAATATTTCCATCTGAATATATTCTCTTGAGTTTATAAAACAGTCACATTAAGAATTCATCTGATTGTGTGATATTTATTTTCTTCTTTATGCTCTGCTTAAGTGCTCAACTTTTACAAAGCAAAAATGCTTTACTTCTTAATTTTAAAAAATTAATGTTATAAAAAATTAAACAAATCCTCGACAATATCCATGGCTGCCTTTGGAATCTTAGGAAAGAAAATAAAATTCACATTCAAGAAGGCCACCAGACTTCCATTTCTGATAGGATGTTGGACTGGGTTATATATATATGCTTTTCCCATGTTTGAGATATTTAGTAATAATAGAAGCTTATCTCCCACCTTCATCACCTTTCTAAAGTGAAGTGAAGTGAAAGTGAAAGTTGCTCAGTCGTGCCGGACTCTTTGCAACCCCATGAACCATACAGTCCATGGAATCTTCCAGGCCAGAATACTGGAGTGGGTAGCCTTTCCCTTTTCCAGAGGATCTTCCCAACCCAAGGATCAAATCCGGGTCTCCCACATTGCAAGCAGACTCTTTACCAGCTGAGCCACAAAGAGTCTGCTTGCAGTGCCAGAGACCTGGGTTCGATCCCTGGGTTGCAAAGATCCCCTGGAAGAAGGAAATGGCAACCCATTCCAATATTCTTGCCTGGAAAATCCCATGGACGGAGGAGCGTGGCAGACTACAGTCCATGGGGTCCCAAAGAGTCGGACACGACTCAGTGACTTCACTTTCACCTTTCTAAACGTGGTGGTAAAATTTAACACACTTTTCCTGATCTTGCATCAGATTACACAAACATTCTTTTGCTATTATTCTGAATAACAAGCTCTCTTTAATATTCTCTGATCCTACTCTGTGAACAGGTGCTTTGATCATGATTTCTACCTTACCACAGAATCCATATAAAATCTGAGTTGATGGGTAGCTTGCCTCCATTTCATGTGTCTGCATTTATCCTTCCAACATGAGATTTCTAAAGAAAATAAAATCAGAAGTCACCCCGAACTCAAAACTGTCCTACCATTTACTATTATTCAAATTACTATTATTCAAATAAATATTTAGCAAGAAATTTTGCTTGTAACAAGATGTAGAAAATACAGATGAGTAGCTATTTATTTTAGTCTTCAGTTTACCTTTAATTCTTCTGTAGGGGCCTATTTCCAATTCCTACTCTAAAAAGTGAGCAGTAAAATATAGATATTATAAGTCCCTTTTTTCCAGTAGTCATGTATGGATGTGAGAGTTGAACTATAAAGAAAGCTGAGCACCAAAGAATTGATGCTTTTGAACTGTGGTGTTGGAGAAGACTCTTGAGAATCCCCTGGACTGCAAGAAGATCAAACCAGTCAATTCTAAAGGAAATCAGTCCTGAATATTCATTGGAAGGACTGATGTTGAAGCTGAAGCTCCAATACTTTGGCCACATCATGCGAAGAGCTGATTCATTTGAAAAGACCCTGATGCTGGGAAAGATTGAAGGCAGGACTATAGGGGATGACAGAGGATGAGATGGTTGGATGGCATCACCGACTCGATGGACATGAGTTTGAGTAAGCTCTTGGAGTTAGTGATTGACAGGGAGGCCAGGCATGCTGTAGTCCATGGGGTCGAAAAGAGTTGGACACGACTGAGCGACTGAACTGAACTGAACTAAGTCCCTTTTAAAAGAACAAATGACTTTTCTTCTCTTACTGTTAACTGTTTAAGTTCACCAATGGGTTTGGAATTTCCTACTTTGTACAGTTATCAAAATGGCAGAGAATCTCATCTGACGCAGACTGTTATCACTCGTCACTATCACTGATGCAAGATTCTCTGCAAGTAGTTACCATCCAGAACAACTTTCCATATCTTTCCACTTCATCAAATCTCCATCGTTTTCTAATCACACATGAGAGCATCTTTTTTCTTTCTCAAATATTAAATGTTTTTCTTCTGTTCATATTTATTTCCAATATTATTTTAGCCCTGAACTGTTGGCAGTTGTAGCATGCATAGAAAAAGCTATGTAAATGAAGAATTATTGTGTTGATAATATATGTGAATGGCCATGCAGTGTCTACGCAGTCAAACCAGAGATGCATGTAGGGGCACACTATCCAAAAAGAACTGGGAGTGTCCATTCTGCCAAACTCCTGATGGATGTCTCCAGTCTGAAAGTTGCCTTTACCTGTATAATTAAACGTTGCTGGATGATGAAAAGTTATTTTGAAGACAAACACAAATATTCAAATTGGAAGTGCTTGCAACGTACCATTATCCAAACCAAAGCACTCCCCTCTGTGAATAAATGTATTTAGCAACCCTATCAACTGCTTTGTTATCATGCTAAACTACTTCTGCAACTTTCTAATGGGTCAGCTAAAGTTACTTTCATCTTTACCTAGCCAGCAAATTCTAGCTCTTCTTTGCAAATGAGACACTAGCTATTTAACCTCAAAAGCATAGTATTATGAGAGTTTTGGAACAGGTAATTTTCTAATGTTAATTTAAGTCTAAACAGAGACCTAATTTCTGATTGATCCCAAATTTTACTTAGTGAGAATACACATTTATGTATAAATATGAAGCCCCTTCTTTCCCTTTTCTTTTCATGAGGACTTATGAGATGCTGAATTAAGTATTTCAACATTAATCTGTGTTTGCTGCCTAGTGTTAGAAATTCCTATCCCTTTACTTATAAGGGTGCCATAAATTTTATTTTGAAATGTACAGGTACTCTGTTTTTCATGCACGTGAGGTCATTATTGATTGGCTTAGGAAATGGACTCCAGAGTGTTCATTTAAACTCAATTCCCTTAGGAAATTAACATTTTCATAACAATAATAAAAATAAAAATAAGATATTTTAAATATAGAGTTGTTCATTTCCTCTCCTCTCTTCTGAAAGTCTTTTAAGCATAGCCTAATAGCTGGCTTTAGTTTTAAAAAAAAATTAAGATGCCTTGGGTCAAAAAAATCAATTTTGGAAGTAGTAATATCAATTTCCTTGGCAGAGTTGCTGAATAGAGTTTTTATTGACTGTGAACTTAAGTTACTAAGAAAAATTAGTCATATTAGCAAGTGGTTGTACTATGCAGATCCATAAGACACACTAACGATGGCTCACCTTTCAGAGGACAGACCTAAAATAATCTATGAATAGTATGTGCATCGTTCCTTAACTTGAGATTTTGACTTGAAAATCTTTAAATTGACTTTAAAATGTATTTAAATTCTTTACTACTCCCCTATGTATGTTCTTTTTCTTTTTTTTTTTTTAAAGAAAAAGACCCGAAATTTCTACATTAGAAACTAAAATAAAATATTTTCTTTCCTCTCCCCATTCCACCAACTGTATGTTGATATTGACTTCACCCAGTAAACTTCCCCTGAGGCTCTTAATTTAGACCTTTATATGTGAGAACCTAAGTTATGAGAAAACTTTGTTCTAATGGAACTGCTTCACTTACCATTATTTTACCTTCATTTACTTGACCCTGTCCGTGTTTATGCTGATGGAAAATCTTTCTATGTTAACAGTATCTACCAGAAGGACATTTTTTGGTTATCTTTTATCCTTTTTTGTTGCTTACTCTTCCAAAACTATTTTAATTTACTCTCTGAATTTCCAAATTTTGTTATCAAATCCTCCATGAAGACATTCCTCCAGGAATGCAAATGTTATCCGGTAAACATTTAAGGATATTCTCTTTAAATCATTTCCAAGATGCCCGCCATGCCATGATGGACCTTACTTAGTCAGTTACTCACAGTATGGCAAGAGTTCTGTATCATAGTAAGAACAGCCCTTCTGTTCCTTGGGCTAGGTTCCCTCAGTGACTCCCTGTTACACTTTGAATAGAGCACCGAGCTTGTTACTTTAAAAGGTAAGGCTGTTCAAATTATGACTTGTTATCACGCCTAACTTGCGCTGAACAGTCCTTTCTCTTTGCATCTTTATTTTCATAGTTTGCCATTTGTAGTCACTTCAAATTATGAGCACCCCAGGCCACAATTCCACTTGCTGTTACCTATGCGTAGAATGCCCTCCCTAAACTCCACTCTCACCAGTCATGATTTCATAATTAATTTATATAGACTAGCTTAATGGGTCTACTCAAAGGTCACTAGCTATTGGCTACCTTAATGATTCTTCCCTTTAAGGTTCGGTTTCTCCATTCTTTATAAGCCTACAGCGATGTGTACATCTATTTTGCTGCTCATAATTTTGATTTCCCTAATTCAACATGCTGTTCTCATATTTTACTGGGATCTCTGTTAAGTCATTTTTAAAATATTCTTCAGCAGTGTGTGGCCCAGAATAGTGGAGGGTAGGCATCTGGTAGCCAGTGTCATGGGTAGACCAGATGTCCTCCTTCCAGGTCATTGTTTTTACTTCCTTTCTTCCTCCAGTCAATAAATAAGTATTGAAAGAAATTTTATGAAGAATATATATTTCTTCCATAATTGATGGATTAATTTAAACAGCCCATTTATACCACTTTACATCTCTTTCCCCATAGCACTGTTTAGTCTTTCTAGTGATTACATTTATAACTTTAAATATTATGCAAATAGCTTTACTTTTTGATTTCTCAGTAGACCAAATTCTTAACTCCCTTCAATGAAAAATAAGGATGACCAACTCCCTTTCTTTACCTGTAGCTTTCTTTTTCTCCTTTCAACTCTCAAATTTTACCATATGTGCTTTCTTTTAAATTAAGGTAATGGCATTTATGTTTTGTACTGTAAAGCATAATTATGTCCCTCAGCATTTTTTGTATACAAAATATCAGTGGTTGTATTATATTATGACTATGCAAATATTACATGATATATAACCAATAATGTACTATAATTGCAATTTCTTTTTGCATACAGACTTACTCTTTTATTTTGTTGGATTTTGGTTATTTTGTCTTGTTCTGGAGTTTCTACTCTACATCTTTTTTCTTGTATTGATTGCCTTCATTGCTTCCTTAAATAATCCCAAATTCCCAAGGATGCTATTAAATCCTGGGAGTCTCCTTTTTTCCCAGAAACCCCTCCACAGTCCTGGCCCACCACTGATATCCTGAGTCAAGTGTTCAACAAGCTCCTATATTCTCCATCTTCCTCTTTCTTTGTTAAAATACCTGGAGTTATTCCCCAGTAGCTTCTTTAAAAAGGGAGATAAATTTGCATGCCTTCCAAATATGAAAATATATCTCTTCTAGCTTCAGGTTTGGTATTTGAAATTAGCTGGGTATGTAATTCTAAATTAATATCATTATTTCTCAAGCCTTCATAGATATTGCTATATTAATTTCTAGGAACCAATTATACAGATGTGCAGTTGATGCTAATCTGTTTTTGTTGCTTTAGAGATGAACTATTTGTTTCTTTTGAAGTCATTACATTATCCTTGGTGTTATGAAAACTGCACAGTTATGGGCCTATTTTTTTTCCCTTGCACATTATGCTGGGCATTGATCCTTCTGTTTAAGGAAACTGTCTTTTATTGTATCTGTGATGGTGCTATTAGTTGGATGTTGGCCCACCTATATTGATTTTACATATATTTTAACTCTTATTTAATATATTCCCTCTCTTTGACCTTTTAATCTACTTCCTGAGCAATTTCCTTGCCTTTATTTGTCAAAGTTTGTATTAGAATTTTAATTTCTGCAATTATATTTTATTCTCAAGGTATCTTCATTTAGATTCACCAGTTTGACTAAATAATAAATAAAAAATGTTATACTCCCAAGATAAGTGTTACCATGGGAATATTATAAAACATGACATTTTATATTTCATAAGAAAATTTCTCAACTAAAAGTATAAGTAAAATGATCATCAACCATACTGACTATCCTTTAATTTGATATTACCAAATAGCAATAAATGAAGAAAGTAAAAATAAAATAAGAAGAGTCTAGCCTTATAACCAGAGTTTTAGTGCATAAAACATACTGGGAACGTGTTTCTACTCTCAGATTTATTTTCTTCACCAAAAAAAAATGAAAATTGATTATTACATAGCCCATAATTTATGGAGAAATTAATTTATTTATATTTATGAAGAATTAAAGATTAAACAATTATTTTCTCATCACTTCATTTCAATTACATTATGATGCAATACCAGTCTTATGAAACTTCATAAATTTCAAATGCACCAAACCAGTGATATGATTGGATACTGAACTAATATGAAGTCAGAAAAGGTTTTAAAATTCTTTTTTTTTTGTGTGTGTGACTTTGCAGCTAAAATTTCCATGATGTTTCATTATGTATCTATGTATATTCAATTTGCACTCTACAATAAGAAATGCATTTAAATATACCTCTATTGCATTGCTTACATTGTACCTGTTTACAAACTTATTCTTTCTGAAGAAGATTTTAAAAATGTGAAATCAGAGAAACAAAAGAACATTGATGAGAGTATGATTCTAGCCTGGTGCCCAAAAATTCAACACTGATTTTTTTTTTTTAATTATATTCAGAGCAAAAGCAGATAATGTGATCCCTATTTACAGTGGTTCATCTTGCCCTTTAATCATTTGTTTATCTGCGAGACTATTGATTGCTGCTCCAGCCAGGAGAGCAGCCGTGACACAGAGGTAGGAAGAGAAGCAGTGTTATTCTGTGCCGTGGGCTCTTCCAAGCGATGAAACTATAATTCACAAAGTGATAGATAACAGAAGGTAATTTTATGGTTACTAAGAATGAGTTTGCATTTGTTTGTGTAGTTACTATATAAATTTATAGATGCATTTTGTTTGTATCACATTTTAAATTTTAGGGGCTGAGCAGGAAGAGGATTGAAGGAGTGTGAGGAGTATGTTCATGAACTCTTTCTGTAGCAGCCACTTGTAAAGGTGGACTGTAATTCAACATGAAATAGGTTCAGAATGTTCCCACAAACTCATTATAAATCAAGCCGCTTCGAAGGTATGGTGTTATTAAGTTTGTTTTTTGATTTTCTCTTGCCCTTCCTCCATCATCTTATCTAGAGTAAGAGTTTAAAGGCAGGAGAAGTAATTCAGCAAGGACTCACTTTTAGTGGTTGAAATAAAAAGTCTTGTTAGATACATTTCATTAAACCATAAATGTAGTTCCAAGAGCAAAGGTTTTTTTGTCCCCCCATATCATAGACTGACTTTGTCTGCTATCTGACCCAATTTCAACAATAAAACAGTTAATTTATGCAAGCAAAATTAGGCATGCATTTTGGAAGTTGTAGATGCCCGTCACAGGAATCCCACTATGGTAATGAACCTCAGCTGATTCCAATAATGATATCAATGGCTGCTTCTTATGCATTATCCCAACTAAGATGAGTTACAGAAGTTTACTTTTTGTCCTTGAAAAGAAAAGTGCGTTAATATACACCATTATGGCATTTCTGACCTGGGAAGCTTCAGGTTTTATTTATAAGAAGAAGTAGAAATGAGCCTGTTAAAAAGTAGTCACAAATCTATATTGAGAAAATTATACCCACATTATTCCATTGGTCCTTTCAAGACTGTGAATTGCTTGAGATCAAAGAGTCATGTCTCATGCTTTAAAATGGTTGACTCCTAGTTGATTTTGAAAGTATGTATATGGGACACGACTGGACTAAACTTTGAGAGACCTATTTTAGATAATAAGTGATTTTCCCTTATGCTTCTTAAGTTCCAGCTGCATGGTCAACATTCTGAATTGTTCTCTGCCATTAGTCATATGGAAACTGGTTCTCCCTGAAACTTCCAATCTCTATGCCAGAACTCGGCATAAAATAGGCACTAGATAATTGTCTACTAAACAAATAAGAATAAACACAAAACGCTTTATAATGATAAAGTATCAGAAGTCTGAAAAATTAGAGTATCAGAGAATTATGCAATGTAAAAGCTGGCTTCATTTGAAGCATGGAATTTTAATCATTGCCCATTCAGCTAATTATTTAAATACTCTGTAAAAGTAGATCTAAAAAGATTCCTAACTTCAGCAAGCAAGCTCTGTGAAAGATCAAATAGGCAAGTGACTTTACATAAAGATCTGAAGAATAAAAGTGACACATAAAGGCAAAAAAAATTATTAGGAAAAGCTTCGTGCTTAATAAAATTGAACTAATTAAATATACATTTATTGAGTGAGTATTATAGCCTTAGCCTGTGCTACCTTCTTTAGGACATTGTTAAAAAGTGATGTAG
Organism: Bos indicus; assembly: GCF_029378745.1. Lineage (NCBI taxonomy): Eukaryota > Metazoa > Chordata > Mammalia > Artiodactyla > Bovidae > Bos > Bos indicus. The sequence goes on from NC_091771.1 coordinate 46,903,339, forward strand.
CATTCCATGTTTCCAGAGGCTTTTAATGTAGCTGTAAGGAAACAGTCTAATGAAGCAATTAGAGATCAATGACCGATTAAACTCAGATATAGCCAAATGGGACTAATCACTCTTCTCTAAATATATTCAACATTTTTCTTAGTCTTTGCAATCACATAGGATATTCCGTATGCCTGGATTACCTTGTACTCATTTCTGCACATCTTAAAGTCCGCTCTCCCTCCTAGGCCCAGTTCGTGCCACCTTGTTCTTGAAACCATTTCTCATCACAGCACTCAGAGTCACTGAGCCCCTTCTCCATGATGTCACTACTATTTGACCTGAAACCTGCATTTAGCATAGTCTCTTTACTTCACAGATTTGCAATTGACTCCTCATGCGTGCTCAGTGGCCAAGTTGTGACCCCATGGATTGTGGCCCAATAGTCTTCTCTGTCAGTGGGATTTCCCAGGCAAGAATACTGGAGTGGGTTGCCATTTCCTCCTCCAGGGGATCTTCCCAAGCCAGGGATCAAACCTGACTCTCCTGCATTTGCAGACGGATTCATTCATATCTGGGTTGAAAGCTGCATAAAGGTGAGTATTTAGATATTTAAAAATACTAAGCAGTGCCTAATGTGTAAATGGAGAAGGCAATGGCACCCCACTCCAGTACTCTTGCCTGGAAAATCCCATGGATGGAGGAGCCTAGTAGGCTGCAGTCCATGGGGTCGCTAAGAGTCAGACACACTGAGCGACTTCACTTTCACTTTTCACTTTCATGCATTGGAGAAGGAAATGGCAACCCACTCCAGTGTTCTTGCCTGGAGAATCCCAAGGACTGGGGAGCCTGGTGGGCTGCCGTCTATGGGGTCGCACAGAGTCAGACACAACTGAAGTGACTTAGCAGCAATGTGTAAAAAAACACAGTAATGATATTTTTCCCTTCTCCCTTCCTTTTCTTTATTACAAACAATGCTTTAAACTGAATATATATTTTCAAATAATTTGTATTGGATGACATAATATTTTACCATTGAGTATAATAGAAGTTTGAAAATTAGTATGGAAGGAAAGATGATAGTTGCAATGATTAAATATCATTTCATAGAGAAAGTCCAACTTCAGATGGAATTGGTGGAAGAGTAGAGGGTATGTAGGGGTGACTTGAAGAATAAACAAGATTTGGAAAAGCATGAAAACAGGATATTTTTGCAGAAGACTGGAAGGCTAGCATCATGTCATGTTGCATGAAAAGTTTCCAAAATATGTTTATGAATCAAATATCAGAGAAGCCTAAAAGCTGAATGCAGAGCTTTGAGCAGGAAGGAGATAGATATCATAATCTCAGGATCATAGGAGAAATAGAAAGAAATTAGGATTTTCTGGAAACTTAATCTGATAGAGTACTACATAGAACAGAAAAAGAATAGATTGGATGAAACTGGTTGAAAGGGTGTTATAGTAATTAAGAATGAAACAGTGACTATCTAAATTAAGGTTACAGTCACATAAATGGAGAGTTTGGAGAAGAGTCTGAAACAAATAAGATAAATGTAGTATGAGAAAAGGACTTTTTAACTGTTTCTGCAGAGCAATGATTTCCTGTGCTTCAAATTTATTATTATAATGTAAAAATTTTTACAGGACTGACACCATTTTATCAAATTTTATTTTGCCAAGTAGGAACATTAAAATAATAAAACACCTACCAGGCTATGCTTTCCTGAAAGAGGTATTTTAACACTGAAATATCATGAGAACTTCTGGTATCCTCACCTATACGAAGACCTACCACAAGTCTTTGCTTGTGTTTTTGATTGCCCTGTGTAACTTACCTGTTCTTAGAAATTCCACTCATCCAAGACCATCTCCAGAATCACTCCACAAAGCTTTTCATGAGTATTGCAAGTAGAACCAATTGGATGTACTTATTTTTTCTACTATGCATATCACATTCTTCTTCAAATTTGCATAACTGTTTCTTTTATTACCATGTAAGTTCTTTACGGATATTCTCCTTAAATAATTCTTCACTGAGTAGCTAGTACAAAGTAGTTGCTTAATAGTTCAAAAATATAAAAGGGTAAACAATGACTGAAAAGCTTTTAACCTTAGGGACTGAAAGCCATGGTGGGAAGAGGAGCCACTTTGGACAGGAAAATAACAAGGGCCTATTTTTGATATGTTAGATTTCAAGGTAGAGAACAATAACTAGAATAATGAAAATAATAATAGGAAATATTGGTAATTTGGATTATGAGTGAAATTTTAGAAATTGAGCTATACGGAGGGGCCTGGTAGGCTGCAGTCCATGGGGTCGCTAAGAGTCAGACACGACTGAGCGACTTCACTTTCACTTTTCACTTTCATGCATTAGAGAAGGAAATGGCAACCCACTCCAGTGTTCTTGCCTGGAGAATCCCAGGGACAGGGGAGCCTGGTGGGCTGCCGTCTATGGGGTAGCATAGAGTCGGACACAACTGAAGCGACTTAGCAGCAGCAGCAGGGCGTTATCTGCATACAGAAGTATCATTGAAATAGAATCTTGGTGGAGTAGGACTTAACAGAGAAAAAAATAAAATATTGCAAGAATTTTGGAGACCACCCAAAGCCAATGGGGAGAAAGATTAAGAGAAATTGGTGAGCAATATGGAGCAAGGGAAGGGAGAGGGAGACCAGTAAAAGTCACCTTCCTAGAAGCCAAGGTGGACTTCAAAGCCTGGGGATTAGTCTTCAAATGCTGAAGAGAGTTGCTCTTCACAATTTGTAATGCAATGCTGCTAAACAAAATTAGCAGTTCTAAAAGTGACTGTAAAACCAACTTATTGCCACCATTGAGTTATGTCCTTGAGAGAAAAAAAAATCAAGTTAGAATACATTGCTTGTTGGAATGTTAAAGAAAAGAAACATCTACACAACAGATATAGGTTCGTTCTACAGCAGATGCTTCATAGCCATATGTCAATGAAAATAGCTCAACAAGAAAGGTTATATATAATTCTGGTTCCATGTGTACTAATTTAGTTTTCATTCCATTTTTAATGAATTCACATTAGAGAGGATCTTTTGAAGTCATAATGTGTTATTTTTTAATAATTTATTTCTGAACTTTAAAAATTAATAATATTTGCACAGGGCCATTTTATAATCACAATATGGTACTTCAAGGTGTGAATTATGATGTAATAACTCATAACTTGTGCATTTAAACAAGCACTCATCCTATGGCCTCATTCTTAGCAAAGCAAAAAGGTATGAATTATTATGCAATAATTCATGCTTTGTCACATATTATTACTTAATTATGGAGGAGAGTTTCAACTCATTTCAGTCTTGAAAAAAAATTCTAACATTTTATCCTTAAAAAAAAAGCTCGGATGCTTTTTGACACAATAGAATCACTTTAAGCCTTTTCCCAATCAGACCACTTTAGATTACCTTGTATTATATCTGTGTCCTTCTCATTCTAGAGGATCTTAGGAAATCTCCACCAGAGAAACTGAAAATCGCAACAGTTCTTTGGTCTGTATTTCACAGAATCATTCATTTATATCTCCAAAGGAAACACCTGTATTACTTCAAAAATGTTCAAAAAATAAATTGCTTCTCTTTCTAACACAAATGAACAAAAATAAGGTTAAAAAGTGAAAATGAAGTCGCTCAGTTGTGTCCAACTCTTTGCAACCCCACGGATTATAGCCTACCAGGCTCCTCCATCCATGGGATTTTCCAGGCAAGAATATCAGAATGGGTTGCCATTTCCTTCTCCAGGGGATCTTCCTGACCCAGGGATTGAATCCAGGTCTCCCGCATTGCAGGCAGACGCTTTACCCTCTGAGCCACCAGGAAAGCCTCCCCAAAAAATAAGGTAGGAAGGAAAAAGCAAAGAAGATTCAAGATTAAGATTTTAATTAAGATTAAAATATGAATTTCTATTAACTATGATGGTTTTCTGATAAAGTTGTTAAATCATAGAAAAATCCCTCAATGATAGTATAAAATATACTTGTCTATAATCACTAGAAAACAGCATACGTACTTTCCAGAAAAAGATACAAATATTATCTCAGAGCTATATCATGAATAGTCATTATTAAATGGTAGAGTTTATCTCAAAATCCAAAGCAATAAAATGATTTATTTAATGCTTCTTCTGGTGATAGAGGATTAAGCTTCCAGTGTAGAAAAGAAAAATGAAAAACAGAAGAAAGACTAGATATATTACAAGAGACAAATAGCAGTTCAATAAATAGTCAACATACCAAACAAATACTATAGACTAAAAAGGACTCTAACCTCTCAGATGCATCATTAAAGAATGATGTATTTAAAATTGGTCTGGTTGTATGTTAAATACGTGAATAAAAGTATGGAGAAGAAACAACCACCTTCATGTAGAGGAAACTACCATGCCATTGTCCAGTGGGTACTGACTGATCTATCTCTATTACTACTAATCAACTAGTCAATGAATTAATGTTTCAATTTTGTTGCATAAACCTTTTTAGAAGCTGTTCTTTTCTCCTACTATACCTATTACCTCCAACTCTTAAGTTACTCTTTTTTTAAGGAATTTTTTTTTTCTTAGAGTTAGGAGTGAGGAAAATCAGTGACCTAAGGCTGGTAGATCTTATACATTCAAACTTTATGGAATCTTCTCAATTGATATAAATATATTTGGTAGCACCACTAAGAAAGCAGCAGGGTAACACACAGGGAGCAAAGTCATGCTTCAGAGCCATGCTTGTTTCACCATGAGATTTTATGCTAAATCATTAAAACCTTCAAACAGATCTTTGTCTCCTGAAGCGTATATTGCGCTTTCATAATTTGGTTTTATGTTCCAGTGGGCTTCCCAAGTGACTCAGTGGTAAAGAATCCACCTGCTAATGTAGGTGTGTTAGTCCCTCAGTCATATCCGACTCTTTACGACCCCATGGACTGTAGTCCTTCAGGTTCCTTGTCAGTGGGGATTCTCCAGGCAAGAATACTGGAGTGGGTTGCCATGCCCTCCTCCAGGGAATCTTCCCAGCCCAGCGATCAAACCCAGGTCTCTCACAATGCAAGCCACAGTCTGAGCCAAAAGGGAAGACCAATATAGGAAATGCAGGCAACTAAGGTTCGATCCCTGGGTGGGAAAGATCTGGACTAGGAAATGGCAATCCACTCCAGTATTCTTGCCTGGAAAATTCCATGAACAGTGGAGCCTGGAGGGTTACGATCCATGGGATTGCAAAGAGGCAGGTATGACTGAGCAACTGAGCATGATGGCTGTATAATCTGCAAGTATATCTCAAAGGTAGCAGGACAAGGTGAAAGTTTTCAGTTACGTTATAAAGATTTCTGATGGCATAACTGCACACTTTAGTATCAACCCTTGGTCTTGAAATCTTGTTTAAACTCTGTTCATCCTATTGTCTGGAGTTGTATATTTATACAATGCATGTCCATATGATCATGTATTACTTGAACACAATAAGAACCAGGATATATATTCTTATATCATTTGTTACATAGTCAGTGATTACATAAATTGACATAATTAAGGCTGATTGGTTTATAATGAGTTCTTGTTATAAATCTTGTTTTATATTAACTACTGATTTAATGCTTTATGTAGGTCTTGTTCTACTCAGGTTATATTATACAAAATAGATTTTGTATGCTTTTATTGGCAACACCCATAGCCAAGATAGGGCTTCCCTGGTGGCTCAGAGGTTAAAGCGTCTGCCTGCAATGTGGGAGACCTGGGTTTGATCCCCAGGTTGGAAAGATCCCCTGGAGAAGGAAATGGCAACCCACTCCAGGAGTCTTGCCTGGAGAATCCCATGGATGGAGAAGCCCGGTGGGCTACAGTCCACGGGGTGGGAAAGAGTCGGACACGACTGAGCGACTTCACTTTCATAGCCAAGATAAAGCAGTATATTCCCATAGTCATACATCTCTTCTTTATGTGATGTAATTGTTTTATCTAGACTATTTATAAAGTCATTTTGAATTTTAACTTAGAAATTTGAGAAACTTAAGCTAACCAATGTTGTCACTGCTCTGGTTAAAGTTCCACTATTTCTGTGTTTATTAATGCCTTAAAATGAAAGCTTCTGTAAAGAATAAAGTATTCATTTAATGAGAACGATAAAAATGAGATGTTTTTCTTCATAGAATTAGATAAATTCCTAATTAGTCTTCTGATTTGCTGAAGTCTGAATCTCATTTAATATTTCCTGGTTCTGAATGCAATATAGTTTTTTATACTCTGGTTAAAGAGCTATGACAAGGGGCTAAATACCACAGCAATAACCAATTAAGAAAATTAATCTTTTTTAAAAAATAAGGAGGAGAGCAGTAAGAGTTCACTTCAGAACAGCAAACATTGGATAAGGAAAGCAGACTTCTAAAATTGTATTAAAGTATGATTATTCATTGTATAATAATATTTATTATTGCCATATCTTTCTACCCAGGATACATCACAGATGTCCCTCCTAAATCTGCTTCAATCCACATACAAGATTTAAACTCAGGGCTGGGTCCACACTCCATTTGAGAATTTCCCTTCTCACAGATGTTGGAGAAAAGATCTTAATTTCAGTGCAAAACAAATTAACACCTGTGGGTCTAGAGGGACTACTGCCCTAGAGTCCAAAGCTGCTTAAACCCAGGGTCTCTCATTTCCATCTGGGACTATTCTGTCTCCAAACTCCTTGAAATTGAACTTGTAAACACTTTCAATGGTAGTTTATTGGAAAGGAATCAACCAGACAGCTAATCTACAGTACTGAAGGTAATTGGAGGGGTGACAAATGTTCGCTAACTTATAGGTATTTCTTGAACGTATCAAGAAAACCATGTTCTCAGTGAAAAACAAACCAGCGAAAATATAACTCATATTCTTTCACCTAAGGTTGTCCACTTTCTTATTTTAGGATATTTGGAAATTGGTGGTTATTTTTCTGTGTCTGTGTGTCTCACCTAATAGTTTTAAACTTTTATTTAATGCTTCTCCTAGAAGGAAAAACTAATTCTTTCCAGGATTCTATCTTCTGTTCTTCACTTGGAAAATAAAATTTGTAAAGACTAAAATCCTAAATATGACTCAATTCCCAATAGCCAACAGTTTTTGATATTTGCTCCATAAAATTTCTCCATAAAATTTGATATTTTCTCCATAACTATTTGACATTTTCTCCATTTACTTCATAAATGTATATGGCATTTATTTCTTGAAAAGAGCTATGAAGTCAATTATTTTACAATATAGTCATCTATATTCCTATATTCTAGCTAAAGCAGCAAGGTGGTTTGTTCTATCCTTATAAATGCCTGCCCTTTTGACATGCTGTAAATGCATTCTAAAATTTGTGCTATGTTCTGGTTGTTACAGGGAAGAATTAATGCATTCTATTAAACTTAACTTTTGCTGAAACACTCTTACATCAGCTAAAGCTCAGAGCTTTAACTGGAGACTAGCTTCTGTAGCAATTAAGGAATAAATACCCAGCTTTTATAATCCATCTTTTGTTCTGGGAAATGCCTATCCTTAAATGAGTATGGTGTTAGACAAGAACTTGAGGCCACTAAATATTTAATTTCCTCTAAATCCATCCATATTCTGTGTTTTGACAAGCCCATCACTAGATAGGTATTATTTAAACAAGCAGGAATGTTTCAATTAAGTGTATACCCAAATTAGTCAAGTGATTATACCATACCTCTTCTCAAAACCTCACCATACCTCTCATAGCATATAGAATAAAATACAAATGTCTCTAGTCCATCTACCATCCTAAATCCAACTTTATCCCTTTTCAAAAGCTGACTATTCCTAGAATGCCTTATTCACCTTATTTGTTTAAATCCAACCAGTTCTTCAAAGTCTATTTAAAATGCAAATTAGTCATGATATCCCCAACTGGAATTCATCTTTGTATTTTCAATGTAGCTCCTTTTCCAGTCTACCTTCCTTTGGTGCAATTGATGTGTGTGCGTACTTGTTACTTCACATCACTCCTAGGATGTTAAAAATCTATTCAATAGGTACATCATTTGAAATACGTTCTTTGGTTTTCTCTATAGCTTCATGTCTTGGATATAATAGGTACTCCGTAAATATTTACATTTGAGATAAACAATAGACAATACTTGCAATAGATCCAAGTAAAAGGGCCCTCTGCCCCAGTTGAACCTCATGCTCTGCTGCTGCTGCTGCTGCTGCTAAGTCGCTTCAGTCATGTCCGACTCTGTGCGACCCCATAGAGGGCAGCCCACCAGGCACCCCCGTCCCTGGGATTCTCCAGGCAAGAATACTGGAGTTGCCATTTCCTTCTCCAAGGCATGAAAGTGAAAAGTGAAAGCGAAGTCGCTCAGTCGTGTCTGACTCTTAGCGACCCCATGGACTGCAGCCTACCAAGCTCCTCCGTCCATGGGATTTTCCAGGCAAGAGTACCGGAGTGGGTTGCCATTGCCTTCTCCGATATACCACAAACACACATGCAAAATGAAATGTATTTTAAAAACACCTGGGCACCACTGTCATGAGGATCTATCACTTAGCATTGGCCCAGCACTAACAGTCTTAAACATCTGCTCTGTCCCTAATACAGAAATACTTCATGTGTCTCTTTGTCCAGTGTCCTCCAAATAAAACAGCTATGTTACAATGCCCTAAGCTTTATAGGTTGTGCTGCAAACTGCAGTAGAAACATTTAGGTTACAGAGAATGCATGCTAATTAATATAAATTCTTCCTCCCAGAGAGCATGAATATATTAGTAATAGATCCTTGCATGAGAAGTAGTGTTTCCTAGTAGGGCCCATCAGCCATTTTCTTGTTTCTCTTTATTTTAAAGTCAGTGACTTCCATGAATTAACACTGTATTTGCAATAGTTGGCATATGGCAGTTGAAATATTTTATTATATTAAGAAATTTATATTACCTTTAAATTTCTATAGATGAGGTCTAGATGGCACTTGCACTAAATACAAATTATTTACACTGGCTATTAGATAGTCGTGAACACTACAATTAGGAATTATTTTATTTCATCAAAAATGATGCAATTTAATCAATTTTTTAAAATACTAAATTGAAATTTTCAACATTATTTAGATACTATTGATCCCTTAATAATTTGTGTTCTTACTTTTAATTTTAATTAATAGCTAGAAGAAAATAAGTTTTTTAAAATATATTAAACACTTTGAATTTTTAAATTTTAACTTTTATGTAAGTATGTTTTCATAAAAATAAATTAACATTTTATACACTGAAGTGGTGGGTGCAGTAACAAGAACCAAAAATGTTTCCTTTTGTGTGGATTTTTTAGTTTACTTGTTATTTTATTTTTTATTTTATAATATTCACTTTATTTTCTGAAAACATTATAGAAAAAGACACATATGTAAAAAAAATACCATTAACCCAATCCTAAACTTATATATACATATATGTGAACCAAGATATACACATTTTTGAACAAAAAAAAATGAATCATGAAATATACATTCATTTGCAACCTAATAGCTCCAAATTTCCAGAAGTAAAGTGTAAAAGATTTGGGGGAAGAAAAAAACAGTTTTTTCTAATTGCTATAATATTCTGCAGCTGCATCATACTGTTAAATTTCTCTGGTTTCTTGTTTTTCTTCTTGCCTTCTGGACTTGCCCATGGTCTAGAATTGTGCCTAATACACTTCCATACTAGAACCAGTTCCAGATTGTTTAAGCTGTCTTTTGGAAAGCAGTTGACATTTAGAAATTTACCCCCATTTTTGGAGCCCAGTAAAGAGAATAGAGTGAAAATAAGGAAGAAAAAAATCAATGCCCCAGTAGCTATTGGCAATGCTGTGTGAAGCCAGTGATTCCCAAAAGAAAATCAGTAGACTTCTTTAAGAGGAAAAGAAGCATAATTTTCAGTTTTGAATGAAAAGAAATGGCCATTTTCTAGTCTAAAATTCTGTCTTAAGTCCCACGGATGACTAAATATGACCACAAAGCACAGCAGAGCAGGGGAAATGTGACACAAAGCCAATGTCTATGATCCCCCTGGAATCACATCTCACACCACCAAAAGAAAGGACTAGAAGGATCCTTGGACAGCTATTTCCGAAAAGAGGATTTCACCCTGAACTCCTGCATTTGATCAGCTGCATGTGTTGTTTATTGCTCCAGCGTCATGAACATTAGTACTTAATTAAATTGTTTCTCTTTGTCTATCATAAATGCCACGTCTATTTAAAGCCATTTTTTATTTAGTTAAATTTTGGTTTATCATCCACAGAAAGGATTATTAAATCAAATGGGTGACTATTTCAGCTCAAGTTAAAATCAATAATATTTAGCTGGACCTTAGGTGCTGAATTCTCAAACTCCATGTTTTTCCCTTTGCTGCAGTCCTGTATCTAAACATCACTGACGGGGCTTTCTCCCGTATTCATCTATGATTTATGGCTGTTCTAGCTTGTGGGACGAAAGCTTCAAGGGCTCTTGCAGTGTTTAAGCTTCTAAATAATCAGAAGAGTTTTCATTTCTTACTCTTTTTGAACTGAGACTGCTGTGTGCAATTTTAGAAAAATTAATCATAAAAAATAGGTCATAAAAAAATAGAATTTTTTTAAAAGTTCAGAACTTAATGTGTTTTCTACAATAGCTAATATCTGACTTTGGAAGGGGGAAAGTAGTTCTGTAAAACATGCTGTAACATTTCATATAAAATAAAGTCAGTTTAGGTCCTTGAATTTTTAGATCTTCCTTATGTTTTCATTCCTCTGAGAAAGTCTGATGAGAGATGAAGTCTTCAAATGCCTTTGAGTGGTTTCAAACAATAAAATCTTTCTGACAGCAAACTTCTCATTCATGAAACTATAACTCACTCTTTAAGAAATGGTGTTTCTATTCTATTGAATTTACATAATGAAAATGGTTATAAATAACATTACAGAATATCAAAGCACAAATGATTATTAATTACTTGAACACTCAGAAAGTTTATAATTCAATCACTATAAAAATTATTTTTTATTATGTTGGGCATGTTGTAAATTAATTACTTAAATAGGCATAGTTAAAATTTCATGAAAAGATATCCTCCTAAAATAATACCAACATTTTTAAAGAAAATAAATTTAGAGTCTTAGTTCCTGCTAACCTCACATCGACAATAACAAAATCACCTAATGGTTAATTCAAATTACTGAAGTGTGTTTTGTCAGAAATCTTTTTTAGGAAGTAAGGCTTTCTAAAAAAAAATCAGTTTCCATGCTGCATTGCAATGTAATTATTTCTTTTTGCTGCCTAATATCAATTTATTTTAAATTATATTGATTTACTTATTTACTGAAAATGCCAGCATGAAAGAAACATGAAAAATTATGTGATTCATTTTTAGTACTTTCTGTGTTAACTCATTCTATATATTCAAGTTCAATGTAAAAAGAAGTAAAAATGTTCCCAACACAATGCATTAAAACTAATAACAATTATACTGTGAAATTCGTATTTTAAGTCCATACTTTTGAAACTATTTTGAGATTTAAAAAATTATAAAATAAAGCATTTGCTTTTAACAAAATTTGAATCTTTTTATTCTTTTAGTCAACCAGCATAACATTCAAAAGAGTAACATCCAATTATTTTCACTTATCTATACAAACATTGTAGGAAATTCCTAAAAATAATTCCAACAGATATTCCAACTTGCATAGAATTAAAATTTGAGGTATATTGAAAATTTGGCTTCTCCACAACAGATTTACAAAAGAATAATGAGTGATTCCCCAGAAATCCTGAAACTAATACTGGGAGAAAAAAGAAAGAATTGACTACACCATTTTAATAGTCATTAATAAGGATTTACATCTAAAAAATCAGAAGCACTTTAAGATTATTGACTTATACCAACAGATGTTCAAAAGTCTCCCTTTATTTCCAAACTTCTATTTGTAGGGAAAGGAAATAACCTTTACTGTATAGTAGGTATAAAAGGAACCAGATGATTCATCTCTGTGAATCTGCTTGTTGAATTTGATGGATCATTCTTAAAAGCGACGTTGCTAATCTTCAGGTTTTCTTTTTTAGGTTATTCACAGATCAGTGGGTTTTCCAGCTAATACAGGTCTGATGCTCTTCTGTCTTCACACATGGTATTCATCATATCTTGACAAGAAAAGACCTTCAGTCTACAAATAACCTTCACTGAAGTAAGACATGTAAGTGGGTTTCTTTATGAAAGATAGATTTTATGGCTGAATAAAAAACAACTGTAGTTAAAAAATGTCATTGCATGGCCTTATTTGAAGATTTTTCCTTCAAGGAACTTTAATGTTTGTTGTTGAAACTACTAATAGACCAAAAAAAAAAAAGTATTAAATTACTTTATCTTTATCATTAACCACAAATGCAACAGGAAGGGTTGATCAGCTCTGTATTTTATCATTCTGAAGCGTTCAGCCTTTAAAATATTTAAGCATCCACATTAGTTCTTGTCAAACTAGCACAAAGCAGTGCATAATATGACCCGGGTGTAGGAGCAGAACAAGATAAAAGGTTACAGCCAGGGTGAAATTTCCACAATGGGATTGCCCTGTGCTATAGATAGTAGTTTGGCTTCCTGTTTCCAGACAATTGCTAAATGATGTTGAATGTTTTCTTTATGTTTTCACTTGGTCATGCCAAAGGAGAGAATCAAGTTTAGTTGCTATTGAACTGCAAGGATAAAACAATATATTTGAGGCATCGTACATGCACTGTATTATTTCACATGGCCAATTAGAAAAAAATAAAATGTTGATCAAATTTCATGTTGTTAGATAGCATGATACTTTGGGTTCTCATAGTATAAATGAAACTTCAAAGAAATACTAAAAACTTTCAAGCTGGGCAAAAATCAAAATAATTTCTCAGTGAAATGAGTGTCTGAAGAATTTCTCTCTACATACAGCCGACGGGGTGAAAAAATAGCTGAGAGATAATTTCTTAAAACACTTTTTAAGTTCTTTCACTGGCCTTAACTATATTAGCAAAACTTTCTATAAGCATGTCTAAATTAAACCATGTCAAAAAAATGATTATCAGTGAATTAATAGCATTTAAAACCACAAATTCTAACCCTTCTATGTGGGATGAGGGATGATAGGGAAGAATATAGTTGCTAGTAGAGAATGAGACAGTACCAACAAAAAATCCTACCAAATCTTAGACCCTTATTTTCAATAGATACTTACTAAAAAGTGATCCTGCTGGTAAAGAATCCGCCTGCCTTGCGGGAGACCTGGGTTTGATCCCTGAGTTGGGACGATACCCTGGAGAAGGGGACTGCTACCCACTCCGGTATTCTGGTCTAGAGAATTCCACAGACTGTATATCCATGGGATAGCAAAGGGTTGGACACCACTGAGCAACTTTCACTTTCACTATCCTGCCCTTGTCTAGCTTTTAATCCAAACAGTGGTTCTAGAGGGACAAAATACTATTAAATGAGCAGTAAGGAAATTTCACAACAGTTGGTATACATTTATTAAATCTAGCCCAACTTTTAATCCTGTTATTCCTTCATTTGGGGCTTCCCAGGTGACACAGAGGTAAAGAATCCACCTGCGGTATAGGAGACACAAGAGATACAGGTTCAATCCCTGGGTCTGGAAGATCCCCTGGAGTAGGAAATGACACTCATTCCAGTATTCTTGCCTAGAAAATTTCATGGACAGAGGAGCCTGGTGGGCTACAGTCCGTGGGATCACAAAGTGTTGGACATCACTAAGTGTGCGTATGTGCACACACACACACACATGCACACACTTACACATTCACTCATTTATTTATTTATTCATTCAATAAATACTGAATTCCTGGTATGTATGAGTTACTGAAGAAACAATGGTCAAAAAGACAGAAAAGGGCCCTACCTTCAAGGAGCTTACATTATGATGGGAGACAAAAACATGAACAAAAATTCAGTGTAAAACAATTATAGGCTGTAATGTGCAATGTGTAAACTAAATCAGGGGTTGTAATGAAACAGACTGGTGAGGGCAGAATTCTCTGAGGGGATGATGCTGCAATTAAGACTTAGAAGGAGAAGGAGTTGGCTGATTATCTGAAAACCAGAAAATAGGTGCATTTGCTTGGAGGGTTCTAGAAACTTAGAAATTTAGCAAAAAACATTGTAACTAAGGACTTAATGACTAAGACAGGGTGCACAAAATGAGATGAGAGAATCAGCCAAACCACATCAGAGCTGACATGCCTGGGAAGAGTCTGGATTTTACTCTAAAGTCAGTAAAAAATTTTAAGCAATCTTTAATGACATTTGATAAGATTAAATCCAATTTCAAAACACTAAAACAATGGACTAATCAAGAGAACCATAGAGAAGGCTGAGTGCCAAAAAATTGATGCTTTTGATTTGTGGCACTAGAGAAGACTCTGGAGAGTCCCTTGGACAGCAAGGAGATCAAACCAGTCAATCCTAAACGAAATCAACCCTGAATATTCGTTGGGAGGACTGATGCTGAAGCTGAAGCTCCAATACTTTGGCTGCCTGATGCAAAGAGCCAACTCATTTGAAAAGACCCTGATGCTGGGAAAGACTGAGGGTAGGAGGAGAAGAGGGTGACAGAGAATGAGATGGTTGAATGGCATCACTGACTCAACAGACGTGAGTTTTAGTAAACTCCAGGAGATAGTGAAGGACACGGAACTCTGGCGTGCTGTAGTCCATAGGGTTGCAAAGCATCGGACATGACTTAGAGACAGAACAGCATCAATTAAGAGGAAATAACCCAAAAGTAAGAAAGGATTTTTTAAAAATAACATTGTGAGAATACCCTGGAAGTTCAATGGTTAGGACTCTGTGCTTTCACTGCCTAGGGCATGGGTTCAGTCCACGGTCAGGAAACTAAGACTCCGCAAGCCATGCGTGGAGCCAAAAATATATATATATACACACACACATTGTATAACCTAAAAAAAGTTAAAATCAGGCCTATATCTTGGAAACTTTGTGAATTATCCTTGCAGTAAGTATTACTGAATTGTTATGGAAGACAATAGTAATATTTTTTAAAAACCACTGAATATAGAACACTGATAGATAAAGTTGCAATTTCAATCATATTCATGTGTACTGCAGAATAAAAATGCACTGGCTCAAGCATCCGAGGACTGAGTTTTGTGAAGATCACAGCATTGATGAAACTGTTGAAATTCCTCACTTAAGAGGATGAAATTGGGTGCACATACAACATGTTGTTATTCAGTATCTTTTTTTTTTTTTAATTGCTTACAGAGTTTTGCTGTTTTCTGTCAAACCTCAACATGAATCAGCCATAGGTATACATACATCCCCTCCCTTTTGAACCTCCCTCCTATCTCCCTCCCCATCCCAACCCCTCTAGGTTAATACAGAGCCCCTGTTTGGGTTTCCTGAGCCATACAGCAAATTCCCATCGGCAATCTATTTTACATACGGTAATGTAAGTTTCCATGTTACTCTTTCCATAGGTCTTACCCTCTCCTCCCCTCTCTCCATGTCCATAAGTCTATTCTCTATGTCTGTTTCTCCATTGCTGCCCTGCAGATAAATTCTTCAGCACCATCTTTCTAGATTCTGTATATATGCGTTAGTATATATTTCTCTTTTTGACTTACTTCACTCTGTATAATAGGCTCTAGGTTCATCCACCTCATTAAAACTCACTCAAAATGCATTCCTTTGTATGGCTGAGTAATACTCCATTGTATATATGTACCACAATATATATAGTATCTTTAATTTGATTTGAACTATTGAATTAACTTTTTCAATCATTGCTTTTAAAAATAGTTACTTATTGTTAATATTTTATTCACACTGTAATCTAAAAATAAAATGGTCTTTAACCATTGGAAAAAGGTGGTATTTTCCAGACTGGCAGTTTAATAAATATTCAGGTGGCTAGACCCATCTTCAACATGTGAAGTGAGAAATATAATAGATTAATATTACTTGACAATGGATTAACATGCAATGGAATTATTATAAATTTACAGAATTGCTTATAATAATATTACAAATGAAAACATAAATTGATACACATGGGTAACATGTTTTTAATTATGTAGGAGAATCTGAGAAAATAACCAACATTCAGTAAAGTGAATAAAGCAATATATATTTAAACGAATCTAAAACAATATTACAGATATGATATTGGATATTTTAAAATATTTGGTGACAAGATTGGACCTCTTTCTGAAGAAAATTTACCAAAGGAAAGGCCACCTTCTAATACTGCTTGCAAGAGCTCTTTGTATTTTGAAGAAAGGAGCTGGAATTGTACTTACCTTTTCCATATATTGTTTAGGACAAGCCTTGGTGGTGAAAAACCCAGCCTAGGTCCTACTTGAAGTCTTGCTGCTGCTGCTGCTGCTAAGTCACTTCAGTCTGTCCGACTCTGTGCGACCCCATAGACAGCAGCCCACCACGCTCCCCCGTCCCTGGGATTCTCCAGGCAAGAACACTGGAGTGGGTTGCCATTTCCTTCTCCAATGCATGAAAGTGAAAAGTGAAAGTGAAGTCGCTCAGTCTTGTCCTACTCTTAGCGACCCCATGGACTGCAGCCCACTAGGCTCCTCCGTCCATGGGATTTTCCAGGCAAGAGTACTGGAGTGGGGTGCCATTGTCTTAGGGATTGCCAAAAGCTCTGGGGCATCCTACTTCTACTTTGTTTATTCACTCGTTCATTCATTCAAAAGATTTTGGTTGAACAGTTACTACGTACCAAAGCATTGTCCTAGATACTTCAGTTTCACCAGTAGCTTAAATGATGATGAATGCCATGGAAGAAAGACAAAACACTGCAAGATAAGAGTGATCCAGGAGTAACCAGAGGGCAGTTTACAATTTTAAATAGAGGGATCAGCATTCATCTCCTCGAGAGAGTGACTTGTAAGCAAAGATTTGAAGTTGGTGAGAGGTTTGCCCAGCATCTGAGAAGAAGCATTACAGGCCAGGCCCTAAGGAAAGTAAGCCTTATGTTCTGGAAGAATAAGAAGGGACTTGAGTGAATATAGCAGCATGAACAAGGGAGAAAGGAATTTTATAGCTTGGTGCCCATGGAGCAGAAACTCTGGAATTTTAACAGCCACTTTATAACAGACGTGGCTGATAGCAGCAACATGGAAGGAAGGAACAGTGGTTAGGAGACTTATTTTGTGTTTGCTTTTGACTCTAAGGTTGTTGTTTTCAGTCAGTGGTGGTTCAGTGGTAAAGAAACCTCTTCCCAAAGCAGGGGACATGGGTTCGATCCCTGGGTCAGGAAGATCTCTTGGATAAGGAAATAGCAACCCACTCCACTACTCTTGTCAAAGAAATCCCATGGACAGAAGAGCCTGGAGCCCATGGGGTTGCAAAGAGTCAAACATGACTCAGTGACAACAAACAAAAATGCTGTGTTGCTTAGAATTTTGTGACAAATCAATAAGAATAGAAAAATATTCTTAGGATCATTTATTCACACTTTATATTTTTTTACATTTTAAACTCTATCTTTAATAGTTGGATCTCTACCTCTTCTCTTTCCTTGAAGGGCTCAGGTAAAGTTTTCAGTTTTTCTAAAGACTGTGCACCTATCTGACAAACAAGTACTGGTTAAGAAGCAATGACAAAAATTTCTTCCTTGCCCAGACTCTAATCAGATACATCTGACCAATTTTTTCAACTAGTACTCAACTTTTGCACTTCTTTTTTTGACTCCTCATTGTCCAGTTTTAGCAAGAATCTTGCTAAGATGGTTTAACCGGAATTTCCCATCCTCCAAATCTGATTACCCTTGATATCCAGTCAGGTTCTTCATCCTCCACCATCCCCAGCCTGATATACTGTCTTGTCTTCAGCAAGAATCCTGAGTTAGCTGAAATCCCTGGCTTTACCCAGATGTTCCCTTTTTAAAAAAAAATTTTATTGGACTATAGTTGATTTATAATGTTGTGTTAGTTTCAGGTACTACGGATGTTTCCTCTTAGTAACTTTCTATCCCCCGACTCCCACCCTACTCCTTGGTTAGAAATTCCCACTTTTCTTTATTGTATTCAGAGTTGAATGCAGTCCCTCCCCCACTGCAGTGGGTGTGCTGCCCCCTGGAATAAAGTCGTCTCTGCCACTCTTAGAGTGTCTTCAGTAACTGTTTCTTTACCAACAGTCAGAAATGATAGGAAAGCCCAAGAAGCTGCCCGAATGCTAAAACAAAGATATTCATGGTAATCACTTGCAAAATATAGTAAATCCATGAGAAAATATGATATTATTAAAAAATGTACATTTAGGTATGAGAGTCAAAATAACATCAATAACTAAAGAGAAACTGTGAAAATTAAATTCTACATGTAAAACAATCTGTCTCCTCTATCATGAGCTACACTCTATTTTTATTTTCTCATTAAACTTACCCATTACAGTCAAATTGGGGTGGGGGGAGTGTTACTATGTTTCACTATTTTTAAACAAAGCAGAAATCTTTTCCATAAATTGTCGGCTCAAAATACACCAAAAAGAAGTAGATAGTTCCGTGAAGCAAAGTGCTTTTCTCAACAAACCACCAATATGTGTTTATTGCATTGGAGCCCAGGACCACCACATGCGATTACAGTAAAAGCTCTGCCTTATTTCCATCTGGCAATGAGAACACAAGATGTTGTGTAAACTACCAGAAGAGCTCTATTTCATTGTAATTAAAATTTAGTGTTACACTTAAGCAAGAAGGCAACTCCAGGAGATGTGATTATCATGAGATAATGACCTTGGGGTGTTGCAAGGCATGCAAGGAACCAAATGCCTCCTGTCCTCTAGGGGGCAAGATTATTTCTACATAACAACCTCTACCTCCTCTCACTCACCCTCCCCAGCTTCTGGAGCTATATGATCAGTGAAAGGGAAAAGCTTGGGATTAAGAGCACCAATATGATTTCTGCAAAAAGAGGACATTGGGGGACTGGTAGATGACAAAGTTGGCATTGTAGAATGCTGAAGCAGCAGTTTCAAATGAGTTGTGTTGTTTGTGCGATAATTATGCAATGGCTTTAGAATTCTCTGGACACAGATAGAACTGTCAATGATGTCATAGGCATGTAAGTAATCCCCAGCAAGGGCACAGATCTAACCTTTTCCCCCTGTTTTGGTTTCATGATTTCCATTTCATAATAGCAATAAGATATGACAGGTGGTGCAGTTCTTGAGGGTTTATTATACTTCTTGGGTGGTTGAAGCCACTCAGCCTTTGGCCTGAACCTCTCAAGACATCTGAGAAGTATAATAATTTCCCCCAAATGCAATGCCTGTCATGTCTTATTGCTTAATTGCTTTGCACTTACCAAGTAATTCTTAAAGTGAATACAGATAACAGTGTTCACATTACAGTAGCAACTACTTTCTATTGGAATATTCCTTTAATCCAATACAATCTAATGGATTAAAAAATATTCCAATATGTTACCATTATAAACCCTAAGCTAAAAGGTCACTTAAAATCATGAAAAATGTTTATATTTTGTAACAGTGTGTTGGAGGAGAAAATGATCAACTGAGATTCAAGAAGTTAATTTGAAATAAGACAATCTTCAAGTGACAACCATGTTGATGAGTCAAGCACTTCAGTTATTCAAGAATATCTCAAACTCTACCATCTGAAAGAGGTGAGAGAGCTTAATTTATAAATAATATGTTCAATAAGAAAAGAGAGAACAAAAACATAAGTATTATAAAAGGGAAGCAGTCCTAATGAGGTGGATGAAACTGGAGCCTATTATACAGAGTGAAGTAAGTCAGAAAGAAAAATACCAATACAGTATATTAACGCATGTATATGGAATTTGGAAAGATGGTAACAATGACCCTATGTGTGAGACAGAAAAAGAGACACAGATATAAAGAAAAGACTTTTGGACTTTGTGGCAGAAGGCAAGGGTGGAACGATTTGAAAGAATAGCATTGAAACATGTATATTACCATATGTGAAATAGATGACCAGTCCAAGTTCTATGCATGAAACAGGGCACTCAAATTTGGTACATTAGGACAACCCAGAGGGATGGGATGGGGAGGGAGGTAGGAAGGGAATTTGTGATGGGAGACACATGTACACCTGTGGCTGATTCATGTCAATGTATGGCAAAAAACCACAGCAATATTGTAAAGTAATTGGCCTCCAATTAAAATAAATTAATTAATTTTTAAAAATTAGCATATAATAATTGAAGATAAATTCAGTTACATAAATCTCTGACTCACAAAGAATAAAATCAAACAACTTCTGTTTTAAAAATAAAGGGAAGCATTAGACAACTGAGGAAAATATTTTAAAATAGTAATATAGAAAGAATGTGTACATGTAAATAAATATGTGTGTGTGTGAAATAAATGATGCATGGACAAACTGAAAATGAAAGAAGAGTAGAGACATAAGGTGTTAAGGAATTTTTTTTGATAGGGGAGAACCCACTAAATAGGAATGAACCTGACTAGTAGTCTACTCAGATGAAATTTCAATTTCATTATCCATTTCATTTTACTTGTATATAGTCATGTCCCTACAGAAGCAGAAAAGATTAAGAAGACTCACCCAGAGTCAGATATCCTGGAGTGTGAAGGCAAGTGGACCTCAGGAAGCATTACTATGAACAAAGCTAGTGGAGGTGATGGAATTCCAACTGAGTTATTTACAATTCTAATAGATGATGCTATTAAAGTGCTGCACTCAATATGCCAGCAAATGTAGAAAATTCAGCAGTGGCCGCAGAACTGGAAAATGTCAGTTTTCAATCCAATCCTAAAGGGCAATGACAAAGAATGTTCAAACTACCATAAAATTGTGCTCATATCACAGGCTAGCAAGGTGATGCTCAAAATCCTTCAAATTAGGTTTCAGCAGTAAGTGAACCAAGAAACTCCAGATATACAAGTGGGGTCTAAAAAAAGCAGAGGAACCAGAGATCAAATTGCCAGCATTCATTGGATCCTGGCAAATAGAAAGGGGGAAAAAATGGAAGCAATGACAGATTTTATTTTCTTGGGCTCCAAAACCATGGCCCTGAACCTTCAAGCAAGTCAACCGTCATTTCAGTCAAGGACAGGTATGTGCACATCTCATGGGATGGTGGCAGGCCCAGGATTCACACCAGGTCTAGCCCACTCCAGGACCACCTCTGATTCACCCTTTCTTTGAAGAACTAATTAGGAACTTCAACTCCCACCTCCTATTAATCCTATGACCTTGGTGAAGGCCATTTGACTTTTCTCAATCTAGAGCCCATAGTTTAAAAAAGAAGTAGTAATACTTGCCCAACTTCACAGGGTTCTGTGAAGATAAGTGAAATAGATTCTAGAAGAACAGTTTAAAAGTTAAGTGCTAGTCAAATCTGTTTCTGATATTGTGGTGATTGTTGGGTTTGTTATTATCACTTTTGCAGTTGATTGATCATGGAAAATGGATGATAAATACGTTTAAGCACAACTTGAGGAAAAACACCAAACTGAAAGGGTTGTGGGGAGTGGCTAGGACAGGGATCTCCTGTTTATTTTCTAAAACTGTCAGGTAAGGCATTTATTACCTCCTGGTAGAAGATGTTGCTGATGTTGGTTTCTTGCATAAAGCCTGCCTTAATTGAAAAGGAGGTAACAAATCCCTCTTAGTAGTATCACTCGGTGTCAACAGGAAACCTTTCAGTGACTTACTAACCTGCTCTTTCTTTACCAATACACATTTTGCTATTTTCAGTATTTTATTGGTCTAATTTATAGAGTCTGTTGTGACTGTGTTCAAATCAATTTTATCTTGGGTTATTAACTACAGAGAAGAAAAAAAACCTGACATAGAATTTTATATTGTTGTTTTAATACATTTTTTTATTATGAGGAAGAAATCTTTTTATTTAAAAATTCTTCTGTAAATATTGTTATTCAGGAAGCCTACACACCCGGGTTTGATCCCTGGGTTCAAAAGATCTCCTGGAGAAAGGAATGACTACCCACTCCAGTATTCTTGCCTGGACAATTCCATGGTCAGAGGAGCCTAGTGGTCTCCATGGGATCACAAAGGGTTGGACATGACTGAGTAGCTAACTCCATTACTAACTCATACTGTACCACAAACTAAAACCCACGCTTATTTTTCCTTCTGTGTGTGCAAGTGAGTCTTTCTTGATTTGTATTAAAATTTTATCCTTGCATTGAGTGTAATTACTTTCTCTTTCTATTGGACGTAATTTTTGCCTACCACTAAAAATCTTTTTTGAAGGAACTTAAATTATAATTGGTGGTTTTATTTCAAATTCCTCTTTAAGCTGCATTCTGACCACTAAGCATAAGAAAACAAAGGAAGTTTTCCATTTTCTTTGACATAGATCAATTAGGTAATCATAATTTGGAAGCAGATTTTAGTGAAATGAAGTCTTTCTTTATTTCTCTCCCTTAACATTTTTTCACTGTTAATAAAAAGTTTAACTCTCAGATGATTTCTTAAAATTGTTTCCTTTGGTTTTCTTTTTTGGAACTGGATTATTAAATCAGGCTTGCCAAGAGAGAGTAAAATTAGAATTGTCTCATGAATGAAGACCATTTAGAAAACAAAATAAGTTAGCATAATTCTAACTTTCTCAAATCATTTTTCCTCAATGGTATTTTTAATCCACAGAGGGGAAAAATACAAAAGTGTTTCTAAATCAAGTACAACCTTGACAGGAATTATTTATTTACCTCTGTGGACTTCCCAGCTGGTGCTAGTGGTAAAGAACCCAACTGCCAATGCAGGAAACATAAGAGACCCAGGTTCTATCCCTGGGTTGGGAAGATCCCCTGGAGGAGGGCATGGCAAACCATTCCAGTATTCTTGCCTGGAGAATCCCATGGACAGGGAAGCCTGCTGGGCATGCATATATGCAGGGACTATTGAAACACAGTCTTTTCTGATATCCACCCAAGGGAAAAATCAGAACATTTTTCTACATAACAAAATTTTATTGTACAATGAAACTAAATGAACCTGACCTAGACAATTAATAGTCAACACATGTCTACTGTCTGTCTACTTATATATCTGCTTATATTTTTAAATGCCATTTGAATAGAATACTGTGTAGAAGATGACAATTCATTCAGCAAGAGAACCAGAATTCCAGCCTCCTTCCACCTTAATGAGGAACAATCTGCACACGTTTCAATACCTCATCACGTCCCTGAGGTGGTTCCGACTTTCCTTGGTGGGGATGCTGGTGTCACTGCATTATTGACATAGCTGCTTCCATAGTTAACCATGACTGCTAGTTCCTGAAACAACTGTGCTTTCCAGATGCTCACTTCTTTCATGCACTTTCCAAACAGCTTAATATACACATTCTAACCTTTTATTTTTCATACCACTTGTTCCCAGTTTCTATTTCACATCTAACATAGTGACAAATAATACACAGTTATCATGGGATAAGATGTTTTCAACGATTCTCCAAGAATGCTCATAATAGCTGCTTCAAACATTGTTATATTCCATAGCATCAGCTGGGGTTTGTAGTTCTTTTCTTAATAGTTCATTTGAATAATAGGCTCCAGTTTCATCCACCTAATTAGAACTGATTCAAATGTATTCTTTTTAATGGCTGAGTAATACTCCATCATGTATATGTACCACAGCTTTCTTATCCATTCATCTGCTGATGGACATCTAGGTTGCTTCCATGTCCTGGGTATTATAAACAGTGCTGTGATGAACATTGGGGTACACATGTCTCTTTCAGTTCTGGTTTCCTCAGAGTGCATGCCCAGCAGTGGGATTGCTGGGTCATAAGGCAGTTCTAGTGAAGTAAGCCAAAAAGAAAAACACCAATACAGTATACTAACGCATATATATGGAATTTAGAAAGATGGTAACGATAACCCTGTATGCGAGACAGCAAAAGAGACACAGATGTATAGAACAGTCTTTTAGACTCTGTGGGAGAGGGAGAGGGTGGGATGATTTGGGAGAATGGCATTGAAACATGTATAATATCATATAAGAAATGAATCGCCCAGTCCAGGTTCAATGCAGGATACAGGAAGCTTGGGGCTGGTGCACTGGGATGACCCAGAGGGATGGTACGAAGAGGGAGGTGGGAGGGGAGTTCGGGATGGGGAATACATGTACACCCGTGGTGGATTCATGTTGATGTATGGCAAACCCAATAAAATATTGTAAAGTAATTAGCCTCCAATTAAATAAATTTAAATTAAAAAAAAAAAAAGTTCATTTGCAAGTTGCTCCTTACAGGCCAAAGATCACTCAAATACCTTTCCTTTATTTCTTTGAATCAAAGTGATAAAATATGGTAGCTTTTCAGAAAAAATCTTTATACTCTGCGGTTTTGTCCTATAGATGTTATGCAATTTATTTAAAATGGTAAATCATGATGTGCTATGTGCTCGGTTGCTCAGTCACGTCCGACTCTTTGTGATCCTTTGGATTGTAGCCCACCAGGCTCCTCTGTCCGTGGGATTTTCCAGGCCAGAATACTGGAGTGAGTTGCCATTTCCTCCTCCAGAGGATCTTCCCACCCCAAGGATTGAACCTGGGTCTCCTGTGTCTCCTGCATTGTAGGTGAATTTCTTACCCACTGAGCCATCAGGGAAGCCCTGGCTACTATGAATGCTAACAATGAGAGACTTGGAAACTGGGATATTTAGGGGATTTAGGAAATCTTCATAGGATTCACTACATGAAAACAAATGTTACTGCATATTTACCTTTACACTGGAGGAGCACCTGCGTTTTAAAAAGCTAAGTGTTGGTGACCGTGTTCACTATGTAGAAAAACAGAGGTAGATCTGAGCCTCATTTCCTCTAACTCTAGTTTGCCTTTGTCATCCAGAATTAGATGAAAATCTTTCTTTGGCTCTGAGTGTGAGAATTAGTCCAAGTAAAAGATATCACCTTTCCACAGGACCAAATGTTTTCTTCCACCTTAAGGATATCTTCTATGGGAAAAAAAATGGAATAAGTTAATCAAGAGAGGACCCTACGAGTTGCCATATACTAGTTCCTGTCATTTTCATGGTCCGTGGTTGGCACTTGCTAATTTACATATGTTTTCACTCACAACTGTGGGCTAAGAACCTAGAGGTGTTTTGGGGTTGTAAAGAATATGAGATTCAATCGTAGATCTATAGAAATGTATTTTCTTTTTGCATAATTTCTTGTATCTCATGATAACATTATGAGATTGACTGATATTTCAGCCTCATTATGTAAAATATAAGATAAATAAATAATGAAAGCCCAGAAAAAAAACTGTAAAAAATTTAAAAAATACTCAAAAATAATACCAGGACATAAAAATGACACAGATCCCAAAACATTTTAACAGAATTAAAGTAATAAAGTACCACAAGCAAAATATATGCTCTATTATCCAAGACACTGACAGAGCAGAGATTGCAAAAATCAATGCAGCCATAAACCTAAGACATCTTTCAAACAACTGCTTAAAACTCAGGTCCTGCTAAATCATGAATCCAGGTTGCTAACAAATGAAAAATTGGCAGACTGGGCCTTCATCTCCTTTGACGACTGCTCTGCAACTTCACAAAGTGTGAAAATGTAAAATAGATAAGCAGTCAGTGAGAGAAAAAATTAACATCTTACCAAATTCACAGATTTCATTTATCACCTCTAAAATAAAATGGAAACAAATTTAAAGGTGATTCAACATCAGAATATCATTTCAATGATTTTAACTTGAGTTCCTACTATGTGCCAGTCACTGTTTGACTGACATCTGATTCAGCAAGTCAAATTCAGTGGAAATTGCGTCTTCGAAGTCCTCCCTTTCATCTCAGAAAACTGAGTCAGTCTAAAATGAATCTCTGCTTACATAAATGACTTCCTCGTTTGCCTTGCTGAAGGGAATGAGCTTATCAGAATCAACCTATGACAAACCCAAAAGTTTCTTGATGAGATCAGATCATATAGTTCCAGTAAATTAGCACATACCAAATACAGTATCTGCTGAATCTTCAGTATTCAGAATCCTATTCATTGTCAGCAGTGGAAAATGACCTTCAAGAAGGCTGCTTAACTAAGACTCCTGGAGTTAATTGAGGCTGTAACTGGACCCAAAAACTTTGACTCTTTGCTCTACTACTTCTCATTGAGACTCTGTCCCTCTGACTTCATGAATTTATTTATTAACTATGGAGAAGTTTTAATACACTAGAAAGTCCAAAATGACTTCTTTATGCTGCACTCTAATGTCCTCAAGTTTCCTCTGGCTGCAGACTCCAATTTAGAACCACAGTTGGCAGAGGTTGAATCACAAGACTGTTCTATAGCTTTACTATCCAACCTGAGCCCTGGGTTCCTATCAATGTTTTAAAGTTGCTCTCTTGCTTCAAAGAATTTCATGAAAGAAGAGGAAGAACATTGAAAATCATATGTAAAATATATTTTAATAAATGTGAGCAAATGCATTTAGAGGTCATGATGTACTTCTAATTTTTGCCTCACGTTGTTCTAGCACGTTTCATCTGACCTCTCCATTCAGCAAAAATTTCATATATAAAATTCTCTTTCATGAGCTATATTTCAAAATTAGTTTAAAAGTATAACAGTCATACTTAACATCTCATGTAAGTTTCATGTTATGCCAATTTACTATTATGAAAGATTAAAAATTTCCCCAAATGAATATATTCAGTTTTTATACCTTGTTTGTCATAGAATATGAATTTTTGTATGAAAAGCAAAAATGTTACATTTTTACCTTTGATAATGTACTTCCAAAGTATATAATTTCTGTTATGGCACCATATCTTAAGGCATTTTGTATTTACCCTCATCAAAATACTAAGCTTCTTTCAACATTCTTTTATTGGTAAAGGGAAAGGAAAAAGGAAGACTAATGTGTAATATTGTGTAAGAGTCTGTTTTATCTTCCAACTTACTTATCAAGAAACTCCCCTAGATTTGAGAGAAATCATATGAAGTTCAAGTATCATAGGGATAATATGAATAAGCAGCTTTTCAATGAAATATGACTCACACTGTGGAAGTACAGTAGAGACAAAATGGAAATCTTTAAAGAATATGAGACCTAAGTCTTATGGCAACACTCTAGTGTTTTGTACCCAGAGATCCCACTGGTTTAATCTCTCTGATATTTTCCTCTCACCTAGTTCTGGGCCTACAAGGATGCTGATGGGTTAAGGGTGGAATCAGCCAGAATGATTTCTCCAATGAAGGCAAATGAATCACTACAAGAGAAAGCAATATTCATGTCAACAGCCAAGTTTTGCACACTGACACCAGTACTGCTAGGAATAAAGACATGGCTATAGCCTTCATTCTAAACACTTGGGTCTACAAAGAGATTTAAATAATGTTTGAAGTAGGGATGCTGAAAAGTGTCAGCCATTTTACTTTTGGGGATTCAAATGCTGGTACACTTTGACACCTTCTGCTGACAAACAAGATTAAAGGTTCAGAATATCAGCCAATTGTGTCCTGAAGATCAGTGAAGTCCAGACAAACCAGTAAGAAGTTGTCTCACTAAGCCTTAATCCTGGAGTCTACTGAAAAAGAACTCTTCCCTGATCTTTCCAAGAATCCTCAAAAGGCGTATTTCTCACCAAGTTCCTTGAAAGCATATTTCTAGCCAATGCCAGGAGATTTACGTTTCACAAATGGAATCAATAGCCCAAGGAGGACATTGGCATCTGTACTGAGGAGCTGTGCTACCTGACACATTATACTATCCTAAATGTTGCTGTAGAATTGCCATGGTTGTGGAGTTTACATAAAGTGCTCCATGGGTACTTCCTGACAGAAACCAAAATAAACGTGTGTAATAGACCAAGAAAGCTCCTTCAGCACTGAGATGGTATTTCCTGCATGCCCTAAAGTGGTGGTCTCAAATAAAATGCATGACCATAACAAAAATGTTATATATTGTCACTTGTTATGTATTGTCCCATGACCACCTCCTGAAAAGAAACCCTAGACTTATTTCTTTTTCGTCATGGTACTTATCACTCTCTAGAATTACATCATATGCTTGTTTTCATGTGTATTGCCTCCCTCCTCTACTAGATGCAAGCCCCATGAGGATGCAGGCTTGTCTTGTTCACCATGGCAACCAGAGCACAAGAGTGTGCCTGGACCAGAGCTGATCCTCAGAAAGCACCTTTTGAACAAATGAATGATGTAACATTCTCACCAACGTGGCAGTTAAACACAGAACCTAAGTGCTCCAAAGAGATGGATAAGTAGGTTCACATATTCAAATATCTGCCTTGCATGTGAAGTTTATACCTTTGTTCCACTTACAACTCAGGGATGCGGAGCACAGAACATATGGAGAAAGGCTCAACTTAAAGTGAATTTCAGGACCATCTTCCCAGCCCACTTTCCCAAGATCTCTATCATTATTTTGCAATTCTAACCCAGAGAGGAGGCTTCAAGCCTCTACTGAGGTTACAACAGAGCTCATCCAAATCGTAGGTCACTGGGGAAGGCACAGTTGATGCTAGTCAATAAATTGAGGAAAATGTCTTCCAAAATATTGCTTCACAGTGCCCTTTGCCAAAGTGTTAAAATCACTAGGAGGTCTTCAAAATTATAGTATAAATATTTCCTGGAAATCATGTACTAAGAATGTGCAATATAGCTTTTCAAGGAACTTTAAAATTTTTCCATTAAAAGCATGTCTTCTACAAGGAAGTAGGAAGGGGGAAGTAAATGCCTTGTGGATAAGAATATTCTTTAGGTTTAACCTTTATGAAAATACAGATATAGGCCCTCAGGGAACTTTATATCAGTGAGACCCAATGTTTACAGAAAAATCCTAACATGGCATTTAAACCTGAGTAGTTCACCTCTATGAAATCACAGATATGGTCTGATAGAACCTAGGGAGTAAATAACTAGAAAAAGGGTTTTGATCCATGGTCCATTTTGGAGTATTCTGAACAGTAATGTTCTATTCCAAGGGTGTGATTTACAGTCCTCCCTAAATCTGGTCTCCAGAGCTGACTTAGGCTAATTTCTAGATCCTACTGCATCTACTTAGATCTTGTTCCCCATATATTTTGAATGCTAAATGCAAAACATGTACACTATTGGTGGCTATATTTTAGGTGGGGAATGCAATTCTTCCCCATAGTGGCAATATAGCATCCTCTCAGTTATAAATATCTTCACTTCAATGAGAAAAGATGATGAAATTCTTTTTGAAGACTCTCAAAGGGCTTGCAGATTTTTAAAAATATTACCGCCACTTTGTTTGGAAGAAATACAGTTTGGTCATAAAACCATCATTTGTGATTGGATTTATGGACATGACACGCATTTGCATGCTGTACATGAAAACCTTGCACCAAAGAGTGGTTTCCAGCAAGGAAATTGTTGCTAGTCAGAATTTTCTGTGTTAACATGAACAAATTTCAGTTTTCCAAACCTGTTGAAAACAAATGTAATTCAAAGAATCTTCCTTTGCGTGGACAGGGGGTATCACTTTCAAAATTCCTCATATCTTCACTGAAATGTTTCCAATAACAAAGGCAAATTCTCTTTAAGAGATGTCTCAAAGTACTTTCTCTTTTAAAGTTAGATCAGGAGAAAAGCATCTTTCTTTTTTAGTTATTCTATTTGTGACATGCTAGGCACTTGCAATCTACCTGTATCATGCCTGGAACATTTTATTATCACTGAACACCATACTTAGGAGTATGGGAATTAAAATAAAATAATTACTTACAGAATCTAATTCATGTATTTGACAATCTTGATTAAGCACAAGAAACTGTACATGTACTGGAGTTTTTTAAGTAACACATAACTTTAAAGAAACTTACATGTAATATTACTATATTACAAAGCAAAAGGAAATAAAGCTAAAGGTGCATATAATATTTTGTGCTTAAAAAAATGTAAAGTGGCAATTCATTAGGATGTTGGGTATATGGTAAAACTTCCTGAGAGACTGTCATTTGTGTTTGGTTTGAACAGTTGGTAGGATTTTGCTAAATAGAAGATGAGAGCAGTCTAGGGCTTCCCTGTTGGCTCATATGGTAAAGAATCTGCCTGCAATGCAGGAGATCCAGGTTCCATCCCTGGGTCAGGAAGATCCCTGGAGAAGGGAATGGCAACCCATTCCAGTATTCTTGCCTGGAGAATGCCGTGGACAGAGGAACCTGGCGGGCTACAGTCCGTAGGGTTGCAAAGAATCAGACACAACTGAGCAACTAACACTACTGAGGGAATGGAAGCCTCTGACTCAGTGACTACGGGGCTTCTCTCAAACTTAGTAGCAGGCTCCGATCAAACTGTCATGAAAGCAAGTGCCTTGGACCGACATTGGAAATATAAAATTAAGCCCAGGGTTTAATGTACACTTCTCAATAGCCACAGTAAGGCAACTATTAAGTAATTTGATGGTTGACTCATTTATTTACAGTGAAATAGTCTCCATAGATGAGATCCCTAT
Organism: Bos indicus; assembly: GCF_029378745.1. Lineage (NCBI taxonomy): Eukaryota > Metazoa > Chordata > Mammalia > Artiodactyla > Bovidae > Bos > Bos indicus. The sequence goes on from NC_091771.1 coordinate 46,933,797, forward strand.
TTTAATTATCTGATATTTATAAACAGAGAAATTGCAAATTAAGATTCTATATTTTGAACCTTTTTTACTGTACTCCTTAAGAGAAACAAGAATTCCTTTATGAACTAAAATGCAAATGAGAACACATTTGGCAGAATCACTCCAAGCACATGTAAAGCAGCAGCATCACACCAGCAGCTGCTTTGGTCCCAGTGTTTTATCCTGTCAATAGGAAAATCCTTGATGTGCCATTGAATACACAGTTATCTTGACAGCCATCTTCATGTAATATTCAAGATAGCTTTTACAAAGCCTCAGTTATAATATTAGCCTGAAATCAAATGCTTGCTCTTTATTTAAGGTATGATGAACTTGATTTGATGCCTTCTCCGCTATGAGTCAATTCAGACTCAGAATTCTCATGGACGGGTTTCATTATCCTTAACTGACGGTCAGCTTAAGATGTTACTAGCCAAAACCCTATTCTTATCAATTACAGTTCCACATCACCAGTTTTACCTAGATTTCACTCAAGAGCTATTTTCATCAGCTTTCCACCATGTATTGGGTCTGACCTTTGAAACAGCATAGCCACTAAATTTTTATCACCAAAGATAAGAAAGAACTGTCTTAAAAGCTTTATCTTGGTTCAGAAGAAAAAAAATTCTATGATATTAATTGTCTTAAAGTCCTTTTACTGTTGCCAGTCCACACAGAATTGTTGGGATGGAGTTTACTATATTGAAATTCATGATTGAGAAGGAAGTTGGTAAGAAGGAAAAAAAGAAAAAAGGGAGGAAAAAAGGAAGGAAGGAAGGAAGGGAATGAGAGAGGGAGAATGAGAAGGAAGGAAACTGAACAAAGCTCCCAAACATGGTCTGAAAGGCTTCCTCCTTCACTGGTTTTAAGAAGCTGGAAAATCAAGCTCTGGATTCAAGAATCAAACAACACACTTAGCTGATAAATTGCTTTAGATTTTAAGTTCTAGATATACCATCTGTAAGATAAGAGGGGCTTGAGAAAACTGAGCAAATGCACCTATATCAGTCACAGACCTGGTAGGAACAGATGGCTCACTAGGCTATGAGAGGATGTTCAATAAACTATTTATAAGCTGTGGGCAGAATGTAGGGATGACACAGGGAGAGTGCAGGACCCAGAGCTAGTACGAGTAGACGGCCATTATCATCCCCAGGCCTAAAGGACCAGGAACCAAGAAAGGCTGTGAGCAGAGGGTAAGCTGACAGAACCTGTGACCTCAGATTAAGGTCTGCAGCTAGCCCTTGGCAACTCTGTGAGCTAAGACCCAGAGAAATAAATACCACAATCTTACTTTGCTCTGTCCCTCTGATACTCAGCTAGTGCTCCCCAGTGGTGAAATTCAGTGGATGAGGAATCAGCGAGCAAGGAAAACCAATGCTCTGTTCCAAATAAATCCCCTCAGGAGCACAAAGGGGTAATCTGTGAACAGGTTGGGGAATGTGTCTGGAGGGATTAACACCAGAAATCCAGTACATAACACAAGTCAGGCACACTATTGCAAACAGCAAATTTATAAAGAAAGAACAAAAATGCAGGGGGACAAACCCCAGATCCTAATTTTGTTGAAAAGAATGCTTTGGCCTTCAAGTCTTACAACACAGACTATTAAAAGGTTTTGACTAGAATGTAGTATTAAAACTTGGTGCACTGGGACGACCCAGAGGGATGGTATGGGGAGGGAGGAGAGAGGAGGGTTCAGGATGGGAAGCACATGTATACCTGTGGCGGATTCATTTCGCTATTTGGCAAAACCAATACAATATTGTAAAGTTTAAAAATAAAATAAAATTAAAAAATAAAAAAAATAAAATAAACTGAAAAAAAAACTATATCTGCACACATAAATAGAGCAAAGTAGTGTATTCTAGTTATTAGACACTCAAAAAGTTTAGCTGGGAGTTGACAGATCAGAAACTTCTGCAGGCTTTATATTCAGAAGAAAGTATGCATGAGAATCTTGTTTAAAAGGAGATGAGAAGTTTAGAACATAGAAACTCAGAGAGAAGCAAAAGTAACAGAGGAGGAGTACAGTGTCTTCTCTTAAAGGGCTTCTTGGATTGTTTTGAGTTGTGGTGGGGTTACTAATATAAGCATATTCACTCAAAAATGCAAAGAAATATAGTGTTTTTTGTTGTTTCTATGATTATCTGTGGGGCTTCCCAGGTGGCACTAGTGGTAAAGAAACTTCCTGCCAATTCAGGAGACATATGAGACGTGGGTTTGACCCCTGGGTTGGGAAGATCCCTGGAGGAGGGCATGGGAACCCATTCCAGTATCCTTGCCTGGAGAATCCCATGGAGAGAGGAGCCTGGAAGGCTACAGTTCATGGGGTCACAGAGAGTCGGACACGACTGAAATGACTTAGCAAGCATTCACACATGTCTATCTGAGCTCATTTATAAGATCCCAACATATTAAGGTAGCAGGGGAATTTAAAACAACTACATTTAGTAGTACAATCTACTAATTTCTGTCATTCTATTAATTTTAGTTTTTTAAAGATAACAACCTTTTTTTCTTTTTTTATTGAAGTATGCTGCTGCTGCTGCTAAGTAGCTTCAGTCGTGTCCAACTCTGTGCAACCCCAGAGACAGCAGCCCACCAGGCTCCCCTGTCCCTGGGATTCTCCAGGCAAGAACAATGGAGTGGGTTGCCATTTCCTTCAATGCATGAAAGTGAAAAGTGAAAGTGAAGTCGCTCAGTCGTGTCTGACTCTTTGCGACCCCATGGACTGCAGCCCACCAGGCTCCTCCGTCCATGGGATTTTCCAGGCAAGAGTACTGGAGTGGGGTGCCATTGCCTTCTCTATATTGAAGTATAGTTGACTTACAAAATTTTACTAGTTTCCAATGTACAACACAGTGATTCAATATTTCTGCAGATTATGCATCAGAGTTATTATACTGTTATTGACTATATTCCTTGTGTTGTACATTACATCCTTGTGACTTATTTTATAACTGACGGTCTGTACCTCTCAGTCCCCTTCACTATTTCACCCCATCACCTCTGGGTATCATGCTTAGAAATGAAATAAGTCAGACAACAACAACAACAATAAAACAAAAGCTGTTTGTGTTCACTTGTATGTGGAATCTAAATAGGATGACAAAAGAACAATATAACAAAACATAAACAGACTCACAAAGAAAAAATTTAACCTTTTTTTTTTTAACATAAATGTCCAACTTGTCTGATTTTTTCCACCACATCCGGCTTCTCACCAAGATGGCAACCAGACAAACGGAGAAGTGGGTCCAAGGGGCCTCCTGAGGGAGGGAGGAAGGGGAACCACATTCTGCTGGAGACCAACAGGAAAGACTGTCTTTCCAACTGTGCTTTAGCTGCCAGTCTCAACAGGCTCACTGTTCTTGGTTAGTATCTGTGGTGGGTTCTCCTATCTCTTGGTGGGGTCTTCAGTCTCTGTTGATCAGATACCACTGGAGCCCTGGCATGGGGCCGTCTCCCCCTTGGTCCTGTCCAAGTGGTCTGCCCACCATGCTCTGCAATATGGCCTGCACCCCCACTACCATGATTTCCTTGGCCAATCCCATTTAGACTCCATTTTTCAATCCACCCATCATTTGCCTGCCACTCTGAGAATGAAAGTGTTAGTGTCTCTGTCAGGTAGGACTCTTTGCCACCCCATGGACTATAAGCCCACCAGTCTCCTCTGTCCATGGAATTCTCCAGGCAAGAAGAGTGGAATGGGTAGCCATTCCCTTCTCCAGGAGATCTTCTCAACCCAGGGATGGAACCTGGGTCTCCCTTATTGCAGGCAGATTCTTTACTGTCTGAGCCACCAAGGAAGCCCACTCTACCTGGGCACAATGAACAACCTAAGAAAGCTGGAGTCACACCTCCTCCAACAAAGCATGCTTGCTGGTCCTCTGAGCTAGCCCCTAGAGCCACCACCAGATAGAAGTTGCTCCCAAAGTTACAAAGGCTGCACTTGGGCTCAGGCGGAGACCAGATATATCCCTGCCCTCCCTCTCCTAAGTCTTCTCCCCCTTTAATCTCCCCACAATCCCAAAGGCTGGCAAAGGCAATTTTTGTCTACCTTCTATTCTGAGATTTCCTGGTAGAGTAAAATACTGAACTTGAATAGAGAATTTCTCCAAGTGGGATCCAGGGAGTCCCTTTCATGATTGAAAGATCAAAACCATCCTGGTAATACTAGCATGGTTTGCCTTTTTCACTCTCACTTTTTCACTAGTGTATGGTGGGTTTTCCAGAGCTACAGCATGTGTCATATTACAAAAGACTGAATACAGAAGCATATATGAGACTTCAGCTGTCTCCTATGAAGCCAGACATTCACAAAAATATTAAGCAGTTCCATTCCTCTCACTGATTTTTCCTGGTTTCAGAAAATATCATTTTTTAATGAAAATATGTAATTTATGTTAACATGTAGTGAGCTGCTTATTGACATACTAAAATGAATCTTAAATTACTTGTTAAAAAATTCCTCAGTTTTCAGTTCTAAAAGGTAAACAGCAAGAATTTATATAATCAAAAGCTTCTTCAATAATTCTTTAACAGAGAAAAGGCATCTTAAGAGCAAAACTTTGAGATCTGTTGCTCAGGCTCCCAGTCCACTTACTGACAAATTAAAAATAGAAGTGTAATCTGGAGAGCCCTCCACCAAGCTATAGCCTCACTAAGAACTCAAAAGAATCAACGGGGATGTAAATACTCCTGTTCCGGGAAGCATCAAGATTCTCCTTCCTGGGCAATAAGCCTGTGATTCACTCTTGAGCTGAAATGTTGAAATGTTGAAGGTGATGTGATTCAAAGAGTGGGGATTTAAAAAGTGTCTTTTTGGCATCTGGGAGACAGTGCCCATGATACTCTCCTATGTGAGGGCTTCCCTGGTGGCCCAGTGGTAAAGAATCTGCCTGCCAAGCAAGAGATGCAGGTTCGATCCCTGGGTCAGGAAGATCCTCTGGAGAAGGAAATGGCACCCACTCCAGTATTCTTGCCTGGGAAATCTCCTGGACAGAGGAACTCAGCAGGCTATAATCCATGGGGTTGCAAAAGAGTCATACATGACTTAGCAACTAAACAACAACAACCCTACTATGTGAGAGCGTTAGGGAGACAATAAACTAAGACTCTGTGAGGGACACAGATGACAAAGGACGACAAACCTGGGAGGCAGTACAACTCCGGACACTCCTGAGGTCTCCCTGAACAGAGCCCTGGGGGGCCTACTGATGAGGATGCTTATCTAGTAATAAGCGAAACTCTTCCAGACACTTGAGCCTCCCAGGAGAAATGTGAAAGGGTGGGAGCAGACACCCTGGGTCAGAGAAGCAGGATCCCCATGCTGTCAAAAGCCAGCTGTTATGGTTCCCAGGAGGGAGGGATAGTTGTGTACACACTGCTATATTTAAAATGGATAACTAGCACTGACCTACTGTATAGCACATGAAATTTTGCTCAATGTTGTATGGCAGCCTGGATGCAAGGGGGTTGGGGGAGAATGTGTACATATATATATATATATGGCTGAGTTCCTTTGCTGTCCACCTGAAACTACCACAACATTGTTAATCGACTATGCATGCGTGGGTGAGTGCTCGCTAAGGCGCTTCAGTTGTGTCCAACTCTGTGCGACTCTATGGACTGTAGCCCGCCAGGCTCCTCTGTCCATGGGATTCTCCAAGCAAGAATACTGGAGTGTGTTACCATGCCCTCCTCAATCAGTTGTACTCCAATACAGAATAAAAAATTCAAATGGAAAAAAAAAATCAACTGTTAATCTTGATAACACTTTTACCTGTGGGTCAGTAAAGCCTGGGACATGCATATGTATTACATACTTATGATCAAGCACTGATGCTCCTAAGTTGTTATAGGAATACAATATAATCTATTATATTATAGTTTCAGATTAGCCAAGAAATTAAAAAATTTCTTATTCTTATGAACATAGAATGAACACTTTTATTTCAAAAATGTTAAAATTATAGTAATTAAAATTAATATTTTTGAATACTGGGTTTTGCTTTATTTTTTATTGGCATATGGTTGCTTCACAATGTTGTGTTAATTTCTGCTGTATAGTAGAGTGAATCAGTTATATGTATATATATATCCACTCCTTTTTAGATTTCCTCCCCATTTAGGTCAACACAGATCACTGAGTAGAATTTCCTGTCCTATACAGTAGGTTCTGAATACTGGATATTGTTTTAAATGTTACTTAGAGTGAATTCTTATCTAATTGATCAATCCTGAAATATAGGTATTATTATGGTTATAATAATATAAATATAATAATATAAATATAAAAAAGACTCTGATGCTGGGAGGGATTGGGGGCAGGAGGAGAAGGGGACGACAGAGGATGAGATGGCTGGATGGCATCACTGACTCGATGGACGTGAGTCTGGGTGAACTCCGGGAGTTGGTGATGGACAGGGAGGCCTGGCGTGCTGCAATTCATGGGGTCGCAAAGAGTTAGACACGACTGAGCGACTGAACTGAACTGATGGTTATATATAGAAGTTATTGTCATTAGTATTATCCTCATTTTAGAGTTGGGAGACTGAGGGATTTGTTCACACAACTAGAAAGCATTAATAAAATATTCTTTGGAATATTTTCTCCTCAAGTCTACTTAAACAGTAAAAATCAGCCACTCTGTAATAATACATATTTACATTATGTTTCAGTATATTTATAATATAAAACAGTTACTCTTCAATTCTCCATCATCCTCTCCCCGCTTGTCACAGATATCCATCTGAAAGAGTCCTGAGAAAAGCAATCTGATTCAATTTGCTAAGGGGGCAAAAATTCCCAGTAAGGTTTAGTGATTGCTACAGTTGGAATGTTCTGAAACCAGAACCATGTTCCTGTCATGGCAAATTAGGTCACCATGGCAAGACGTGGAATCACGGGATGACAGAAAGTAAGAGTACATTATTAACTGATGTCCTCTCCATTTTATTTTTTCTTGGTGACATTTAACAAATTGAATGTAAATGTTCAGAAACACAAAATGCTCTGTTAGATGGTTAAAAAGAGGTGGGGGAGTGGGTAGCACATAAACGGGCAGGCAGGCAATATGATAATAGGACATCAACTTTCATGAAAATTTCAGGAAATGTCTTTTTCTAAGGATGTCTTTTACACGTTGTCCTTTAAGTAATTCAATAACATTTTTAAGTTACTGTTTTTTAAAGTTTTATTCAAGTAATATTGATTTACAATGCTGTGTTAATTTCTTGTCAGTTTGAGCAGAGTAACTCAGTTATACATACATATACACTCTTTTTCATGTTCTTTTCCATTATGGTTTATCACAGAATACCAAATGTAGTTCCCTGTGTTATTGGAGAAGGAAATAGCAACCCACTCCAGTGTTCTTGCCTGGAAAATTCCATGAACAGAGGAACCTAGTGGGCTATAGTCCATAGAGTTGCAAGACTCAAACACGACTTAGCAACTAAACCACTACCACCACCCTTGAGCTATACAGTAGGACCTTGGTGGCAAAATTGATTTTGGAAATTTCTGGGTGGTAAAAAGAGAGATTTTTTTAATATACAACCTTCTTATTGTATTATATAATAATATTGTATAAGAATTAAAGCATGAACAGTGTTAAACTACCCTAAACCACACTGAATACTAGAATATGGCTTTTCTAGTATTTAAAACTTTTTATTTTAAATCTCATACATTTCAGATTGTAAGCAAAAAATAAAGACAATATACCTTAGTGGCTACACTTGTGAGCTTGGGAACTAGACTCCTTGGTTAGAACCTAGGCTATATCAACTATGGGACCATGGGTAAGTTACTTAACTTTTTGGTGACTCTATTGCATAAGGTGAAAATGAGTTCAATAATAACCATGTTCACCTCATCAGAAATTTTGTTATCAGAAATAGATGAGTTAGCACGTGGAAAGTACTGAGAAAACTTCTTGGTACACAGTACGCACTCAATAAAATAAGCTACTATTACATCTGAGAGCTGCTTGACTTTACTGCTGTTTTAATCTAAATGTCTTGCAGTAAAACCCCAAAAGAAGCATGATCTTCTTCACCAACTTTAAAACAAAACACAGATATGTATTGAAAAGAAATATAAATCCAAACTCAAAGGAGCTGAAAAAAATTTAGCTTTAACTGTTGTTGTTGTTTTTATTTATTTTTTTGCAGATGCAGGTTATCCACAGCGAAAATTCTAGCAAGTGTGGCTTTTGAAAAAATGTTTTCATTTACTTCACATATTTTTAGAGATAACTGTCATTATTTTTCAGTTGCTCAGTCGTGTTCAACTCTTTGTGACCCCTGTACTGCAGCATGCCAGGCTTCCCTGTCCTTCACCATCTCCTAGAGCTTGCTCAAACTCATGTCCATTGAGTCGATGATGCCATCCAACCATCTCATCCTCTGTCGTCCCCTTTTCCTCCTGCCTTCAATCTTTCCCAGCATCAGGGTCTTTTCTAATGAACCAGCTCTTTGCATCAGGTGGCCAAAGTATTTGAGTTTCAGCTTTAGCATCAGTCCTTCCAATAAATATTCAGGACTGATTTCCTTCAGGATTGACTGATTTGATCTTGCAGTTTAAGGGACTCTCAAGAGTCTTCTCCAACACCACAGTTCAAAGGCATCAATTTTTCAGCACTTAGCCTTCTTTATGGTCCAACTTTCACATCCATACCTGATAAGTAGAAAAACCATAAGTTTGACTGTATGGACCTTGGTTGGCAAAGTAATGTCTCTGCTTTTTAATATGCTGTCTAGGTTTGTCATAGCTTTTCTTCCAAACAGCGTCTTTTAATTTCATGGCTGCAGTCATCATCTGCAGTGATTTTGGAGCCCAAGAAAATAAAGTCTGTCACTGTTTCCATTGTTTCCCCATCTATTTGCCATGAAGTGATAGAATTAGATGCCATGATCTTAGTGTTTTGAATGTTGAGTTTTAAGCCAGCTTCTTCACTCTCCTCTTTCACTTTCATCAAGAGGCTTTTTAGTTCCTCTTCACTTTCTCCCATAAGGGTAGTGTCATCTGCATATCTGAGGTTATTGATATTTCTCCCAGCAATCGTGATTCCAGCTTGTGCTTTATCTAGCCCAGCGTTTCGCATGATGTACTCTGCATATGAGTTAAATAAGCATCATGACAATATACAGTCCTGATGTACTCCTTTCCCAATTTGGAAATATTCTGTTGTTCTAGATCCAGTTCTAATTGTCATTTCCTGACCTGCATACAGATTTCATAGGAGGCAGGTAAGGTGGTCTAGTATTCCCATCTCTTTAAGAATTTTTCACAATTTATTGTAATCCACAGAGTCAAGGGTTTTAGCATAGCCAGTGAAGCAAAAGTAGATGTTCTGCTGGAATTCTCTTGCTTTTTCTATGATCCAACGGATGTTGGCAATTTGATCTCAGATTCTTCTGCCTTTTCTAAATTCAGCTTGAACATCTGGAAGTTCTCAGTTCACCTATTATTGAAGCCTTGCTTAGAGAATTTTGAGCATTACTTTGCTAGCATCTGAAATGAGTACGAGTGTGCAGTAGCTTGAACATTCTTTGACATTGCCCTTCTTTGGGGTTGGAATGAAAACTGACCTTTTCCTGTCCTATGACCACTGCTGAGTTTCCAAATTTGCTGGCATATTGAATGCAGCACTTTCACAGCATCACCTTTTAGGATTTGAAATAGCTCAACTGGAATTCCATCACCTCCCCTAGCTTTGTTCATAGGGATGCTTCCTAAGGCCCACTTGACTTCCCATTCCAGGATGTCTGGCTCTAGGTAAGTGATCACACCATTGTGGTTATCTGGGTCACGAAGATCTTTTTTGTATAGTTCTGTGTATTCTTGCCACCTCTTCTTAATATCTCCTGTTTCTGTTAGGTCCATACCATTTCTGTCCTTTATTGTGCTCATCTTTGCATGAAATATTCCCTTGGTGTTGCTAATTTTCTTCAGGAGATCTCTAGTCTTTCCCATTCTATTGTTTTCTTATATTTCTTTGCATCATTCACATAGGAAGGTTTTCTTAATTTTAATCACCACCTCCTGTACAATGTTACAAATTCCCATCCATAGTTCTTCAGGAACTCTATCAGATCTAATCCCTTGAATCTGTTTGTTACTTCCGCTGTATAATCATAAGGGATTGATTTAGGTCATACCTGAATGGTCTAGTGGTTTTCCCTCCTTTCATCAATTTAAGTCTGAATTTGGCAATAAGGAGTTCATGATCCTTATGAACTGTGGCTCAGCTGACTGAGCCACAGTCAACTCCCAGTCTTGTTTTTGCTGACTGTGTGGAGCTTCTCCATCTTTGACTGCAAAGAATATAGTCAGTCTGATTTTGGTATTGACCATTTGGTGATGTCTATGTGTAGAGCCTTCTCTTATGTTGTTGGGAGAGGGGGTTTGCTATGACCAGTGTGTTATCTTGGTAAAACTGTTAGCCTTTGACCTGCTTCATTTTGTACTCCAAGGCCAAACTTGCCTGTTACTCCAGGTAGCTCTTGACTTCCTACTTTTGCATTCCAGGTCCCCTGTGATGAAAAGGACATCTTTTCTTGGTGTTAGTTCTAGAAGGTCTTGTAGGTCTTCATGGAATGTTCAATTTCAGCTTCTTTGGTTTAGTGGTTGGGGCATAGGCTTGGATTATTGTGATAATGAATGTTTTCCCTTGGAGACAAACAGAGATTATTGTATCATTTTTGAGATTGCACCCAAGTACTGCATTTTGGACTCTTTTGTTGACTATGAGGCTACTCCATTTCTTCTAAGGGATTCTTGCCCACAGTAGTGTACATAATGGTCATCTGAGTTAAATTCACCTATTCTGGCCCACTGTAGTTCGCTGATTCCTAAAATGTCAATGTTCACCTTTGCTATCTCCTATTTGCCCACTTCCAATTTACCTTGATTCATGGACCTAACACTACAGGTTCTTATGCAATATTATTCTTTACAGCATTGGACTTTACTGTCACCACCAGACACACCCACAACTGGGTGTTGTTTCTGCTTTGGCTCAGCTTCTTCATTCTTTCTGGAGCTATTTCCCCACTCTTCACCAGTAGTAGATGGAGAAAGATCATTGTAACTGTATAGAAAGGAAGGATGCAATGGAAGCAAATAAGAGATGGCTGTATTTATTCAAGGAAGAGACGAAGTTGAAACAGACTAGAGTCATGGGAATAGGAAAGGGTAAAAGCAGAACTTCTTTATGAAATATCTAGTAAATAGAATATAGGGCTGCTCCACTATAGGTACAAACAATATAAATAAACAGTAACAAGTATTGGCTAAAACAGAGAGAAATTTGAAAACTCACTTACTGCTGGTGGGGTTGTAGAATAGTACATTCACTTTGGAAATCAGTTTGCAATTCCTCAAATTGTTAAACATAAAGCTACCATATGATCAAGAAAATCTACCCTTAAGGCTATATCCAAAAGAACTGAAAACCTATGTCCACAAAAAAAAAAAAAAACCTGTATGCAAATGTTAAAAGTATCATATTTACACTAACCAAAAAGTAGAAATAGCCAAGTGTCCATCAACTGGCGAATGAATAAAGAAGATGTGGTCTATCCATTCCATGAAATAATATTCACCATAAAAAGAAATGAAATACTGATAAATGCTACAGCATGGATGAAACTTGAAATTATGCTAGGTGAAAGAAACACAAAAGACTACAAGGTCTCTGATTCTATTTATATAAAATGTCCAGAGTGAGCACATCCATAGAGACAGAAAGTAGATTAGTGATTGTCAACACTCAGGAGAGAGAAGGATTGAGAGTGGGTACTGTGGGTGTGGGGTTTCTTCTTGTGCTGTGCTTAGTTGCTCCATCATGTCCAACTCTTTGTGACCCCATGGACTGTACCCTGCCAGGCTCCTGTATCCATGGGGATTCTCCAGGCAAGAATACTGGAATGGGTTGCTATGCCCTCCCCCAGGGGATCTTCCCAACCCAGGGATAGAATCCAGGTCTCCCGCATTGCAGGTAAATTCTTTACCAACTGAACCACAAGGGAAGCCCAAAAATACTGGAGTAGGTAACCTATCTCGTCTCCAGAGGATCTTGCCAACCCAGGAATTGAACTGGGGTCTCCTGCATTGCAGGCAGATTCTTTACCAGATGAGATTCCAGGGAAGCCCAAGGTTTTTCTTGGTGTAATTACAATGTTCTGGAATTAGATAGTGGTTATAATTGTGCACTATTCTGAAGAATTGATGCTTTTAAATTATGGTGATGGAGAAGACTCTTGAGACTATCTTGGACTGCAAGGAGATCAAACCAGTCAATCCTAAAGGAAATTAACCCTGCATATTCATTCAAAGGACTGATGCCGAAGCTGAAGCTCCAATACTTTGGTCACCTAAAGCGAAAAGCTGACTCAGTGGAGAAGACCCTGATGCTGGGAATGATTGAGGACAGGAAGAGAAGGGGGTGACAGAAGATAAGATGGTTGGATCGCATCATCAACTCAATGGACATGAGTCTGAGCAAACTCCGGGAGAAGGCAGTTCATGGGGTTGCAAAGAGTTGGAACTGACTTAGCAACTGAACAACAACAAAAAGTCATGCAACTGTGAATACCCTAAAAAACCCTAAATTGCATACTTTAAAAGGTAAATTATATGACATTTCAATTATATCTCATCAAAATTATTACTAAAAATTAGAGGAAACTTTTATTTAAATCTGAATTTAAGTAAAAAAAATATGTCAGCCTACTTCTTTACCTCTTGAATTCAGACTATATGGTGTTTAGATATATACTCAGTGAGTTTCCTTAGTAAAATTTTGTTTGGAGATAAGAAATGTAAGCCTCTGGCAACATAGACTAGCAGTGTTGTATACTTTTTAGTACATGTAACCTATAGACAAAACAAATGTATTAATATTAAGTGATGTTTTATGTAAAAGCAAACAGTTCTCAGATCAGTCATAGAAAGGAAGAGTGAAAGGTTAACCAGCATAGCATACAAAGCAGAGGGGGGACTAATTAGGCCTGAAAATGAAACGCATTATTACATCTTTAGGATGATCAACCAAGAAATTATTGGCACACTGTCTGGTAGAGTAAAGAGAATGGGGATGTTCTAAGATTTCTAAGTCATCTTTTTAAAAACTCAATTGGGAAAGTTGGCAAATGTACTCTTAACACCCCCAAGTTGTTTCTTTCACAATCACGGAAGCTTGTATGCCTTTTGTTTTATACAAGAGGAAAATGCACCCAAATACTTGGAAGTTGAAGAATAAGAAGACGTTTAGCTCTACAAATTACAGTATTATGAGAATGGTTTGGGGTAATCTATTACTTGCTATTTTACCAGATATTTTACTTAATTTATTAACCTTAACTAATTAACTCTGGAGCCATTGCTATAAAAGGAGACTAGAATGTTGCCTGCTTTTAGTCTTAGGGTTAAATACCCATGAATGCACCAAAGCTCTTGATAGTCTCCATATGGATCAGTGGAGGAGTCGAAAAACTAGTTCTCTCGTGTCCATGTCTTTATTTTTAGGCTTTTTCTCACTTTGTTGTGGTCCAGAGCCTTCTCTATAACAATTCTGAATCTGATCAAGATAGTCTTTCCTTTTCTAATTGTGAGGAGAAGATAGGTGAACAAGAGAGAGAGAAAAAAAAATTACATTTTGCTATTAGAGTCATGTCAACTTAGGAAATATAAAGATGTTTTAGTTAAATGTGCCAGATTATCAAGGTAGTAATTTCATATTTGTTCTGAAATGTTGAACATTTTTAAATGTAGGTGTTTGGCTGAGAGAATGAGCTGGAATCAGTCTTAAAAACTTTTTGGCAGGAAGAATAGGAACTAGATTCTTCAAATCTTGTAATGATGCCAAATAATCTTTCTCCACTGACTTCTCATTTAAAATGTTCACCTTCCAAGTGCAAGTGTGTGTGTGTGTGTGCATGTGTGTGTGTGTGTGTATGTATATATATATATATATATAATAAAATGTAGTGCAGCAAATACTGTATTTTTTTTCTGAAATTTTAGCAACAATGATTTCCATGCCAAGTTGTCTTGACCATCTTTATGCTATAAAAACCAAGCTATAATTTCTATAATCAGTTAAATGAATACAAGCTAAGCTGATCATCCTCCTTGGCCTAAATAGATTTTTGAGGGATTTCTTTTTGTAAGTGAAAAATGCTTTCCTTTTCTTTACCCTTCTTCTTTTTTTTCTTTATTCAGATGCACCTGTTACATTTTTGCCACAACGTATCAGGCCCAGTTTTATATCCAAACATCTTCTTCTAAACATTTGAACATCTGCTATCATATTTGATCCCCTGCTAGAAGAATTCATGGGTCTGAAGATCACAAGCCTATGGCTTCAGAAACAGAAAATAGGACCCAAGTGATTTGCCAGGTAAATTCTCTTGTACAGCTCCCAGTGGTAGTGGCACCATCTTTGTATTTTGAAAAACCTGGGGTCAAATTCACACACACACACACATGCAGACACTACCATCTCACCAGTTTTCTGATCCTGATATTTTCACTTATCAGAAGTTACTTTTCTCTGTAAATAAAACAGAAAAAATAGTATTTCCATCGAAAAATATTATCTAATTTTGGAGAAAGAGAAAATTCAACACAATAGGCAGACAAGAAGAAACTGCCCAGCCAGCTCTACTTGCTCCCTCGTGGAGAGCTCTCTCAGCTTGTTTACATTGTCACTTGCTGTGTTTTGGCCTCTCAGGCTGCAATCATTCGAGCATTTGGCCCTCTGTGATCAAATTTGATTCTCAATTAAAAATGATTATTTGAATATTTATGTATTTCTCTTTTTACAGTATCACTTCCCTTTTAGAGAAATAATGGCATTCTTTTCCCAATTGTAAAACAATAGTGTAGAAAAAGTGTATTTTTTATTTGGTTGGTTGGTGTTTGTTAATTTTGCTTTCTTCCTATACTGTGGCACCTTTCATCTTACATGACGTTTTATGCCAAGCGTATTTTTCTATTATAAGTTAAGCTTTGGTAACAATTGACTATGGACATAATTCTATGATGATTAAAAAGCAAAGATGTAAAGAAATCTGTATCAGTGAAGAGAGAGCTTTCTGAGAAGTGCCAGTTTTAAAGATGCATATTCAACAGAATAGGTTATTGACACATATCAATAACCTCAAATATGCAGATGACATCACCCTTATGGCAGAAAGTAAAGAGGAACTAAAGAGCCTCTTGATGAAGGTGAAAGAGGAGAGTGAAGAAGCTGGCTTAAAACTCAACATTCAGAAAACTAAGATCATGGCATCTGGTCTCATCACTTCATGGCATATAGATGAAAACAATGGAAACAGTCAAAGCTTTGTTTTCTTGTGCCCCAAAATCACTGTGGATGGTGAAAGCAGCCATGAAATTAAAATACACTTGCTCCTTGGAAGAAAAGTTATGACAAAGCTAGACAGCATATTAGAAAGCAGAGACATTACTTTGCCAACAAAGGTCCATACAGTCAAAGCTATGTTTTTTTCCAGCAATCACATATGGATGTGAGAGTTGAACCACAAAGAAGACTGAGCAGTGAAGAATTGATGCTTTTGGATTTCAGTGCTGGAGAAGACTCTTGAGAGTCCCTTGAACTGCAAGGAGATCAAACCAGTCAGTCCTAAAGGAAATCAATCCTGAATATTCATGAAAGGACTGATGCTGAACTGAAGCTCCAATATTTTGACTACCTGATGCAAAGAGCAGACTCATTAGAAAAGACTCTGATGCTGGGAGAGATTGAAGGCAAGAGGAGAAGGAGGTCACAGAGGATGAGATGGTTGGATGGTATCACTGACTCAATGGACGTGAGCTTTAGCAAACTTTGGGAGAAGGTGAAGAACAGGGAAGCCTGGTATGCTACTGTCTATGGTGTCGTAAAGAGTCAAACATGATTGATCAACTACACAACAATTCAACAGAAAAGGCAAGGTTTAAAGAGATAGTTGGCAAAGCCTTGTTCTGAGGGCTTACCAAGCATTCATAGGCTCAAGAAGGTCCAGGAGGAAGAAACCCACTACTTAAGAGCCGTGGTAACTGCAGAGCTTCAACTTTGCACGTATCATCATTGTAAAGGGAAGACTTTCAACACTGAAAATGGTCCCTCCTGATCAAAGTTCTATGATTCTATGATTTATATCCTGAGTCCTGACAGGGCCTGTCACATAGTAGACGCTCAGAAGAATGTAGAATGAATCAAAGAATGACCAAGCTTAGCATTGTCAGAATTGTTGTTGCTGTTATTCAGTCACATACATTTGAATCAGTTCTAATGAGGTGGATGAAACTGGAGGCTATTCCACAGAGTGAAGTAAGCCAGAAAGAAAAACGCCAATACTAACGCATATATATGGAATTTAGAAAGATGGTAACAATAACCCAGTATGCGAGACAGCAAAAGAGATACAGATATATAGAACAGTCTTTTGGACTCTGTGGGAGAGGGTTAGGGTGGGATGATTTGGGAGAATAGCATTGAAACATGTATAATATCATATATGAAATGAATCACCAGTCCAGGTTCAATGCAGGATACAGGATGCTTGGGGCTGGTGCACTGGGATGACCCAGAGGGATGGTATGGGGAGGGAGGTGGGAGGGGGGTTCAGGATGGAGAACACGTGTACACCTGTGGCAGATTCATGTTGATGTATGGCAAAACCAACGCAATATTGTAATTAGCCTCCAATTAAAATAAATAAATTTATATTTTAAAAAAAAGAAGAACCCTGACCTAAGCCTTTAGGAACTTGTAGAACAAGTGTTTACTCTTCAGGTCATCTATGTTTCCTTAACTCTCTTTTACATTATTTGTATTTCTTTCGAAAACACGTCACTTCAGTTTAACATTTTTAACATACTCCTTCCCTTTTTGCCTTACTTCATTATTCATGGGACATTCTCCTGTGCCTGGAAATCAGTTCTCTTCACCCCCTTTTCCATATATGGATAATAAGATATTAGGAGTTAGTCAACAGCTTCACACATCTGCCCTCCACATTGCCACCTAACATACTATACTGCAACCTGAAAACTCTATAACTTCAGTGTTAATATGAAATGAAATAGTTCCTATGTTGGAAGCCTATAAATTTACACTCTCCCCAATTTGGTTTATTTATAATAAGAACTCATTAAAACAGAAAATCAACAAAGTCTTAGCAGGTGGATATGCATTTCTCTTTGCAACAAAGTGACCTAAGAGATTCGGTTCTAACAGTCAGTGTTTCAGAAGCTGTTACCATGTGTCAGGCATGGTAACCAGTGTCAGGAGGAGGAATAATAAAAGAGAAAGATGTGGTCTCTGCCCCATAAAATATAAAATCTAATTGAAGAAATAAAACTATGGAGAAGTTTATAAATTGCATAAAATAGTAGAGCTATATTCTTAGAAGTAGAGAACTATTTAATGAATGGAATGGAGAGAAAATATAGTAATTAAGAAGAATAAAAGATCAATTGGGCTGGAGTGAATTTGGAAGGCTTCACAGAGAAAAAGGAACTTGCACGATGACTTGGATGATGGATGGGGTTGAGAGAAGAGAGAGAAAAGAGTGCATCCCAGGCCAGCAGGGTTGGTTTCAGCAAAAGCATCAAATCAAAGAAGTTCAAGGCTGCTTAGAGCAGAGTAGAGCTGGGGTATGGAGCCAATGACATGAATACTTAGAGCTGTCTGCAAAGGTTGAGCTCAGTGGTCAAGGTTTTAAACTGTCAGAATAAGCCCTTTGGACTTCATCTGGTAGGCTGTGAAGAGTCGCTGAAGTCTTTGAGCAGGGGAATGACAAGATTGAAAGAGTGTTTTATGACCAACTTGTCAGCTATGTGAATGATGAATTGGCAAGAAGAGAGATTGGAAGTAGGGAGAATAATTAAAATTAAAAAGCTTCTATAATAGGAGAAATGGGGACAGATGATAAAAATCTCAGAAAGGGGATTAGGAGTGGGAGGAATGGGCAAAGAAAGGGAATAAGACATATTTTGAAGAAAGAGCTGACAAAAGTTGGTGACTGCTTAGATTTGGTAAGAAGAGCATCTGTGGCATCAAATACTGAAGCCTGGGTGACTACGACAGTGCCATCTTTATGCCACACACTACATGTGTTAACATGCAAGATACGTTCATACTGGAAATAAAGAAATGGAGCCTCTTGCAGCAAACATTGTCCCTTGGAAGGACAGCATAAAATGTTCTTTTGATGACATAGTATTAATAGATATTAGAAGGGTGGCTCATGTTTGCCTGTCTAAAACGTCCCTTCCCAGCAATAGAGCCTAGCTATTTATAGGACATCACACTTAGATTGCATTACCCATCCTTCTTTTGACCAAGCATGGATAGAATTGGGCTGCACACTGAAGACTTCATGAGGCCACATGGGCCATCCAAACCCAGAAATTTGGAAATGAAATCAGGGAAGATTATGGCCACAGGTACTGCTGCTGCTGCTGCTGCTAAGTCACTTCAGTCATGTCCAACTCTGTGTGACCCCATAGACGGCAGCCCACCAGGCTCCCCCATCCCTGGGATTCTCCAGGCAAGAACACTGGAGTGGGCTGCCATTTCCTTCTCCAATGCATGAAAGTGAAAAGTGAAAAATGAAAGTGAAGTCCCTCAGTCATGTCTGACTCTTAGCGACCCCATGGACTGCAGCCTACCAGGCTCCTCCATCCATGGGATTTTCTAGGCAAGAGTACTGGAGTGGGGTGCCGTTGCCTTCTCCAGCCACAGGTACTAGGTGATATAAATTCAGGCTTGAAAGAGCCATTTGAGGGAATCTATGTGTTATTGAGAGGCTTCTCATGTGGCACTAGTGGTAAAGAACCCACCTGCCAATGCAGGAGACATAAGAGACATGGGTTCGATTCCTGGGTTGGGAAGATCCCTTGGAGGAGGGCATGATAACCCACTCCAGTATTCTTGCCTGGAGAATCCCTGTGGACAGAGGAGCCTGGAGGGCTACAGTCCATAGGGTCACACAAAGTCGGACATGACCGAGCGACCTGACATGCACCCGTGTGTTACTGAACCAAGCCTGGTCCTCTCACCAGCATGCAGTAAAGTTAACACTGACACCAGCTTGTGGTGAAGTGCAGTATTTACTGCAGGGTGCCAAGCAAGAAGTCCAAGCAGCTCGGGTGCCAAAGATCCTAACTCCTCGATAGCTTTCAGAGAAAGACAGGATGAGGAAGGAGCTTTGTGGAGTGTGTGATCACCTCATGCATGTTCTTCTGATTGATGGGGGCTGAGGTAATCAGGAGACAGCATCATCAACCTTCTATTTCCAACCAGTCTGGGATCTATGTGCTTGCGGGCAGCATATAGTTAACTTCTTCCACCTGATAGGGGTTTCAGTATCTGTAAAATAGCTCAAAGGACGTGGCTCGGGATATTATCTATAGTCCTTGAAGAGGAACTAGAAGTCCTTGACTTTGTTTGGTGGCTAAACTATTATTATTTTGTCTTACTTGACTGTTTTCCTTTCTTTCTGCATTCTGTCACCACTCTGATTAAATTAACTCTTGGGAACTCAGGGAAAGTCTACAAAGCTAAATTTTTTTCTACATATAAGAGGCTGATAGAGGACAGACAAGGAAGGAGAAGGGGAAGTCTGTTACAGGAAGGCATTAGAGAGCCCTGCTCGGTTACACTATGAAGGAGCCATGTGAAAGTATGTAAATAAGAATAGCACAGAGACAGAAAAGGAGAATGAGAAATTGGCAGATAAACAAAGAAAAGCAATGAGGAGACATGTTAAACCCAGAGGGGAGAGGGAGTACCTGCCTCGGTCTGCCTTACTCAATGGGTGCGGTTTCCCTCATGAAACCCAGAAGCGCTTCCTGTCTGTGGGTCGGACAGGTACTGTGCATCTTTCCTCAAATGGCTCCTTTGGCTTAAAAGCTAATTGGAAAGGCTGTCTGTCCCTTGCAATAAAATCATCCCCAGCAAGGAAAATTTTATCCTACAACCTCCAGGTATCATGAACTGAAGTAGGACAGGCAAGAGGAATATTTATGCATGGAACACATGACTGGAATTAAAGGAGGGAAGCCAGGGCAGGGGCTGGAGATGGCGATATAGTCAGTTAACTGAAGATGATCACTGAAATTTTACCACCAGTGAGCTTGTGCAAAAGAACACAGAGAGTTTGGGCAGGAAGAAGAGAATTTGGTAGAAGTGGTCTAAGAGGTCACCAGGATTTCCAGCCAGGGCCCTTCAAAAGCCAGCTGAAAAGGGGAGGTGGGGAAGGAAATACTTATCCTGAGATATTTCCTTTACCCTTTGTTAAAAGATGCAAGGCATGTTTATTTTGAAATAAAGGAGACTTACAAAACAAATTTCATTGATGTGAATAGCTCTTCCTAATGAGGTCAGAAAAAAGTACATGCTCAGGTTAAATTTCAGTTTCTAAAAGCTAAAATTAAAAATTTTATTTTGGCTATAATCTATTTCCATAAAGACCTTCAAACCTAGAATGGACAAGTCTCTTTTCTCATGTAAGCTGAAGTGCTCCCTTCTCCATGAAATCTCCCCAGGAAATAAGAGGAAAGTAGTAAAATCTACAGTCTTGCACATGAGAAAAAAATTTCAAAACTACCCCAAACAAGCATATTTTTAAATTGAATACTAATATCTTAATTATACTTTTTAATGCAGTATTTAGAGTGTAAAGTATAGGAACAGGTTTGGCATATCTGTGGGCAGGAATCTGACTTCATCGATAGTGTTCAGAGTTTGCCTGCTATGTGGGGGCAAGGAAAAATGAATTAGTTCTAAGTGCAAGAAATAGGATTGCTTGAGTAGCAATGGTTAGGTGCTGGTATGCTCAGTCATGTCTGACACGTGATCCCAAGGACTGCAGCCCACCAGGCTCTAATGTTCTTGGAATTTTCCAGGCAAGAATACTAGAGTGGGTTGTCATGCCCTCCTCCAGGGGATCTTCCCAACCCAGGGATCAAACCCAGGTCTCTTGTGCCTCCTACACTGACAGGCGATTCTTTACCACTAGCACCACCTAGGAAGGCCCGCAATGGTCAGAACCTAGCACAATGCCAGAAGTGCATTTGTACCTTTTGATCCTGAAAGAATACATGCGAGAACTCTCCAGAACCATTGTTGCACTCAACCTGAAATCCTGGGTCTGTCTTTTAAAACTACTTTGTTTTCAGCGAGTCTCTAAGAACTAAGTGGAGCTCAACTAAATCAGGTGTCCTTCTGGTCTGTTACACGCACTTTGGTGAAACTATTTCTTCTTTTAAATACAAATATCTTGCACTTTAGCTCAGAGACACAGCTGAAATTTTGTAAACAGAATCAATGAAATTCCCTTATTACAGAGGTAAAAGAGGCTGTTTACACCATACAATAATCAAAGAGTTAATCTTGTTTTACTCTTACAGGAGTAAAACCCACTGGCAAGCTTTAACTATGTTAATTTTCAAACTTTCAAGTCTGTACTCAAACCACAAAGCCAGCAAACTAAAGGTAACCAAAGGAGCTCTTTAGTAAAGACAGAAATGAACTATGCCTTTTGAAGTGTTTCCAGGGAAATGTGTTTGGAATATTTAAGTCCCAAGTGAGTTACAAAGGTTATTCATTCACAAGTGAGATAAATTCATAGCTGTCAAATTGTCTGGATTCTCTGTGTGATCACTAGGGCTTCAAATCATTTATTTTTTTCTAGCAAAAGTTCAATATTTTCACAGCTTCAAATTTGATCGTACTTTATAATTTGGAAATAAAGAATTGCTTCTCTTCCTCACCTGCTCACTGAAGCAATAAAGTCCATGAGTATATTAAAGCAATTTTTCTCTTCTGTTGTAGTTACATTTTGTTTCTTTTAATAAAGCCAAATGTTTCTAAATTGGATGTTTTTTCCAGTAAAATAGCTGGATATAATTAACAAGGTGTCTGGTTTCACCAAACAGATGGGGGGATGGGGAATAGATTACTGCAAATATAAACTTTACGGTGTTTTATATTCAGCTATGTTTTCTTGAATAGTTATGAATGAAATTGTTCAAAAGTCCCCCAAAATAAGTTTTGCTGTTTTTGGCTCTTTTAGGAGCTGTCATAGGTGATTCAGAAAGAAAGAAAAGAACTTTATTTTAATTGCTTACTTAAGTAAGTGTGTTAGTTGCTCAGTCGTGTCTGATTCTTTGCCCCCATGGACTGTAGCCTGTGAAAATCCTCTGTCCATGGAATTCTCCAGGCAAGAATACTGGAGTGGGTTGCCATTCCTTTCCCCAGGGGATCTTTCTGACCCAGGGATCAAACCCAGGTCTACTGCATTGCAAGCAAATTCTTTACCATCTGAGCCACCGAAGGAGCCCATAAAACTTAAGTTAGGTGCTAAGAGGAGAGTTAGAATCCTTAACAAAGATGGGTAGGTAAAAAGCAGTTCTTGACAGAATGTTCACAGGAGACAGAAATGAGCAGTGGCCACTGGCCTGGTGAACTTGGAGTTTATTTCAGATTGAAAAATAAAGGTAAGGAGATGGCTCTAGGGAGCAGGATCCAGACTTGATCTTCTCTGGGAGGGGAGCAAGGACTTCTGGGGGCTCTGACCCAACGTGATCAAATCAAGGAGCTTGAGGGCAAATCTAGATGGAAAAGCAAGACAAAGAGAGAAGTTGATACATAACTGCCTCAGTAAGTCCACAGAGTTCTGGCTCTAGTGAGGAGAATCATCGCAACTCTTACTGATAACCTACCGTGTAGAAGGAAGGCAAAGTCAGAGACATCATCTCTCTGGAGAGACAGGACATATATGATAAAGGTTAGTTATGATGTGAAGGAAGTGAATACCTACCTAATAATTGCTGAAGGGATTTGATTGTGGAGCCTGAAGGAAAGAGAGTGCTAAGGTACATGGAAAGAAGAGGAGGGAACTAAAGACTAAGGGAAAGATTCCATGAAGTTGTGTGGTTTGGATTTGGGAAACTAATATGAGTAGATTAATTATGTTTCAGCAGAGGATTCATGTAGGTGAAGAGTGGAAAAGAAGGTAGGGAGGTAGGTAAGAGCTAAATTGAAAAGGAGTTGGAGTTTGAAGGCAAGAGTCCTTGAAAGCCTTTTTTAGAGGGATAGCACATGTAAAGTCATATAAACTATTATTCTGGTATGAGCCTGTGGGATACAGTGGGAAGAGACTGTAGCAAGGAAGACATAGTAGAAGGTTACAGTAGACATGAAGAAATGATGGCTTAGATTTGAGGTGTGCAACGAGGATTAGAAGGACAAGAATGGATAGTGTTTGCTAAGTACCAGACACATCACTTAGTGCTGTGAAACATATGGATGTAAAACAAAGGACTTAAGACCAACAAAAGGTAACAGATAGGTTAAGTCTAGGGTAGCTCTGTGAACAATAACACATTCCACATACAAGAACATCTTCTTTGAAAGGCAATGAAAAATTTATCCAGATGAATCTAGATACAACATTCAGTTAGAGATTCAGGTCATATTTCATTTTCTATCAATTATATAAATATATAGATGAAAAATGAAACTATATAGAGAAATTTATATAAATCTCATGTATCTATGAAAGATATATGCATATCATATATAGATGGATAGGAGAGATATATACATATATGATTCTATCCTATAAAACAAAATAATTTATACAAGTTTTTAAAAAGATCAAACATTGTCTTTTGACATAATCTCAACACTGGCCAACTTTAGGCCAGGTGTCTCAGACTTCACAAATGCACATGTCATTTAGTTGTTTATAAAATAAGTGATGTTTTACCAAGGTAAGGAAGGATGGCTTTCTAAGAAATTGTGTCGTGAATCTGTAAATTATAACACCTCTGTAAACTAAAAGAATTTTCATGGTGTGATTTTACTTATTTTCAGAAATTGAAGCTTTATAATAAGGAAAGAACACCTGTACAGTCTCATAAGTTCTTTACTTAAAAAGCTGAATGAATTTAAGTTCAAAGAAAAAAGAAAAAAAAAAGAAATATTATGGGCAATTTGAGTCTGGTTAAACAGTGCAGGGTGACTAGAAGTAGGACTTTCATCTAAGGCAAGACCACATTGGAGGCTGCTTTCAATTTTTAGCTCAAGAATATCACGAGATATTAAAAAATCACAGTTGACTGTTTAAAATTTAAGAAAATGGAATAATAATCACTAGACTCAGTTGAAAATATGTTAATGAAAAATAATACAACTATGAACAAAGGACTAAAGCAGTCACACTGATCATAGTATAAGAAACAGCAGCCTTGAGTGGAAATTGACAGTAAAGGACTTGTTAGTAAAGATATAAGAATTCATAGACTGGACCATTTTTGAGAGAATATCAAGGAAAAAAATCCTGGAAAAAAAAATTAGTCATTCCAGTAAAACATTCAAAATAATAATTTTTCTCCAGCCTTTTGCATTTGCTGTAAACCTAATGTATTCTGAAGTCTACCTGAATGTTTTGCAGGGTAGGAGACAAGCACATGGGCTTAGCAATGGGTGAGAATCTCAGTTCAGCTATTGAAAAGCTATATGAGTTCTTCAACCTCCTTAAACACCAGTTTCTTCTCCTCTTCAAGATATGCAGATAGTGGTATCTATCCCACAGGTTAGTTGTATTTTAAAAGAAAATGCATTTAAGCACTTAGCACAGAATTGGGCCCAGAATAAGAACTCAGTAATGTAAATTAAAGAGATGGGAATACCAGACCACCTTACCTGCCTCCTGAGAAATCTGTATGCAGGTCAAGAAGCAATAGTTAGAACTGGACATGATCAACAGACTGGTTCCAAATTGGGAAAGGAGTACGTCAAGGTTGTATATTGTCACCCTGTTTATTTAACTTATATGCAGAGTACATCATTTGAAATGCCAGGCTAGATGAAGCATAAGCTGGAATCAAGATTGCTGGGAGAAATATCAATAACCTCAGAAATGCAGATGACACTACCTTTATGGCAGAAAGCGAAGAACTGAAGAACCTCTTGATGAAAGTGAAAGAGGAGAGTGAAAATGTTGGCTTAAAACTCAACATTCAAAAAACCTGGTCCCATCACTTCATGGCAGATAAATGGAGAAACAGTGGAAACAGTGGCAGACTTTGTTTTGGGGGGCTGCAAAATCACTGCAGATGGTGACTGCAGCCACGAAATTAAAAGACGCTTACTCCTTGGAAGAAAAGCTATGACCAACCTAGCTGCTGCTGCTAAGTCACTTCAGTCATGTCTGATTCTGTGCGACCCCATAGACTGCAGCCCACCAGGCTCCCCCATCCCTGGGATTCTCCAGGCAAGAATACTGGAGTGGGTTGCCATTTCCTTCTCCAATGCATGAAAGTGAAAAGTGAAAGTGAAGTCACTCAGTCATATCTGACTCTTAGCTACCCCATGGACTGCAGCCTACCAGCCTCCTCCATCCATGGGATTTTCCAGGCAAGAGTACTGGCGTGGGATGCCATTGCCTTCTCCATGACCAACCTAGACAGCATATTAAAAAGCAGAGACATTACTTTGCCAACATAGGTCCATCTAGTCAAAGCTACGGTTTTTCCAGTAGTCATGTATGGTTGTGAGAGTTGGACTATAAAGAAAATTGAGCACCGAAGAATTTATGCTTTTGAACTGCAGTTTTGGAGAAGACTCTTGAGAGTCTCTTGGACAGCAAAGAGATCCAACCAGTCCATCCTAAAGGAAATCAGTCCTGAATATTCATTGGAAAGACTGATGCTGAAGCTGAAACTCCAATACTTTGACCACCTGATGTGAAGAACCAACTCGTTGGAAAAGACCCTGATGCTGGGAAAGATTGAAGGCAGAAGAAGGGGACGACAGAGGACAAGATGGTTGGATGGCAACACAGACTTGATGGACACGAATTTGAGTAAGCTCTGGGAGTTAGTGATGGACAGGGAAGCCTGACTGAGGTGCTGCAGTCCATGGGGTCACAGAGTCGAACACAACTGAGCGACTAAATTGAACTGAATATAAGTTATTATCACTTATTAAAAAATTTAACAAATCTCACTTGTTTCTCATGAAATCACCTTTCAGGAGCAAATTAGCTCCTTCTGGTTGATGTTTTGTTTGATTTAACATACCCCATTTCCATAAAAGAATTTGAGGAAGTTGACAATTAAGGCTATGTGTTCAATACCATTATAAAAAATATAAATAAGAAAAGTTAACCTACAGTGTAGGAAACGGAAATGAATATATTTACTATTTTTGAGTCCTCTCTGTGTTTCCTGTAAGGGAAGGAACTAAAAATATTATATTGCACTGTCATATTTTTAAGATATCAGTTCTTCAAGAAGAACAAATAAAAATGATCATTGTATTGTGATAGCCCTTTCTAAAATATTTCTCCCTACAAATTTTCATTTGATTGTCACAAAAATCTTGTGAGTCTTTTGACCAGCTATGACAACCCAATTTTATATATGAGGAAGTTAAGACCTAGTAAGAAGAAACAGAGTTTAGACTTGAATCTAAGAGTGTTGAAAAGCACATACACAAGCTAAGTAAGTCTGAGCTCCTTGCAAGTAAAGGCGGAATTGGTGGGACAGGGGGCGCATGGAGCGTACCTTCTGTTATCTGATAAAATATCTAATAAGAAGCATGCCTTGGGCCACTAGATACAGGCATTTACCTTCCATTAAAACTCAGAGAAATTAGTAATATGGATATTTATACAAGGGTCTTTAAACCACAAGGGGAACTGTGACTTTAGTAGAAGTCTTAAACAAAATGCAGACCTGTTCTTTATATGTTTCTTTATTATACAGCCTGAGGGAGTAATTTTAAATTGGTTCTGCAAAGGAATTATCTTTAAACAGCAGATGGCAGGAGTAATATTTTCTAGGTAAATGGTATTCTTTTAAGAAAGATTTATCGAGAGCCTACTATGTGTCAATATCTATGCCAGATCATGAGTGTACAGAGATGAATGTTTTGATTCCTGCCCTCGAAGTTCTAATAGTCCAGTGGAGAAATGCATTTGTCATGAAACGTTCTCCTGGTGATGGAGGTTTGTACAGAGGCAGTCAGGAACACAGGATAGCCCAGCAAAAATATCTAAACAGCCTGGGAAAGTTAGCACTTGTAACTACAGAAGACAAGTGATTAAGAGCAGAGAGAGTATTGCAAACAAAAGAAAAGTGTGTGTCAGGGATCAGACACTGAAATGAGATGTTTAAAGAAACTAATTCCTTCCATGTCATAGAACTTCAATAAGGTACAAAGAGGCATGATAGGAAAAGATGTAGAGGTGGCACACAGTGGTCAGATGAGGCTATTTGTGCCCTGCAAGTGAGACAAACTTGGGACCTTGCACCCCCTGATGCAGTGCTGAAGTGCTTGCACCTGGACACACCTCACCTGAAGAAACAAAATACTAAGAAACTGTATGGACTAAAAATTACTGTGCGTGCACAGTTGGGGCAAATTTTGGACCCCAAAGCTACAGAAACCAAAACATCCAACTGCTACTTTTGAGAAGCCTGGAGCAAAAATGGTGTGTCGGGAGCAAAGGCAGGGTACTACTGCATCTGCCCCTTGCACACAACACCACCTAAAGGATGGGTAAAACCACCTCAACCACCCCTCTGGCCTGATCCCTGAAGCCACCTGTACTCTCACTCTGTATAAGGAACAAGCTTGCCCCTCTTTGGGGAGAAAGCAAGCAAGGAAATGTCTTATTTGTTCTGTTCCCCAAAGCTGCAGCAAGGGCCACAATAAAGCTTTGCTTGAATTTCTTATCTGAACTATAGACAATTTCTATTGATTAGTTAAGCCATGCACCCTGGTCAATAACACCAGGAATGTAGAGTTTGCCTTTCCTGTAAAGAGATTGTTTATCCAGTAAGAAATGGACATGATCTGCTGGGAACAGGAACAAGGATCCCATACATTATGTCATTGACTGGACAACTAGTTTGCCAAGTAACCAGTTTGCTACATTTTCTGATTCTAACTAGTTGCCAAAATAATTTTCCTTATAAAGTTTACAGAGGTTTGTGAATTGCTAATTGGCTTGTTTTAATTTTGAATTTATAGCAACATTTTAAAGAATGTGAGTTTGCATCTGGTTCTGGGAAGCCAACAAATTAGAGGTTGGGATGGAAAGAATAGGTCTTTGCAAGGAAAAGAGAGAAGGGAAGTGGGCACACAGCTCAGTCCAGACTGCTGATCTGGGAAAGAGTATTTCCTGAAGAGTGAAAGTGGGGGAGAAAGATGTAAGGGAATCACAGGGAGTGACTAAGGGGCAAAGAGAAGAGATTATTCAATGAAAATAGCACATTAAGGAGAAGAAATTGACAAAAAACAAAGGATCAGAGAACAAGGCCAGAATCAGCAAAGAAAAGAAAGAGTATAGGAGAGAGGGCAGGGACAAGGAAAAGTCTCAGTACCCTGACACCCCACAGCCTTGATGGGACCCACAATAAACACTAGACAATTGATGTAAAAAACTTTGTTGTAAACGGAATATTTGGCAAACCAGACATTCATAAATTTTATTTCCAGTAAATTGACCTTTGGCTATTATTTTTTTTCATATGTCTAGCTTCCAGTTTAGAATAGTTAAAAATAGGAAATATTTAAGACTATACTTGGAAGGAGGGCATAAAGGGAAAAATTGGATTTTTTAAAACAAGAAACTTGAATCAATTTATAGGTGAGGAGGTATGGAATTGAACAAACCACAAAGAAATGGAGTATTTTTTGCATTAAAGTGTTCCACTTATTGTTTGTTGTTTAGTTGCTCAGTCATGGCTGACTCTTTGCAATCCCATGCACTATAGCACACCAGGCTTCCCTGTCCTTCACTATCTCTGAGAGTTTGCTCAACCTCATGTCCATTGAGTCAATGATGCCATCCAACCATCCTATGTCATCCCCTTCTTCTCCTGCTCTCAATCTTTCCCAGAACTGGGATCTTTTCCATTGAGTCAATTCTTCACATCAGGTGGCCAAAGGATTGAAGCTTCAGCTTCAGTGATGCTGGCAGTAAACATTCCTTTGGCAGCCCACCCACGCCAAAGAAAAAGGCCTTTTTCTGCACTTTTTATTCTTCTTAAATTAAGCTGAATATCCCATGAATATTCAGGGTTGATTTCCTTTAGGATTGACTGGTTGATCTCCTTGCTGTCCAAGGAACTCTAAAGGGCTTCTCCAACATGACACTTCAAAAGCATCAGTTCTTCAGTGCTCAGCTTCCTTTATGGTCCAACTCTCACATCCATACATGATTACTGGACAAACCATAGATTTGACTATATGGACCTGTGTCAGTAAAGTGTCTCTGCTTTTTAATATGCTGTCTAGGTTTGTCATAGCTTTTCTTCCAAGGAGCAAGCATCTTTTAATTTCATGGCTGTAGTCACCATCTGCAGTGATTTTGAAGCCCAAGAAAAATCAATTCTATCACTATTTCCATTTTTTCCCCAACTATTTGCCATAAAGTGATGGGACCAGATACTATGGTCTTAGTTTTTTGAATGTTGATTTTAAGTCAGTTTTTCACTCTCCTCTGTCACCTTCATCAAGAGGTTCTTTAGTTCCACTTCATTGTTTAGCCCAAAGGGTGGTGCCATCTGTATATCTGAGGTTATTATATTTCTCCAGGAAATCTTGATTCCAGCTTGTGATTCATCCAGGCTGGCATTTTGCATGATGTACTTGGCATATAAGTTAAATAAGCAAGGTGACAATATATAACCTTGACATACTTCTTTCCCAACTTTGAACCAGTTCATTGTTCCATGTCCAGTTCTAGGTGTAGCTTTTTGGCCTGCAGACAGGTTTCTCAGGAGGCAGGTAAGTTGGTCTGATATTCCCATGTCTTTAAGAATTTTCCCAATTTCTTGTGATCCACCGAGTCAAAGGCTTTAGTGTAGTCAATGAAGTAGATGTTTTTCTAGAATTCCTTTGCTTTTTCAATGATTCAATGGATATTGGCAATGTGATCTCTGGCTCCTCTCTCTTTTCTAAATCCAGCTTATACATCTGAAAGTTAATGGTTCATGAACTGCTTGAAGCCAAGCTTGAAGGATTTTGAGCATTACCTTGCTAGCATGTGAAGTGAGTGCAATTGTGTGGTAGTTTGAACATTCTTTGGCATTGCACTTCTTTGGGATTGGAATGAAAGCCGATCTTTCCCAGTCTTGTGGCCACTACTGAGATTTCCAAATTTGCTGCATATTGAGTATAGTACTTTAATAGCATCATCTTTTAGGATTTAAAATAGCTCAGCTGGAATTCCAACGTAGTACTGCCTGAGGTCCATTTGACTTCACACTCCAGGATGTCTGGCTCTAGATGAGTGATCACACCATTATGTCTATCTGGGTCATTAATATCTTTTTTGCACAGTTCTTCTGTGTATTTTGCCACCTCTTCTTAATGCTTCTGTTTCTGTTAGGTCCATACCATTTCTGCTCTTTATTGTGTCCATCTTTGCATGAAGTGTTCCCTTTGTATTTCTAATTTTCTTGAAAAGGTCTCTAGTCTTTCCTGTTATACTGTTTTCCTCTATTTGTCTGCATTGTTCACTTAGGAAGGCTTTCTTATTTCTGCTTGCTATTCTTTGGAACTCTGTATTCAGATGAGTATACTTTTCATTTTCTCCTTTGCTTTTCACTTCTCTTCTTTTCTTAGCTATTTCAGTTATTACTGCTATGTAACAAACTTTCCCAAAACCAAGTGGATTATCTTGGTTCACAAATCTGCATTTGTGCAGGGGTTGGCAGGGTCACCTCATCCATGCTTCACCAATGGTCAACTGGAATGACTCAAAGGCTAGGAGCTGAAATAAGCTGAAGGCCCACTCACTCACTCACGTATCTGGCATTTGATGCTGGCTTTTGTCTGGGCATTTCAGTTTTCCTCCACATGTTCCTTTCAATGTGACCTCTGCATGGTCTACTCTGGGCCTCATCAGAGAATTGAACTGAAGGCAAACACCTCAAGGGAAAAAAAAAATAAGCAAGAATCATCTTGTCTTTTCTAAACTAGACTCAGGAGTCACATAATGTCACTTTTACTGTATTTATAGAACCACCTTAATCAAGAAGAAAGGGCACAGAACCCAGAAAAGCATCAGTATCATATTTTAAGAAGAATACAGTTATTTAGAATACATATATATGTCCATCTTTTGAAAATATCAATATAATCTACCACCCAAGCTCCCTTGAGCTGGCAGGAAAAAAACTAGCTCCAGAGCACAATAAAATAGCCTTGGATAGGTGAATACATTTCCTGTTACCAAGAAGCCAGGAATTCAATGATTGTGAATTGTTTCTAGAACAAGGATCACTATAAACTTCCCTTTTAGAACTGTTTTTGCTGTATCCCATGCATTTTGAAAAGTTGTGCTTACATTTTCATTTGTCTCCAGGTATTTTTTTATTTCCTTTCTGATTCTTCATTGACTCATAGTGGGGTTTTTGGGGGGGTTTTTTGTTTGTTTGTTTGTCTGTTTTGGTTTTAGTAGAATGTTTTTAGACTCCATGTGATTATTTTTCCCCGTTTTTTTTTTTCCCTGTAATTGATTTCTAGTTTCACACTGTGTGGTCAGAGAAAAATACTTGATATAATTTCTATCCTCTTAAAGTTGTTGGGAGCAGGAGGAGAAGGGGACGACAGAGGATGAGATGGCTGGATGGCATCACCGACTCGATGGATAGGAGTTTGAGTGAACTCCAGGGGTTGGTGATGGACAGTGGGCTTGGCATGCTGTGATTCATGGGGTCACAAAGAGTCGGACACAACTGAGCGACTGAACTGAACTGAACTGAACTGAAAGTTGTTGAAACTTGTTCTGTGACCTAACATGTGGTCTATCCTGGAGAATGTTTCATGTACACTTGAAGAGAATGTGTGTTTTGCCTTTTGGGGGTGAAATGTCTTATAGATATCTGTTATGTCCAACTGGTCTATGTGTTATTTAAGACCACTGTTTCCTCATTGATTTTCTATATGGGTGATCTGTCCATTGATATATATGGTGATTAATATTATAGTGTTACTAACAATTTCTTCTCTTCTATCTGTTAATATTTGCTTTATATTTAGGTGCTCCAGTATTAGGTGCATATATGTTAATGAGAGCTATATCCTCTTCCTGTATTGATCCCTTTTATCATCATATAATGCCCTTCTTTGTTTTTGCTTATAGACTTTGTTTTAAAGTCTTCTTTTATGTGAGTATTGCTACCTCCCACTTTCATACATTTATGATAAATTAATCTACAATGAAGGAGGAAAGAATATAGAATACAAGTAACACAGTATCTTCAATAAGTGATGCTGGGAAAACTGGACAGCTTCATGTAAAAGAATGAAATTAGAACATTTTCTCACACAACATACAAAAATAAACTCAAAAGGAACTAAAGACTTAAATGCAAGACTAGAAACCATAAAACTCCTGAAAGAAAACAGGCAGAATATTCTTTGACATAAATTGGAGCAATACTTTTTTAGATCTTTCTCCTAAAGCAAAAGAAACAAAAGCAAAAATAAGCAAAAGTACCAAATTAAACTTAAAAGATTTGAACAGCAAAGGAAATCACTGACAAAATGAAAAGATAACCTACTGAATGGGAGAAAATATTTGCAAATAACATGACCAATAAGGGGTTACTAT
Source organism: Bos indicus (assembly GCF_029378745.1). Lineage (NCBI taxonomy): Eukaryota > Metazoa > Chordata > Mammalia > Artiodactyla > Bovidae > Bos > Bos indicus. Next base: position 46,966,487 of record NC_091771.1, read on the forward strand.
TCAAAATATATAAACATCATACAACTCACTATCAAAATCAAACAACCCAATCAAAAAATGGACAGAATACCTGAAAAGACATTTTCCCAAAGAAGACATATGGATAATCAATAGGCACATGAAAAGATTTTCAACATCACTGATAATCAGAGAAATATGAATAAAAATCACAATGAGCTATCACCTCAACTACCAGAAAGGCTATCATCAAAAAGACCACTAATAACAAATGTTGGCAAAGATGTAGAGAAAGAAAAAAAAAAAAAAAACCTTGTCTACTGTTGATGGTAATATAAACTGGTACAGCCACTGTGGGAAACATGAAGTCTTCCTCAAAAAACTAGAAATGCAACTACCATATGACCCTGCAATTCAGCCCCTAGGTGTATATCCAAAGAAAATGAAAACACTAATTTGAAAAGATATGTGTACTGTGGATTTCCCTTGTGGTACAGTGGATAAGAATCTGCCTGCCAATGCAGAAGTCATGGGTTTCATCCCTGTTCTGGAAAAGATTCCACGTGCCATGGAGCAACTAACCCCATGTACCTCAACTACTGAGCCTATGCTCTAGAGCCCACAAGCTGCAACACTGAGCTTGTGTGCCACAAATACTACAGCCTGTGCACTCTAGGGCCTGTGAGCCACAACGACTGAGCCACTTGCAGCAACTACTGAAGCCCACATCACCTAGGGCCCACACGCCACATCTCCTGAGCCTGCATGCGCAACCACTGAAGCCCATGTGCTTAGAGCCTGTGGTCTGCAACAAGAGAATTCACCACAGTGAGAAGCCCCTGCACCACAATCAAGGGTAACCCCTGCTTGCCACAACTAGAGAAAACCCATGCATAGCAACACAGACCCAGCACAACCAAAAATAAATAAATAAATAGCTATAGCCATTAACACTAAAGCAGAAAAGATACGCGTACCCCCGATGTTCATTGTAGCATTATTTACATTTGCCAAGAGACAGGAGCAGCCTAAGTCTCCATCAATAAATGGACGTGGCACATATATACAATGGAGGATGTGGTAAATATATGCAATGAAACACTACCCTGGCCATAAAAAAGAATGAAATTCTGCCATCTGCAGCAGCATGGATGGACCTAGAGGGTATTATGCAAAGTGAAATAAATCAGACAGAGAAAGACATATACTATATTTTATCACTTGTGTGTAGAATTTGAAAATGAAACAAACAAGTGAATACAACAAAACAGAAACAGATCCCAGATATACAGAACAAACTCGAGGTTACCAGTGGGAAGTGGGAAAGGGGAGGGGCAAGATAGGGTTAGGGGATTAAAAGATACAAACTACTATGTATAAAATAAATAAACAATGAGGATATATTGTATAGCACAGAGCGCAATAGTCATTATTTTGTAATAACTTGAAATGGGGTATAATCTGTAAAAGTGTTGCATCACTAAGTTTTACATCTGAAACTAATGTAATACTATAAATCACCTATACTTCGAGAAAAGAAGAAAATGAAGCAACTATGCAAGCAACTTTTTTTTTCCATCCAAATTTCAGATGGTATCTTAGTCTTGCAATTTCCTCCTTTACCTTAAACTCAAGTACCGGGAGTGATAATTTGCTGTATTTTGATTAAGGTTTTAACTGTACTTTAGAACACTTGACCCTGCATTTCTCCCTTTTTATACTACAATTATTAACAGGCATAAAAGAAAGCCTAGCATAGGTATTTGGGAGATCTAATTTTCATCATATACACATTCTTCTTAAGAAAGAATCAGGAAAAAGTAAAAAAAAAAAAAAATGGGAGCCAAGAGGAGATAACACAATGACTTATTGTGTCAATTCCAGTCTGCCCTAATCTTTCTCCAAGATCAGTTATCACTATGGGCTGTATTCAATGAAGTGTGATGAATCTGCCACATCTTTCCAGTGATTAAGTAAAAATATTCTTAAATAATTGTGTATATAATAATACCTAATGCTTACCACTGAAGTATTGTCGGAATTTAAAAATTCCTCACACATAATAACACTGATTTAATTTTTCCTTGAATGTCATGCTTCTTACCTTAGAAATTACAAAGAATATTTTCTAGACTTAATGATTTCTGGAATATCTTATCTATTGTAAAGATGTTAGTTAGCATTATTTATTTCTTTACTCCCTAAGGGCCAAAGGAAGTGAAATGTTGGAAAACTATGTAGATAAAGTAAGGAGAAATATTATTTTCTATATTAAATAAGCTTCAGTTAGTCATGTCTGACTCTTTGTGACCCCATGGACTATAGCACACCAGGCTTCCCTGTCCATCACCAACTCCCGGAGCTTGCTCACATTCATGTCCATAGAGTAGGTGATGGCATCCAACCATCTCATACTCTGTCCCATCCTCCAAATAAGCTCGGAAATAAATAAAAACAACCTTATCTTAACCTGTTGTGGAAGGTTGAGGCAAGTGGCTATTGATGGGTTTTAAAAGCTCAGAGGATGAGTGGTTTGAATTTCCCAAAGCCACCAATTTCTGCTGGCAGAGTTTCTGAGGATAATGTGAATATTAAAAGGGAAATTATGAATGGTGATAAACAGAGCATTTGGAGGGAGTTCCAAGGTTTGAGGCAATATTTGGGTACTAGAACACTTAGGAAAATTCTGTACATGGCTCTTTCCCAACCTAAGAGGAAAGTTTATTCCACATGAACAAAATTTTAAAATCTTTATATAGTCCATAAATCTTCCACAGCTCTGTCCACTCCTTTCTTTCCTTGTTACATCATAAAAAATGTCTTTTATACTATCAAAGATAAATCCTTCCATGTAAGTAAGCTTCAGGTCCTTTTCTTTCTCTTCTCTGCAGACTTTATTTTTCAATTATTCTCCATTTCTTGTATATTCAACTTCTCCATCTAGACCAAATCACTCTTAGTCAGCACTAATGCCTTCAAGTATCCTCACATCTTTCAAAAACAATATTCATTTCCTTTCAAATATCACTCCTTTGCTCTGCTCTCAAGCATAGTCAAACTTCTTTAAAACCTTGATTCCAAACTCTGAATCAAAATTCTCACCCCCCATTCATTCTTCAGCCACCCTGATGGTATCTCCATCCCTACAATCACACTGAAATTAATTTTGTCAAAGACAGTACAACTTCCATGTTGCAAATCAGATTGGCACCCTTCTAGCCTCATCCTTTTTCAACTCCCTCTAGCAGTTCTCAGCATGGCCAGCACTTGATCTTCTTTGAAACATGGCCACCAGTTCTTTTTCGTGTCTTTGGCCAGTTTCTTCTACTCTTCTGACTTCCAAGCATTGAAGTTATTCCGGGCACTGTGTGAGGCATCTTTTTATCTATGCTCTCTTAGATGATTAACAGTACCATCTTTATATAAACAACTTCTAAAACTGTTATCTCAAGCTTAGATCATCCTACTGAGCCCAAAACTCCTTTAGCCGATGGATTTTTTGAATTTTCAGTTCTCCACTTAGATGTCTCATAAGTATCTAAATTTAATGTGCCCCAAACTAAAATTCTACACATTGCCCTGCTTCCAAATACTCCACTTTTAGTCTTTCCTGTTTCAGGAAATAGTATTATGATCCATCCAGTTTCCATAAATAAATATTTGACAGTTTTATCTCTTTCAAACCCATATCTAATCCATAAATGAGTGCTGTTTTTCCTTCTGAAAAACATACCTTGAATTATTCTTCCCTCAATTCTCTTTTCTAATAAAAAGAATGTCACAGAAAAGTTGATTACCTTTTGTTTTCTTTTTTTCCCAACTTTGAATTTATTGAGAAGTAAAGTCTATTTTAAACAAATGATTTAAATAAATAAATTGGATACAACATATTGTCCTTGAAGTTTTGATTATTAGTTTTTTCTATGTGGGGAACTGGTTCGTTTTGCTCTTGAGACCTCAAAACTAATTCTTTAAAGGAAGACATGTTTTCTCACAGAACTCCAAGAAATTTGTCCTGGAAATGAAGGAATGACTTAAGTTTTAGAAAGTTCCTTGCATGCTATTGCCAAAGGATGACTTTAGTTTTAAGTTCAAAAACTATCTGAATATTTCTTCATTCTTTGCAGCATGAAAATTACAGATTACTGTTCACCTCCAGAAATTTTCTGTTGGATAGAACTAAAGGTCATCCATTTGGCCCAAAGTAAAAGTGAGCCTTACAGGTCAAATTCAGCTCACCCCTTACCCCCACCCCACCCCCATCCCAGAGTGGCCAGGAGATTTCAATCAAAGATTTTAACAAGGGAGGAAGGAAGGAAGGGAAATAAGTAAGGGTACAAAGGAAATAAAAGGAAAGGAAAGAGAAGAAAGGAAAAAGAAATTTTTATCTGCTTATCTAGCACTCAAATACTAATAAAATCTAATGACTTGGAATCCAGGAAATTTGAGGAACAGGATTAAACAGGAAGAGTTAAGTTGAGATGCTACCATTAGACACCTGAAGTGAAAAGAAAAAGAAAGATGTCAGCAATTTACTGAAGTTAAAAAATAAGGATGACTTATTCTGTTTCCAAAGCACCATTGTGCTATGAACTGTACAGTTCAGTTCATTGCACGATATAGAAGCGATCAAAATGGGATTTTCTCTCTTGTATGCCCTTAATCATAAAGAGTTTATATACTTTTGAAAGAAGAAGAATTTGGAATAACAAGAGCATGGAGACTTCTTTTATTTTAAAGCATTCAGTTGACTGAGTCAAAGAAATTTGTTGAAGATATTAATTGAGCTGCTACCTCAGATGAAGGACTTTTTAGAATTAATAGGCTCTGAGAGACCCAACCTGTCAGACCCCCCAGTGCCTCAGAAGTTTGTAAATCCTTGTGAAAATGACAAGATGTTTAAACACCCTGAACCCAAGACTGCAGGGGAACAAAAGGGCATTGCTGATTTGTTCAAAGTACAAGTATGCAGATTCCACGAGGACATGTGGACCGAGCAGATGGCAACTGGGGATGGTACTCACTTCCCATGACTGAGCATTCAGAGCACAAAATATTCAAAACTTTTGAAGAATTGCAGAATTAATTGATGGAAATAACACCGTAATTTTAAGAGAGATTCATAGAGTTTACTGAATACAAATCATGCTAATGTCTGTGGCTGTCTTTAGAGGTAATATCCAGATGTGTCTAAACTAACAAATGTCTGCACGATCAGCATCATTCAATTTCATGAGAAAAGGATTGTATAAATTGAATCAACCTGGAAGATAAAGTATCCCTGAAAATTTAGCTTAACTAATGTTTCAATCCATTTGGTCAAATTCTCTATCTTGCTTTCAAAGTGTATTTCCTGCTGTAGTAAATGCTGTTGGTGTCTTGGCCAGAGCCCTTTGACCAGGACTGATGTAGCCACTCCCTAATTGGTCGTGCTGGGTATTAATGGTATGAAAGTAAAACCTTCTCCAGATAATTGCCCTCAACCAAGCAAGAGTTGACTAATCTGGGAGATAATGTCTCACCCCAACTCCTGGGAACACATCACAGTTAGTGACTCCCTGGAGGCAAGGATAAGGTTGCATTAAGACCAATTTGATGTTGCAGTGCATGTTCTGAAGCTCCTATGGATCGGCTAAAGCTAGACTCCATCAGCTAGACTCCAACAGGCATTCTAGCCTAAGTACCTGTTTCTCTCCTTTTCTCCTGAGAAAATAAGTAATAACCAACTGAATCCCTGTCTCAGACCCTGCTTCTAGGAAACATGATGTAAAACAGTTGGTACTAGAAGTGATCCTTTTGCTAGATGCTAGAAGATAAACATAAAAATCTATATAAGCAATATGTAAAGTGACAAGTAAAAGTGTTAGTCGGTTTGGTTGTGTTCAATTCTTCACAACCCCATAGACTGTGGCCTGTTGAGATCCTATGTCCATGGACTTCTCTTGGCAACAATACTGGAGTGTGTAGCCATTCCCTTCTCCAGAGGATCTTCCTGACCCAAGATTGAACCCAGATCTCCTGCATTGCAGGTGGATTCTTTACCATCTGAGACACAAGGGCAGACCTATAATAAATATGTTGATTGTTGCTGTTGTTGTTGCTGTTCAGTCACCCAGTCATGTCTGACTCTTTGCGACCCCATGGACTGTAGCATGCCAGGCCACCCTGTCCCTCACCAGCTCCTGGCTGCTGCTGCTGCTGCTAAGTCTCTTCAGTCGTGTCCGACTCTGTGCGACCCCATAGATGGCAGCCCACCAGGCTCCCCCATCCCTGGGGTTCTCCAGGCAAGAACACTGGAGTGGGTTGCCATTGCCTTCTCCAATGCAGGAAAGTGAAAAGTGAAAGTGAAGTCGCTGAGTCTTGTCCAACTCTTAGCGACCCCATGGACTGCGGCCCACCAGGCTCCTCCATCCATGGGATTTTCCAGGCAAGATTGCTGGAGTGGAGTTTGCCCAAATTCATGTTCATTGCATCAGTGATGCTGTCCAGCCATCTCATCCTCTGATGCCCTCTTCTCCTTCTGCCCTCAATCTTTCCCATGGACTTTTCCAATGAGTTGGCTGTTTGCATCAGGTGACCAAAACACTGGAACTTCAGCTTCAGCATCAGTCCTTCCAGTGAATATTCAGGGCTGATCTCCTTTAAAATTGACTGGTTTGATCTCCTTGCTGTCCATGGGACTTTCGGGAGTCTTCTCCGGCACCACAGTTCAAAGGCATCTATTCTTTGGTGTTCTGCCTTCTTTACGGTCCAGCTCTCACAACCATATGTGACCACTGGGAACACCATAGCCTTGACTATATGGACCTTTGTCAGCAGAATAATGTCTCTGCTTTTCAACACACTGTCTAGTTTTGTCATCGCTTTCCTGCCAAGAAGCAATTGTCTTCTGATTTCATGGCTGTAGTCACAGTCTGCAGTGATTTTTGAGCCTAAGAAGAGGAAATCTGTCACTACTTTCCCCTTTTCCCATTCTATTTGCCCTGCAGTAATGGAGCCGAATGATATTAGTTTTTTTAATATGTAGATAGGTCTTTTAAATTCATTCTTTGAGCTTGCCTTGACTCCACTGCACCCATTTCTCACTCCTAGATATCTTAAGTGTTAAACCTATATACTCATTTTTCTATTAGTCTAAATAAAAGGGAGACTCATTCATTCATCCACTTACTAATTAGCAAATACTTATTGAGCTCCTACTAATTGTCAGGGACTGTTCTTAGGAGCAGGGATACAGAAGAGAATAGAATCAAGAGTGAGCCTGTTTTTTGACCATGTTTTAGCCAAGATTCCTCTGTGAGCAGAGTTTAAAACAAAGGTTTGCATGCAGATAGTTTGGGAAGTTATTCTAGGAAGTAGAAGAAAGATGTAAGGGGGATGAATACAAAAGGAGATAAAATCAGATAAGGATGCATTATCAAGTAAGTCATCAAAAAGGATTACCAGAGTTTAACGCTTCAGGGCCATCTGAGGAGACCTAGGAAATGCTTCTTGAAGTAATCTACCTAAACGTGGAAAAAGAAAGACTTTCTCCTTTGCCTATCACCTTTTGGTCAAAGGTGACCACAGGCATTAACGCCCCTGCAATTCCAGGTTGTATGTGCATGAATACAGAACAAGTTTCTACTAAAAGTGAGAAGTACACATGTGAGCACAAGGCGAAATACTGTCAGATCACACCTACACAAAGCTTGTCAAATCTGCACAAAGATGCTCAGAATACACATCGAATTGGTCATCTCAGAAGTGGCTAATGTAAAATGTGGGAACATGGGGATTCCCCTATGCCTGACATTAAAGCAAATTCTTCACAGGCTCTCTCTTATGGTGGTGGCCTGCTGTGTTCTCTGCAAAGATTTAATATAGGAAGTTTTATTGAACAAATTATATACCTCATTGCTGCAGCTGGTCTTGAATCTGTAACTTTTTTTAATTGCCCTAAACTCTAAATTTTCCTCACCCCTTGCAGCATTTTGGCTGCTTCATTTTGCGTGCTCAAGACCAGACCACCATCCCTATGAGGTCTGCAACCTTAGTTAACTTGCTCTTACTGGGTTTGCTTCAACTGCTTCTTCAACACTGTCGTTATCGTCACTAGGCTTTGATGCTCCAACAGACACCCTAGTCATTCTTTCAGGCACATCCCTCTCTGCCTTACTTACAGCAAATTTAATTATATCTTCAGTACAAAAAGATTCAATTTCCCCCCATCAACATAATTTTTTTTTTTTTTTTTACTGCTGACCTTTGGCATGAAAAGTCCAAAACACTCAGATAATAGTAATATCTTCAAATTCACTACTGTGGACATATTTTCCCATCTCCATCATAAATTAAGACTTTTAATCCAGCACAACCAGTTTATGAGGATAAGTACGGATTTGACAAATGGGTCCCTGGAAGTTATTAGGAGAAGGACCAGTCTTACTTGTACCCATTGTCTTCATTCAATACAATATAATTCAATACAATTTGCTGCTGCTGCTGCTGCGAAGTCGCTTCAGTCGTGTCCAACTCTGTACTGGAGTGGGTTCTGATTGCCTTTTCCGTCAATACAATTTGATATATAAGTAATTGTATATCAAATTAGAATCATAGTCACAAAGGGACTAATTGCATCAAGTGCTTTTAAAATACAGCACTAGGACTGTACGTTCTTAGTAGGCTACACATAAAAAACAGCACAGAAAAATCTTAAGCAGTGTTCAGTAGTCTCATTGTACTGGTAATGTTGTTATTTAAACTATTACATAGATGGAAGAATCAAGCAAATATTTTACATTAATGTTATTAGTAAACAAGATTTTTTTTCTTGCTGTTACACAAGAAAGTTCCAGGAAAAAAAAATGTGATCTAAGTAGCATAGATTATCTCTATTGCTATCACTTATACTTTGGTCTCCATATACCATTTCCTATTAAAACAAGTCAGAGTTCCTTGGAGAAATGGCTGTTTGCATTCTGAGGCAGGAAAGGTGCTAAGCTGTGTTTGGAATATGGGATTGTGCCTTAAAGCAAAGAAATTATCAAAGACCAGTGAGGTTACATTTGAAAACACAGAAGCCAACTTGAAGGTGCTCCCACTAGCTAATGATGGAAAAATTTGATGGAACATCAATCAGAAAATAACTACAATGAAATAAAATGTTAAAATAAATCTTTTTTTTTTAATCCCTAAGTTCACAATAATGTTTTTTCAAAACCTCATTGGTCAGTTTTGCAGGTCGATAGAATACCAAATTATTATTCTACAACTTGGTAAGTAAAAGGAAAAAATCAAACACTCATCTTGCATTCCTTGATTGCATTTTAGGGAAATCAAATAGTAAGGTCATATTGGGAGGTGAAATATAAAATCTTCATTTTACAGAAGACATTGAAAAACAGTGAGGTTGAGTAACTTGACCAAGATCCTTGGCTAATAAGATCTCAAATGCACACTGAGGATCATGCACATAGTTATACATAGTTACCCGGAGTTAACATATAGTTTTGCATCTTGTTTGCTTTTTTTTTTACTTAACATATGACATTTTCTATGTCATTAAATATGTTTTCATAATGTAGATTTTAGTAGCAGTATAATATTTTATCTGCTGGATGTATTTTAATTTGTTAACTCAATATTATTGGCTAGGTTGTGTTCGTTTTCTATTGCTATATAATGAATTGCCACCAGCTCAGTAGCTTAAAAACAATAGCCATTAATCAGCTCTCCAACTACAGGTTACAAGTCTGGCATGGCATGGGTGAGTTTTGGGTGCTTCGATTATCTTAAGGTTTGAAATCAAAGTGTTGACTAAGCTGTTACCTTCTGGAAGCTCTGGGAAAAAGTATACTTTCAAGCTCATTCTTGTCAGAATTCAGTTCCTTGCAACTTTAGGACTGAGGTACCTATTTCCAAGCTTGCAGTCTGCCAGAGGTCTGTCTCAGTTCTAAGTGACCACCTGCATACCTTGCTGTGCGATATACCCCATCTAAACACAAGCAACAAGGCATTGATTCTGCTTTGAATCTCTGACTTCCTATTCTGTGACCAGCTGGAGAAAACTCTGCCTGTAAAGGGCTCGTGGAGTTAGCTCAGATTATCTAAGTACAATCTCTCTATTTTAAAAGTAACTGTGCCATAAAATATAGCCTAATCATGAGAGTTAAATCCATTATATTCCCAGGACCCAGGACTAGGCAGTCTGTACATATAGGGGGTGGGGGTGGAATTAATACGAGAAATATCTTCCTCTCTACCCTTTTTCTCCTGCCTAGAGCATAGTTGTATGAGACTATGATTCTTGATTGCTGTCTTCTTGCTGAAGAAGAAATAGAAAGGTACCTGAAATAGAAAGGCAAAGAACAGAGACTTAGCTCCCTGAGCATAGCAGAGAAGGATGCAAACAGATCAGGTCTTTGATGGTACCCACGAACTACTATGCTTCACCTGGAATCACCTGCCTCCAGAATTCTCCATCTGTACAATTACTGGTTTACTCACTAAGCTGTGTCCAACTCTTGTTACCCCAGAGACCTCCACGCTCCTCTGTCCATGGCATCTCCCAGGCAAGAATACTGGGGCAGGTTGCCATTTTCTTCTGTAGGGGATCTTCCCAAGCCAGGGATCAAACCCACATCTTCTGCATTGCAGGCAGTCTCCCGATTACAGGTGGATTCTTTACCCCTGAGCCACTAGGGAGGCCCCCATCATGCTCTTAATGCTGAAGTCATGTGGCATCATTTTTTTAAATTGGAGTATAGCTGATTTACGTGGTTCAGTTAGTTTCAGGTATACAAAAAAGCAATTCAGTTATATATACTATGTATACATATATAATATAATATATATTCTTCAAATTCTTTTCCATAGGTTATTACAGAATTTAAGTATAGTTCCATGTGCTATACAGCAGTCCTTGTTTATCTATTTTATATATAGTAGTGTGTGTGTGTGTGTGTGTGTATGTGTGTGTATAGCATGCAGCTTAATTTTGATACTTAGGTATTTCCTAACTTGCTCCTGAATAAACCCTTTCAAATTCATGAGTATAGCATATAATTTACTTGAAATTTTAAAACATGTGAAACTTTGTATTTATTTCAAAAAACATATACATTTTGTAAAAGTATAAAAGTACACAAAATACTGATACAAACCTACTTCAACATGGTGGCTCCTCTAGATTAAGGAAAAATAGATTAGAGAATGGTGCAAAAGGGGGCTTCCTTGTACCTGAAATAGACCATTTTTTTTCATTCTTATAAATCCTGAAGTAAATAGAAATAATATTAAAATCTGTTAGAGCTCATAATGAGGGAGACAGTTACTTTCTTTCCCCTTATTTTTCTCTATGTTTGAAATATTTCAAAATAATAAAATTGGAATATCTCAATATTATAAAATCGGGGGAAAATTGAGGCAAGAGATGACAAGAAACTTCCTCAAAGTCAGGAACTTTCTATACTCTCCTGGCAGGAAGGTGTTTACTCACCCAGCCCCTACCCCCTCATCCCTGCTTCTTCCTCTGTGCCCCCACTTGGGGAGAAGGACAAGGATAAAGCGTAAGTAGAATCAATCACATTATGATCTTACTGGAAGGCCACCTACCTAAGGACCACCTCAAGGAGGGAATTTTGAAACAATCAACAATCTTTCCCTTTAGCAGAAGTGCTAGGAGCCACATATGCGCATTCTCCCTGGACCACCATTTGCCTAACAGGCTCCTAAATGCTTGATTTAACTATGCAAAAACACTACTAATTATATTCATTTATGTGACTGACTTACCATTTGAATCTAATTGCCATGCAGCAAAATAACTGTTAAAGCATATCATTAAACAACTTGAATAATTAGAGAGAGATTTGCTTGTTCTCCTAACTCAACACTAAATTTTAGGGCAGGGACTTCACCCTCTACCTTTCTATCTTAAATTAACTAGGGAAGAACGCTGTGGAAACACTGCCACACTCGCTGTTTGTCAGAAACCCCAGGTCTGCTGAAGAGCCCGGGACTCCGAGCTGCAGCTCCATAGCCCTGCTTGGGTGTACTCATCACAGTGAGCATTTTTCCTCTCCTTCACTCCACGTCTTCTCTCAGGGACTCCCTGATTTCCCAATATCCACATCTAGGTGCAGTTTCCCACTCACCCAACTTCCTCTGAAAATGCGCTGATGTCCCTCTCATCTTTATTTTTTCTACCCCACCCTGGCTCTCCTTCAGCACCTTCCTCTTTTCCTTCGAGACTATCGCACCTTTGTGGGTTCATTGCCTTTTACCTGACCTCACTTCTCGCATTTTTGTCTCTTTGAGAACTTGACTACATGACTTACAACGTCTTCCAGTGGTTTCTCTCACGGAGATTATCTTGTCTCAACATCTGCCTGCTCAGAAAATGGGGATATGGATGAAGAGGAAGCATTTGTTTATTTATTTATGATTTATCCAAATCATTTATTTGGCAAGGGCATTTCCAAAACTATATCATAGAGCCACCTCTTCTCTTAATTCTAATGATTTGGTCAGTCTGTCTCTTCTCAGTTCTTCAAGTCGCGCTGGTTGTTGGTTGCCTCTTTGCCCACAGTACCAGATCTATTTCTTCTGCTCTCCTTGGCCTCTGATTCATATTATTCCTCTCCTCTGTAGCATCCAGCTCTATACTCAGCAAATCACCATTGTCACTGCTTAACCTTCAGACTTATTATTCAGCCTTATTCTCCTTGGCATTTTGAAACTCCTGAATGTCCAGCTCTATGTCCAGCACTGGAGATATAGTAGTGAACAAGGTTTACATGGCCCTGTCCTTAGGAAATGTAAACACACCTACAGACACAATAACAATTTTCTAAAGTATTGGGCCAGAAAAAAAAAAAAAAAACACAAAGTACTGAAAACACATGCAAGAGGAAGAAAATCTATTTTGCCTGGACATGGAAGGGTTCTCTGAGATATGACTTGAAAGATGAAAAGTAAGCCAGATGGAAAAGTTGGAGAAAGGCTTTCTGAGCAGAGAGCAGCGCTTACTCTAGCCCAACTTTTCCGGTATCCACACCCTCTCACGACTACTCTGGACTCTCTCCATCCTGGATCCACAGATTTCTTAATGTGTCTTCCTGAGCAACCTAGATCCCTTTACCTTTTTACAAACCCATTCACTCATTCCCAAACACACATTCTAGATCACCTCCACAATTCATTCTGTTACTTCTTACTCCTAGAATAGCTAAACAAAATGAAATCACTATTTTTGTAGGTCAAGGGTTGGAAAATATCAGAAGTTTAAACTTATATGGTAATTGACCATCATTATAACCAATTTCAATAAGTTATCTTCCTTTAAATTTTGCCATAACCCTGCACTAAATGCCTACTCATCTTGGTCATTGAGACGTCAAGAAAAGTACTTTATAATCAAAGTAGTCACTCATCTTACTATTTCATAACCACTAAAACGTTTTAAAAATCTAATGTATTCCTCCTCTTTCTGTTTCTCCTCAGAAAGAGTTTCTTTCTCTTCTGTAGGATAACCCAACATATAATGCTAAATTTACTTAGTTCTTTTTCTCAGTCATCCTCCCCAAAATAGCTACTCTGAAAGACTCCACTAACACTATATTTGTGGCTTCTGCACAAAATGAGCAAAGAAGAACACAAAGTAATAAAATTTATATGAGGTTTTCATATATTTTATAACATTAGAGGCATAATCCTGTAAATTATATGAGAAGTGATGTCTCCATTTTACAGATGAGAAAACTGAGTCTCAGAAATGTAAGTGATCAAAAGCAGACAATAAATGATAAAATAAGACTAGTATTCACTTCTGAATCTAATTCAAGGAATCATAACCTTTCAATGCTACCTCACCATATTTTCATGACTTCTGAACTCTTGGGAGCGTGGGTAGAAGAAAGTTAGTCAGTCAGTTCAGTCTCTTAGTCATGTCCAACTCTTCGTGACCCCATGGACTGCAGCATGCCAGGCTTTGCAGTCCATCACCAACTTCCAGAGCTTACTCAAACTCATGTCCATCAAATCAGTGATCCTATCCAACTGTCTCATCCACTGTCATCCCCTTCTCCTCCTACCTTCAGTCTTTCCCAGCATCAGGGTCTTTTCCAAGATAGGGTAGAAGAAAGGAGTTTGGAAATACTAAAGGGGGAGGGGATATGGTTGGTTGTTGCAAATTTTCTTGGTGTCAGAATCCTTTGTTCTTGTATCTGTCCACATAGATCAGGTCATGTGTTCCTATCAACCTCCAACAAGACTAATGTTATCCTCTGTTCCGCAACTTTTTTTCTCTATCTGAATGGAAGAGTGTTATACCTTTAAAGATCAGAGCCTTGAGAAGGGACTATCCTGTATATTTCAGGCTACAGGCAACATTCTTTTACAAAAGATGCAGGGCCAGTATGACTAAGCACAGGTAACACAGCACACATAGCCAACAACACAACACATATGTTGTATTGGCCAGGATTTTACACACTTTTATTTCACTCTGCTTGCCTGGAGTCCCAGAGGTTAAAAAAGCTTTCATGCACATATCTTTAAAAATTTTCAGATCCTTCTTAAACAAACAGCTCTACAATTCCATAAGTTCAAAGTCACATGTAAAAAGAAAGGATTGCCATCTTATCAATCATTATAAATTGGCTTCCCTTAGCATGCATCCTATAGCCATGATAATCATTTTGCATTTTCTGAGGCCTAGAGCATGCTGTATCCTTGAGAAAGGATAGGGAGCAAAGGCTTAATTAAATTGCTATTATGTGCCAGGCACTTAGCTAGGAATTTTACATAGTGATACTTTCTCTGGAAAGTGAAAACAAGGAGATGTAGGAGGAGGTGGAAGAAGAGGAAGAGGAGGAGGAAAGGTGGAGTTGGTGCTGCTGATATTAGTTTCGTCAGCAAAAGTGGAAAGGAGAAGATGTTTGATTTTCTCATTTTCCTAAATACTACTCAATGATGGGTTTTTCTAAGGACCAGTATAGTGATCAGGTCAATTATGGGACAAATTTGGACAGCTCTCTGAACTGCAGCAAATACCTGTAAATTTGCCACCTCCCTTCACCCTCTCATTCCACCCTTCCTCCCCTCCTTACCCTAAGATGAAATGATCTGGGACAAACTAATTGAGAAAACTAGTAGTGCATGCCTTCGGGAGGTTTTATTAATGGAACCAGACACACTGCTATAACAGAATGTACGACTGCTCTTTTACATTGATCTAATTAGAACATTTACATACTGAATGCCTCCTGGACAATTCCCTACCAATGACACTTACAGTGTGCACCAGGCAAGACTACTCTTTAGGTGAAATTGAACAAAGAAGTCATCAAGTCTCCTTTTTCTCTAAGAAAAATAACATTGTCAAGGTTATTAGCAATCAATCAGCTGTCGCAGGCTCAGCATAGATGGGGATGTGGGTTTCCTTGTATTTACAAAAGATGGGGAACCAAAAGCACTTCTCACTCTGATAAGGAAAGAACTCTAACACGATGAGAAGCAGTAACTTTGTGATTTTGAACAAATAATGGGAATAAAAAGAATTTATTTAGCTGAGAATAAAATGAAAAAGTATGATATCATTTCAATTATAATATGGTTAATATTTCATGATTGGGTAGTAGCTTACAATGACTTAAGTATTTCTACAGGCTTTAGGTTTTTTCTGCTCACACCAACCCCATGAAATCAGTGTTTATTTTACAGATGTGAGAAACTGGATGTGACAAAGTCACCCATGATGCTGGAGTGGACTAACACTAGAAACCAGAACATCCAACTTCTTGTCCAAGCTCTCATCAATATATATGTATGAAAAGGAATATTTTCCATGTTTGATCTTCACACCATTCCCCACACACGCCCCAGCAAATTGCTCCCCCCAAATAAGCTATTTTTGCTGCTCTTCATGACTTGAATATTTCTTGAAGTGGGAGATAGGATCTATGTATAGCTTTAGTCCATCATAGATATTCAGAATTCATTGATTGATGTTTTACTAATAGGGGTTATCTGAAAAGGGGCCTGAAAGATACATACATATTTTCAGAATCCCCATCTTAAGAACTTAAATTGAGCACAGCTATTTAGGTAACATTCTTACAGAGAATTTCTTCTCCGTCCTAGTTTTACACAAAGTTTCAAAGTTCTAGGAAGTTCAGAAGCGTAGTGGTATAAGTAAAAATAGATACCTGCATAAACTCATATATGCAATGCTAAAAGGGGGGAATAATTATACATTTCTTTGCTTTCTCCTTTCTACCTCATTCTCTTCTTAACTCCTCATCTCTACACATAAAAGAGGAAACCAACCCACTTAAAATGAGATTAAGTTAAAATTCTTCATCAAACGGTTGAAGCACAACCTCTTATCCCTGAACTACAGAAAGAGCCAGCATCTCCTTTTAAGCAAAAGAAACAGCTCACAATTTAAAAGGGAGATGGCAAGAAAGATATTTCTCTAGTCAAAGGGCATTAGTATGCAAAATATATTAAGTACTGGAATCACATTAAAGAGATGGAAGACCTGATCCAAACAAGACTGTTTATATTGTTGACCAACAGCTGAACGAACATTGTTTCCGACCATGATGAGCTTTTTATGGCTAGTCAATGCTCACAATGGTGGAGAAACAGATCATTCAGACACAAGCCAGACATTTACAGAGAAGTCATTCATCCCAGATGCTCTCATTTTCAGATTGAAATTTTCCACCAGTGGCTTAATAATTATGTTGTTGCATATACTTTGTAAGCTAGACATATGTGTTCCTTTATGGGACCTCAAGGCCTTGTCTGGGCAGCACACTCAGTTGGCCCCCAGCCTAATGACCTCATTGTAGAGACTCCATCCCACTGGTCTCTCCAGCTTTGTTCAGGCTCAAGGAAGAGCAGTTCCTCCTAGTTTCAACCCATAGAGAGCTAACAGCTATTGATATGATTAAATTTTCTGCCCCATTACATGTGTTTATCATATTACAACTCAAATATGCAAGGAAAACATGGCTCCTTTATAACTGATTTGATCATTCTCACAAAGGCCCCAACCAATCAAGTAGTGGAAGGAAAATTAAATTGAGTCCATTCTGAATTAAGATGTATGGGAGCCAGTAATCAAAAGTCTTTCTCTTGGTTTAAATCAGTCTCTGGAAGATGTTCATCATTTGATTGTTCCCTGTCTTCTGCCATGCAAAATGTTGTCTTTGTGAGACACACAGAACTTGAAGGTTTGGGGATTAATGAGATCTCTTGACATTGCCCTGGCTCTTGGACATGCATTACTTTCTGGCATCTTCTGTGGAAGGGCTGGTTCATCCTCACATACGGGCATTCTTTATACACTACAGTTAATAATATTGGCTGACAAAGCAGTTTTTCATTTCTTCTTGGCTTGGCCATTGCTTAGTGGCTCACCCTGCGGACTTGACCTCTATTCTACTCCTCCATTCTTACTGGTACTACACCCCTCTGAGTCTCTATCATACTCTGTCCAACTCCAGTCTTCCAGTATTCTTCTCAGCCCCTGGCATGTCAAGCTCCAGGGTTGCCCTCTGGCTCTCATCTCTTTATTCACATCACATTGTAACCATGGAAGTTCAAGAGTACAAACTAAAACCTCTATCTGCTTGAACCCTCTGGTTTTCTGCCCCATATGAGTGCCTGGATACCCTGCTCAGTGGCTCTTCAGAGATATAACCAAATCAAAAAACAAGCACTTTCTACTTTTTCTTTGCATCTTAGGCTGGCTAATTCACCTCTTCCCCACTCATATCTTAGAGCGGGGGACCATAAAGAGGGAATGCTGAGAGACATTTTTGACAACTTTCTTTCCTTAGCCCTCTCATCATTTCCCCACCAAACCCCCTGTCTGATGATCAAGGGATTTGTCAAGGAAAGGTGGGGGTCCACTTTCTCTGCCCAAGGGAAAAGAATATTCTCTTGGAGCATATCTTTGTCTTTACCAAAATGATCATCTCTTCTTTTCCCTCTTACGTGGACCCAGCACTGATAGAGGGAAATTGATTTATTACTAAGGGCATATAAGTCAGGAAAGTTTCTAAAATATTACACTTCTCACACAGATTTAGGAGAGATCTCAGAGGGAGAGAAGAAAAAGGGAACATTCTTTCAGAGCCTAGTATTTGACAAGAGGTGGATTTCAGGATAAGCAGGGAAATGCTATATACCATTTGTTTTGTCTCAGAACTGTTCTAAACTGCCACATTTTACAATCTTGTCCTCTGGCTTATTATGAAAGACCACAATAGCACTTTTTATCTTCTCTTCTAACTATCTATACCCCTCTGCTATAAGCAATTTCTAGATAACAGACCCTGCATGGACTGACAGAATATCCTTTCCTGTTTTCGTAAACTGTTTATTCTAGAAATTGTTTTCATGCTTTCAAGGACAAAGTGAATACATGTCTTTTTTATAGTTCCCTTTGGTCTTTTGGTGTTTGATTTGTTTGCTGTCCTGTGTTTGACTTGGATAGCCCAAGAGCTTCATAAATGTTGGGTGACGGGGGAGGCTGTTCAAATTCATTTTTTATGGTTACTACTAATAATACTTTTCCAAAAGAAGAAATGTCTTAAGTATTTAGCCAACTTGAATAAAGCTTCATGCCCTTAGGAAAGTGGGGGAAATCCCAAAGGTTAAGTAGAATAATCAATCTTAAAAGCTTTCATTGAACACATTTCTTTTTTTCTTATCTTTGATTGGACTTTTCCTCAAAAAAAAAAAAGCAGAATTTAAGGCATTTTTATTTTATAAAAAGAAATAAAGGCTCTCCTCAGTGCTCCATTTCAGGGCCCAGCCACCAGAATCAAACTATCCTTGTCTCTTGAGGAAAAAATATTCTTGTCTAGCCTGGACTAGTAAAGGAAGGCGGTGCTTGCCTGGGCCATCCATGAGTTATCATTGTTATTCAGTCACTTAGTCGTGTCCGACTCTTTGTGAACCCACAAACTGCAGCCTGTCAGGCTTCCCTGTCTGTCACTGTTGGCTTTATCAGCCCATTTGCTTTTGTCAGCCCATAGCTTTTGCTTTCAAAGAACTTTTTAACAAATAAATCACCAGAACAAAGAACATGACCCCATGAGCCCCTTAGATTTGCAGTTCTGTTTCACACTCTCTCGGGAATTTAATTGTTCTTGTTCATAACAGACAGAAACAGGCAAGTCAAATACAAAAGTAAAAATCCTGACCCCAGAGGCTATTCAGTACACCTTATGTAATAAACATAACATGTGGGCAAAGTTCTCATCTGAAAGTCCACAGTGTTTTGTTTTTTCTTTTAACTTTTTATTTTATATTGGATTAACCATGTTGTGATAACCATACACATACATGTATGCTGTGTATCCAAATTCTCCTTCCATTCGGGCTGCCACATAACACTGAGCAGAGTTCCTTGTCCTATGCAATAGGATCTTGTTGGTATCTGTTTTAAAGGTAGCAGTGTGTACGTGTTGATCCCAAACTCCCTAACTATTCCTTCTCTCCATTCCTTCCTCCTGGCAACCATAAATTCATTCTATAAGTCTGTGAGTCTGTTTTGTAAATAAATTCATTTGTACAATTTCTTTCTAGATTCTGCATATAAGGGACGTCATGCAATTTTTCTCCTTCTCTGTCTGACTTACTTCACTCAGTATGACAATATCTAGGTCCATTTCCAGATGTACAAGCTGGATTTAGAAAAAGCAGAGGACAGAGATCAAATTGCCAACATTCACTGGATCATAGAAAAAGCAAGGAAATTCCAGAAAAACATCTACTTCTGCTTCATTGACTATGTTAAAGCCTTTGATTGTGTGGATCATGACAAACTGTGGAAAATTCTTCAAGAGATGGAAATACCAGACCACCTTATCACCTCCTGAGAAAGCTGTATGCTGGTCAAGAAGCAACAGTTAGAACTGGACACAGAGCAATGAACTGGTTCAAAATTGGGAAAGGAATACATCAAGGCTGTGTATTGTCACGCTGCTTATTTAACTTATATGCAAAGTACATCATGCAAAATGCTGGGCTGGATGAATCACAAACTGAAATCAAGATTGCTGGGAGAAATACCAGCAACCCCAGATATGCAGATGATACCATCCAATGGCAGAAAGCAAAGAAGAGCTAAAGAGTCTCTTGATGAAGTTAAAAGAGGACAGTGAGAAAGATGGCTTAAAACTCAACATTCAAAAAACTAAGATCATGGCATCAGGTCCCATCAGTTCATGGCAAATAGATGGGGGAAAAGTGGAAACAATGAAAGAGTTTATTTTCTTGTCCATCTTAGTCAAAGCTATGATTTTTCCAATAGTCATGTATGGATGTGAAAGTTGACCATAAAGAAGGCGGAGCACCAAAGAATTGATGCTTTCAAATCATGGTGCTGGAGAAGACTCTTGAGAGTTCCTTGGACAGCAAAGAGATCAAATCAGTCAGTCCTAAAAGAAATCAACCCTGAATATTCATTGAAAGGACTGATGCTGAAGTTGAAGCTCCAATATTTGGGCCACCTGATGCAAAGAACTGACTCATTGGAAAAGACCCTGATGCTGAGAAAGATTGAGGGCAGGACAAGGGGACGACAGAGGATGAGATGGTTGGATGGCATCATCGACTCAATGGACATGAGTTTGAACAAATTCTTGGGGATAGTGAAGGACTGGGAAGCCTGGCGTGCTGCTGTACCTGGGTTTGCAAAGTGTTGGACAGGATTTTGGCCACCTCATGTGAAGAGTTGACTCATTGGAAAAGACTCTGATGCTGGGAGGGATTGGGTGCAGGAGGAGAAGGGGACGACAAAGGATGAGGTGGCTGGAAGGCATCACCGACTCGATGGACATGAGTTTGAGTAAACTCCGGGAGTTGATGATGGACAGGGAGGCCTGGTGTGCTGTGATTCATGGGGTTGCAAAGAGTCGGACATGACTGAGCGACTGAACTGAACTGAACTGGACAGGATTGAGCGACTGAATAATAACAATGATGCTGCAAATGGATTATTTCATTCTTTTTAATGGATATTACATTGTGTATATACTATTGTGTACTTGAGTAATATTTCATAGTGTATATGTACCACATTCTCTGTATCCATTCCTCTTCGATAGACATCTAGGTTGCTTCCATGTCGTGGCTATTGTAAACAGTGGTGCAATGAACATTGGGGTGCATCTGTCCTTTTCGACCATGTTTTCCTCCAGATATATGCCCAGGATTAAGATTGCAGAGTCATGTGGTAACTCTATTCTTAGATTTTCAAGGAACCTCCATAGTGGCTATACCAATTTACATCCCCACCAACAGTGTAAGAAGTTCCCTTCTCTTAACACTCTCTCCAGCATGAAAGTCTGCAGTGTTTGACTGATATAATTGTCTAAAATAGGTTGCGTTACACCCTAAGACTGATCAATTGCCCCAGATCCAGAAGTCAGGAGAACGTGTCTGAGCACTCCAGACTAGCCTCTTGTAATCTTCATCAGTAAGGGTTTCCTGACAAAGGAATAACACTCCTGCCTAACAGTGTGTTTGACACCGCACAGCTATTTGCTCAGCTTCTCAGTGTTAAGCTATTAAAAATCATAATGCCTTACATATCCTATTCTATATAAAGGGCCTGTGGGCAGATCTACTTCTGGCCCAGAGAAATCATCACCTTTCATATTCCAAATCTTATATACAAGTACTCCCAAATGTGAATTCCCCAGTACCCTAAGCAACAAAATGTATGAACTTTGAGGATCCAGCATATATTTATTATGTTTAATTTTATATTTTATAAGTTACAGTACACAGATTTTCACACAGATAAATACCTGAAGGTAAACACTAAGACAATGTGGAGATTCATGAAGGGTGTGATTTAAAATATCATTAACGCTTTCAGAATTAAACCTTATAGTCTTAGTAGCTTTCGTGGAATCCCAGTCCAAATTTCATCCAACCATAAAAATCATTTTGAACTAATCTGCTAGGAAATTAGATGAGCCATAATGTCTAGGCAAAATCAGCTAAGTTTAAAACGTAATGACATATATAAATGTATATATTATAAATATAAATGAAACAGATCACAGAGTAGTCAAAAAGTGACAGCTGCTTTAATTCGTAGGAGTTTAGACTTCCAGCCCCTCTGGAAATTATGAAATGAGGAATAACAAAAAAAAAAAAAAAAAACTACCCCCCATTATTATCCAAGCACAAGTGGTATAAGATCATTTATCTTGATGTATGTCACCTTAGAGCACATATTATCCCTATCTCTCAAAGTGTTTTTTCCCCCTTATTTCATCTCTGACATTCATTGTAAATTTAATGATCCACATACGATTTGCTGGTGTCTCAGTCTGGTGTTTTGAATCATGAAACTAGTGCTAAATTTATGGCACTGCAGTACCACTTAGTGAATCATTAAGCAGTACAGTGATTTTAATGATTTGGATCACACTGGACCTCATCACTATATAATGAGGTTCCATTTAGTGTAAATTTTATGTAAAAATTCAATTTGCAAACCAACAACATGAAACTACAACATTTTTTCTAACTTGACATTGTATTTATTTATCATATATTCCTATCAGGGGTCTACTTTTAAGTTCATTAACAGGATAATATTTTATTCTATTTTTTTATTAGCATAATATTGAAATGACCCTAAGCATGAAAGTGACCAGTGACACACCTTAAACCACCTTAAACTCTCATTGTCAAGTGTGAGCAATACAAAGGTCTCAGAAATAACTGCAAACTTCTATATGATTTTATCATCTTTGATAATATATACATTCCCAAACTAAATTGTTTTAGAGCCTCTCTTTCATTACCAAGACAGATTACAAATGCAGAAAAGAAACAATGGCTATAGCATGCCTCTCTCTTCATTTGATAAAAGCCCATGGCCTTCAACAATTATGCTTTTTCTTCTGAGGAAATAAAATAGAATATTCTAGATAATTAAAATGCCAACTACAGTTTATCTGTGCCCTATCAAACCATTAGTCAGAAGCTTCCCTTCAAGTAAAATTTTGGCCTCAAAAAAATGCATTGATTAGTATGTATCAATACGGATGACAAGAAACCCTAGGACTGAAATTAGCTCAGTACTAATTTTTTTAATTAGCAGAAAAGAAAACTGAGGCTAAGGAAGGTTAAGTATCATGACCAAGGTTATGTAGCTATTATGTGATGTCAAGAAACAACCTCATGTTCCATGACTCCAACTGCTCCCTCCAAAATTCATTTTAAAATTGAAAGCTAACATAACAATATAGTCATATTATGTCTGGAGAATGAATGTCTGATTTTATCTTCTATATTTCAGTTCCCTCAGAATCATTGATAAGCATGTCTGCATCGTGACCTGCTTCACCCTATATTAAATTATGGTTTTAAAACTTAGGTCTAACATGCATAGTAACAATAGTAGGTTCACAAGGTACACTGAACTGAGTTTTTTACATTCTTCATGGGTAGGAAAGAATAATTTTTTAAAGTAGTTTCTTAACCTAATCAAAAGTTATTCAAAGGGCTACACCTCTAGATGATGTAGAATTTATTTCTTACTCATGCTGAATAATGCATTAAAAAAAAAAAAAACTTAGGCAGGATTAAAGAGAAATCAAGTCTCTAATTTAAATAGACCCATGTTTTCAACTGAAGCAATAAGCTATGTTGTCTTTTAAAGTCACAAAGAACCGTGGGGTCCAATCTCCCTGAAAGTTAGACTTCAATCTGCTAAGGACTGAAATAGAAAAATAAAATATAGCCATTCCAAGACTTCCTTCTATGCATGCTTCCTTCTGTGTCTTGGTTCTGCATTTGTATTCAGAGGGTTAAAATGTGGGAAGAGGTTTAAGCATTCCTTCTTCTCCAGTGAGATGAGATCACAGAAGCCGTTAGACACTGATTCTCAAGAGGTCCCCAGTGTGGAATGCCCAGCCTGGATGGTGGCCCTCATACGCCCTGGGACCCTATGAGCTTAGTGATTTTAATTATCTTTGTTCAAGCTCTGTTGTTACTTTTCATCTTGTTTGAACTTCAGCGTCCATCTCTCTTGGAAGAGTTCATACTAGAGCTTGAGAATACATCTAGATGGGAGTAAGAAGGTAGGGTTTGTCAAGCAGTGCATGGCAGACTATACTAGTGTCTTATTTATCCAATTTCTTCCCAATGTTTCCTTCTATTTTCACCACTCAGCCTATGTGTTGTATTAATAGTACTAAATTTTTAAGAATTACTAACCATCTCAAAAATAAGAACTAATATTCTTCTTCATCACATCTGTATTTATTCCTTTTTAAATAGAAAATGAAACTATTTGAGTAGCAAAGACTCTTGATTCAGATTTACCACTGTGACATCAAGGTACAAAGCCCTGAAAGCAACATGATTTCAGTGTGGCTACTCAAAGATCCTAACTTACATGGCAAGATGTTGGAGAACACACCTACTTGGCTGTGGTCAAATGTGGGAAGAGTGTAATTAGAGAAAAGGCTTGAAAAGCAGATTAGGTTCAGATTCTGGCAGACAATCAGTGTCCAAAAGAGGAATTGTGGAGATACTTCAGGAAAAAGAAAATTGAGAACGTCTAGAAGGGGGTTTGGATTTCAGTCCCTAAATATCCCCATGGGATATCTATTTTGATCTCATTTCCATAGCACCTATGGTTTGTACTTCAATCTGTGCAACCATAGTCTTGGACTACATTTTAGACAAGCCTTTTAAACAGTTTTCTTATCTTACTATAATAGGCTCTTCCTCATCATCCAATTGTTCTGGGGATTCCAGGGACCTTCAGGAAGCAGAATCGTTATGAAGGGTGTTTTCTGGTCTTTAAGATATTCAGTCATTCTTTGCTATTGTCTTAACTTAAATGTTCTCTGATTAGGGGTAGAAGGGGTGTGTGCTCTGCTGCTAGGTCACAGGAATTCTTACAAAGCCTGGAGCCCCAGTGCCAAGAGTCCAGCCCCTGAAATGCACCATGAACCTTGCCACCAAGTCTTGCATGTTACCAAGGGACCAAGGAATATGGACCATTCCTTCTTAGTCTTGAGGACTCACTGTCTAATCTAGAGGCAGGCACTTCCCCTTTTCTTTCTCTGAATATTTTCCCACCCTTGTCCCTCTGGTGGAGGTGGCCATAATGTCCTCAAAGACAGCATTTTCTGCTCTTCAAAATAATGAACTTGAAGCAAGGGAACAAAAAGTTCTGGTTAATTTCTTAGCATCAGATCAGATCAGATCAGTCGCTCAGTCGTGTCTGACTCTTTGCGACCCCATGAATCACAGCATGCCAGGCCTTCCTGTCCATCACCAACTCCCGGAGTTCACCCAGACTCACGTCCATCGAGTCAGTGATGCATCCAGCCATCTCATCCTCAGTCGTCCCCTTCTCCTCTTGCCCTCAATCCCTCCCAGCATCAGAGTCTTTTCCAATGAGTCAACTCTTCGCATGAGGTGGCCAAAGTACTGGAGTTTCAGCTTTAGCATCATTCCTTCCAAAGAAATCCCAGGGCTGATCTCCTTCAGAATGGACTGGTTGGATCTCCTTGCAGTCCAAGGGACTCTCAAGAGTCTTCTCCAACACCACACTTCAAAAGCATCAATTCTTCGGCGCTCAGCCTTCTTCACAGTCCAACTCTCACATCCATACATGACCACAGGAAAAACCATAGCCTTGACTAGTCGAACCTTTGCTGGCAAAGTAATGTCTCTGCTTTTGAATATGCTATCTAGGTTGGTCATAACTTTTCTTCCAAGGAGTAAGTGTCTTTTAATTTCATGGCTGCAGTCACCATCTGTAGTGATTTTGGAGCCCAGAAAAATAAAGTCTGACATTGTTTCCATTGTTTCCCCATCTATTTCCCATGAAGTGGTGGAACTGGATGCCATGATCATTTTCTGAATGTTGAGCTTTAAGCCAACTTTTTCACTCTCCACTTTCACTTTCATCAAGAGGCTTTTGAGTTCCTCTTCACTTTCTGCCATAAGGGTAGTATCATCTGCATATCTGAGGTTATTGATATTTCTCCCAGCAATCTTGATTCCAGTTTGTGCTCCCTCCAGCCCAGCATTTCTCATGATGTACTTTGCATATAAGTTAAATAAAGAGGGTGACAATATACAGCCTTGACAAACTCCTTTTCCTATTTGGAACCAGTCTGTTGTTCCATGTCCAGTTCTAACTGTTGCTTCCTGACCTGCATACAAATTTCTCAAGAGGCAGATCAGGTGGTCTGGTATTCCCATCTCTTTCAGAACTGTCCACAGTTTATTGTGATCCACACAGTCAAAGGCTTTGGCATAGTCAATAAAGCAGAAATAGATGTTTTTCTGGAACTCTCTTGCTTTTTCTATGATCCAGCGGATGTTGGCAATTTGATCTCTGGTTCCTCTGCCTTTTCTAAAACCAGCTTGAACATCAGGAAGTTCACGGTTCACATATTGCTGAAGCCTGGCTTGGAGAATTTTGAGCATTACTTTACTAGTGTGTGAGATGAGTGCAATTGTGCAGTAGTTTGAGCATTCTTTGGCATTGCCTTTCTTTGGGATTGGAATGAAAACTGACCTTCTGCAGTCCTGTGGCCACTGCTGAGTTTTCCAAATTTGCAAAAAAGGAGGTTAAAATTTTAATTTCTCAATAAATAATTATCCTGTCAAGCAGATAAGTTATAATAGCAATTGTGCGAAGATCCCTCCTCACCTTTATGAATAATAAACACTTGCTGAGCATCTACTATGGACGAGATACAGTTTCAACAGTCCTGGTCATTGTTGCACTCACAGTCAAGTGAGGGGACAGCCTGTATTAACAATAGAAAGTAAAGTGTTAGTCGCTCAGTCATGTCTGACTCTTTATGACCGCATAGACCATAGCCCACCAGGATCCCTCTGTCCCTGAGCTTTCCCAGGCAAGAATACAGGAGTAGATAGCTATTCCCTTCTCCAGGGGATCTTTCCAATCCAGGGATTGAACTTGGGTCTCCTGCATTGCAGGCACATTCTTTAACATCTGAGCCAGCCAGGGAACCATTTACAATAGAGATGGGGGTGAAAAAACAGAGATAGGTAGATTACCTAGCATAGTCCCAAGTAGGGTGTCCATAGGTGCTAAGGAATCCCAGGGCTGGTGAAGTGACCAGTGTAATGTAGATTACATGTAATTGTCTCAGTTATGTCAATTATGTTAGTAATATTTTTGCATTTTTGTCTTAATGCTTTCAGAATTAAACCTTATATTCTTAGTAACTTGAAAAGCATCAAATGCTTTCTACAGCAAAATGCTGCACTAGGAAGCAGGTAGCAAGAATTACATTCACAATGCTATCAGCAGAGAGGGATAAAGTGCCTGGGTCAGACCCTCAAACCAGTCTGTTGCAAATTCAGGCCTCTGATATTAAGTTCTGACTCCTGATTTATTAAGTCCTACCCCATTAGTGCTTCCCTTGTGGCTCAGCAGGTGAAGAATCTGCCTTCAGTGATGGAGACCTGGGTTTGATCCCTGGGTTGGGAAGATCCCCTGGAGAAGGGAAAGGCTACCCACTCCAGTATTCTGGCCTAGGCAATTCCATGGACTGTAAAGTCCATGGGATCACAAAGAGTTGGACACAACTGAGCGACTTTCACTTCACTTCACTTCACCCCATTAGTGGAAATGCTTAGAGCTGAGAAAAATAACTTCAATCTGTTTTCACAAGGCTCAGAGACATCTTGGAGTGACTGGTCTCTTATGTAATTGCCAGTTTTAGAAACTCATGCAAGGTTTAAACAAATGTAGGAAACAAAGACCTATGTTCAGTGATACACACTGGAAAATTTCTCAGTTCATAATCACACCAAAAGTTTAGTAAAATGAAACCCCTTCTAATACTTATCAAAAGTTGGTCCCTTAAAAAATTTGAAAATAATTTAACTATGTCTTAGTGATCAAATGAGTATTTGACTTCGTATATTGTAAACTTGCAATTATTTTCCAGTTGGCTTTTACTCTTTTGGTGAGATGAAGATCAAGAGAAGCAAAACAATATTTAAATATCATGAATTAGGCTACTATGTTAAGACTCCATGAGGACGAATAGTGAATCTTCACCAATGTACAATCTTTTCTATTTTTACTCACTGAAGCCAGTTTTTAACAGATTCCCCTTCACCTCCCTGCCCTCTGCTGAAAATTCTAGGCTTCAGAAGTTCTATAAGTGTATAAACTAAGGTGAACAAGACTTCTCGTCAACTGCATAATACTAAACTTATCATCTTCAAGAGTCTTTTATTCAGTTTCACTTCTTGGTATAGCATTTATTGTAGTAATTTCCTAAACTCATGAAATTAAATTCTAAGAATTTGGGGTGTAGGACCAGATCCTAATCTGATTCTAATCCCTAGGATGCAGCAAGCTGCAGGAGCAAAGTTTCCAAAACCAAAATGGTAGAAGTCGTTTGGAAAAAAAAAAAAAAAAAGCATGTGTTCTAATTAGGACAACATGTGTAAATAGTGATAAAACTAGCATTTTATAGCAAAGACAATATGTAATATTTACAGCCTAAACAATTCATTGCAGTGTCCCAGGATACATTTTTTAACACTTGACAGCATTCTCAATTACTAAGACTTCATGGAACATGAAAATTTACTTTTTAGAATTTTTTCAAGCTTTCTAAATGATGATTTGCCAGTTACAGGAAAAATATAGTTAGCAACAAACCTGAACAGTAATAAATATCCTCAGAATTTCTATCATCCGTATCCTGGTTCTGGGACAAGAACAGGGTTAAACAGTATGTACTAGACAGAAGAGTCTCCAAGACTAGCCCTCCCCCTACAACTCTGGGGGCACGAGTGAAAGTCTAGATGCTCCTGGAGTTTCAGATAAGGCCATCCTCTCCCCAGAGTCGGAAAGATCCCCTAGAGAAGGCATGGCAACCCACTCCAGTATTCTTGCCGGGTGAATCCAAAGGACAGAGGAGTCTAGAGGGCTACAGTCCATGGGGTCACAAAGAGTTGGACACAACTGAGGGACTTAGCACAGATACACCCACTCCCCAGAGTGAGAAAGAGGACCCAAATTCCTGATGCCCATAGCAAGACTCCTCCTCACCTACTGTCTGCCTCAGGATGAGTGTCAGCCCTTCATCCCTCTTCCCACTGATCACATGAAGTCCAGGACTCCCAGCTAGTTCCTCAGCCCTAGCCCTCACCCCTTCACTCTTATCAACAAATGGCTTATGAGTAGAGAAGCAACAAATCTCCTACCCAAGCTTCTTGGTACACTTAGTGCCTTGATTGTCTTCATAGCATTTCGCAGCACCTGAGAAACTATTACATCTATAGCTGTCTAACTATTTCTATCCACAAGGATGCACAGTTGGGGAAGGCATGTCTGCTTTCCACAGTGTTGTTGACCAAACATTTAAAAGAGCCCACAACAGATCAGAGGGGTCCAATAGATACTGTCATAGGAAAGAACTAATGGATGAATGGATGAAATTCAGAGAAATAATGTGAATCTTATTTAAATCATTTTATTTATCATGTATGTAAATCTCATAGCTGTTATGATTATGTTACTATCATGTGATGATGTTACTACAAGTTAGTTATTAGAGGTATGGAAAAATGGTGAATGCCGTAGAACTTATGCTTTTGATCTGTGGCATTGGGGAAGGCTCTTGAGAGTCCCTTGGACTGCAAGGATATCAAATCAGTCAATCCTAAAGGAAATCAACCCTGAATATTCATTGGAAGGACTGATGCTCCAATACTCCAATCAGATCAGATCAGATCATATCAGTCACTCAGTCATATCCGACTCTTTGCGACCCCATGAATCACAGCATGCCAGGCCTCCATGTCCATCACCAACTCCCGGAGTTCACCCAGACTCACGTCCATCGAGTCAGTGATGCCGTCAAGCCATCTCATCCTCTGTCGTCCCTTTCTCCTCTTGCCCCCAATCCCTCCCAGCATCAGGGTCTTTTCCAGTGATTCAGCTCTTCGCATGAGGTGGCCAAAGTACTGGAGTTTCAGCTTTAGCATCATTCCTTCCAAAGAAATCCCAGGGCTGATCTCCTTCAGAATGCACTGGTTGGATCTCCCTGCAGTCCAAGGGACTCTCAAGAGTCTTCTCCAACACCACAGTTCAAAAGCATCAATTCTTCGGCGCTCAGCCTTCTTCACAGTCCAACTCTCACATCCATACATAATAACCACAGGAAAAACCAAAGCCTTGACTAGATGAACCTTTGTTGGCAAAGTAATGTCTCTGCTTTTGAATATGCTATCTAGGTTGGTCATAACTTTCCTTCCAAGGAGTAAGTGTCTTTTAATTTCATGGCTGCAGTCACCATCTGTGAGATGAGTGCAATTGTGCGGTAGTTTGAGCATTCTTTGGCATTGCCTTTCTTTGGGATTGGAATGAAAACTGACAAAGCTCCAATACTTTGGCCACCTGATGTGAACTACTGACTCAGAAAAGACCCTGATGCTGGGAAAGATTGAAGGTTGGATGGCATCACTGATTGAATGAACATGAGTTTAAGCAAGCTCCAGAAATTGGTGATGGACAGGGAAGCATGGTGTGCTGCAGTCCAGGGGGTGGCAAAGAGTCGGACATGACTGAGCAACATGACTGTTGTTCATAACTGAACAACAACAAAAAATGGTGAAGCCTGGGGCCTTCATTCTACTAATTCCTGATCCTTCAAACGATATTTGTCTTAAGAATGTATGTGTATGTGTGTGTGTTATAGAGACGCATTTCATATATAGATGTAAATGAAATATATTAGATAAATATCTATGCAAATATATAGAAATAGACACACACACATATGACTTTGAAGCTAAGTCCAGGACAAAACATTACCAATTTTGACTATTAATTTCACCTCCATAAGAGAAAGAAGAGGAAGTATAGACACAGTACTCCCTTTCATCATCTACAATTTTCAGTATGTAGGCAATGTAAATTTACAACTTAACAGGGAATATTTAGTGAAAATGCATATTTTGCAAGGACTCAGATCAAATTCCCTTATCTGGCAAGTAAAAATAATTTGAGTGAGAAATTTTCAACCAGGAAAATAATGTGCCAGAAGACATTGAAAGTCAGAAGAGAAAACAAGGTTATTAGTAGGCCTTTATGCAATTTATAATCACCTATCTCTGGAGGGGTAAAAATGGTCCCATTTCTCATTGTTGGCAATTCTTCTCAATGACCAATATGTCTACCAACATTTTCTTCTGGAAAATACAGTCAAAGTTGTAACAGAAAATCACAGATGCAATCAAATTCATACTAATGGTTGAAATGCACCATATGTCCTCTGATACCTATGCACAATAGGGTGCAGGTTTAATGACTCTCTTATTGTGCCCCTGTTGTAATTAGGTATTAAAGGACATATGGTATGTTGCCGTTTTAACAGTGAATTTCCTTGTTTTTTATTGTTTTCTATCAGAAGCTTAACAGTCTTTCAGGGTAGTATTAGTAGTGAGAATTAAACCACATGTTGATTTCATTTTTCTAAGGCTTGGAATCTCATCTTGATTGGCCTTATTAGCAGAGTGCCAAAGAAAACATCCAAATCGAATCTATTTTCAGTTAATATGGACTAAAACACATTTGAATTAGTAAGAAATCAGTGAAAACTCTTTGAGATATAGAGACTTAGGATACTCCATGGAAAGTTTAGAAATTAAATAATAGCTTATTTGTCCAGAAAGACAGCACAGAGTGATAGTTTGGAAATCCTTCAACTTTCTTGCAAAGTATTTATTATCAAAATCATTTTTTAATAAGCAACTACCTTGTAAGAGATCTCTGTACAATAAAATTCCAAACAAACATACAACAAAAATCCAACTGAAAACAAAAAGTCAACAGAATAAGAGCATTGGAAGCTTTGAGTCATATTTAATGTAGCTTGTTTAAACACAAGCTAAGATTTTTCCAGGACCCAAAGAGCATGATTTATGCAAATTCACTGTTTGAAAAGAAATCTGTATCAACTCAGAAGACTATTTTTATTACCACAAAAAAATAAGTGAAGAAACAAAGATATGATGGTATACTACACTATTTCAAGACATTTCAACATTCACCTTAAAGGTAATTAAATCTGTCCTTAGATTTTTAGTATATATATCCACCAAGCACTGAGCAGTTTTAAATTCACATGGCATTTAGCATCAAGAAGGAATGTTACAGATTCTTAGGAAGGAGATTTTCACTGGACACTACAGCCTTTTGCTTGAGCTTTACAAGTCTGCATTTCAGGTCAGAGAAAGGGAAAGATCCTATCATGCAAGTTTATATTCTTCAGTCGTAAGCATGGCTACACATCCCTGTCCCAGTCAGCAAGAGGGCACATTACAAGATAGCCAGCCAGGCTTCCAAATGAGCCATGAAGATTAATAAAATACAATCTCCAGCGGATGTTGGCACCTCCCTGTCAAGCTAGCTAATGAGTACTGTGTTACTGTAAGAGTCAACTGTCACATTATCTCTGGACTAATAAATGGACTCTAAGACAAATAACAATACACAACTAAAATTCAGTCTGAAAAGAGCTTTTCATTTACTGCCGACTAGCGCAGCCCCAAGAGGCTCTCTGGCTGTCGGAGGCATAAGCGTTGTCACTTTGTATAAGAAGCATTCAATACGGACAAAGTCAGTTTGGGCAAAAGAAGTCTAGAATTATTTTTCTAAATCCAAGGTTTAAAAATTCACAGCAAGCAATTATTATATTTAACCCATACATACATATCAAAACAAATTCTAATATTTAGAGAAAAGCATGTCTACCCCAAGTCTACCAAAAATAGAGTGAGCAAAGCTTATTTGGGGGCAATTGTTCACTATTGGCAAATGTTTAATTTAAATAAGAATGTACATCTTGTAGTGACAAATTTATTAAAAATTAACTTCATGTCAGAAGGGAGAGGCCACTACAGTCTTTTAATGTCTGTGTGTCTTTCTTGAGTCTGTAACAAAGGACAGAGGCAGTGTAGGGAACTGTAAATGCAGACATCACATCCTTAATCCTATTTCTGCCAATTATAGTTGCAGATTTATTGTTTTACTCTGATCAGGAAAATATATTTGCAATATAATAAGAAATAATTACTGAACAGTTATTAAAAGGTCAAATTCTGTGACAAGAAGTGGGATTAACAGAGTAAAGGATATGTCATAGAAAGTATTAGATAACTAGATAACTAGTTTTCAATTATTGAGAACAGGAAGAAAAGCTAGAAGGAAGGACGAGAAAGAAGAAGGAAAGAAAGGGAAAGAAAGGAGGGGAGGAAGGGACACACAAAGGAAAAAGAAGGGAGGAGGGGAAGGAGAAAGACAGGAAATAAGAGGAAAGAATGAGGAAAAAATTATAGGAACTACTCTGTGCTTTTAGATACTCATATATTATTTGTTTTATCACATCATGTTTTATAAAGTTAACTCCTGATCTATCATTTATAAGAATAATACAATAAACCTGAATTCTTCTCTTAGCATCAGAGAAATTATGTTCCCAAACCCAAAGGTAAAGAGGTTCATTTACAAACTGACTTCTGTGAGAATTTCAGAATGGGGACAAAGAATGAAAGAATGAGCATAATGGGTCAGCTCCCTAGTCTATCCATCCTGATATCCTAAATTATCCAGGTAGTTTAGGACTTGTAATGGGAAGTGCTTGTTCTAGCTCTCTTTAATTTCTCTTACTTTCCTGTTGCAAACTGGACTCCAAAGACCCAAGAGGCCTATCTTTACCCCTTGCAATGTGCATACATACACAAAGCGCTCTGCACAGTTTGGGCGTATAGCAGGTGCCGGAGGAATATCAGTCTCCGCTTCCCTTCCCTCTTGCTCTTCTCCTCCCTCTGTCTCCCTGCCCCTACTCTGGATTCAACTCATAAGCGTTCATTGTCCAGAAGATGGTCATTCTGCAGATGTTCATTCTATAACTCTCCCCACCCCTCCCGATCTCCAAGATGGATATCAAACAAGACACTCGCAAAGATGTTTCATAATTAAAGGATTGATTTTTCAATCCAGTTCTGGAATCATTCCACAGTATTCTGTTTTGGTTTCACAAGCAAATGAGACAGTGAAGATGTTAGCTACAAGTATTGCCATTATTATATTGTTATTATCATTATTATTATTGTCCAAAATCTCCAAAGTATTTTCTTCAACTATGTCACCTCTAGAAGAGTAAGCACCTTTGGTTTTCTTCCTTCCATTTGAAGGAGTGCTTCCCTTTATTTTTCCTTGTATTTCGTACAAATCTTGTAGAAAAAAAGCTTCTAAACCCAGACAGTTAGATTCATTGGTTGCTTCTAAATTTACATCTTTTCAGGTTTTAAAACCTGTTTTCTCATTCTCATTCATTCTTCCACAGTTTTGAAGAATCTTAACAGACATTATTAAATTATTATTTAATTATCAAATAAATTGTTATGAATATCTGTCATGAAGTAATGTTCATAATTGCCAAAGGTTTTCATCTGAAATAAAATCATTTCCTAGATTCTAACAACACACTTGTGAGGCAGGTGTTATGTTTATATGCATGAGAAAATTAAATATCACAAGGGATAAATTCATGACCTGTGTAAGGTCATACTGCCAGAGTGCACAGGGTTACCTGAAATGCAAGTTCAGACCTTCTCACCATCCCTTCCAGCTCAGGTGTTAACCTGAATCCATAGTTCTTGCCATTCCACTTTTAGAGGAAAGAGCCCTTACTTTTGTCAGTCTCCAGAATAGTTTCAATCTTCCTTATCTGCCTCAGATGGCACTCCTGTGCCCCCTACCCACATACGATATTCATCATTTTCACTATCATTTCAAGGCTTTCTCCATAATGGAGTTTTTGAGGTAAATTTATATTGCAGGTGTAGGCACTTGATGGTCTTACCCAAAGAAAGAAGAAAGGACAAAGCAAAAGTTAGGATAGCAAAAGGTGGGGATAAAAATTGTTTACAAAGCTTTGTTACTGCATGCATACGTGCTAAGTCACTTCAATTGTGTCCAACTCTTTGCGACCCTATAGACTATAGCCTGCCAGGCTCCTCTGTCCATGGGATTCTCCAGGTAAGAATACTGGAGTGGGTTGCCATGCCCTCCTCCAAAGAATCTTCCCAACCCAGGGATCAAACCCACGTCTTTTATGTCTCCTGCAATGGCAGGTAAGTTCTTTACCGATAGCACCACCTGGGAAGCCCCTGTTACTGCATAAATATACCCTATTCTTCCTTATGCTACTACCTTTACCAAAAGAGATCGGAGATAGAGATCAGAGATAAGCCCCTCAAATATGACACATGTTGAAAACATTTCAGCCATCAGTCTACAGAGGAATGTACCAGAATCGTCCATAGTGATTCCTTCCAGGTAGTATGTAGAATGGCAACAATGAAAACAGGGTTCAGATTTGTGTGCCAGCACTTTAGATGCAATATTTTATTTAATTCTCACAGTAACTTAAAGCTACATACTCATACGGTTCCAGTTTTACAGGTGTGAAAACTGAGACTTTGTAAGTTAAATAATTCACTTAATGTCACACTAAGAAATAGAAGAGTCAAGCTTCAAACTCAGGCTGTTGGATCCCACCTCCTCCTAAGAACAATATTCTGCCACCAAAATGCCACCTGGGCATTTCCTCTTCAGGCGTTTCCTGAGGGAAGGATTGTGATCAATATTTGACATTCTCCCTTTTACAAAGCAGCTGACCCTGAATCCTCAGATGAGCACCTAATCTCATTCAACCCTCAGTTTAGGGGAATTATAGAAACATGGTGCAGTGGGAGTCACATGATTTCATCAGTCTACCAACAGAGTGGTTCTGCTCAAGTGAATCGGTCATGCACACAAACAGGGAAAAAACCATCTAGGAAAGATTTCCCCCTCTTCCCCTCAGTTCTCAGTAAGGCACAGTTGTGTGTTTCAGGCCTGAAAGGAAGATTTACAGTAAATTACACGTGCCAATAACATTTGCAGGCTCTTTGTCAGCAGACAGGACCCCAAATGGCTGAGCCAAAAGCCTGAATTCATTGAGGAGGACGCTGTTCATTCTCACTAAGCAGGCTCTCGTAGGCAGTGTCAGAAAAACACACAGTCTTTGTTGCATCTTCTTTGTGTAGAAATGGGGGCTTCTTTCTCTAGCCCTGACAGATTCATGCCAGCTTTGTGGGTCTGGAACTTTTAAAAAATTCCCTTAAAAAAAAAGAAAGAACATGTCCAAGAATAACAAATGAGAAATTTATATCTTCAAAATATGTAGATTTGAGATTTGTTTGGGAGAAAAAAAATGCACAAGCCCTACCGAGCATCTGTAACGATGATATATCTACACGTTATATGGCCAGCTATCTTTAGTTTGTTTTTATATCCTGTGGAGTGTGACATCTGTGCAAAAATTATGAACTGGCTCATATACATGAGGTGCTTATTCAGAGTTTGAAAAATGGGCTATTCTTCTACAGCCCAATTATTTATGAAGAAATTAGAAAGAAACTTTAAAATCTTGGAATCTTTCTCTTAATTTATTTGTGTGTGACTCTAGTCGGTCTGATGGCGCAGAAACTGTCTGTAACAAGGATGAAGGTTTTTCTAAGTGGGTTAATTATATTTATTTTCGTGGCCACTAGTTCCTCATTTGCTTTTTATAAATTACTCAGGGCAAGGGGCTAATCTCTGTGATCGCTCTCCATCTAGACGTAACAGCTCAACCTTTCATTTGAAGTGGATCTTTCCTATTACAATCTTTTTATGAACCACCTGTAAAAGGAAGGCAGGCTCTCTCCACGTGGAGATATGGATATATGCATATAAAAATTTATAACTATTCCCTAATCACTCAGACGTGTAGGCTAAGCATCACTTATGATTACTACACAGATACTATTATACAAAGAAGTACATTTATATGGAAAACTAAAGAAAGCTTTTATTATAAGAATAAATGTTCACTGATCCTTAACTCTAACTATCCTATTAATGCAACAATAAGGAGGTTCATTCATCTTTACCAGTCCATACTTAAGCCCCCATGAGTGTGTCTTCAGGCAACGAAGAGAAATCAGATGAGTTTCTTTCCTATTTGCTACCCTGGCACGAAATTCTTCTCCCCTCTCCCTTCTGGATTTTTAACTCTACTCCTAAATAAGTTTTCAATCAGCATTCCAGTACTGGAATGGAAAGTGAATCCTTCATTTAAAAGTCTTTGCAACTTACCCTTTGTTCCAGCTATGTTGACATGAACCATGGGGAAGGGTGTGGGGGATGGGAGATTATAAAATGCATAGAAGGCAAGCCTCCAGAATAACTGACTTTCATCTTTGGCATAATTCATCTTTGAAAGTTGAATGCATGGAAGCGGGAGTGACAGAGGGAGAATGAGAACCAATAAAGAGAATGGGAGGAAGAAAACTAATTTTCCTTGAGCAGTTATTATGTGCCAGGCACCACACACAGCACTTTTTTTATGTACATTGTCGTAAGGGGTGATTGCTTCCCAGTTTCTCAGATTTTTGGAGTTAACTTTGTAACAGGAAAATAATAGACAGTTGGATATTTATGAGCTTCAAGTCAATCTTCCTTTTGGCTGTCGGGATCCTCTGTATGAAAGACTAGACAGGCACATCTCAGAGACAAGAGTACATCCTCCTGGGCCTGTGATTTCTGTGTCTCTAGCATTCCAAAGACCAGGGAAAGTTTTACAGATGTAACAGGGAACTTCTCTGTTGGGTTAAAGGAATTATTTAGCAGCACCCTCATCCACAAATCATTATCTCAACACACATCATTTTACTAGTGTAGTTTTTTTTTTTTATGATTCTCTAAGATTCCCTTTTTTATTAATACATCTATGGATGGGGGTACATGTTGATTCAGTGTGGGGTACTATCTTATTTGTCAGTTAATAGTCTAGCACGGATTAGTAGGGATGATGAATTCCTTTGGATTATGAGACCTGGGCCTGAAAGATGACCTAAAAATCCAGTGTAGGGAAAAGGGCGGATGACAGGAAAGGAACCATGAAGGGAAGTAAATGTGTGGGTGCATGGGGACAAGCGGATGGATCAATACAAAATCAGTATTGGCTAGCTGTCTCCCTCTGGCTGAAGTGGAGCGATTGTATAAAATCTCCGAAAAGAAATAAGGCCATCTCTAGGATGGAACTAGAGATCATCATACTAAGTGAAATAAGTCAGACAGAGAAAGACAAATATTTGGCCACCTCATGCAAAGAGCTGACTCATTGGAAAGACTCTGATGCTGGGAGGGACTGGGGGCAGGAGGAGAAGGGGACAACAGAGGATGAGATGGCTGAATGGCATCACTGACTCGATGGACGTGAGTCTGAGTGAACTCCGGGAGTTGGTGATGGACAGGGAGGCCTGGTGTGCTGTGATTCATGGGGTCGCAGAGAGTCGGACACGACTGAGCGACTGAACTGAACTGAACTGATATGTGGAATCAAAATTATCATACAAATGAACTGAATGACAAAACAGACATTCACATAAAAAACAAACTTAGGGTTACTAAAGGGGAGAGAGGAGGTGGGGGAAGAATAAATTAGGAATTTACAATATACAAACTGCTGCTGCTGCTGCTAAGTCGCTTCAGTCGTGTCCCACTCTGTGTGACCCCATAGATGGCAGCCCACCAGGCTCTTCTGTCCTTGGGATTCTCCAGGCAAGAACACTGGAGTGGGTTGCCATTTCCTTCTCCAATATACAAACTACTGTACCTCAAATATATAAACAACAAAGACCTACTGCATAGCACAAGAAACTATCTTCACTGTCCTATAACAGACGATATGCGAGAAGAATATATGTGTAAAAACCTAAATCACTTTGCTGTACACCAGAAACGAACACATTGTAAATCAATTATACTTCAACTTGTGAAAGAAAAATTTTTAAAAACAAAAAGTTCATGTCAATCCTATTTTTATAAATTCTGTCCATTAGTTTGGCTTTTAAAAAGTGCCATAATCACTCAAATTCAGTCTCGCCCAACAAAAAAGGGAAGCTTTTTTTTTTTTTGCTCTCATAGACACTAAGCTTTTATTGAGTATCTCATGAAAAATCAGTAAAATTAGCTATGAGAGGAATGTCAATATGATTTCTGATTGCTGGAGAATCCTTGAAAGCAAGATTGCCAATGAATTGGCAATAGTGGGTTGTGAAATAATACTATTGATTTTTTTTTCCCTTCCGTAAATACCTTGTTATTAAAAGTGTTTTTTCAGGTCACTTAAACAAGAAAAAGCAAGCCACAGGGACAAGGCCCTTTAATATTTTGCAAGGCTGACATCATCGTTGTTAATAAGGCATTTATTGGGGACCCACTGAGCATGGTGACATGCCACCCCCACGTCCTGCTTCCTGCCATGCTCTCGGCTGGACGCCGGCCTCTCGGTGCAGTTAAACGTCTGCGATGAAGCCCTCTTGGTTTATTGTTAATTAACTTTAAGTCTAGATTCCCTCCACATATGACTTAACATACAAACTGTGTGCACTTTGAACATAAAGTCTTTGAACATTCCTCACTAATTGTTTAAATGATGTGTGGATTTTGTCTCCAGCAGTTGGTTTCACTTTAAGCTTTGGACAAATTGAAAACTTTTTTTCCGTAAAACTCCACTCCCCTTTGTAGTCTTAGTTTTGTCCCACAGGGACTGTTTAATAAGCAGTTTTCAGGTAGAAAAGAAAGACCTGATGACCCAATATTCTCTGTTTTCCCCAATGATTAGACATAGAAATTAGTCAAAAAAAGAAAACTGGATTATGATTGGTTACATCTATCTGGGAGCAATTCCCTGAAGTCGTTAAGAGAGCAATAATGAGAGAAAGTTGTTGCTCAAATTGATTTTAGGAGGAAGCCAGGTTCATTTCCCTAAAAAATCTTTTGTATATTTATTTAGTAATTGGTCATGAAATAATGCTTTAGACAGGCAGTTTAGAAAGCAGACCTCCTGTTTAATAAATCTGAGACTTTGATAATTATTAATGCACAAATGCCAGTAGAGACATGCTTTATTCCCCATGTCACAGCACAGCTATTAATGATACTCAAAGGAGTGAAAATTACTATTTCGGAAGTGTCCAAGGCAGTAAACTGGTACACAAGCCTGCAGTTAGGGCTATGGATGATGTGAATCAACAAGGGTGAAAAGATTTGGTTACTCTGTGTATTAGTGTTAATAGGAATAGATTATAGAGGAATATTTGTGATGTGACCTTCTGTGCACTAATTGAAATAGTATTCAGAGTCAGCATTGGTGTAATCAAGTTAAACATGGAATCATAAATCATCATGAAAAGTGCTGTCACAACTTCACCGTTAATGCCCTAGACTGCTGGGCAGCCTCAAGAAAATATCTGTTATGCCGATCTTTAGGTTAATAGGAACAGAAATGGCATTTAAAGACTATTTGGATCAAATCTGCTCTGAGGTTGAAAGTGTTCCTCTGTTAATTTACTGGTAATTTGAAGTGATGTAGTTAGGGTTAGAAGGAGCACAGCTGAGCCCCTGATAGCAAAACAAAGGGTTGTGGGAGTTTCTTCTAATATTTATTTAATTGCTTTAGGGTGTAATGCTAATCAGTTTTAATATACATGTGTAGTTTCCTTTGTTTCTCGATTTAAAACAGTTAGCAAGGTGATCAAATGTGTACCGTTGGCTATGTAACTTGAGGCGACACATTTGACAAAACAACTTGGGCATCCTTATATTTGTCAAACAGAAAGGTCTTATTGTATACACATGGAAAGACTTCTGACAAGTTAAACTATGTGTCCAGAGAAAGTATAACAATTTACTAGCAGTATTTTTCTTACAAACATTTTCTATTGATTGAATAGAATCAGATGAACAGGCTTGAGAAAAATCACAGAGGAATTTGTTAGGAAATGATATATACTATTGTCAATAACTCCCCGTGTCTCAGTGCAGAGAAAGGTTGTGCTAATTTAATCAGTTACTCATCAGATCAGGAGGCAATAAGATGTATGATACTAAGAAGAAAAGGGCTTGTTTATTGTAATTTGCTTCAAATGCTATAAATTAAAACAAGTTCCAGAAGACAATTGGACAATTGATGATAGAAGCTTTTCAAAAGTACCATATTTTACTTCAAATCTGAAAACACCTCAAGTCTACCTAGCTTTAAATATTTAAAACTTGCAGGCAAGTTAGGTGAATAAATGTAGGTCTGTTTGATAAATAATCCTAGGGGAAATTTTTTCTAATTGTCAACCACACAATTAGAGGAGATGGAGGACAGGATGACTCACCTGTAAATAAAATAGGATGTTTTTAAGTCATTACTGAATTTTGAATGATCTTACAATGTACCTACAGTAGACAAATAGTTGTAGAAAATACAAGTTTACTTCGCAGTTTGGATGTTAGAGTCTTTCTCTTAGGAGAAGACTTGTGATTTTTGAAACCTTCTAGGTTACTTGAAACCATTTTTAGCATCTTGACAGAGAAAAGTTGCAGAGCCCAGGTAACTCTTCTTTGCATTTGCTCAGTTTATAAGCACAGTACCTGAGGCTTGGGTAGGAAGCAGCTTGTCTAAGTTCCCATAGCCAGCCAGAGTTTGTGGCACTCAAAAACCAATCAACATGGATGTCCCTAAAATAGTACTCTGAAAATTCTCACTTTAGCATCTTATAAGAAAAGTTTATTAACTTTTCAAAGATATTTTGCTTCTTTTACACGCAATACCTTTTCAACTTTTCTACCTTTGACAATGCTTTGTAAGAACCTCCAATTCATACTGTTAGAAAGAAGAAAGTGTTAGTCGCTCAGTGGTGTCTGACTCTTTACAGCCCATGGACTGTAGCCCACCAGGCTTCTCTGCCCATGGGATTTTCCAGGCCAGAATACTGGAGTGGGTTGCCATTTCCTCCTGTTAGGTGCTAATCAAATTTCATAAAATTAGCAAGAATCTGTCATGATTTCTACAATAAGAAGACTGAAATGCTGGCTAAAGAATTAGAGGTGGCATTTTTGGAAAATTACTTAAAAGAATGTTGAAAAGAAGTTTCAATGTGCTTTGAAATGGGATGTTGCTCATGGTACCATCTCTTTCTATTAATTTCTCTATCAATAAAATCAATTAGTTATCATAATGCAGGGAATTATTTGCCCTTTGAGTAGGAAGCTAAAGCTACATCAAGTAAACAGGGTGAGGACAGGTAGAAGGAAGATTTGCCTTGTGTGGAAATTTTATCTCCCACCCTTCCTTCCTTTATCCCTAGAGATACAAATATGAATTAGATATAGTTGTTGATGATGATAAGCTCCTAATTTAATAGACACCTACCCTAGGATTACAGAGCTAGATGTGACCTTAAAGAGCTTAAAGATGTGGGTTAGTGACAGGAGTGGAACATTAAGCCACGTCTCTAGACTCCAAGTCCTGTGGCTTCTCCACCTTGTACTGTGGGCACAGTGGAGTACAGCACAGCCCATCGCAGACCTGGAAGTGAGTTGGAACAGAAGAGGAAAGATGCTGTGAAGAGCCCCCAGATATCTGCTTGAGTGCGTTCCTGTGTACTAAGTCACTTCAGTCTTGTCTGACTCTTTTGAGAACCTAGGGATTATCATCCACCAGGCTCCTCTGTCCATGGTATTCTCCAGACAAGAACCCTGAGGTGGGTTGCCGTGACCTCCTCCAGGGGATCTTCCCGACCCAGGGATTGAACCCGTGTCTCTTTCGTCTCCTGCATTGGCAGGTGGGTTCTTTACCAGTAGCACCACCTGGGAAGCCCCCACATATCTGGAGACTCTACAAATGGAAACAAGAGCATCAGCAGGGATTGGAGTCAGCCAATAACACAAAACCCTCTTCCAAGGAAATTGTTCCTCTAACCAGAAAATCTGAATGCGGGTAGCAACAGAAAACCTTCCTCTGGATGGCAGCTAATGACTTGACATTTCTCATCACTGGGAGCAGGTGACACTGTATAATACCAATTGGTATGTAAGGCAGTCAAGCACATGGTTTTCAGGCATTTTTTCTCATTTATTTCACTCTATTGTCTTTTGGAAACAGCATACTGTTCCTAATTTTGGGTTTTCTTTCTCATTAATCAACCTAGAATAATGCCTGGAACATAGTTACTGTTGTATAAATATTTGTTAGATTTTTTTTTTAAGTTATCCAGGGTCAATATTTTACAGGTCTACTCAGCGGTCTTAATTTGAAGTTTTTAAGATGCGTGTTCATAGATTTTTAAATAGCAGGGTTTTGAGAGGTGTAGAAGTGTGAATTGAATTGACATCTGAGCAGAGATGTTGTACTTTGCCCTAACAATTCCACATCTGACACTAATTTTAAAATCTTTTCTCCCAAATGCCCGTTTGCTACCTTGGCTTTATAGGCCAACCTGCCATCCGTGAGCAGAACTGCGTGTCTCCTCCACTTGAAGAGCCCCAGGAGCATAATATAGTCAGTGGGAGTGCAGGACAGAAAAAATATACACTGCTTTGCACACAGCCTGAAAATCAAGGCATAAAAGAGGGAAAATAAATCAGTGTGCCTCATTCGGACTTTGCATGCATAATTCATCAGCAGAAATAAGTATCCAAATGTTTTACCAGTGAGTATAGGACAAGTTACCTTATTTTTCATTAATATCTGAATCATGGCTACATCCCAGACAATTCTAATATAGATCATTAATTAAAGTCTATAATCAATACATTTAGGTATATAAATATCCTCAAGTTGCTGATTTTAAGGGTATATTTATTGTTTTAAAATAGAGTCCATCTAGTTTCAAGGTTGATCTATTAAACTGAAAATCATGCAAACCACTTAGATCCTTTTACAAATAACTAAAAGATCATCAAAACCTCAGTGTTCAACATTGTGAATGAAATTAACATGTACTGAACTCCTGCAAGATTTTGATCACTATAGTGAGCATTGGGAAGATCCCCTGGAAGAGG
Source organism: Bos indicus (assembly GCF_029378745.1). Lineage (NCBI taxonomy): Eukaryota > Metazoa > Chordata > Mammalia > Artiodactyla > Bovidae > Bos > Bos indicus. The sequence goes on from NC_091771.1 coordinate 47,010,429, forward strand.
AAATGGCAACCCACTCCAATATTCTTGTCCAGAAAAATCCCATGGACAGAGGAGCCTGGAGGGCTCTAGCCCATGGGGTTGCAAAGGATCGGACATGAATGAGTGACTGAGCACACACACAGTAAGCATTCCAAATTCATCATCTCATTTAATTTTCCTTACTGCTCGTAAGATTAGGGCTACTTTCTCCATTTACAGGTGAAGACATTGACATCCAGAGAGACTGAGCACCTCTCTCATTATCACACAAATGTTAAAAAATGGAGGCAAGATTTCACCCCAGATTTTTTTTTATCTAAAGCCAAGTGCCTTTTACTACCCCATGCTACTTCTCTAATTGGATCAACAGTAGTACACAAAAAACCCTATATTCTTGAAAGAAGATGTGCATGTGTTTATGTACCCATACTACGGGGTCACAAAGAGTCAGGCACAACTGAGAGACTAACACTTCAGTTCAGTTAGGTTCAGTCCTTCAATCATGTCTGACTCTTTGCAACCTCATAGACTGCAGCATGCCAGGCCTCCCTGTCCATCACCAACCCCCAGAGTTTATTCAAACTCATGTCCTTTGAATTGGTGATGCCATCCAACCATCTCATCCTCTGTCATCCCCTTCTCCTCCCACCTTCAATCTTTTCCAGCATCAGGATCTTTTCAAATGAGTCAGTTCTTCGCATTAGATGGCCAAAGTATTGGAGCTTCAGCTTCAGCATCAGACCTTCCAATGAATATTCAGGACTGATTTCCTTTAGGATAGACTGTTTGGATCTCTTTGCTGTCCAAGGGACTCTCAAGAGTCTTCTCCAACACCACAGTTCAAAAGCATCAATTCTTCAGCACTCAGCTTTCTTCACAGTCCAACTCTCACATCCAGCTTTCTTTACTAACACTTACTTACTCTTAGGTCAGTGAGTAAGTGAGCAGCAAAATTGAAAGGTTTGAATATGTCGCCCTGCAGATTAAAATGTTATTATAAAATTTACCCTAATTCCACTTCATCCTGTGGTCTTTGAAGAAACCTATAGCCAAACCATAGCTAACATTTAATGTGAACATCAGCTTAAAGTACCGTTGGTATGAATACCATGTAAGTTGCATGAAAACCCTCAAATAAATAAACAATTACATAGTTAATGTAGACAAGTTTTATCACATATTTTTTAATCCTCCAAAATTTTAAAATGCAATTATTCAACTCATGAAATAAGTAGTTATATCAATATTTACAATATTGTGATATTTTTCCTTGTCTATTTGTCCAGGATAGTTTGTCTCTATATTTACATTATGAGCCTACAACGTCTGTACACAAAAGACCCTAATTGAATTTTCTTAATGTTGAATTTTGACATACAATGATATTCATCCTTTGAGATGTTATCCTACATGAAGTCCTGAAAGATTTTCAGATTAAATTGTTCAATTCTAAAACTCCAAGCATGGTTATTTTCATTGAGAGGCAAAAAAGAAAAAAAAAATGCTTGAAATATGAATACATAAAATTCTATACTGTACATTATCTGGCTTGGCAATAAACAGAGTGCTTATAAGAGAAAGATAAATCTAATTTAACATTATAACTCTATATTAATAAAAATATATAGATTCCAAACCTCTTCAGTGACCCTGTCTCACACAGTATAATTTCCTAAAACTTCTAAGTCACTCAATGATAAGAGGCTGATCTAAACGCTTCCACTGCATTAATCAAATACCAGGTCTAATTAAAAGAGCCATGCACAAAGCTTTTTCAAAATGTTGCTCAGGTATTGCAATAATTTCTGATCACCCAAGCCTGGAAGACAAATAATTAGAGCTGCCAGAGCATTCTGATGAGTGATGTCAGCATCTCCAAGTGACCTTCCCTCCACTAATTAATTTTCATCTTAAGAAAAGAGACCCTGTTGTTGCACATTATTAATTGAGTTCACTAAAAGATGCGCCTGATTAATTTTTGTTGATAATACTTGTCATTCTAGGCAGCGGCTGTAATCATTCTATTGGGTTTTATTTTTTTAAGTTGATCTAAGTCCTTTGCAATGTGACTGATATATCTGATACAAAATATCATGCATAAGGGCATATCCTATCATGTGTCTGGGCTATTTTTCATTGCAGTTGTTGGCCAAGGTAAAATGAAATGTCAAAGTGGAGTCTTCTGAGCCATTGGAAACTATAAAGGTGTCGTTTCACTTTGTCCTCATAGCTTATTGAAGCCACTCATTCTTAAGTCCTCAAAAGAGATCACTGCACACATTCGGCAGCCTCCTCCTGGGTTTCACAGTGAAAAGTCACTTCAACAGAGAAAACCCTACTTTGTCTTATGAGACTTCTTCATCACATTTCTGTTATTACCAAAAGATTTCAGGCAACTTCCTTTGTCCTCCAAGTGGGATGAATAGTCCACTAAGTAAGTCCAGTCTTCTGACCCTGTGTAAGAGGCCTAGAATTTGGATTGCTGCCCTATTCATTCATAAACTATGAGGATTAGAAAACAAAATAGAGAGAGCTATATTAAAGTATTTATTTCATTAACCTAAAATTAAACAGGAAATTCAGTCACACATCTAATGAATGTAAGCTGTACTCTAATACGGGAACATTCACATGTCAGTGAATTTCAAGATCCTTATTAAAACCATAGTTCATTTTCAGAGGAACCTTCTTTAAAGGTAGACTTAATTTATTAGGAAAATATTGCGTTCTACTTTGAAAGAGAAAATATTTTATTTGTATTGGGAAAATGAACTCACAGGACTTCTTAAATTTTAAAGGGATCCTGCTAAGTGAATTTTTACAAATATTAGCCTAAATGATCAAAAAATAAATATAATTTCGTGGATACATGTGTTTAACAGTCAAGAGAAAATGTTTAACAAACTGCCTTTTGTGTTTTGTTTAATCTGAAATCTTTGAAAAGTATTTTGAATCATTGTTGAAATAGGCAAGGTTAGGTTTTATCATCCACACTATATGCTATTTGCTTAAAAGTTTAAAGAAGCTATTTAAACATATTATGAATAGAAGAAAACTAAAAAACTCTGCCTATCTTTTTGAAGCAAACTTCTCCTCTTCAGTTGTAAACTTGTTCCTTTGCTCAGTTTTTCCACTAGATGACTGCAAGATGGCCCTAAACCAACCTGGACACTGGTTCAGATCAAATGGCCCTATCTTTTAGCCGAATTCACCCCTCCCCGTGAATGATCTTCATGAAGGGAAATGTGACATGGTTCTCTAATAGTAGAGTTTAAGCTCTTTATTTAATCAATCAATCCCATTATTAAACAACCACCAGGAGTTAGGTACTTTGTGTATCTTCTCTGAAATTTGGAAGACCTAAAACTGAGTTTCCTTGCCTTGTCAATCCCAAGGAAACAAGAATGGGACCAAAAAAATCCTAAGATGTAAGGGTAAAGGTAATTCTTATGAGTGTTGAAACAGGGATTCATAATGAAAAAAAAACCCCAAAACAGCAGCATGTGTAGACACCAAACCTGATGCTTCACGAGATGTTCCATCGTTACAGTATTTTAGACCTGAAAAGAACTTTATTTTGTATTGAAGTATAGTTGTGTTAGTTTCAGGTGTACAATAAAGTGATTCAGTAATACATATATATGCATATATATATATTCTATATACTATTTTTCAGATTCTTTTCCCTTATAGTTATAAAATATTAAGTATAGTTCCCTGTGCTATAGTCAGTCCTTGAAAAAACATTCAGATAAAGTTTAAAAAGACTTAAAAAAAAAGTTAAAGTTTTAAAAAAAAAAGCTTTAGATAAAGATTTTAAAAAGTCCAATGCCAATATTTCACATACATAGAAATTGATTCTCAGAATATTTTAAGAATAATTGTATATCACAGGATTTACTTTTTATGCAAAAGAAATGAATGGAAAGAACAATAATAAATACTAATTTGTATTTAAAAATATCTTTACTTAGAATTATGAGTAGTGCATATTTCTCATGAAATAGACATGTAGTTGTTTCAGAGTATTGCTCAGTACCCGCATGTATCACCACATATGTATTTATCAGTGTTGATGTCTTTTTTTCACTGTGGTCTTAAGGGCCCATACCTGTTTATTATGCCCTATTTATTCAGGTTATTGTCTTTTTCATGTAGGAGATTAATAAATAGAAGAACAAGAGAGAGAGAGATAAGGAGGAAGAAAAGAACAGAGGAGAGGGAGACAAGGGAAAGAGAGAGGCTTAAGATCTTTTGGTCCCATTTCAATTTTTTTCTCATTATACTTTCAAATTTTAACATGCAAACCTAAGAAAGGTTACCATCTAACAATTTGCGGCCAAGTGTAATTTCTTTTCTTAATAAAATTGACCTCAAATATTAAGAAAAAAAGAGGGGAAAACAAAACTGGGAATGTTTTATGTTATAATACTCCTTGTAAATTCACTTTGTGTAAATTACAAGGTAGAGTCTGACAGTTAGATACATCTTAGTGACTGATGTCAAGAAGTGATAGTGTAGGACTTCCATGGTGGTCCAGTGGTTAAGAATCTGCCTTCCAATGCAGGGGACACAGGCTTGATCCCCGGTTGGGGAACTAAGATTGATCCCACATGCCTGGGGAGGTGACGGGGGGTGGGGGAGCAATTAAGCCCACATACTGCAGCTAGAAAAAGCTCAAGCACAGCAATGAAGACCCAGTGCAGTGTAGCCAATTTTTTTTAAGTGACAGTTTATTTCCAAAATAATGTAAATGACACCTTTTAGAGTATATGATTTTAATCAGTATGTGGGAAATTTAGTCTTTTTCTTTTTAATTTGGAGAAAGTATAAAGATCTTGAAGGAACAAACTTTTGGACTTTAGGTAAGGAAAGACAAATAAGTTCTCGAGATCAGTAAGGATGAAGATGAAGCTGAATGTCAGATGTTGCTCTGAATCTAGGTCAGTATGGCTGAAAGAACATCAAGACTTAGGAGGGGCCCTTCTTTCGAGCCATGGAATTTAAATCGATATGGAGAGATCATCTCTGACTAATACATCTGACATTAATTTTCTAATCAGATTTTACCTATAGTCTGTCAGCATTCCTTTTAGAAGTCATCGATATTTTACTTGGATGAATATCATCACCTTCTTACTTTCTCTCACGGCTTTGTTTCTGTTTAATAATATTGCATTTTAGTAATTATATTTAACCAAACTATAAACTGAATAAGGGGTTTCTGAACTTGGATTCTGACTAACTATGCCATCATTCTTGATAAGTGCAGTCTTAGGTTTTGTACAAAGAACCCTTGTATAAAGTAGGTGTCATTGAATAATATTTGGCCCTGGGATATACATCTATCTCAGCTAATTAACTTCAGTTTTTACCACAATTTATATTGACTGAGTGGTCTTCAATCCAATAGATATTTTCACACAGAGTGACTGAATTTAATCTATAGCCACGATATGTGAACACGGCATCTCCAGGTATTCACTTCTCTCTTCAAGGTGAAAGATATAATAGCAGTGGGGCTCAGAGGATTATGTATAAAGTCTGGGATGAGATTAACTTTGAATCAGTATAACCAAAAAAACCTGTTCTATGAGATTTGGCATCAAACAATCTCTAAGAAAATTTTTTCTTAGAGAAAAAACTGAGTTACTTAAATTCTTTGAGTGTCAATCTCTATATGGATAAAATAGAAATACATTTTACATTCCCCTTATGATTGAAAGAAAATAAACAAAATAATAAATGTGAAAGCATGCAACTCAGTGCCTGATAGATTGAAGGAGCTCAATAAAAATCATTTTACACTCAATCTAGATTGATTAGTCTACTTGATTTATAGAAAGATTCTGCTCTTTTAGCATCCCACCTGAAACTCCAGTACTTTGGCCACCTCATGCGAAGAGTTGACTCATTGGGAAAGACTCTGATGCTGGGAGGGATTGGGGGCAGGAGGAAAAGGGGATGACAGAGGATGAGATGGCTGAATGGCATCACCGACTCAATGGACATGAGTTTGAGTGAACTCCAGGAGTTGGACAGGGAGGCCTGGCGTGCTGCGATTCATGGGGTCGCAAAGAGTCGGACATGACTGAGCGACTGAACTGAACTGAACTGAATTGTCCTAACTTTGTTCCTCACACTGCTTTTCCCTCTCAAGTAGAGGAAACATGGAGAAGCAATGAATTTGCTGCACTCACAATGGGACCCAACCAAGTGGGCCTACTGGTCAACTTGGAAAGTGGGACTTCTAAGACTGGTCAGTGTTGCCTGATGGTTGTGGAATCAAAGAGATAGAGAGCAAAGTTCAAACTCTTAACTAAGGTCAAACTTGTTAAGGAGTTTGAAATCATATATCAGGAAATATCTTGTGTTCAGCAAGTATAGGAAGGGTTGCTAGGAAGTTTTGAGATGCAAATAGGGTAGGGAAACGACGGATGCTGGTAATAAAATTTAAAGTAACAATTGGACAATTTTTCAACTTGATTTAGAAAAAGAGTTTTAAAGCCTAAAAAAACTGGCAAGCATCATGATCTATGATAGTTTTAACATGTTAAATGGAGTTCCACAGATCTTACTAATTTTTGACAACCTCACATCATTTAATTTTTTAAGAGCTGTGTTTGACCCAAGGTTTTTGTAATACCTTTATATGTGACCCTGAAGACACCTTCAGTGTAGCCTCTTTTAAAGATAATTTTGACATAAAGTTAACTTTGGCTAGTAGCCATACCACCATAACTTTTGACCTTGAGTGAGCTCCAATTTCTAGTAGTATTTGAATAAATGACTTCTGGGTGAAAGTAAAAGGTCAGGAAATAAAGTATCAAAGTTATCAAGATTGATTTTTATTATTTCTTTCTCGTTAATTGCCTGTACACTACTTCTTCCCCTCTAATATAATACATTCTGAAAATTTCCTTCATTTGTAAGTCATTAACAGTACTTTTAAGGTAGGTCATGGTCCTAGTACAACAAATTTCAAAGACTAGTCTGAAGCAAAATGATAGAGTGGAAAGAACTTTGGGTTTGAAGTAAGTACACTTGGATCCCTATCCTGGCTCTGCCACTAACTAGTCTGAAAGACAAACTATCTTTACCTGAAATGAGATGATGATAATCATCTCTCCAACTTCACTGGGTCTTTACATGTTTAAATAAGTTCTTGTCTTGTACAGGCATATGGAAAGCTGTAAAATATTGCACACATAAATCATTACATTAATTAAATTATGTATTTGATTTATGATCTTGAAAATTTAAGGATCAAATATTATTTCAATAGATGACTCTTGGAAATAATCTCCCTTTAAATATATATTGAAATAAAAAATGTTTGTATTCATGGAATTTAGGCTATAACATTCAAAGCTGCAATTCCGAAAATAATTTTATTCTAGAACATTAACCCCATAGAGTAATAAGGGCCTCCTCCTAGAGGTCATGCTGCTTGTATCTTTGTCCCTTTAGGATCTATTTCCAGCAGTTGCCAGAAAGATAGATGTATTCAAATAGTAAGTCAGATCATTTCACTCCTCGTTTAAATTTATCTAATGTCTCCCCATCACTTAGAATAAAAGCTAAAATGCTAACAGCGGCCAAAAAAGCAACATGATTGGGTTGCTTGTTACCTCTGGCCTCATCTACTACTGAGTTCCCCAGATTCACATTCTGTTCTTAGATCTTTGTGTTGTCTGCTCCCCTACCTGGAACACTTCTTCTCCTTCATATGGCTAATTCACTCATGGCATCAAGTCCTCATTCAAAGATCCTCTTCACAATTGGGCTTACCCTGACTACTCTACTTAAAATTGCAATCCTACCCCACATCGCCAATACACTTATCTATCTTTTTTCTGTAGCACAGATCACCTTCTAACACACTACATCATTTTCATATTTACCTTGTTTTTTGCCTCTAGCCACCATAATATAAACTCTACTAGAAAATGGATTTCATCTGTTTTGTTTACTGATCTAGCCCATGTACTTCAGCATCTGGGTTGTATGGTAAGTGCTCAAAAACTTACTCATTGAAAAAATGAACGATATAATGAAAATACCATATAAACCTTTGTCCATAGGTGTGCTGCCTTCTATGGCCCATTCCTGTGACCAACCACAAGCATTTACAGAATATGTGTGTCCAAAAAGAGGTGAGACATGTGGCTATAAAAAGAGAATGAAACTATTCAGCTCTTCTGAACACAGAATTTATGACCTTGGAATCTCTTTATACATTTTTGTAACCAATGGCATTAACAGGATTTTCTTTGTCCTACATCTATAGAACATGGCAACATTAATCTCTTAGTAAATTTGCATAAAATTTGCAAATATAATTTCATGATCTGTAAAACCAAAATCAAAGTATAACATAGCAATTTCATTGACTTAATCTCTCAGAATTCTGTCAAAAAAGTAATCAGATTTTCTTATCATTATTTATTCTTTTTTAAATGCCTATGGCTTTTCATTCTATTATCTAGTGACTGATTAGTAATTTCCCTTCTTTATTCCAATATTTTAGTTGAGGATGAACTGATTATATCTAGTACCTAGAATTACCTGACCCATAAGACATTGCTCTTAATTTATATTTAAAAATCTCAAGAGTTCTATACCGGTTCTCTAAAACCCAATCTGTATTGCATCAATAATCCCACTGCTCGGGCATCCTATACCAATAAGCAAGTTAGTTCCTATAATTAGGGCTATATCATACCTCTCTTAATTAACACTAGGATTTCAGTGGTGGCAACCGTGATGTTTGGTTTACTGTTCCTGGTAGCAGTCTTCCTTTACAATTCACAGCTATTCTAAAATTTTGCTTCTGACCCCAAATTTCCCATCTGAAGCCAAAGCACTCAGTTTGAACAGATCACTGCACATATTGATGAGAATCAGGCAACAGAACCATAAACAGTCTTACCAGTAAGTCTTAAAATGACTTCTACACATAGTCTCCATAGCTTTAGCAATGTTGCACCACTTAGTAGCACACCACAGTATGAAATCCATTTGTGCAGTCGTGCTGTGTGAAAGTTATCGTTTTTAGCTCAGTAACTTATTTTTAAATTTATTGGCCTTTTTTTTTCTTTTGGGCTGTTGAGCAACAAGAGTACCAAAGGGTTACTAAACATGTTTTCTAAAGGATTTTCATCCTTCTTACTTCTTATCTAAAGCTTGAAATTTCCTTTTTCTCTTCTGTCTTCACTAACTGTGACTCACTCACACATAATATACTCTCACTGGATTTTAGGAGAATTGACATATTAGCTAAGTTGAAATGAAAGGTAAACCTAAATCTACCTCACTAAATGGAAACTATATGTCATATGTGAAGAAAACTGAAGTATTAAACTCAGTCTGTTTGTGTAAACAGGACTTTAAAGACAGTTAAACAACAACAATAACACAGATTTCATGGTGCTGCTTCTTATTTTCTCTATAAAACCGGTTTGTCCTCTAAAGCTTCAAACATGATTATTATACAACATCATTCTATAAATTTGTTTCCTAAAATTTCTCCACTTCCCTCATTAATCTTTAAAAGTTCCATTATTTGCTTCCTTACCAGAATCTATTTCTCTAGAAACATTATATGGATATTATCCAGGTGTGCTAACTCCAGGGTTTTGGCTATTGTCCAGCCTGAACAATTAGTTAAAATTCTCTTTTAGTTTTAACCAGATGTTATAGTCCTCATTTCCTGACCTAAAAGGCTCTTTCAAATTATGAAGAACTTTTAAATACTTGTCCCATTCTCTTTCTGAGCTAGCTGCACCTTAGTGCTAATACGGTCTGATTTTCAGTAAGTGCATATAATTAGTGAGGTTTATACAACATTTGGAGTAAATCTGGCTTAAAAATGCTTTCAATATGAGAAGGGAAACATTAATTAGCAAATATTTACCTAGTATATATCTTTTGACTTTAAATCTCTTTTTCCATGGTTCTTAGTTGAGATTTTAATTTCCAAAATGATGAGTGAATTAATTTTAGAGTTTTCTAAATTTCATGTAGTTTTATCTGCTCAACGAGCCTATATTCTTTCTGGAAATATGCCTTTGACCCATTTTGTATCTTGGGCTTCCCTAGTGGCTCAAGGGTAGAGGGTCCACCTGCCAATGTAGGAAATGCAGGAGACACAGGAGAGGTGGGTTCGATTCCTGGGTCAGGAAGATCCCCTAGAGGAGAAAATGACAGCCCACTCTAGTGTTCTTTCTCGGGAAATCTCATAGACAGAGGAGCCTGGTGGGCTACAGTCCATGGGATAGCAAAGAGTCAGACATGACTCAGGACTAAACAACAAAAACCAGGACCCAGAAATGATGCTAACATTCTGTGAAAGTAAAAGTCGCTCAGTTGCATCAGATTCTTTGTGACTCCATGGACTATACAGTCCATGGAATTCTCCAGGTCAGAATACCAAAGATGGTAGCTGTTCCCTTCTCCATGGGATCTTACCAACCCAGGGACTGAACCTAGGTCTCCCACATTGCAGGTGGATTTTTTACCAGCTGAGCCACCAGGGAAGCCAGTACTTCCTATGTTCCATGTATATATTTTACTAACTTGTAATATGATAAGTAGATACATATATTGTACTTGAAGAATTCTGAAAAGCCACCAGTAGAGTCAAATTGTTTTTAGTCCTGATACGCACTAGTCCTCCACGAGCACAACCATTTAATGTTATTTCTCTTAGCCCTTTATTTCTTGTATTTAGTTAATTCCTTACAGATCCTCAGGAGCCAAATTAAGGTCCCTGTCCTCCCTTACCATTGGTTACTGAAATCACACAAAAAGTAGCTGCTATTATGTTATACACCTGAAACTACTATAAAATTGTAAATCAACTATACATCAATTTTTTCAATACTTTTAATTAAAAAGGAAAAAAAGAAAAGAGTAGCTCCCAGTGGACCCAAAACAGTTTGTTGGGGAAAAGCAGCTCCTTTCAATTCTGAACAGCCAGGAACAAGGATGATGGGTTGGATGGAGGAAAACAAGTAGAAGAAACGTTTTAAAAGTCTAATCAACTGATTTGGAGGAAATTCTCAAGATATGTTGCACAAGCAACAGTCTTCTGAGGAAAAACACTGGTCAGAAGCTACACTTAACTTTCCCTGTTCCTTACTTCTATGAAACTTCTTAAAATACAGCCTTTGAGTTGGTAGTGTTTTGTGTTTATATAAAAATGAGTTCAATATTTCTTTATTAATTTTAGTGGTACAACAAGAAGTGTGTATTGCTTTGACATAAGGAATTCGAAGTTACTAGGCACGTGCTTTTCCATTAATCTTTAAAATATATTTACTGGGTGAGCAGCCAACATAATCCTGCCTAAACAGATAAGAAAATGGAGAGCTGGTGATAAGGTGACTTGTTTAAAGCTGCGCAACAAATCAGGGAGAGAGATGGAGTCTAAGTTCATTCCTCTGCTCTGGGCTGCAGGCGCCCCTACTGGCTCAGGAGCATATGAACAGCTAGAAGCTGATGCTTGGGAGTCACCAAGCACTGGATAAAAGGGTTTCATTCTGATCATTTCTGGAACGTTCTAAAGAGAATGCCATGAACCAAATTTCTGGAAAGTTTCAGAAGAGAATCCCACAAGTGGAAAGAAATATTTTTTGTCCTATCAGTATTTTGATTTGTATCCTTTGCATAGTGTCAGCTTTTAATTATCTAGGGAGTAATTATCCATTTGTGGCTTATCAAGGTCCCTTTCTTCTCTCCAGCTTCCTGCCTGTGGGCCATTTCCCTGCTCATTAATACTTGCATCACAGACACGATCTGCTGCTTTGCGGGTGAGTCTGGTAAAAAGATCTGGTGGGCAAGGAGATAAAATGTATTGAATATGTAAAATTTTGTGATTATCATAAGGTTTAATTCATCCATACTAGGCTAGATAGTTGAACTCCATAACAAATGATAATAGTTCATTTGTCAGGGGAAGGTCCACTCCTTTTTTGCCTTTTATTCTGCATATCTACTTTTCCCTAGTTCCTTTACTTGATGCTTATTATTCACAGATAATTGAAATTTGACAAAAGACAATCTTTTGCTGATAGATTTGGACAATGTTCACGTTTTTGAATTTGGCATTTCCCCACCTCTTGAAAAGAAACCTCAATAAATACATCTCACATGTATTAAGGAATAAATGAAAGGTGTGCTTTTTGCGTATTATTTGTGGATTGAAAGATAAAATATGGCGATCAGCATCCTGTCACCCCTCCCCCTGTCAAGGATTCTCGGTGGTTAAAGAGCCGGTGCTGGTGGTGGAGATTAGTAAGAAGTCGTGATTGCCTCATGAATCAGGGTGAAGCCACTCGCTGGTGGCAGTTAGTTTGATCTTCCTAGTCACTCTCAGAGGTTATATATCTTTTGAGATGATCACTCACAAGGATATCCTTGAAGGAAAACGAGGCTGCCTCACGAAAGCACAACTAAATGAAACAAACAAAAAGGAACAGTGACAGGGTAAGGGGAGCAACGGGGAGGATTCTTTTAGCATCTACACAAATAAAATGGAGTGTGTTGGTAAATTCCTTCTCCAGCAGCTCAAAGCACTATTCCTAGAGCTATGCTGACCACGTCAAAACGATGCTGCTGCATAAGCAAGGGAATAAACAAAGCGAAGACCCATTAGCTCTGTTTCCATTAGACACTGGAAGGGTAAAAAAAAAAAAAAAAAAAATCAATAACAGGCAAACAGAAGATAAAATTGATAGGAAAGACATGTTAATTTTAAAGCTTTAAAACGAGGTATTGTGAGCAACGGCATGCAATAAACCTTTAAAAACTATTTTTAAAACTTTCAAAATCATTTACATTTACATGGGGAAAAGAACTTTAGCAGGAACATATACAGCATATTAAACTTTAGTGCATTTTTAATGACTTGTCTTAAACAAATTATGCATGAGATAGATTACACATCCTTCACCCACTTAACAAAAAGGCATACACACGAACAAAAAACAAAACCAGGTGGCTTTTAAAAAGAAATTAAGTGTATACTTGGTGACTGATTGGGAGAAATGCCAGGCGATGTAAAGGACCTCTCCGAATAGAGTTCTCTTGAAAGAAGCTAGATTGATGGGCGCTTTCGGCCCAGACGGTAGGCTGAACAGTATAAATGATACTAGTCTCTGATTTTGGATTCCATCCTGTAAATGCCCTCAGCAGTCAGAGTAGGGGAGCTGAAAGAACTCTGGGATGATAAGTCTTGAATTCATTCCAAGTCCCACCACTCCTTAACTGCCTAGCTGGACAAGTAATTTACCACCCTTCCTTTTTCTCATTTTTAAGATGGAGATAATAATAATAATAATGGTGTCTTGTGTTCCTAACTTGGAATAAGGCCCAAGTCTGCATTTTCTTAGGCTCCAGTTCTCTGTAATATACAAGCGTGGTTCAAAACCATTGGCTTAGAGGCCTAGTTCTCAAATTTATGGGTATATCTGAGTCCCTGGAAGAGTTTGTGAAAACACAGGCAGCTAAGCCCCGCCCTCAGGGTTTCTGATTTTGTAGGGCCGAGGTAGAGAAGGAGAACTGGCATTTCTAACAAATTACCAGGTAGTTCTGATGCTGCTGATACTGGGGCCACACTTGAAGAACTTCCTGTCAAGCCTTGTGATTCTAGTGTGGTCCACTGACCAACAGTCAGCGTCACCCAGGAGCTGGTAAGTCATGCATACCCACCCAGACCTTGTTAGAAATACTGACCTGTCCTGCTGAACCAGATCTGGCATTTCACAAGATCTCCAGGTGATTTGTATGCCTAGTAAAGTTTGAGAAGTTCTGTTCAAGAGTATCTTTGAAAGAAATGGAACCATTCAAAGACTGTGAAAATCTGCTGTAGGGGGTTTGTAAGATGGGCAACAAGTATGAACAACACAAATCCAGGGTCTTGGCCTTGGCATTTCCCTGGGAAGTCCTGCTTGTAAAATTGACTAAATGCACCAATTGTACACAGCAATTATCAGCAAAGTACCTGTGGTACCTAGATATGCTGTAAGTGAAGTGAAAGCTCTCAGTCTTGTCTGACTCTTTGTGACCTCATGGACTATACAGTCCATGGAATTCTCTCGGCCAGAATACTGGAGTGGGTAGCCATTTCCTTCTCCAGGGGATCCTCCCAACCCAGAGATTGAACCCAGGTCTCCCACATTGCAGGCAGATTCTTTACCAGCTAAACCACAAGGGAAGCCCAAGAATACTGGAGTGGGTAGCCTATCCCTTCTCCAGCAGATCTTCCCGACCCAGGAGTCAAACATGTGTCTCCTGCATTGCAGGCGGATTCTTTACCAACTGAGCTGGATTCCCAATTGAGCAGGGAGGCCTGGGTAAACAATTACTAGAGCACCTTTTCACTACTAATAGAAATTTTGCTTCCTTAAATGATGATCTTTGCAGTTCTCTCTTGTTTATTTTTTTTTTTCTGTTGTCCCATGTCCTTGTGTTTCTTATGAGTGTGCTTGTTTCTTATTTAATTATGGACTTTGTGACTACATGAATATTGGTCAGAAGAAAAGTAAGCTGAAAACACCAAGTGCATTTCCATCAGTAGTTCCTCTAGACTAAAGAGTCACTGGGTTAAGTGTCAATGATCTAATATCAACCCAGCATCACAACAACCCCTTCATTCAAACAAGCCTTCCCGTTATGTGGACTACAAATCGGAGCACCAGCTTCACATTTGTGAGATTTATACGACCATTTAGAGAAATTCTTCTTGTAGCTCCTCTGATAACATCACTAGCAATACAAAGCTGAATGGTTCATATCAAATTTCATCTCTAGTATGTAGTGGTTTAGTGTTTGAGAATGAACTCACAGACTATTAAATTTATAAAAACAAAGACGAATATACAACATAAAGCAATTCAAGCTCCAAAAGCTTTCTATTAGCTTTTGGAAAAGAACCACTACAAAAAGAAAAAGGCAGTGAAGATTAAATCTTTTAAGATTCAATTTGTCTATCCTGCTGTGGAAAACCTAAGCTAGCTGAAGACATAGAATTACAGCTTTATTTTAGTCCACAGCAGATATCATTCCAATGATAAGTTTTACAGTAAAATCAATGAGAAAATATTCTGATTTGCAGAACTACCCTCCACAAGTGATAATAATTATGTAATAATGTATGCGTTATGGCAATATTGTATATATTATATTAACAATAGAAACACTTAAACATAGGCACTTTTTAATTTTCATAAGTGATTTCCATTTTAAAGATGAAAGCACAATGAAAAAAGTAAGGAAACTATTAGAACCTAAGAGATGCTTTGCACTGAACTGTTAGCCTTACAGTCTGTCTTTTTTCTTACCAACATTAAAAATAAAAAAAGGATAACTTTCTTACACAAATAAATCAGAACTCTAAACACTGTCTCTCATGGAAGAGAATGCCTTCTACTTATAATAGTTCTGCTTTTCTAATCAAATATTTCTCTATAATAGCCTTTTTTTTTTTTCTTGATGCTCATTTGCTGATGCATTTAAAATTCCTTTTTTGTTTTGTGGGAATTCAAGAATTCATGTTTCTTCATTGCAAGTGATGGAAATCTTTCTGCTACCTATTTGGACAACAGTCTTTATTAACAAATCACATTACATTATTCACCATTTACCTGGTGGCTCAGCTGGTAAAGAATCCGCCTGCAATGTGGGAGAACCTGGGTTCAATCTTGGGATTGAGAAGATCCCCTGGAGAAGGGAACAGCTACCCGCTCCAGTAATCTAACATGGAGAATTCCATGGGGTCACAAAGAGTAGGGCATGACTGAGCAACTTTCACTACCTTCAGAAAAATGTGGGATTACTCCATCTGAGCTATGTGTAGAATTAAAGCTGTTATCATATTTGTCTTCTGTGTATTCATCCCATAAATGACTTCTCCCTGAAGGAAAGAATGATTTGTCTAAAAGATACCATACATATTTGAAAGATTCTTATTTATGCATTATACTACACCTCCTTGGAAGGAATGCTATGACAAACCTAAACAGCACATTAACAGCAGAGACATCACTTTTCTAACAAAGGTCCATAGAGACAAAGATATGGTTTTTCCAGTAGTGATGTACGGATGTGAGAGTTGGACTATAAAGAGAGCTTAGCAAAGAAGAATTGAAGGTTTCAAATTGTAGTGCTGGAGAAGATTCTTTGAGAGTCCCTTGAACAACAGGGAGATCAAACCAATCAATCCCAAAAGAAATCAACACTGAATATTCATTGGTAGGACTGATGCTGAAGCTGAAGCTTCAATACTTTGGCCACCTGATGCAAAGAGCCAATCATTGGAAAAGACCCTTATGCTGAGATAAATTGAGGGCAGGAGGAGAAGGGGGCAACAGAGGATGAGATGGTTGGATGGCATCACTGACTCAATAGACATGAGTTTGAGCAAGATCTGGGAGATAGTCAAGGACAGGGAAGCCTGGCGTGCTGTAGTTCGGGGGCGAGGAGGGGGAAGTGTCCCAAAGAGTCAGACACGACTTAACAACTGAACCTTAGGAATATTAATCGTTTTTTAATTAGTTGCCCTAACAAAGAAAATCTAGACCACATTGTTTTTTGATATAGGAGCTCAAATACCTGTCTCAGACATCAGAAGACCCAGGAAGTCTGAAACTGAATCTACCTCTAGATGATAAGGCCTTGAGGGCAGGAATTCTGCATGCTTGTCATTGGTCATCTGCATTGGGCTTTATGTAGCAAATATTCTGTTGATGAATCGATGGAAGAACAGAAAGCCCTTCACGTATATCCTCTGTATATAACCACTTCCCCAGCGTCTGGTCAGTTTGTTATATGCTGTTTCCAGCTAGTAGTGTTAGACAATGGACACTGGGTTAGACCCTTGTGCAAATGAAGGGAGGCTTTGAACTGTTAAATTCCTTGAAAGCAGGTTCTTTGTCACCCCACCAGACCTCCCCCATCCCAGCTTTGCGCATGGTAGTTGTTTGTTGCACTGAATTAAATTGACTCTGTAAAAGGTATTAATGTGGACAAAAATAAATGCATTAATACGCTGCTCCAAATCTGACTCACTGAAGTCATCCTGCTCGAAATCTTCCTTTCTAATTTCATATTAATATTTTTGTTAGGTAATGCATGCAGATAATACAAGATTCAAAATGTATAAAAAGGCACAGAGTGAAGAGTAAGGCTCTATTACTACTCTGCCACCCAAGGGCTCAGAATTCATTGTGAGAGGGAAAATCTGAACACTTACCTTTTTGTAACAGGAGGTGTTTGGCAGTTGTTGTTTTTAAGTATAATGGGAAACTAATGTTTTATCCGCTGGTACTGTAATGCTCGACTTTTTCTTTGTTATTGTTCAGTCACTCAGTCGTGCTGGAGTCTTTTCAACCCCATGGACTGCAGCATGCCAGGCTTCCCTGTCCTTCACAATCTCCTAAAGTTTGCTCAAACTCATCAGCTTTTTCTTCGTCTTTTTAAATCTGGAAAATAATTTCTTTTGTAAAAACCACCCACCTTTGAGCAAATGGCCCTACTGTGCTTTCACTTCTCCTATCCACAAGAATGACATGGCAAACAGCACCATCAAAGACAGTTCTTACCTCTAAAAACTATATAGTATAAACTAACCAGCTTTGATAGAAGTTTGCTTTGGAAGGTTTCTGTGTTTCCAGGGTGATTTCTCAAAGATACTCAGATAGTCAAGCAGTAGTTTAAGAGAGCAGTATACTGCTTTTTCTAATTCAGTGTAGGAGATATAAGCCACTCCAAGTAAGAATAAAGAGTGAAAGCCAAAAGCAACAGACAGAGCAGGTATCTTACAGCATTTCCTCATCTTTCAAATCTCAAGTTTTGTTTTTTGTCTGATTGTTTTGCTCCGCTTTGTTTTATGAGATTACATGGGCTTTTCACCTCTATGTGGAAACACAAAAACTTCATTGAAGCCCAGAAGAAACTGTATATTCTTGTGTAGACGTGTATTTCTGTGCTAAATTAACACAGGCACACACACACACACAATGCATTTCGACCCTGTAGGGAAGCAGTGACTTTACTAACACCATTTGTGATTTTCATTATATTTCAGTGGCTTTAGAGAAATTCTGTAACATGTCTTGATACTTTCGGCAACCTTTACTCCGAAATGATTTTAAGGAAGGAAAATAGAAAGGAAGGGGTTAACACTGACAATGTAGCCAATGAAAAATCATGAAACACTGCATTCCACACTTGCCTCTTTCGCACTATCCCATAACACTGGCTTCAACCAGAAATAACTACTTCTAGGCACTAGACGAGCATTAAGATGTCTTTGGATATATTTTTAAGCACTGAGATTTCTCAGGTAATACTTCATGCTAAATTAAGTAAGAGAACACTGCAAGCAGACCCTCCCAGGCATCATGAGTTTGCAAATCGATTCCAAAACTCAGGGTGCTATTTTGCTCTCTGAGCAGTTGGTGTAAAATGTTTCATAATAATTTGAACAATCACCTACTCAAACTTGCAAGCACATGCCTAACACTGATTTTTCCAAAATACATAATAATGCATACCATGTATTAGAAGGTAAGACAGAGCCCTGAACTTTTCCCCAAGGATGTCTCTCTCTTTTTCTTTCTCTATTTTCCCAACAGCAATGATCTGTGCTTCAGGTTCTCTAGCCTTAAAATGTTTTATTAAGTATTTCAACTTTGGGAAAGTGAATCAGATTTAATCCAAAAAGGAAAAAGGGTGATAGTAGCATTTATACATTTCTGGAAGCTGACAGCAAGATAAATCCAACGTGACAAATCTCTGTGGGCTATTAAATGGATTTTGCTAGGGGAAGCCCACATAAGGCATGCCTAATGAGAATGTAGGGTGCTGATTTTGAGCAATGGAACTCTTCTTATGAATACTAGGTAGCATCCAGAAGAAATGTATTTAAGGATTTAAACACTGATTTCTCCAGGCCTTGGACTTGGCCTAAGCATTACTCATACTCAGGACAGAAAACATGGCATGTATGTGATCCTTCAGATAACCACACATTTTAGAGGGCGATCCATAAGTCTTTAAAGCCTCTGGGCTTTTCATTTTACTGAACAAGACCCTACTTCAGTATTGTCAAAGAGAAAATCGATGCCATCGTGAAAAGAGCTCCATCCTAGGAGTCAGAAATTGGGGTTCAAATCCTGCTCCAGGGCCTAGTTTTTCTGTCTATAAAATTGTAGGATAGTACCTGTCCTACCCACTTTACAATGTCTTTGTAAGGTTCAAGGAGATAATGTATTGGAAAGAGATTTTTAAGTGTAAGTGCCTTGGACCTGTAAATGTTAGCATCATTAATTCTGGGAAATCATCATGACCATTTAGAGCTTTTCTCTTTATTAAAATTAACTCATGATAAGAATCTGGCCAGGCAAGTATGCCTATCAGGCCAGGGGAGCCAGTTAATTCAATTCCTTTGCAAAGAAGGCCACAGGAGCAGAGCTGCCAGGAGCTAATGACATTAATATAAAGCTTTACTGTCTTCCATTAGAGTGCGTACAACTTGTGGGCACAGATCCTGCTTTGTTTATCTATGTATCCCAAGCATCCAGCAGAGTTAACTCACCAACAGAAGTGTCAAGCATCTACTCACTGACTGGTACTGTGTGTACTCATTTGTGAAAGTGTTAGTTGCTCAGTTGTGTCTGACTCTTTGTGACCCAGTGGACTGTACCTGACAAGCTCCTCTGTCCATGAAATTCTCCAGGCATGAATACTGGAGTGGGTTGCCATTCCCTTCTCCAGGGAATCTTCCTGACCCAGAGATGGAACTCGGGTCTCCTGCAGTGCAGGCAGATTCTTTACTGTCTGAGCCACCAGGGAAACCTATACTCATTAGAGATGTAGAACTCTGTAGAAAGGCTATTTTCCTTGTTTCATGGATGAAATCTCTAAAATGTCTTACGTAACCTCCTCAGGGCTCTGAATGCACCCACGTGTGGGCTACACAGTCCATGCCCTTATCCTGCCCTTCTACCTGGAACACACCAGCTGGAGCATGACCACGTGTCCTCAGCCTGACTTTGGCCATTTCTTGGAGCAATTTTGAAGAAAATTTACAGCATCTAGAAAGAGCTTCTTTCAGTTCCCTGTCCTCAACAGCAACATAGATATAGAGCTGATGACAGACACTCTGTGCTCCCTTCAGTGTCACTTAAAGAGGTCTAAGGTGGAATCAATGAAGAACATGGAGAGCACACCCTTGGAGAGTGGGAAGAGGTGGGAAAAGCTGATGGAGCCCTCCAACCTGCATCCTTAAAGCTCTCCCCTCAATGTTCCCATGTGCACTCAACACACAGGTGGAGAGGAACTCCGGTGTGAATGGATAACCCGGCTGTGTTGACTCCACAAGCTAAGCACCAAGACAGCACAGCCGGAAGACACTCTTTCCCCAGCTGGAGGCCTCCTGGAAACCAGCTCACATTCCTGAATGTCATAGTTAGTCATGTTGGGTACATTTTCTAATTCTTAGTTTCTTAAAAGTGCAACAGCTCACACATCCATTTCCAGGAGTTCTGCCTCTCGCAAGCACACCCCTGGAGCATCTCCTCAGGCTAGAAGCTCTTCTGGAAGTCACATCTCATTTCATCACAGAGTATTTTTACTGTTGGATTCTAAAAATGAAGACAAAGTCTGTGGGAAGAGAAATACTTGAATCTGTGAATTTGAGGTTCATTAATTTTTAAATAAAATTTTAGTTTTTTAAATATCTTTCATAGATTGTAGGTACCAGTATGGCCCCAAAGAGTGAGAGTTTTAAAGTCTTTCAAATATTTAAATAAAAACACTAAGAAACTCAACTAAAATGTAAGTGGTATTCTTTTATGTCTCTTTTTGCTACCAATTGTGTGCAGAAGCAGAATGAAGAGTAAAGTAAGTTCTATCTCATTTTAGAATTAGTATGTCTCCCTTCTATCCAAGACTGGCTTCAGACAAGTTGGGAAGTAGACAAAGTGGAATATTTCAGAGCCCTCCAAACCTATATCCCACTGAACGCATTCTAGAACCCAGAAGCCAGAGACTTCCAAATACAAAATTAATTTATCCTGTGCCCATTCTCTCTGAGTCTGCATAGACACAAACAAACAAAAAATGGATTAATACATGCGGGTACCAGGGAGGACAATGACTGGAGTTGATGGATCACTACCTTTATCCAAAGACCTTCAAAGTCTTAAGAAGTGACTGACAGAGGGTTTTCAGATTTTTTCTGGAAGGCAAATGAGGTAGCTGTTTTGTTAAAGGGGTCAAGGAAAGTCAGTCACAGCCAAAAAGGAAATTTGCATTTTTAATTAAAGAAAGATGGAAATTATACAGAAAAATACTGTGGTCGTAAAGTAAATAAAATGTGGCTTATGGAAAAATGCACTTTTATGTCATTCTCCTTTAGGTAAGACAGTATTTCCATGCAGTAATATATTTTTAGGAGGGTAGCAATCACCTTTTCCATCTCCCTTCCTATTTCACATTAGAGTTTTTTTCCAAGGTCGTTAAAATGAAAGAATGACAGTAGACTTTCTTATCAACAGCTTGTTCCAACAGATACAATACATGGGTTGGGGATCAAAAAGAGCATGAGAAGCATTTCTGCCAACATTGTAGAAAATATTGAACATCTGCTATATCTGGGATCCTGGGAGTTGTAATTATAATTTTTTGAAATCTGTACACAAGAGTTATAAATATTAGAACTGTAGCCTGTGAAAGCCATGAAATATTTAACTTGTTTGGCAGGCTTAAGCAAAGCTCATAAACTTAATTTAAGCAAGCCAAACACTATAGTTTTACCAATTTTATATCTTTCATGTCATTAGTTAGATAAATTAAAGCAAACTCTAAAACAGCCTAGAGATTGCGAACTAGAAGTCCTCGGGTATACCTCCCCCCCCCCAAAAAAAGGATGCATTTTGAGAATTAATTAATTTTACTATTGGTTTACCTTTCACCTTTTCTGGTTTTCCACGCTTGTCAAGGACTCTTTGGTTTGAGGATGGGAGGGTGGGGGAGATTTGCTATCAGGAAATTGCTTCAGGGTAAGTAAAAAGAAAAACAAGCATCAGGCATCTTAAGCGGGTTCACCACGGGCATGATAGGAACCAAAGGCCACTGGAGATTTCTTCAAGTGTCAGTTCAGTCTGTCAAAAACCCGTTTGCCACTCTGAGTGAAACTCTTTCCAACTTGAAAGCAAAGGCCTGGTAAATAGCTCTGTGCTGCTCCTGAAGGTAAGCTGCGAGACTAAGAGAGAGGAGAGAACCCAGGTGTCCATCTTGTTAGCTCTGTGACCCAGTTACACAGCTGAGATGCGCCATTAGAAAGGAAGGTGGGCTGGAACATGTTCTGTCTTTCACAGATTTAGTACATCACAGTGATAAGGGGTGCAGAGGATGAGATGATTGGATGGCATCACTGACTCAATGGACATGAATTTGAGCAAACTCCAGGAGATGGCGAAGGACAGGAAAGCCTGGTGGGCTGCAGTCCATGGGGTCACAAAAAGTCAGACATGACTTACGACTGAACAACAATAAAGTGATAACCAAACCAACTTCATACCCGCTTTCTCAGTGAAAAGTATAGAGTTGGCCAAAAAGTTTGTTGTTTTTGTAAAGATGTCACAGAAAAATCCGAGCAAAATTTTGGCCGACCCAATACAATTAGCTTCAACATTTATTCCTCTCCACCCACTCCATGCTCCCTACCCTTATCCCAGGCCCAGAATGGTCCCCAGTAAGGTACTCAGCATAAGAATATTCCTGTTAAGGATTCTGAGTGAAGAAAATAAATGCTGGTGCTACATTTATGTCATAACACTTTATTTATAAGGTGTCTTTTTGCAATGGAACCTCAAGGCAAGCCTGTTTATGCGTAAATGACTCTTACAAATTAAAAAGTATATAGCCACAGAAAAGAGATATAGTGATGGGGTGTGCCCATGACTGCACAGTTGAGGGTCCTGAGCCTGGCCTGAATCTCCTGAGACTTGCTTGGCCCAGCATGCTGGTCACAGAGGAGGCAGCCGAGTCACAGAATGCACGCCCAGCAGAGGAAGAGGCAGGAAG
This sequence comes from Bos indicus, assembly GCF_029378745.1. Taxonomy (NCBI): domain Eukaryota; kingdom Metazoa; phylum Chordata; class Mammalia; order Artiodactyla; family Bovidae; genus Bos; species Bos indicus. The sequence goes on from NC_091771.1 coordinate 47,033,502, forward strand.
GAACTGAGGGTCTCTGATTCCAGAGTCCCATTGGTGATGCTCCAAGGGCCCCTGGCTTCCCTCTTATGGCGCTTTTCAGACTCAGTGTCTCTATTAAAATTTCGTCCTCCTCTATCCCCGTCTTGTCTCCCTCTCTTAACCCCAACAAAGGACTGAAACTGGCTGTCAGCGCCGGGGCTTGCCACAGTCACAACAGCCTTTGTCAACGAGTTAAGAATCTACAGGAATCCCCTCTTTGCTGTCTCTCCACTCAGTACATGAGAGCAATCAAATGCATCGGCTCGAAACCCCTGGCTGCGAATGCATAAAAGAGCCAATGAATAGGAAAGTTCAAACGAGGTATTTCACTGAAATATCCTGCTGATGCCGTTTTATTCTGCATTTAAGAAGATAATACCCATGCCCACACAGCCTCTTTCTCCCTGAAGAAGAGGGTTGCTATCACACAGACTGTCAACACAGGGGAACCAATTCAAGGCAAAGCTGAAAGTTCCAATTCAATCCGATTGGCCCATGCGTTATGTCTGGGGTCCATCCAACGGGGCTTAGAAGAGATTTGAAAGAGTCCACATGAGTGGGCGGAGGCCCACACAGGCAGGAACTGATAGATGCCTCAGGTTTACTCAGATGGGAAGCACGCATTAAGGTTTTTTGAGTGTCTCCTGTGTGCAAGGCTTTTTATATAGGTTTCTTAATCCACCTTCCCTGTAAGCTTCTGTGATACATTTTAGTAGTAGTATCTCCCTTTTAAACAGACATTAAGTCATTTCCTTAAGGTTGAAAAGCCAGACTAAGTGGAAGAGATAAATATTATATGCAAATCCGCAGCAAATGGAAATTTTAGAGAGAATCTACTTTCAACACACCCTTGAGAACTCCAGATTTCTATGCCTGGGGGACATAGAGCCAGGATGAAAGGGAATATGCCAAATAGGCTGTCAGACTTCCCAGGTGGCTCAGTGGTAAAAGAATCTGCCTGCAGTGTCGGAGTCACAGGTTCGATCCCTGGGTTAAAGATCCCCTCGAGAAGGAAATGGAAATCCACTTCAGTATTCTTGCCTGGAAATCCCATGGACAGAAGAACCTGGTGAGCTACAGTCCATGGAGTAACAAAGGGTTGGACACAACTTGGCAACTAAACAACAGTAACAACCCCTTCCCACATCCTTGGGAGAGCTGTGGAGATGCTAAAACAACCCAAGTGCTAGTTCTAGAAAGGTCTCTATGCAAGTAGATGGGGCTGTATTTCCTCTGCAGTGTCTTTCTTCCAGTCCCCCCAAAACTGTCATGGTCCCTGGACAGCATGGAGAGCGTGCTTCTGTATCCTAGCAACCAAATGGTTAGGTACTTGACAAAGCAATGCAGGAGAACCAAGGGCCCTTGTTTTTTGTCTTCCTTTTGCTATTCATCATGGGTAAAGTATTTTTTTTTTAAAGGACCAGAATTAAGACACAAAGACTTTCAAACACAGAAATTAAAAGACCTAAATTGCCACAATTTAACATGATTTTTTTTTTCTTTTACAAAAAGTAAGAGATCAGTAATTCCAACAGCTTGCCAAGGTGTTCAGTTCAGTTCCCACTTGAAGCTGAGAACTGCCTGCCTACTGCTCTTGTACTGAGTCCGTGGAAGGGCATCACCTATGGTTATACAAACAGGTTCAAGGTCCCAAGGGTCAGGCCTGTGAGGCGAGTGCCAGGGGAAAAAAAGAAGAGCAGGAGTTTCTGGCGAGAGTTGCAACCTATGAGCCTTGGACTCCTGGGTGTTCACACCTCACCACTTTTATCCTCTGGCTGCACAGAGGCAGTGCAGGCTCGGAGCCTTTCCAGGATGGTTGTGTGAAAGGGAAAGCTGTGACTCCTAAAGGACTGAGTAGGGCAGAAACCTCTCTGCTAGGACTCCTGATCAAGTCACCAGGTCTGGTGGGAACCACATTTTCCACTAGGATTGCTGGGCTTGTTTACATGTGTTTTCTTCTGAGCTACAGTAATCTGTTCACAAGAGACAGAAATCCTGGTAAATCAACCCTTAAAGCCTGTTGACATTTGTCCACTTGGCAGATCATAAAAGCCCCTTGAAAATCACAGGAGCCAATGTGTAAACCGCTTACCAAATCATATGATGTCAACGCCAGGAGAAGGCGTTCTGCAGGATAAGATCACTGAATCGTGACTGCCTTCCGAACACAACTTTATTTTGGTCTTGGGTTACATGTGAGGTGTTGCCAAAATCAACTGAAAGAGAGACAAAGACATATGAATTCAGCCCAAAAACTGACTTTTAAGTTCTCTGGTCTTCAAAAAGACTGGAGATTCTTTATGAGATGGAGTTTTGCATAAACAGACTTTGCTAAGGAAAATTTTCCCTAAATATCAGTTAAAATTTAACTAGCTCCCTGTAAATATTTCAGGAACTAGTGCCAGAAATGATCTAGGAGTTTTGAAAGACAAAAAAAAAAAAATTTAAATAAATAAACTAGCACTAGAGAAAGCCTCATGGCATAAATACAGAGATAATATACACTCTGAAATGGTTGATGGCAATCAGACTGCAAAGGGCTAACAGTTCAAGATCACTGCCACCACTTTCCCAAGAATATCTCCGGAGAGATTGCTCAGGAGACTTGAAGAGGAATGTAATAGAATAATTATGCATGAAGCATTGATAAATGCTCACCATCTTTAGAGTAGTACAGGTAAATCTCTACCAGAAGCTGTTATGCCTAAATTGAAGCTTATCCCAGGCTCTTTGACAAATCAGGTCCAAAGTCTAAAACCATATTTATATGTCAGGGTAATCTCTCTAGACTCCATTTGCAATCTTCTGCCTTTGTTGCCTAACAATTAATTGCATGTATTTGAGTCTTCCATAGAGACAAGGGCATTAGTTTCATTACGTTTCTCCACTGCTTCACAGGTTGTGCTAGATCTTCAGCTAGACAGAGAACTGAGACTCGAAGAGAGAGAGAACAAGACGAGAGGGAGCGGAGGGAAGAAGGGGAGAAACGGAAATGGATGCTCCTGTGTGAAACCAGGTGAGGAATTCCCTTGATGTGCATACATGCCTTGTATCAACAGTCAAGCTAACAATGAGGAGTCACCCCCAAGGTCTCCAAGGTGATGGGGAAGCCCTTCATGTGTGGGAACTTTGGTGGACAGAAGGGGTGTGACTTCCTGGGAGAGGAGCCTGGTTGGGGTTTCTGACCTTATCCAGGGATCCCACGTCTTTACCTGTGACTGCTGTAAAGGTGCTTCCTGGATTCCAGGAAAGGGTTGTAAGTTCTACATCAGGGACATACGATACCACTGATTCTCACAGTGATGAGGAGCCTCACAGGGCACAGGTTCAACACCCAGCTGAATGCTCACATCCCTGTCCAGGGTCTCTGCCTGTCTCACCCATCCTATAGACACAGAGACCAGGAGCATCCTATCCCAAAGACAGCCCTTTTTGATCTTTGGACAGCTCTGACTCTTCAAAACCAATTTTTCTGGGAAAACAAAACAAAACTCCAGTGTATTATCTACTCACAGCATTAGTTTTATTCCCTCAAGATCCTAAAGAAGAAATGGAATCCCTCTTCTTGATGAAATATGAAGCAGAATTCAGGGCTTCAGAGTCAGCTGTCATGTCTGACTTTGGTAGCCTTTCCTCCTCTTGCTTCACAGTTTAGGAGAAGAGACTGTCTGGGCTGCATGCCGCTACCACAGCCGGGGCCCCTTTGTTTGGGGACTCTGGGACCTGCTTGGAAGTACCCTACCTGTTGGTCCTTTATGAAAAACAACTCTTCACAGGTTTCTAATATGTCAGTTGTGCTACCTATACTGATGGAAGAGGTTTTCAGTCTAATCCAAATGACACATTCCACTTTTCCTCTCTCACGCCCCATACATTTGGTGGGTGACAATTACAAGCCAGTTCCACATTCTATGCTAAGTTCGGAGACATTCAATGATTATCAAGACATAACCAGAGTCCTCAAGGAGCTGGTTGTCTAGAGCAGAATCTAAGTGAGTAAACAGGTAGATCTATAATCATGGTTAGGACCACAGGAACTCAGGAAAAGTGCTCCAAGTCATAGGCAGTCCTAGAAGATCTGATGTTAATAGAATGCCTCCCCAGCAAAGGGAACTGCTTTTATAAAAGCCCAGAGTAGGGAGAGAGCATGATCTATTCCTGGAACTGTGCAGGACATAAGGTGGATAGGAAACATATTTATCAATACTGTATGATTTTATCTCTGCCTATAAGATGTGCGTATGATGTTGTGATCACCACAAAGACTTTATGCATTAAACTTTGTGCTTGTCTTAAGTTATTCTTGAATATTAAGGATTAAAATACATTCAGTTATTCAAAGATCTGAGCACTGAGATTCAAGAAAAGATAAAATGTTGTTCTTGGCTTTGTGGAGCTCACAGTCTGGTGGGAGCAATTTTTTTTTTTTTTTAAACTTGTGTGTTGTCCAAAGCAATATTATCAAATAGTAACACTGGTTACTCATGAAACATTCATAAATTGTTTGGGGTACTTGGGTTGAACTGATAGTCTTCCAAGACAGAAACCCAAAATAGAAATCTCCTACTCCACAATGTTCCCTCTCCTGCTATTCAAAAATAGTAATAATAATCAAAAATAGTTATTCCTCTCCTTGAAGGTTAATCAAACATCAGAGTATATTTTGGTCAGCAATTAGTTTCGTGATTGTTCATTCTATTGACCCTTGAGAGTCTCTACAAAGCTAAAAAGATAAAAAGCTGAGTTCAGTTGGAGGGGAAACTGATGTGTGTGGAGTGTGGATAGAGCAAAGAATGGAAGGAGAAGCTCCCTGGGAGAAAAATCTGAAAAGAAAGAAAATCACCACTGGCAGTTAAATATTTACCGAGAAGAAAAGACGAGTGGACTAAAGTAAGGAGGCAATTTTGATTAAAGGAAAATGTTCTGGATTCTACTTAAAACCTCCCGGGAAGCGAAACTGATTTGTTTCAAGAACCATTGATTTAAACTAACAGGGACAAGGAGACAGGACATACTCAAAATACAGTGAGACAATGGGAGGAATCCTTATGACAAAAATTATTGTAACCCCATTAGTGTAGATTATAAACATTCTCCCAAATTCTTAAGCCAAATAATCTTTAGGGTCTGTCTGACATATGTGCTCATAGATAAACACACAAACAAATGAAGTAGATTTTTCCTAACCATCTTTATATTGTGTTAGAACTAAGAAATAAGTCATGTGCTCCGTAATATAAAAATTAAATGGATTTCCAAATCATCTTCCTGGGGTTTCAGAATAATTTCATGTTACCATATCACTGTTGGGAAAAAAATGTATCTCATCAAAACTATTCCAGAAGCACCTCATTTTGATAGGAAAGTACTTTGTGATGATTACCTAATAGGCAGCATTTGTTGAAATGCTTTTAATAGACCTTTTTTATCACATGCAAAGGAATTTCAATGCTAGTTCAGTCTCCTGTTTCATTCTGTCATGAATCAATTTGTAGAGACATTTAGAAGTCAATAATCCACTGCAGCTTTGATGACAGGTGATTAATTTCTACATTTTAGAGACATAATAAGATTTAGCAATAAAAAGGCCTTGAAGTAACCTACCAAACAGCTTTAATCTCAGCCTTGGGACTGTTGCTAAATATGAATGCTTGTACACAAATGTGAATGATTTAAGTTAGTAGGTTTTATTGCAGACTCCTTGTGTTTTCATATTAATCTTGCTTTACAATCAGGCTATCTATACAATCAATTTATGTTGGATATTTTTTTCCAACACAATGCTTGTGGGGAGGAGGGGGCTAACAGATTATTTACATACAAAGGGTTTGTTCTACAAAAGAAGGCATTTTACATGCTTATTGCTGAGGGGATGACCGACTTTATCAGTGTGGCAAGGAAAGAGAGAAAAGAAGTGAAGGTGGCCTTCAAGAGATTTAGACAGGGGCTATGTCCGGGAAATGGATGGTGATGAATGGTGAATGATTATAGCTAACCTTCCTTCTGCCAAATCAGTTGCTTTCTTCTTCATAATACCTTTCTTTTCACCTTTTTTACTCTTAAAATGAATAGAAGCTTCAGAATAATTTCTAATTCTTATCAAAAAGTTTTCTATGGGGCTTCCCTGGTGGCTCAGTGGTGTACAGAATTCACCTGCCAATGCAGGAGACACGGGTTCAATCCCTGGCCTGGGAAGATCCCACATACGCAGGAGTAACTAAGCCCTTGCACCACCACTACTGAGCCTGTGCTCTAGGGCCTGGGACCTTCAACTATGGAGCCCTCACTTCACAGACTACTGAACCCCACACAGCCTAGAGCCCATACTCCGCCACAAGAGAACTAGAGAGTCGCCCCTGCTCGCCACAACTATACAAAAGCCCATGCAGAAATGAAGACCTGGTGCAGCCAATAAATAAATAAAATTAATTTTTTAAGAAAAGCAAATGCTGCTAAATAAGTGCAAGTGATACTAAGCAGAGTGAAATTAATCTAAAAAGAAGAGTCCGTGTTCTACTGCCAAGGAATGGTAAAGACCCAGATGTAGACAGTTGTTTAAAAATAAATGTATAAACAGAGATGGATACATCTGATGTTCTACATAGATTATCCTGTCTCACCAATAAATGGTATTTCTTAGAAAACACTTTAAGGCGACGTTCCAAGTTCGGTCAAGTTGTGCCGTGCTTGTTAAATCTTGGTAGCTGGAAGTTTCACTTTATTCTGACATGTTTTTGATGTAAGTGGAGGACCAGTGCTGAAAGTCTTTATTGAAGAAATGTTTCTTTTCTCTTGTAGAAAGGAAATGACTGGAGAAGAGGTAGCTGCTTGACACAAGTACCAAAAACAAAAACAAAAAAGAGGCGGGCGGGGAGACAGCATGCTGCTGGGAAAGATCCAAGAACAGGGCATGGAGACAAACACTGCTCAGGAGACCACCCAACAAACGAAAACTGCAACTCATCCCCCATCACTGTGCTCTTTGCCTTTCCCAAACCCCACCATCAAGATTTCGCCTTCCACATCATTCTTCTTAAAGATTAGACATCCATTATCTTTCATTCTTTCTTCTTTTTTATCCAAACTTGGGCACATCTTCCATTAAAGTAGTTCTTAAAACAACCTCTTCGTATTTAGTCCCTGAGTTCAGACACCAAGCCCTTCTAAGTAGGTTATCTCGCACCTTCAAGTAGGCTTCACTGCGTCCTCTTTCACCTGCTTGCCTTCCTCTACATCTGCTACCAGACTAACCTTCCCACAGGACTCCTTGCTCACCTGTTTACCTTGTCTCGTTCATTCATACTTTCAAACAGCAAGTCCGAGTGCTGTAGTCACACGTTCTGGGAAACAAACTCACTCAGAAGGACAATGCAGATAGTGGCTGCTGCTGCTGCTAAGTCGCTTCAGTCGTGTCCAACCCTGTGCGACCCCATAGATGGCAGCCCACCAGGCTCCCCAGTCCCTGGGATTCTCCAGGCAAGAACACTGGAGTGGGTTGCCATTTCCTTCTCCAATGCACAAAAGTGAGAAGTGAAAGTGAAGTCGCTCAGTCGTGTCCGACTCTTAGTGACCCCATGGACTGCAGCCTACCAGGCTCCTCCATCCATGGGATTTTCCAGGCAGGAGTACTAGAGTGGGTGGGGATAGTGGAGTGCAGTTTATTACACCAGCAGGCCCAAGGCAGAGTCTCCTCTTAGCCAAGGACCCTGACCAGTTTTTATGAAAACCTTATATACCCTAAGTGTACTTGCTCAAACCCATCTCCCCAAATTCTCTAAACTAGTCTGAACAAAGGAAAAGAAAGATACAATCAAAGTTAACCCATGATTCATGTGCCTTAAACCTGTGATTCGTATGCCTTAAGCCTAGGTAGTTAACAGTGGACAATTATCAATAGGCCTGTGGTCATACCCCAACATGCATAAAAGAATTTATGATTTTATTTGGTTACACAGGTAATTAGGGTATTCTTTTAGCTGTCAGAGAGTCTAGGTATGAGCCCTGGGGCTCTTCCATCCGGGATGTCTGATTTTCCAGTTAGTATGTCGTTTCCATAGATGCTGGGCATATAGTTCAAAGTCTGCAGTCCAGCCCAAGATAGACTCCTGCTTTCAAGATGGAGCCTGTTCTGTCTGTTTCCTCCTTCAAGAGCAAATAATACATGCTGGGCACTATGGTAGAGACTGGGAAATTAAAGATCATGAAGACACAGTGTCTTCATTTAAATAACTGAAACCCGTCCAGAGACAAACACCAACGTGACCACCAGAGTGGTGAGTGCTGTAACACATCTGTGTGTGTGTCTTCACAATATGCAACAGGTGCTCAGCTGAAGTTGTTAAGGAGAAGACATTAGGACTGAATCCTGCCTAGTCTTACCAGGGAGACAAAGCAGATAATAAACACACAGAGTCATCCTTTCCTTAGGATGGCCAGATAGACAGACAGACGGGATGTCCCCCTTTCCTCCCGACTCTCTCTTTTTTTCTTCCCATCTCTTACTAGTCTTGAAAGACTAGTCTGTGCTTGCTGCCTTCCCACTTATATCTCAGTCACCACTTAACTGACACACTTTCTGAAGGAAAGCTGCTGCTGCTTCTGCTAAATCATTTCAGTTATGTCCAACTCTTTGCAACCCCAAAGACGACAGGGTTGTCCCTGGGATTCTCCAGCCTGAATACTGGAGTGGGTTGCCATTTCCTTCTCCAGTGCATGTATGCATGCTAAGTTGCTTCAGTCGTGTCCGACTCTGTGCAACCCTATGGACAGCAGGCCACCAGGCTCCCCTCTCCACAGGATTCTCTAGACAGGAATAATGGAGTGGGTTGCCATTTCCTTCTACATGGCTCAAAACAGCCTGGAGTTAAAACTCCCCTCTGGGCCCTCCCAACCATTCTATGCAAAACAAAGAACTCTTGCCCAAATTAAAAAATGAACATTAAGGTTGATTACACCCAGCTCCCAGCCAGTCCCAGCCTCTGGCCGATCTCCAGAATTCCTTGCCCCAGCTATTTAAGAGATAACTAATCTGAACAACCGTGGAGAAGAACAGGCCCCATTAAGACAATAGATTTTCACATATATGCCTATATATACTTACTCTTTTCTTGGGTTAGTGCAGCAGCTCACTAATCTGGCTGCTGGCCCTTCTCACCTCATTAAAGGTGATCTGTTCTTATACAGTGCCGGTCTCATTCTTTCTCCGAACCACTCTTTCTCTAATTCCCTTATCCTACACTTTGCCTCACTTAGAAAATAAGTGAACTCCTAGATGCCAAATCAAACCATCCTTCTTCTTTCTTATCTTCCTGGACCACCCTTGCACGTAAAACTTTTGTGTATTTTCTCATTTTAAAGACTATCTCCTGGGCCTTAGCACACATTCACAATTTTTTGCACACCTTCTTCTAGCTCTTGAGATATCTTGTGAGTTCTACTTCTTTACCTACCTTTAAAGGTTGAGTTCCTGAAAGATCTCTTTTCACAGTAAGCCCCTTCCTTTAGGGCAGGTCATCATTCTCCTGGTTATCGCAGCACCTTTCATTATTCCGCATCAGTCTCCAGCCCAGACCTCCCTTCTGAAGTCAGAACCATTACATCTGACTGCCTATAAAGCAGCTCATACTAGTATATCTAATTCCCGTAGAACATATGTCCATGGGCCACAACATATTGTTTTTTAAAGGGAGGCAAAGAAGACACAAAAAATGAAAAGCATGCTTCATCTAGATTAATTAGATCCCTTAGTCAAAGAGCTGGTCTGTAAAACAAAGAACACACTCAGGAGTTACACAGGATGTTCCAAATATGAAAGGAAGGGAAGAGGTATTCTGGTACTTGAATCTAGTAAGTGAGTCTGTGTGATGTAAGCATAAATAGTGATTGTATTGATAGAGTGCATAATCAAAAAGGTTTGGAGACCACTGAAGTAAAGCACAGTTCCCGTAAAGACAAAGCTGTAAATTGTCTTGTGGAGGACAGTTTTTTTCTTTTTCATGCTGTCCCTGTAAACAACAAAATCTTTTCTATCACTAGGGCTTTTTCCCTTTGCTCAAATCCAAATTTGAAACCTTAACGTAACTGTCATCCCATCCCCATAAAAGTTTATTTTTCACTTCAGGATACGTTTAGTTCCAGAAACTAAGTTCTAGAGGTGTTACCAAAATTAACAATCCCATGAGTATTTGCACCAACACAAAAAGCTTGGGATAACTGTTTACTCTCCATCACTGATATTCCAACATTTCTCGCTGGCCAAATAGAGAACTTTAAGCCATACATACATACATACATACATGCACATGCATGCATGCATCTGTTGATCTCTCTCTGCACTTAAAAATCTTGTATAGTTCCTCATTTTAAAGACTATTTAAAATGCAAAATAAAGCATTTATTAGTGTTTCCAATGACCAGTTCTAAATGCATTATATGCATTAATTTATTTTAACTTTGGAAAAACCTGATAAGATAGATACTATTATCCTGTCAATCATACACCATACAGAAAACAGAGAAAGAGAAAATGAGTAATTTGCTCAAGGTTTGTCCAGATTCAGGTCCATCCACAAGATGCCTCAGCTTGTATACAATTAAAAGGACACAAGAAGAGAGAAGCTGTAAGGATGAGAATCTGCATGCACTGAATCCATTTCTCCTTGAGGGTCCAAATTAATATTCACTCCTCACTGCCCTCTATCCTTGCCCTGAGCTGCAGGGAAGAAAATTTCCTCAACATTCTCCCACATTCCATGCTTCCATCCATTGGTCAGTCTATTCTTGAAAGTGAAAGTCTATACAATCCATGGAATTCTCCAGGCCAGAATACTGGATTGGGTAGCCTTTCCCTTCTTCGGGGATCTTCCCAACCCAGGGATTGAACCCAGGTCTCCCTCATTGCAAGCAATTTCTTTACTGAGCACTTTTTTTTATTTGCAAGCAGTTTCTTTATTTGCAAGCAAATTTTCCAGCTGAGCCACCAGAAAAGCCCAAGAATACTGGAGTGGGTAGTCTATCCCTTCTCCAGGGGATCTTTCTGACCCAGGAATCAAACCAGGGTCTCCTGCGTTGCAGGCAGATTCTTTACTAGCTGATCTACCAGGGAAGCCCCTCAAATGCATTAATTTCCTCTTGCTTGTCCATATCTTTTCCTTTCCTCAAGCCCCATTAGTATCCCAGACTCTGAAACTTCTCTAGACTTCCTTTGAAGTTATCATAAATATTGCCATGTATTAGTTACTTGTTCTTGAGTTGTTTTCATGTGTTTGTTTTTTCATTTTTTTCATGTGTCAATTTTTCCTCATTAATGTATGATTACCTTGAAAACAGAGAACCATCTTGTGTGTTTCTTCTCTGTAACTTCGTGCTGACATATAAGGCTGTCAATAAGTACTTGTTTGAATGGTTAACGGAATGAAAGACAATCAGGAGTAATAAAATAAATAAATAGAGACAGTAAGAAATGAAAGATCTTATACAAGTATATCTTGAACTTAATATATTAAGGCATTTAAAAAAATTTTATAAATTAACATACAATAATAAATACAATAATAACAATTAATTTTATAATTAACATACAATACTGTCTGCAGTTTAAAGGATTTTTAAAAGGTCATCTCAGACAAATAGAAGCAAAACACTTCTAATAGTTTCAAAAGTTTCATAAAATCCTTTTTTGTGTGTGTTCCAGCTTATAAGATAAAGCTGATATGAGATGAAGGAAGGATGTTAACTCTGGTAAGAGTACTTACTATATGCAAGGTCTCCACTGTGTGTTTTGAAGTGTGATACCTCAGCTAAGCCTTACAACACTCCTACAAAGTGTTATCAACCCATTTTTACAGGTAATGAAACTAATATTCAGAGAGGGCAGATAACACTCCCAGGATGAGACAGCCGTCAAGTTAAAGAGCTGTACTTTGAACTCAGGTCTAGCTGAGCTCTAGCCAATCTCTTTTTACTGGTCATTCTTTACACACTGTAAGGTGATGGTTGCTTCCTTGACTTTTGTAAAGCAAAGGCAACCCAATGCTTTTCTAAAAATATGCAAAAAAGAGTGCTCAGTTCTTTTTCTCTTCTGAGGTCAACCATGGCCAATCAACATCAATATCCATTTTGATCTCTACAAATAACAAGAATCTCCACACTTTCTCTGCATCTATCACTATGTATGCTGACATCCCACTTTGGAGAGTAAAGATGCCAAATTGATATATATATACATATATCTTAATTATACATAATAGTTTTATATAATATCTAGCTAATGACACATAATTATATATAACCTAGATATTACATATATATAGATTTAATGTATACAATCTAGAGATTACTTCTTCAGTGACCCTTTCAATATACCCAACATGCAAAAGCGAGACAAACTTTTTTGGAAATCACTTTCATGAAAAGGGGGCAATGAAAGCCACACTGAGGCTGCTTCTTTGCTGCCAGTGTTCATCCTGAGTCCCACATCTGACCGGGAATCCCAGCCACCGGATAGGGTGCAAAGAGCACAGTGTGTACTTTAACAGAGCCAAATTCAGCTTCTGGCTCTGCCATTTCTGTGAGCCCCTGTTTCCTCATCTGTAAAATGGGGACAATAAATGGAAGCATGCCACAAAGATTCAGTTCAGTTCAGTTGCTCAGTTTTGTCCGACTCTTTGCGACCCCATGAACTGCAGCACGCCAGGCCTCCCTGTCCATCACCAACTCCCGGAGTCCACCCAAACCCATGTTCATCGAGTCGGTGATGCCATCCAGCCATCTCATCCTCTGTCGTCCCCTTCTCCTGCCCTCAATCTTTCCCAGCATCACGGTCTTTTCAAATGAGTCAGCTCTTCGCATGAGGTGGCCAAAATATTGGAGTTTCAGCTTCAACATCAGTCTTTCCAATGAACACCCAGAACTGATCTCCTTTAGGATGGACTGGTTGGATCTCCTTGCAATCCAAGGGACTCCCAAGAGTCTTCTCCAACACCACAGTACAAAAGCATCAATTCTTTGGTGCTCAGCTTTCTTTATAGTCCAACTCTGACATCTATACATGACCACTGGAAAAACCATAGCCTTGACTAGATGGACCTTTGTTGGCAATGTAATGTCTCTGCTTTTTAATATGCTGTCTAGGTTGGTCATAACTTTCCTTCCAAGCAGTAAGCATCTTTTAATTTCATGGCTACAATCACCATCTGCAGTGATTTTGGAGCCCAGAAAAATAAAGTCAGCCACTGTTTCCACTGTTTCTCCATCTATTTGCCATGAAGTGATGGGACTGGATGCTGTGATCTTAGTTTTCTGAATGTTGAGCTTTAAGCCAACTTTTTCATTTTCCTCTTTCACTTTCATCAAGAGGCTCTTTAGTTCTTCTTCACTTTCTGCCATAAGGGTGGTGTTATCTGCATATCTGAGGTTATTGATATTTCTCCTGGCAATCTTGATTCCAGCTTGTGCCTCCTCCAGCCCAGCGTTTCTCATGATGTACTCTGCATATAAATAAGCAGGATGAAAATATACAGCCTAAAGATTAACCAAGATAACTTACATAAAGTGAAAGTGAAAATCACTGAGTCATGTCCGACTCTTTGCAGACCATGGACTATACAGTCCGTGGAATTCTCCAGGCCAGAATACAGCAGTGGGTGATCTTTTCCTTCTCCAGGGGATCTTCCCAACACCAGGGATCAAACGCAGGTCCCCCACATTGCAGGCGGATTCTTTACTGGCTGAGCCACAAGGGAAGCCCAATTTACTTAAAGCACCTGGCAAATAGTAGGCAGGCTTTCAATAAATAATATTTTCAGGATTTCTCAGGTGGTGCAGTGGTTAAGACTCCACATTTACACTGCAGGTGGCATAGGTTCGATCTCTGTCAGGGAACTAGGATCCCACATGCCCTGTGGCATGGTCAAAAAGAAAAACAATTTTTTAATCTCAAATAAATATTATTTTCCTTCTCGAATGACAGAAACTTTCTCAAAAGAGGGTATTCATTCTTAATGTATGTGCAAGAACTCATAGAGGAGAATACAGCCAAATTATTATTCAGACAAAATCTGACTGACTAATAAAATATAAATAATATAAATAACAAAATATAAATTTTGATGATTGCTCTAATAGATGAAAGGACCAGAACAGACATGCAGATATAATAGAAGTATAACCCATCAAGAAATATAAAGGTAAAAAATTCTTAATTTGATAAATATTGCAAGAAAAATATTGATTCTAACTTCTTTCATCTTCAATTATTTACTTTCATAGATTTACCATTTGTAGATGTAGCATAGGGACCAAGAAAATTATTAAAAATCACGATAGCCCAAGTAGCAACTCTTGTGTAATTTTGCCTGATTTTTCATGATCTTAAGTATTGAAAACATATATCAAAAGTGGAAACACTGCTGAGACAAAGGACAACTGTTTGCTGGGTTAAACTCAAAGAGCTTGCGGCACAGTAGCATCTGTAATAAAACGATGGCTGCCTGTTTTTTCACCAATGTCAAATCATTGTAAAATACGGAGGAGAAGAGAGGAATCAAATCTTGCAGTCCTCGAAATCTGATATGAGGTCTATAAGCAACCCTGTGCAAGACAGGTAGCTTTTACAAGAGGACAAACACACTGTGAGGGAATGAATCAAAGCAAAGGATTAGATAATTGAGGAGGTGACAACACATCAGATAGCGGGTGGCAGAGTGAGGTATGGAACAGGAGTTGCCTGCCCAGTAACACACAAGAAGAGTTATGACATTTATGCATTTTCATTTCTACAGGTGGGAACCTCAAATCATTCCATGGGCTAGCCTCTGAGTACCTCTAATCCAAGCCTGCCAAGGCTCAGTTGATATACTCCTGCATCGTCGGAGATGGACCCCACATATTTTCAACAATATTTCTTTGGTCCTAACAAGATACATTTTAAGTCCAAATAACCTGTAAATTCAAAGCTTATTTTCTACATTTAAGAAATATGCCCATACAGGTTCTATTATACATTGCCATAGATCCAGGAAATACTATTTGACTACCTACTCTGTGTCGGGTTTGTGCAAGACTATTGTTTTATAATTTCATATTCAATCCTATCAGCCAGGCTCTGCTGTTTGTCCTATTTTCTTCTTTTAGTAGTTGATAAAATAATAAAGAGAGACTGTGACAAGCCTAACATAATGTATTTTTTTTTTACTTTTTATTCTATACTGGAGTATAGCCAATTAACAATATTGTGATAGTTTCAAGGGGACAGCAAAGATACCCAGTCATACTTATATGTCAATTCTCCTCTAAACTTGCCTCCCATCCAAGCAGCCACATAGCATTAAGAAGAGTTCCCTGTGCTAAGATGATGTAGTTTAGAAGAATGCTTCTGCCCCACATACAGACCTCTGATTGCAGCTGCATTGTTGCAGGAGGGGCGGGACTCAGATGTACAGGCCATATGCTTGATCTCACAGTCTTAGAGACCTAAGTGTCTCCTCTCTCTTCCCAGGGCTTTGAGCAAGGATCTCACATAAAAGAGCCCTCAGGCAAGCCAGTCAGCTTTTGGCAACTTTTTTTTTTTTTTCATTTTATTTCAGACAATGGATTTATTCTTTGTTAAAGCAAATGATACAAATGAACTTATTTATGAAGCAGAAACCGATTCAGAGACCGAGAAAACAAATTTATGTTTAAGGGAAAAGGGGATGGGCAAAGGATTAATTAGGACAACTATCTGTAAAATAGGTAACTAACAAAGACCTTCTGTGTAACAGGGGAACTATATTCGGTATTTTGTAATAACCAATAATGGAAAAGAATTGAATATATATATACATTCACTCATGTCACTTTGCTGTACATCTGAAACTAACACAACATACTAAATCAACTATATTTCAATTTGAAAAAACATAAAGTTTGACTATTTTTCTATCTTAATTTGTTTACTATGTTTTACAAATTTTCAAGATTTTTCTTTTCTTCGTCTTTAGCA
The DNA here is from genome assembly GCF_029378745.1 of Bos indicus. Classification (NCBI taxonomy): domain Eukaryota; kingdom Metazoa; phylum Chordata; class Mammalia; order Artiodactyla; family Bovidae; genus Bos; species Bos indicus. The sequence continues at coordinate 47,049,502 of NC_091771.1, forward strand.
AATTAAATAACAGCATATGACTCAAAGGCCTAAGGATAAACCAGCAATAAAAGATAATTAGCCTTCAAAATAGATTCCGACCCCTCCGAACATATCACCATTCCAATTTTAAATTATCCTCTTGACCTTAAAGACAATGCTCTGTGGGAATGAGACACCTAAAACCAATGCTCTTCATAACTCAGTTGAGATATGAATTTAAAGATTCTCACAAAATGGTAATAAATCCAGATCCAAAGACAGTTTGGGAAAGCTACAGGAAAAGTGTTGCTCACTCATCTAAAGGACTTTTCAGTCCTTAAAGAACTTAATTGTTTAAAATTCAGGATATTGAATTTATAGGACTTTTGGAAATTAGCCAGATGTCCCCCCCAAATTTGTATTATAACCTTAGGAGACATCAAGGAAAGGTCAGGCTTGGAGAACCATCAGTGTGATCTTGTTGGAGACTTAGTCTGGAAGACAAAATGGTCCAAATTTTTAATGGGAATCAATGTGGGGAGTCATGTTGAATGAGAAATAACTATACTGAGGTGAGTGAAATAAAATTGGCCCCCATCCTAGCTACAACTCTACCAATCTTTCATCTGAAGATCTTGCACTCATAGCTTTGGGGGTATTTTGTTGTCTCATCTGAGAATGTAGGCTCCTTGACTAAGTTACTTGGAGACCTCATCTCATGATTCAACTTCAGAATAGCCCAGTTAGACTTCTCCATCTTGGCTTCAGAATGGCATTATCTAATATTAACTTTTCACCTCATTTCATCCTGAAAGCCAAATAGAAGCTGGTTGGCGTTTGGATAATTTCACCAAGGTCTTTAGGATGAGGTTTGTCATACCTCTGTTAGGAAAACACTTCTTTCAATAGAATAAATTTCAGATTTTTATTGAACAGCTGAAGCATGACCAGGAAAAAAAGCACTGTGATAATAATATGCTCAGTTGCTCAGTCTTATCCAACTCTTCGGGACCCTCTGTCTGCCAGGCTCCTCTGTTCGTGGGATTTTCAAGGCAAGGATACTGAAGTGGGTTGCCGTTGCCTCCTCCTATAACAATAATACAATATAACAATACAAAGCGCTGTTCTTCCACCAAGTACAAAATGCCAGGTAGGTGGGTGATAACTGAGAAAGGAGCAGACTATAGTCCATGGGGTCACAAAGAGTTGGACACAACTGAGCGACTAACACACACAGAGTAACTGAGTGGTTATTCTCTATTGTTTCCCCAAGAACTACAATAAGAGCTAACACACAGTAGGGCCTCGACACATATTTGATAAGTGGTTAAATAAATGAAGAATTGATGAATGTGATTCAACCTCTTTGTTTTGTACAAAGACCCATAGAAGCTATGGAATTTGTCCTGGACTATTAGCCATCTGAAATTAAAACACAGAATCTCTAAATTTTTGCCTCTGTCACAGTGTGATTTTCCCTGTTACTAGTTTGTTTTGGTTTTAATATTTAGAAAATACAGGCTTTCACTGAGCAGGATATAAGACAATTGAGGTACTGATATCTCGAGAAGCTATAGTGAACAACTTTTCAAATGTGCCTAATTACAGAAATCACTGGGAATGTTTATTAAAAATAAGTTCCCAGGCTTCTGATTCCATGTCTCCCACCAGACAAGTCCTGGAAACATTGCCCTAACTAGGTCACTGGAGAGGGAAGGGATCGCCCTTTGCTCTCTGCAAGGATACTTATTTCCGACCAGAGAGGGGAGGTTGGGATGCAGTAACACAGGATGCTTTGTTTACTGCTGATAAGTCAAAGGACACTGATGAGAGCAGTGAGGAGGGTGATTTTGAGGGCAAGAAAACACCTGGGAGACACAGCACTCACCTTTGATTTATTAATTAAATTCGTAGAAAGGCAGCTTCCCTAGAGGTCCTGCAGCTGCACATGCTTCCCTCCACCTTTTTATGAGAAAAAGAATGACCCAAAGGCAGACTGAGGTAGGGCTTTTCTTTTCTAAAAACGAAATTTCAACTCCACTGCTAGGATTGGTACTCAGTCATCTATATGTTCTGTATAGCTGACATGAGCACTTTCACCATAGCAACCATTGACTAGAAAAGGTGAAAATATAAATATTCACTGAATGAATGACAGGAGAGTTTTCTCTTCAACCATTAGTACTAGTATATGAGAATTAATCTTGACAGTCCTTTTCTGGAGTCATTATCATTGCCTTTCAAGACTATGCAGACTATGAACTACATTATTATTGATGTTAATAGAGAAAATGGAGCAAGAAGAATAGGAGGTAGAGGATTTAGCAAGCACACATGCTAAAAGCCTTAGGGAAAACAAAATGATCAGATAAAGAAAACTTAGGCATTGTAACTGCAGTCTAGTCAGCGTGCCAATGAAGGACAATATGCAGACCTGTTTAGTGTTAGTCACTCAGTCATGTCTGCCTCTTTGCAATCCCATGGACTTGTAACCCACCAGGCTTCTCTGTCCATGGAATTCTCCATGCAAGAAAACTGGAGTTGCCATTGCCTTCTCCAGGAGATCTTCCTGACCCAGGGATCAAATCCCAGTATCCTGCATTGCAGGCAGATGCTTTACCATCTGAGCCATCAGGGATGGTAGACCTGCTTTAGAGGGTTTCATATCTTTTTGTTTGCAGTTTTCATGAACTGAGCTAATGTGATCCTAGCAAATTGTATGAACACTGTATGTAACTGCTACAATGCAAGCTTTACAGGGTAAAGCCAATGTCTGCTTTACCTGCTGTATCCCCAGAGCCTAGCACATATCCTGGCACGTGGTAAACACTCAGTAAATATTGGATAGATGTATAAATGATAGATGCATGGACGAATCAATGGGAGGATGGATGGATCTTGGCTATATGAGGGGTGGGCATATATACCTACAAATATCCTATGCCCTTTTCATCTTCAGGAGCTAAGCTGTTCTAAGTCTCTGAAGCCATGGTAAGATATGGAAGATGGAACCTACAGGGTTGTAGTCAGTAATCCTCTTCATAAAATCAAGACATTAACTGTTGATGGAAGACCACTGCATTGGTCCCCTAAGGCTGCCAAGGCAAAGCACCACAAACTGAATGGCTTAAAGACCAGAAATTTATTATTTCACAGTTCTGGAAGTCTGAGATCCAGCTGTCATCAGGATTGATTCCATCTGAGATCTATAAAGGAGAATATGTTCCTGCCTCTCTCCTCGGCTGGCAGTCTCTGGCATTTATTGGCTATAGATGCATTACCCCCATCTCTGCCTTAAGGATCAAATAGCATCTTCTGTGTGTTTGTGTGTGTGTATGTGTGTATGTCTCTACATTTCTACTTTTTATAAGGACACTGCTGCTGTTGCTGCTGCTAAGTCACGTCAATTGTGTCTGACTCAGTGCGACCCCATAGACGGCAGCCCACCAGGCTCCGCCGTCCCTGGGATTCTCCAGACAAGAACACTGGAGGGGGTTGCCGTTTCCTTCTCCAATGCAGGAAAGTGAAAAGTGAAAGTGAAGTCACTCCGTCATGTCCGACTCTTCACGACCCCATGGACTGTAGCCTACCAGGCTCCTCCGTCCTTGGGATTTCCCAGGCAAGAATACTGGAGTGGGTTACCATTGCCTTCTCCAATAAGGACACTAGTCATACTATATTAGGGCACACACCAATGACCTCCTTTTAGCTTGGTTACCTCTGTAAAGACTCTTTCTGATATACTGGAGGTTAGAAATTCAACATATGAATTTGAGGGGAACACAACACATAACAACAAGTTATGAAAAATAAGTACCTCCTAAAAAATGTATTATTTGCAACAAAGCAAAACTAAATTGCTATTTAAGCTTCTCATTGACTGGAAGACAATATTCCACTAACAAATGGATAGTAAGTAACAATTAGTACAAATTACCGCTGTTACTTAACATTTCTAAAACTTCATTGATATTCTCTTAATTTAATTGTTCTCTACTAGTTTAGTGAACATATTCACTCACTGTTTAAACACACAATTCTAGTGTAGAAATATTATAAAAGCCTGAATAGCTTTACTTAAGCATCAGTTAGCTCTCATCATCTTTTACATTTAATGGCTGAATTTCTCCAGTACTATGTTTTTAAAGAATCTAGCTACCAAGGTTGGAAAATAAATATCATATATAGTGTTGCATGTGTTTTGGAAAGATGTAAATCTGAAATAAATTTTAAGTTCTGACCCTTGAAGAGATAATGTCCTCAGAAAATTTACTTAACCAAATTGCTTGTTTCCTAACAATGATGAATAACAGAGATTGTGCTATTTATAGAAGTGATCTAGCTGGATATACACAAATGATAAAGTTCAGCTCACTTTATGTGAGATCAAGTCCCTTTATGATGAAGGAAAAGAATTGTTAAAGGAATCACCAACAGAAACTTTTAAAAGCCTAGATATGTTGTATAAGTCACATCCATGGGGAGTCTGGTAAACATCGAAAGGAAAAGATCAAATTCATTGTTATAGTTACAATCATGGTATTTGACACTTTTGCTCTATGGAAGAAGCATTAACAATATCCTCTGAGTAACTTACACTCAAAAAGGAAAAAAACAAAAAACATGAGGGCTAAATGTTAAGTTGTACATTCAGAAATGCAGGGAAAATATATGAATCATACAGGCATAGATTCTAACTGGGAAAGTAAACTAAGAGTGAAGAAATTCTAAACATAAAATTGACTTTACTTTCTGACAGTTATAATTGATCTTGAAGAGGAAGGGAATTTTTATAGTTAACCAGGCTTTGATATAAAATCAAGGATCCAAATCCAAGGATTTGTACATTTTCTACAAATGGTCAGATAAAGAAATACACTAAAGATAGTTTATTTCTAAATATCAACAATATTCAATTAGAAATATGTAGTTTTTAAATCCCACTCACAATTGCATCAAAATATATAGAATATCTAGGAATAAATTAAACATAAAATATGCAGATTTACATGAAAAAGTACAAGATGTTTTTAAACAAATAAAATAGAAAAGCATGGAAGTTATTAAGATGATTTAATACTGCTTAAATGTCAGTTCTTTCTTAATCTACAAAGCTAAGAGTTTTTCCACTGAAAACTTCAATAGAACTTTTTGACAAAATGAATCTAAAGTTCTTCTGGAAGAATAATGTGCCTGATAATCAAGAACATTTTTAGAAAGAAAACTGTGTAGAGATTTGCCCTGGCAAATACTAAATGTATTTTTGTAAAGCTGTTGTAGGTTTACAGTAATTACATGAGTTCAATAGACTACAATGTATACACTGACACAACTTAATATATGGTTGGTGAAAAAAAAAAAAAAAACCTCCTATAAACTTAGACTGCATTTTCAAAAGAGGAAAGAGAACACTGACAGAATAGACTTGATCTGAAGAAGGGGAGGTTATAAATTGGATTGATTCAGTGATAGATGTTTGACCCAGGGGGTTTCTGGTGTTTCTTCCCACTTTAAAACACTATGAAAACCAACCCTATTCCTTCTCCAGCAGATAGATCTTCCTGACCCAGGAATCGAACGGGGTTCTCTTGAATTGCAGGCGTATTCTTTACTAGCTGAGCTACCTGGAAAGCCCAAGAGTGAATGCAGATGACTACAACTCTAAGTCTTCTTCAAAAATTTTCACCAGACACCTCATATTTTATCAGAGTGCTTTAGAGGTCCTTGTGGCAGGTAAATGGGAGGAGAAATGGGTGCATTCAAGTTTGCATATCAAAAAGACCACTTGGCAGCAGTATAATGGATTAGAGGAGGACCAACGTGCTGTTTATTATAATAGGCCAAGCAAGAGGGTTGAAGGAGCAGAGTGCCAGTGAGTGTGGACAGGGGAAAAAAGCATTCAAGAATTATACAGAAGGTAACATTTTCTTGGTGATCATTGGTATATCAGAGGAAGTATGAACAAAAGTCCAAGATAATTCACAGGTACTGTCTTAACCAACTGGGTAATAATGAGTAAAGAAGACTGGGTTTAGAGAGAAAAACAATGAGTTCAAAAAAAAAAAAGGTCTTTATTTTAGGAAAGAATCTGCATTTTTTTGTATTTTATGTATTTGATAAAATCTTTTACATATTGGGCTTTCCCCAATAACTGTAATTATAAAAGGATTCTGTTGCTTTTTAAAAAAGATTGAGAATTTCTGGATTTGAACGACAGTCTTTGCATAGTTATATCAATTCTCATTTTTAAAGAGGGGAAACTAGGGGCTTACAAAATTATGTGATTTTCATCCTTATACATAATTGGTGTCAAATATAAACATTTTAGCTCCAAGACTTGTAATCCTAACCTTGTACTCAGATCACTAAACTGCATGTACTTCAGAACATTCCAAACATAAACTCTTACCTGGTAAGGACCTGAAAGCTTTTCTAGTCCAGCCCTTGGATTGTACAAGAGTCTGAGTCCCAGACGTTTTTCCTGGCTCTCACAGTGAGTATACTAGTAGAGCTCAGATTAAAATCCAATAGAGTAAATCATAATCAAGCATGTGACCCATTGCCGTACCCTGCCTCACCACTGGCTGCGAAATCAGTCAGTAGAATTAACATCATTTGTTGACACTTTAAAAATAAATTGCACTTTCTATTAACAAAACAAATTAAATGTATCATCTTATTCAGTCCTCACAAATCCATGATTTAGGAATAAGATTTCTGTTGTACACATGAGGAAACTAAAGTTTGTGGAAAATAAAGTCACTTGCTCAAAGTCATATCACTAGGAAGTGGACTCAGATGTTGAAACTATAAGCTCTTTTCCCTAATGCCCCATTTACCAAAAAATGAGTTAAACACACACATATATATATATAACCCAGGAAGAACTAATGCTTATTTCACAAAAGTCTGTTGCAAGATGGTGGAAAATAAAACATTTAAAGTTTGTGTATCCTACTCAAGTCAAAATTTTAAAAACTGCTTACCTAATACGTTTATTTTGACACCATAAATTACCTTTAATACTACCCTTGCCCTGATATACTTGACCTCTAGTCATAGAAAATGAAACGCAGCTTGTACAGATTGATTTTTAGATCTCTTTATTCAAAGTAAAGGATAAGCCAGAATCAAATTTTGGTATGTCTAATATTTATGCTTGCAAAGACAGTCTGGCAAGTGTCAACGTTGGGTGTAAATTAGCATTATGGAAGATCAGCAGCTATTGGTGAAAAAGCTATCATCAATAAGAAAGTTCTGCATGCATGCTTAGTCGCTTAGTGTCTGACTCTTTGGGACGCCATGGACTGTAGCCAGCCAGGCTCCTCTGTCCATGGGATTCTCCAGGCAAGAATACCGCAGTGGGTTGCCATGCCCCCCTCCAGAGGATCTTCCTGACCCAGGGATCAAACCTGCATCTCCTGCATTGTGGGAGGATCCTTTACTGCTGAGCCACCAGGTAAGCCCTAAGAAAGTCCTATATAACCATAAACACTGCTTCAGAATATCATTTTACTATGGTTACATTTTAACAGTCTTACTGAAGTTCATTTTTATAAAACGTATAAAACTAGTTATTTTTCAATGGCAGAGTCCAGAGAACTCTTTTTCTAAACACAAATTGAAATAATTGGCCAATATGGTAAAAGGAAAAATGAGTGGAAACCAACAGCCCTGGATTCTTGTTCGAGGCAACATGTCAGAGTGAATAAGGGCAAACACTTGCCCAGTGACCAGCACTCCAACCCTATCACTTGCTAGATATGTGACTGGCTCTGTTGCTCAACTTTAGGATGCCTCAGTTTTCTCATTTGTCCAGTGGGGATGATAATGTACCTGCCTTACTGAGTTATCAGCAGAATTAAATTTAACTCAGATGACTATTATATCTAATACTGTGGGCAAGAATCCCTAGAAAAAATGGGGTAGCCCTCATAGTCAACAAAGGTGTCTGAAATGCAGTACTTGGGTGCAATCTCAAAAATGACAGAATAATCTCTGTTCATTTCCAAGGCAAACCATTCAATATCACAGTAATCCAAGTCTATGCCCCAACCAGTAATGCTAAAGAAGCTGAAGTTGAATGGTTCTATGAAGACGTACAAGACCTTCTAGAACTAAGACCCAGAAAAGATATCCTCTTCATTAAAGGGGACTGGAATGCAAAAGTAGGAAGTCAAGAGCTACCTGGAGTAACAGGTAAATTTGGCCTTGGAGTGCAAAATGAAGCAGGGCAAAGGCTAACAGAGTTTTGCCAAGAGAACACACTGGTCATAGCAAACACCCTCTTCCAACAACACAAGAGAAGACTCTAGACATGGACATCACCAAATGGTCAATACTGAAATCAGACTTTTATTCTTTGCAGCCAAAGATGGAGAAGCTCTATGCTGCTGCTGCTAAGTTGCTTCAGTCGTGTCCTATTCTGTGCAACGCTGTAGACGGCAGCCCACCAGGCTCCCCCATCCCTGGGATTCTCCAGACAAGAATACTGGAGTGGGTTGCCATTTCCTTCTCCAATGCATGAAAGTGAAAAGTGAAAGTGAAGTCACTCAGTCGTGTCCAACTCTTAGCAACCCCATGGACTGCAGCCCACCAGGCTCCTCTGTCCATGGGATTTTCCAGGCAAGAGTACTGGAGTCAGGCGCCATTGCCTTCTCCAGGAGAAGCTCTATAGAGTCAACAAAAACAAAACAGGAGCTGATTGTGGCTCAGATCATGAACTCCTTATTGCCAAATTCAGACTTAAATTGAAGAAAGCTGGGAGAACCACTACACCATCAGGTATGCCCTAAATCAAATCCCTTACGATTATACAGTGGAAGTGACAAATATATTCAAGGGATTAGATCTGATAGAGTGCCTGAAGAACTACGGATGGAGGTTTGAGACATTGTATAGGAGGCAGTGATCAAGACCATCCCCAAGAAAAAGAAATGCAAAAAGGCAAAATGGTTGTCTGAGGAGGCCTTACAAATAGCTGAGAAAAGAAGAGACACTGTAGGCAAAGGAGAAAAGAAAAGATATACCCATTTTAATGCAGAGTTCCAAAAAACAGCACAGAGAAATAAGAAAGGCTTCCTCAGCAACCAATGCAAAGAAATAGAGGAAAACAATAGAATAGGAAAGACTAGAGATCTCTTCAAGAAAATTAGAGATATCAAGGGAACGTTTCATGCAAGGATGGGCACAATAAAGGACAGAAACAGTAAGGACCAAAGAGAAGCAGAAGAGATTAGGAAGAGGTGGCAAGAATACAACAGAAGAACTATACAAAAAAAGTCTTAATGACCCAGATAACCATGATGGTGTGGTGACTTACCCGGAGCAAGACATCCTGGAGAGTGAAGTCAAATAGGCCTTAGGAAGCATTACTGCAAACAATATTAGTGGAGGGGATGGAATTCTAGTTGAGCTATTTAAAATCCTAAGAGACAAGGCTGTTAAAGTGCTGCACTCAATATGCCAGCAAATTTGGAAAACTCAACAGTGGACACATGCCTGGAAAAGGTCAGTTCTCATTCCAATCCCAAAGAAGGGAAATACCAAAGAATGTTCAAACTACCCCACAATTGTCTCACACGCTAGCAAAGTAATGCTCAAAATTCTCAAAGCCAGTCTTCAGCAATACGTGAACCGTGAACTTCCAGATATTCAAGCTGGTTTTAGAAAAGGCAGAGGAACCTGAGATCAAATTGCCAACATCTGATGGATCATCGAGAAAGCAAGAGAGTTCCAGAAAAAATATCTACTTCTGCTTTATTGACTAAGCCAAAGCCTCTGACTTTGTGGATCACATCAAACTGTGGAAAATTTTGAAAGAGGTGGGAATACCAGACCACCTTACCTGCTTCCTGAGAAATCTGCATGCAGGTCAAGAAGCAACAGTTAGAACTGGACATGAAACAACAGACTGGTTACAAATCATGAAAGGAGTATGACAAGGCTGTATATTGTCACCCTGCTTATTTAACTTATATACAAAGTACATCATGCGAAATGTCAGCCTGGATGAAGCACAAGCTGGAATCAAGATTGCTGGGAGAAATATCAATAACCTCAGATACACAGATGACACCACCCTTATGGCAAAAAGCAAAGAACTAAAGAGCCTCTTGATGAAAGTGAAAAAGGAGAATGAAAAAATTGGCTTAAAACGCAACATTCAGAAAACTAACATCATGGCATCTGGTCCCATCACTTCATGGTAAACAGATGGGAAACAATTGAAACAGTGGCTGACTTTATTTTTCTGGGCTCCAAAATCACTGCAGATGGTGACTGCAGCAATGAAATTAAAAGATGCTTGCTCCTTAGAAGAAAACCTATGACCAACCTAGATGGCATATTAAAAAGCAGAGACATTACTTTGCCAACAAAGATCCACCTAGTCAAGGCTATGATTTTTCCAGTAGTCATTATGGATGTAAGAGTTGGACTTTAAAGAAAGCTGAGTGCCAAAGAACTGATGCTTTTGAACTGTGGTGTTGGAAAAGACTCTGAGAGTCCCTTGGACTGCAAGGAGATCCAACCAGTCCATCCTAAAGGAATACAGTCCTGAATATTCATTGGAAGGACTGATGCTGAAGCTGAAATTCCAATACTTTGGTCATCTGATGTGAAGAACTGACTCATTTGAAAAGACCCTGATGCTGGGAAAGATTAAAGATAGGAGGAGAAGGCTATGACAGAGGATGAGATGGTTGGATGGTATCACCAATGCAATGGACATGAATTTGAGTAAGCTCTGGGAGTTGGTGATGGACAGGGAAGCCTGGCGTGCTGCAGTCCATGGAGTCGCAAAGAGTCAGACATGACTGAGAGACTGAACTGAACCGAACTGAAAGTACATAAAACAACATCTGGAATGTTGGATTAATTTTTGTCAAAGTAAATGTTGGATAAATTTTTGTCAATGAAACAAAATGTAGGCAAGTCACTGTGTGCATTTAGACAAAGTCACACTTAACTGATTCTTGATTACCTTCTCTAATAATATGGAGTGATTGTACAAACTTTAATCTCTTCTTGAATCACCCTTTGGAGAGTTAATCAGAAAAGGCAACTGTATAATATAAGAAAGGTATACAAAAGGAAAAGTAAGGGTAGTATCATTGGAAATGAAATCTTTGGAGACTGCTAATAGGGTCATACTTTCTTGAAGTTTGAAATTCATAGGTGGTTTGGCCTTGGGCAAATACCAACTTCTCCTGAACCCATATGATGAACTACAGGTTCCTTGGTCTCTGAGCCTCACAGTCCCAATCTCTACAGTCTCATAGAAATCCTTAGTTCAGAAATAGTTGGTAGTAAGATTATCCATGTAAAGAATAGTAGGATTATACACATAAAACATGTTTGACACATTATAAGAATGTAATACCCAGTGTTCTGGTGGTTATAAGAATGATGATGATCACACTGTCAATAAGGAAATTTAGCAGTTTTATAACTAACTCTCCTATCAATTCACAAAATGATTATAAACTATAGAAATTATGTTAGATATGTGGCATGAGGCTTAGTTCAACTTAATTCTTTCTTTTACTTGTCAGGGATATGACTCAAATTATAAAAACAAACTATGGAAGTAGAAAAAAATAATTTGCCATTATCACTTACTTCTTTTATTTTGGAAGTAGAAAAAAAACGCCATCGTAGCTTAATTCTTTTATTTAAAAAGGTTTTATTTAAATGCTAACACCTTTAAAGCTTCACATGGAATTTTAAAAATAACCAATACAGTATTAGATGCGTTCGTTTTCCGCTGGAGAGAAGCAGAGGGCTATTAATAACTCAAGGATGGACTTATGATGGCACAGCAAAGAAATCCAGTACAAGTCATCCTGTCCTTCAGACGTGAGGATGTCACTGCCAGTGTGATTGGTACAGCTTAAGTAAACCGAATTACGAACAATTTTGCAGGCTGAATAGATTTTAGTAGACCAAATAAAATTATAAGCTATTTTCAAGGCTACTCATAAACATTGTATCAAATACATAAGAATGTTTTTACAAGGAAAACATGATGCTAAACCATAATTTTTTGTGTTTTTAATCCTTATACAATGTCTAATGTTTTCTGTTGGTGTTATACTGCATTACTGTTTTAGAAAATATGATAAATGCTACTGAAAAAAAATGTACAAAAGAAGATAAAAATCATCCCAAAAACTGCCACTCAGAAATAATCTCTTTCTAGTTAATACTTTGGAAAAAAAATCATGTTAGACCTCTCTCCATACAGTTCCGTACATATGGATTATGTACATATGATGTTTCAATAATTATATCATGCCAAATGGTATTCCTTAATGTTTTTCACTCAATAATATGCTATGATCATCTTTTCTATCTCAGTAAATGTGGATCCATGTCATCATTTTAATTGCCATATTGTATTCATTAGTACATATCAGCAAAATGTACTTGGTCCATCATTGATGAAAACTTAAAATATTCTTTTGTAATCATTTGTGAAATATGACTATCTTTTCCCTCTGATAATCCTTCAAGCCAAATAAAAAGTACTTTTAAAAGAATATTTGTAAAAAATGAGATCCCATTCACAAGTAATTTAAACATATAACAAGTTATATATTAAAACAGTATACATTTAAAATATGTTTTTATTCCCCAAAATATGTAGATAAAGAAATATATAGGTCCTATAATAAGAAAACTATAAAATTGTACTAAGGGACAGAAACAAGACTTGAATAAATGAAAAGATAAAACTTGTCTTAAATACGAAGATTCAATGTTGTAACAAGACTAGTTTTCCCTAAATGACTTCATAAATTTAATGCAATTTTCTTTCAAATCTCAGATTTTCTTTATTCATAATGATTATCTTAATAATAAGTATGTAAGAACATTAAAAATATTTAGGACAATTTGAAAGGAAGGAGAAGGCTGAGAAGGAGAGAAAGGAGAAAAGTGCAGTAAAAGATATGGGAATGTATTATACAGCTATCATGATTAAAACAATGTGGTACAAGAATATGTAATGAGATCAGTGAAACAGAATACACATTCCTGGAAGTATGTAGTGATTAATCATGTGATAAAAATGTCATTTCAAATCAAATCTGAACTATTCAATAAATATGACTAGGGCAAATTGTCATTGTCTGTAAAAATAATAATAATAAAGTTAGATAATGACCTCAGTCTTTCTGTTATTCAGTCAGTAAGCCATGTGACTCTCTGCAAACCCCATGGACTGCAGCAGGCCAGGCCTCCATGCCCTTCACTGTCTCCCAGAGCTTGCTCAATTTCATGTCCATTGAGTCAGTGATACTATCTAATCATCTCGTCCTCTGCGGCCCCCTTCACCTCTTGCCTTCAATCTTTCCGAGCATCAGGGTTTTTTCCAATGAGTCAGCTCTTCACATTAGGTAACCAATGTACTGGAGCTTCAGCTTCAGCATCAGTCCTTCAATGAATATTCAGGATTGATTTCCTTTAACTGACTGATTTGATTTCCTTGCAGTCCAAGGGACTCTCCGGAGTCTTCTCCAACCTTATAATCTGAAAGCATTACTTCTTCAGCACTCAGACTTTTTATGGTTCAACACTTACATGCATACATGATTACTGGAAAAAAATACAGCTTTGACTATATGGACCTTTGTTGGCAAAGTAATGTCTCTGCTTTTTAATATACTGTCTAGGTTTGTCATAGCTTTTCTTCCAAGGAGCAAGCATCTTTCAATTTCATAGCTGCACACAACATCAGCAATGATTTTCAGTCAGTTCAGTTCAGTTCAGTCGCTCAGTCGTGTCTGACTCCTTGCGACCCCATGAATCACAGCACGCCAGGCCTCCCTGTCCATCACCAACTCCCGGAGTTCACTCAAACTCACGTCCATAGAGTCGGTGATGCCATCCAGCCATCTCATCCTGTCGTCCCCTTTTCCTCCTGCCCCCAATCCCTCCCAGCATCAGGGTCTTTTCCAATGAGTCAACTCTTTGCATGAGGTGGCCAAAGTACTGGAGTTTCAGCTTTAGCATCATTCCTTCCAAAGAACACTCAGGGCTGATCTCCTTCAGAATGGACTGGTTGGATCTCCTTGCAGTCCAAGGGACTCTCAGGTGTCTTCTCCAACACCACAGTTCAAAAGCATCAATTCTTCGGCGCTCAGCTTTCTTCACAGTCCAACTCTCACATCCATACATGACTACTGGAAAAACCATAACCTTGACTAGATGACCTTTGTTGGCAAAGTAATGTCTATGCTTTTCAATATGCTATCTAGGTTGGTCATAACTTTCCTTCCAAGGAGTAAGCGTCTTTTAAGTTCATGGCTGCAGTCACCATCTGCAGTGATTTTGGAGCCCCAAAAAATAAAGTCTGACACTGTTTCCACTGTTTCTCCATCTATTTCCCATGAAGTGGTGGGACCGGATGCCATGATCTTCGTTTTCTGAATGTTGAGCTTTAAGCCAACTTTTTCATTCTCCTCTTTCATTTTCATCAAGAGGCTTTTGAGTTCCTCTTCACTTTCTGCCATAAGGGTGGTGTTATCTGCATAGCTGAAGTTATTGATATTTCTCCTGGCAATCTTGATTCCAGCTTGTGCTTCTTCCAGCCCAACGTTTCTCATGATGTACTCTGCATATAAGTTAAATAAGCAGGGTGATAATATACAGCCTTGACTTACTCCTTTTCCTATATGGAACCAGTCTGTTGTTCCATGTCCAGTTCTAACTGTTATTTCCTGACCTGCATATAGGTTTCTCAAGAGGCAGGTCAGTATGATAAGGCAAAATGACAGGATACTGAAAGAGGAACTCCCCAGGTCAGTAGGTGCCCAATATGCTACTGGAGATCAGTGGAGAAATAACTCCAGAAAGAATGAAGAGATGGAGCCAAAGAAAAAAAAATACCCAGCTGTGGATGTGACCGGTGATAGAAGCAAGGTCCAGTGCTGTAAAGAGCAATATTGCATAGGAACCTGAAATGTTAGGTCCATGAATCAAGGCAAATTGGAAGTGGTCAAACAGGAGATGGCAAGAGTGAACGTTAGATTCCTTTTGGCATGCTCCAAGATGGCGGCCCCCATGGTGCGGCGCGCGATCCTCCTGGCGCGGAATGTGTTGCTGCCTCAGCTCTCTCTGGCAGGTAAAAGATACCTACTTTCTGCAGCATATGAGGACAGCCGCAAATGGGAAGCAAGAGAAAAAGAAGATTGAAAAAAAAAAAAAAAGAGTGAACATTAACATTCTAGGAATCAGCGAACTAAAATGGACTAGAATGGGTGAATTTAACTCAGATGACCATTATATCTACTACTCCGGGCAGGAATCCCTTAGAAGAAATGGAGTGGCCATGATGGTCAACAAAAGAGTCCAAAATGCAGTACCTGGATGCAATCTCAAAAATGACAGAATGATCTCTATTCGTTTCCAAGGCAAACCATTCAATATCACAGTAATGCAAGTCTATGCCCCAACCAGTAATGCTGAAGAAGCTGAAGTTGAACGCTTCTATGAAGACCTACAAGACCTTTTAGAACTAACACCCAAAAAAGATGTCCTTTTCATGATAGGGGACTGAAATGCAAAAGTAGGAAGTCAAGAAGCACCTGGGGTAACAGGCAAATTTGGCCTTGGAATACGGAATGAAGCAGGGCAAAGACTGATAGAGTTTTGCCAAGAGAATGCACTGGTCATAGCAAACACCCTCTTCCAACAACACAAGAGAAGACTCTACACATGGACATCACCAGATGATCAACACTGAAATCAGATTGATTATATTCTTTGCAGCCAAAGATGGAGGAGCTCTATACAGTCAGCAAAAACAAGACCAGGAGCTGACTGTGGCTCAGATCATGAGCTCCTTATTGCCAAATTCAGACTTAAGTTGAAGAAAGTAGGGAAAACCACTAGACCATTCAGGTATGACCTAAATCAAATCCCTTATGATTATACAGTGGAAGTCAGAAATAGATTTAAGGGACTAGATCTGATAGATAGAGTGCCTGATGAACTATGGAATGAGGTTCGTGACATTGTACAGGAGACAGCAATCAAGACCATCCCCATGGAAAAGAAATTCAAAAAAGCAAAACGGCTGTCTGGGGAGGCCTTACAAATAGCTGTGAAAAGAAGAGAAGTGAAAAGCAAAGGAGGAAAGGAAAGATATAAGCATCTGAATGCAGAGTTCCAGAGAATAGCAAGAAGAGATAAGAAAGCCTTCTTCAGTGATCAATTGATCAATGCAAAGAAATAAAGGAAAACAACAGAATGGGGAAGACTAGACATCTCTTCAAGAAAATTAGAGATACCAAGGGGACATTTCATGCAAAGATGGGCTCGATAAAGGACAGAAATGGTATGGACCTAACAGAAGCAGAAGATATTAAGAAGACATGGCAAGAATACACAGAAGAACTGTACAAAAAAGATCTTCATGACCCAGATAATCACGATGGTGTGATCACTGACCTAGAGCCAGACATCCTGGAATGTGAAGTCAAGTGGGCCTTAGAAAGCATCACTATGAACAAAGCTAGTGGAGGTGATGGAATTCCAGTTGAGCTATTTCAAATCATGAAAGATGATGCTGTGAAAGTGCTGCACTCAATATGCCAGCAAATTTGGAAAACTCAGCAATGATTTTGGAGCCCCCCAAAATAAAATGTGTCACTGTTTCCACTTTCCCCCTTCTATTTGCCATGAAGTGATGGGACCAGATGCCACGATCTTAGTTTTCTGAATGTTAAATTTTAAGCCAGTTTTTTCACTCTCGTCTTTCATCCTCATCAAAAAGTTCTTTAGCTCCTCTGCTTTCTGCCATTAGAGTGGTATCATCTGCAAAATTGAGATTGTTGATATTTCTCCCTGAAATCTTGATTCCAGCTTATTATTCATCCAGCCTGGCATTTCGCATGATGTACTCTGCAAATAATTAAAATAATCAGGGTGAGAATATACAGCCTTGATGTACTCCTTTCCCAATTTGGAACCAGTTCATTGTTCTATGTCTGTTTCTAATTGCTGCTTCTTGTCCTGCATACAGGCTTCTCAGGAGGCAGGTAAGGTAGTCTGGTATTCCCATCTCTTTAAGAATTTTCCAGTTTGTTGTGATCCACACAGTCAAAGGCTTTAGGGTAGTCAATTAAGCAAAAGTATATGTTTTTCTGGAATTTCCTTGCTTTTTTAAGATCCAACGAGTGTTGGCAATTTGATTTTGTGGTTCCTCTGCCTTTTCTAAACCCAGCTTGTATATCTGGAAGTGCTTGGTTCATGTACTGCTGAAGCCTCACTTGAAGAATTTTGAGCATAACCTTGCTAGCATGCGAAACGAGCACGATTGTTCAGTACTTTGAACATTCTTAGGCATTTCCCTTCTTTGGGATTGGAATGAGAACCGACATTTTCCAGGCATGTGGGCACTGTTGAGTTTTCCAAATTTGCTGGCATATTGAGTGCAGCACTTTAACAGCCTTGTCTCTTAGGATTTTAAATAACTCAACTAGAATTCCATCCCCTCCACTAATATTGTTTGTAGTAATACTTCCTAAGGCCCTTTTGACTTCACTCTCCAGGATGTCTTGCTCTAGGTAAGTGACCACACCATCATGGTTATCTGGGTCATTAAGACTTTTTTTGTATAGTTCTTCTGTGTATTCTTGCCACCTCTTCTTAGTCTCTTCTGCTTCTCTTTGGTCCTTACTGTTTCTGTCCTTTATTGTGCCCATCCTTGCATGAAATGTTCCCTTGATATCTCTGATTTTCTTGAAGAGATCTCTAGTCCTTCCCATTCTATTTCTTTTCTCTATTCCTTTGCATTGTTCACTTAAATTCTAGATAAATCAAAAATTGGCTGAGTAATATTCCACTGTGTGTGTATAAATATTTAGCTTGCTTCCATGTCCTAACTATTGTAAATAGTCTGCCATGAACATTGGGGTGCAATTGTCTTTTCAAATTATGATTTTCTCTCCAGATATATACCCAGTAGTAGAATTGCAGGACCATATGGTAGCTTTACTTTTAGTTTTTAAAGCAACTTCCATACTGTTCTCCATAGTGCCTGTACCAGTTTACAATCCCACCAGTGTAGGAAGACTCCTTTTTCTCCATACTCTCTCCAGCATTTATTACTTGTAGACTTTTTGATGATGGCCATTCTGACTAGTGTAAGGTAATACCTCATTATAGTTTTGATTTGCATTTCTCTAATAATTAGCAATGGAGAAGGAAATGGCACCCCACTCCAGTACTCTCGCCTGGAAAATTCCATGGATGGAGGAGCCTAGTAGGCTGCAGTCCATGAGGTAGCTAAGAGTCGGGCATGACTGAGCGACTTCACTTTCACTTTTCACTTTCATGCATTGGAGAAGGAAATGGCAACCCACTCCAGTGTTCTTGCCTGGAGAATCCCAGGGACAGGGGAGCCTGGTGGGCTGCCGTCTATGGGATCGCACAGAGTCGGACACGACTGAAGTGACTTAGCAGCAGCAGCAGCAGCAATAATTAGCAATGTTGAATATCTCTTCATATGCCTTCTGGCCATCTGTATGTCTTCTTTGGAAAAATGTCTATTTAGATATTCTGTCCACTTTTTGATTGGGTTTTTTTTAATTGAGGTGTATGAGCTGTTTGTATATTTTGGAGTTTATTCCCTTGTCAGTCCTGGGCTTTCCAGGTAGCTCAGTGGAAAAGAATCTTCCTGCCAGTGCAGGAGACGCAGGTTTAATTTCTGGGTTGAGAAGATCCTCTGTAGTAGGAAATGGTAACCCACTCCAGGATTCTTGCCTAGACAATTTCAGAAGAGCCTGGTAGGTGGGCTATAGTCCATGGGGTCACAAAGAGTCGGACACAACTGAGCAACTGAGCATGCACACCCTTGTCAGTCCTATAATAAACTAATAAGCTATCAGAAGAACACTATGATGAGCTATAATTTTAATACAGGACACATTTTTTAAATATCACAACAAATAGAAATGGTAAAGGGAATGGACGTATGTATCTTTTAGGTTATGTAAAATTTTAATTTTCTGTGTGATTTTTTAAAGAAATAACGTATCTAATGTTAAAAGTCAAACCACAAACTGGTATCGTATTTATGTTTTTTTTTTTCATTTGAAGGAAGGCTTATACTTAGTACCATTGCCTAAACAGTAGTTCTATTTTGCCTTAGAAATCCTAATACAAGCTGGATCCTTGACCCCCGCATGAACTATATATCTGATATTGAAAAAAAAAAAAAACTGCTCCATTCCCTCAGTTCTTCTAAATAAGTATCCACCTATAGCCTAATGATACTGTAATTTAGTTTTAACAATTACACAACAATATAAACCTATTCGATCACAAAATATTCCCAGATAGTCTCATTTGATCATGCCAATAAATTGTACATTCGTTACTGACATTTTAAAAAGTTATCTGTTAGTCTCTGCAAAACATTTGGAAAGATGTCTTTTCTCCTATCCAAGACAATCTTTCTTTAAACACCAGTGCCCATGTGTAGTTATCACAATTGACACAAGATTACAACACAAAACACTTCTCAGATCACCTCTGCTCTAACATAGGACGCTCAATAGAATCATTTGTTATTATTTAGTCAAGTCATGTCCAACTCTTTTGTGACCCCATGGACTGTAGCCCACCAGCCTCCTATGTCCATGGGATTTCCCAGGCAAGAATAATGGAGTGAGTAGCCACTTCCTTCTCCAGGGGATCTTCTTAACCTAGGGATAGAACCGGGTCTCCTGCACTGTAGACAGATTCTTTACAGCTGAACCACCAGGGAAGCCCTAGAATCATCAGACTTTAGCTTTAAATATTTTTTTGTGTACTTGTCCCCTTCTTGCTGCTGAAAGAAACAATCACATAGACAGATGGATATCTATCCTCTATGTTTTGAGGATTACGTAAGTTATAATAAAACATATAAATTATAAGTTACAATAAAACAATATCTTAGCACACTATAAGTGTTCAATAAATGTGAATTGTTAGTATCATCATTAGTAAGTTATTTGGTCCAAATTAAGGCAGGGACACATTAAAAGCAGGAGACTATTGCCAATGTGTCTTATTAGATAAACACACATCTGTATCTACCTATATTGGAACTGAATTAAAGAAACACATAATGGCTTTGAGCCACACGTTCCTGACAATGATTAATGGTGTTTCGCTGGTGACATCATGGCACTATGCAAGGCAGGGGTGGGGGAAGGACAAGGGAGGTGGTTCATTGGTGCTCTTACCAAAGTGTATTTCAATTGTTCCTTTCACACCAAATGCATCGCTAGTCATGGCAGACGGAGAACACAAGGAAGAGAACAAAGATACTCAAGTTGCAAAGACAGCATAGTAGCATCACAGTGACAGCCCAGTCACTGACAGCTCAGGCAGCTGGGACTTTTAGAGGGACTGCAAAAGATGCTATTTAGAGGGAACATCCTGCAAGTGGAACAGGATTTGGTGATTTGGGGGAAGATGGTCTGAGGCAAGAGCCATGTTGGGCTCTCTGAAGGGATGCTGGGCTGGACCAGAACACAGACTAATCCCCTTGCCATGTCAGCTCTTTGTAGACTAAAAACTGATATTAGAAATTCGCGGTGTTTCCTTTAGTGTATGTTGTACATTCAGTAAAACACATGTGCTATTTTTCAGGATCCAGTTTCAGCCAGTTTCCACAAACCCTATGATCTTTCTCAAAAATTCTTCCCTTTAGTTTAAAATTTAATTGCAAAAAATGGAAACAAATGAAGATTAAAATTCTGGTGTACTGAATTGACCAAGCCCAGAATAAAGACATATTTCCAAATGGTATGTGAACAAACTTTTGAAAACTGGGTTACTACATATTGAATGAAAGATCACTTAAAAGCGTAAAGTGAAATGAAGTGAAAGTCGCTCAGTCATGTCTGACTCTGCAGTCTCATGGACTGTAGCCCATGTAATTCTCCAGGCCAGAATACTGGGGTGGATAGCTGTTCCCTTCTCCAGGGGATCTTCCCAATCCAGGGATCAAACCGACGTCTCCTGCATTGCAGGCAGATTCTTTACCAGCTGAGCTACCAGTAAGACACCTGGAAATTCCTGATGACTTAACATATTTTTCTGTTTTGGTTCAAATAGCATTTGCTTTAAACAAGGCTTCCATACCACAGGAAGAGGAAGTTTCCAGCCACAATATTTAATTAGTACCTAATTAGAGCACCAACATAATAAGCGAGGCAGGTTTGGGCCCCAATGTTTATACCTGGATATGGGTAAACAGTTTCCAGTGAGTCTTGGCTGTGTGACAGCTCTCAGCTGTCATTGGCACCACAGAGCCCAGGGAAGATGCTGAGGCTCCTTGGCAAGTGTACACTAGCAAACTTCAAAGCAGTTGGAGGAAACCAATCACACCAAGTAAATTACTAAAGCGAAAATATGGGGGTCTGGAAAGGACGGCATATTCACATGTATATGCCTCATATTGAGCCACAGTGAAGGAGTTCATCAACTCCTTTCACACTTAACTGAGGTACCAGCTCTTCCAAGGGTATCTTCAAGAATACCGTTCACTTAGGTAGAATCAGTACAACTGCCAAAAGCCAAATATCAATCTGATGCAAGTAAAATCCTTGATGAACTGCAATTACCAAATTGACTTGCCTCTTGGGAGCAACCCACTTTATATCAAGTCACTAAGGGAATAACATCACTGTATACCTGGAACTCCCTGGGATTATTCATCTTTTTTTCCTACTAGTAAGCAGCTCTTTTAAAAAGCTAAAACAGGGTGGCTGAACTTCCTGTTCTTTGTTACACACTAACCAAGTCTATGACCTTAGACCAGGCTGTTCACCTTTCTGGACCTTGGTTTCTTCCGCCGAAGAAACAGGGGATTAGCCCAGGTGCTTTCTGTGAGCCATCTAGAATGATATGATTTGGTGCTGCGTATTTATATAGCATACGCCTTCTGCAGATTTCAAGATCTCTCAAGAGACTCTCATTAGTATTCTCAATATTGCTGTGAGGCAGGCAGGTGGCAAGGTTTATTATCCCCATTTTTTCATAAAAGAGACAATGAGACATTTTGCTGACACAGCGCTCTTGACCAAGTAAAGACTAAAAGTTAGGTGTCCTAGTACTAATCAAGAACTCTGTTAAACCACTTTGTTACTAAACTAAATGGAAGGTCTCTGATGAATAAAATATTCTGTGCTCATGGTGGAGGGGAAACGGAGTTTGATCACCTTGCAGAGATGTAATGGTTTCAAACAGTGATTTCCAAATTGTCGCCTGTACAATCTTCCAGGTGTTTTTCTCAGTTCTCACTGACACAGCCCTATGCATATTTTTTCTTCTTGGATATGAATACCAAAATGTGAATGTGCTGAGGTAAGAGGGTGTTAAAGAATGTGTGTAGGCAAAGGAAGAAGGTAGACTGAGGAAGAAATTGTTGAATTTGCTTGGAAATTTTTCAAAGAATAAATTATATAATCAATAGGAATATATTATAGAAGTGATAGCTAAATTCAATTATACACATCAATGAAAAGAAAATATCATCCAAGGAATAATGAAAGATCTTTCAACATTAGGATGTATTTCTCAAGAACTATAAAGGGTCCAAGATATCACCCTATTCGCAAGCTACCAAGTTGGCCTGCCATAGTCTCACAGGTGCTGGCAGAAGAGACAATACTATTAGCCCAGAAAAAATGGAAGTTAATTGCAGTAGCTAGAGTATCAATATTTTTACTTAGGTTTCCCAAGCCCCCGTTCCCACAGGATGATGCAAAGAGGGTCGGGTGACACCTGAACATGTAGGATATTGCCTTAGAGGAGAGAAACCCTGAACCTGGGTTTCCTGAATTATTTATTGTAACAGACAGTAAACATGCCTGCCCTTTGCACCAGAGGGAGCCTCTATCTCTGTCTTCCAAGGCTGTTCACTATATAAACATGCCTGGAAAGACAGTTCAGAACACAAGCAGTGAGTGCCCCTGCCTGCAAAAAGTGCAGAGAAAGATCCATGGAGAAAATTTCCCAACAGCATCTAATGGCTTTATTTTAATCTCTGCGTATCTGGTATTTTGAGAATTCTTCAATGCTCAAAGCAACTACTGTGGCAATACTGATGAAGCCCAGGACATTTTCCCAGCTTGAACTCCTATTGGACTCCCTATTTCTGTCTCCATCCTCATAGTTCAACAAGCTGCAAGCAGAAAAATAACTTCTTCAGGACATGACTAGAGATTATCATGCTAAGTGAAGTAAGTCAGAAAGAGGAAAAAAGTACCTTATGACAGCACTTACATTGGAATCTAAATATGACACAAATAAACTTATCTATGAAACAGAAACAGACTCACCCATATAGAGAAGAGACTTGTGGTGTCAGGGGGAGAGGTTGAAGACGGATGGATCACAAGTTTGTGATTAGCAAATGCAAACTGGTATATAGAAAATGGATAAACAACAAGGGCCTACTGTATAACACAGGGATCTATAGTCCATATTCTGTGATAAATCATAATGGAAAAGAATATGAAAAGAATGCGTATATATACATATATGTATAACTGGGCCACTTTGCTATACAGCAGTAACTAATACAACATTGTAAATACTTCAATTTTTAAAATGTAAAGAAAAATAACTTCTTTGGTTCCCTGCCTTAGCTTTTTCACTTCCTTCCACTTATTAAAGTGGGCGGAAATCCTTCCATCAGTGAGAAAATACAAGTAAAACTGTCCTGAAATGCACTCAAGGCCAAAGGAACATAAGGCTGAGATTCCAAATCCCTTGTCTGAGTTCCGAGGACCCTGCAAAATCATTTCATAATCACTCGAAGCTCCCTTTGTTTCTCTCGAGCTCTGAACCTCAAGTCCTAGTTAAAGACTTCTTATGACCAAACACCCAGCAAACAAAGAAAATCTCTGGGAGCGCCCAGTCGTAGAAGGAGGCTCACCACCAAACATATGCTCTTGTGTGTGTATTCCCCCAAAGCTCCTGGCAGCACTGAGAAGCTGTCTCAGTGACGGGTGAACACGTCCACTCCACAGTCAGTTGGCGACCATCAGATCCCAGAAGTGCTGGTCGTTAGCTATGGAACCTCATTTGCCCTGCTTATTCAAGCTTTCTGTGTCTCAGATTTCCATCTGTAACACAAACCTGATAATACTTGCTTCTCAGAGTTAGAAGGAAGATGAAATTAATCCATATATTTAAAACACTGCCTAGCACCTAGGCATTTGATAACAGTTTGCTGATGAACAAACTTTCCTAGCTAACTTGGGGCCCATTGTACCAAACTGCTGATGTGAACAACATCATTGCTAAAGTATTGATTGACATTAACGGAAAGAGGTAGATACTGAAAGGACTTTTTTTTTTTTTGGAAACTCCCCATCATTTCTTTTGATCTTATAAACTGGGCTGCTGGGTGGAGAGGGGACAATGCAAAATTACTCACCCACTAAAAAAGAAAACTACTTCAGAAATTTTGCTGTGTTAGATATATCCCACTCACTATTAAAATAAACATTTTCTTGTGTGCTCTATATTTAGCATCAAACTGCTAATTTTGTGTTTGAAAAGTACAGAATTATGATTGGTGAACTATGACCTTCCCCTCTGTACAGAGAAAGTTTGATTTCTTGTAAATGTGAATTGTTATTTTAAGGGGAAATGTGAAGGTCTTAAAAGTGGAGATTTTGCATTCCATACAAACAAATATAGAACAAGAAGAAGTAAATAAATGGCAATGACATTTTTAACATGACATTTTAGAACATTTAAAGGGACCACAGGAACAATAAGGGCATCTTGTGTGCAAATGTCTTTGAAGTTCTAATCTCAGTTCATGCCACTAAATCATCAAGGAAGGTTATTTTTAACTTGTTATGTAAAGGCTGGGGAAAAAAAATCAAGAAGCGCTCTCTGAATATGAAACGTCAAACAGAAAGAGGTTTTTGTTCATTTAGTGCACTAAGGTGATATATAACTTGGATCAGAGGCATTCATTTTTCCCCAAATTTTTCAAAATAGCGTGAAGAGATTTACAGAATGGAAGCAAAGAATTTTCTTCAACATTTTCTTTGAGATACTTGGTAAGCGGAGTAGGTGGTTCAGTGCTAAAAAATCTACCTGCCAATGCAAGAGACACAGGTTCAATCCCTGGGTCAGGAAGATCCCCTGGAGTAGTTAATGGCAACGCACTCCAGTATTCTTACTTGGAAAATTCCATGGACAGAGCAGCCTGGTGGGTTATGGTCCATGAGGTCACAAAGAGTTGGACGTGAGTGGGCGCGCGCGCGCGCGCGCGCGCGCGCGCACACACACACACACACACACACACACAAGCCACAGGACAGATTTAACCAATTAGCAAAATACCATCCCTTGAAACTAGATGTGAACCAAATTATGAGGACCCTCTGGGAAGAACACCAGCATCCCTGGAGTTCCCTCCAGAGAAGAGCTTTAATACCCACCAGAGGAAAGACTCTGCAATCCTAGAAACAGCCTATCAGCTTGCTCCTTAGGAAAAAGTCTTCCTCCTCTCTCTGTTCCCTAATCTCCTCTTTTTTCTTTCATTCTCCTCCCACCTCTCTCAAGTACACATGCAGTTCATCACCTTTCTTAATCTAGTCTCTTTCTCAAAAATTAAAATCTCCAAGGTATTTTTCCTTCACCTGAAATTAGTGATAATATGTATAATGGGTAATTTTCTTAGCATAATGAATTTTGTCAAATCATTGGGTACCATTTTGACTTGTAAACATCCCTTTACTTGAGTTGGTGTGAGAGTCATTCATCCATCAGCTTTCAACCAAGACGGTGAATTGGCCTTTTTAGTATACTGTCCACCTTCCTTTAATCATGTCTTGAAAATTTTATTTTGAACATGGGGAACATAAAGGGTGACATCTCTTCAGTTGGGGAGAGAATGGAAAGATCCAAATTTCTCTCACACTTTAATGTGGGTGAGCCATGATCTACTTGTTAAAATTCTTGGATTGCTAATAAAAGTCATAATATACCAAATGGTGGTAATTTGGATGAAACAAGCATATCAATCATTGAAGAATGGGCTCATGGCTCTTTATCTGGGCAGAATCATTAAGTAGAATTTATGATATATAATGTATACTATTAAGCAGCTTCCATTAAACTTGCCTGCCAAACTCATTCTATGTAGAGGGATGTTTCTAAAAACAAGCTGTATGCAAGAGCACCACCTATAGTTAAACTTCCACATTTACTTTACAATGCTAAAACCCCAGGAAATTACAAGGTTTGGGAGCAGAAATTTTAAAGAAAAAAAAATAACAAGGAAATGAGATGTTTAGTTTAAGATGTAAGTCCAAATTACCTCAAAAAAGGAAACTGAACAAAATTATTTGAATAAAAAATATAAATATTATAAAACACAACTTTTCCTATTTAGGAAAAAGTGCTCTTACTTTGCAGATAAGACCACGGGAATACCTTTTCTTCTAACTTCAATAAATAATAATTTAAATGAAACCATTACACTTTTCTATTCTTTAAACATTTTTCTGTTTTGCTTTTTGTTAACTGTACTTTTAGCAATCTGCCTTGGTGAAACCTGAAAACAATTACCATTTAAAACACAAATAAATTTCTTTCTGATGTTTAATTCTTTTAGGAAACACACTGCCCAAATACTTTACCTCAGCATAAATATAAGATAAATGAAAAATCCTAAAGAAATAGTGACTGGTACTACTGCTGTGAAATGTCCTTTAGGAGTTGATATCCACAGAAATTTAGTCTTAATACTTGTTCCTTTGACCTAAAAGCTAATTATGAGGGAGTTGAGCCAAAAAGTAAGATGAATAAAAAGACATTTCATTGGTATTACAGAGACAGTTGCCAGAAAGAGCTTACAAATCATGAATCTACGCAGAGATGAAAAGTTGAGTCTAAATTATTATTAGACTAGGTCCTTAAATCAATGAAGAGCAAAAAATGATTACAGTGGACCTTTAATTTTCAACTATAAAAAGTCAACATGGTGGCTTGTTCAACAGTGTTTTACTGCAGGCCGTTAAGACAGCCTTTAGCTTTTTCATTTCCAAACAGAGTATATTATTTTTAAGCCCAAGTTATAATCAAGTCATGGCTGCAGATCACATCCGAGGCTGCTCACCTCTCTGACCAACGGCTTTCACAAGAAATAAGACAGGGGAGGATGGTGCCCCAGAGGTACTTCTCATTATCTCACACTTGGGCCCCTTTGCTTTTCCGAGGCCCATTGTTTCATTTTGGTAAGGATGAATTTTTAAGTAGATTCAGTGCTCATCAAGGCAGGTGCCAAACGGAGAGCACTACACAGCGCTGCCCTCTGTTTGCAGAGCCAGAGGAGCCGGGACCGCAGTAGCTTTCCCACAATGCCCTGCGACGGTGCTTCATCTCGGCCCTGGGAGGCCCACTTCTCTGGATGAGAGGATAATTCACTCGCTATAGCCCATTCAATCTTCAGCCTCTCGGCTGACGCTGCCAACAGAAGTGCCAATTAATGCCAATTACAATGGTGACTTTTCTGATATGGGCACCTACTCATATAGGCCATCAAACAGCCATCATCTATTAATGACTGTCAGTCATTACCAAGATGGGCCAAGTTTGAACTAGTGACCTAGAGGAGAACTGCTCTTTATCCTACTTCCAACTCCCTGAACCGTCCAATTCCCCTCCCCCTTTCTTGGCCAATGTTCTTAATTATAGTTTTGTACCTGAATAATGAATGTGCTACATTTTGACAGTGACAATTGCTGAAACCCTGACAGCCGAAGTACAGCCACCGACTGCCATTTAGCAAGCCTTGTCACAGCCTTCAGGCCAGGGAGGTCCAGCCCAAACCTTCAGGGGGCACCACTATTTCCTTTGTCATTCAATCCAGTGTATTTTTAAATTTTTTTAAAATTTTATTTATCTCTATTACTCCTTAGAAATGAAAAGAGCCTTTGTATGCAGATAAATGTGTCATGGACTCCTATGCAGATTCCACCGTTAGGGCTTTCTTATCTGCTCATTATTTCATGGAAACCTATGAGACAAAAACTCCCCCATACAATTAAAGAAGCTGCAAATTAACCTGGAACTGCACCCTTCTGACTCAAAAGGGGAAAGCAACTTAAGCACAACAAACATTCTAAATGATAGAAAAGCTTCAGGTTTCTTTGGTAAAATACACATCTGAAACTTTGCCTCCCTGAATAGGGTTTTAACCCAATTTAGTATGCAACCCCTCAAAGGTCAGTTGCCATCTGCTGTCTGACTGGAGTCTTAACATGTTTTCAGAAACTCTGAGACTCACTTCACTTAACTCCCAGAATGCTCTGTAGCCTGTAAACAGGAATATCTATTATAAATTTGGATTATTTCTAGACCTTGGAAAAAAACTTTTAAGAGAAATAAATTGTTATGCAGCCTTTCATTCTACCTTCCAGGGAGCCCAAATAAGTCTCAGCCCTGCATTCTTCACATGTCAAAAGAACAAAAAGAACAAAACAAATCACCAAATGGTAAAGTGTACCCTGCTTCCAACTCTTTGCTCTTTCTCTGAAAGTGGCACCAAAAGACAGTTTGTGAAATAATATTCTGGACTTTCACTTAACTTCTCTACACTCCTGATATGTTTGGGGAAATATTTTTTTAAAATGGTAATTCCTTTCTATAATGTCTAATTTTGACATATCCATTTAGTAATCTGTCCTATTCACCTAGGGAGGTTGTGGGGGTGGCAAATTTAAGGTTAAAACTCACACCCACCCCAACAACCTACTCCAGATATTGCTGCTGCTGCTGCTAAGTCACGTCAGTCGTGTCCGACTCTGTGCGACCCCATATGGCAGCCCACCAGGCTCCCCCGTCCCTGGGATTCTCCAGGCAAGAATACTGGAGTGGGTTGCCATTTTCTTCTCCAATGCATGAAAGTGAAAAGTGAAAGTGAAGTCGCTCAGTCGTATCCGACTCTTAGCGGCCCCAGGGACTGTAGCCTACCAGGCTCCTCCGTACATGGGATTAGCAGACAAGAGTACTGGAGTGGGGTGCCATTGCCTTCTCCGACTCCAGATATTACATACACCCAGTTCCATATAACTGGCAATCTGAACAGGAAATACAGTTAGCATCATTTGCAGACAAGGAAAAGGAGACTTGGGGAGGACAAGGCAAACTGTCCCAAAGATACCACAGCCTGGCTGGAAGAACCAGAATGCTGGCTCCATAGAATGTGATCGTTCAACTGTACCATGTAACTTTATCCTGTGGAGATTTATTTGAGAAGTAGGTCAGGGCTCCCTAGGCCAATTCAGTTTGCTCTACACAACTGTCAGACAGCCTATGAGATTTCAAGTCACTCCAAGTTACTTTAGACCAACCCAGCGAGGCAGCATCTTGGACTAAATAAATGTGGCAGAAAACACTCTGGTTTCGATTTTTGCTCAGTGATGTTCAAGCCATTAGGAAAAAAAGAGTGGGAGGTGAGAACTGAAGAAGACATTTTTTGTTTGTTGTTTGTTTTCTGTTAATGCTCCAAGAATGTTAATCCCAGGAGATTGGAGACAAGAAAATAAAGAAGGATTTAATCCTTGCAATGCATATTGTTACCCCCATTTGATGGATGGATAAACTGAGACTCCATAAGGTTTAGCAAGTTGTCCTAATGCACCAAGCTCGAGCTAGCATCTCACCCCACTAAGGCCAGAAGATCTCTTCAACTAGATCTCTGGTCTCATAGCTTTCTGGATTTGCTCATTTTAGGTGGAAAAGAGTCCCAGGAGGATATTTCTAGATAGACTAAGGAGTCTGCTCTTGCCTTGAGGGAATAACAGGTGGATGAGTATATGGAAAAAAATATTTTTGAAAGTATCAACTTCAAGAGAAAATATTTAAAATATTATGAGACAATGCTTTCTAGGGGTAGCATATTTTAAATGACAGATTGTTCCAACTTCAAGAGAAGATTGGGGAAGAAAATAAGACCAGTGTACACAACAGACTGTGGAAGTTTAGAAAATAGATATAAGCCATCTCTTCCTATCTTCAGCCTGCCTCTCAAAACAATAACTACGTTTAGCTTGTCTGAAATACAGAAGAAAGTTCTCTCAAAGACACACTGCTAAGTCACTTCAGTCGTGTCCGACTCTGTGTGACCCCATAGACGGCAGCCCACCAGGCTCCCCCATCCCTGGGATTCTCCAGGCAAGAACTCTGGAGTGGGTTGCCATTTCCTTCTCCAATGCAGGAAAGTGAAAAGTGAAAGTGGAGTCACTCAGTCATGTCCGACTCTTCGCGACCCCATGGACTGCACCCCACCAGGCTCCTCCATCCATGGGATTTTCCAGGCAAGAGTACTGGAGTGGGGTGCCATCGCCTTTTCCACAAAGACACACTAGTAACTGCTTTTTGAAAAACATGTTGAGTTGTTCCTCCTATCATGCTATACCAAACACAATATTTCCTTTACATCAAATCTAATAAGGCTCAACAATCCCCTCAAGTATTGCATTAAAAATATAAAATATTAGAAATAATCCTGGAGATAGATTTTTTCCTTAAGACTAAAATTTTAACCCTTGATGTAATGGATCTTCAAAGGCACAGAACCATAGCCAAGTGAGGCCATTCTGGACCAAACACAAGAATTTTAGCCTGGAAGAGAAGTAATTTTAAGGTCACAGTGAGGAAACATCTAGGATCCAGGGATCATAAATATTACAGGGGTTGAAATGCAAAGTCATGAAAGAATAAAGGAAATAATAAAATGTTTGTGACTTCAGGAAATCTGACTCGGAGGAAATGTGTCACACCCCGAGGAATTCACTAATAGAAAATCCACTACCGAAAAGGAGGCATTATTTGCTGGTACAGCTGAAACTAAATAGCTTATGATTCTGCAGAAGACTTCTGTGGGGCAGAATGTCAAGAATTTCTGCAATAGTCTACAGAAACAACTGAGGGTATCTTTAAAAAGGACAAAATTTTCAATGTGCCGCTCTTGAAGACAGGCAGGAAAATAAATACATGAAGCAAGGAAAACCAGAAAGATGGGATTTTTAAGTTCTTAGTGAAAAGATAGGAACATCAAGATGGAAAAAAAAAAAAGATGAAATAAGCTATTAAACAAACTAGTTTAAATTTAGGACAAAGATTAAAAGATAAAGATTGAGCTATGTGCCCTTCTGTTTTTATTCACAGGAACTAGCAATTCTTCATCTTTTAAGACCTTGAAGCTCTTCCCAGACATCCGAATCTTGGATGACAGCATTTTTCGCCTTTACCTACAGTTTCCTTCCTCAATTTAACTACAGTTCCCTGTGTCTTACTCCATTTGGAATGCCACCATTCCAACTTTTAAACAGTTTGTACGCAAGATGTTGTTTTATGTAAAGAAGGGAAAAGATTGACAAATCTAAACCAAACAGGGAAGAATTATAAATATTTTGCTTCACTAATGCAGCTTTCTCCATATGCCTCATATAAAATATTTCCAATTAAGCTCCACTTCTGCGGAAAGCTTACCAACAAAATAAGTCTCTATTAGTATATAACATGTGTAAATGTAATTAGCTTTTTTAAAAGAAACAATTGGAATACGATGTTTATGACAAGGAACTGAGTTTTTTCTTTTTTCTTTTTGCGAATGAAATCTGAAACTGCGCAAGCTATTGACAGACTGATGGCTGGGTCGGTTGCCAGAAGCTGGTTAGGGAAGTCGGTATGAAGGTCACTAATTTCATTCTGTTTTATTTCAACAGGACCTTGAAACAAAGAACACAGCCTTAAATAGATGGTGAGGAGGGATGGGTGATTAAGCCAGTACTTCACTACTGGTTCTGTGTGACTTTTAAAAATCAGGAGGTAGTATTTTACCATGAGGAAGGTTCTAAATTTTATCAAAAAGTAAGATGATTGAGAATGGGATAAGAAAATGATATTTGTAGCAGCATCTAATCATGTAAAAATGATTTTCATTTTTATAATGTGCCTTGCATTTTCCTTTCTATATGCCCAAATTATGATCATTTAGAGCCTATCAGCTGGTTGTTTATTTTTTAAGTAGATGTCTGGGTTTTGTAGTTTCTATGCAGACCTCAGATACAGTCTTTTGTTTTGTCAACTTCATTTTTCTTATTAATAATAGAATCACAGTAAGGCAATTCATTTCTCCTCCAGTGATCACTCATAAATTATTCTTTTAATAAATTTAACTTGCTTAAAGAAGAGGGGAAATATCATACTCAATGTCAGTAACAACTAAATATATTTGTTTTGTTTTTATCTTTTATTAGAATAAGGAACTCACTCTACATGACCTGAGCTGTACGGTACCCACAATAGAACTGTAGGTTGAAGAAATTCTCTTAAAATCTTATGACAAAACCCTAGATAGTATAGTTCCACTAAAAATTTGCACTTTTAACTGTGAGTTAAAATATACTTTATGTTGTACACACACATGCACAGAAGGACTGAAGGGATAAAGCTAGTAAATACTACAAAAAGTAATTAACTGAAAAAATTAATTAGTTACAAAAAATCAAAAGAAATTCTAAATTGTTCTACTGAGTAGACCCAAATTCAACAGATAAGTCAAGAATGAGGCAAAAATATCCAACAGGGCCTCTAAATCACCATTATCTCAGTTTGACATGGGTTTTTGTTACTTGAGTCAGCACTGGACCTGGCCAGTGTCTGAATCCATCACCCACCACTATGGGATGCAGACCAGGCCCAACCTTTCAGAGGTAGTATGGTCAAGTCAGGCTCTGGAAATAGGGTCCACTGAGTATCTATCTGCCTCAGGACAAAAAAGAGAGTACATTTGCTTTCCCTTCAGCTACAAAAACTCATTAAACGACACCTTCCAAAGGCCAGCATCACCTAGTGGATGCGTGTGTGCTCGTTTGCTTCAGTCGTGTCTGACACTTTGCAACCATATGGACTGTAGCCCACCAGACTCCTCTGTCCATGGAATTTTCTCAGCAAGAATACTGGAGTAGATTGCCATGCCCATCTCTAGGGGCTCCTCCTAACCCAGAGATCAAACCCGCATCTCCTGTGTCTCCTGCATTGCAAGCCGATTCTTTCCACTGAGCCACTGGGAAAGCCTCGTCACTTAGTGCTATGGACCAAATGTGTGTGTCCCCTCAACATTCATATGCAGAAACCCTAATCCACAACTTAATGGAATTTGGACATGAGCTCTCATGACGGGACTACTACCCTTTTAAGAAGAGACAGAGAAAGCTTACTCTTTTTCTCTCTCTCTGTCATGTGTGGACATAGCAAGAAGTGGTTGCTTGCAAGCCAGGAAGAGAGCCCTCACTTGAAGTTGATCATTCTGGCTCCCTGATCTCAGATTTCCAGCCTTCAGGCCTATGGAAAATAAATATTTGTTGTTTAAGTCATCCAGTCCATGGCTTTCTTATTCCAGTATTCTAACTGACTAAGACACCCAACTGGATACACCATTGACAGGCTAATTCCTCATGTATCCACAGTATCCCCCTCTACTAAAGATTTTTCAAAGCCTAACTGAAACCTCCTTCCTCACACCTCCCAGGGCTGTGTGGCTTCTGATATCCCTGGGGCTGAAAGTGTAGAATCACAGTCCCAGCTTCCCCTCACTAGGCCTATTGCTGCCTTGCTCTGAGTTGTCCCAAGACTACAATTCCTCACAGTGGTACCTTGCAGCAGTTCCTCTGAAACAATTCTACCTTCCTTCTGTCTAGCTAGCAGACCTGAAGGCCTCTTAACCTTGCCATGTGAGAGAGGTAACTATATTTCTGCAGTGTTTGCTTTTTATGCTAATTCTAGTGAAGTCTCATGCTTTCTTAGCTCCCTGTTTGTCCTCTTTTATCGTGACTCAGATGGTAAAAGCGTCTGTCAACAATGCGGAAGACCCAGGTTTGATCCCTGGGTCGGGAAGATCCCCTGGAGAAGGAAATGGCAACCTACTCCAGTACTCTTGCCTGGAAAATCCCATGGAGGGAGGAGCCTGGTAGGCTACAGTCCATGGGGTCACAAAGAGATGGACACGACTAAGCAACGTCACTTTCACTGTCTTTTCACTTTCATCCTGATTTACCTCAAGAAGCCAGAATCCTTATAGCCCAGCCAATGGGGTTCACTGCCTCAAGACCTGTATGTGAAAAATCCACACTCTTCCTTCCTTCTTCTGGCTCTTAACTTCTTCAGCTATGATATTTGCCAACCCACTTTCAATAAGGACAAGCCCCTCCATATGCTATCCATGGAGTGCAGGTTCCTTGGGCTTTCTCCTCCAGACCCTTAAACTTTCCTCACTCTCAAACTACATTTTTATATGACCCCAGAGCTCCCAGTCAGCAAACCCCTCGGTCATCTAACATGAGAAAGAGACACACACTTTGATCACATAGACTTTATAGCTTTGGGGTACACAAGATAATTTCTCTTCTTTCTTTCCAATGCTATCTTAATTATCAGATTGCACACTTTTACAAAGAAATTGTAATCAGTTAATTATTCAAAAATGTCCTTACTTGTAACAATGGGGGGAAAAATCATTAAAAATTTTAAAGGAACCCAGTTCTAAACAGTTTATAAACTATTTGGAAACTTAGACACACACAACACTAACTACGTTAGTGACTAGAATCTATAATCAGTGTTGATAACCTCTTAAACTTTGTTGCTTATTAACTTCACAAAAGAATATTACATGAAGAACTGCATCTTCGTGATTTTCACATACAAAACATTAGCTTACATATCTTGCTTTTCAGAATTTCTGATTAAATGTTTTAATTTAAATGGAAAATAATATTTAATGTAATATCTAGCCTAAAATGTCCCTGAAGCTTCAATTGCAAACAATCATAATAAAGAATGTTCTTGTTTAATCTACAAAATAAGTACATTTGATTTTAATTACTTGGATAATGACTAAGCAACTACATCAGGCACATCCCTTCCAAGAGATAATGAAAGACACAGAGGAGCAAACAATATTCCTGCGAACAGACCATCACATTCTGACTCCGAGGATGGCTCCACTAATGAAAATCTGTCTTTGCAAATGACTCATCTTCTGAAGACGGCTCTGAAGATGTTGGAAATCAGAATGATGCATGTGAAAATGAAATTAATCAATATGAAGATGGGGAACAGCAGTCTATCACAGAAGGGCTGTTTGATAATAATGAAATTGAGGAAACAGTCAGTGGTAGAGAAACAAATGAAAGCACAGGATATGTCAATGATAATAATGAATAAGTAACTAATTCTTGAAATTCAAGAGGAAGAGTTAGCAAACAAAGACAAATTATCACCCAGAAGAATAACAAAGGCAGAAACTACAATTTTCCAAAATTCTAAAGACGTATAAACACTAATATGGTAATAAATTTAACAGAGAGGGGGATCTAAAATTTTCAGAACTTTACAGCAATAGTAAAGCTACAAGTTTTGCTGTCTAGTTTGGTCAGAGCGATGAGGCATAAAAGGGTAGAAGTGGAAGAGAAGACTAGAAAGTTCTACTGGACCTCCAGAAGGTTTTTGGAAGTGTCGTGTGAATCTTCTTTTTTGCTTGACTTTGCCTGTCTTCTAATCACACTGTTTTAAGTCCACAGTCCTAATCAAGTCCACTTTGTCACAACAATAGGACTCAGTCTCTGTTTTCAGCTGTTCTAGGTTCAGGCTTTAAGGAGTGGATTTTTCATGTCTCAGTTTCATACTGTTTATCAATTTCACTTCCCTCAAAAATGCTGTTATTTGTATTAATAGTATCAATGGTGAACCCCACACATCCATAGAGTGGCACCTGGAGAAACTGTGACTACACGTGTCTCTAAAGGGCAAATTCCTTCTGCTCTGTTTTGAATGCTGTCTGGAAGTATCTTTGCGCATGTGCATGCTAATTCACTTCAGTCATGTCCACCTCTTTGCGACGCTGTGGACCGTAGCCCACCAGGCTCCTCTGTCCCTGGAATTCTCCAGGCAAGAATATGGAGTGGGTTGCCATGAAGAATCTTTGCTACTGTGCATGTAATCAGTTTTTTATACCATAAGTATTCCCCCTTCTCACCATCAAACTCCCCAAAATCATTTAAAACTAAGGCTGAGTTTAGGCAGTAGAGCTATCATTTAACTCAGTCAAGTCCTCTAAATATTAGGTACAGTTGCAAATAGTTCATATGTGTTCGTTATTTCCAGATTTCACATAAACCTTAAGTTTCTCTCTGTTTATTCCAGATTTCATATAAACTTTTAAGTTTCTCTTTGTATATTTGTTCTGGATTTTTTTTTACCAACTCAGCATATTACATTTGGATCTTATTTCTTCTTGTCTTATAACTTGCCAGCAATGTTTTCCTCAAACTGGACCTTAATCAACTTAAATCCTGGCATTTAATCAAATGTTGAAAATTAAGGGAATTATTTTGAAAACTAAGCCTGAAATCTACATACAAATTGTATGTATAGCTCAGAAAAATGTTTTGCTCCATCTCTATCCAATTTAACAAATCAGCAAATCAAAAGGATACTGGACTATTAGAAAAAAATATATTATTACTTTATCTAAATCGACATACTCTCCCGACATGCAGGAGACACTTGACACATTAAGAAATAAATGGATCAGTATGTAATTTGTCCAAGTTTATTGTGTCACATAAAAGACAAGAGATGAGAGAATTTTAAGGATAAAATAGTAAACACTGTCAAATACTGTGAAGAGGTCAGAAATGATGAGACTAAGAAAAAGCCAGTGGGTTTGGAAGTCATTGATAATGATGAGTGATCTTTGTGAAAGTAGAGATAGTTTCTGCTTTTTATTCCCCACCCCCAAAAATTTCAGAGGGAACTGAAGATTGATAAGTATATTGATCTGAAAAATTTTAGAAAAATATGAAATCCAGCACTTTGAAAATTATAAAGGAGAAAATAGCAGCAGAGCAAAGCACACACATGGGAACATCTCAATGTTTTTGGATCAGAGTAGGTCCAGTACAAGGATGGAATAGATGTGAGTATACCGTGGACACGTAGTCCTTAGTAACACACTTCTGTGCTTCTTGAGAGCTGACATTGCAATGCGATGAAATTGAAATGCAATGAAATAAAAGTAAGCAACATGACAAATTTAACATGCATGTTAATTTCAACTTCTCAAGCCACCATAAAAATGATGATAAAAATATTTTAATGTAAAAATACAGGGTAAAAGGTAATGGGAAAGGAGAAAAACTTGACAAAGTATGTCCACAAATTTGAGAATAATAGAAAATTAATTGTGACAATGTGATTCTATTACACACATGTTTTGGCAAAACTTAAAGTCTGATAGATGAATATGCGTTTATCCTTAGCTTAAAACTTCCTTAATTTTGCTGTTTTGGGAGACACTGCTTTGGGAAAGATCTCTGGTGTTCTACTTACTTGCTGCAAGTAATAAATCCTTCCTTCTGCTTAAAAAAAAAAATGGTCTGATAAAACTAGTAATAGTGAGGATAAAAAATAAAAATACTTATTCTGCTGTTGGAAGTGAAAACTGATCCAACAACTAATTTAAATAATATTTAACATAAAAATTACTTAAATTTAGTGGTCCAACAGCTAATTTAACCACTAACTAAAGTTGAAAATATTCATGTGTGCTTTGTCATTCAGTCATGTCTGACTCTTTGTTACCCCATAAACTGTATCCCACCAGGCTCCTCTGTCCATGGAATTTTCCAGGCAAGAATACTGGAGTGGGTTGCCATTTTCTTCTCCAGGGGATCTTACCAACCCAGGGATCAAA
This sequence comes from Bos indicus, assembly GCF_029378745.1. Classification (NCBI taxonomy): domain Eukaryota; kingdom Metazoa; phylum Chordata; class Mammalia; order Artiodactyla; family Bovidae; genus Bos; species Bos indicus. The sequence goes on from NC_091771.1 coordinate 47,087,261, forward strand.
CCTAGGTCTCCTGCATTGCTGGCAGGTTCTTTACCACTGTGCCACCTGGTGTTCATACGAACAAAAACTAGAAATTATATAGTAATATATCTATCCAGAGAATTCTCACATGTGTGCAAGGAGACATAAATATGTCCTTTACACACAATGTGACACAGCAAAAGCATCTATGTCAGGAGTTGGGAAGTGGAAGGGAAACTAAGAGAATGATAATATATTACAAAGTAGGGTTAAGGAATAACTGCTATGAATGGAACAATAAGCAAAAGTATAACTATTTTGATAGAAATATAAAGAGAAAGTGGAAAATGGAACATATTCTTATGTCCTGGAGAAACTCAGTTGATTATATTTTTAATTACACAACAAGAAATATCAGTCTACTCATAATAGTTTTAGATGCGGAAGCTACCACTAGATGAAACTGTTGAAAATTTTTAAGTAAGCCCTGTTTGGGGAAAAAGAGTTGAGATGGGAATGGGGGAAAGGGTCAGCAAGTGTGGGCAATTCCTTCTCAAGACATTTGAAGGCAAGGCAGAGGAGAGGGGTAAGACTGTGTCCAGAGGATCAGGTGAGGACTTTAGGAGAACAGGTGAGTATTGAGTGTATATAGAGAAGGATTGTTATTGTTGTTCAGTCGCTCAGTCGTGTCTGACTCTTTGTGACCCCATGGACTGCAGTATGCCAGGCTTCCCTGTCTTTCACTATCTCCCAGAGTTTGCTCAAATTCATGTCCATTGAATCGATGATGCCATCCAACCATCTCATCCTTTGTTGCCCCCTTTTCCTGCCTTCAACCTTTCTCAGCATCAGGGACTTTTCCAATGAGTCGGCTCTTTGCATCAGGTGGCCGAAGTATTGAAGTTTTAGCTTCAGTCCTTCCAATGAATATTCAGGGTTGATTTCCTTTAGGACTAACTGGCTTGTTCTCCTAGCTCCAAGGGACTCTCAACAGTCTTCTCCAACACCACAGTTAGAAAGCATCAGTTCTTTGGTGCTCAGCCTTTTCTATGGCCCAACTCTCACATCTGTACATGACTACTGGAAAAATTATACCTTTGTTGGCAAAGTAATGTCTCTGCTTTTTAATATGCTGTTTGTTTAGGTTTAGGGTTGTCATAGTTTTTCTTCCAAGGAGCAAGCGTCTTTTAATTTCATGGCTTTAATCAATGTCCACAGTGATTTTGGAGCCCAAGAAAATAAATTCTGTCAACTGTTTCCATTTTTCCCCATCTATTTGCCATGATGCGATGGGACCGAATTTCATGAGCCTAGTTTTTTGAATGTTGAGTTTTAAGCCAGTGTATTCACTCTGCTCTTTCACCTTCTTCAAGAGGCTCTTTAGTACCTCTTCACTTTCTGCCATTAGGGTGGCGTCATCTGCATATCTGAGGTTATTGATATTTTCCCAGCAATCTTGATTCCAGGCTGATGGAAAGAATTAAACAGAAACAAATATCAAGGATACCAGGGAGTGTTGGAACAGCTGATGAAGCACTTTCTTTGCACTGTCCCTGTATTGGCAGTGGGTATTTGGGGTGTATCAGACCCTCCCTGCCTTTGAGGAACCCATTGCTTGCTGCGTCGCTTCAGTCGTGTCCCACTCTGTGCAACCCCATGGACTGCAGCCCACCAGGCTCCCCTGTCCATGGGATTCTCCAGGCAAGAACACTGGAGTGGGTTGCCATTTCCTTCTCCAAGGAACCCATAGGCTGAGAGAAGAAACAGATAAGACAATTCCAGACAAGGTGTTACAGGAGCATGGAGGGGGTTAGGACTGTCAAGAAGAGTTTTTAAAGCTTCACAAAGGAAGTTTAACCAGTGTAGAAAAGTGAGTGAAAATTCCCGGCAAAATAAACAGCAAGCTGTACACTTAAGATGGTTAAGATAGCAAATTTTATGTTATTTTTATTTGATCACAATAGAAAGAAAGAAAGAAGGAAAACAACAAGAAAACACTCATTGGTGTGGAAAACTGTATTGTAATATTTGGGAATGTGTTTAACAGAAAATAATCCATGTGGGTAAATGTTGGAAAATGGACTGAAAAGATAAATTAGGTTCATCTGCTAAGAGATCTTATATACTGTACTAACGAGCTTAAAATATATCATTCATCCATTCATTCTTGAAACATTCTGAGAAGGTACATTTTCACTTTCCATTTTATTCACCTTTGTATTATTTTAATACTTATATTCATCGTGAAGTATTTGTTTAATAAAAGAGTTTAAAGAAAAATAAAATGAAAACCATTTATTGAATGCCAGGCATTGGGGAAAAATAACATAAACGAAATAAAATCGATACTTTCCAGAAATAGACAATATTTCCAGAAGAAAATACAGGCAGCACCAAATGACCTGCTATAGCCAGTGAAATTGTGTAAGTGGAAATGACATGTAACATGTGCCACAGGGAAACAATTACTTGCTGGAGTGCTTTATTGTCCAGCTTACTTGGAGGAGGAAATGGCAACCCACTCCAGTATTCTTGCCAGGAAAATCCCATGGACAGAGGAGCCTGCTAGGCTATAGTCCTTGGGGTGGCGAATAGTCAGACACAATTGAGTACACACACCTACTTTTTCCCTGCCATAGAAGCCATGGGAGAATATTTTAAATAGGGAAGAGTTGGACTATCAAAGCATTCTGGAATGAGAATACATTGTGTGAGAAAGAAACCATGGTGGAATGAGCCACAGAGATTCAGGCTTCGTTATTCCAGCGTAACATAACTTATCCTGGCTGATGCATTGGACAATGTCCAAGTCTCAGAAGTAATTGTCCAGTAATGCTGACATCCAGCTTGTTAAATTCTTCTTTGGTTTTCACCAGTCATGACACTCTGAATTTTGGGCAAACAAAAATTAGAAATAGTATTTGTTTAATATATAAACCTTCACTTAATTCACATGGGAGCTTATTTTTTTCAGATGTGCCAACTTACAAATATTGCCAGAATGGACACTGTTCTAAGGTAATCCAGGGAACACTCACCTTAACACCACCGCAGTCCTTAAACTTCCTTCTAACCTTTTTCTTCACAACTCCTCATCACAAATCCTATGCTCCAAGAAACTAAACAAGCAGATTTTTCCCTTATGCAATTTCCAGCCTCTAATTTCTTAACATACATTATGCTCTCTATCTGGAATATCTTTTACCCACCATCTTCTAATACCCACATCCAGTATATATGTATGAAATATATTTCATACATTTCATAAGTATGCAAATACACTCACATACACAATCACACAGCTATAATATACAAAAAGTAATCTTTCCAACTAGTGAAAGGAGAGGAAATGAACTAAATTTTATTGAATGCCTTAACTACATGCTTGGCATTGTTTGTTGTACACCATTTGCCCATGTACTCACAGAGTACTTTATCTGCTTCTCTCTTGTGATATCCAAAGCTGTATACCTTATCATGCTATGTGTGTGTGTGTGTGTGTGTGTGTATCTTTACTACCTTTAAGGATAAAATCGGTATCATTTTCAGAGTCCAGCTTGGGGTCTGACATGTAGTAGACTTCCAATAATTTTTTTTAATGAAAAAAATCTCCTGAATGCCTTCAACATATATTTATAATCAAAATAGTTGTAAAGGAAAACATATAATTAGAAATTAACAGTTTGCTTATACTATTATGCCTGATTTCCTAGCCTACATTCCAATGCCAAGCTACAGGATCGATTTAAAACATCATCCTGTCTGAAAAGAGTGACAAGGAGCTGTGATTCGCTGAAGGGACCTTCCTTGTTAAGGCATTTAAGGCTTTGATCTGAGATACCTATCTCATGAACATAAGTACTTCACTCCTAAAGTAAGACTGACTGCAACAGCAACTACCGACCAATCAGAAAACAGGAGTAAAATTGTGGGAGGAAGCCCAGAGAAACAGTAAAACAGATTTAGGCTTCACAGGACACTAATTAATCATTTTGGCTAGAAAGCCCCTCTCCCTATGGAGCTTAATGACTTCCAAGGAAGGTTTGGATGAAATATTTCACCAGATGGATCCAGTACCTACATTAAGACTCTGCCACCCACATCCTTATGTATTCATTTATCTCTCCATAAAATATTTGATACTGTGTTGAGACTGTGCTAACAATGGACTAAATAAAATGCTGTATGACAAGTCACCTTTGATTTTTCATAGGTAAGTGTAAGCTAAAATGGAGATTCATAATTAAAATTATGTCACAAAAACTTAACATTTCAATTCTATGCTTTTGAATTAATGTACCAGGGTGGCATAATGATGGTGTCATGCTAATTCTGCAAAAAAATCAGAGCCTGTTTTGCACTGAATTATTCACATGTAAAGAAATGTCTGATTGACCTCAAAACAGCACAGTACCAACCAAGATATACTGTACAGCACAGGGATATATAGCCATTATTTTGCAATAACTTTAAATGGCATATAATCTAAAAAATATTGAATCACTATGTTGTTTACCTAAAACTAATATAATATTGTAAATCAACTACACTTCAAAAAAATCACATGGCAAGAAATCGTTAAAGTACACTTTCCCTTTAGCCACTGTATTTAAATTGTAATTTACATAACCAGTGTGGCCATTTCTAGAGCACCTACAAGATAGGTGTTGTTATTCCATTGTACAGATGAGGAAAGTGAGGCTTAGAGGTTAAATTATCCAAACTTATTTATTTGTAATGAGCCCGTCCAGTATTCAGACCTAGGTCTTCTATATTCAAAGCCCAGGTTCCTTCCAGAATTATACTTCATTGTATAGCACAACACTTTATCAGAGTGTTTATTTAAAAGTTATATCCATATTTGTATATACATACAAATATATAAGAAAACAGGTTGGACTTATAAAGAAGACACACACCCATAGGAGAAAATCATTTCAAGAATGTAATCTTCTGCTAGAAACAGACTGTGATAAAAGAACTCAGGCACAAAATATTAGTTTTGTTTTTACCTAAAAATTAATAATGATCAGCTTTATTTGCAAGGCTTTATAGCAAAGGTTAAAATAAATGTTGATAAATTAAGACTATTAACACAGACTGGTAATAGTCTAAATAGCAATTTACTAACTGTGCCATCTTACACTTTAATGAAATGAAAATGTGAATTGATTGGATAAGGAAAGAATCTCTTGTTTATTCTAATCTTAATATTATGGTTGATAATTTCGCCAGCCGTCCTGATGAAAATATACCTGATATAACAACGCCGCAGGAAACTAATGATCATAATGAATCGACTTGTCGCTGAAGTACAAAGATAGAGACTCATAAATCTCTTAAAAATTACTAAAAGCAAACAAGTGATCAGGATAAACAAATGATTGTTTTATCATCATTTATTTGTTTTCTACTTTATAGCTATTATCTTCTTTCCTGGGGAAAATGTCAAAATATCTTTTAAATATTTGCACTTTACTTTAACCTTTACTATCTTTACCCCACAGAAGCTTCTAAAGACTGGACTTCTGTTAAACCTTTGTCTAATTATTATTATTATGAGAGGGTTGTTTAATCTTTTCTTCTTCATAAGATAATCAGTAGTCAACTAACAAATAATATTAGTATATACCTCTTAATACAACATTTTGCCTATTTTTAGGACTTTATAACTTGATTATAAATTATCTTCAAACTTGAAGTATACATGGGTGGCACACTTTTTAAAATAATTTTTCCAAAACTGTGTCTAAAAATCACAAAATATATTTTATTTATTATTTACTACTTGAAGTTAGCATTCCATAAATAAAATGAAAAATGCAATAAATTACTCAGAAAGTTCTATTGCTCCTCTCTCCACTGAAGAAACCAAAGTAACCAAAATAAAACAAAACTTTTGCTCAAAGATAATTGCAATCATTTAGATAACTGCCTGCTTCATAAACTTTCTACTTTTATTAATGGATAGTCTAAATATGACCAATTTGTCATAAGCAAAAACTAAATCCATGCGTGTTAAGTTCAGATGAATAGGAGGAAGAAGTCATCAATCTACTTTTAAATGAAAATCAGGATATCTGATTATTTGACTGCAATATTCACTCTTGTTATAGAATTGAACTTCTCCATAATCTTAGACACTGTCCTGTTTACGATCATTACTTACATGATAACAACATATCTAATCACTCACAAGATTATTGGGATGATGTCCCAAACTTTTGATTACAAAAGTCTCTTGAAAATATATAATTCTGCAAATATTACTATTTTATGAGGAATTTTGATCTTAGCCAGGAGTGATTTTATTTATTTATCAAAAATGTATCAATTCTTATTAGTGTATGCATGCTCAGTCATGTCAGACTCTTTGTGACCCCATGGACTGTAGCCCACCAGGGTCCTCTGTCCATAGGATTTTTCCAGGCAAGAATACTGGAGTGGGTTGCCATTTCCTACTCCAGGGGATCTTCCTGACCCAGGGAACCCACCTCTCCTGCATCTCCTGCATTACGAGTGGATTCCTTACTGCTGAGCCATCAGGGAAGCTCAGAACGTGCAAGGCAGTGAGATATCAATGCTTATTAGGTATGGGCAAAATAGTATGCAAAGTACCAGGGACAAAAACATCAATGAAACATGGTCTGTAGCCTTGAAGAAGCAGAAAATCAATGTCGTGGAAACCCTCTGAAGTGTCTGTCCAGCCCCGGAACTGATGGTCCCTGCCCAGAGAGCTATTCCCACTCAAAGGGTGGGTGTCTACAGACAGACAAGAGTCACGTGACTCCATTCCTCTGGACATAGTGGATTGGATAGGAGAGACAAGTAAGCCAAGAATGAACCACCAGATGCGTTTCTCCAGAGAATCTGAAACCGAGATTCAGAGAACACCAGTTTGTCTCTGTAGGTGATTAGAATTGCAACTTGCCAATTTTGAGTCACCATGTGTCTCAGTAGGGGACAGGGAAGCAGAGACGCTGGTCTGTAGAATAAGAAAAATGAAGTTGACAATGAAAATGGTGCCTGGATTTCTGATAACATTTTATTACTTATTTCAAGTCACTCCCTGAGCTCGGGTACATTTCCAATTCTTGGGGACCCTGACTCCCTTCTCTCTTCACCTCAGTAGACTTTAAATTGCCTTTTCTCCTAACACTACCCTCTGTGGTTTTATTACCTCCAACCAAAAGAGCATTTCAAAAATACAATATTCATATATTTAATACTAGCATAAGACAATTAATGTTATAATAAAGGCACACAGAACAAACTGCAGAAGCTGAGAAGTGGCTGCAAATAACTGATTTTGAGATTTTTTTTTACAGAGGAGATGACATTTGGATTTGCATCTGCTGCTGGATCTTCTAGGCTCCCAACTAGGGAGCCTTCCTCCTGCACCTGTGCTCTGCTTGTGTCCCACCCTAGTGGAGGGATGTTCCGAGTCTAGTCCCAGGGCACCTGTCACACTCTATTTAACTGGACCAGACCAGCTTGAACTCCAACATACAGCGCTGTTTTATAAAGCAGGGGAACTAGTTCACCAGTTCTGTGCTTCAATAATTTGCCCAAGACCATACAGTCTTTAAGAGGTTTGAGCCAAGGATTCTGATTCCAAATACTATGATTTTTCTGCAGTCCTTGGGTGGTGACTACCTCCAGTGAGGGCATCCAGTGGCTATAGGGGGTACAGACTGAGAAATTCCACAGTCCTACTGCCTACAGGCTCAAGGCTGAACTCCTCGCAATGACCCTCAAACCCTCCACAGTCTGATTTCAATCAGTCATTACTATGTATCTCCCCATAGATCATCACATAGCAGGTTTTGAACAATCCCTGCACTTATCACCCATTTTCACACTTCTCTTCTTATTACACTCTGACAGACGCGGCCTTCCATCTATCTCTACCCTCCATCAAGCCCTCTCCACCTCACACAGGCAGATTTCATCATCATCTACTCTGCCTGACTTAACACTTCAGTCATCCTTCTGAAACAATAGCTAACCAGGAGTTCTCCTGGTTGACCAACTGGCATTTCTACAGAATCACAGGTAGATACACCTACCTGAAAACAGGTAAGAGCAGAGACAGCCCTAGAGAGAAAGTGGATACGATCTGAGATGGAGCTAAAGACTCTGCCATCAGCAAAATATTTTTCCCACCCAAATACCACAGTGCCCAAAATCACCTTGTTAGAGACTTGCTTCTTTGAGTCTAGTATTACCTGGTCTTGTACAAAAACATTTAGTAACCTAAGTGTAAATCAACTGGGGATACATTCCCTCTGTGACAAGAGGAACTAAGGCAGGAAAGAAACAGGTAACTAAGAAATGAGGCATAGAAAAGAGAAGAAAGGTCAGAGAAGGGGCCATCCAGATAGCAAAGTCTAACTTGGCAAGCCTTAAGAATCACACATTTAATTGATTAGAATAGCCCATGACCGATCACTGCTATCATTTGGATTGCATTTAATTTTCTCAGAGAATTTGCTGCATCTGAAGGTTGAAATGTTATTTCAATTGATTTTTAATACATAGCAACTTACATTTCCTTTGGCCACCTTACTGTTGAAATTTAGAAGGCACTGCCTAAAGCACTAATAGATGAGAAATATACACACTTTATAAAATGATTTGATAAAGTAGTAGAAGTCAACTCAGGTTTTGGTCAGTTGGTATAAGACATGCTAAATATCTATAATTTAGTTCTCATTGCTGCGAATTTCCTCTTGTTCTTTTTACAAGAGCAGTACAAAAAGTAGTGAAGCTGGCAAGATCCAGGAAAGAAAGTAACTCAACTTCATTTTTGCTTTGCCACTAAACCTTGAATATAACATCTATCCCATTGTGTAACCTGCATATGGGTTGCCTCATCTGTAAAATTAGGATAATAATATTTTTTCTCAAACAGCAGAAACTGAGAAATAACTATTTCAGAGCATTAAAAATAGAAATTGACCAATTTTATGATAAACGAGGTGAACAAAATACATCCTTCTTTACAAAACAGCCATATGACGAAAATTATTTAAACAAATATGTATGATCATTTTTAATTTCCTAAACCTTGAAGAAGCCATATCAAAAACAACTTTAAAAGCAAACACACTTCATGACCTCAGACATAAAATAAAGGTTTGTTTTCATTTTACCCTTTCATGTAGAATTCATGCTGCAGATTATGATTATTAATAGCTGACTGGCAGTAATTATTTTTTATGAATGTAAAAATCCGGTCTCATTATAGCAACAACAATAATAGTAATAACCTCAGGAAATAAAAGGGCACTTTCCTTGCATGATCTCATTTATTTCATGCAATTAACTTTACAGGTGAGGAAACTGGGAGTTGGAGAGTTTAAATAACGTGGTGACAGTCACACAGCCCATGGAATGGCAAAATGCAGTGCTCCAGTATGTTCAGCTTTGCCACGGTATTCCTGACATTGGTGGGCTTTCCTCTGGTCTAGGCTTATTAGGAACACATAACCTGCAATGATCTGAAGGTTTGTGTCCCACAAAATTCATATTAGACCCTAATATCCATTGTGACGTTATCAGGAGATGGGACATTGGGAGGTGTTTAAGCCATGAAGGTGAAGCCTTCATCAATTGGATTCATGCTTTTATAAAAGTGGTTCCAGGGAGCTTCCTACCCTCTTCCACCATGTGAGGACACAGCAAGAAGGCACTGGTTATGAGCCAGAAAAAAAAAAGCTTTTAAGAGCACATGAACATGCTGATGTCTTGATCTTGGACTTCCAGCCTCCAGAACTGTGAGGCTGTGAGTAATAAATTTCTGTTATAAGCTACCCAATGGCAATCCACTCCAGTATTCTTGAGAAAATCCCATGGACAGAGGAGCCTGCGGACTACAGTCCATAGATTCATAAAGAGTCGGACACGACTGAAGCGACTTAGTACACATATATAAGCTACCCAGTCTGTGTACTCCAGCCACCTAAATGGTCCCAGTGGTAAAGAACCTGCCTGCCATGTAGAAATGTAGCAGGAGCCACAGGTTCAATTCCTGGGTCAGGAAAATCTCCTGGAGAAAGAAATGAAAATCCACTCCAGTGTTCTTGCCTGGAAAATCCCATGGAGAGCCCATGGAGTTGCAAAAGAGTCAGACACGACTTAGCAACTGAACGACAACAAACTAGACTGCTTGGAGCATGTTCTAAGAGGCAGGCACCCAATGTGTCACATCACATCCACATCAGCCTGCTCTGCACAGCCGTGCTCTGTTGTATTCAATTCCCAGCAGGCCATTGACTCACAGTATGAACATTGTAGTTCTTAGTTTTCAGACACTATTTCTTTGACATCTCTTTCAAGCCTTTGTATTGTTAAAAAAAAAAAAAATACTGACTTCTGGTTGTATGCAAATGGGATTTAAAAAGATAGAATTACAGGTGTGGGTATCAAACAGAATCCATGTGAAACACACTTTAAATGGAAAATATGCACATATTAACTATCTCTACAGACTCACTGCCGCCTTCTCTATTATAATTGACCAACCATATTGTGTGCTCAGTCGCTTCAGTTGTGTCTGACTCTTTGCAACCCTATGGACTGTAGCCTGCCAGCCTTCTCTGTCTATGGGATTCTCCAGACAGGAATACTGGAGTGGACTGCCATTTCCTCTTCCAGGGATCTTCCCAACCCAAGGATCAAACCCAGGTCTCCTCTGATTCTTCCACTACAGGTGGATTCTTTGCCACTGAGCCAGCAGGGAGGCCCAGACTATATTGCACCAGCATTTTAATACTCTAACATTCCAAGAACAATTCCCTTTTCCTTTTAGGTCCTTCTAATTTTTTGTTTCTGCCAGCACACTCCATATCGGTGAACAACTATACTCTTTACATAATTCTAAAATATTGAACTATATGCTAAGTAAGTAAAATATTTTAAGATAATGTCCTGAGGGAATAGTATTTCATATTATAACTCAATATGTCCTAAGGTAATTATTCAGATATCAATATGCAAAAGAGCCGTATGTTGTAGTACCCTATATTTATTTTTATTTCGCTTCTTTGTAGCAAGCAATAAATTTAAAGGTGCAAAGAAAAAAATATTAAAGGAAAAAGTTTGCAGTTGATTTTCTTAACAAGATTGTTTGTGCAGGGAGAGAGGAATTTCACTTGGTCCTTTACTAATTATTCATGTAAATTAAATTCTACAAGTGAAGAAAAATTCATAAAAGTCATACTTACTCATCTGAGAGGGAGATATGGCATATGAATGGGGCCCATAACCTCAGAAGGTGAGATGTAGAAAATATCACAAGCAACTCCCACATTAAGTTAAGTGAACCAAAAAAAAAAGGGAGATTCTTGGTGTGAAGGAGACTTCAAGGATATCCTCCCTAATCGCCTCTTAATAGTCTCAAATCTCTGACACTGGAAACAAATCAAGAATTCAGTGAACATGGAATTATTAATCACTTATATCTGATACCAAATGTAAGCAAGACTAGAGCTATTTTAAATTTTAAAAACCTTTTAAGTATAACATTTTTAAAAGCACAGAACATAATTTACATTTTTAAGGCATTAGTATGTGATACATTCTAGGAAAACTTAGTTGTATATTCCTTGCATTTCTTCTGAAATCTATACTCTTTTTTTCCTCCTAAACAGAATACGTGTTAGGATGAAATTTAACAATAAATGACTATAGACTTGTATGCTGACTAATGTGCAATAGTCAGAGAGAACTCAAATCATTCAGCAAGTATTTACTGACTGCTTCTTGTGTGCAAGGCATGGTGCTAAACAACACAGTCACACATCTTACCTCGGGTTTAATGAATTCTTTCACAAATACTAAATCATTAAACAGAAAGTATGGCCACCAATCATGGGAATGGCTTAGCTTGCATCAACTCAGAATAAAGTTTTGAACTGTGAAGGAAGGATAAAACAGAGCTGGAAACTAGTTGATATGGATGATAAAGATGGAGGAAATAAAGATAAACCCAAAAGTTCACAAAGATCAAAACCAGGACAGTGATAGAAACTGAGAATGAGTTGGTGATGCCAGAATGACAATATAAGTATAAGTGGCATACAGTTGACCCCTGAACAATATGGGTTTATTCCACTTACATACAGATTTTTTTTCCAGTGTTGTTGTCATTCAGTCTTTCAGACGTGTCCAGCTCTCTGCGACCCCATGGACTGCAGCACACCAGGCTTCCCTGTCCTTCACAGGAAAGTAATAAATACTAAATAATCCATGGTTGCTGAATCTGACAATGTGAAACCATGGATATGGGGAGATGATTATAAATTATACATGGATTTTCAGTTATGCAAAGGGTTAGTGCCCCTAACCCCCAGTGTTGTTTGGGGGTCAACTGTTTATGTCGAGCTGGAATTAACAGTAACAGTGCTAGAAGTTACTGGAAGTCAACTGGAAGTAACCAGAAACAAATATATTAGAGGCAGCTGAAGGTATTTGACCAGAACTTGAGAGCTTGAAAGATTGTCTTAAAATATACAGTGAGAAAGCGGTCCCAGGAGTAGAACCATTGGACCCTGAGTTTTGGTCACTCACATCTAGTAAAGAGAACAAGATACAGACAAAAAAGTAATTGTTGTGGAGATTGTGGTACCTGCAGAGTCAAAGCACTGAGAGATGATACTGAGTCAAGGAAAAAGTACTAATGCAAAAATAAATAGCAATAGATTCAAGGAGGTTAGCAGCTGAGAGACACCACTGAATCTAAGAAGTGCTAGTGAGTGGATTTAATAGCAAATTAGCTAAAAAGATATACAAATGGCCAATAAGCACATGAAAAGATGTTCAAGATGAGTAATCATTAGGGGAAATGCAAATCAAAACCACAATAAGATACTACTTCACATCCATTGCAATGGCTATTATTAAAAAAAATTTTAAAAGATGATGAAGAAGAAGGAAGAGGAAGGGAAGGGGAAGGAAAGAAGGAGAAGGAATAGGAAAGGGAAGGGAAGGGGAGGATAGGAAAGGGCAAGTATTGGAGAGAATGTGGAGAAAATGAAACACTTGTGCATTGCTGGGGGGAACATAAAATGCTGTGGCTGTTATGGAAAATAGATAAATATACAATTACCATGCAATCTAATGATTCCATTACTGGGTATATGCTCAGAAGAATTGAAAACAGTGATTAGCACAAGTATTTGTGCACCAGTGTTCAGAGCAACATTATTCACAGTAGCCAAATGTGGAAGCAACACAATGTGTTACATGAAGGGGGAGCCCCTTCCAGAACTGAAGAGTGGGCTCTTGTCTAACACTCGGAAGTGAATTGTCCGAGGACACACACACACTGACAAAGCAAGAGGCTTTATTGGGAAGGGACACTTGGGCGGGGTTCAGGAGGGAAAGGGAGCCCAGGAGGACTGCTCTGCCACTCTGCTCGCTGCCTCAAGTTTTACGATTATGAGTTGGTTTCTGGCTTCTTTGGCCAATCATTCTGACACAGAGTCTTTCCTGGTGGTGTGTACAACACTCAGCCAAGAGAGATTCCAGCCAAAAAGGATTCTGGGAAGTTGGTAAAACAAATGGACTGGAATCTCTTCTCTCCTTTTGACCTTTCCCAAATTCTTCCAGTTGGTGGTAGCCAGTTATAATCGTTCCGAGTTTCTTACCAGGACCTTCTGTGTAAGATAACTCATGCAAATGGTTACTATGATGCCTGGCCAGGGTGGGCAGTTTTGGTCAGTGGTTCCCCTAACAGATATCCATTGACAGAGGAACCAATAAACAAAATGTACATATATACATACAATGGCATATTATTCAGCCTCAGAAAGGAATGAAATTCTGACCCTTGCTACAATGTAAATGAACACCGAGGACTTTATGCTAACCAAAATAACTCAGATACATTTGTCCATTAAAATAAATATTGTATGATCCCACTTACATTAAATACCTAGAAAGGGCAAATTCACAGTGACAGAAAGTAGGATAGAGAATGCCAAGCTCTGGAGGGAAGGGTGAGGTGGGGGATAGGGTGTAGGGGGAGGAGAATGCGGATGTTTAATGAGTTCAGAGTTCTGTTTGGGATTGATGAAAACGTTCTGGAGATGGATGGTGTTGATGGTTGCACTACATAGTACTTAAAGCCATTAGGTACATTGAATTGTACACATTCAAATGTTTTAAATGGTAAATGTTATGCTATACATACTTTGTAACATTAAAAATAGTGGGGCGAGAACAGGTCAGCAGAGCTGTGAGAGATGAAATCAGACCACAGTGCTCATGAAGGGAGTGTCCAAGATGAAATGCAGTCAGCACGTGGCCCTCACTTCATCCAACGAACATGACGGACAAGGTACAAACACTGCTCAAACCAGCAAACTGTAAATAATATTCTTTGAAAATAGGAAGACACTTCCTGTCAGCTGAGACATTCCTTTTCAACTCTTGTGAAGCTTGGACTTTGCTGAGACCTGGAGATACAGACAATAATTTGTGGTCTCTACCTCGGAAAGTTCACTGTCTGTCGAAGAATCCTGAGCCTGGGACCAATTTTATTAATTAATTCCATTGGCTTTTATTAAGCACTTCCTGTATACTAAGCTAAGACCTAGTCACTCGAGTCACTAGAGGTTACCTGGAAACCTATCAACAGGCAGCTATCAACAAGGCAAAATTTCAGGAGGAAATAGCCCACTCTTTTCCTTATCCAACTCTCAGCAAAAAATACTCAATCCCAGGAAGGCCATTAATTCTTTTATTCTCATAATCATAATAAAAATTCAAAATTCATATTTAACTCACAGAAGTAGTACACTGATTCAAATTCCTCTTGCATTTCAAGTGTCAGATATCAGACTTCCTGGAAAAAGAATTCATGGAGATTCTCCTTTATGCTTTCACCTAAGGCTGGCAAATTACTCAACAACATTTAAAGAATCCAAAATTGAAATTGCTGTGAAATCAACTGTGCTAAATACTTTCTCCATAATACCTCTTTTGATCCCTACAACAATCCTAATGAGGTAGATTATGTCAGATTTTCAAAATATCAAACTCAATACAATAATAAACAGCAACAGATACTAAACATGCCTGTTTTTCTTTGAAGAGGCTTCAGCAATTTCATGGATCAGAAGGGAACCATAATCTCAGTTCTGTAGTTTTAGTGTACCAGGGTTCCTTTTGTACTCTGCTATCCACTTGTTTCCAAAAATCAATTGATTTATTTTAGAAACTTTTCTTTTAAGTAAAAATGAGGGGGCGAATTACACCTTTTTAAACTTTTTTTGTATGATTCCATAAGGCTATGGTTTTTCCTGTGGTCATGTATGGATGTGAGAGTTGGACTGTGTAGAAGGCTGAGCACGGAAGAATTGATGCTTTTGAACTGTGGTGTTGGAGAAGACTCTTGAGAGTCCCTTGGACTGCAAGGAGATCCAACCAATCCATTCTGAAGGAGATCAGCCCTGGGATTTCTTTGGAAGGAATGATACTAAGGCTGAAATTCCAGTACTTTGGCCACCTCATGTGAAGAGTTGACTCATTGGAAAAGACTCTAATGCTGGGAGGGATTGGGGGCAAGAGGAGAAGGGGACGACAGAGGATGAGATGGCTGGATGGCATCACTGACTCGATGGACGTGAGTCTGAGTGAACTCCGGGAGTTGGTGATGGACAGGAAAGCCTGGCGTGCTGCGATTCATGGGGTCGCAAAGAGTCGGACACAACTGAGTGACTGATCTGATCTGATATGATTTTAGTGGTAGATACTACCTCCTAAAATTTCTTTATAATTTGCTTCTGAATAAGTATTTCTTACACACTCACTGTGTGTGCTTAGTCACTCAGTCTTGTCCAACTCTTTTAGACCCCGTGGACTGTAGTCCACCAGGCTCCTCTGGACATGGGGATGCTCCAGGCAAGAATACTGGAGTGGGTTGCCAGGCCTTCCTCCATGGGATCTTCCCAACCCAGGAACTGAACTCAGGTCTCCTGCATTGCCACTGGATTCTTTACCAGCTGAGCTACCAGGGGAAGCCCATTCACAACGCTATCATCTCTTGAGCATATAGTATAAGCCAAGCATTGTACTTGGTGTTTCACAAGAGGAAATTGGTGGAGGAGCGGGGAGCCAGGAAGGAGGGGAAAAACAAAAAAGAAAAAGGCTCAGAGTCTTTTTTTCCCCTCAAGGAACACTCCATCTAGTAGGAGAAATAGTTTATACAACAAGTTGTAACATAATTTGAGATGAGCTGTAATACAGATATATGAGAGACCATGGGGAGCTGGTGATGGACGGGGAAGCCTGGTGTGCTGCAAACCATGGTGTCGCAAAGAGCTGGACATCACTGAGCTAAACTGATGGGAGCCCAGGGAGAAAATAACATTCTCTCTCTGAGCAAGGCATCATACTAGGTATCCAGCACTTCCTGAATACAAAAGGATTTGTCTCTGCCTTCCGAAAACTTATAATCCTGTACTAAAGTTATATACACAAATAACTGCATACCAAGGTGGTAGTTACAAGAGCTATTAGATCTATACAAAAATACACATTCTTGGGCTTCCCATGTGGCTCAGTGGTAAAGAATCCACTTGCCAACGCACTAGACACAGGTTTGACCCTGAATCTGGGAAGATCCTGCATACCGAGGAGCAACTAACTCTGTGCACCACATTACTGAGCCTGTGCTCTAGAGCCTGAGAGCCACAACTACTGAAGTCCACACTCCCTACAGCCCATGCTCCACAGGAGAAGCCACCACAGTAAGAAGCCCGTGTACCACTAGAGAATACCCTCCACTTATGACAACTCAGAGAAAAACCAACGCAGCAACAAAGAACCAGCACAGGAAAAAAAAAAAAAAACATATATATATATATATATATATATATATATAGAATGGTTTGCCTTGGAAACAAACAGAGATCATTCTGTCGTTTTTGAGATTGCATCCAAGTACTGCATTTCGGACTCTTTTGTTGACCATGATGGCTACTCCATTTCTTCTGAGGGATTCCTGCCCGCAGTAGTAGATGTAATGGTCATCTGAGTTAAATTCACCCATTCCAGTCCATTTCAGTTCGCTGATTCCTAGAATGTCGACATTTACTCTTGCTATCTCTTGTTTGACCACTTCCAATTTGCCTTGATTCATGGACCTGACATTCCAGGTTCCTATGTAATATTGCTCTTTACAGCATCGGACCTTGCTTCTATCACCAGTCACATCCGTAGCTGGGTATTCTCTTTGCTTTGGCTCCATCCCTTCATTCTTTCTGAAGTTATTTCTCCACTGATCTCCAGTAGCATATTGGGCACCTACTGACCTGGGGAGTTTCTCTTTCACAAGCTAGAATCAAGATTGCCGGGAGGAATATCAATAACCTCAGATATGCAGATGACACCACCCTTATGGCAGAAAGTGAAGAGGAACTCAAAAGCCTCTTGATGAAAGTGAAAGTGGAGAGTGAAAAAGTTGACTTAAAGCTCAACATTCAGAAAACGAAGATCATGGCATCCAGTCCCATCACTTCATGGGAAATAGAAGGAGAAACTGTGGAAACAGTATCAGACTTTATTTTGGGGGGCTCCAAAATCACTGCAGATGGTGACTGCAGCCATGAAATTAAAAGACACTTACTCCTTGGAAGGGAAGTTATGACCAACCTAGATAGCATATTCAAAAGCAGAGACATTACTTTGCCAACAAAGGTTCGTCTAGTCAAGACTATGGTTTTTCCTGTGGTCATGTATGGATGTGAGAGTTGGACTGTGAAGAAGGCTGAGTGCCAAAGAATTGATGCTTTTGAACTGTGGTGTTGGAGAAGACTCTTGAGAGTCCCTTGGACTGCAAGGAGATCCAACCAATCCATTCTGAAGGAGATCAGCCCTGGGATTTCTTTGGAAGGAATGATGCTAAAGCTGAAACTCCAGTACTTTGGCTACCTCATGTGAAGAGTTGACTCATTGGAAAAGACTCTGATGCTGGGAGGGAGTGGGGGCAAGAGGAGAAGGGGACGACAGAGTATGAGATGGCTGGATGGCATCACTGACTCGATGTCTCAGTGAACTCTGGGAGTTGGTGATGGACAGGGAGGCCTGGTGTGCTGCGATTCATGGGGTTGCAAAGAGTTAGACACGACTGAGCAACTGATCTGACCTGATATATATATATATATATATATATATATATATATATATATATACACACACACACACACACACACACACACACATATATGTACATTCTTAAGAGTGCCCTCACAACTATTAGGTGAGACTATAATCCTGCCCCTTTATAGAAACTTCTCCAATAATCAGGCATCTTTCAGAAATCTTCATATACTTAATTTTCAAACTTGCAGGTTGAGAACTGTAGCATACAAATTCTAACATGGACCCCAATTGCCCCCACCTCCTACTACTCACACTCTTACATGATTCTTTGCCCCTTGAATGTGGACATAGTGTAAAAAAGAGGAGACTCTGAATAGTGTGTGTCTATATGTGTGCATTTACACACAGAGGAAAGAAACAGAAAACCCTAAGAAGATGTAAGATCAAGATAGCTTTAATGAACATTGTGATTGACTCCACAATATCAGTTCTACCCCAGATGATTAAACCACCCAGCCTAATATACTCCCCCTGGAAATTGACATTAGTCCAGGGAGTACACACTTCCCATCTTGGCCCAATCATATTGAAGGGAAGAATTTATATTCCTGAATAATGAGGTGTCCTAGACATGCCCAAGGCAACATGGAGCAACAGCTACCCTTGGTAGCCATCTTGCACCCATGAGTGAAGCTGATACAAGAATAAAGCCAACTTGAATTGGAGGGAGAAGAGAATAGTTCACAGCTCTAACATGCTGTCTAGATTCTACCTCTTCTTGGTTTCTTATTATGTAAAATTATATATTTTCTTGTGGTTTAAAGTCATTTCCTATTTAATGCAATCCCTATCAAGCTACCTTCGGTATTTTTCACAGAGCTAGAACAAATAATTTCACAATTTGTATGGAAATACAAAAAACCTCAAATAGTCAAAGCAATATTGAGAAAGAAGAATGGAACTGGAGGAATCAACCTGCCTGACTTCAGGCTCTACTACAAAGCCACAGTCATCAAAAATTATGGTACTGGCACAAAGACAGAAATATAGATTAATGGAACAAAATAGAAAGCCCAGAGATAAACCCGTGCACCTATGGACACCTTATCTTTGACAAAGGAGGTAAGAATATACAGTGGAGAAAAGACAATCTCTTTAACAAGTGGTGCTGGGAAAACTGGTCAACCACTTGTAAAAGAATGAAACTAGAACACTTTCTAACACCATACACAAAAATAAACTCAAAATGGATTAAAGATCTAAACATAAGACCAGAAACTATAAAAGTCTTAGAGGAGAACATAGGCAGAACACTCTCCGACATACATCACAGCAGGATCCTCTATGACCCACCTCCCAGAATATTGGAAATAAAAGCAAAAATAAACAAATGGGATTTAATTAAAATTAAAAGCTTCTGCACAACAAAGGAAACTATAAGCAAGGTGAAAGACAGCCTTCAGAATCGGAGAAAATAATAGCAAATGAAGCAACTGACAAACAACTAATCTCAAAAATATACAAGCAACTCCTACAGCTCAGTTCCAGAAAAATAAACGACCCAATCAAAAAATGGCCAAAGAACTAAATAGACATTTCTCCAAAGAAGACATACAGATGGCTAACAAACACATGAAAAGATGCTCAACATCACTCATTATCAGAGAAATGCAAATCAAAACCACAATGAGGTACCATTTCACGCCAGTCAGAATGGCTGCGATCCAAAAGTCTACAAGCAATAAATGTTGGAGAGGATGTGGAGAAAAGGGAACCCTCTGTTGGTGGGAATGCAAACTAGTACAGCCACTATGGAGAACAGTGTGGAGATTCCTTAAAAAACTGGAAATAGAACTGCCATATGATCCAGCAATCCCACTGCTGGGCATACACACTGAGGAAACCAGAAGGGAAAGAGACACGTGTACCCCAATGTTCATCACAGCACTGTTTATAATAGCCAGGACATGGAAGCAACCTAGATGTCCATCAGCAGATGAATGGATAAGAAAGCTGTGGTACATATACACAATGGAGTATTACTCAGCCATTAAAAAGAGTACATTTGAATCAGTTCTAATGAGGTGGATAAAACTGGAGCCTATTATACAGAGTGAAGTAAGCCAGAAAGAAAAACACCAATACAGTATACTAACACATATATATGGAATTTAGAAGGATGGTAATGACAACCCTGTATGCGAGACAGCTAAAGAGACACAGATGTATAGAACAGTCTTTTGGACTCTGTGGGAGAGGGAGGGGAGGATGATTTGGGATAATGGCATTAAAACATGTATAATATCATATAAGAAATGAATCACCAGTCCAGGTTCGATGCAGGATACAGGAAGCCTGGGGCTGGTGCACTGGGATGACCCAGAGGGATGGTACAGGAGGGAGGCGGGAGCGGGGTTCAGGATGGGGAACACGTGTACACCCGTGGCGGATGCATGTTGATGTATGGCAAAACCAATACAATATTGTAAAGTAAAATAAATAAATAAAACCGCTTCTGGGGAAAAAAAAATAAAAATAAATATAACATGAAAAAAAAAATTTCCTGAAGACAAAATCTTTCCAACCAATAAAATTGTGCAAGTAAGCGAATTCAAATATTGCAGGCAAGGCAAATGTGAAAAAAAGAAAATATATTTTAATCAGCCTATTGGATAGGCTGTATTCTGCTTCATAATTATTTACCCCCACCTCCTCTTACCTGAAAGAAGACTGTATATTCCTATTCCTTGGTGTGTGACTTGCCCAAGCCTCTAGTGAAAGGAGTAGATAGTCTCCCTTGGATGTGAATGGAAAATAAAATGTGAGTGTAGGCAGTCTCTGTAACATCTATGCAGATACTCTTAGAGACATAGTGAGTTTCATGAGTATTCTTATCATTTCCTTCTGCCACATGCCAAACTGAGGCTGTCTCTTCCCCTGGATTCTGAGATGTGGAGAGACAAGTAGGGATAGATAGATAGCCCAATAAATCTGAGAAAAGTAAGCCAGGGGAGCACCAATCAACCCACAACAAACCATATGTTATGTTCATAAAAAGTAGTTATTTACATGACTGCTAATTTGGGGTTATTTGTTACAGAAACAAGGCTGACTAATGCACCAATAGAAAACTCATGAAAATCTTCAGGAAAGTAGTTTTTCTAGATTGTTTATGCCAAAGGTGTTCCAAAGGATTTAGAAGTGTGGAACGAGGAGCAGTTTCTCTTCCACTTACGATGCAGAGAGCCTCAGAGCACATTATTGCCCTAGCAATGAGAAAATCCAGGTAAACATACAGAAATCATAACTTTTGTGGAGTCCATCACAGGGTCTCAGGGCAACCAAATAAACTACATTCATAGGGTAAGCAAGCCCCTCCAATGACAGATGCAGAACACAGACTTTCACAGTTGCTGGAGCATGGAAGAAAGGCATGGTTGCCACAGAAGTGGGTGAGAAGTGGACGGGAAAGAATAGGAGATATGGAAGTAATTAGCTTACCGATTAACGATGGTAAGAAAAAAGCAAATGCTAAGATGAGGAGAGCAATTGAAGAGAGTAACTTACTGTTCTGCCAAGTTCAGTTTCCTGGTCTAAACAAATTATAGTCAGTTATTGAGAGATCTTGCAAAAGGGGTTTCCCAGCCATTGACAGCAATCTTCAAATAATAATCAGAGAGAATAGAAAAGGGAATGTTCAAAGAACAGAGATGGGTGGGGAAGGAGGGGGATGAGTCACAATTAACAAAAAGGAAAGGTGGATTCTGCAAATGCCAGGCCAAGACCTTGACAACAAATCTAGGTAAGAATCTATAGCAAGTGGCTAACGGGGTGTTTGCAAGCTCCTAAAAGACAATGTGAGTTAACCAAGAAGGATTCACCTCATTGATTTCTTAAATAAGATACATTAGTAGCTCAGTAAAAATCCATTGGCATTGTATTTGTGAACTTTAAGCAAAGCCTGTGACAGTCTTTCATGTTATTTATGTACACAGATGGATATATACGAACTCTAGTAAGGGGAGAATAAGCACTTCAAGAAACAGGGACTATAGAAAGTTGAGAGTGGTCCCTATTATAAAGGGGGCTTCCCAGGTGATGCTAGTGGTAAAGAACCTGGCTGCAAGTGCAGGAGATATAAGAGACGCAGGTTCAATCCTTGGATAGAGAAGTTCCCCTGGAAGAGTACATGGCAACCCATTCCAATATTTTTGCATGAAGAATCCCGTGGACAGAGGAGCCTGGTGGATAGGGTCACAAAGAGTCAGACTTGACTAAAGCCATTTAGCACACATGCACGCCTCTTATAAAGAGATCCTAGAGAAATTACTTTGTATGGGAGGAAGCTATTCTATTAGGGTAACAAGTTAATGCAATTTAATTTTAATTTAATAATAATCTAATCTTAATCTAATAACTTAAATTTATTGCAATAAACTTAATAATAATAGTATTGATTTACTTGGACTTCTCTGGTGGCTCAGAAGGTAAGGAATCAGCCTACAATGCAGGAGATGTGGATTCCATCCCTAAGTAGGGAAGATCCCCTGGAGAAGAGAATACCCACAGCTGTATTCTTGCCTAGAGAACTCCAGAGACAGAGGAGCCTGGTGGACTATAGTCCTTGGGGTCACAAAGAGTCAGACACGACTGAGTAATTCAAACTTTCACAAAGATCCCCTGGAAAAACGAAATGGCAACCCACTCCAGTATTCTTGCCTGGAAAATCCCATGGATGGAGGAATCCATGGGGTCAGAAAAGAGTCAGATATGACTGAGAGACTTCACTGTGCCAAGAGTGGTGCTGGGCACTTTTCATGAATTAGCTTTTTTTCAGTCTTCATCACAAATCATTTTAGATATATATTATTTGCCTCCTTTAGAAACAAGAAGACTGAGGCTCAGAGAGGTTAAGTAACCATAGGAATACAGCTAACAGATGAAAGAAGGGAGACCGGAAGGTAGATCTGAGTGTAAGGGCTATGCCCTTAAATACTAAACTGGACTTGGGATAATGCTGGGGCATTTTTTCAAGATACGACAGAGCAGTATCAGGTCATGTGGAGAGACCTGATCTGATAGGCAGGAGCCTGGGGAAGAAGATAGCAGTAGAAAGCCAGTTCTATCTCAGGCAGGATGATGAGAGGAATGAAAGGAACCAAAGAACAGGAGATAAGCTAGAGGAACTTGGCTGTAGAGATGCAGAGAGAACAAGGTGGCTTGAATTGTGGTTAATGAGGTGGACCAGAGTGATGGCTTGACCTAATTTTCTTCTAATAAAAACACTAGAAACTGCACCCTCATGAATGTTGCTTTCAATCCAGTTGAGCCTTTGGTATTGCTGGTGGGAAGGAAACACACTGGTTGACAGAGACTCTTCGAGTGTTGAGAAAATAGATATTTCTGCAGTCTTCTTTAATTACCCTTAATAACTTTATTACCCTTGATAACATCCTAATGTAAATATTTGATCTTTCTCACAAATCTTACATTCTAATCAAAGAAGATAAAACATCATATAATGTTTTATATTTTTTAAACGCGTACTCCATCAATATTGTTTGGTCTCTACCAAGACCATATATAAAGGCAGTTTATTTATATAAACTTTTAAATAGTAAAAGACCATGCTTTTACATGTTGGGCTTCACTGATGGCTCAGTTGGTAAAGAATCCGCCTGCAATGCAGGAGACCCTGGTTCGATTCCTGGGTCGGAAAGATCTGCTAGAGAAAGGCTTCCCTTGTGGCTCAAGAATCAGCCGGTAAAGAATCAGCCTGCAATGCGGGAGAACTGGGTTCCATCCCTGGGTTGGGAAGATGCCCTGGAGAAAGGAAAGGCTACCCACTCCAGTATTCTGGCCTGGAGAATTCCCTGGACCCACAGAGTCGGATACAACTGAGCGACTTTTACTTTCACTTTCACTTTCACTACGTTATTGTCAAATAGCACAATGAATTAAGCATAGTTAGTATTCCAAATTTAATGTATAGCAATATCTGCTATTTAAATAACAAATCTGAAATTTGGGGAAGCAATCCAAGTTTATGAGTAAATAAAAGATTCAAACCAATGGAATTGTTAAAGTTCTTATAGTGAATATACATAGATATTAATATAGCTAAGTTATCCAAAGGTAACACTATAAATCGGAGAAGGCAATGGCACCCCACTCCAGTACTCTTGCCTGGAAAATCCCATGGATGGAGGAGCCTGGTAGGCTGCAGTCCATGGGGTTGCTGAGAGTCGAACACGACTGAGCGACTTTACTTTCACTTTTCACTTTCATGCACTGGAGAAGGAAATGGCAACCCGCTCCAGTGTTCTTGCCTGGAGAATCCCAGGGACGGTGGAGCCTGGTGGGCTGCCGTCTATGGGGTTGCAAAGAGTCAGACATGACTGAGAGCACATGCAAATAAAAATAATAATAATAATAATATATATTATAATATGTGTGTGTTTTATAAATTTAGAGTTCAAACAATGCAAAGGAAATGCTGTTTTTATCTAAACCTATGAAAATAGTTGGTCACCTGCTGACTCTAAAGAGAATCTAAAGTTTTCTGTCATTTATAAGTGGTCTCCTGTCTTAAATATAAAATCATTGGCTTACACAGTGAAATCATTATAAATCTCTCACAAGCTTTTAAACCAATCAGTCAAGCTTAGAATGCAGTGATTTGGAGAATCATAGCTCTGAGGCTTTGGGGCCTCAGCGTGCAAAGGTAATAAATGTAAATGATTTTCTAACTTGTAGAAACATAGGTTAGTTCGCTCTTTACCTCCCAAGGAGCAACTGAGTTTGACTGAAGAGGTTTACTGTGATCCCAGGGAAAAAAAACCTATTATGTCATTTTCTTTCCTGAACCCTGGGAGAAAGAATAACATAAGAAGCAGTTAATCTGTTAAGCACACAAAACCTACTATATAAAAAACTGCCACTCAGAAAACCTAGATTCCTTATGTAATGTGCAGCATACTCAGAGAGAGTCTTTCTAAAGTAACATTCTCTAAGTGGTGTCATTTACCTCATTTTCCCTGCTCTGGGCAAAAGAATCTCAATTATAACGATCAGAGAATACTCAATGGGCATCATTGTCATTCTCAAAAAACAAAAACCCTTTTGTAATCTTTATGAAATAAAACCCAATATTTGAAAATAAATCATATGAAGAGTCTGAAATGATTCTTTTTAATTTGAGATAACTTCATGAAGACACTAAAAATGAAAACAATACTTTAAAATAAAATTTGATATAGGTATGTAATTGTACAGTTAACTAAAGCATAATTTTATGCATTTAACTAATAAATCGTATAAAGTGAAATTCTGACTATACTTAAAATTTCTCCTCATTAGAGACCTGCTAAAATTTCTTAACTCCAAATGGATAATAAAATATGCCCACTTACGTCTGATCCAGATTTGAGACCTTGTGTTCTTTTAGTTCTACTGATGGTCTTCGTGTCCATGCTGTTTTGGTCCCCCTATTGTCATCCACGAGGTTGTGTCATGACAGTGTCAGAACAATTACTCTTTCACTTCTGTTTCCTTTCTCAATGTTCAGGTTTTAAATGACAAATTTTCCAAACAGGCTTTGCCAAACCCCTTGTACTCATCACCTTTGCTTTCTCAAGACTATCTGAGCCCTTGTGACTCCGCCTGTGCCTTCTGTAGTCTTCACCTTAACGTAATGGTGAAGCAATGTCCTTTTAGCAGGACTCCTAACTAATATCCAAACTGGAAAAAAAGGGAGAGGGGTCTGTGGGCACCCTGCCCACAGTGGGCACTGTGGGCAATGAAGAAATGTAGATACCATGAAGAATTCCAATATAAAATACCTTCCCACCACCCCACACTCTCTCTGTTTTTAGTTAAGTTTTATTGGAGTGTAGTTGCTTTACAATGTTGTGTTAGCTTCTACTGCACAGCAAAGCGAATTAGCCATATCTATACATATACCCTCTTCCTTTCGGGTTTCCCTTCCATTTAGGACACCACAGTGCATTAAGAAAACCATAATTCAGAAAGACACATGCACCCCAATGTTTATAGTAGCACTTTTTACAATAGGCAAGACATAGAAGCAACCTAGACGTCTGTCGACAGGTGAATGGATAAAAAAGACATGGTGCATAGATACAATGGAAAATTACTCAGCCACAAAAAGGAACAAAACTAGGTCATTTGTAGAGATGTGGATGTACCCACTCTCTTTACTGCTCTTGCTACAGTGTTTGAGGGATGCTCCTATTTACCATTTTGTGCCCAATATTATGTAAGCAAAACCTAAAAATGTTAAAGGATATATGGCTTCATTTAAGCAATGATTTCTGCTTTAAAACTCTTTTGGAGGTCAAATTTCCCTTTTTATAAACATATTCTCTTATAACTGTAGATTATAATATTAAACAGGCTTAGAGATAGTATTATTTTTATACATTTGTGAAGCAAAGATAATTTTTACCCTCTTCTTCTTGAAACCTCTTTCTGTACCCTGGCTTTTACCCTTATTAATCCCTTTGACTCTTTGCAAAGAAGAGAAAATCCCTTTGCATTTTCTACTCCCTGCTATACCTATTCAGATCTTATAACATCCAGCTAACACACTCCCTTCTTCATATAACCATTCATAATTATTTCAGCTTTCATTTATATATCTCTTCTGTCCTATTCAAAATACTACAGTAAAGTACATAACACACAAACATTGCTTATTTGCTAATTTTGTGAATTGCTGTTGTTTAGTTGCTGAGTTGTGTCTGACTCTTTTGTGACCTCGTGAACTGTAGCCCACCAGTCTCCTCTCTCCATGGGATTTCCCAGGCAAGAATACCGGAGTGGGTTGCCATTTCCTTCTGCAGGGGATCTTCCTGACCCAGGGATTGAACTCAGGTGTCCCGCATTGGCAGATGATTCTTTACCACTGAGTCACCAGGGAAGCTCCAATTTTGTGCATACATTAGTATTATTACCCCCGATTAGACTGTAAGTCTCTCTCTTATGTTTGTGTATTCATCATAGTATTGTGACACCTATGAGAGATCAATAAGTAAAGATGAATTGATTTGCTTGCTGAATTAAAAATCATTTAAAATATACTGAACATTAAGAAGAAAGGGAAATGCATAATGAAACGATTTAAAATTTGAAATATTTTAGATAGATACATAATGAGTGGAATTATTATCCAAGTTTATTTTTTAAATTACTAGAATGCTAAAATGAGGGAGTTCAAAACTTGGAGAAGTGCATTTAAGACAAATGAAAGTTCTTCCCACAGTAGAGCCTGAACTCTGAAATTTTGCATCAAGAGGTGGTGTAAAATGAAAAAAAATAAGATTCATGAGGAGTTGAGATAACTTAATTCATGCGAGAGCCACAACTAGCTAATATTCATGCAATTCTTATCACATGCCAAGAGACTGGGGAAACCAAACTGTCATTTCATTTAATTCTCACAAAAAGTCAGATCTATTTTTATCCCTATTTTATAGATGAGGAAACTGACATACACAAAAGAGGTTAAGGAACTTGTTCATGGTAATCCAGAATATGCTGAATTCTTATTTTTACGAAGTCATTAGGCTGGGTGGTGGTTTAGTCACTAAGTCGTGTCTGACTCTTAAGACCCCATGGACTGTAGCTTGCCAGGCTCCTCTGTACATGGGATTCTCCAGGCAAAAACACTGGAGTGGATTGCAATTTCCTTCTCCAGGGGATTTTCCCAACCCAGGAATCAAACCCGGGTCTCCTGCACTGCAGGCAGATTCTTTACTGACTGAGCTACAAGGGAAGCCCCCAGACTACAGACACAGAAAAACAAAACAGTGTAATCTTAAAAATGACTTGGGAGCCCCCAGGAAAGGAATTGACTTGGATGTGTGAATCAGAGGCAACTTCCAAGGGAAGCTCAGACATTTTGAAGGATGAGACTGTGTTAACCAGGCAAATAAGCAAGAGAAGAGTGTCTACAAGAACAAAAAACACAGGCAAGGAAGTCCAAGGAGGCATAGCTCAGTCTGATAATCGCAAGTGGTTGACACTAGTGGCTAACTAGTATTAGATAAAGTTCAATAGACCAGGATCCCATAATGATGTACATACGCATTTATGTATGCTTACATACAAAGTATGTATACAAATTTAAGGCCTTCGAAAAATGTTTGTTCAACAACATTCATACTGGTTTGGAAGCTAAAATAAATGAAACAGTAAGAGAACAAAAACTAATGCATAATCATATAACCTAAATTATTGAGAGTGCTCAAGATCACTAGTCATCAGGGAAATGCAAATCAAAATCACAATGAGACATCATCTCACACTTGCTAGAATAACTATAATCAAAAAGACAAGAGATATTAATAACAGTATTGACAAGAATGTGGGGGGAAAAACACACTAGTACACTGTTGGTGGGAATGTAAATTGATGCAACCACTATAGCAAACAGTATGGAGATTCCTCAAAAAATTAAAAGTAGAACTACCACCTGCTCCAGCAATCCCACTTTGGATATTTATCCAAAGGAAATGAAATCACTATTTCAAATAGATAGTGCACCTCCGTGTTTATTGAAGCTTTATTTATAATGGCCAAGAAAAGGGAACAACTTAAATGACCATCAATGGATGAATAGCTAAAGAAAATGTGAGAGATATATATATACACAATAACATATTATTCAGTCATTTAAAAAAAGAAGGAAATTCTGCCTTTTGTGACAACATGCCTTGAGAATGTTATGCTAAATGAAGAAAGTCAGGCAGAGAATGACAAATGTTTTATGATATCATTTACATGTGGACTCTTTAAACACCAAACTCATAGATACAGAGGATGTGTGCCTGCATGCTAAGTCCTTCAGTCGTGTCCAGCTCTCTGCAACTCCGTGGACTGTAGCCCACCAGGCTCCTCTGCCCATGGGATTCTCCAGGCAAGAATACTGAAGTGGGTTGCCATGCCCTTTTCCAGGGGATCTTCATTACCCTGGGATCGAACCCGCATCTCCTATATCTCCTGCATTGGCAGGCAGGTCCTCTACCACTAGCACCCCCTGGGAAGCCCCAGTACAGAGGACAGGAATCAAACCAGGGTCTTCTGCATTGCAGTTGGATTCTTTACCAGCTGAGCTACCAGCTAAGCCCATACAGAGGACAGATTGGTGGTTTTCAGAGGCGGAATGTAGAGGGTGGCTGAAATGGGTGCAGATGGTCAGAAGGTACAAACTTCCAATCATAAGAAAAATAAGTTTGGGGATATAACGTTCAGCATGGCAACTGCAGTAAACACTACTGAAGTGTATGTTTGAAAGTTAAGCGAGTAAATCTTAAAAGTTCTCATCATAAAAATATATTGTAACTATGAGAGGTTATGGATGTTAACTAAAGTGGTGATCATTTTGCAATATATACATATATCAAATCATTGTGTTGTAAATCTAAAGCTAATACACTGTTATATATCAACTGTATTTCAATAAAACTGAGGAGGAAAGCCAACGGGAGGTGTAAGTATGGGATATGAACCAACTGGGGGAAGAAATTTTGAAGACAGTAGGTTTTGTATCAGTTGAAAGGGCCATTTTAAGACAATGTATTAATGAAATTTAATGATAGACATGCATAGTTGGGGTATATAAATATATACCGTTCTCTCCAGTGAATAAATTTGTCTTGATTTGCTTTTAAAAGTATAATGAAACAACATAATCAAGGCAGAGCATCTGCAAATGTTATTTCTGTAGAAGAATCTTCATTTCTGCAGAAGAATCAATGTCACCTACATCAAAACAGATTTTTTTCCTTGAAAATTTGTAATAATAATTGCTTAAAAGTGATTATTAACAGAATATGATTAATTTACAGCAAATCACCTGAAAATTGGCTCAAAAACAACTTAGTAGAGCAAGAAAATTTATGAAGAAGGTTGTACTGATTCTGAATAGTTTCAGTACTGTGACCTCATTTCTCTCTTTTTTCTTTCAACACGAAATACAAAAAAAAAAAAACTTTATATGTTAATAAAATTTATTTAATGATGTGTGAATAGTATGAATTTCATTGATTATCATCTTTAAATTTTGAAAGATGTTTTCTAAAATTATATAAAATATTGTGATAATAGTAAAATTAGTAACATCAGGTACTGAAAAGTCTATCAGCTCTGCTTTCCCAAATATGTACTAAGAGAAAAATAAGCTCTTGCCTGGAAAATCCATGGATGGAGGAGCCTGGTGGGCTGCAGTCCATGGGGTTGCTAGGGGTCAGACACGACTGAGCAACTTCACTTTCACTTTTCACTTTCATGCATTGGAAAAGGAAATGGAAATCCACTCCAGTGTTCTTGCCTGGAGAATCCCAGGGACCGGGAGCCTGGTGGGCTGCCGTCTATGGGGTCGCACAGAGTTGGACACGACTGAAGCGACTTAGCAGCAGCAGCAGCAAACTCTTATGAAAAGTTATTGCTAAACATAAGCAAAGATGTTGGCACAATGGAGTATAATGAGATAAGTTTATGAGTGGCTATAAAAATGCCTTTTCTGGAAATCTTCCCCCAAAATCATTATTTATATATTTTTAAAAGTTGAATAACTGCTTTCATGAAAGTAAAAGGCCTGAGCAGATGATTATTCCAAGAGATCTTTTGCTGTTCACGTTTTTGTTCTTATTTGTGTGTGTGTGTGTTTGTGTAGACATGGACCAAATGAATTTTAGTTTTTTTCAATACTTACGCTATTGCTAAACTTTATATATGTACTAAATACCCACTAAGGTCTTATTTCTATGAATTGAGCTTTAAATTTCTTGGTCAAGTTTCCAGCCATGATTATGCACAATGATCCAATTACATAGTTTATGAGTTAATTTATTAGCATTTAATTATTGTTCATGTAAAGCTAGAAAACAGGATCTTGAAAAAACTAAGTTTAAATATAAAATCACAGAACCAATATTTCAGCAGTAACATGAATCAGGTAATAAATAGCTCCCTTTGATCATTGTTTTTAAAGCCTCTTGAACCATGCTTTGATTAGTTCTATTTAATATTTAACATCTGGTTAGTCAATTTCAATCTGCAGGAAACACTGCTGGAAAAATTCTATGCTGACTAAATACATTTATAATACTACAAAGCTGACATGTAATTGATTTTAGTTCTCATAAAAGGATTATGCTAACTTTCCTTAATCTATATATTTGTATTTTATGCTGTCTAGTGAATTCACACCAGAGATGCTAAATTTTTATTTCTTATCAATATTTTATGTAAAATTGATAGGATTATATTTTAGCCTAAGTACCACTTTCCAATTTTTCCTTTGAAAAGAAAATAACATACTAAAAAATATGACTATACAGCCATAGCACTAATATAGTGAAGGCTGCCTGGCTGGCTACAGTACTTCTTCTTATCCCTGAAAGGCATACAGTAGTGTAACATTTTCTATAGGCTATCAGGTCCCAGAGAGACTTTTAGATTTTTTTTTTTTTAAAAGATGTAAAAACTTTATTTCCTACAATTCTAGGTTTACTTTTTTTTAAGTATTGGCAAACTTAGGAAATCACAGATTTTCTCATCGTTAAATAAAAATTGCCAATGTTTGTAAAGTATTCGGTTATTAGTCATTTAATATCATTTCATATTATCACACATTAAAATATAAAAGTGTGCTAAATCTATAATAACCATTTCCAAGTAGGCTTAGGATTTATTTTTATTTTTATCTTTATAACGCTGTCTCAATTTCCCTGGTGATCTAATGGTTAAGATTTGGCACTCTCAACTGACATAGATATAATTTTTTTAGAAGAATAAAACTTACTTTTTCTATTTGGTTTCAAATACCCACTATGTTGAAATTGGTGGCTTTTCTTTTCATTGTAGGATTCACATTCTTCTTTCAGAGTGTAATTGCAAAGTGATGTAAAAATTATGAAGACAATGTCCAAGTTTCAATTCTTTCACTCATCCTCTCCAAAGGTGACCTACATTACAAGGTCATCATAACATCATAACAAGTTAGAAAGGCAATGCTGCTGCTGCTAAGTCGCTTCAGTCGTGTCCTACTCTGTGCGACCCCATAGACGGCAGCCCACCAGGCTCCCCTGTCCCTGGGATTCTCCAAGCAAGAACACTGGAGTGGGTTGCCATTTCCTTCTCCAATGCGTTAAAGTAAAAAGTGAAAGTGAAGTCGCTCAGTCGTGTCGGAGTCTTAGTGACCCCATGGACTACAGCCCACCAGGCCCTCCGTCCATGGGATTTTCCAGGCAAGAGTGCTGGAGTGTGGTGCCATTGCCTTCTAAGGAAATAAGAAATATTTAAAACAAAACTAAAAGAGTAATAAAACTTTTCTTTCTAAAGAAAAAGTCAGCAAAGATTATAATCTCTAGCAGTAAATAAGCTAAAGGAAGTAAAAAATTTTCTGTAATTCTAGTGGTTAGCTGTCCCAGCTCTACCCAGCTTTCCCAGTGGTCTGCAGTAAAACTTATCTTCCACCCACTTTTGGATATTCCCAATGCTTGGTCAAATACTGAGCCCTCCTTAATAACTGGGGCTTCCCTGATAGCTCAGTTGGTAAAGAATCTGCCTACAATGCAGGAGACCCCGGTTTAATTCCTGGGTTGGGAAGATCCTCTGGAGAAGGGATAGGCTACCCACTCCAGTAATCTTGGGCTTCCCTTTTGGCTTAGCTGGTAAAGAATCTGCCTGCAATGCAGGAGACTTGGGTTCGATCCCTGGGTTGGGAAGATCCCCTGGAGAAGGGAAAGGCTACCCACTCCAGTATTCTGGCCTGGAGAATTCCATGGGCTGTATAATCCATGCAGTCACAAAGAGTCAGACATGACTGAGCAACTTTCACCTTCACTTAATAAATAAATGCTAATACATAAAGACTGTGTTTGGTAAATATTTTAATAAATATTAATGGATAAAGTGTAACAAAAGCATGTTTATGGTGAGAAATTCTTTTTTTAAATGCCCATAGTAAGAACTAATTTAAAGAAGGTTAACTAGTATTTAATGTTTAAATTCACCATTTTTTTTACTTCTAATATGCTTATATTATGTTGCTAAAATAAAACTGGCTATGTTGCTGAAATAAAACTGATTTTTCTCGTAAGAACTTCAGTTTTATTTTGAGTGAAACGGAAAGCACTGAGTTTCGAATCAGGTAATGACATAATCTGGTAAATGTTTCTCTCAGGGGTTGTTGGGTTGAGAACAGACCAAAAGAGACACATGTGGAAATAGAAAGACCAGTTAGGAGGCTAATACAATGATCTGGGCCAAAGATAATGGTGACTTGGACCAGGGATAAAAAAATTAAAAAGTGATTGGGTTCTACACACGTATTTTGAAAGCAACACCAAAATATTTGCTCATGTGGAAGATGTGGTCCAAAAGAGAAAAAGGAACTGAAAATGACTCCAAGGACATCAATCTGAGCACGGGGGAAGGTTGAGTTTCAGAGGCCTACTAGACACTAAAGAAGACATAAAGTAGGCTGAGTGCCCAAGATCGATGTGTTTGAATTGTGGTGCTGGAGAAGACTCTTAAGAACCCCTTGGATTGCAAGGAGATCAAACCAATCAATCCTAAAGGAAATCAACTGTGAATATTCATTGAAAGGACTGATATTGAAGATGAAGCTTCAATACGTTGGCCACCTGATGCAAAGAGCCAATTCATTGGAAAAGACCTTGATGCTGGGAAAGATTGAAGACAAAAGAAGAGGGCAGCAGAGGATGAGATGATTAGATGGCATCACCAACTCAATGGACATGAGTCTGAGCGAACTCCAGGAGATAGTGAAGGACAAGGAAGCCTGGCATGGTGAAGTCTGTGGAGTTGCAAAGAGCTCGACACAACTTTGCAACTGAAGGACAAGTAGGAAGCTGGCCTTATGGATCTGATGTGAAGAGCCACTAGCAACTATGGAGATTATTGGACCAAAAGATCTGTGAAGTTTTACTCTTCTCACAGTTTACCACCATGCCTGGGGCAAAGGTCATTTGACATGATCAGAAGACTTACAATTGGCCACAATTTGGAGATTTGGAAGGATAATATATTTGCCTTATAAGATAATAGCTTTGTCAATTCCCACCATACTTCAACCGTTGTTTAATGCACTGGCGCTCAGAAACCTCAAAATAAGAGAACAAAGGGAGCATGCATTTTCATAGTTATATATATATTTTTTTTCTGACATTTTGTGAGATTTTTCTGGAACTGTGTAAATTGGCAAATACATTTGTCATAATTCCATTTCATTTTAACAATATTTATTGAGCATTTATGATGGGATGGTTGCCAAGGGACTTACAAATAAAATAGAAATCCCATAAATTTTGCAAAAATATAAAATATTATGGCTCTCAAGATACCCGTAGTCTAAAGAGGAAATATACACAAAATAGAAGACATGCTTCTGTCTTTAACTTAAAGTGGTTCTTTAACTATAATGTGCACAAAAATTTCTATACACAACCCCAGGGATTCTTTTGGTAAACCTGGAGATGGGCCTAGTATGCTAAAAACATTCCATGGTATTCTGTTGAAGATAACCTGTAGCTCTAAATAATTAAAATTGCAAATGTATCCAATAAAAATTACCTTTATTAATTTATAACATTATGTGTCTAACACAGATATGAGGTGGGGTCAACTTGTCCCTTATGTAAGTAAATTGGCTCAAATCCAAAACTTGGATCTATGGAAGTCTGAAACCCTCTTAGAGATTTTTATATTTTCTAGGGAAATAACTTTTTAGTCTTATGCTTAATTCTCCATCTAAGAAACCTATTTCTAGATATACTGTTTCCCTCCTATACAATTTTGACAGATGCCAACCTCCCTCCCCTACCATCCCATTCTATACACACATACATGCACAAACACACAGCATTAATTAATAGAATGGCTGTATGTTCAATAACTCAGTCATGTCCAACTCTTTGTGACTCCATGGACTAAAGACTGTGGCCCACCAGGCTCCTCTGTCCTGGGATTCTCCCAGCAAGAATACTGAAGTGGGTTATTAGTTCCTTCTCCAGGGGATCTTTGCAACCCAGGGATTGAACCCACGTATCCTGCATTTCCTGGTAGGATCCTTTTGCCACTGAACCACCAGGTAAGCCCAAATTAATAAATTTTATTAAAGTTTTGAGAGGAAGAGTTGAGAAGAAAAAGAGCAGACACTGCAATTCATGAAAAATTTGAGGACCTAAGAGACTAAACAGGAAGTCAGAGGAGGCGTGCACTTTGGAACTGCAAAATCAACAAAAGATCATTTCAGAAGCCTGTCAGAGAACTCTACACATACAAGACCCATTTCTGTCTAATTTACAGTGCTCACAGCAAAGGAAAGAAGGTCTCCAGACTCCTCACATTGGTATAGATGGTGAATGCCTCACCTGATTTAAAAAGCAATATAAAGTTACACTGTACATAAAAATGCAAACACATCCAGTGCATAATCAAGTTCAGTTGAACATTAATTATCTACACAATGTGCTGATGTAAAGAATGCAAAGAAATGTAAAGGATGTAAATGTGAAGAATGTTAAAAAAAAAAAAAAAAGTAAAGAATGTAAAGAAAGCTGAACACCAAAGAACTAATGTTTTTGAATTGTGGTGTTGGAGAAGACTCTTGAGAGTCCTTTGGACTGCAAGGACATCCAACCAGTCCATCCTAAAGGAAATCAGTCCTGAATATTAAAGAAAGGACTGAAACTCCAATACTTTGGCCATCTGGTGTGAAGAACTGACTCATTGGAAAAGAGACCCTGATGCTGGGAAAGATTGAGGGCAGGAGGCGAAGGGGACGACAGAGGATGAGATGGTTGGATGACATCACCAACTCAATGGACATGAGTTTGAGCAAGCTGTGGGAGTTGGTGATGGACAGGGAAGCCTGGAGTGCTGCAGTCCACAGGGTCGCAAAGAGTCAGACTTGGCTGAGCGACTGAACTGAACTGAACGTGTTGATGTGTTAATATTCTTGGTGATTACATAGGTCAAAAGAAGGAAGGAATTACTGGAAAAGGCTCCATAGAGAAGCAGAGATGTGAAGCAGGAAAAGGGTGGGCATATTTTTTCAAAAATAAATGGAGGAGTTCAGAGTGGAAACAGAGGATACAATGGTGAAAAATGACAGGGATATAGACTTGCCTGAAGGATCACACCAAACTACATTATTGGCAATAAAGGTAGATAGATTGGGTGGATGCAAGTGGTTCTTGAGGAATGTTAGCAGTTTGATTTCAAGTGCTGCACTCAATGTGCCAGCAAATTTGGAAAACTCAGCAGTGGCCACAGGACTGGAAAAGACCAGTTTTCATTTGAATCCCAAAGAAGGGCAATGCCAAGGAATGTTCAAACTACTACACAATTACACTCATTTCACATGCTAGCAAAGTGCTCAAAATCCTTCAAGCTAGGCTTCAACAATGAGTGAACCAAGAACCTCAGCTGTACAAGCTGGATTTAGAAGAGGCAGAGGAACCAGAGATCAAATTTTCAACATCCATTGGATCACAGAAAAAGCAAGGGAATTCCAGAAAAGGATCTACTTCTGCTTCATTGACTACACTAAAGCTTTTGATTCTGTGGATCACAACAAACTGTGGAAAATTCTTCAAGAGATTGGAATCCCAGACTACCTTACCTGCCTCCTGAGAAACCAAGAAGCAAGAGTTAGAACCAGCCATGGAACAAGGGACTGGTTCCAAATTGGGAAAGGAGTACATCAAGGCTATATATCAGCACCCTGCTTATTTAACTTACATGCAGAGTATGAGAAATTCTGTGTTGGGTCAATTACAAGGTGGAATCAAGATTGTTGGGAGAAACATCAATAACCTCAGATGTGCAGATGACACCTTTCTGTCATTACAGAAAGTGAAAAGGAACTAAAGTGTCTCTTTATGAAGGTAAAAGAAGAGAGTGAAAAAACTGACTTAAAACCCAACATTCGAAAACCAGATCATCTGGTCCCATTTCGTCCCATCACTTCATGGCAAATAGAGGGGGAAACAATGGAAACAGTAGCAGACTTTATTTTCTTGGGCTCCAAAATCACTGCAGATAGAGACTGTAGCCATGAAATTAAAACACACTTGCTCCTTAGAAGAAAAGCTAAGACAAACCCATACAGCATTAATAAAAACCAGAGACACCACTTTGCCAACAAAGGTCCATCTAGTCAGAGCTATGGTTTCTCCAATATTATGTAAGTATGTAAGAGTTGGACCATAAAGAAGGCTGAGTGCCAAAGAATTGATGCTTTTGAAGTGTGGTGTTGGAGAAAACTCTGAGAGTCCCTTGGACTGCAAGGAGATCAAACCAGTCAATCCTAAAGGAAATTAGTCCTGAATATTCATTGTAAGGACTGATGCTGAAACTGAAACTCCAATACTTTGGCCACCTGAAGCAAAGTGCTAACTCTTTGAAAAAGATTTTGATGCTGGGAAAGAAAGATTGAGGGCAAGAGAAGAAGAGGGTGACAGAGGATGAGATGGTTGGATGGCATCACTGATTCAATGGACATGAGTTTGAGCAAGCTCTGGGAGTTGGTGAAGAAGAGGAAACACTAGCAAATTGCAGTCCATGGCATCACAAAGAGTAGGAAATGACTGAGTGACTGAGCAACAAGGTTAGGAACTAGAAGATGATCACTTGGGAGCTTGGGGAGGATTCAATGCAAAATTGAAAAAGGATCTTGTGCTAAGAATCATTTATACATTTTAAAAAGATTATAAAGGGTAAAAAAGAGAGAGTATACAGTAAGAGCCATGTGTGGCCCACAAGCCCTAAAATATTTTCTGTCTGACCCTTTACAGAAAATGTTTGTTTTTCTTTGGTTTATATCTTTAAAACCTCTGTATACTATTATCAAAAAGGATCACAGTCATTAAATAGTGAGTTCTGAGAGAATGAAAATTCAAGGGCTTTATTAATTTCTGTGCCTTTCAGCCTAGAAAAGTGCACGGAATATAGTAAAAGTTCAAAACAAACTTACTTTATTAAAGAGTACACAGAACATGGAAGTTACGACATTTCAAAGGATAAAAACCAAGAAGAAACATGGAAGAGCACAGATCTGAAGAAACAACTTCACCTCTTCTGTTCACTTCGCTAGCAACATCTCTGGATTTGTTTAAACCTAAAACGTATCGTGCTACAATCCATGGTGTTGCAGAGAGTCTGACAACACTGAGCAACAACCGTATGTATGGACATTTATTTAATTTTCATATTCATTTTCAAGTAAGTACCATCTTCTTTAGAATGTCAAAGAAAGCAAAAAAAGACAAAATTGGAACAAGAATAAGTTTAAAGAGAAAATTCAATTGTGTTGTAAAAATCAACTATGGGAAGGCTATTGCCTTAAAAAGTGTAAAGAATAATAAATGAATACAAGATGATTGCAAGTGTCTTTATAATAAAAGCAGCTAAATTTAATTGAGAACTTACTATGTGCTGTGCTTGCATCTTCAGTCATTCAGTCATGTCCAACTCTTTGAGGCTCCATGGACTGTAGCCCTCCAGGAAACTCTGTCCACAAGATTATCCAGGCAAGAAGACTGGAGTGGGTTGCCATTTCTTCCTCCAGGGGACCTTCCAAACCTAGGGATCAAACCCATGCAACCTGCATTTGCAGGCAGTTCTTTTATCATGGAGCCACCTGAAAAGCACCCTACTATGTGCCAGGCATGGTTACAGGCAACTTCACATGTATTAGCTTACTTATTTCCTTCTACAGTCTCTTTAGATAAGTATCATCATTATGCCCATTTTATAGATGATGAAATTAAGGCCACAGGTGGTTAAATAAGATACCCAATTTGCATAGGATATGAAGGATCTAGAATTTGAATTCAAGTGACCCGGCTCCTGGACATGATCTGTTAGTCACTATAACTTCCTGGAGGTACACCAGGATAGAAAGAGAAAGAAATAGAGAGTTAACAAAAAGTACCAACATAAAGTGGTAAGGATTAAGGGGTCAAGAAAGAGAAAAGAACTGAAGATGACTTCAAAATTCCCAGTGGGAAGAACAGGAAGGAGTGATAGGAAGTTTGATAACTAGTTAAGTTTTCAAAGTGTGTTCAGTCAGTTCAGTTCAGTCGTTCAGTCGTGTCCAACTCTTTGTGATCCCATGAACGGCAGCACACCAGGCCTCCCTATCACCAACTCTCAGAGTTCACCCAAACCCATGTCCATTGAGTCAGTGATGCCATCCAACCATCTCCTCCTCTGTCGTTCCTTCTCCTCCTGCCCTCAATCTTTCCCAGCATCAGGGTCTTTTCAAATGAGTCAGTTCTTCGCATCAGGTGGCCAAAGATTTGGAGTTTCAATGTCAACATCAGTCATTCCAATGAACACCCAGGACTGATCTCCTTTAGGATGGACTGGTTGGATCTCCTTGCAGTCCAAGGGACTCTCAAGAGTCTTCTCCAACTCCACAGTTAAAAAGCACCAATTCTTCAGAGCTCAGCTTTCTTCAAAGTCCAACTCTCACATCCATACATAACCACTGAAAAAACCATAGCCTTGACTAGACGGGCCTTTGTTGGCAAAGTAATATCTCTGCTTTTTAGTATGCTGTCTAGGTTGGTCATAACTTTCCTTCCAAGGGATAAGCGTCTTTTGGAACCAGTCTGTTGTTCCATGTCCAGTTCTAACTGTTACTTCCTGACCTGCATAGAGGCAGATCAGGTGATCTGGTATTCCCTACTCTTTCAGAATTTTCCACAGTTTATCGTAATCCACACAGTCAAAGGCTTTGGCATAGGCAATATAGCAGAAATAGATGTTTTTCTGGAACTCTCTTGCTTTTTCCATGATCCAGTGGATGTTGGGAATTTGATCTCTGGTTCCTCTGCTTTTTCTAAAACCAGCTTGAATATCTGGAAGATCACAGTTCACGTATTACTGAAGCATGGCTTGGAGAATTTTAACCATTACTTTACTAGCTTGTGAGATGAGTGCAATTGTGCGGTAGTCTGAACATTCTTTGGCATTGCCTTTCTTTGGGATTGGAATGAAAGCTGACCTTTCCCAGTCCTGTGGCCACTGCTGAGTTTTCCAAATTTTCTGGTATATTGAGTGCAGCACTTTCACAGCATCATTTTTCAGGATTTGAAATAGCTCAACTGGAATTCCATCACCTCCACTAGCTTTGTTTGTAATGATGCTTCCGGTAAGGCCCACTTGACTTCACATTCCAGGATGTCTGGCTCTAGGTGAGTGATCACACCATCGTGATTATCCAGGTCATGAAGATCCTTTTTGTATAGTTCTTCTGTGTATTCTTGCCACTTCTTCTTAATATCTTCTGCTTCTGTTAGGTCCCTACCATTTCTGTCCTTTATTGAGCCCATCTTTGCATGAAATGATCCTTTGGTATCTCACAAAATAAGAGTAAGAGGTGATGATATATTTGCTCACCAAATTGTGAACATCACTTCTTTTTAGTAAGAAATTTTCCACTTTGAGTAAAAATATAGATTAGGAGTTGATTGTGCCTCTTAGTATCTATATTTAAAATTCTTCAGCTATTTTTCATGTGAGATAATACTCTGTATTTATCTAACACCTTTCTTCTCAGGACCTCAAAGCATTTTACCAAAATGCATTACCTTATCCATCCTCATAACATCTCCTTTCAAGAAAGGCAGTGTCAAGTCTAATGACTACAATTTTACAGATGAGAACCCTAAGACAAATGGAGCTAGTGACTTACCAAGATCAGAGAAAAACCTGTAGCAAACCTAGGTGTAGAACTTGGGCTTTTATGAATTCAAAATTCTTTCCAATCTCTTCTTTTTCATATCTCATTTTCCAATCTCTTCTTAATAATATGTCTCAAATTTGTCTTAACTTTGGCATTCCTTTATCTGTAAATTAGCATGTAGAGAGTCATGCTAACGATTGTAATCTAATTTTATCTGTAAAGTGTGCTTCCTGAATTTGGCATTGTTAATTGGTAAATCTATAAAATGGTCAAAATTAATGCTTCATTCTTTTAAAAGAAAATCAAAACTCTCCCCCTCAATTAGGGGGATTAAGCCTGATTTTCAGGCTTCCCTCATAGCGCAGTTGGTAGAGAATCCACCTGCAATGCAGGAAACCCCAGTTTGATTGCTGGGTTGGGCAGATCTGCTGGAGAAGAGATAGGCTACCCATTCCAGTATTCTTGGGCTTCTCTTGTGGCTCAGCTGGTAAAGAATTAGCCTGCAATGAGGAAGACCTGGGTTCGATCCCTGGGTTGGGAAGATCCTCTGGAGAAGGGAAAGGTTACCCACTCCAGTATTCTGCCCTGGAGAATCCCATGAGATTGCAAAGTGTTGGACTTGACTGAGCAAATTTCACTAAAAATACCCAATTTTAACCCTAACAAAGCTTTGATATGTGTATAAATCCTGAAAGTCCAAAAAAATTCCTATCTTCTATTTGGAGAAACTTTAGTATATCAAAGCCCCAAATTATCAATAGACAATAAAGAAAAACAAGACAATACATACATACACACACATTCACACAGAGAGAGGTAGTGGTAATAAAGCAAGAAATTAAGCCGTCTCTTTAAAGGAAATCAAGTATTCCCTCCTGACAGTAAGAGGACAAACAATAATGCCCTAAACATCTCGGGACAAATTTTAAAACAAAAATTGTTACTACTCACTTCTATATTAACTATGATTTCCATCTCACTTCATTACAAATGCAATGCAAAATTTGTTGATAATGGCCAGACAGTAAAGAATCTGCCTGCAATGTAAGAGACCTGGGTTCAATCCCTGAGTTGGGAAGATCCCCTGGAGAAGAGAATGGCAACCCACTCTAGTATTCTTGCCTGGAGAATTCCATGAACAAAAGAGTCTGGTGGGCTACAAGTTCATGGGGTTGCAAGAGTCAGACACAAATGACTGACTTTCACTTTCGTAAGTACTTAGATGTTCATATCCTAAAAAGAGAAAAGACAGAAAAGGTGTTGACTTAGTTTTTTAAGGGAGATAGTAGAATATATTCACTTTAAGAGTCCTTTAACAAAATCCATATGTACACGTGTGGATGGTGAGCACAGTGTCTGGGGCAAGTTGCCAACCTTAGATCAAAGGCTCTATGATTATCCCATACAATTTAAGGCAGGTATACATTTGACTTTTCCTCCTAAAGCCCAGCTTTTAAAATGTGTAAGTCCTTTTAAAAATTCTACTGGCAGGATACTCTAATTCCAAAAGGAATTGGAACAGATTTTTCAATGACAGTGAAAAGAACAAGGATGATGAAAAGCAAATGATGTACAATGATGTGCCAAAAATAATGTCAAATTAGATTCATTTTTATCCCCAAAGTCAAAAAGAATTATTGGGGAAGCTGAGTTAGATTTCATGTTTATACCATTTTCTGTAAAAATTCTAAGGCCTTATAGATAAATATTTAACATTTTTCTGTTCCTCAAGACTGCCATTATTAATAACTAATTTAACATTCATGGACAGTGGTCAACCACTTCCTCCATAAAAATAAAAATTGTGAGGAATCCGTGTGAGTTTTCTGGATGATTCAAAGCTTTGTGCTTTATAAAATGTTAAATGTAATGGTCCAAAACTTGACAGTAACAAAAAATAGTAGCTCTTTTAATAACATAAATGATACAATGTAAGACCATTTACTTTTTCAAAAGTACTTAAACACTTGCTGTTTGTCAGGCATTGCTGAGAGCAGTGGGGATAAAAAATGAACAAAAATAAATAACTACTTCCATGATGCTCACAGTCCAGAATGCAAGGATAGAAAAGAACTCATAACTGATTAAATAATTGTATAATACATCTGGTGGAGGTAATGGCTGAAAAGAAAAGCACGCAGCTCAAGAGTCAGAATATTGTAAAGGACGAAGTGTGTCATAGACTCTTACACATTTATGTTGCTTAAATTGAGTGCCATCTTAAAACTGCCTGCTGCTGCTGCTGCTGTTAAGTCGCTTCAGTTGTGTCCGACTCTGTGTGACGCCATAGACGCCTAAGGAAACCTAAAAATAATTGTGTATTATACCTTACCCTATTAAAGAGTTTAGGAGAATCCAATATAGTTGGAAAAACTCATCTGTTTTGCCATCATTTCTGGGATCTCTTCCACAGGAAGATGGTGAGAATTCTGTCATTCCATAAAAATGTATTGCTGCTGCTGCTAAGTCGCTTCAGTCGTGTCCGACTCTGTGCGACCCCATAGATGGCAGCCCACCAGGCTCCCCCGTCCCTGGGATTCTCCAGGCAAGAACACTGGAGTGGGTTGCCATTTCCTTCTCCAATACATGAAAGTGAAAAGTGAAAAGTGAAAGTGAAGTCGCTCAGTCGTGTCCGACTCTTTGTGACCCCATGGACCGCAGCCCACCAGGCTTCTCCGTTCATGGGACTTTCCAGGCAAGAGTACTGGAGTGGGGTGCCATTAACCTACAGTGTACAAGGCCACATGTTCAGGAGTGTCGTGGTGAATAAGATCCGATTTTGTTCTCAAAAAAATGTAATGTCAGGGGAAAAGGAGACACAAAACTAATTTGAGTCATGTAAGCAACACAAATGCTACCAGAAATGCAAAAAGTTGAAAAACTGTGCTCATACAAAGTTTCTACTGAATGGATCTGAATGGAACTATGGAGGGTGAGAAGGATTTAGGCAAAAAGATCAGCATGAGGAGAGGTGGGGTAAGAAAGACTGTGCAGTCTCTGGGACCTGAAACCCAGGAAGGAACTAGAGATGAGGCTGAAAAAAGTAAATCAAGAACAGATCCTGGAAGGACCTGAATAAATGGTTTAAACATAATCCTGTAGGTAATTGTGATCCACGGAGTATTTATGAGCCAACAGGACACTAACATATTTGCATTAGAAAGGTGTCTCTGGCAGCAAGGTAGAGGAGTAGTAGAAAATGGATAACGATGACGATAGAGACTGTGAGCTCTTGCACTGAACTCCTGGGAAGTGAAAAGGGTCTAAACCAAGACAGAAATAGGAACTGAAGTGATAGAATAGCTCAAATAGACCTTTTTATTTGACAGCCAATTTGGTGGGGCAG
Organism: Bos indicus; assembly: GCF_029378745.1. NCBI lineage: Eukaryota > Metazoa > Chordata > Mammalia > Artiodactyla > Bovidae > Bos > Bos indicus. Next base: position 47,131,426 of record NC_091771.1, read on the forward strand.
GAAGCAGTGGAAAAGTCTTTTTATACAGGTAAACAAATCTTCCAGATCAGAAGCGGGACAAGTAAACATCTCAATTTTTTTTTCTGGAATCAGTTCAAATATAAACACCCTGCTTGCAAAGTAAATATAGCTTTCTACTTAATAAGTGTCTATGAGGTCATAATGGTTGCACAACACTGATAGGCTCTGTTTGCAATGAAAATATGAAGCCTCAAACCAATTATTACCCCTCAAATAAAAATAATAATTTGCTGAAGTTGTATATAATGGGGAGTTTAATTATGTAGCATTATTTAAAAGTGTTATTGGGCATTAGCAATTAACATGAACTTTTGAGTAACTGGCAGACACTAGGATAATCAATCTTAGATTTAGCATCTTTGATGCATTTGTTCATGAAGAAGGATGGAGTCGAATGATTTGATCAGTCTTTCCACTTACCATAAAACCACTACTCACAATCAAGAATCATTTCCCACCTCATTTCAAATCTTCAGAAAGAATAAGTACTTTTAACTTCCTATTAGAAGAGTTTTCCAAAAACTAATGATTTTCAATGTCAAAGAGTTCTTCTGACTAAATTACTCCTGGTAACTTATTCTTTTATATCATTTTAAATAATTCTACTCCTACCTCTTTAACTTGCAAATATTTGTAGAATCTTATAATATACTATGTAGTCATTACTTGCCTAGCTATATATTTGTCTACTTAAATCTTTTCTTATAAATTAATCCCTTCCTTCTCTTAATCATTGCAATTGCTTTCTCCTGGCCTTGCTCCAATTTTTCTTCAAATTATTGGTTCTGAGGTACCTAATATCTAATGCAGTATTCTAGGCTTAAATGATACCTGGATATTTCCTTTTTATTTATTCACCGCACTGTCCACGCGTGTGTGACTTGCTGTGTACCATTGCTCTTATAGACCCTGGTCCCAGTGGAAATAAACTTCATCCTTGAAAGATAATCATATGTCTCTCAAATCTGATAAAGATGCCTATTTTTATATATCCCTTGTCTACTATTACAAAAAAAGTAAAATCCTCCACCATCAGCATTAACAAGTTAATTGAATTTGGTTTTAGTGCTTTTTGTGCTTCAGTATTTATTTTAGCACATATATGTCTTGCTAAGTCATTGTAAAAAATGACTACATTAGAATACCCTATTTCCCACCGTATGTATCTACTGGAAATGCATATATCTCAAAATTATTTTGTATATTTCTCCTTTTATATTATATTCTATCTAAATAAATATAAGGACTAAGGAAATCTAATTAGAACAAATGATTATCTTAGTTTCAACAATAAAGAAGAATGTGAGATTTTATAGAAAAATTTCCATTCTATGTTTCTTATGCTATAACCTTTAAAATAATATTTATCCAAATTTCAAAAAAAAAAATCTGAATCTTTTGATTCAGATAAGCACATGATTCCCAATAATAGAGAAATAGAAAGTGAGTTAAAACTGCATCACTGGATTAATGGGACTTAAGAATATGTTTTCCTTAAACCAGGCAAACAAACAGTCCTTCACCTATGTCCCAAGCCTTAGCAACACAACTCATGAAATTATATTCTCCCTTTTGTATCTAAAATCATGTGAAGGAGAGACTTTGTTTGTCTTTTCCTCTCTCCTGTTCATATGTTATTGAATCAAATATTTATCCATATTGAAAAGAGTATCTTCCCAATAGTACTCAGAGCTCCTTTCAGGCTAAAACCATTCAGTTTTCCTGAAATGGAATACTGAATACGTAAGCAAAGTATTTGGCATATAGTGGCAATTCAATAAATTCATTGAATTTTACTGAATTCATGAGGTATGAACTAGTGGATAAATAGTTATCACTTCTGCAGAGATGACAGTCTATGCAAAGATGGACACAGTATTTTCAGAAGGAATGTTTTTTAAAAAAAGAGAAAGAGCTTTTATTCAGAAAGTAAAATTACCATACTTTGTTTTTATTATTTTTCCTTTCCATTTTCTCTGACTCCTAGGAATCAGATGTGTTCTGGTGCATATTTCTAAAATTGTTGACCATTTGATAGAAGTAAATCTCAGACATTAGAAAGCAACTGGTGAGATTTGAATAGCTCTGTAAATTGGATAATGCTACTATATTAACTGTTAATTTCCTTATTGTGTACTGTGATTATGAAAGAAAATGCCCTCATTTTTAGAAAACACATACTGAAGCAGTTAGGAGGAACAAGGAATTATCCTTACAACTTATTCTCAAATGGTTCTGAAAAAAATCAAAGTAAATAGAGAGAGAGGGACTTCCTTGGTGGTCCAGTGGCTAAGACGCCAAGATCCCGATGCAGGGGGCGCAGGTTTGATCCCCGGTCAGGGAACTAGATCCTACACGCCACAGCTAAGACCCAGCACAACCAAATAACAGAAAGAGAGCACCAGAGACAGAAGAAAGGGATGGACTAAGCAAAAGTAGTAAAATGGTAACATTTGAGGATCAGGGGGGAAGTATCTGAAAGTGTTGTACTAATTTATGCACCTTTTCTATAAATCTGAAATCATTGTTATTTCAAAGCAAAAAGTTGTTTGAAATAGGTGTGTTAACACATGATTAAAGAAGACAATTTCGGTGATACAAACTCTATTTAACACTTGATGAAACAGACAATCTCCACTTGAAAAAATGCAAAATGAGACAGAAGTCAAGAAGCTTGTACAGGATAAAAAAATAAAGAAAGAAAGAACAAGAGAGAAAAAATAGAAAGTACCCAACTGGCTGCGACCACAGAGTCGACCTTGTTTAAGATTAGAAGTAACAAGGAAGTTAAGTACAGAGCCCAGAGCTGGCTCAGCCTCTGGGGATCAGCTGAATGCACAGACAGCACTTCTGGTCCAGGGGATCATGTAAGTGGCAAAAAGTCATCTAAGATTTGGTTTGTTAATGTGGTGCCCTAGTAGGAGCAACTCCATCTTGAAACTAGAAAGTGATCTCAACAGTACACTTTATCTGATTGAAAATTTATCCTTTGTAAAGTGTTTTCACATTCTACATTATTATCTCACTGAATTGTTCTCACAGCTCTTTTTTTTCCCTGAGAAAAGAAACAAATTCAGAGAGTATCTACATTAAAGTGTCAGAACTGGGAGTCAAAGGCTTGAAGCACAGAGTTATTTGTTCTACATACCATTCCATTTCTCTATGATTAAAAACTTAAATCAATTCCCTAGGGGCATTTTAAAAGTCTGGCATCACAAATGCCCAGGTATTGCTTTTTTTCACCAAAGCTCCAGATATGTTTCTAATGAGCAGCCATGCTAAAAATAACTGGATTGTATGATGATCTTTTACTTTCATCTACTTTCTTTTACTTTTTCTATTTCCTATTCAGTGTTTCCATTTCACTTAATTTATGTTTTCCAATTTCCCCATCTCTTATTTTTTGTTCTTCTCAAGCCTTAATCAAGTGTAGAAGAAAAGCTTTTGTATATAAATATATATATATATAGTATGTATTTTATATATAGAGAGAGTATGTATTTTATATATATATATTTTTAGAAAGCTTACAAATTTTTGCCTAACTAAAAAATTTATGACATTCTGATTTCACTTGTTTGACTCAGTATGAATAGAATGCTAGATTTAAAAAAATAGACATGCAACAAGCAACAAAAGTTTACTCTATAGCACAGAAAACTATAGTCAATACTTTGCAATAAACTATAATGGAAAATTCTCTGAAAAATAATATATGTGTATATGTGTAACACATATATGCATATGTGTATATACACATTATATGAATATTATATGCACATTATATGCATTATATGCATTCCTGTATAATTTCATGACTCAAGTGTATGTGTATGCATCAGTTCAGCCCAGTTCAGTAGCTCAGTCATGTTTGACTCTTTGCAACCCTATGAACCGCAGACGCCAGGCCTCCCTGTCCCTTGCCAACTCCCGGAGTTTACCCAAACTCATGTCCATTGAGTCGGTGATGCCATCCAACTATGTCATCCTCTGTCATCCCCTTCTCCTCCTGCCCTCAGTCTTTCCCAGCATGAGGGTCTTTTCAAATGAGTCAGCTCTTTGCATCAGGTGGCCAAAGATTTGGAGTTTCAACTTCAACATCAGTCATTCCAATGAACACCAGGACTGATCTCCTTTAGGATGGACTGGTTGGATTTCCTTGCAGTACAAGAGACTCTTAAGAGTATTCTCCAACACCACAGTTCAAAAGCATCAATTCTTCAGTGCTCAGCCTTCTTTATAGTCCAACTCTCACATCCATACATGACTACAGGAAAAACCATAGCCTTGACTAGACGGACCTTTGTTGGCAAAGTAATGTCTCTGCTTTTCAATATGCTGTCTAGGTTGGTCATAACTTTCCTTCCAAGTACTCAGTGTCTTTTAATTTCATGGCTCTAGTCACCATCTGCAGTGATTTTGGAGCCCCCCAAAATAAAGTCTGACACTGTTTCCACTGTTTCCCCATCTATTTCCCATGAAGTGATGGGACCAGATGCCATGATCTTAGTTTTCGGAATGTTGAATTTAAGCCAACTTTTTCACTCTCCTCTTTCACTTTCATCAAGAGGCTCTTTAGTTCTTCTTCACTTTCTGCCATAAGGATGGTGTCAACTACTGCATATCTGAAGTTATTGATATTTCTCCCAGCAATCTTGATTCTAGCTTGTGCTTCTTCCAGCTCAGCGTTTCTCATGATGTACTCTGCATATAAGTTAAATAAGTAGGGTGACAATATGCAGTCTTGATGTACTCCTTTTCCTATTTGGAACCAATCTGTTGTTCCACGTCCAGCTCTAACTGTTGCTTCCTGACCTGTGTACAGGTTTCTCAAGAGGCAGGTCAGGTGGTCTGGTATTCCCATCTCTTGAAGAATTTTCCACAATTTATTGTGATCCACACAGTTAAAGGCTTTGGCATAGTCAGTAAAGCAGAAATAGATGTCGCTCTAGAACTCTCTTGCTTTTTCCATGATCCAGCGGATGTTGGCAATTTGATCTCTGGTTCCTCTGCTTGTTCTAAAACCAGCTTGGACATCTGGAAGTTCACGGTTCACATATTGCTGAAGCCTGGCTTGGAGAATTTTGAGCATTACTTTACTAGCGTTTGAGATGAGTGCAACTGTGTGATAGTTTGATTATTCCTTGGCACTGCCTTTCTTTGGGATTGGAATGAAAGCTGACCTTTTCCAGTCCTGTGGCCACTGCTGAGTTTTCCAAATTTGCTGGCATATTGAGTGCAGCACTTTCACAGCATCATCTTTTAGGATTTGAAATAGCTCAACTGGAATTCCATCACCTCCACTAACTTTGTTCATAGTGATGCTTCCTAAGACCCACTTGACTTCACAGTCCAGGATGTGAATGTCTGGCTCTAGGTGAGTGATCACAGCATCATGATTATCTGGGTCCTGAAGATATTTTTTATATAGTTCTTCTGTGTATTCTTGCCACTTCTTCTTAATATCTTCTGCTTCTGTTAGGTCCCTACCACTTCTGTCCTTTATTGAGCCCATCTTTGCATGAAATGTTCCCTTGATATCTCTAATTTTCTTGAAGAGATCTCTAGTCTTTCCCATTCTATTGTTTTCCTCTATTTCTTTGCATTGATCGCTGAGGAAGGCTTTCTTATCTCTCCTTGCTATTCTTTGGAACTCTGATGTCATGAACCTCCATCCATAGTTCATCAGGCACTCTATCAGATCTAGTCCCTTAAATCTATTTCTCACTTCTACTATATAATCATAAGGGATTTGATTTAGGTCATACCTGAATGGTCTAGTGGTTTTCTCCACTTTCTTCAATTTCAGTCTGAATTTGGCAATAAGGAGTTCATGATCTGAGCCACAGTCAGCTACTGGTCTTGTTTTTGCTGACTGTATAGAGCTTCTCTATCTTTGGCTGCAAAGAATATAATCAATCTGTTCTATGTTGACCATCTGGTAATGTCCATGTGTAGAGTCTTCTCTTGTGTTATTGGAAGAGGGTGTTTGCTATGACCAGTGTGTTCTCTTGCCAAAACTCTATTAGCCTTTGTCCTGCTTCATTCTGTACTCCAAGGCCAAATTTGCCTGTTACTCCAGATGTTTCTTGACTTCCTACTTTTGCATTCAGGTCCTCTATAATGAAAAGGACATCTTTTTTTGGGTGTTAATTCTAAAAGGTCTTGTAGGTTTTCATAAAACCGTTCAACTTCAGCTTCTTCAGTGTTACTGGTCGGGGCATAGACTTGGATTACCGTGATATTGAGTGGTTTGCCTTGGAAACGAACAGAGATCATTCTGTCTTTTCTGAGATTGCATCCAAGTACTGCATTTCAGATTCTTTTGTTGACTATGATGGCTACTCCATTTCTTCTAAGGGATTCCTGCTCACAGTAGTAGATATAATGGTCATCTGAGTTAAATTCACCCATTCCAGTCCATCTTAGCTCGCTGATTCCTAGAATGTGGACGTTCACTCTTGCCATCTCATGTTTGACCACTTCCAATTTGCCTTAATTCATGGACCTAACATTCCAGGTTCCTATGCAATATTGCTCTTTACAGCATTGGACCTTGCTTCTATCACCAGTCATAACCACAACTAGGTGTTGTTTTTGCTTTGGCTCCATCCCTTCATTCTTTCTGGAGTTATTTCTCCACTGGTCTCCAGTAGCATGTTGGGTACCTACAACCAGGGGCATTCATCTTTCAGTGTCCTATCTTTTTGTCTTTTCATACTGTTCATGCAGTTCTCAAAGCAAGAATACAGAAGTCGTTTGCCACTCCCTTCTCCAGTGGACCACATTCTGTATGTATACGTATGTATATCCATTTGTATATGTATATGTATACACATATGTATATGAATCAAGTTGTGGTGCACCTAAATATTGCAAGTTAACTATATTTCACTAAAATATATACATTAAGGAAAAAAAGGATACTGTTGGAATCCCAGGACCTCCTTTTGTTCCCCTTCAAATAAATAGTCCCTGACCTTCCCTGGGCTTCCCTGATAGCTCAGCTGGTAAAGAATCCACCTGCAATGTGGGAGACCTTGCTTCAACCCCTGGGTTGAGAAGATCCCCTGGAGAAGGAAAAGACTACCCACTCCAGTATTCTGGCCTGGAAAATTCCATGGACTGTATAGGCCATGGGGTCACAAAGAGTTGGACATGACGGAGTGACTTTCACTCACTTGACCTTCCTTAAAGGTAACCACTCTCCTGCCATTTGTGGTAATTACTTCCTTGCATTCCTGTATAATTTTATGACCCAAGGACACTGCGAAATACTGGGGTTTGGTTTTGTCAGTTTTATCATTTATTATAAACAGAATCTTATAGTTTATATTCTTTCTCTCATTATATGACTATGCAAAAAGGAGTTTCCCCCTTTTTATTGCTAAGTAGTATTACATTGCATGACTAACCCAAAATTTATCCACTTTCCTGTTGATGGACATTTGGATTGTGTTTTTTTAACATTTTTGCTAAGTTGCTAAAAAACAAAATTGGCATCATTAAGGAACATTTTTGTAAACAATTGGTCAAAAAAGTGAACTTAGTTGTTTCTCCACACCTGAAAGCATCAGATTCTTCCAAAGCGCATTCATTCTACCAGGGCTGTGTTGGGCCACTTGGTCTGCCCCTGATCTCCCATCACACATTCCCTTCTTGATCTCTGTGTTCATGGACTGTTATATGTGATTAGAGCAAATATACTCAGAGTCTCCATGAAATTTAATCAAAAAGGAATTTGTGCTGGGAGGAGTGAATTTCTGGGTGTAGAGCATTTCTGGTTTTTCATTGACCATGAGCACATCTGAACAGTACCCAAGTGCCTTAGAAAAATTAGGAGTGTCCCAAGGGTGACCTCTTCCAGGCCACTCAGACCCTTTAATTAACCCTGACTGCTAGTGGTCTGAAAAGGTAACCACAACTCCACACATGTCTCTCTGGGATTCATTTACTCTCTGAGAGAATATGTATGAATTGGTCTGTTGCTCAGATTTATTGATCTCCAGATGCCATGCCTTATTTTCAAGAATTACTTTTATCTCTTTTATTCAAGACTATTGAATGTTTTAACCACATTCCCAACCATCCCCAGTATTTTTTTTAATTTTTTGCTCAATACACACTGATTTTAATAATCTCAACTATTTTTATATTTTACACACTTTGATGGTAGAGTAAATAACTGATCTAACTGGAGTGGATTTTATTACCAAGAAAACTATTTTCCCTACATTTTTGAAATACTCAGTAGTTAAATAAAGCTCTTTCCTTTTCTCCCTAGAAACATTGACCCTGAACTGACAACAAAACCCTAGGTGGGATATTTAAATCTTAAGTGAGTGGTCAGTTAAGTGCCTGTGGGTAAAAGGACAGATAACATATTTGGTATGCTAATGGAACCTATTTACTTCAAGGAAAGTGACAAAACATCAATCAGATCAGAAGAGGCTATTAAGGATTGTTAACTCCCTTTCCGATGAGCAATGATTTCCATGGAGATTTAAATAAATATTCATGAAAAGGACCAACGACAGAAATTTAACCAAAAAATCATACCATAATAAGGTGTCTACACAGCTTATGCCAAAACTTACCTGGCTCCCAACGTCCCAGGATCTTTGATTATTTGGGACACATTTCTTTTAAAATATTGTTGAATATTAGCATTCTCTTTTCATTTTAAACCCAAAACACATTTATTTAAAATTATGCCCTTGAGGTATCTCTAATTTTCAAAAGCTTGTATATTTCCCCTGACCATAAAACTTACACAATTGCTAATGCATTGATATTATTCAGAATATATTTCAATTAAAGCACACACACACAAACTGGAAAGCTTAAAAAAGTTTAAGTCACATAAGGTCATAATTTAAAATTATATGCAAATTATGTGGCAAGCAATTTTTTGCCACCGCCTGATGACAGCTCTGTGCAAGCCTTTTATAAATACCTTAAAACAAAATTCCATGGGTAGATTCTACTTCAATCCATTTCAACTCAATAAATATCTATTGAGCTACTACAATATTTTTAGAATTAGTTTAGATTCTGTTAGAAGCACAGAAGTACAGCATAGGAACTCTTATCTTAATGGTAACTAAGAACTGAAATAGAAAGCAAACAAATAAAAGAAGTGATTGTTGTGACTATTACCAAAAAGACAAAAGACAATGTGTTGATTAGGGAACCCTGTACACATTGGTGGAAATGTGAATTGGTTAGAGCCATTATGGAAAACAGTAAAGGAGCTCCTTAAAAACTGAAAATAGAACTATTATATCATCCACCAAGACCCCTTCTAGGTATACATTTGAAGGAAATAAATCAGTATCTCAAAGAGATATCTGTACTCCCATGTTCATTGCAGCATTACTCACAGTAGTCAAGAAGCAAAAACAACCTCAGTGTCTGTCAACAGACAAAAAGATAAAGAAATTGTAATACACAATGGAATACTATTCAACCTTTAAAAAGTAGGCAGTCTTGCCATTTGCAATAAGACGGATCAACTTAGAGGACATTACACAGATTTGTAATTAAATATGGGCTTCCCTGGTGGTTCAGATGGTAAAGAATCTGCCTGCAATGCAAGAGATCCGGGTTCAATCCCTGGGTCAGGAAGATCCCCTGAAGAAGGGAATGGCAACCCACTCCAGCATCCTTGCCTGGAGAATTCCATGGTCAGAAGGCTACAGTCCATGGAGTCAAAAAGTCAGACACGACTGAGTAAGTTACACACTTTCATAATTAAATAAGCCAGACACAGACAAACATTGTATTAGCTCACTCACATTTGAAATCTAAAGTATTTAAACTCATAGAAGCAGACAGCAGAATGCTGGTTGCCAAGGGTTGTGGGGAGGGAGAAATGGGGAGATGCTGGTCAAAAAGTACAAACATTCAGGTGTGCAAGATGAGGTAATTCTGGAGCTCTACCTAGAGCAAGGTGAGTATATTAACAAAAACATATTGAAATCTACTAAGAAGGTAAATATCAATATTATGTATTCTTATCCAGAAAAAGAAAAGAAAATGGTAACTATGTGAGATGAGTGCATTAATTCACTGGATTGTGGTCATTATTTCATTACCAGGATACCAAGTTATACATCTTAAATACATACAATATTTATTTGTCAGTTATGTCTCAATAAAGCCAGGAAAGTAGAAGCAGTTCCTAAATAGTATGTGTTCATGCTAAGTCACTTAAGTCATGTCCAACTCTGTGTCACCCTAGGACTTGTAGCCTACCAGGCTTCTCTGTCCATGGAATTCTCCAGGCAAGAATATTGGAGTAGGTTGACATGCCCTCCTCCACTTAAATAGTATGCTGCTACTGCTAAGTCACTTCAGTCGTGTCCAACTCTGTGCTACCCCACAGACGGTAGCCCACCAGGCTCCCCCATCCCTGGGATTCTCCAGGCAAGAACACTGGAGTAGGTTGCCATTTCCTTCTCCAGTGCATAAAAGGGAAAAGTGAAAGTGAAGTCGCTCAGTCATGTTGGACTCTTAGCGACCTCATGGACTGCAGCCCACCAGGCTCCTCTGTCCATGGGATTTCCCAGGCAAGAGTACTGGAGTGGGCTTAAATAGTATAGAACAGCATTAAGTAATTGATAATAAACACAGAATAAAAAGGAAAAAAAGAAACCAAATGTGAGGCTGGATTTTCAAACTTCTAGATGATATGTGACTTGATATTGTGTTTAGAAAAATTGGAAGAGATCAGATTATAAAAGTAATTGAAAACCAACAGGATATTAGACTTGGTGTATGAGATACTGGGAAGCCAGATTTTTTTTTCTCTTTTCCACTATGGTTTATCCAGGATATTGAATATAGCTCCTTGTGCTACACAATAGGAACTTCTTGTTTACCCATTCTATATATAATAGTTTCAGAAGCCTGGAAATTTCTTAATCACAAGATTATTATAATAAAAGTGGGAATTTAGGAAAACTGGCCCAAGAAAGTCTCCAACATGGACAAGAAAGATCAAGAAGATGGAGAATTTTGCAGAGGGAGTAATTCACTTATGAGTTGACAAAAAACTGGAGAGATCAGTAGTAGAAGAAATGGAAGGAAGATAACTAAAATGGAATCTTTCAGAGGAGAATTTAAAAGAATTTGGCTACTGGTATTTGAAAGGAAGACAGAATACATGACTTGAAACCTAACTGACTCTGTTAGAAAAAGAAAAGAATGAGAGGAAAACGTACATGGGAGGATTCAGTTCAATTTGGTCACTCAGTCATGTCCAGCTCTTTGTGACCCTATTGACTGCAACACACCAGGCCTCCTTGTCCATCACCAACTCCCGGAGTTTTCTCAAACTCACGTCCATTGAGTCAGTGATGCCATCTAACCATCTCATCCTCTGTCGTCCCCTTCTCCTCCCGCCTTGAATCTTTCCCAGCATCAGGGTCTTTTCAAACGAGTCAGTTCTTCACATCAGGTGGCCAAAGTATTGGAGTTTCAGCTTCAACATCAGTCCTTCCAATGAATATTCAGGACTGATTTCCTTTAGGGTGGACTGGTTGGATTTCCTTGCAGTCCAAGGGACTCTCAAGAGTCTTCTCCAACACCGCAGTTCAAAAGAATCATTTCTTCAACACTCAGCTTTCTTTATAGTCCAACTCTCACATGGCTACTGGAAAAATCATAGCCTTGACTAGATGGAGCTTTATTGGCAAAGTAGTATCTCTGCTTTTTAATATGCTGTCTAGGTTGATCATAATTTTTCTTCCAGGGAGCAAGCGTCTTTTAATTTCATGTCTGTAGTTACAGTGATTTTGGAGCCCCAAAAATAAAGTCTGCTACTGTTTCCCCATCTACTTACCATGAAGTGATGGGACCAGATGCCATGATCTTAGTTTTCTGAATGTTGAGCTTTAAGCCAACTTTTTCACTTTCCTCTTTCACTTTCATCAAGAGGCTCTTTAGTTCTTCTTCACTTTCTTCCATAAGGGTGGTGTCATCTGCCTATCTGAGGTTATTGATATTTCACATGGATTAGAAATTACTTTTTCGAGGTAGCAATTTTGAGATGATGACAAGATATGCAGGGAGAGCTTCCAAACTGAAACCCTGAGCTTTGCTTTTCAGAAGTTAGTTATTACTGGTAGCATTCTATGGCTCTTCTCCATTGTTCATTCCTTACCAAAGAGTAAAGTTTTACCTCAAAGAAATTTTCATGAAAATGAGTCTTGATAACATTCATTTTCAACTAATTGAGTCTCTCCTAACTGCCAGTCACTGCGGTAGACACTTTCACATACATTATCACATTTAATTCTCACAGCAACTGCATGAAGTTGTTTATCTAGAAATTCTAATTAATTACATTGTAATGAAAATGCAACTGCCAAATATTAATCAAGTATTCATTGAATTAATTAGACATATATTGTTTGATTTCTAATCCAATACTGCTCCACTGCCCAGATTCCAAATTTCCTTTTAATAGACATTACTAGCAAATATCTATTAATGTCAAATAATAGACATTATACTAGACGTGTATAGTATAGCCTAGTATACTATATATAGTATAGTCTAGTATACTATTTGAGAAGGCACCGGCATCCCACTCCAGTACTCTTGCCTGGAAAATCCCAGGGATGGAGGAGTCTAGTAGGCTGCAGTCCATGGGGTCGCTAAGAGTCGTGTCACTTTCCCTTTTCCCTTTCATGCATTGGAGAAGGAAATGGCAACCCACTCCAGTGTTCTTGCCTGGAGAATCCCAGGGATGGGGGAGCCTGGTGGGCTGCCGTCTATGGGGTCCCACAGAGTCGGACACGACTGAAGCGACTTAGCAGCAGCAGCAGCAGTATACTATATCATACTATAGTACACTTTTTGTTATGTAGCAAAAAGACTAGTTCAACATCAAATAATGCAGGAGAATAAAATGCCTTAGTGAAAACAGAAACATATTGGGAGATGGAACACCCAACTTACAATCTAAGATCAACCTCAGGTAAATCACTGAATTTTGCTGAGGCTTAGTTACTTCAACTGTCCCATGAAATCAAAACTCTCTTAAGTCTCTGTTTTTGGATTGTTGTATGGATCAAATGAAGTACTGATGAAAAAGTCCTTTACTGAATGGAAGGAGGCAAACCAAAGGTTTAAGAGAGAGGAAGAGGATATTTTTCTTTGGATCCCCCTTCTTCCATTTTTAAAGACTTCCCTTGAGAAAGCTTGTGGATAACAAAGGTGGTAAGAAAAGGGATTCTTTTGGTTTCCATCACCTCCATTCCTCCTCCATGTCCTCCAACCATCCCTTTTTCTCCTGTGTAGCTGAGGCTATATCCAAATATATCTCTGTAACTAAGACTGTCAGTACTGATTGCTTACATGGTTTTACTAAATCTTGTCATCATAACTTTTACCTCTAGCTTTTGATCATTGACACTCATCACTGTATTAAATGACAAAAAAGTGTCCGTTCTTCATCTCATGCTGGACAGCTCACATGTCCACCTTGATGCTGACATGTTAACATTGAAGAGGTCTCAGTCTTTCTGTTTGCAAATGCTCAACATGGAAGCACAGACTTTCTCTCTGAACCACACAGAGTTACTAATTGTATTTCATTTGCCATTTCCATTTTATTTCAATCTAATGAAACTTTTTAGTATAAGAACTTTGTTTAACATCCCCTTATAAGTGTTTTCACACACTACTACTTATAAGTGTTTCAGTTCAGTTCAGTCACTGAATCGTGTCTAACTCTTTGCGACCCCATGAATCGCAGCACACCAGGCCTCCCTGTCCCTTGCCAACTCCTGGAGTCCACCCAAACCCATGTCCATTGAGTCGGTGATGCCATTTAGCCATCTCATCCTCTGTCATCCCCTTCTCCTCCTGCCCCCAATCCCTCCCAGCTTCAGTCTTTTCCAATGAGTCAACTCTTCGCATGAGGTGGCCAAAGTACTGGAGTTTCAGCTTTAGCATCATTCCTTCCAAAGAACACCCAGGACTGATCTCCTTTAGAATGGACTGGTTGTATCTCCTTGCAGTCCAAGGGACTCTCAAGAGTCTTCTCCAACACCACAGTTCAAAAGCATCGATTTTTCGGCGCTCAGCCTTCTTCACAGTCCAACTCTCACATCCGTACATGACCACTGGAAAAACCATACCTTGACTAGATGGACCTTTGTTGGCAAAGTAATGTCTCTGCTTTTCAATATGCTATCTAGGTTGGTCATAACTCTCTGGACCCTAAAGTACCTGATATTGCTGGAGTGAGAACATTTTAGAGAACGCTATGGCTTTAGGTATGATAAGTTGTATCTCAATGGAGGCTCTCATCTACCACTCAAGGTTTTCATCCAAGGCTGCACATATCTTTTCTCTTCACAAGGTCCACCATTCCCCTCCAACTTGCTAAGAGTTGTTTACCATTGGATGTAGCCTCAGTCTGGCCCAGAGCCAGGGCGAACTCTTCCATTTAACTTGGATTGAATGATACAGAGGCTTTGTGTATCAGAACTGCAAACCAGACCTCTTATTTTCCTAAACTTTCTGTGCCCTCTACCCCTATCACTGCGATAAACACCATCTATGGAACCAGGACCTACTCTACTGTGCTTAGACTTTATAAATACTAGCCACCTGAAATGACCACTTTTGTAGGTCAAATATAGTCAGTTTCCTCTTATCAATCTAATATTTTTCACTCAACACCCTCTACAATCAAGAAAAGTAGACATAATCATCCCCATTTTTACTGCTGAGAAAACGAATACTCAGTTCAATAAGTCACCAGGTTACAGTCAGACACCTGGGAAAGTAGTGGGGCCCAGTTTTAAAATAGCAAAGTAACACCTATACACTCAAAGATAGATTTTGAGGATAGTTGAAGGTCCAGAGGAATTCATGAGAGTAATGATGGGTAAACAATACTAAGATTCAATAGGAAGATTATAATAGAGATTATCTCTGGTGGCTCAGAAGATAAAGAATCTGCCTGCAATGCAGGAGACTTAGGTTTGATCCCTGGGTCAGGAAAATCCCCTGGAGGGTTAAATGACAACCCACTCCAGTACTCTTGCCTGGAGAATCCTCACGGACAGAGGAGCCTGGTGGGCTATAGTCCATGAGGTCACAAAGTGTTGGACATGACTGAGTGACTAACACTTTCACTTTTATAATATAGAAACAGCAAATAACAACAAATTTTGAGAATTCTTCCATAAGTAATAACAGTACACTCAGAACAGAAAGAAAAAGCATAGATCAAAAAATTACTTTGAAAGTAAAGAAAAAAATCCTAGAGATTTAATTTCTGTATACTGGAATGTCTGACTCATTAAGTCAGTTGACTTGTCCTTTCTTTAAAATGGGGAATATCAGGAACCCAAAATAAAAATAAATAGGCAAGTGATCAAAGAATACTGATAGGCAGGCTTTCAAGTTTCAAGGTTCTTTTATTTTCTTTTGGCTGTCCTGGGTCTTTGTTGAGGTACATGGGCTTTCTGTGGCTGTGGCTCACAGGCTCTTAGTTGCAACATGTGAATTTAGTTGCCCTATGTCATGTGGGATCTTAGTTCCCCAACCAGGAATTGAACCCACATCCCATGCATTGGAAGGAGGATTTTTAACTGCTGGACCACCAGGGAAATCCCTCAAGTTTCAAGATTCTTAAGTCAGAATGGAAAGTTGCAGAGAACTCAGGAACCTGGTTGTATTGCTTGGGTGCCATTCTGATCCTATCCCCAACAGTCCCTGATCTCATAACTGACTGGTAAAACCTTGAAGTGAAGATGGGGGGAGAGATTGGATTATTTAATTCTATGCTATGGAGAAAGCAGAAATCAAAGTGAAGGATATCAAGGTGAGAAAATGTGAAGGATTAATATCTAGTAAGATTGAATAAAAGTGTAATATTTTGGTAACGTATAAAATCAGTGAATGCAGGGCTAGTCTTCAGTGAGAAAGTGGAATGCTTGACCCAGGCACTACGCTATGAAGGACACAGGACTCTCTCTTGAAGCTACTACAAATATGCTAAAGGTAATTGTCATGATGTCAAGACAAACTGCACACATTCTGTCTAATGAGGTCAACTTTCATTCATTCACTTTGCTTTCTCATTTCTTTTCAGAAACTTCTTAAGTAAAGGTATTTTTTTAAAGGGAAAACACTAAACATTTTCATACTAAAATAACTATTTTCATATTTTAAACTTCCCTTTCCAGACTTGATCTGTATAACTGTGACGATTGTGATCATAAAATTTGTGTTTCATATTTTTCTACCTGTCATTATACAACTAGCATGTTTCCATGTTTCTAGTTATCACTTTAAAGGCTGACATCTGCGGGGCATTCAACATAGAAACTATTAAGATTTATTCTAAATATTCAGCTGAACAATTTAAAGTATTTTTCTTTCATTTTTTTAATTTTTATGTTTTAGCTTTCTCTATTTCTTTAATTTGTATTTTATATCGGTCTATAGTTGGTTCACAATGTTGCATTAGTTTTAGGTGTATAGCAGAGCGATTCAGTTATACATATACATGTATCTATTCTTTTTCAAATTCTTTTCCCATTTAGATTATTATAGAAAATATGGTGCTATACAGTAGATCTTTGTTGCTTTTCTATTTTAAATATAGTAATGTGTATATGTCAATCCCAAACTCCCAACTTATCCCCGTACCACCTCTTCCCTTTGGTAACCATAAGTTTGTTTTCTATGTCTGAGTCTGTTTCTTATTTTAAGTGCCAAATTCCAAGAAAGAGATCTGTGATGGTTTCCATTGTTTTACCTGTCCAGCAGAGGACTGTGGTAAAGGAATCCTGTTTTCTTTGGGAATACCAGACCGTCTCTGCCTTAACCCATTTGGTTCATATAGGGCTGACCCCAAACCAGTAGTGGGGCGATCACTGGATTATTCAATATCTTCCATCCAGCTGGACAAACCAATTGGATGGGGGAAAATTATGTGACCATAGTCAGCACAGTGAGAAACAATTATGGAAGAGAGGTTCTATATCTGCCAGATTTAAAGCTGGTAGAATGAAGGGCTGGATTTACTTATGCCACCACAAGGCAAGAAACTGAGACTTTAAAAGAGAATAGAAAAGTTTTGACAAGAGATGTGACAGAGAATGAGAGAAAAAGACCAAGTCCTAACTGACTTATGAATACCTGGACGCAACTAGGCCTGACTTTTCAAATATTTGAGCTAATAAATCTTTGTTGAGGTTTAAGCTAGTTGGAACCAAAATAGCCTTGAATGATTCTAAATCGAAGAAATGAGGCATGAAACTGTAAGAAAGGCTGTCTATACTTAGGGCCTTGGATTTGTAGAATATGTAAAGCTCTCTCTGTTAACAGATATACTTCACCCACAAATGAACTAAATATCATGAATGGGGTCTAAAAACTGGAAATGTATAAAATGCAGGGTCTTGTTCTTGCAAAATGAGCCAGGTAACTTGGATGAGCCTGCACAACTAACGGGGCTGTTCTAGGCTTTGGCCACATAATTCAAATCTGACTTCATGCTAGCTGCTGTTCGCTGCTGTCTGGGAGGGGTTGACCACCTTGTTTTACACATCGATTCTACGTACTCCAACTGGTTGGAACTCCCAAGACAGGTGACACTGATTTCAGGACTCCAGCTTCATTTTGATGATCTGATCCAAGATGAATGAGCTATAAGAATACTGAGGGCCCAGGACCTAGCTTCTTAATGACCACCTTGAGAACTCTCTTCCCTCCAAGTTACTTTCTCTTAGTTCACAATGTCCCACAGAAGAAAAAGAAACTGTAGTTGAGAACAGGGCTGGACAGAGGAATGTATCTAATTAGTGCTATTGCGGGGTTTACTGTTACTGACTTTCTGAGCTCCTACTCAATGACAGAGACCATGTAAAACATACACACAAAACAATCTGATTTAATCCCAAATCTATACTCTACAAGGCAGGTGTTAATGGTATGATCATTTCATAGATGAGGAAATGATCCAGTCTCCACTAGAAATGACCTTGGAAGTTCCATTTTAAGCCACTTATTTTACATGTCAGGACTATAAGCTGAGAGTGGTCAGGACTGGCCCAAAGGATTCAACAAACCAGCAAGGTCAAAGCTTGAACTCAGTTCCCTTGGTTCTGTCCTCTTTTCTCTTTCTTGGACTCACGTTGCTCTCTTTCTGTCCCCAAACACTGAAAAACAAATATACAAATTGGGAAGAACTCCTTTTGACAACAACAAATAGAGATATTAGAGATATTAGGTAACAGAATACCAAGCTTAAGGTCCAATGAGAAGGGAATTTATAAAGTTTGGAAACAGGCCATTTTGCTGTTTGATAAATGACCAGAGAGAGGTTGACAGGGCCTCTTCTGAGAAGGAAAAAAGTGAACGGAGAAACTGAACTTCTTATGTTTAACTATCATATTTACAGTCTCCTCCTCCAGGCACAAAAATAACCTTAATGGGGAAAACAGCCATGGGGAAAAAAAATTTCAAGAATTGGTAAAACCAAAGAAATGGTGAGAATAAAACAACACCCAGTAAAATAGACAAGAGTATGTAACTGCAAACAGCTAGTAAGTGGGTGGATAGAAAGTGAGTGTTAGTTGTTCACTGCAGCCAACTCTGGGACCCTGTGGACTGTAGCCCACCAGGCTCCTCTGTCCATGGAATTCTCCAGGCAAGAATACCAGAGGGGGTAACCATTTCCTTCTCCAGGGGATCTTCCTGAGCCAAGGATCGAACTCAGGTGTCCATTTCAGGCAGATTCTTTACTGTCTGAGCCATCAGGGAAATCCCAAGTGGGCAGATAGAAATCAGGCATTGTGAGATAAGGGCGATTTCATTTCGAAAATCAAATAACAGAAATAGTGGTCATTTGCTCACCTAATGAAGGCCAGTTTAAAAACTCAAATCAGTGAAGTTGGTACTTAAAATATGTCTATGGTGAGTGACTGGGATCACTCTCTCAGCTCTCCTAGTCCATCCCTTCCTAAGGAAAAGAATTTTTTAAAAGCGAAATGCCCAGTTTCTCACCTGTCTTAATGCATCACAAGCATCAGATCCAAGCACAAATCTCCCTTAAAGAGCTTGGATTAGCACCTCAGGGTGCCAAGCAGAACTGACACAAAGAACCCCAAGGTGGCTTATTTAACCGGCTAATTGTTAACTGGTAGGAGGTGGGCTATGACAGGCAGTGGGAATGGGCCTGCCTTCTGCATGAATGAATTCAACACATGGAATTCATGCTCGTATTTACATTTATAACTTACAAAATTTCTATGTCATTGACCCCAAGCTGATAAACAAAATTACAAAGTTCATTTTAATTTCATAGTCTCGGCCAATCTCATCAGTCTCCCCATTAGGTTTTCATATTAAAAGAGAGAGAAAAAATGAGAAAGCATATGTTTTTAGCCAAGAATAAATATAACAAGAATAAAGGAAATAAAAAAGGAAAACTGACCTCGGCACAATGACTTAAATTTTTCCACCTTTCTCATATGGAGAGTTTCCAAGTTCTACCATTTCAAAGAAAACACCTCATCGAAGAACACATAATTGCATGTTGTTTCCATTCTTTAAATGTGGGAAATGAAGCCTTTTCACATTCACATCATCAGCTGTGCCCTAGGAAACCTTCCATTCTTTCCAAATTAGTTTTTGTATCATTAAACCAATCAGCATTAGGTGCTTAGGATTATTTTCTGGAATAAACCCTGAATCATTACCTACATCATGTATGTAATAAAGGCAAATAATGACATCATTATATAGCACATGAGCACTGACCCTAAATGACCAAGACCTAAAAGAAATCAGGGCTGTTCTAATAAAAATCAGGCAGGATGCCTAATGAAAATCAAACAGCAGACCTAATAAGAAATAATGTATTTTGCTTCTCCTTCAAAATCACTTTTGATTTGCTTTTCATGAGAATCCCTGTTTGAAGTGGAACTCCCGCAGGCTAGAATTCTCAGAGTTAACTCTGCGATGAGTAACTCCCAGGTGGTTCTCTGGGCCATTTGATCTGGGACAAGAACCACTCGCTCATGCAATAAGTATTTGATGGGCATTTACCATAATCATAGGCTTCAACCTGGCTGTTTTCTAATTGAACAAACATTACTGAGTCCCTAGTACAAACATGAATGGAGCTAGACTCAGAAATTGAAGTAATAAATAAGAAGTGTCCTAATCCCAGGGACGGGGGAGCCTGGTGGGGTGCTGTCTATGGGGTCGCACAGAGTCGGACACGACTGAAGCAACTTAGCAGCAGCAGCAGCAGCACCAGACATCACTTAGACATCACTTATATCTTAGACATCTCTGTGTGTTTATTACATGCTAGGTACAAATATATATGCATTATTAATTAATAACCTGATATTCCCAACAGTTCTATGAGGAAGTATATGTTTTACCCCATTTTACAAGTGTGAAAAATAAGGCGTTTCCAGATTAAGAGACTTGCTCAAGGTCACATTGCAAGGGAGGTGCAGAGATGAGGGGTAAAATTCAGTCCATCTCCAGCTTAGACACTGTATTATCCTCTATTGGAACCATTTGAAATTGCTGATCTTGGACCCTGCTTTTTTTTTTTAACCTACAAAATGACAAATAGGTTTTTCCCAAAAAGAACTGGGGTATGGTATGGAAGAGAGAAACAGAAACCTTTCTTTATAAAATAAAGGATGATTTGCAGCAGGATGGTTATCCACATCACCATGTGTGTGCCCTGTCCCAGCCACTACTCTGCAGCCTTAAAAGTGGGTTCAAATCTCTTCACTTCCTGTCCGCACCGGAAATCCAGTACTAACACAGTGAGAACACACCCTGTACTCACATGCGTCCTCCCCTGTCTTAGTCTGACTGAGATCCCAACTATTCTTGTCATAATACTTACTTACAGGCTTGGAATGGGAATGCAAAAAAAGTGTTGCCAATATTTGCCTTGTCATAAAAGGAAAAGCAAAGAGCCTGGACAGAGAGGATGTGGTAGGTATCAGAAAGAGAACAAGATTATGCACATGTAGGAAATCAAATGAAATTTTTACAACATTCTTTTACACAAATTATTTACAAACTTGATTATATGACTCATTTTGTGAAGCACTTTACAATTCTCTAAGAATGGATGTATAGTCTGAGCACTCCTGCTTTGAACATACACAGAAGATGGAAACTTTCACGTTTAAAGATGGAAACTTTCTACCATCTATTGTACACATTGGATGAGCTAAAGTATTTCAAATCCATTCTTTGCACCCCTTGTTTACTGCTAGTAACTCAACATGCATGAGTTTTGAGGAAAGATTAGAAAAGCATTTATTCTGAGTATGATTCCCTATGGGCATTAACTATATGAAAATTGATGGAATTGTTTCTCAGATTCTTTCCCATTACAGGTTATTACAAAATATCAGATATAGTTGCCTTTACTATACAGTAGGTCCTTGTTTTTTATGTATTTTTAATGTAGAGTAGTGTGTATTTGTTCATTTCAAACTGTTGATTTATCCCACCCCCACTCTGCCCCTTTGGTAACCATAAATTTGTTTTCCATACATCTGTGAGTCTGTTTCTGTTTTGTAAGTTCATTCATATCTTTTTTTTAGATTCCATACACAGACACATACACACACACACTTTGCTATACACATGAAATCAGCACAACATTGTAAATCAACTATACTTCAATTTTAAGAAAAGAACTGGTATAATAAATCACAGCCAGTTCAACATTTTTAAAAATTAATGCAATTGGTTGATTAACATAGCTTTTACACGGAATTAATCTTTTGCTTCTGAGACTATCAGCCTCTTGAGAGCAAGGATCATGTTAAATTCTGAATTTCTCATAGGTTAAATAGCATGCAATAAAAATGTATCATTTGGTCACTTTATTTAACTTGCAGTCTTTACAACTACTCAAGAAAGAAACCAAGTAAGAAATTGTATTTGTAGCCTTGATGTTTGTAATCAAAAAAGGGCTGAGTTGCAGGAAACCATGTTTTATCAGTCAACCATTAAAAATATCCCACATAGTAGCAGGCCTCTGCAGAGCCCAAACTGACCAACATGAAATACTTCATCTCCTTGGACAACACATCCCGTAAATTATGAAAAGAAAATGGTATTTTATGAGAGCCAGGCAACCTCATTTTCTAGGCAGCACATTTCATTCATATCTCCGTTATTAATAGGTCACTTACAGGATTCATGACTGGTGCCAGTGCATGAAGGTACCCATACATGGACAATCACCGTGGCGAAAAGTAGTATATCTCAGTTCTTTCTAGAACAGTAACTTTATCAAAACGATCGCAGGTGTCCTTTGAACTCCACTCAAACATTTTCTAATTGGAAATGTTTTAGGTCATGTTCATCAGAGTTCCTAGGTTTCTTTTTAACTTCAAAACTTTCAAAAATCTCCTTTTTACCCATGAGCTTTGCCTACTAAGTTTGCGTTTCCTCCATGGATTACTGCAGGCAAAAGTGCCTAGTAGTACTTTTATAACTCTCGAATCAGCTCATCTTTTGCATGAGTAAACATATTCAATATTTTTAAAATTAGAAGCTGACGAACACAGGATGAGATGGCACTATAAAGAGAGCTAGGACAGATAATTAAGGATTAAAATCTAAACCATTGCCTCTTGTGCTCTCACACAAGGTAGAGCAAGAAGTATGCACGACCTCCATCTCCTGAGTGAAATACGGATACAAGGGGCCTGCCAGACGAGGCCTTCTGCAGTTTTCATTATAAAGTTAATATTTATCTTATAGCACTGAGTTTATCTTACCAACATATCTCATTCAAAAAAAGAAGAATTCCTTGATTTACCACATTAAAGTAAATATTGCTATGAGATATGTGTTAAATTTTTAATAAAAACCACCCTATCTTGGTTGGATCAAAGAAAGCTGCTTCAGCTGAGATGTAAACAAAACCAAATAAAAATACGTAATTCCAAATACTGAGCATCGCTGCACATATCAACCAGCCCACCCGTGACAATTTGTAGTCTTAAGTGGCTATTTCAGAATTTCAGCTAAGTTTATTATAAGTCATCATCTTTGAACTCAAATGGGCAATCACCTGCAATGCTGACCCATAGGATAGCATTTCAGAAATGTATACTCCTCATGTCTGAACTATCACCCGGGAAAGTTACCAAAGTGAAGTTTAATTCAGTTAGATTTATAAACAGCATCCTTTGCCTTGTGTGCATGTAATTTTTGTATGGTAGATTTATTAGCATGGTATGTTCTTCTTTATGCAGAGTAGTTCAGATCAGTTCAGTTGCTCAGTTGTGTCTGACTCTTGTGATCCCATAGACAGCAGCACACCAGGCCTCCCTATCCATCACTAACTCCCAGAGCTTACTCAACTCTTGTCCACTGAGTCAGTGATGCCATCCAAACATATCATCCTCTGTTGTCCCATTCTCCTCCCACCTTCAATCTTTCCCAGCATCAGGGTCTTTTCAAATGAGTCAGTTCTTCGCATCAGGTGGCCAAAGTATTGGAGTTTCAGCTTCAGCATCAGTCCTTCCAATGAACACCCAGGATTGATTTCCTTTAGGATGGACTGGTTGGATCTCCTTGCAGTCCAAGGGACTCTCAAGAGTCTTCTCCAAGAGTAGAGTTAGATGTAGAGAGTAGAGATGTACAGAGTAGATCTACAGAGTAGTCAGATGTACAGAGTAGACTTAGATGTAGAATCCAGGTTGTTTTCACTCATCCCATATTCTTTCAGGGCTTCCCGGGTGGTGCTAGTGGTAAAGAACCCGGCTGCCGATGAAGAAGACATAAGAGATGCAGTTTCGATGCCTGGGTCAGGAAGATCCCCTGGAGGAAAGCATGGCAACCCACTCCAGTATTCTTACCTGGAGAATCCCACGGACAGAGGAGCCCAGTGGGCTTCAGTTCACAGAGTTGCAGAGTTGTGCACAACTGAAGCATCTTGGCCCATAGACGCATATACTTTCAGTTAGAAATAAAAATCCTATTACTGAAGAGCAAAACAACACAATATGGTGATACAGATTCTTAACCTCATATGAAGGAGAATGAAAAGTCAGTGAGCCTGGGGAAGGCTCCACATGTGTACAAAGTGAGCCCCAGCAGCTTGCAGTTGATGCTCACGGAATCACTTTTCCACCCTGGAATAAGCTGCATGGAGGGGAGAACACAAGACAAAATGGACAGAGAATATAGGACCGCTTCAAACCTCCAGTTTCAGAAAGAGAGAATAAAGCCAAGTCTTTAAACTCAATCCATAAGTCAAATATATTTTGACCATCTAAGATGCTGCTCCCTGTAACAGACAAGCCCCACAGCCTTAATACCACAAACTCTTCAGCCAGACTCACGTGCATTTGAATCACAGCTCTGTCACTCACTCTTTGGGAACATTATACAACCTCTCAGGCCTGTGCTTAGATTTCCTCATCTATAAAATGGAGACAATAATCCTACCTATCTCTTAGGGGTGATAGGAGAATTAAATGAGTTAATATTTCTTAAGTGCTTGGAAAGAGTCTGGCACACAGTAAATGGCACTGTATTTAATGAATATGCAACATATTTATGCTATTAATTATTATTGTTCTCAGTCACTCAGTCATATCTGACTCTTTGAGACCCCATGGACTGCAGCACTCCAGGCTTCCCTGTCCTTCACCATCTCCTGGAGTCTGCTCAAACTCATGTCCATTGAGTTGGATGGTGATGCCATCCAACCATCTCATCCTCAGTCATCCCCTTCTCCTCCTGCCTTCAATCTTTCTCAGCATCAGGGTCTTTTCCAATGAGTCGGCTCTTCGCATCAGGTGGCCCAAGTATTGGAGTTTCAGCTGCAGCTTCAGTCCTTCCAATGATTATTCAGGACTGATTTCCTTTAGGATGGACTGGTTGGATCTCTTTTCTGTCCAAGGGACTCTCCAGAGTCTTTTCCATCACCTCAGTTCGAAGGCATCAGTTCTTCTGCACTCAGCCTTTTATATGGCCCAGCTCTCACATCTGTACATGACTACTGGAAAAACCATAACTTTGACCATATAAGTACTGTCTCTGCTTTTTAATATGCTACCTAGGTTTGTTAGACTGTAGCCCACAAGGCTCCTCTGTCCATGGAATTCTCCAGGCAAGAATACTGGAATGGGCAGCATTCCTTTCTCCAGGGGAATCTTCCTGACCTAGGGATTGAACAAGAATCTGCCTTCATTGCGAGAGACCTGGGTTCAATCCCTGGATTGGAAGATCCCCTTAAGGTGGGCATAGCAACCCACTCCAGAATTCTTGCCTGGAGAATCCCCATGGACAGAGGAGCCTGATGGGCTACAGTCCATGGGGTCTCAAAGATTTGGACATGACTGAGCAACCAAGAACAGCACAGGACGGTTCATCATTTCTTTTCTTCCAAGGAGCAAGTGTCTTTTAATTTCATAGTTTTAATCACCGTTCACAGTAATTTTAGAGCCCAAGAAAATAAAGCCTGTCACTGTTTCCATTGTTTCTCCATCTGCTTGCCATGAGTTGCCATGAAGTGATGGGACCAGATGCCATGATCTTCATTTTTGAATGTTGAGTTTTAAGCCAAATGTTTCACTCTCCTCTTTCACCTTCACCAAGAGACTTTTTAATTCCTTTTCACCTTCTGCCATAAGGATAGTGTCATCTGTGTATCTGAGGTTATTGATATTTCTCCCAGCAATTTTGATTTCAGTGTGTGCTTTATCCAGCCTGGCATTTCATATAATGTACTCTGTATAGAAGTTAAATAAGCAGGGTGACAATATACAGCCTTGACAAACTCCTTTCCCAATTTGGAACCAGTCCATTGTTCCATGTCCAGTTCTTACTGTTGCTTCTTGACCTGCATACAGGTTTCTCAGGAGGCAAGTAAAATTTTCTGGTATTCCCATCTCTTTAAGAATTTTCCACAGTTTGTTGTGACCACAAAACCAATGGCGTTAGCATAGTCAATGAAGCAGAAGTAAAGGTTTTTCTGAAATTCTCTTGCTTTTTCTATGATCCAACAAATGACAATCTGACCTCTGGTTCCTCTACCTTTTCTAAAACCAGCTTGAACATCTGGAAGTTCTTGGTTCACGTACTGTTGAAGTCTCACTTGAAGGATTTTGAGCATCACTTTGTAAGCATGTGAGATGAGTGCAATTGTGCAGTTATTTGAACAATCTTTGGCATTGCCCTTCATTGGGATTGGAATGAAAACTGACCTTTTCCAGTCCTGTGGCCACTGTGGAGTTTTCCAAATTTGCTGGCAGATTGAGTGCTAGACCATTCAGGTATGACCTAAATCAAATCCCTTACGATTATACCATATAAGTGACAAATAGATTCAAGGGATTAGATCTGATAGACAGAGTGCCTGAAGAACCATGGATGGAGGTCCATGACATTGTACAGGAGGCAGGGATCAAGACCATCCCCAAGAAAAAGAAATGCAAAAAGGCAAAATGGTTGTCTGAGGAGGCCTTACAAATAGTGTGAATAGAAGAGAAGTGAAAGGAGAAAAGGAAAGATATACCCATTTGAATGCAGAGTTCCAAAAATTAGCAAGGAGAGGTAAGAAAGGCTTCCTCAGCAATCAATGCAAAGAAATAGAGGAAACCAATAGAAGGGGAAAGTATAGAGATCTCTTTAAGAAAATTCGAGATACCAAGGGAACATTTCATGCAAACATGGGCACAATGAAGGACAGAAATGTTACAGACCTAACAGAAGCAGAAGATATTAAGAAGAGGTGGCAAGAATGCACAGAAGAACTATACAAAAAAGATCTACAGGACCCAGATAATCACAATGGTGTGATCACTGACCTAGAGCCAGACATCCTGGAATGTGAAGTCAAGTGGGCCTTAGGAAGCATCACTATGAACCAAGTTAGTGAAGGTGATGGAATTCCAGTTAAGCTATTTCAAATCCTGAAAGATGATGCTGTGAAAGTGCTGCCCTCAATATGCCAGCAAATTTGGAAAATGCAGCAGTGGCCACAAGACTGGAAGAGGTCAATTTTTATTCCAATCCCAAAGAAAGGCAATGTCAAAGAATGCTCAAACTACTGCACAATTGCACTCATCTCACACGCTAGTAAAGTAATGCTCAAAATTCTCCAAGCCAGGCTTCAGCAATATGTGAACTATGAACTTACAGATGTTCAAGCTGGTTTTAAAAAGGCAGAGGAACCAGAGATCAAATTGTCAACATCTGCTGGATCGTCGAAAAAGCAAGAGAGTTCCAGAAAAACTATTTCTGCTGTATTGCCTGTGCCAAAGCCTTTGACTGTGTGGATCACAACAAACTGTGGAAGATTCTTAAAGAGATGAGAATAACAGACCACCTGACCTGTCTCTTGAAAAATCTGTATGTAGGTCAGGAAGCAACAGTTAAAACTGGACATGGAACAATAGACTGGTTCCAAATAAGGAAAGGAGTACATTTAGGCTATATATTGTCACCCTGCTTATTTAACTTATATGCGGAGTACATAATGAGAAACGCTGAGCTGGATGAAGCACAGGCTGAAATCACGATTGCAGGGACAAGTATCAATAACCTCAGATATGCAGATAACACCACCCTTAGGGCAGAAAGTGAAGAAGAACTAAAGAGCCTCTTGATGAAAGTGAAAGAAGAGAGTGAAAAAGTTGGCTTTAACTCAACATTCAGAAAACTAAGATCATGACATCTGGTCCATCACTTCATGGGAAATAGATTGGGAAACAGTGAAAACAGTGATAGGCTTTATTTTGGGGGGCTCCAAAATCAATGCTGATGGTGACTGCAGCCATGAAATTAAAAGACGCTTGCTTCTTGGAAGAAAAGTGATGACCAACCTAGACAGCATATTAAAAAGCAGAGACATTACTTTGCCAACAAAGGTCCATCTAGTCAAAGCTATGGTTTTTCCAATAGTCATGAATGGATGTGAGAGTTGGACTATAAAGAAAGCTCAGCATTGAAAAATTGATGCTTTTCAACTGTGGTGTTGGAGAAGACTCTTGAGAGTCCCTTGGACTGCAAGGAGATCCAACCAGTCCATCCTAAAGGAAATCAGTCCTGAATATTCATTGGAAGGATTGATGTTGAAGCTGAAACTTCAATACTTTGGCCACCTGATGACTTATTTGAAAAGACCCTGAAGCTGGGCATGACTGAAGGCAGGAGGTGAAGGGGACGACAGAGGATGATATTTGGATGGCATCACCAACTCAATGGACATGAGTTTGAGTAAACTTCAGGAGTTAACAATAGACAGGGAGGCCTGGCATGCTGCAGTCCATGGTGTCGCAAAGCGTCAGACATGACTGAGCAACTGAACTGAACTGAGTGCAACACGTTAATAGTATCATCTTTTGGGATTTGAAATACCTCAACTGAATGTCCAACTCTTGTGACCCCGTGGACTGGGCTCACCAGGCTCCTCTGTCCATGGAATTCTCCAGGCAAGAATAGTGTTATGGATAGCCATTCCTTTCTCCAGGGTCTCTTCCTGACCCAGGGATCAAACCTGGGTCTCCTGCATTGCAGGCAGATTCTTTGCATCTGAGCATCAGGGAAACTCCATTAATTATCATTAAGAAAATATATAAACAAAATTTTAATGTATTTATTAAAGTAAAACATTCTTTCTATTAACTTTTTTGATTTAGAGATAGATTCAAACCTTACCTCTTTCTCCAACTCTATGCTTTTTCCCTCCCTCTTTACCCAACTCATTAGCCTTTTAATCATAGTAAGAGAACTTTTTCTCTTTAAAACAATAACACTAACATTTCACTAACACCCTATATGTACTAGGTTGCTTACCTCATTCAGTCCTCATGAAAAAACAGTGAAATGAGTCTTATTATTATCCCCACTCAACAGATGAAGCAATGAAGGCATTGAAAGATACGTAAATTATCCAAGATAACAAAGTTAGTATGGAACAGAACCAGGATTAGAATCCAGACAGTATAGAAGTTTGCTTCATAAAAAGTAAATATACCACACCAGAAAAAATAAATCCCTGTTGAACTGACCACTTACAAAACTAATCCTCAGGCTTCCCTGGTGATCTAGTGGTTGAGAATCCGTCTGTCAATGCAGGGGTCACGGGTTCAGTCCTTAATCCAGGAAGACACCTAATGCCGAGGAGCAACTAAGCCCATGTGCCACAACTGCTGAGTCTATGCATCGCAACTACTGAAGCTTATACACCAAGAGCCTGTGCTTTGCAACAAGAAGCCACTGCCGTGAGAAGCCCGTGCACTGCGAAGAATAGCCCCTGCTCACCGCAACTAGAAAAAGCCTGCACGCAGCAACAAAGACCCAGCACAATAATTAATCTTAAAAAAAAAAAACTAATCCTCATTCAAAATTCCCTCCTACCTCTACTCACTGTATACCACCTAATACCCAGGCAATCTGCATATCCCCGAGAACTAATGATTGCTGTTTTAAGCCACTGAGTTTGGGCTTAATTTTACTGATAAGGGTTTTGTATGCTTTTAATACATGGAAACAAAATTGAATTTGAAAATGCTTTTAAAATATTAAACAAACATATGTTGAAAGCCTGTATATTTTCTTATAGAGTATATACATGCACACACATGCACAAACAGATTTCAGGCCAATTGTTTATACAGCTTAAATAAAGCTTCTCCTAGAAAATCAATTCTTTTTCCCAAAACACTAATGTCTATACCCACATTTCAGATTAACATGCTTTTGTAAACAGCAAAACAAGACTGCAAATCTTACCTAAAATCCAGGATTCCATGAAGTCAAGGGACATACTGTCATAAGACTTTTCATAGCACCTGCAAAGCAACTGTAGAGTTAAACCAGTCAATTGAAAAACAGAAATTTCAACAAGTATAATGACTCCATGTGTTTCTAAAGAGATAGATTCAAATATCAAAGAATTAAGGGATGCCTATGCGAACACTGACAAAGTCCTTGAATAATTTTACAAAAACAATTTTTGATAATTATACTATGCAAATAAGCCAAGAAATGAGCTCTTCCTCCAGGAGGCGGAGCTGAACCAACAAAACACAAACTAGATTCTGTCCCCCCTCCTCCCAAAAAAACTTGATTCAGTTTTTGGTACATAGTTAAAATAAAATCTAAATTTGGTTAAAATATAAGAGCAATTGAACATATTTTTACATATAACTGTTAACTTTATTTTTCAGGATAAAGCCCACTCAAGCCTTTTTTTCGTGATTACATTTTGGCCAGCATTTTTAAATGGATTCACTCAAGAAGGCTTTTTTCTCTACTACCAATTATCCTCAGAGAAAAGCAAAGAGGATTTCTTCTCCCACATTTCTCTATCAAAGAATCTTCAAAAAGTAAAGCCATCTAAGTCATAAAAAGATTTTAAGAGTAATTCTGCTATCTGGTGGCAAAATGCATAAACAACCAGCGCAAGTGATGGGATTACAAGTACCAAAGAATGGGTCTGACTTTTTCTTACATTTTCCAAAAAAAAAACAGACTTTTCTAATCTGAACTAAAAGTAAAACACTTAAATTTTGTCAAAGAATCATTAATTTAGGAATAAAGAAAGGGAAATGATAGAGTATTATTGAATATTGTGTTAGCAACCATTAAAAACTTTGCATTCAATTTCTGAGAACATTTGAATCACTAAGACTTTCCTTCAATGATAAAGAACAACTCTCCAAAGCAGTATAATTGTCCCAAAGATAAACTGATCAATTGCCATTGTGATGCAAATACTCCCTGTGACTTAAAATCATACCAAATGAATTTTAAAGCAGGAAGAGATCCTAAATATTACATAGCCTGACATTCTCATTTTACAGATGAGAAGACAGAATCCAGGAGATTAAGTGACTTGTCTAAGACCACACGACTAGTTAAAGTCAATCCAGGGCCTAGAATCTAAGTCTCTTGACTTAAGGGCCAAAAATATTTCTCCTCTTCTTGGGTTTCCCCCGTGGCTCAGAGGTAAAGGAATCTACCTACAATGAAGGAAATGCAGGAGGCTCCAGTTCAATTCCCGGATCAGGAAGATCCCCTGGAGGAGGGCATGGCAACCCACCCCAGTATTCATGGACAGGGGATTCTGGTGGGCTACAATCCCTGGGTCAGGAAGATCCTCTGAAGGAGGGCATAGCAACCCACTCCAGTATTCTTGCCTGAAAAAGCCCATAGACAGGGGAGTCTGGTGGGCTACAATCCATGGTATTGTAAAGAGCGGAACATGACTGAGCTACTGAGCACACATACACTTCACTGAGAAACGGTAGCAGTTATGAAAAAGAATTTCAACCAAAGCCTATTGCATCCCACATGTTTTCCTCATTGAGTCTATTTCCCCTGTTTGAAAAGAGTAGTGGGTTGTATCGACAGTGAGTTTAATATTGTTTTCCATACTTAAATGTAACAGAATCTTAAACCCTCAAAGCAGGGCTGCAGGGGCTCCTTGATGGGACTTCCAGGCAAGACAACCTGTGGATTTCATCCTCCGCTCACCCCCGTTGCCAGGAGTCCTAGTGCAGAACACCACCTGCACAACAGTTCTCAAAGTGTGGTCCCCGGAACTACAGCATCAACTTTAACTGGGACCTGTTAGAAATGCATATTCTTGAGTCCAATCCCAGACCTACCTGATCAGAAGCTCTGAGAGTAGGACCCAAAACAATGTGTTTAACAAGACTTCAGCTGTTTCTGATACACTGAGGTCTGAGAACCACTAGCCTACACAACCAAAGCCGTAGCTACCTTAATAAAATCTGATGTTCCCCACCTGAGAGACCCTTCTTTATCATATAAAGAAATGCCAGCTCATTTTAGAGTATGTCTTGTTACCTAAATTTTGAAGCACTGGCACAAAACTTTCCTGACAACAATTGTTCAGTTTACTAGTGGAATCCCATTCCCAGCTTTATTCAAGACTTTGAGGGTTAAGAATGAAATAATGCCATTTGCAGCAACATGGGGTGGACCTCAGGATTATCACACTAAGTGAACTGTTAATAAGTCAGACAGAAAAAGACAAATATCAATCAATCTCACTTATATGTGGAGTCTAAAACATGACACAAATGAGCTTATCCATGAAACAGAAACAGACTCACAGACATAGAGATCAGACTTACGCTTCCCAGAGGAGGGCTGGATTGGGAGTTTGGGATTCGCAGATGCAAACTCATACATAGAATGAATAAGCAACAAGGTTCTACTGTGGTGCACAGAGAATTATATTCAATTTCCTATTTTAAACCACCATGGAAAAGAATATGCAATAGAATGTATCAGATGGTAAAGAATCCACCTGCAATGTGGAAGACCTGGGCTCCATCCCTGGGTTGGGAAGATCCCCTGGAGGAGGGCATGGCAACCCACTCTAGTATGCTTGCCTGGAGAATCCCCATGGACAGAGGAGCCTGCTGGGCTACAGTCCATGGGGTTGCAGTCAGACACAACTGAGCGGCTAAGCACAGCTCAGCACAGAGTACAACGGAATCACTTTGCTGTAAAGCAGAAATTAACACAACATTGTAAATCAACTATACTTTAATAAAATAAAACTTTTTAAAAAGACTTGGCAGGTTTTTGTTTTGTTTTGTTTTGCTTCATTCCCCAAGGACAATGAGTGTTCCTATCAAAGCAGAAATGAGAGAGAGGAGAAAATGTTGCAAGAGCACAGAGATGAGGGTGAGGATATCTTCTCTTCCTCATTCTTTTCTACTTCCTCCACCCACAGCTCCAACTTAGCCGTCCCTTCAACCACTATCGGCCCTTGTCTTACTGGCCCCTTATTGGCACCCTCATAACTGCTACCTCTGTCATTCCTCTCTCCACTGTTTACTGCCATGCCTTCTACTCAACTGCCCATTCCTTAGCTTTGGAACATCAAGAAATCTCAGTACCTAGAAGAGAAGTAACATCTAGTCAGGTCCCTCTAATACAGAAGAGAAAAAACTGTGGTCTTGGAAAGTTAAAAAATATTATTCTCCATTATACAACTCTTTCAACTCAACAAATGAGATTATATATTTTTTCTATTATGCTTTAACTTTCTTGCTTGAGTTCAGCATTTTAAGCCCCTCAAAAATCAAGTCAAAGTTGGTTATGTCATTGTATAGCAGTTCCTCCTTGCTTAGGTTTATCAGAAAGTTTTTCTCAGCCTGCCTTTTGTATTTTCAACAGACTTTCATGAGAATAATCAGAGCTGTAAAGTACTTGCTGCACCCAAGACCTTTCTTGAGATTGTCTTTAGGACACTGATCATTCAATCCAAATAACAGTATTATCATTCAGTCTGTATGTCAATATCTTCACAGAGATATTTTGCTTTCAGCACCCAGTGTGTAGCATGAACTGTCCTAGATGCTGAGAATACAGCAGCTAAGAGAACAGCATTGGGAAAGGGGGAACACCTTTCTTAGTGTAGTTTACATTCTAGAGGAAAGCACAAAATATGTGATAAAATAGTACCTCAGATGACAGAAAGTGCCAAGAAGAAAAATGAAGCAGGGTGGAGTATACAAAATGTTACAGTTCTAAGTAGGGTGATCTATAAAGGCTCCTTAAGGTGGGAATATTTGAATGTCTTGGGAGACTCTCATACATTTTATTAATTTGTTGAGTTCTAAGAAGGAAAGATGCTAAAGCTGAAACTCCAGTACTTTGGCCACCTCATGCGAAGAGTTGACTCATTGGAAAAGACTCTGATGCTGGGAGGGATTGGGGGCAGGAGGAGAAGGGGACAACAGAGGATGAGATGGCTGAATGGCATCACTGACTCGAAGGATGTGAGTCTGGGTGAACTCCGGGAGTTGGTGATGGACAGGGAGGCCTGGCGTGTTTCGATTCATGGGCTTGCAAAGAGTCGGACACGACTGAGCGACTGAACTGAACTGAACTGAAGAAGTACCAAAAACCATTTGCTTTTCAATTACTCAAAAATCACTTGTTTAGCCACACATTCTGGAATTTTCTCAGAGTTAACATCAACCTTATAAGGCATATTTTCTTGAATTAGCCCTGTGTTTTCCCAGAACCAGTCATGTCACTGATACAAATAAGAAAACAATAAATACCAGGATATATAAAAACAGAAAATGTAAAGCCACATCTACACAAGTACATGGAAGAATATGATGAAATTTGTTAAAAAAAAAAAAAAACACACACACACACAGGTTTTTCCCTTCTTTTATCTACTGAAAGAAAAAAAATCCATGTTTATTATTATTAATTATTATCAGCTACCCAAGTTCCTAAGAAGTCAGCAATATACTGTGAAGTGTTCACCTGGGTAGATGAGAAAATTTGGGGGAGGAAAAACAGAATGAACCTTTAAAACATCTTTTGCAGAGAACTGAATTTCATCTTTTTGCCCCAGACTGAACTAATAAAGACATAATTTATTTAGCCAAAGCACCTCAAGTCAAATACAGAGTTTTCGTGGCCCAGGGAACATCTTTTTCATGCCACCTTACACTTGGTTCACAGAAGAACAATGAGTTCAAATAATTTGGCCAAGGTCACGTGCCAAGTTTGTGGTTTTATCTATTTTAAAACTGGAAAACTTAATGTTTTCCCCTTCTTATTATACTCACCAGAATCCATTGTCTCTTTCTTCACTTCTCTGCCAAGTTCTGCAGAAAACACTTAAAATCTTTAAATGCTTTGGTCATTTTAGTTCTTCCAAATTGGGCAGTCACACATTGCTTCATGTCCAATATAGTTACTATAAAATGTCCAGAAATAATGGGCATTGTTGCTATAAAAGAAAAGGGGGGGGGGGTGTTAATGTGGTTACAGGGTAAAATAAAATAAAATGAAAGCAAAATCGAATGAAAAATCTTTATATAGAATAAAAATTAATAATATCTTTGAATCATACTTCCCAGGGTCATGCACAAAATTCGATGATTTATTCAGCTCTGTTTAGGGAAAACATCAATGATGCGTCAAAAAATTAAGCTATCCCCTCTTCCCAATAAGTTCTATTAAAGAATCCATAGCCTGCTTATTAAACTTCAAACTATATTGGCCTTTGTATAATGTAAAATGTTTACTTTTTGCTTTCTTTTTGTTTAGCAATTTTTCAAGGTGATTAATTGTCCTTCTACAACATATTAGAACTTACCATCTAGAACTTCTTTTCTCCATGTTTGAATTCTTACCTCTGTTTTTTACTAGATTTTGGAATCAGTCCTAGATTCAAATCCTGTGTCTTTTGGTTGTGTGCTGAATGCTGTGTGTGATGTGGGCTTATTTATCTCTCTGAAATTCACTTTATGCTTAAACGGCAACAAATAGTACCAAACTCTTCAAATGGTTATTTTGAGAACTAGATAAATAATAAATATGATATTACTCACAGTTATTGTTAAATCAATATTAGTTTCACTTCCTCCTCACCAGAAATTTTCCTTGTTTGCTTAAAACAGTACTTCTTCTTGAAAAAATTTTACAGTATAATTGTCAAACACCTAAAAAACAGAGACAACTAAAATAAGAAAATTGAAATTATTCCTATTCCTCATAATCGAAGATAATCAGATTAACATTTTGTATATATCTTTCTATTCTTTCCTTCTTTAGATATATAGAATATTTTTAACTGTAGCACTACCTTAAGTATCAGATACATACAAAAAATTGAATAAATCAAATTCTCACAAAGTAAACACACCTAATATTACTACATTTGATGTGTTTTTGACCTTGACAATGCATCACAACCACAAAACCATGGGAGCCAGACTCTGAGGCCATATCTCCTGAGGTTGAGTTCTGCTCTCCAGTTTCCTGGTGATGTGACCTGGATAAACTTTTAAAGTCACAGTTAGCTGCTAAATAGTAACAGTTTCTCCAGTTATGAAGATTACATGAGTTAATTTATGTAATTGACTTAGAATAATATGAGACATATAGCATGTACCCAGTAAGGTAAGACATTGTTATTATTATACACTATCTGAAGAACCTTTTCTTTCCCAATCGTTACACATTCCCTGGGTGCATGGAAGTCATTTTTCTCTTGAAGAATTTGGTTAGCTCCCTTAAAGTCTTCTCTGATTTCCTCACATGCAATTAATCAAATGGAAAGCAATCACTATCCTCACAATAAGAGACTTATTTCCATTTGCGATCACATTTCCTCAGCTGGTACCCAAACTGCTAAGTGCCCCCCATTACACCCTAACCTATCTTCCCAAACAGAAATCTTTTTACTCCCTTCTATAAACACTTCTATTAGGCAACTCATTCTCCTTTAAACATCTTATTCTTTTCCACCTCCGGCTTTGGGTTTACATCTCCCAGCTTTCTTGATACGCCATTTTTTTTTCCATCAAGCTTTCAGTATTTCCCCATTCCTCCCGGAAGAGCTTCCTCTCACCTCCATATCGCCCTCACCTGGCAGTAATCAGGCACTGCCTTCCTCACAACAAAGCAGTTCGCCTGTATACATGGCACTTCACAGCTCACAAAACACTTTCACGTTACCGTCTCTTTTGATCCTCACAGCAATCTGATGAAATAATAAAACAGTGACTATTATCCACATTTTTACCAAGGAACTTAACTCTTCATCATGAAAATACATCCAGTCCCTGCCTAGTATGAAAGCTCCTCCAGACCAAAGACATTACACTTTTCGTTTTCTTGTCCTCTAGACATATTTACTCTGGAATTGATCTACTGCCCAAATCATTGTTATCAATAAAAATAGCAAACACTTTTGAGTGCCTTGTAACATATCTCTGGGCTAAATACACACCGTTACTGTTCATTTATTTAGCAGTGTATTCAACATCTGTGATGTGCCAACGCTCTGCTCCATCTTGGGACCCCTTGCTAGGAGTCTCTTTGATTCTCTCTATATATTGAGATTATGGGAAAGAGCACTGGGGTGCCTTCTGGAAAACCTTGTGTCAGGTACTGCCTCCACTAACATACATGTAGGGTTATCTTGTGCATCTCTGGACCTGAGTTTCCTTGTCTATATCTCTGATCTGACCCCCTCATGAGATTATTATGAAGATCAAATAAGATTTGCAAGTACTTTATATGCTTTATGAAAATATAAAGGTATCAATGTTGCACGATTATTAAAAAATGGCTCTTGCCCTTGCCTTCCCACAATCCAGTTGGAAAGATAAGGAATACACATAAGACGAGTCTAATATATAATGACGTATTTTTATTGACAGAAGATGCCAATGTATAATAACCGAGAGAGAGAACACGAGAAAGTAACATTGCACTTGTAAATTCAGAAGATTAAAACATTCTTCCAAATCTTAGTTTGTCCCCTACTTTATCAATGGGAAAATATGAATTCTTCTTGCGGGAATTAACTTTCCATCAGAAATTGGATAACTCATTTGGATTCTTTAAATGTTTTTAATGCCCTGGATTACTGTGGCAGTACGTTATCTAGGTTCATTTCATTCTTTTACACTTATTCCAATGAAATAGTAAGTTATTGCCCCCTGATTTCTGAGGGAGAAAGAATAGGAGCAAATGTAAGGAAGCTGCTCTTTGATCTCTGTGCACATCAATTACAGGTAATAAATCCCCCTGCAGTTAGAGCTAAGACAGGATCTCAAAAGCACATGGACTTTCCTATTAGAAAATATAAACCAAATAGTGACTATTTGTTGTTTAGATTTATTTTGTGAGTAATGTAACTGAAAAAACAACCCAGCATTGAAGGATGTATCATTTTTAATCTCAGCACTTTTAGCTACTGCCAACACCAGATAGAGTATCTTATTGCAATAATTCAAGGATTTCTCTATTAGTTTCTCTAAGCCCTTAAAGCAAATGAAGCTCTTATGATATAAAACACCTTCTTTCTCTATTTTTTTCTCAGCTCTCAAGCCTAAATGCATTTCAGGGTAGAATTTTAAATGAACTAGATAAATGAAATTCTATCTAACTGTATTAATTTTTGACACTCTTTTTATGATTCTTTTAAAAAGAACATAGAAACGAATTGCAGCGCTGGCTGCTGTACAGTCATGATGAATAGCATGCTACAAATAATTTTTTTTTTCAAACTTTTGAAAGAACAATTTAGATGTTTAATCTCTTAGGTGGCTTTACAAATACCCTCCATTGATAATTGACCAACGAGCTAGCAATGAGGTTTCTTAAACAAAGAAAAGCACTCGTATATTAAAGGAAGCATTTTCATACTTTTTCTCCCTATTGTTTAACCTTTTGTTCCCATCACGAATACCTACCCGTAGTTCTTATCTCTGACCTTGAGGAACTGTATAGCTTTATCGAGACTTCCTTTTAGCTCACAGATGACCTTCAGCGGATGTCATTGAGCTCTGACCTGCCTCAGTGATCAGCTCACACAAAATACATATGCTGAACAGTGCTGGTGTGTGCAGTAGGGGTAAGTGAATTATTTACAAAAATTTGAGTTGACACCTTTTATCAAATGTGGAAAGATGAAGACAAAACAGCTGCTATTGCTGTCGTAAGCAATCTGCTGGTGATTGAATAAAAGTGTCAAGAAAATGGCTGCTTGATGGCCTTTTGTTCTCCCTCATCCAGCTTGATGTTAGTTTGAGCTGTCAGTTAGGAATCAGGGCAGTGTGATTTATCAATAGACTGAGTGACCTTCTCTTTTAGCTTGAGGTAGAACTGGAAGACAGCGCCCTCTACTGTGAACACACAGCGCTTCCTCTTACTGTGCCATTCTGGTGATGGGTTTGCATTTGCAGGAAGCAACTCACTCTTGTGATAATGAAGGCTTTTTAAATTTTGTCCTGTTTCCATTGTCGCCACACGTTTATTTAAAATTAGAAAAATAAAAATAGAAAACCTTCAATCATATTTCTATACCTTCCAGCAAACTGAATTAGAAAATCAGTATTTCAGATAAAATTCTTCCTCCCTGCTAATTAAACTCCAGAATAAGGAAACATTATCTTTGATAGCAAACTGAATCTTTAAATAGTGTTTGGACTATACTGATATTAATATCCGTTAGCATTAACTCAAATTATTTTATAGCCTCTATAAAAAGATGGATTTAGACTTATTTTTCCTCTCATACTATCGTGGTCTCCTCAAGAAAGATATTATTATCAATCAGAGCTTTGTGGATCTTTGAGTGGTATGAAACTATAGTGGAAAAGGACATTACAAATTAATATTCCCACTGCCATTGTGTAGATATATGTGTTTGTTTAAAGTAGGACTTTCTAATTTAATAAATATTTCTTTTATCTAAAACCCAAAGGAAAATAAGTTTTTTCTAGCAGCTATTGAAAAGGAAATAGTGAATCTATTTAAAAGAATTAGAATAATATTATCTTATTTCCAAAAGCACATAATCTTTTCAGAGCAATGAGATCAAATTTAACAGGCAACAAACTTTTGTGCTTTTAAAAACTGTTAGATATACACAATTTAAATACATTTAATTTCTCCCTTAGGTATTCCACAACAACTTTTTATTTTAACTTCTTATTTTGTGTTTTTATATCAGACATGAAAAATCATTGTGGAAACATTATCTTGTCAGCCAAATCACAGACTTAACTATCCAAAGATACTTTGTTAGGGCAGTCTTTCCTCAGCCTCTCTTGCACCTCTCTTCCGCTGCACCGCAGATTAGGGCAGACCAGGTTAGGAAACTAAAACGATGTGCTTCCCCATTTCACAAAATGTCCTCTTCGGCCTCCCTGCCTTTTCTTCCCTAATTTAATTTCAACCATTAGGTGGTGAACTCACTCTCTCGTAAATGAACAGAAGCACCAGGCTTGGGGTTCAAACCTCAGTTCCTGGCACGAGCTTTGACTTTTTCCTCTCCCTCCTGATATACATACACACCATGACTTGTTCATAAAAGATCTGCAGCAAAGTTGAATAATATGTAAATTTTATGTTGTAATGAATTAGGTCCTAAGATCTTTAAAGGTCAGACACCTGGTATAATACATCACATTCTTTAATATCAACTACAAAATAACTGTAATAAATTTTTCCAACACCACATCCTCACACGCTGCTACCCACAAGGAAGCACCAAAGGAAATGTGTCATTTGTCAAAACATGCAAAAAAACTGGCATGTGTACAAGTCACTTTAAAAATAATTCTCAGGTTAGAAATAGCTTTCCAAATGAATATTTTGTGGTTAAACAAAGAAAAACACATTAGTGCTTGACTGAAATCATCTCCTGATATGTTAAAAGAATGAGGAGAAAGAAACAACTAACATTCTAGGATATATGATCAAATCATTTTAATTAGTTACAGGATAAATGTACAATTTATAGGCAAAGAGCCTTATTTGATTATCTTTAAGGAAAAACTCAACAAGCATGGAAATTTAAGTATGGATGAGTGAGTGGTCTATTATAAAAATGTATAGCTTCTTGAGTTATCGAAATTTTATAGTTGCTATTAAAATTAAAATATTTATTTCTTTTATAATGCTATTTGCAAGCTTCAATTACAAGTCTCTATTATAGGAACATATCTCTTAGCAAGGGAAGGAAAAGAGATTTGCTCACTGAAAGGGCAGACTTTAGAGATTCTTTTTAAAGTGCAAACCCACATGAAAACTTGCTCTCATTCCCACCCACCCCATGTCCCTATACTCAAATAGTGTATTTTATTGACTTAAGGTACAGTGAAATGCACATATAAGCAGAAATGTTCATCTTTAGAACTTCTAATGTGACTCCAGGTAGGCCTCTGATACGTATTTGTAACACTGTTGAAGGCATGCCCTTAGAAATATACATTGGTGGGACTTCCCTGGCGGTCCAATGGTTAAGAATCGGCCTTGCAATGCAGGGGACATGGATTCCATTCCTGGTTGGGGAATCAAGATCCTACATGCCAAGGAAAAACTAAGCCGGTGGGCAGTGAAAGATCCTGAATGATGCAACAAAGATCCAGCATGCTGTGGCTAAGACCAGATGCAGCTAAATTAAAAACTTTTGCAAAAAATATACATATATATAAATAAACATCATTTTAAAATACATATGCACACACACACACACACACACACACACACAAAGTGCTTATTTCATATACCTCACCACTACCACCAATCTGGTGAATTGTCAATAGGAATTGAGACTCTATTTGAGAAATAATTGAAAGGTTGATTAATTTAAACAGGATTCATGTTTTAAAACTGCATATGCTTACCGAAACACTGTGATCACCTGAAACACCACTTCTATTTTTTTCAACCTATTCTATGGTTGAAAACAGGACCTATTCTACGGTCCTGTTCACATGTATATATGGCATCAGTCAATAGTTAAAAAGTGAAGTGGAAATTTTGTCTAGATCATTAAGAGGTACCCTATAAAAAAGAATTGAACCCAGTGTAGTTTTAGTACTTGAAAGTTTCTGGAAAACTGCCCAAATCCCACCCTTTTTAATATATATACATAAAGTTAATCAAAATATTCATAACCTTTATAGCCAGATATAAAATGGACTTTCTAGGCTGGGGAGAATGAACAAGCAGCTGAACACCTGTGTTCTTACTCCCTGTAAGTCAAACATAGAAGTCCTTAGACAAACTGAAGGGACTAAGGAACTCTAGAATGAAACTTTCTGGGTTTCAATGAATTTGTTCAAAGTGGGAAGAGGATGTAAACAAATAATTTAAAGAAAAGAAATGCACAGTAATCAAAGAAAAGCAATTTAGGTAAATTGACTAAAATAAAATTTTAGGCCATTGACACATAATGGTCATGACGGTGTTATAAAAAGTACATATTCATCCTCTGCTGGTGGAAGTGTAAATTTCCTTAGCTTTCTGGAAAATACTTCCAGAGAATAGAATTTGGTAAACCATTTGGCAGTATGACCCATTCATTCATTCATTCAACAAATGTTATCGAGTGTTTGGTTTGGGGCTAACAGTAAGCAAACACAAAAATATCCCTGCTTTCTTAGAACTGATATTCTGAAATATCCCTGCTTTCTTAGAACTGATATTCTGGAGCAGGAGATAAACAATAAGCAAGCAAATTATTAAATAGTCAGCATGTCAAATCTTGGTAAGAGTGATGGAGAAAGAAAGGAGCAGAGGTGTGTGGCTATTTTAAGTAGAATGGTCAGGGTATCTTCCCTGAGAAGGTGGCATTTGAGCAAAGACCAGAAAGAAGAAAGTGTTATTGAGGGAGGAGCCCCAAGCATGGTTGACCTCTAAATCCTACCTAGACTCGGCTCCATGCCATCAGATTGGTTTACGGTCAGTCACAGGGATGGCAGAACACCCCTCCCAGCCTGCTCTCTGCTGTGGTGACCAAGCAGCAGACCCACCACCTGAATATCCCTGTTTTGGAGAACCCACCCATCTCAGCCAGTGAGATGCTGGTACCCTGCATAGGATGCCCAGGCCCTCGGGAACCATCTTCAGAATTGACAGGCAGCTGGGCCCTGGTGCTGCAATAGGCAGCAGGACAGAACTAGCCCCTTGTAAGCCTCTGAGCAGGAGGGGAGTTGAGGGGAGTGGGGAGCACTAAGCCCACTATGCTTATTCCCGTAAGTACTCACCTTGGCTTTCCCCTTCCTGTCCTGGCTCTAAGTTTTCTCTGAAGGAACTCACATTGGTCTGTCTCATTTATCCTAGGGAAATAAGCATAAGTCAAAACCGAATATGGGCTTCCCTAGTGGCTCAGATGGTAAAGAATCTGCCTGCAAGGCAGGAGACCAGAGTTCAATCCCTGGGTCAGGAAGATTCTGTGGAGAAGGGAATGGCTACCTACTCCAGTATTCTTGCCTGGAGAATCCCATGGACAGAGGAGCCTGGCAGTCATGGAGTTGGACACGACTGAGCAACTGTCACTTTTCACAAAACCAGATCTCTGCCTAAATTCTTTATCAGTTATTTACAATAGAAATATCCAGACAATAGAAATACACAGTGAAAGGGAGCACTACAGCTTATATTTACGATGATTTAAACATCAATATTCATAGAGAAAGACAAAAAACAAGTTCAGTAATGTGTCAGGTTATAACTTATAGCCTGTGATAAAGCAGGTTAGCAAACTATGGCCCAAGGTGGCAAATCTGACCCAAGGCTTGTTTTTTTTTTCTTTTTCTTTTTCAAGTTTTCTTAAACACAGCCCTGCCCATTCAGGTAGCTGCCTTTGTAATAAGACAACAGAGCTGGGTGGTCTCCACAGAGACCACATAACCTACAACACTGAATACTGACCATCTGACCCTGACAGTCTGCTAGTCCTTGATCCAGTCACAGACATTTTCAGTTCTTCCTTATGTCTCTGTATTTCTATATTCTTTACAGGTAAAAATATATGATACTTATAGTCAGAAAAGAAAGATAAATAAACAGCTTTGTTCTTTTCTATTGTCTGGGAATATTTTCATACCATAAAATGATAGGCAGCTAGTTATCAGATCCAGCTTGATCCTCAGCCATAATTAAATAGCTTGTTGAAAGTGTTAGTCACTAAGATATGTCCAATTCTTTGTGGCCTCAAGGACTGTAGCCCACCAGGCTCCTCTGTCCATAAAAGTCTCCAGGAAAGAATACCGGAGTGGGTTGCCATTCCCTTCTCTGGGCATCTTCCTGACTCAGGGATAGAACCCAGGTCTCCTGCATTACAGGTAGGTTCTTTACTCTCAGAGCCACCAGGGAAGCCCTTCAAACAGCTTTATAATGGGGACTATAAAGTTACTATTTATATCACCAACATCTGTAGCTCACAGTTACCACGTTTCAGGCATTTAAGTGCTTTCCAACTATTAAGTCTCTATGAGATAGAAATGATTATTATCTCCTTTTACAGATGAGGAAACTAAAAAACAAAGGAGTTAGATCATTCCCCCCAGGTCTCATATTCGTACACAGGAGCCAGGATTCAAATCCAAGCAGGCTGGAGCCAAGACACGTACTCTAAATCCTGTACTGTGCTGCCTCCTTGTGACTCTTTAATTCTTGTACTATCTTCTCACAGGAAACAAGGATTTTGTTCAGGGTAAAAATTAGTCATCTCAAGTTCATACTTGAGGTCCAAAAACTTCTGCAAAGGTTGAAAGGGGAAAAGAGATGGATGGGGAGAGAAGAAAGAAGGAATAGATGTGGAAGTTTGACTTTTCATAGTCCTGACTGTTTTATCAAAAGTAGGTCATGGAAAGTAGTTTGGTGTATTTACTACTCAAGATTTTCCAAAGAAACAGAACCAAC
Source organism: Bos indicus (assembly GCF_029378745.1). Taxonomy (NCBI): domain Eukaryota; kingdom Metazoa; phylum Chordata; class Mammalia; order Artiodactyla; family Bovidae; genus Bos; species Bos indicus. Next base: position 47,175,676 of record NC_091771.1, read on the forward strand.
AGAATATGTGTGTATATAGAGAGAGATTTAATTTTTAAAAATTGGCTCTCACAAGTGTGGGAACTGGCAAGTCATAATTCAATGGGCAGGCCAGCAGGCTGTAGACCCAGGGAGGCTGTAATGTTGAGCTTGAGTCTGAAGGCCATCTGGAGGCAGAATTCCTTCTTTCTTGGAAAATCTCGTTCTTTTTCTCTTAAGGTCTTCAACTGATTGGACAAGGACCACCCAACAAAATGAAGGGTAATCTGCATTACTCAAAGTCTACTGATTTAAATGTTAATCTCATCTAAAAAAACATACCTTCACAGTAACATCTGCACTGACACTTGACCAAATATTTGGGTACAATGATTCAACCAAGTTGATACATAAAATTAACCATCATCTTTGAATTATGATGCAGGAGAAGGCTCTTAAGGGTCCCTTGGACTGCAAGGAAATCAAACCAGTCAATCTCAAAGGAAATCAACCCCAAATATTCATGGGAAGGACTGATGCTGAAGCTGAAGCTCCAATACTTTGGCCACCTGATGTGAAGAGCCGACTCATTGGAAGAGACCTTGATTCTGGGAAAGATTAAAGGCCAAAGGAGAAGAGGATTGCAGAGGATGAGATGGTTAGATAGCATCACTGACTCAATGGACATGAGTTTGATCAAACTCTGAGAGACAGTGGAGGAGAGAGGAGCCTGGCCTGTTGCAGTCCATGGGGTAGCAAAGAGTTGGACATGACTTAGTGACCAAACAGCAACAACTGAGTAAACAAATAAGAAGGAAAAAAACAGAAAAAGGAGAGAACTAAGGGGCACAGCTACAGTAGGATTTGGCGTTCTAGAAAGGAGCACACACTTCTCTTCCCTCAAGAGTTTCCAACCTATCAAGAGAAATAGATAAGCAGAGAGAAAAGTCACAGTGGTAGATAGGCTGGTGCCTTGAGTCCAAACAAGGATTTTGACCCATCTAAGCAAAGGTGGTCAGTGGGGGGAAAGCAGACCAGGAAGCAGGCTGGACAACAGGGGCAGGGAAACTTGGCCAAGAGGGATTGTGGGTGGGATAGGAGTTGGAAAGGACAGCCAGGAGCCTAATATCTTATCCTGTGTCCTATGCTGCCAGTAAAAGCAGAAAAACATTTCTTCATAAGACATTCTGTGATCTTCAGGAACATCAACCATGCTGCCTTGGTCAATAGGAAAGCATGTATTGAAAACAGAGCAGTGAAGCCTGGCTTCGGCTTCCTTTTGACGAGGGCTTCAAGGACCCTCTTTACTACTTTTATCTTTCAAGGATTTACAGCTTGGGTAGGGTAGATGTCCTTTACATCACAGGGGACTGGAACCCAAAAGTAGGAAGTCAAAAGATGCCTGGAGTAATAGGCAAATTTGGCCTTGGAGTACAGAATGAAGCAAGGCAAACGCTAACAGAGTTTTGTCAAGAGAATGCACTGGGCATAGCAAACACCCTCTTCCAACAACACAAGAGAAGACTCTACACATGGACATCTCCAGATGGTCAATATTGAAATCAGATTGATTATATTCTTTGCAGCTGAAGCTGGAGAAGCTTGATACAGTCAGCAAAAACAAGGCCAGGAGCTGACTGTGGCTCAGATCATGAACTCCTTTTTGCCAAATTCAGACTTAAATTGAAGAAAGTAGGGAAAACCACCAGCCCATTCAGGCATGACCTAAGTCAAATCCCTTATGATTATACAGTGGAAGTGACAAATAGATTCAAGAGATTAGATCTGATAGACAGAGTGCCTGAAGAACCATGGATGGAGGTTTGTGACATTGTACAGGAGGCAATGATCAAGACCATCCCCACGAAAAAGAAACACAAAAAGGCAAAATGGTTTTCTGAGGAGGCCTTGCAAATAGCTGAGAAAAGAAGAGAAGCTAAAGGCAAAGGAGAAAAGGAAAGATACACCCATTTGAATGCAGAGTTCCAAAGAACAGCACAGAGAGATAAGAAAGCATTCCTCAGTGATCAATGCAAAGAAATAGAGGGAAAAAATAGAATGGGAAAGACTAGAGATCTCTTCAAGAAAATTAGAGATACCAAGGGAATATTTCATGCAAAGATGGATACAGTAAAGGACAGAAATGGTATGGACCTAACAGAAGCAGGAAATATTAAGAAGAGATGGTAAGAATACACAGAAGAACTATACAAAAAAATATCTTCATGACCCAGATAACCACAATGGTGTGATCACTCACATAGAGCCAGACATTCTGGAATGTGAAGTCAAGTGGGTTTTAGGAAGCTTCACTATGAACAAAGCTAGTGGAGGTGATGGAATTCCAGTTGAGCTATTTCAAACCCTAAAAGATGATGTTGTTAAAGTGCTATGCTCAATATACCAGCAAATTTGGAAAACTCAACAGTGGCCACAGGACTGAAAAAGGTCAGTTTTCATTCCAATCCCAAAGAGCAATGACAAAGAATGTTCAAACTACCACAAAATTGCACTCATCTCACAGGCTAGCGAAAGTGAAAGTGTTAGTCGCTCAGTCGTGTTCAGCTCTTTGTGACCCCATGGACTGTAGCTCGCCAGACTCCTCTATCCATGGAATTCTCCAGGCAGAATACTGGAGTGGGTTGCTGTTCCTTTCTCCAAGGCATCTTCCCAACCCAGGGATCGAGTCAGGTCTCCCACATTACAGGCAGATTCTTTACCATATGAACCACCAGGGAAGCCTGCTCAAAATTCTCTAAGCCAGTGTTCAACAGTATGTGAACCGTGAACTTCCAGATTCAAGCTGGATTTAGAAAAGGCAGAGGAACCAGAGATCAAATTGCCAACCTCCACTGACTCACAGAAAAAGCAAGAGAATTACGGAAAAACATCTACTTCTGCATTACTGATTATGCCAAAGACTGTGATTGACTGTGTAGATCACAACAAACTGTGGAAAATTCTTCAAGAGATGGGAATAACAGAAAATTCTTACCTGCCTCCTGAGAAACCTGTATGCAGGTCAGGAAGCAAAAGTTAGAACCAGACATGCAACAATGGTTTGGTTACAAATTGGGAAAGGGGTACTTCAAGGCAGTATATTGTCACCCCGCTTATTTTATATATATGCAGAGTACATCATGAGAAATGCTAAGCTGGATGAAGCACAAGCTGGAATCAAGAGTGCCAGGAGAAATATCAATAACCTCAGATATGCAGATGACACCACCCTTATGGTGGAGAAGAACTAAAGAGCCTCTTGATGAAAATGAAAGAGGAGAGTGAAAAAGCTGGCTTAAAATTCAACATTGAAAAAACTAAGATCATCGCATCTGGCTCCATCACTTCATGGCAAATACATGGGGAAACAATGGAAACAATGACAGACGTTATTTTCTCGGGCTCCAAAATCACTGCAGGTGGTGACTGCAGCCATGAAATTAAAAGACGCTTGCTCCTTGGAAGAAAAGCTATGACCAACCTAGACAGCATATTAAAAAGCAGAGATATTACTTTACCAACAAAAGTCCATCTAATCAAAGTATGGTTTTCCTAGTAGTCATGTATGGATGTGAGAGTTGGAGTATAAAGAAAGCTGAGCACTGAAGAATTGATGCTTTTGAACTGTGGGGCTGGACAAAACTCTTGAGAGCCCCTTGGACTGCAAGATCAAACCAGTCAATCCTGAAAGAAATCAGTCCTGAATATTCATTGGAAGGGCTGATGCTGAAGCTAAAGCTCCAATACTTTGGCCACCTGATTCAAAGAACTGACTGATTCTGGGAAAGATGGAAGGCAGGAGGATAAGGGGATGACAGGGGATGAGATGGTTGGATGGCATCACCAACTCAATGGACATGAATTTGAGTAAGCTCCAAGAGTTGGTGGTGGACAGCAAAGCCTGGAGTGCTGCAGTCCATGGGGTTTCAAAGAGTTGCACACGACTGGGCAGTTGAATTGACTGACTGAGGGTAGTGCTACCAGGGAACAGTACTTTGCCTCTCCAAGGGGTATGGTAGGACCACAGACAAGTATCAGAAGAGTTGTGGAGCCACAGACATTTGTGAGGCCAGATGGGAGATCACCATATGTAAGCAGATGACAGACAGACTCAGAGACTCTTCAGGATACTGGTGAGCCTGTGCTTGGGGTTACAAGGATTTAGGGTTGAATTAATACTACTCTTACCTAATGAGGGTTAGTGCACATAGGCTGAGGAGCTTTGGGTGACAGTAGTGTATGATACTTTTTTGATGGACATAGGAACAGAGTGACACTGAGCTGGGAGGCTCAAGAGATCTTCGGAGTTGGGCTGTTGTGAACAATTCCACGTAAAGTGAACATGAAATATACGTGGGTCTGAAGGTCGAAGTGGGAATTACAGCTTCTCTGACTCCATAGACTTTTTCAGATTAAGCCTTTTCCAGATGGAAAGTCATAGAGTCATTGAACCACAATGATTCTTCTTTCCCTTTCCTTCCACCCATTACCCTCCCCAGCCCTCACTCCCATCCCCTCACTGAAAATTCATTTTCCTTATTGTGCACTCTCCCTCAGGAGAAAAGCTTCATGTTCCTTTGCAGACCAATAATTTCGTAATTTGTTGGACTGGAAACAAAAGCAGAATGTAAACTCCACTGAGGCAGGAGTTTTATTTTGGTTGTTCCCTATTTTATCCCTGGTGTTTGAAGAGAGTCTACAGATAAGACATATTGTTAAGAAAAACAGTCAACTCAGTTTCCTTTTATTTTGGAGATGATAACTTGTGATACTAAGGGGAAGCCCAGAAAGAGGTCAAATTGTTTAGCAGGGTACCAGGTATATGTTATTGTTGTTGTTTAGTCACTAACTCATGTCCAGCACTTTTGTGACCCCCATGGACTGTAGCCTGCAGGCTCCTCTGTGTTGCTGCTGCCGCTGCTGCTAAGTCGCTTCAGTTGTGTCCGACTCTGTGCGACCCCATAGACGGCAGCCCACCAGGCTCCCCCGTCCCTGGGATTCTCCAGGCAAGAACACTGGAGTGGGTTGTCATTTCCTTCTCCAATGCATGAAAGTGAAAAGTGAAAGTTGATGTCACTCAGTCGTGTCCGACTCTTAGCGATCCCATGGACTGCAGCCCACCAGGCTCCTCAGTCCATGGGATTTTCCAGGCAAGAGTACTGGAGTGGGGTGCCATTGTCTTCTCCACTCCTCTGTGTTAGTGGTCAGCAAATGTCAACTGCTATTATCTAAATAATGAAAAATAAAAATAACAAAAATTTACTTTCCAGTGAAATATTAAGTAGCTAGACATATAGGGGCCTGGTTATGAAAAGCCTCCATGCCATATTGAGGTGCTCAAATTTTATCTAAAAGCAAGGTTTTCAGAGAATTTTAAGCAAAGCAGTAAATGGTAAGGGTTCCATTTTAGAAAGGCTTCTTTTGTGGTGGTATGAAGAACGAAAAGGCAGAATGGAAAAGAGGTGGGAGATTGGAAAGGTATTTAGGAGGTAAACTTGGCAGGAATGATTAAGTTATTCAAGAAAAGCGGGAGGGGGGGGTGGCGGGGGGACAAGCTAAGAAAAAGTGCACTAAGAGTACTTTGGGCTCAAGAGAGCCTATCTTAGGAATAAGTTTGTAAGTGACTTACCAAGAAAAATCATACAATCTGCTTTTCTGGGGATCTTTAAAAATGAGATTGAGCTATCTGTGTTTGGTAGCTGAAAACTTGGGCTTGGTCAGAAGTTGGCCCAGGCTTTTGGTGTTACAGTTACAACAGAAAGCCAAAAAACAGACATTTCGGTATATAGAAATAATATATAATATTTGAAAGGTTTGAATCATACACATATCTTATCTTCACATCTTCTTGTACTGTTTTTATTTACCTACAGAATTTTTTCCCATTCACCTTTAAATATGCTATCATTCTCTGCCCATGATTTTTTCCAATCATGTTCTCATTACGTCCCATCATTTTATGACAATGACATTGCTGCCTAGTGACTTCATTACTGTAAAGAAACAATATGAGTTTACACCTGAAAAAAGCATAATTAAAAGCGTAAATTATGGCTGCTGTCAGGACAACAGACATTAACACTGAAACTTAGAACATAATACTGAAATAGGTTAGGCTTATGCTACCTGAAATCACTGTGAACCTTGAGTGTTTTCTCTACAAATAATCCACCCAAAAGTTATGACATTTTTTAAAACTAGGAAACTAGGTGAATCATCCTATAGTGCCTCTTTTTCAGGTCTTTTTTCTCTTGATACATGCCATGCTGATATTAAAAGGTGTTATGAGCTATATTAAAGGCTGCTGAAAAAGATATTAGTATAAAATGATGTCATAAAAAAAAAAACAACGAAGTTATGAATACAAGCACTAACAGAAATCTTTAATCTTGTACAAAGGTCCAGGAAACTTAGCCAACATCTAAGAAATGTGATGTTTCAACTACCATCTGCTAAGTAAAACCACAGCTGTGTCAATTCTCTCCTATTCTGAGATGGCGGGGTACCCCTGCTTTCACTTACACATCATCGTCTTGAATCATATTGAGGTTCAGAAGGCCACCTCTATTCAGACTACAAAGTAGAGACCAAAATTTCAACATAGGCATTCAAGAACCCTGCTTAGAGAAGAGAAGCATGGCAGAATTCTGGTCCTGGGAAACTTTGACAAACATGTTTTTGCCTGGAATGATAAGCCTCATAAACAGAGATCCACAACAAAGGCCTGTGTACAAATAAAGGCCACTTGACTCCTTCATGCAGGGTGGTGCAGTGGATCATTTTGAGGGGCTAGAATGCCTGAGGTCTAGTATCAACTAGACCTCAAGGGCTCCCCAGGTGATGCTTGTGGTAAAGAACCCGCCTGCCAATGCAGGAGACACAAGAGATGCTGGTTCAGTCCCTGGGTTGGGAAGATTCCCTGGAGAAGGGCATGGCAACTGACTCCAGTATTCTTGCCTGGAGAATCCCATGGACAAAGGAACCTGGTGGGCTGTAGTCCGTGGGATTGCACAGAGTCGGACACGACTAGAGCAACTTAGCATGTAGTATCAACCACCACTCTGTCTTCAAATCTAAAGAAACACAAACATGCTGAAAATTTTGGCACTTCAGAGTAACAAACAATCTTCTCCTAAAGACTTCTGTGTTTTCCTTTGTGCATGTGTGAGTATCTTTATCTATTTATCCGTATGAATATATACTAGATATAGGGGGCTTCCCAGGTGACCCCATGGTAAAGAATCTGCCTGCCAGTGATGGAGCTGTGGGTTCAATCCCTGGGTCAAGAAGATCCTCTGGAGGAGGAAATGGCAACTCACTCCAGTATTCTTGCCTGGAAAATCCCATGGACAGAGAAGCCCGGTGGGCTACAGTCCACAGGGTCACAAAGAGTCGAAAACTATTGAATGACTAAGCATGCACACACACACACAATAGGCAAAAGAAGGCGGCCGCAGAGGATGAGATAATTAGGTAGCATCACTGACTCAACAGACATGAATTTGAGCAAACTCTGGGAGATAGCAAAGAACAGACAAACCTGGCAGGCTACAGTCCATGAGGTGACAAAGAGCCAAACATGACTTAGGAACTGAACAGCAAAAACAGCAACTATATATATATACATATATATATATATATATATCTTTATGATTTCTAGACTCTTGAGTATTTTATTTTATATATTTATATGTGTAAATAGACTTCCCTGGTGGCTCAGATGGTAAAAAATCTGCCTGCAATTCAGGAAACCTGAGTTCAATTCATAGGTCAGGAAGATCCCCTGGAGAACGGAATGGCTACCCACTCCAGTATTCATATGTATAAATAGGTATATAGATTCATAAAATAAAAATATGCACCCTGATTCACCCATGCATTTGCGCCTGTATATACACATGATCCTAACAAATAATAAAATGATATATCTTATCACAAAGAAGAATAATAATAGATAAGAAGATAGGAGGGAACTTTTGGGTATGATGAACACATTTATGGCCTAGATTGTGCTGATGGCTTGATGGATATATGCTTATCCCCAAACTCAAGTGTATACTTTAAACATGTACAGCTTTTTGTACTAAAAAAAAAAAAAAATGCTTTTAAAGAAACGAAGTATTGTTTTATATGCTACATTTTATATGAAATCTCAAATGTTTAATGGTTTATTTGGGGTGTGTATTGGAGAAGGAAATGGCAACCCACTCCAGTGTTCTTGCTTGGAGAATCCCAGGGACGGGGGAGCCTGGTGGCCTGCCGTCTATGGGGTCACACAGAGTCGGACACGACTGAAGTGACTTAGCAGCAGCAGCAGCAGCAGCAAATGTTTACATGAAAATCTCTTACTTTGGTCAAAATATTTTTAAATTAGTATATGATAACTGAAGGGACCAATTTTAATTTGTTCAAACCTTCTAAAAAGCAATTTGGCAATGTATTATACAAGATTTTTTAAAAGTTCATGTAATTTGATCCAATAAAGTTATTCATAATAATATTCTAAGGCAAAAATAAATATAAGAAAAACACATAGATATGAGTATTTTCTTTACAGTATTATTTACAAAATGGAAATGGAGGCAATAGAGCAGTATGAAATATTAGGCTGCCATTATAAAATTATTATAAAAACCCAGAAAATAATATAAAGAAAGTGTATCTAATAGTTTGAATTCCTAAATATATGAGAAAATTCTTGTCTTATCTACTCTCTGGCCTTGAGAACTGCAAATAGGACAATGCCCCAATGTGATTATAATATAAGGAAATACCAGGTTATATATTATATGTTTTCAGAAATATTTTCCATTGTTTTTATTTTTATTTGTATATAGTAAAGTCCTGCATAGATCATAACAATTGAAGATTTTTGCAGACAGGAAGCTAAAATGATTATTCCAACTGAAACAAAGACATATTTTCCTAATGGTGAAAAGCAGATTATTTATTCCTGAAATTCACTATTTCCCCACTAAAGAATCTGCATTTGTGATAACCAAGTAGATTTCCTGAGGAGTGATTTGCCATGTTTACCAAAATGTGAGGTCTAATTTCTGTTAAAATATTTTTCAGTATTTTTAATGAATTTTAATAAAGGTTTATCAGGCGCTTGTTATGGTGCAGAACTTTTATTAAATTCTGTGATCCATAAAAGGTTTTTTTTTTTTTTTGAATGACACATAGTTTAGTTTTTCATTTAGAGGCTATAAAAGTGTTCACAAAAGTTATGTTGAAAAAAAAGTGATTGAAAGTGCTAAAACACTGTACAGAATATAAAATCCTTTCATAGACTTTTTATGACACATGAAACATGAGTCTTAAAGGTTTAATGTTACTGACTTTTATACAAGGCTTTTTAATTCTTGATTCCAGTTATGGTTCTGCAAATGAACTGTGACATTAAAAGGAATCAGGCTGGAACTGCTGGGGCTCACTTTCTAGATGAGTTCCCACAGGCCAGAAGAGGTTCTCTCCAGGACCCACCCCGCCCACAGCTGATTAACACACACTCGCTTTCCAGGAACCAAGGAGGGAGCACGCTTGACAGTTCTCTCTTCCCTGAATTCAGTATGAATATTGGGGAGGGCACCAGATTACTATTAGTAAACATGAAGTATTAAGGATGACTATGCATTCCTCCTTGCTTCCTTAATGTCCTACGCCGTTTTACAGCTCTAATTGTGATGTTGTCTTGGCCAATCTACAGAACCAACATTGTCTGTTCCATTAACATCATGGATAGAAATTCCCCTTGGCTTTACTTTTAGGGAATTTTGCATCAAGGTACAGGCTTGAATCCAGTAGAGAAGACAAATTCACTCTTTTGCTAATTTCCAGTATTTAGGATCAACCATACAAAGTTGCTATTTTGGTAACAAACACTGAAAGCTTCAATTTATTTATGGCTCATCTTAATCTTCCAAGAATGTCCAAAAATTAGTGAAAGTCACTGTGGCTTTTAAAAGCCAGCCACAGTGGTGATTTGGGATAAAGAGGAGAACAGAGTAATATGGATGACTTGGGTCAATGTAAGAAGCCAATTTGTGGCATTCGGATTAGAGTTCGGAGTGATACGCTTAGCTTAAATGATCTTGAGTAGTGCCTGAACATTACACGTTATTTTGTTAAGTGTAGACGTCGTTCTTTTGTTGGTTAATTTCCTAGAGGACTCAAAGTTCCATTTTCCATGTGTTGCTACTGCTTTGAAAATTGCACACAAAAATGCTTGTGTTTATAGAAGAGAATGGAAAAAGTATGATATTGAATAGCTATTCCAGATATCCTTGTGCTGCTTTAGGAGTCATCAATGGTATACTCCAAAAGGTTGAAATAAAATACCTGTGCCATATATGATATTCATGATTCATCTGTTTGTTTTAATAAAAAGTATCTTTCTTATTTCAAAAGTATTTTAATATGAAAGGGACTAGACATTGGATTTCTCGAAATGAGTCATAACTTAATATCCTGAATGTAACCAAAAGAATGATCAAATATAATGAAAATGTCTGCTTCGTTGTAATCTGTGATGTTTCTAATTCAAAGCATGTGAGTCTAATTCAGCAAAAATTATAAAATAATTTCTTTCTCTGTATTCTTCAGCACTACATATTTTAAACCAAAAGCTCACAAATTTTACAATAATTTTAGTGTACTTTAGAAATTATTGAAAGACATATTTTTGATATATAACTATACAGTGCATTAAAGACTTCGCAAATTGTAATTTTTTCTTAAACTTCCATGATTCATGTATTATCCATTTGTAGCTTAGTTTATTATAAGTACTGTGTCTGTAAGATATTAAAACTGCAGTTCAGCTAGAATATCCTGTGTGAAGACTATTCTTTAAGACAGATTTGCCTTTCTCTCACGTATCCTAAATTAGTAAATTTTTACTAAATTGCCAAATGATTTCTGCACTTTCTGACCTTTGAATATTATTTACCTGTCTATTAATCTAGAGATGAACAACACGAAATTCACAATACTTAATCATTACAGCTAAGAGCCAATACACAAAAATTCTGCCTGAAACTCAAAAAAAAAAAAGAGAGAGAGAGAGAGAAATCTGTCTAAAGAGAGAAGTGTCTGAGGTACATGAATGGAAATCTGAGTGAGCAGGGGGAAGGAAAAGACCACTGTCAGCTTTACAAATATTAAAGATATTTTTAGAACTACCAAACATTGCTAATTTTAAAAAGAGAGAAGCAGTAAGTTAAGAAAGTATAAGCATTTTGATATTTGGCAAAACTAATACAATTATGTAAAGTTTAAAAATAAAATAAAATTTAAAAAAAGAAAAGAAAGTATAAGCAAATCTAACTTCTTGAAAAACAAACTTTCCAAAGAGGCAGTATTCTCTAAAAATCATATTTTAATCTTTCAGTAGGTATTAAATATAGATTTTTGTTTTTTTAGGACATAGTTATATGTCTCCTGCTTGGTGTGTCACTAGATTTTAAAATTATAAGCACAGTAGAATGAAGACACCTGCATTACTTCCACTTGCATGCAATATGATCAGGTGTGAGACCTCCAAGCTGTCATCCCCCCTTAGAAGCCATGGTTGAGATGGCAAAGGCACAGAATGGAAGAGCCCTGCATCCCGGGGCTGCTGAGCAGAGAGGAGCTACTCTGGAGCATCACCTGACCTGCGTCGTAACTTGCAAGAGGAAGAAATAAACCTTGTCATGTTCAGTCACTAATATTTCAGGATTTATTTGTTACTGTAGCAAAGCTTAACCTGTCTTTTATTTTAATGTTGTTTATTGTAGTGAAATCACATAAATACTATATTAATCATATTTGACAGTACAGCTCAGCAGCACTAAGTACATTCACAATGTTGTACAACTTTCACCAACATTCATTTCCTGAATTTTTCACCTTCCTAAACTGAAACTCTGTCCCCATTAAACACTAAGTCCCCATTCTCCTCTCCACCCCACCCCTCGGCCCCTGGCATCTACCAATGTACATACTGACTCTAGGAATTTCAATATTCTAGGTACCTCATGTAAGTGGAATCAAACAGTGTTTGTCTACACCTAATATATATTGGGGGTTTCCAGGTGGTGTTAGTGGTAAAGAACCCACCTCCCAATGCAGGTAGATGTAAGAGACCAGGGTTAGATCCCTGGGTCAGGAAGATTCCCTGGAGAAAGAAACGGCTACCCACTCCAGTATTCTTGCCTAAAGAATCCCACAGACAGAGAAGCCTGGCAGGCTGCAGCCCATAAGATTGCATAGAGTTGAATAGGACTAGAGTGACTTAGTACACAATATATATTAGACTGCATTTTTAGGGTTACCTTACTATATGTCCTACAAAAAGACTGTACCTTCTATTTTTCTCCCCTGCACTATATAGTAAGTTCTCCTTAGTTATCTATTTTAAACAAAGCAGTGTATATACGTCATATCCCCATCTCCCAATCTTGAGAGCACTCTTTCTTGTAAGCTAGAAAACTCAAAGCCATCCTCAGTCTCTGCCTCTTATCTCCTCGCCACATCAAATCAGTTCACATGCGCATTTAGCCTATAACTAGGCTTCTGTAGTGGCTCAGACGGTAAAGCGTCTGCCTGCAATGCAAGAGACCCGGGTTTGATCCCTGGGTTGGGAAGATCCCCTGGAGAAGGAAATGGCAGCCCACGCCAGTGTTCTTGCCTGGAAAATCCCATGGACCACGGAGCCTGGTAGGCTACCGTCCATGGGGTCGCAAAGAATCAGACACGACTGAGCGGCTTCACTTTCACTTTCATCTATTACTATTCTACCAAATTATGCCATGTTCTAAGCACCAAGAGTACAAAAATAAATAAGATAGAAGCTTACATTTTTGTGGGTGAGACATAAAATCTGACAAATTATTTGAACCCAGTGAGACTAGATGCAGTAACAGAAGTTGGTACAGTGGAGGCACGAAATGAGAGCTCTTACTTTCCGTAAATCAGGTGAGGCTTCTCAGAGAAGAAAACATTTAAGCACTGTCTGAAACGATGAATAAAAACTCATCTTACCCCCAGTGGCTGCTTAGCCTGGCCTTCTCTTAATCTTAGACTATTAGCATAGCCTCCGCATAGGTCTCCCTGCCTTCAGACTTCTACTCTAAGCGTCAGTTCTCTCACATGCCAACTAGGTTATCTTTCTGAAACTCAAAATTAAGCAGGCCATTCACCTGCAAGAAAGCACGCTACAGTTGACCTCTCCATCTCATTTGCTACCGCACCTTCCTTGTGCTCACTGCGGTGTGTATGTGCTCAGTCGTGTCCGACTCTTTGGGACCCCATGGACTGTAGCCCACTAGGCTCCTCTGTCCATGGGATTTCTCAGGCAAGAATACTGAAGTGGGTGGCCATTCCCTTCTCCAGAGGATCTTCCCAGCCTAGGGATTGAACCCACGTCTCCTGTATCTCCTGCATTGGCAGGTGGATTCTTCACCAGCTGAGCCACTAGAGAAGCCTATACTCACCACAGACAACTCCTCATCTTTCCGTGAACACTCCCAACTTTTCACAAATCAGTGCTGTCTCTTGCTCCCTCTGACTTGATGGCCAAACTTCTTCTTCTGCTTCTCTGCTTTGGCAAATTCCTATAATAAAACATCAGTAATTCATAGATCCCTTGCTCAGATGGTAAAGAGTCTGCCTGCAGGGCAGGAGACCCGGGTTCAATCCCTGGGTTGGGAAGATTACCTGGAGAAGGAAATGGCAACCCACTCCAGTATTCTTGCCTGGAGAATACCATGGACGGAGGAGCCTGGGGGGCTACAGTCCATAGGGTCGCAAAAAGCTGGACATGACTGAGTGACTAACACACTTTATAATAAAGCACTTCCTGGCACAAATCTGTGAGAATACATCCTACATTTTGCTTGTGCTCTGCAAATCTACCTCTTATAATAATAATAGCTAATGTTTATTGAAAACTTCTTTTTTGCCAGGCACTTAAGCATTTTCTACAGAGATTATTCCATTCAGTTCTCACAGAAGACCTAGGTGGTAGCCATTATTATGTCCCTTTTACAAATGAGGAAACTCAGGCTTGAGTTAGGTAGCCAGCGTACATATATATACAGGCAATAAGGGATAGAACTTCCCTGGTGGCTTAGATGGTAAAGAATTTTCTTGCAATGCAGAAGACCCAGGGTTCGATCACTGAGTTGGGAGGATTCCCTGGGGAAGGGAATGGCCACACACAGAAGCCTGGTGGGCTACAGTCCATGGGATCACAAACAGTCAGACACAACTGAGAGACTAACACTTTCTCTTTTCACTTTTAAGGGCTAAAATCAGCATGAGAACCTGTCACAGTTGGACAGTTGGATTCCAGACTTGTACACTTCACCACTATGCCTCTTGTTCCTATTCAAGTTAAAAATCCCTTGGTGTGCACTCTGCCTTAACCTCACTTCTTTTCTTGTTTTTCCCACATATACCCCAAAACCTAGCTATTGTTAGGTCAACACATGCTTAGCATCTTATTCCCTCATCTCGAAAGACATTTTCTCATTGTATTTGTCCAGTTTACTCCTGTTTCTTTCCATTCATCAGCCTTGGCATCCTCTCTTCTCACATTGCTGTGTGAATGCCTACGTGGTGCCTTAACCACTGGTCTTTCTCTCAGTCTCTCTCCCTCTCTGTTCCATTCTCAAAATGTGCTTGAGGGCCTCTTACTGCAGCACTTACCTAAGTGTCTGGCATACAGTAAGTACTCAACAAATGTTTTTGAGAGAATGAATGAATGATGTAGGTTTTGCTCTTCGCATTTTACCACTATTAAAAATGTGGCCCTCCAAATGATTAACCTTTTATTTTTGAATGAAGGACATTTTGTCCCTTCTTAATAACTTCCTAATGAAAGATTCAATTTGTGAGTTATGTGACCCTATTCATATTCTATTTCTTAATTCATTATTTATTTCTCTCTTATATGTATGAGCAGATATATATTATAGAAAATTAAAGATCCACAGTGAAAGTGCTATTTTTTCCTAAACTTCTAATTTCAAAACTTAAATTTTCAGACTTAACCTTAAAATGTATGTTTCCAGTCTTTCTTTTTTCTCTTGTAGTTTCCTAAAGGGTTCAAACGTTACCTGAGCAAGCAATAATAATAATGGTTAAAAGTATTAAACTCATTATATGTGACAATCTCTGTTTTATATAAAATAGCTCATGCATTCCTCACATCAACTCTATGAGGTTGATATTAGTATTATCTCCAATTGACAGATGAGGAAACTGAGGCTCTTTGAGATTAAGGAACTTATATAAGGTCACACAGCTAGTGAAAACAAAAGATGAAGACTGCTTTCAAACTCAAAGTCATCTGATAGCAGAGTATTTTGAAGGAGCTGATGTTTTACATGTCGATACCTATATTTCTGAATAAACTAATAAGAATGAGAGGAATAAAAGTAACCTATGTTGGTAATAAAAGCCATATATGATAAACCCACATCAAACATTATTCTCAACGGAGAAAAATTGAAAGCATTTCCCCTAAAGTTAGGAACAAGACAAGGGTGCCCACTCTCACCACTACTATTCAACACAGTTTTGGAAGTTTTAGCCACAGCAGTCAGAGAAGAAAAAGAAATAAAAGGAATCCAGATTGGAAAAGAAGTAAAACTCTCACTGTTTGCAGATGACATGATCCTCTACATAGAACACTCTAAAGACACCACCAGAAAATTACTAGAGTTAATCAATGACTATAGTAAAGTTTTAGGATATAAAATTAATACACAGAAATCCCTTGCATTCTTATACACTAACAATGAGGAAACAGAACGAAAAATCAAGGAAATAATTCCATTCACCGTTGCAACAAAAAGAATAAAATAAATCTACCTAAAGAAACAAAAGACCTGTTTATAGAAAACCATAAAACACTGATGAAAGAAATCAAAGATGACACAAATAGATGGAAAACTATATACCACGTTCATGGATCAGAAGAATCAATATAGTGAAAATGAGTATACTACTCAAAGCAATCTATAGATTCAATGCAATCCCTATCAAGCTACCAACGGTATTTTTCATAAAACTAGAACAAAGACTGTGGCTTAGATCATGAACTCCTTATTACCAAATTCAGATTTAAATTGAAGAAAGTAGGGAAAACCACTAGACCATTCAGGTATGACCTAAATCAAATCCCTTATGATTATACAGTGGAAGTGAGAAATAGATTTAAGGGCCTAGATCTGATAGACAGAGTGCCTGAGGAACTATGGAACAAGGTTCGTGACATTGTACAGGAGACAGGGATCAAGACCATCCCCATGGAAAAGAAATGCAAAAAAGCAAAATGGCTCTCTGGGGAGGCCTTACAAATAGCTGTGAAAAGAAGATAAGCAAAAAGCAAAGGAGAAAGGAAAGATATAAGTATCTGAATGCAGAGTTCCAAAGAATAGCAAGAAGAGATAAGAAAGCCTTCCTCAGTGATCAATGCAAAGAAGTAGAGGAAAACAACAGAATGGGGAAGACTAGAGATCTTTTCAAGAAAATTCGAGATACCAAGGGAACATTTCATACAAAGATGGGCTCAATAAAGGACAGAAATGGTATGGACCTAACAGAAGCAGAAGATATTAAGAAGAAGTGGCAAGAATACACAGAAGAACTGTACAAAAAAGATCTTCATGACCCAGATAATCACGATGGTGTGATCACTCACCTAGAGCCAGACATCCTGGAATGTGAAGTCAAGTGGGCCTTAGAAAGCATCACTATGAACAAAACTAGTGGAGGTGATGCAATTCCAGTGGAGCTATTTCAAATCCTGAAAGATGATGCTGTGAAAGTGCTGCACTCAATATGCCAGCAAATTTGGAAAACTCAGCAGTGGCCACAGGACTGGAAAAGGTCAGTTTTCATTCCAATCGCAAAGAAAGGCAATGCCAAAGAACGCTCAAACTACCGCACAATTGCACTCATCTCACATGCTAGTAAAGTAATACTCAAAATTCTCCAAGTCAGGCTTCAGCAATACATGAACCATGAACTTCCTGATGTTCAAGCTGGTTTTAGAAAAGGCAGAGGAACCAGAGATCAAATTGCCAACATCTGCTGGATCGTCGAAAAAGCAAGAGAGTTCCAGAAAAACATCTATTTCTGCTTTATTGACTATGCCAAAGCCTTTGACTGTGTGGACCACAATAAACTGTGGAAAATTCTTCAAGAGATGGGAATACCAGACCACCTGATCTGCCTCTTGAGAAATCTGTATGCAGGTCAGGAAGCAACAGTTAGAACTGGACATGGAACAACAGACTGGATGCAAATCGGAAAAGGAGTATGTCAAGACTGTATATTGTCACCGTGCTTATTTAACTTCTATGCAGAGTACATCATGAGAAATGCTGGACTGGAAGAAACACAAGCTGGAATCAAGATTGCCGAGAGAAATATCAATAACCTCAGATATGCAGATGACACCACCCGTATGGCAGAAAGTGAAGAGGAACTAAAAAGCCTCTTGATGAAGGTGAAAGAGGAGAGTGAAAAAGTTGGCTTAAAGCTCAACATTCAGAAAACGAAGATCATGGCATCCGGTCCCACCACTTCATGGGAAATAGATGGGGAAACAATGGAAACAGTGTCAGACTTTATTTTTTGGGGCTCTAAAATCACTGCAGATGGTGACTGCAGCCATGAAATTAAAAGACGCTTACTCCTTGGAAGGAAAGTTATGACCAACCTAGATAGCGTATTCAAAAGCAGAGACATTACTTTGCCAACAAAGGTCCATCTAGTCAAGGCTATGGTTTTTCCAGTGGTCATGTATGGATGTGACAGTCGGACTGTGAAGAAGGCTGAGCGCAGAAGAATTGATGCTTTTGAACTGTGGTGTTGGAGAAGACTCTTGAGAGTCCCTTGGACTGCAAGGAAATCCAATCAGTCCATTCTGAAGGAGATCCTCCCTGGGGTTTCTTTGGAAGGAATGATGCGAAAGCTGAAACCCCAGTACTTTGGCCACCTCATGGGAAGAGTTGACTCATTGGAAAAGACTCTGATGCTGGGAGGGATTGGGGGCAGGAAGAGAAGGGGACGACAGAGGATGAGATGGCTGGATGGCATCACTGACTTGATGGATGTGAGTCTGAGTGAACTCTGGGAGTTGGTGATGGACAGGGAGGGCTGGCATGCTGCGATTCATGGGGTCGCAACGAGTCGGACACGACTGAGCAACTGAACTGAACTGAACAAATAATTTCACAATTAGTATGGAAATTTAAAAAACCTCAAATAGCCAAAGCAATCTTGCGAAAGAAGGATGGAACTGGAGGAATCAACTTGCCTGACTTCAGGTTATACTACAAAGCTACAGTCATCAAGACAGTATGGTAATGGCACAAAGACAGAAATATAGACCAATGGAACAAAATAGAAAGCCCAGAGATAAATCCATGTGCCTATGGACACCTTATCTTTGACAAAAGAGGCAAGAATATACAATGGGGCAAGGACATCCTCTCTAACAAGTGGTGCTGGGAAAACTGGTCAACCACCTATAAAAGAATGAAACTAGAACACTTTCTAACACCATACACAAAAATAAACTCAAAATGGACTAAAGATCTAAATATAAGACCAGAAACATAAAACTCCTATAGGAAAACATAGGCAAAACACTCTCTGACATAAATCGCAGAAGGATCCTCTATGACCTATCTCCCAGAGTAAAAGAAATAAAAGCAAAAATAAACAAATGGGACTTAATTAAACTTAAAAGTTTTTGCACAACGAAGGAAACTATAAGCAAGGTGAAAAGACAGCCTTCAGAATGGGAGAAAATAATAGCAAATGAAGCAAATGACAAAAAATTAATCTCAAAAATATACAAGCAGCTCATGTAGCGCAATACCAGAAAAATAAATGACCCAATCAGAATATGGGCCAAAGATCTAAACAGACATTTCTCCAAAGAAGACACACAGATGGCTAACAAACACATGAAAAGATGCTCAACATCACTCTTTATCAGAGAAATGCAAATTAAAACCACTATGAGGTATCATCTCATGCTGGTCAAAATGGCTGCTATCAAAGAGTCTACAAACAGTAAATGCTGGAGAGGGTGCGGAGAAAAAGGAACCCTCTTACACTGTTGGTGGAAATGCAAACTAGCACAGCCTATGGAGAACAGTGTGGATATTCCTTAAAAAATTGGAAATAGAACTGCCATACAACCCAGCAATCCCACTGCTGGATGTTCACACTGAGGAAACCAGAATTGAAAGAGACACATATACTCCAGTGTTCATCACAGCACTGTTTACAATAGCTAGGACATGGAAGCAACCTAGATATCCATCAGCAGACAAATGGATAAGAAAGCTGTGGTACATATATACAATAGAATATTATTCAGCTACTAAAAAGGACACATTTGAATCAGTTCTAATGAGGTGGATGAAACTGGAGCTTATTATACAGAGTGAAGTAAGTCAGAAAGAAAAATAACACAGTATATTAACACATATATATGGAATTTAGAAAGATGGTAACGATGACCCTATATACAAGACAGCAAAAGAGACACAGATATAAGAACAGGCTTTTGGACTCTCCGGGAGAAGGCAAGGGTGGGATGATTTCAGAGAATAGCATTGAAACATGTTATTACCATATGTGAAATAGATCACCAATCCAAGTTCGATGCATGAAACAGGGCCACTCAAAGTCAGTGCACTGGGACAATCCTAAAGGATGGGATGGGGAGGGCAGTAGGGTTCAGGATGGGGAACACATGTACAGCCACTGCTGATTCATGTCAATGTATGGCAAAAACCACCACAATATTGTAAAGTAATTAGCCTCCAATTAAAATAAAAATTTAAATTAAAAAAAGTAACCTATGTGGGGGTCGTGAGGGTATTATGGGGAGATGAAAAATTCTCACACATTGCACTAGACCCTGATCGTGGGTCTATGATGCCTTGGCAAAGTGTAGTATTGTTAATCAACAACCCCATCCTTCAATCTGGGTGTGAAAAGCTAGGTTTGTAAAGTGATTTCTTTTTCATTCCTGCCTCAATATTGTGCTTAAGCCTTTTGCTAACTGATTGACTTGATAATTTGTATAGAGAGATTCAAGAGGACCAAGACCTCATGATCAAGTTCATTATTTTGTTTATCACTTATCTATGGCAGTTCACTGATCATGCACATAACCAGTACTGCCTCTGATCTTGTCCTCAAAGGCCTTAAAATCCAGCAGGAGAAATAAATACCTGGAATCTAAGACAGGAAAGTGGACATATGATAAAGATATAGACTATAGCTAAATAGGCTTGCCAGGTGGCACTAGTGGTAAAGAATTCACCTGCCAATGCAGGAGACACAAGAGATGATCCCTGGGTTGGGAAGATCACTGGAGTAGGAAGTGGAAACCCCTCCAGTATTCTTGCCTGGATTATTCCATTGGCAAAGCAGCCTGGCAGGCTACAGTCCAGGGGGTCACAGAGTCAGACACAACCAAGCACACACATAATAGCTAAATGCAACTGGGAGAGGAAGACAGGATTTCTACTCTGTGGAACACGTAGAATTTGAGATGGAACTTGAAATCGGAGAAGGGGGCAAAGGGTAGAGGAGGGAAACATGAGACCTACTGAAGAAACAGAAAGCAGTTCAGATGGCTTTCTGAATTCTGAATTCAGATGGTGAATGGAATGTCTGCTGAGGAGGACTGGGAAACAAGAGGAGATTTTCTTTGAAACCCTTTCATGGGGTCTTGAGTAACAGCTAAAATATGGAATAATATTCTTCAGGATTAGAGAAATCAATGAAGGCTTCAGGAAGATATTTTCTGGCAATGGTGTCTAACAGGGAGAAGGGAGAGGTCTAAGGCCAAACATTTTGAGGATATAGCAGTACTTCTAGTTGATAGACAATAAGGATTTAAAAGGAACTAAATGAGAGACAAATTCAGGAGATCATATGGAAATAGAAGCTACGGGACTTATAACTCTCACCATGTCATCAGAGAACACTCATGGTTTCATCTCTTATTGATTTGGGGACTATTGATGGCTTTATTCATCAATAGTAGGAAACGTAACAGCAGAATAAATAAATCTCAATGGGAACAATGACTTTCACATCTGGACATGTTCCACCCTGTGAGGTAAGAACAGTCCAGGGGAGATGCCCAGCAGACATGATTTCAGAAGAGTTGGCACTTAGACATATGCATTTCTCAGTACTCAGAAAGGAGTGCCTTGAAACCATGAGATGTGGACAGATGTCCAAAAGAGAAAAGATGACTGATACAAGGTGGACATTAAGAAAGTGGCAAAAAAAGAAGAAGAAGAAAAGAGCAGGCGAGGAAGAGATGATCACCCTGGGGAGAGCAGAATTATGGAAAACAAGAAGATAGAAAGTATGGGCAGGGGTGTCAAATGTTGCAAAAACATCTCTGAGAATTACAATTAAGATAAGAGTAAGATAAGATGCTGACTAATGGGACATGAGGAGAAGACAAAATCTGGGACTGTGGTCACCCATTACTTCTTTAACTATTAACCCAGTAATAGTTAAAGAAGTAATTGGTAAATTTCAAGAGATTTTCTGCTCAACTAAATCAAGTGAGATATTTCGTAGCAGAGCTTATTACCTAGACTCTATCACAGTGTTCTTTCCCATTACATGTCCCTGAAAGAAGACAAAGATACAGAAACAGGAGAAAATGACTTAAGACTAAGAAATTGATATGAAGTATTTTTTTAAAAAAGAAATGAAAAAAATTATTCTTCAGCAAGTATTTGTTGAGCAGTTAGTGCGGGAGACCTGGGTTTGATCCCTGGGCCGGGAAGATCCCCTGGAGGAGGGAAAAGCTACCCACTCCAGTATTCTGGCCTCAAGAATTCCATGGACTGTATAGTCCATGGGGTGGCAAAGGGTCAGACACAACTGAGTGGCTTTCACTTTCACTTTCACTTTTAGTGTATGTGAGACTTAGATGATAGAAATTGATATAAAAATTTATTTCTAGGTATTTTATTTCTTTAAATGCCATTGTAAGTGGGACTTCTTGATTTTGATAGTTCATTTTTAATGTTTAGAGATGCAACTGAGTTTTGTATGTTGATCTTGTATCTTATAACTTTATCGAATTTCTTTATCTGTTCTAATTATCTTTCTGTGGAGTCTTCATGGTTTTCTACATAAAAGATCATGCCATGTGCAAAGAGAAATAATTTTACTTAGTCATTTCCAATTTGG
This sequence comes from Bos indicus, assembly GCF_029378745.1. Classification (NCBI taxonomy): domain Eukaryota; kingdom Metazoa; phylum Chordata; class Mammalia; order Artiodactyla; family Bovidae; genus Bos; species Bos indicus. The sequence continues at coordinate 47,197,879 of NC_091771.1, forward strand.
CTTCCCTTGTGGCTCAGACAATGAAGAATTTGCCTGCAATGCAGGAGACCCAGGTTCAATCCCTGGTTTGGAAAGATGCCCTAGAGAAGGCAATGATTGTCCACTCCAGTATTCTTCCCTGGAGAATTCCATAAACAGAGGAGCCTGGTAGGCTACAGTCCTTGGGGTCACAAAGAGTTCACATGACTGAGCAACTAACACATTTTTACTTCTTTTCCTTGCCTAACTTGCTCAAGAAGATTTCCAGTACTATATTAAATAGAAGTGGCAAGAGTATGCATTCTTGTTTTAAATTTTACAGGAATGCTTTTAGTTTTCACTACTGAGTATGAAATTAGTTGTGAGCTTTTCATATTGACCTTTGCTATATTGAGGTAAGTTTCTTCAGGATCTAATTTATTGAGAACTTTTATCATGGAAGGTTGTTGAAGTCTTTTGAATGCTTTTTCTACATCAACTGATATGATCATATGATTTTTATATTTCATTTTATTAATATGGTATATCACATTGATTTTTTGTGTTGAACCACTCATGTATCCCAAGAATAAACCCTCTTGGTCATGATTTATGATCCTTTAATGTGCTATTGAATTCTGTTTGCTAATATTTTGTTAAGAATTTTGGCATCTATGTTCATTAAGGATACTGGCCTATAATTTCTTTTCTTATGGTGACTTTTTCTGGATTTTGCCAAAGATGTAAAAGCTTGTACACTGAAAAATATGAAAGAGTAATGAAAGAAATCTTAAAAGACACAACTAAATAGAAAAACATCTCATGTTCATGAATTAGAAGAATTAATAATTGTTCAAATGTTCATATTACCCAAAACAATCTACAGATTCAGTGCAATCTCTATCAAAATACAATGTCATGTTTTATAGAAACAGAAAAAAACAATTCTAAAATTCATAGAGGACCACAAAAGATGCTGAATAGCCAAAGGAATTCTGAGCAAGAAGAAAATCAGATGTCCTGATTTCAAAATATATTATAAAACTACAGTAATCTAAATAATATAGTACTAGTGTAAAAATACACACATAGACCAGTAGATCCAGAAATATACCCACACATGTATGACCAACAGATTTTCAACAAAAGTGTCAAGAATAAACAATGAGAAAAAGATGATCTCTTTAATAAATGGTGTTGGGAAAACTGGACATCCACATGTGAAAGAATGAAATCCCTTATCTTACACCATACTCAAAAATCAATTCAAAATTGTCAAAATTGATAAAAGACTTAAATGCAAGATCTGAAATTATTAAACTCCTAGATGAAAGCACAGAGAAACTTTGTGTTATCTTGACATTGGCCTTGACAATGATTTCTTGAAAAGCATAGGCAGCAAGAGGAAAACAGACAAATGGAACTTGTCCATTAAAAAGTTTCTGCACAGCAAAGAAAGCAATCAACAAAATAAAAAGGCAACCTACAGAATGGGAGAAAATATTTGCAAACCATATATCTGATAAAGAGTTAATATCCAAAATATATAAGGAACTTCTGCAACTCAATGGCAAAATAATAATAGTAATAAACCAACTTAAAAACATAGAACCTGAATAGATACATGGGTACATGAAACGGTGCTCAACATTAATAACCATCAGAGAAATCCAAATCAAAACCACAATAAGCTATGATTTCATACCTTTCAGAGTGCCTATTATCAAAAAGACAAGAAATTAACAGTGTTGGTGAGGATGTGGAGAAAAGGAGACCCTTATACACCTTATCACTGTGCTAGCCTAAATATTACCATTAAATAAAAGAGATGCACGATATGACAGAACACTACTTTTGTGGTTTGCATTAACATATAAATGTATTCTTTATGGCTTGACATAAGCTTATAACATTCACTGGAACATGGAGAAAGCAAAGGAAAACATCTACTTCTGCTTCATTAACTACACTAAAGCCTTTAGCCGTGTGGATCACAACAAACTGTGGAAAATTCTTAAAGAGATGGGAATACCAGACTACCTCACCTGTCTCCTGAGAAACCTGTATGTGGGTCAAGAAGCAACAGTTAGAACTGGACATGGAACAGCTGACTTGTTCAAAATTGGGAAGGAAGTATGTCAAGGCTCTATACTGTCTCCTTGCTTATTTAACTTACATGCAAAGAGTGTGTGTGTGTGTGTGGATGTGTGTGTGTGTGGGCTGAGTCGTTCAGTCATGCCCCACTCTTTGCAACCCCACAGACTGTAGCCCACCAGGTTCTTCTGTCAATGGAGTTTTCCAGGCAAGAATACAGGAGTGGGTTGCCATTTTCTCCTCTAGGTGATCTCCCCAGACCAGGGATCAAACCCGCGTCTACTGTGGCTCTTGCATTGGCAGGCAGATTTTTTACCACTAAGCCAATTGGGAAACACGTGCAGAGTTCAGTTCAGTTCAGTCACTCAGTCGTCTCCAACTCTTTGAGATCCCATGGACTGCAACACCCCAAGCCTCCCTGTCCATCACCAACTCCTGGAGTTTACTCAAACTCATGTCCATTGAGTCAGTGATGCAATTCAACCATCTCATCCTCTATCGTCCCCTTCTCCTCCTGCCTTCAATCTTTGGAAAAGAATCAGGGTCTTTTCCAAGGAGTCAGTTCTTTGTGGCCAAAGTATTGGAGTTTCAGCTTCAACATCAATCCTTCCAATGAATATTCAGGACTGATTTCCTTTAGGATGGACTGATTGGATCTCCTTGCAGTCCAAGGGATTCTCAAAAGTCTTCTCCAACACCACAGTTCAAAGCATCAATTCTTTGGCACTCAGCTTTCTTTATAGTCCAACTCTCACATCCATACATGACCACTGGAAAAACCATAGCCTTGACTAGACTAGACAGACCTTTGTTGGCAAAGTAACATCTCTGCTTTTTTATATGCTGTCTAGGTTGGTCATAACTTTTCTTCCAAGGAGCAAGCGTCTTTTTAGTTCATGGCTGCAGTCACCATCTGCAGTGATTTTGGAGCCCCAAAAAATAAAGTCAGCCATTGTTTCCACTGTTTCCCCATCTATTTGCCATGAAGTGATGGGATGGATGCCATGATCTTTGTTCTCTGAATGTTGAGCTTTAAGCCAACTTTTTCACTCTCCTCTTTCACTTTCATCAACAGACTCTTTTTAGTTCTTCTTCACTTTCTGCCATAAGGGTGGTGACATCTGCATATCTGAGGTTATTGATATTTCTCCCAGCAATCTTGATTCCAGCTTGTGCTGGAATACACAGAGTACACCATGTGCAGAGTACAACATGCTAAATGCCAGGCTGACTGACTCATAAGCTGGAATCAAGATTGCTGGGATTATCAATATATCAACAACCTCAGATATGCAGATAATACCACTCTAATGATTGAAAGCAAAGAGGAACTAAAGACCTTCCTGACGAGGGTGAAAGATGTGAGTGAAAAAGCTGGCTTGATACTGAGCATTAAAAAGCTAAGATCATGGCATCCAGTCCCATTACTTCATGGCAATTAGGAAAAAGTGGAAGCAGTGACAGATTTTATTTTCTTGGGCTCCAAAATCACTGTGGATGATGATTACATCAAAGAAATTAAAAGATGCTTGCTGCTTGAAAGGAAAGCTATGACAAAAAAGCAGAGACATCACTTTGTTGACAAAGGTCCATATAGTCAAAATTATGGTTTTTCCAGTAGTAATGCATGGATGTGAGATTTGAACTATACAGAAGGCTGAGTGCCAAAGAATTGATATTTTTGAAATGTGGTGCTGGAGAAGACTCTTGAGAGTCCCTTGGACAGCAGTAAGATCAAACCAATCAATCCTAAAGGAAATCAACCTTGAATATTCATTGGAAGGACTGATGCTGAAGCTGAACTCCAATACTTTGGCCACCTGATGCAAAGAGCTGACTCACTGGAAAAGACCCTGACTCTGGGAAAGACTGAAGGCAAAAGAAGATGGGGGCAGCAGAAGATGAGATGCTTAGATAGCATCATTGATTTAATGGACATGAGTTTGATCTAAATCTGGGAGTCAGTGAAGAACAGGGGAGCCTGGTGTGTTGCAGTCTGTGGGGTCACAAAGAGTCAGACAGAACTTGCTGCTGCTGCTGCTACTGCTGCTAAGTCGCTTCAGTTGTGTCCGACTCTGTGCGACCCCATAGACAGCAGCCCACCAGGCTTCCCCTTCCCTGGGATTCTCCAGGCAAGAACACGATGAACAAATACAAATACACTGTTAGTGGAAATGTAAAGTGATTTGGCTACTATGGAAAACATTATGAATATTCCTCAAAAAATTGAAAAAAGAACCACCATTTTTCAGTCCATGGGGTCACAAAGATTTGGACTTGACTGAGCGACTGAACAACAAGTTTATGATCCACTGATCTCACTTCTGGTTATATAGCCAAAGGAATTGAAATCAGGGTCTTACAGATACGTATCATGAACATTGCCAGGTTCTTTGTAGCATTATTCACAATAGCCAAGACACAGGGAAGCAACTCAAAGGTTAATTGAGAATGAATGGATAAAAAAAAAAAAAACTATGTTATTTACATATAATGGAGTATTAACATGCACATATAATGAAACATAATATTATAATAAAGAAGAAAATCTTGTCATTTGCAGAAACAGATGAATCTGGAAGACATAATGCTAAGTGAAAAAGCCAGACATAGGACAAATACTATGAGTCCACTTATATGAGGTATCTAAACTAGTCAAACTCATGAAAGAGAGTAGAATGGTGGTTACCAACAACTGGAGGCATGAAGAGGAACGGGGAGGTGTTGGTACAAAAGTACAAGCTTTGGAAGGTGAGGAAGTTCGAGAGGTCCATGTACATCACAGTGCCTAGAGTTAACAATACCATGCTACTGCTGCTGCTGCTGCTGCTGCTAAGTTGCTTCAGTCATGTCCGACTCTGTACGACCCTATAGGCGGCAGCTCAACAGGCTCCCCCGTCCCTGGGATTCTCCAGGCAAGAACACTGGAGTGGGTTGCCATTTTCCTCCTCCAATGCATGAAAGTGAAAAGTGAAAGTGAAGTCTCTCAGTCATGTCTGACTCTTTATGACCCCATGGACTGCAGCCCACCAGGCTCCTCCATCCATGGGATTTTCCAGGCAAGAGTACTGGAGTGGGGTGCCATTGCCTTCTCCTAACAATACCATAGTGTATCCTTAAAACATTTGCTTAGAAGGTAGATATTACGTTTAGTATTCATGTTTTTACCACAAAAGTAAAGATGGCAGGAAGAAACTTTAGATGTGATGGATATGTTTATGCAGTTGATTGTTGTGATGGTTTCACACTTCTAAACTCAGCATCACTACGAACTTCTAAACTCATTCTTCTAAACTCCGCAATACTATGAATGAAGCTAGTAGAGGTAATAGAATTACAGTTGAGCTATTTCAAATCCTGAAAGATGATGTTGTAAAAGTGCTGCACTCAATATGCCAGCAAATCTGGAAAATGCAGCAGTGGCCACAGGACTGGAAAAGGTCAGTTTTTATTCTAATCCCAAAGAAAGGCAATGCCAAAGAATGCTCAAACTACCACACAAGTGCACTCATCTCACAAGCTAGGAAACTAATGCTCAAAATTCTCCAAGCCAGGCTTTAACAGAATGTGAACCATGAACTTCCAGATGTTAAAGCTGGATTTAGAAAAGGCAGAGGAACTAGAGATCAAATTGCCAACGAATTCATCGAAAAGCAGGAGGGTTCCAGTAAAACATCTACTTTTGCTTTATTGACTACACCAAAGCCTTTGACTGTGTGGCTCACAACAGACTATGGAAAATTCTTAAAGAAATAGGAATACCTGACCACCTTACCTGCCTCCTGAGAAATCTGTGTGCAGGTCAAGAAACAACAGTTAGAACTGGACATGGAACAACAGACTGGTTCCAAATTGGGAAAGGAGTGCATCAAGGCTGTATATTTTCACCCTGCTTATTTAACTTATATGCATGGTACATCAGCAAAATGCTGGGCTGGATGAAGACAAGCTGGAATCAAGATTTCTGGGAGAAATATCAGTAACCTCAGATATGCAGATGACACCACCCTTATGGCAGAAAGTGAAGAGGAACTGAAGAGGCTCTTGATGATAGTGAAATAGGAGAGTGAAAAAGCTGGCTTAAAACTCAACATTCAGAAAATTAGGATCATGGCATCTGGCACCATCACTTCATGGCAAATACATGGGGAAACAGTGACAGACTTTATTTTGGGGGGCTCCAAAATCACTGAAGTTGGTGATTGCAGCCGTGAAATTAAAAGATGCTTGCTCCTTGGAAGAAAAGCTATGACCAAACTAGACAGCATATTAAAAAGCAGAGACAATACTTTAACAACAAAGGTCCGTATAGTCAAAGATATGGTTTTTCCAGTAGTCATGTATGGATATGAGAGATGAACTGTAAAGAAAGCTGAGTGCCAAAGAATTGATGCTTTTGAACTGCAGTGTTAGACTCTTGAGAGTCCCTTGGACTGCAAGGAGATCCAACCAGTCCATCCTAAAGGAAATCAGTCCTGATTATTCATTGGAAGGACTGATGCTGAAGCTGAAACTCCAATACTTTGGCCACCTGATGTGAAGAACCGACTCATTGGAAAAGATCCTGATTCTGGGAAAGATTGAAGGCAAGAGGAGAAGGGGATGACAGAAGATGAGATGGTTGGATGGCATCACTGACGTGATGGACATGAGTTTGAATAGGCTCCAGGAGTTGGTGATGGACAGGGAAGCCCGGTGTGCTACAGTCCATTGGGTCGCAAAGAGTCGGACACGACTGATCAACTAAACTGAACTGAAAACTCAGCAAGCTGTATACATTAAGTATGTCCAGTTTTCTGTATGTCAATCATACCTCAATAAAATTTTTTTAATTAGAATAAAAAGTGGTCTCTACCCTTGGGGAACTTATTATGCAATTAGGAAAGAATATGTTAAATCAGGCTCATAGAAACAGAGAATAGATTAGTGGTTATTAGAGGTGAGGATGGAGTGGGTAAAATGGGTGGAAATGAGTCAAAACTTAAAACCTTCCAGTTATAGAATAAATAAATCATGGAGATATAATGTCACAGCATGGTGACTATAGTTAGTAAACTATATTGCATGTTTGCAAGTTTCTAAGAGAATAGTAATCTTAAAAGTTCTCTGTGCCTATGTATGGTGACAAATGTTAACTAGGCTTATTGTGGAAATCATTTTACAATATATACAATATCAAATCATTGTTGTATACCTGAAACTAACATTTGTTGTTGTTCAGACACTAAGTTGTGTCTCACTCTTTTGAAACACCATGAATTGTAGCCCACCGGATCCTCTGTGCATGGGATTTCCCAAGCAAGAATACTAGAGTGTGTTACCATTTCCTTCTCCAGCGGATCTTCCTGACTCAGGCATGTAACCCACATCTCCTGCGTTGGCAGGCAAATTCTTTACCACTGCCACCAGAGAAGCCCTAAACTAACATAATGCATGTCAATTATACTTCAGTAAAAAAAAAGTGTTTGTAGTTAGAAATGTGAGAAACCTTTAAATAAGATTCAAAAACTTCAAATTGATAGAGGAAATGAGTCAAAGAGAAAAGAATATTTTAAAATATTATTATTCAAGCAGGATTAAAGAACACATCTGAGATAAAGATGAGAGTAGACCCCTTAAAAGGGAAAATGGTTACTTAAGCAAGGTAAGACACACAAAGGAATTTTAAAGAATGTTTATGCTACATTAGCTTGAGTTAACATGTTCTCATATTTTCATCATTAACAGCACAAACAATATCACAAGCACCTAGTCTCTTGAGAGCACTTGATATCTGTGACATATGAACTAATTAATTAATTGAACATTGAGTTGCATAGCATTGTTAAACCTAAAATGTGATTTGGGAATGTTAGGATCTCTATATTTAAAGTACAGTCTTCTGCAAATGATTTAAATATTAATAGCTGGTAATGATTGCTGATATCACACAATTGACTAGCTTTTAGAATGTATCAATAGTCTCATATACCCATGGAAAGCAAAAAGTAACAACCCCTGAACTTCTAGGAATCTCTAGTGAAAAAAATTTTAATGATATTAAAATAAATTGAGTCAGCAAAAAACACTTCATATTCTCCAGACTTATTTTTGGAAAGGGTAAGCAAATGAATTAAATTGTAGGTAAATACATCTGAGATGCAAAGTAGTAATGCAGATAACAATCTGTTTTTTATAATTAAAGCTTAGCTAACCTATCATTTGGCCACAATGATAATTTTGTATCAAACTATAAATAACAACAAGAGATCTGTACAGAAAAATTGCCTTGCAGCATTTTTGGAAAAATTAATGTATATCCAATATTGATCTTGATTTGTGCATGTTAAACTGTTCCTCCTTGAGTAAAGTATTCTTGAAGTCAATAATACGCCATAATCTCATATGACACTAATAAAATAATGCAAATGACAATTCATTTTTGTTAACTTGTCTATGACTTAATGGATGGATAAATTTTGTTAAAAGAGGAAGCAAGAACTTAGTGCATAGTAGGCATATCTGTAAAACAATTGTGATTGATTTTTTTGGGAAGAGTAACTTTCCTAAGATAGAAAGTGAAGCAATCAATCTTTTGAAATTTTTCCCAAAAAGTGTTTTTATAGCTGATGATACATATTTCAGAAAACCGAAGCCACATACATTAGGTAGTTTGTTTTGTTCGCTAAGAATATAATAGAGTAATGGTGTTGCCAATAAAGCCCAAGGAAGCTAAAAATATGCAAAACAGCAGCATTAGAATGATTTTATGTATGATACTTCCTTAGTGGCTCAGTTGGTAAAGAATCCGCCTACAATGCAGGAGACCCAAGTTCCATCCTTGGGTCAGGAAAATCCACTGGAGAAGGGAATGGCACCCATTCCAGAATTCTTCCCTGGAGAATTCCATGGACAGAGGAGCCTGGCAGGCTACAGTCCATGGTGTCGCCAAGAGTCAGACACGACTGAGTGACTAACACACATAGTAATTTTATTACTCAAAATTGTTGAAATTAGTAACACTAAAGTTGTTTTCTTGTATTCAAGGGACACTAATAAGGGAAAAGAATAGCAGAGCAGTGAGAGAGCTAGGTAAAGTCTTAGATTCAAGGAAAAATATAGAGCAAGGAAGAATTATTTTCCATCCAATCCAGTTTTCCTGTGTATTCATTATGAGAAAGCAATGAACTAAAGACCTATGTTTGCACAGTACACCAATTAAATTTGCAGGAGAAAATACAAGCAGTGTAACTTAAGAAAATAAATTTACATTTGAGTCTCCCTGGTTATTTCCTAGCCATCATTTAAACTCTTGAAAATGCACCTTAACTCTTTCAAGGTACTTACAATCCACTTAGGCAGAGGCAGATACTTTACAGTGAGAGCTAAGGTACCATTTAATCCAAGACTTTATAACCCAGGAGTGCCATGGGCAATGAGAATTCCTCTGAGGCACGCTTTCTTTGGAGAAAATATTGTTTGACCACAGTGTGAGTTTGGTCATGATGTATACAGAACCGGAATGTTAAACAGGATGGTAACTTAGGTAAAAGGTCATTTATTGGAAAAAAAAAAATTGGCTCAACTATGTAACTCTAGGGCTTAAAAATAAGAACGTCCTGCCCCTTCTTGCCTTACTGGGTCTCACAGACAAAAGGGAAAATTCAAATTAGTAAATTAGTTGTCCAAATTAATAAATCTTTTGCCATATAAAATACATTACTCAAAATGAATCATAGACCTGAATGTGAAAACTAAAACTATAAAATTTCCAAAGGAAAATTTAGGAGCAAAAAATTCTTTGTGACTTTGGGTTAGACAAAGATTTCTCAGATGTAACACCCAAAACATGATTTATAAGGAAAAAAAATGGACTTTATCAGAAGCAAAATCTGCTCTTTAAAAAGACAGCCTTAAGTGAAGGAAAAGACAAATCATAGATCTGAAGAAAAATTTGCAAGGTATATAGTTGATGAAGAACTTGCATATCTATAATATATAAGGAACTCTTAAAACAATAATAAAACAACTCAATTTTTTAAATGGGCAAAAGATTTGAACAGACATTTCACTAGAGGAGATTGCAATATTGATTGCAAATAAACTTGTCAAAAAATGCTAAACATTAGTCATTAGGGAAATGCAGACAAAAGCTGCAATGAGATACTACTACATACCTGTTAGAATGTGTACATTTTTAAACTTTTAAAAGCTAACCTTGGCAAGCATTGACAAGAATATGGGGTAGCTGGAATTTCATATGCTGCTGCTATTTTCTGTGTGCTTAGTCACTCAGTCGTGTTTGACTCTGCAACCCCACAGGCCCTTCTGTAGATGGGATTTTCCAGGCAAGAATACTGGAGTAGGTTACCATTTCCTCCTCCAATGGATCTTCCCAATGTAGGATCGAATCTGCATCTCCTGCATTGGCAGGTATATTCTTTTACAACTGAGCCACCTGGAGAGCCCACAGTACTGATGGGAATGTAAATTGGTACCATTACTTTGGAAAACAGTTTGACAGTTTCTTAAATGATGCAGCCGTCCTAATCCTAGATATTTGCCCAAGAGAAATGAAAAGCGCACATCTAAACAAAAACTTATACAGGCTACTAGGAATCACAGTCTGGGGAACAGGCAATGTCCATCAAGTATAATAAGGTGGAAAGGGCTTAATAGAGGTTTATATAGAATGCTACTGGGTCCAGAAGAAAGCAAGTTACTCAGGTAAGGGGATAATGATCAAGGAAAGCCTGAGATCATTCTTAAAAGATCAAGTCTTGCAAGACAACAAAAATTAGAAAGTGTTTCAGAATGTAGAAAACTGAACTCAAAACATCCCAAACTAAACCCCCATTTTTCCCAAAATCTGCTGTACCAGGAGCTGTCCCTGTATCAAACAATAGCAACTCCATCTTTCCAGTTGCTCAGAACAGAAAACTTAGAGTCATTTTTGACTCCTCTCTTTCCCTGGTATCTCTATCCAACCCATTAGGAAAGACTGCTGTCTCTGCTTTCAAAATATTAATATATCCACAGTCTGTCAACATTTCACCATCTTTGCTGTTCCCAGCTATCATCATCTCTCACCTGCAATAGACTCCTATCTAGTCTTGCTGCTTCTAAATTGGCCACCGTCTGTAATCCATTCTGAACACAGAACCCAGCATTATCATTTTAAAATGTAAATCAAATCATGGGAGTCCTCTGCAATGGCCTCCCAATCCATTCAGAGTAAAACTAAGGCCTTAAAATGATCTAAAAGGCCTTCACAAGTTAGCCCCTCAGTTTCTCTCACTCCCTTTCCCGGCACTGTTCTCTCAGTGACTCCTTGCCTCTCCTCACTCTTCTATCCCTTGCCCCTCCCCAGCCTCACTGATCCCCTTGCTGCTTCTAGAACAGGACAGGCAGATTTCTATGCTAGGGTTTTTGCACTACTGTTCCTTGTACCGGAGCTCTTTTCTTCCACATCTCCAGGTGGCTAATTCTCATACCTTCTGCAAGTCTTACTCAAATGTCACCTGCCCAAAACACTGTTTATGAAACTGCATCTCACCGTTCCTCCTAAACTACCACCTCACAGTCTCAGTTCCCCTTGTTGAGTTGCTCAGTCATTTTCAACTCTTTGTGACCCCATGCACTGCAGTGCCCCAGGCTCCCCTCTGTCTGTGGAGATGTCCCAGAGGAGCCTGGCGGGCTGCATTTCCCAGGCAAGATACTGGAGGGAGTTGCTATTTCCTTTTCCAGGGGATCTTCCCAACCCAGGGATTGAACCTGCATCTCTTGCAAGTCTTGTGCATTGCAGGTGGATTCTCTACTGTTGAGCCACCAGGGAAGTCCTCAATTCCTCTTACCTTGCCCTAACCTTTTCCCCATAAAACTCACCACCTGCTAAAATACTGTACTTATTTATGATGCTCATTGCTAGTTGGTCTTTCTGCACTGGAATGCAAGCCCCATGTTCTCTTAATTGATGTATCCCTAGATACACTGCCTATTACATAATAAATGTTTATTTTTGTGTGTGTTCAATAAATGTAAGGTTCATGAAAATGAGAAAAATAGTCACTCCAATGACTGCAAATACTCAGTGTCACTAGAGTGTTAAGAGCACATAAGATAAAGGCACATGAGAAGGTAAAATTAGAGTTGTAGAAGATCTTTCCATCCTCTGCAAAGAGTGCCAGCAAGTGGGGAACCACTGACAAGATTTACACATGGAATTAACATGATTATATTTACATATTAGATCACTCTTGCAGCAGTGTGAATCTGACATCTCCAACTTTCCAGGGTCACAAAATAAAATTTTAAAATAGCTTCTCTCTGTTGTCATAATCCTGACCCTTCCTGAGTGCTATAGAATCATAATTGTTAGAAAACGGATTCTGGAACAGACTGCCTGAATTTACATTCCTTTTCTACCAGTAGCTCTAGGATTTAGCAAATTACTCAGCCTTTCTTTTCTTTATCTATAAAATAAATAAATAATTCTTTTTAAAATGTTGTTGTGGTCCTTTAAGAGTTTTAATAAATAAGGCAGTTCATGCTTGAACATGGTAAGCACTATAAATGTTTTAATGTTTTAATATTTTTAATATTAAAAGGAAAAAACACATTTCACAGATGCTTTATTTAATGGCAAACTATTGCTTCATCTTTCCTCCAATAGTTTTGCATTTTCTAAATTGAGCAATCCTTTCATACATAAATATTGGCAGTATTTTCATATATTTTAAGTTAGTAAAACTTAGAGATGTGATCATAAACGAACACTTCAAAGAATAAGTGTTCTGTTGTGTTTTGACTTTAATCGACTCCTGTCTCATATTTCCACAAATTCCAATCTAGATGAGCAATATTCATTAAAATACCCACCGCTTGTTTTATTATTTATAGTTTATATGTCTTTCCATTGAAACAAAGAGACAGATTGTCTTCTAGCTGAGACACCTGGAAGGTGCTTGAAGTACAAAGGCCATGATTCAAAAGTCTGCAGTGCAGTCAACAAGCAATTACTTTTGCATGTGATAGGAGACTGTCAGCTTCAAACACAGGACATTCTTTGGGAAGATTAGTCCAAATTACATTTTATTACATTGGCCCACTTGAATGGCCTAAACTTCATATACTTCTTATTCTAATGGAATTCCAACTGAGGCATTAATATATTGTTTATGACATGTTTGGAGTTCTTGTGTTATCAGCAGGCATTCATGAGAGAAGCTTCAAACAGTATCAGATAACAGTGAGCTGGATGTTGGCTGTTGTACAGCATAGGGGATTTTATCATCTTGTTGAACCAGTGGCAGTGATTAAATTAAACTGTCTGAACAAAGCTTTTGCATGTCAGACTGTTGAATGGCAAAATGAAAGAGTGACACACTTCAAAGATCAGAGGAAAGGAGACAGGGCTAGAAAAACACAGTTACATAACTGTTTATTTACAACATTCAGAGACAAAATCAATAGTTTTAAACTGCTGGTTTTCATTTTACTTCATCTTTAAACTTTTCAGTATCATTTTATATGTTTTCGAAGCATATTTCCCCACATTCTTTTTCATGTAACATACTTAATTTAACTTGGAATGTTGATTGAACGATTAGGTAGTTAGGGGAGGATTTTTTTGTTCTTGTTTCTTTGTGCATGGATGATTTTTAATTTGGTATAATTTCTAATTTTTCTCTTATTATTCCTAATGAGATATTTTAGAGAAAAAAAATGTCCAGGAAACTAAGATGGTTTCATAATTTTTATCTAGGGAGAGAAACACAGGGCTTCTATTTTTCCACTTCAAGAGACAAATCAGAATTTTAAGGGAGAAGTTTAATACAGTAGAACTAAACTGAAATTATTTTTATAAGCTGAAACATTATAATATATGAGCTCTCTGAAGAAGTTTATGAGTAAAAAATTTTACTAATATAAATGTATCTGAGATACAAAGTTAGCTTTAGAGGAACCCACATGTTTTCCATCCAACAAGATTTGTAATCAACAGACTGGTCTGGCACTTATTTATAATTATTATTTTTGTTAGCAAAAAAAAAAATAGTTTTGTTAGTCTTGAGAAAATGTTATTTCCTCTCACACAAAATAAAACTGGGAAAATATCCAGAAAAAGCAAATTGAGTTTTAGTGCTGTTTCCATTACAAAGTCTACATAGTTTTAGATCATTGTTTAGACTGGTGATTTCCTTTTTATTTAAAGACTCTAAGTCAACCATTTGGAAACATTTAAGAAACTTCCAGTGTCTCAAGGTAGTTAAAGAAGATAGGTATTCACATGATGCTAACCCTTGTACATTAGTTTCTTCAATTTTGATTTACACAATTTCCAGAGCTTTAAAATAATGCTCATTTTGAAATAAATGCTGGTTCTTAATGCATCTTCACATTTTGTTTTTCATTTTCATTTATCATGGAAGGTGATAGACTTTCAGAGAGACTCTAAGTACTCAGTGACATCCACTAACATGTTAAAGTACAAAACACTTTAAATTCAATTCCTCTTGAGACACTTAGTGATAGGGGAGAAATCATAGAAAAAATGAAAACAAAGTCAACGTGTCCTTTTAGAATATTTCACCACAAACAACCACATCAGTATGCATCCTTTACAAATTTACTTCTTCAACCCACCAAATATTTAGGACATGCTGATTGCAGTTGAAAGACAAGGAAACCAACAGAGGACGATCAGGATTATCTACAGATACAAGAAAAGATGAATTTTTACTTAGTTATGTGGCATACTTTTGGAATTGGGTTAGAAACATTCTCAATTAGAAATTTGTAAAGACAGCAAAACAATTCCAAAATTCATAGATTTCAAAATCCTAAAATCCATATGAAATCTATATGATTATAAATTTATTCAGAGTTTCATTTATAAATTATATTTTTATAAACTATATTTTTGATTAAAATATAATTAGGAAGAAGTTACTTCTGGCATTTTCTATTATACAGATGATAATGTTTATGTTTATTCAAAATATTTTTGAAATTTTCTATTTACTTAAAGTCTACTATGATCTAAAAAAATTGAGACTTTAAATATTGTAAGTAATGAATTGTTATTTAATCAATATAATAGTGTCAATTATCTTCAACTAAAAAAAGTTACTATATAACATCAATATTTATACTCTAAAAACAAAAAGTAAACTTTTCAATTTCTCACTGCACTTTATAAAAATTATTCATGAGTTAGACAATGAAGTAAACCTCTGTGAAGTCATAAAAACAGAAAAATGTTCATGTACATTACCTGGTAAAAATACAATAAAAATTAAAAATAAATAACAAAATTTACATAAACACTCAACATGTTGGAAATTTTAAAACACTCCTTAAGTAAATTTTGCCTCAAATAAGATATTATGAGAACAACATGAGTCAAAACTCATGAGATATCTTTAAAGATTTTTCAAAAGAAAGTTATACTCCTGGATGTTTATATCATTCAAGAAAGGAAAATAAGAACATACATTAAATCAGCACTCAGCTAAAGAAGTTAAAAGAAAAGCAAAAATATCTCTTAAAATATAAAATGAAATTAAGGACTTAAGTTTAGAAATTAATAAATGAAAAAAAACTATGAAATTGATCAAATCAGATCAGATCAGTCGCTCAGTCGTGTCCGACTCTTTGCGACCCCATGAATCCCAGCACGCCAGGCCTCCCTGTCCATCACCAGCTCCCGGAGTTCACTCAGACTCACGTCCATTGAGTCAGTGATGCCATCCAGCCATCTCATCCTCTGTCATACCCTTCTCCTCTTGCCCCAATCCCTCCCAGCATCAGAGTCTTTTCCAATGAGTCAACTCTTCACATGAGGTGGCCAAAGTACTGGAGTTTCAGCTTTAGCATCATTCCTTCCAAAGAAATCCCAGGGCTGATCTCCTTCAGAATGCACTGGTTGGATCTCCTTGCAGTCCAAGGGACTCTCAAGAGTCTTCTCCAACACCACAGTTCAAAAGCATCAATTCTTCGGCCCTCAGCCTTCTTCACAGTACAACTCTCACATCCATGTATGACCACAGGAAAAACCATAGCCTTGACTAGATGGACCTCTGTTGGCAAAGTAATGTCTCTGCTTTTGAATATGCTATCTAGGTTGGTCATAACTTTCCTTCCAAGGTGTAAGCGTCTCTTAATTTCATGGCTGCAGTCACCATCTGCAGTGATTTTGAAGCCAGAATAGCTTCATCTATAAACTGATATTTAGAAAAGAAAGACAATTCCTTAACAAGTCTATTCAAGAAAAATAAGGAAAAAGCAGATACAATGTTAAGAATCAAAATGAATCTATACCAATTAAATTCTCAAATTATAAGGGAATATTATTAACACACAACTCAGAAGCCAAAATAAGAGAGAATTGTTGATGTTACTACATCAAAGCATAAACATTTTGTTTGGCAAAAGACATCCTCAGCAAATGTATAAGACAAATTACAAAACTACAATCTGGGAGAAAATTTTGCAACCTACATGAAAGACAAAACAAGTGAAATAAGAATAAACATAGTTCAGAAGAAATAAATATGGTTACAAAGCTCTAAAAACATCACTCTTCATTGAACTAGCAGTTCTATTTTTAGTAATTTATCCTGTAAAACTGTTTCAAAAGATACAGTCAGACATTATATTTAACTTAAAATATAGAAAAATGATAAACAACTATATTGGTGAAAAATTCACAATACACAAAAGAAATAATAACCAATCATTAAAAGAGATAAGTTCAGTTCAGTCACTTAGTCATGTCTGACTCTTTGAGACCCATGGACTGCAGTATGCCAGGCCTCCCTGTAGATCACCAACTCCCAGAGTTCACTTGAACTCATTGAGTCAGTGATGCCATCCAACCATCTCATCCTCTGTTGGCCCCTTCTCTTCCTGCCTTCGATCTTTCCCAGCATCAGGGTCTTTTCCAAGGAGTCGGTTCTTTGCATCTGTGGCCAAAATATTGGAGTTTCAGCTTCAACATCAGTCCTTCCAATGAACACCCAGGACTGATCTCCTTTAGGATGGAATGGTTAGATCTCCTTGCAGTCCAAGGGACGCTCAGGAGTCTTCTCCAACACCATAGTTCAAAAGCATCAATTCTTTGGCACTCAGCTTTCTCTATAGTCCAGCTCTCACATCCATACATGACTACTGGAAAAACCATATCTTTGACTAGATGGACCTTTGTTGGCAAAGTAAGGTCTCTGCTTTTGAATATGCTATCTAGGTTAGTCATAACTTTTCTCCCAAGGAGCAAGTGTCTTTTAATTTCATGGCTACAGTCACCATCTGCAGTGATTTTGGAGCCCCCCAAAATAGTCTCTCACTGTTTCCACTGTCTCCCCATTTATTTGCCACGAAGTGATGGGACCAGATGCCATAATTTTAGTTTTCTGAATGTTGAGCCTCCAGCCAACTTTCTCACTCTCTTCTTTCACTTTGCCTAAAGTGTGATGTCATCTGCGTATCTGAAGTTATTGATATTTCTCCCAGCAATTTTGATTCCAGCTTGTGCTTTATCCAGCCCAGAGTTTAGAAACAGATAAATAAAACATAAAATAAATAAAACAGGTAAATAAAAGATAAAAGAGTTCAGAAACAGATAAATAAAAACATCTCCAAATCTATTGTTTAATGAGAACTAAGAGGGAAGCAGAGGAACCAGAGATCAAATTGCCAACATCCGCTGGATCATCGAAAAAGCAAGAGAGTTCCAGAAAAACATCTATTTCTGCTTTATTGACTATGCCAAAGCCTTTGACTGTGTGGATCACAATAAACTATGGAAAATTCTGAAAGAGATGGGAATACCAGAGCTGCCTCTTGAGAAACCTGTATGCAGGTCAGGAAGCAACAGTTAGAACTGTGCGTGGAACAACAGACTGGTTCCAAATAGGAAAAGGAGTACGTCAAGTCTGTATATTGTCACCCTGCTTATTTAACTTATATGCAGAGTATATCATGAGAAATGCTGGGCTGGAAGAAGCATAAGCTGGAATCAAGATTGCCAGGGGAAATATCAATAACCTCAGATATGCAGATGATACTACCCTTATGGCAGAAAGTGAAGAAGAACTAAAAAGCCTCTTGATCAAAGTGAAAGAGGAGAGTGAAAAAGTTGGTTTAAAGCTCAACATTCAGAAAACGAAGATCATGGCATCTGGCCCCACCACCAGTTGTGTCTGACTCTTTGCAGCCAATGGACTATATATACAGTCCATGGAATTCTCCAGGAAAGAATACTGGAGTGGGTGGCCTTTCCCTTCTCCAGGGGATCTTCCCGACCCAGGGATTGAACCCAGGTCTCCCACAATGCAGGTGGATTCTTTACCATCTTAGCCACCAGGGAAGCCCAAGGAAACCCAAATTAGCCCCAAAACACTGGAGCTGAAAATAATAGACACCTTTTGTCTCACAGTTTCTGTGAATTAGAAATCTTGGAGCATTTGGTCTGGGTGATTCTAGCACAGAACAGGCTTCCCAGCTGGCACTAGTGGTAAAGAATCCACCTGCCAATGCAGGAGACTCAAAAGACATGGAAATCCTGAGTTGGGCAGATCCCTTGCAGGAGGAAATGGCAACCCATTCCAGTATTCTTGCCTGGAAAATTCCGTGGATAAAGGAGCCTGGCAGACTAAAGTCCACTTTCACTTAATTTCACAGTTCAAGATCATGGCGTCTGGCCCCACCACTTCACGGGAAATAGATGGGGAAACAGTGGAAACGGTGTCAGACTTTATTTTTCTGGGCTCCAAAATCACTGCAGAAGGTGACTGCAGCCATGAAATTAAGAGATGCTTACTCCTTGGAAGAAAAGTTCTGACCAACCTAGATAGCATATTCAAAAGCAGAGACATTACTTTGCCAACAAAGGTCCGTCTAGTCAAAGATATGGTTTTTCCAGTGGTCATGTATGGATGTGAGAGTTGGACTGTGAAGAAGGCTGAGCGCCGAAGAATTGGTGCTTTTGAACTGTGGTGTTGGAGAAGACTCTTGAGAGTCCCTTGGACTGCAAGGAGATCCAACCAGTGCATTCTGAAGGAGATCAGCCCTGGGGTTTCTTTGGAAGGAATGATGCTAAAGCTGAAACTCCAGTACTTTGGCCACCTCATGTGAAGAGCTGACTCATTGGAAAAGACTCTGATGCTGGGAGGGATTGGGGGCAGGAGGTGAAGGGGACGACAGAGGATGAGATGGCTGGATGGCATCACTGATTCGATGGACGTGAGTCTGAGTGAACTCCGGGAGTTGGTGATGGACAGAGAGGCCTGGCGTGCTGGGATTCATGGGGTCGCAAAGAGTTGGACACTACTGAGCAACTGAACTGAACTGAACTGAAGAGGGAAGCAGGTTCCAGAACAGTATGCAGAGAATGATCAAAATTAGGATTTTATAAAAATGAAGTAGGAGAGGGGTTACATATGCCTAAGCAGGCCTGGAAGACTACACACCAATCCAGTAACTATGATTTTCTCTGGGAACTGGCATTATGATTATGCAGGTTTGATTTCCTTCCATCTAGAGCAATCTCCCTTTGTTTCTCTGACACTGGTTGAAGAAATCTTAGCCACTTATGGATGAAAATGTCCCACCTCAGGACTTCCCTGGCAGTCCAGTGGTCAAGACCACATTTCCGATGCAGGGGTGTCGGTTCAATCTCTGGTTAGAGAACTAAGGTCCCACATGCCATGCAACATGGCCAAAAAGATATAAAAAATAAAGAATATCCCTAGATCCAGGATATACTTCTGATCAACATGTTGTTATTTGACTGTTCCATCTCTCCTCCCCTGTGTTTTCTGTAACTAGAAGCTAAGTCTGTAAACTTGATTAAACATTTAAATTAAACATTTTTGGCAAAATATAAGCAGTTTGCTCTGAGGACTAGGATTATAGTGAAGACACAGAGAATATATTTACTTTCTACAAAACATATTTCCATATTATCTCAATTTTTGCAATAAAGTACATGAGCAACTTTAAAAAATAGAGACATTTGCACTGACACAGAAGAAACTTAATAGTATACTGATCAAATATTTAAAAGGAAAAAAGAAGGTATAAAGTAAAATCTTTCTTTTAAAAAAAAAAAATGATTGTGTATGTGTGTGTGTGTGTTTCTGTTTATACGCACATGTATCCATGCAGGCATTTATCAAGAAAGAAGTAAAAAATGTTAACAAAAGTTACTTTTGAGGGTGGGGTTATTGATTTTCTATAGTGCTTTATTTTATGCTTTTGCTTAATTCTTTTTTCTTCCATAAGCACAAAATGAGGTTGTGAAGGGGTGAAATTTGTAATTATTTAATGAAACTAATTATTTTAGATGTAGAAAATAACAACTTCTAATGAGAAGGAAGAAAGAAAAAATGGAAGAAGTATACACAGGAACTCAAAAACAGCAATGTTTGAAGCAATGGCCTGATTTTCTAAGGAAATACCAAATTATATGCAATATAAGTGACTCTTATTTTCCGAAACTGTGCATTCCCAGAAAATGCATTCCTAAACATGTCTTCACTAAGCAGGTCATATTTCATCATATCTTCATTGAAATTGTATTTGGGGACAGGAAGCAGGGTAATATATTTATTCCATGGAACTTTGCTGACCAAGTTTCAATAGAATCATAGCAGTAATCACGATCTGTTAAAATAATTTAAAATATAAATTACATTCCAAACAGTAAAAAAAAAAAAAAAAAATGACTGTAGTGCTTATTAGGTCACAAGAGTCATAGAGGAGGATAAATTAACACATAAATATGTTTTAAGTTATAAACTTAACCTTTTAACCTTTATTTTGTAATTTATAGTTACAAAAATTTTCATAAACATCTTTCTGTACCAAGAGTGGTGTTCAAATCATTCTGACTTAAGCTGGCATCGAGACCATTCATGAAAGTATTAACTAGGCATTGCAATGGAATCTTTTAAGTGTTTTTTTAAAATTTGAAGATGTGAAGTCTTGGGGAAAATGAATGGGTAAATCTTTTCTACTTTTTCTTCTTTTCTTGATATTTCCTACCCTTAACAATTTGTGTGAGCTCAGTTGCTCAGGCAAGTCGGATTCTTTGTGACCCCATGGAAGGTAACTCACCAGGCTCTTCTGTCCATGGAATTTCTCAGGCAAGAATGCTGGAGAGGGTAGCAATTCCCTTCTCCAGGGGATCTTCGCAACCCAGGGATTGAACTCAAGTCCCCTGCATTTCAGGCAGATTCTTTACCATCTGAGCCATCAGGGAAGCCCAAAAGTGAAAGTGAAAGTCGCTCAGTTGTGTCTGACTCTTTGCAGCCCATGGACTATATATACAGTCCATGGAATTCTCCAGGAAAGAATACTGGAGTGGGTGGCCTTTCCCTTCTCCAGGGGATCTTCCCAACCCAGGGATCGAACCCAGGTCTCCCACAATGCAGGTGGATTCTTTACCATTTGAGCCACCAAGGAAGCCCAAGGAAACCCAAATCAGCCCCAAAACACTGGAGCCGAAAATAACAGACACCTACTGTCTCACAGTTTCTGTGAATTAGAAATCTTGGAGCATTTGGTCTGGGTGATTCTAGCACAGAACAGCCTTCCCAGCTGGCACTAGTGGTAAAGAATCCACCTGCCAATGCAGGAGAGGAGACTCAAAAGACATGGATTCAATCCCTGAGTTGGGCAGATCCCTTGCAGGAGGAAATGGCAACCCATTCCAGTATTCTTGCCTGGAAAATTCCGTGGATAAAGGAGCCTGGCAGACTGAAGTCCACTTTCACTTTCACTTATCGAGTTAAAGAAGGAGGAGGGGGGAGTGATTTTTTTTAAACCCAGAATTAATGTAAGGATTAACAGTCAATTTCTGCCTTTTAATTCTCATTTCATAAGGTTTCCTATCTGTAAACCATTTTCTGCTTGTCCACTGTTCTTGTTCTTCAGTTTTTTCTGGCAACATTTTGAACCAGTTTCCTAGAGGCAATAAAAGGTTTTCAATTTAAAGAATTTTTTAAAAAGGACTACTTCCTGGTGAATGGCACTATGCCATGCTTTAGCTGACATCCCAGTTTCAACTGATTCATCAGAATTCATCAGAACTGAGCCTGTGCGTGTGTGAAAGTTGCTCAGTCATCTCTGACTCTTTGAGACCCCATGGCCTATACAGTCCATGGAATTCTCCAGGCCAGAATACTGGAGTGGGTAGCCGTTCCCTTCTCCAGGGGATCTTCCCAACCCAGGGATCCAAACCAGGCCTCCCACATTGCAGGCAGATTCTTTACCATCTGAGTCACCAGGGAAGCCCAAGAATGCTGGAGAAGACTACCCCTTCTCCAGCAGAACTTCTTGATCCAGAACTGAACCTACTATTAAGTAACTCCTGATGACTCACTTAGGTGTCCCCAAGGACCGTTGGCTCAGCCTGTAGTTCCATCTTAGAACTTGCCACTTGTGTTGCAAAAACACAAGTGCTGAAGAGACAGTCCGGCACTGAGGAGGAGAGTTTTTGCTGTTGTTGGTGTTTTACTTTACACAAAAGTGACACTATCTTCTTGCAGCTGTGTCCAATCCTTTGTGACCCCATGGACTGTAGCCTGCCAGCCTCCTCTGTCCATGGAATTCTCCAGGCAAAAATACTGGAGTGGGTTGCAATTTCCTCCTCCAGGGGATCTTCCTGACCCAAAGATTGAACCCGCATCTCCTGAGTCTCCTGAATTAGCAGGCAGATTCACTCTCCTCTCAGAGCGAAATATTTCACTAGAATTATCTCATAATTCTAGTAGATAATTCTTGTGAAAAATGAATTAACAGGTACCACATTTATGATTTATTCAATAAATAAATATGATACTAATAGTAACCCTTATAGATTGGTACCCCAGTTAGCTACCCAACCAGCTCATCACTTAACCCATTCTCAGTTTTTGAGAGAGGGAAGTGCAGAGACCAGAGAAAAGGCTGCAAGGAGAAGTCTGAGAGAGTACCCACTATGCATAAGAAACTATGAGATGGAGAGAAGAGCCAGCCAGCTGATTAATTAGTTGCTGCAAAAGTGAAACAGAGTGTTGTTGCCTCAACAAAATGATTAACCCTAGAGGAGGAGGGAAGACAAATCCATTGCCCAGGGAACATCCACTAGGCCCATGAACCATCGAGTCACTGGGGCTGTGACTGGATGATCAAGACCACTGCTGAGTCCTGAATGACTCTGCAACATCCACGGGATTGTTCTCCTACTTCTCCATGTACCTTTAAAACAAGAGCCTAAAATCTGGTAGAAATTAAGCATGTCTCTGTTGGAGAAGGCAATGGCAACCCACTCCAGTAGTCTTGCCTGGAAAATCCCATGGATGGAGGAGCCTGGTAGGCTGCAGTCCATGGGGTCGCTAAGAGTCGGACACAACTGAGCGACTTCACTTTCACTTTTCACTTTCATGCATTGGAGAAGGAAATGGCAACCCACTCCAGTATTCTTGCCTGGAGAATCCCAGGGACAGGGGAGCCTGGTGGGCTGCGGTCCATGGGGTCGCACAGAGTCGGATAATACTGAAGCGACTTAGCAGCAGCAGTAGCAGCTATTACTTACACCTGTAATGAAATCAACCAATGCAAAAGCTTTAGATATTGTCAGATATTGAAAATTATGAATACGTTTTCACTTCAGTTCAGTTTGAGGAAGAAGATTATTTTCAAATATCAAAAACAAAGACTATTTTCAAGCCTAGGACTAAGATAAGCCAGCATCAAATAATGCTTTATGGTTTATAAACCACTTCCGTGCTCCTGCTGCCATGTAACCTTCACAGAGTAATAACGTTGCCATCATTATCTCTACTTTACAGATGAAAAAACAAGCACAGTGTATATTGGAAGGGGGAAGAAACAAGGGATGGATGAGTATTGTATACTTTACACAGGATTTTTAAAAATTGCTATACCAGTTGAGAAAAACTAACATCATGGCATCCAGTCCCATCACTTCATGGCAAATAGATGGGGAAACAGTGGAAACAGTGGCTAACTTTATTTTTGGGGGCTCCAAAATCACTGCAGATGGTGATTGCAGCCATGAAATTAAAAGACGCTTACTCCTTGGAAGGAAAGTTATGACCAAACGAGATAGCATATTCAAAAGCAGACACATTACTTTGTCAACAAAGGTCCGTCTAGTCAAGGCTATAGTTTTTCCAGTGGTCATGTATGGATGTGAGAGTTGGGCTACAAAAGAAAGCTGAGTGCCGAAGAATTGATGCTTTTGAAATGTGGTGTTTGAGAAGACTCTTGAGAGTCCCTTGGACCGCAAGAAGATCCAACCAGTCCATCCTAAAGGAGATCAGTCCTAGGTTTTCATTGGAAGGACTGATGTTGAAGTTGAAACTCCAGTACTTTGACCGCCTGATGCGAATAGCTGACTCATTTGAAAAACCCTGATGCTGAGAACCACTGAGGGCAGGAGGAGAAGGGGACAACAGAGGATGAGATGGTTGGATGGCATCACCGACTCAATAGACATGGGTTTGGGTGGACTCTGTGAGTTGGTAATGGACAGGGAGGCTGGCATGCTGCAGTTCATGAGGTCGAAAAGAGTCGGACATGACTGAGCTACTGAACTGAACTGAATTGATACCAGTTGAAATATATCTTATGCAAATATTTTGTGTAAGAGTTTTGTAAGAGTTAGATGGATAATATTTTTAGTAAGCAGTTTCCATTACTCCAGATCAAATTGAGATGAATGAACATCTAGTAAGTTATAAGTGATACATATGTATAAACCATTCAGGAGAGACTTTTTAATCATTTTGACTACAGCAAGAAATTTACAATATTATTAGTGATTATTATTAGGGCCATAATAACACATAAACAGAAGTTATCATCTTTCCAAGGATTTTAAAAAACATATTAAAAATTAATATGTAATCCTCTCTGGGTCTATTGGAAGTTACTCTTTTTACTTGGTGTTTTTATCAACATAATATTTTATCAAGATACTACTCTTTAAAATTGTCTTTAATGGCTTTTCTGACAAGAGTTTCAGTGTGGTGCTTAAAAGCATAGACTTTGATTCAGAATGCTTGGGTTTCAATCCCAACACAGACAATTACCTTAGGCAAATCATTTAATTTCTCTGCATCAACTTCCTCATTCATAATGTGGGAGGGATTATAATAGTATAAACCTAAAAAGATTTTATGACCAACCTAGATAGCATATTCAAAAGCAGAGACATTACTTTGAATTTTGTTAAAAAGTAGATTTACATAAAAGGTTGGGGTGGGGGCGGGGAGGAACATGATTTCTCTTGGCAACAAGTCTTTTTCTGTGGTCATGTATGGATGTGAAGAAGGCTGAATGGGGAAGAATTGATGCTTTTGAACTGTGGTGTTGGAGAAGACTCTTGAGAGTCCCTTGGACTGCAAGGAGATCCAACCAGTCCATTCTGAAGGAGATCAGCCCCGGGGTTTCTTTGGAAGGAATGATGCTAAAGCTGAAACTCCAGTACTTTGGCCACCTCATGTGAAGAGTTGACTCATTGGAAAACACTCTGATGCTGGGAGGGATTGGGGGCAGGAGGAGAAGGGGACAACAGAGGATGGCATCACTGACTCGATGGACGTGAGTCTGAGTGAACTCTGGAAGTTGGTGATGGACAGGGAGGCCTGGTGTGCTGCAATTCTTGGGGTCACAAAGAGTCGGACACGACTGAGCAACTGAACTGAACTGAACTCAACAGAAATGATTTAATACCCACAACCTCTTAAAATATTATTAATACCTAGCACAGAGTAGTCCCTAGGTATTTGTAAGACATTATTTGTATAGTTATTCTGTACATCTGACTTATGAGGAAGTTCAACATAAGCATATTGAACTTGAGAGCAGAGCAGTTTTCCAAAAGTTTGTGTACAAATTAGAATGCATTGCCTCAAATAAAAGGTATTGCCCTTGGAGAATAAGAATCCAGGGAAACCTACAAATGTCCCTTTTTTCAATGATGTGGTTGAGATTGTATGGTACTTTCAAGCTCTGCACTCCCTGAGCCCCTCTAAGTTCTAGGGAGCAAGTTACAAAGTGGGTGTCACCAGACACACTGGGGAGCACCAAGGGGTCATGGAGAAGATGGAGGTGGGGGGAGCTGTGAGGGCAACAAGGCTCCAACAAAGGATGTAGGAGAACTCTTCCTTCTGATGCTTGAAGAAGGCTAAAGATCCAAGACTCCAAGGGTTTCAGTTGCAAGAAAAGACTCCAGATTGCCGGTACAATAGCATGCGCCTGTGTGTGTGTGTGTGTGTGTGGTAAGTCGCTTCTGTTGTGTGAGAATCTTTGTGACCCTGTATATGGACTGCAGCCCACCAGGCTCCTCTGTCCATGGGATTCTCCAGGCAAGAATCCTGGAGTGGGTTGCCGTGCCCTCCTCCAGGGGATCTTCACCACCCAGGGATCGAAGCCACGGCTCTTATGTTTCCTGCGTTGACAGGCGGGTTCTTTACCACTAGCACCAACTGGGAAGCCCACAGGAGCATATTCAATGATTTTTAGATGTAATTTACTGAACTACCTGCTGCTAGCATTATAATTTTCAAGATGTCAAAAGGAAGTACCAAAAGGTCCCTGAAGAATTACTTTTGAATTTTGTTAAAAAGTAGATTTACATAAGAGGTTGGGGTGGGGGCAGGGAGGAACATGTTTTCTCTTGGCAACAAGTCTTAAAATAGGGTTATGAATGGAAGAAAAAGGAGAGACATTTTGATAAACTTCTGGGTTTGGCACTTTGTCTCCTTACATCATGGGCTGCCCAGTTGGCCCTAATGGTAAAGGATCTGCCTGCCAATGCAGAAGACTCAGGAGACACAGTTTCAATCCCTGAGTGGGGATGATCCCCTGGAGGAGGAAATGGCAACCCACTCCAGTATCTTGCCTGGAAAATTCCATGGATAAAGGAAACTGGTGGGCTACAGTCCACAGGATCATGAAAAGACAGACACAACTAAACACACACACTCCTTAATCACAAGTTGATGTGTCCTGGGCATAGTACTGTTTGTCACGCTTTTGTCTCCTCCATTTTTCTCAGACCTTTTAGGAAAGAACCTTGACAGACCAGAAGGACATACAGTGCAGCATGGAAGTAATAAATGGTCTGGGCTTTTGCAGCTGCTGTTTCCTCTGCCTGGACACATTTTTCAAACCAAACCTCTCTCTATCTATCTACCTATCTATCTATTTTATACATACACACACACACACACACACACACACATATGGGCTTTGGGTCTTATTTAGAAATCCCTGGTTCCAGAAAACAACTTTCCAGATCCCTCCAAACTAGCATGCGTTTCCTCCACTATGGCAGGTGTGCACTGAATTGTAATGTCTTGTTTGCTGATTTTTTCTGAGCTCCTGAGAATAGAGACAATGTTCTACTCACCTTTCTATCTGCAGTACCATGTGTCATTACTTTCATAGGAGGGACTCAATAAATCCTGGCTATCTGAGTGAAGGAAAGCGGGAATCTCAAGGAGATAGAAAGATGGATTCCTCAGACCTTTCTGGTTCTCCTTGCTTTGTTTTGAGTTGGAACTGAGTGCATCCAGATCCTTTTCACCTATAAAGTGGAGCTAATAGATGGTCCAGAGAAAAAAGATGCAAGAAACGGGTGCTAAGGGCCAGTTCTGATGGAGGCTGTAAAGAGGAAGGATAAAGGAAGGATCATGGATTCTGCAATATCCAGACAAGTTGACTAGAGAATGAAATTGGAATTGTCAAAGCAAAACTGCTGCCTGGGAAAGAGCTGATATCCAATTACAGTAACCTTTGCCTTCTGTGTCTTTAAGGAATGCAAGCTTAGAATCAGGCAGATGAACAGACATTGATCAAATAGAGGAATGAAAACCTCAACAGTGGACACTCAAAGCTCACTTCTGCAGAGAGGGGATCTGTCTTCCACTGACACCCTAGGTTATGTGAGCATTGGGACTGAGGAAGGAGAAAACCTAATTACAGAAAGAAAGCTGGGTGTTCTGGGTAAGTTCTCTCCTCACCTGCTAGGTGGACCATCTGTGAGTCCTGCTTGTGGAAATATGAAAGTTATTCTTTTTAGTGCTGCTAAAATAGCTTTAGGTCATTCGGCATATTAATGGAAGGAGCTGGTCTCAGAATTAGAGATAAGCAAATGCCACTACATTCTAATGATGGAAATCAGGGCTATGAAGTTAAATGCCACTCAAAGAGACAATTTGCTAGCTCAATAGAACTAAGGAATGCTTAGCTTTTAAACTCAGTTGTATCAGATGGAAGGAAGAATTATTGGAGAACTGGGAGAGTCAATGTCAAGACTAAAGCCATATCTACATACAGCAAGTGTATTAGCCAAAGTGAAGTGAACCCAGTATACTTTGTTGCCTCCATGATGAAGCTGTGCAGTGATCAACCATGTCAACTGTGCTGTGATCTAATTCACGTTGTTAGAAATAATCTAATCAGCTCTAAGCAAGCTAGTGACTTTGACTATGATTTTAAATTGAGGGTCTCTGGTATTCCTTTAAAATCTCAGAGAAACAATTTAGTCAAAATAGTCAAATCTTTTCTCAAATATTAAAAAAAAAATATGTATTTAAAGTGAAGAGGAACTAAAAAGCCTCTTGATGAAAGTGAAAGAGGAGAGTGAAAAAGTTGGCTTAAAGCTCAACATTCAGAAAACTAAGATCATGGCATCTGGTCCCATCATTTCATGGCAAATAGATGGGGAACCAGTGGAAACAGTATCAGACTTTATTTTGGGGGGCTCCAAAATCACTGCAGATGGTGACTGCAGCCATGAAATTAAAAGATGCTTACTCCTTGGAAGGAAAGTTATGACCAACCTAGATAGCATATTCAAAAGCAGAGACATTACTTTGCCAACAAAGGTCCATCTAGTCAAGGCTATGGTTTTTCCAGTGGTCATGTATGGATGTGAGTTGGACTGTGAACAAAGCTGAGTGCCGAAGAATTGATGCTTTTGAAGTGTGGTGTTGGAGAAGACTCTCGAGAGTCCCTTGGACTGCAAGGAGATCCAACCAGTCCATCCTAAAGGAGATCAGTCCTGGGTGTTCATTGGAAGGACTAATGCTGAAGCTGAAACTCCAGTACTTTGGCCACCTCATGCGAAGAGTTGACTCATTGGAAAAGACCCTGATGCTGGGAGGGATTGGGGGCAGGAGGAGAAGGGGATGACAGAGGATGAGATGGCTGGATGGCATCACTAACTCAATGGACATGAGTTTGAGTGAACTCCGGGAGTTGGTGATGGACAGGGAGGCTTGGTGTGCTGTGATTCATGGGGTCGCAGAGTCAGACACAACTGAGTGTCTGAACTGAACTGAACTGAAAAGGTAAGATATCTGCAAACCACACAAGCATTCTAGAAAAGATTGCTTAAACATATTCATTATAGTTTATATTTTTGTTTTAATTACTGTTATTTTCCCATGTTACACAGTTATTTCTTTAAGTATAAGTTTTATCACATTTGCCAAATTGCCTAATGAGCAAGATGTTGGGTTTTGGCTACATTTTATCCATCATTTTTCATAACATGATTTACATACTGTTCTCACACATAGCATAACAATAGAAGCAAATGTGTAGTAACTAACAAGAACATG
Source organism: Bos indicus (assembly GCF_029378745.1). NCBI lineage: Eukaryota > Metazoa > Chordata > Mammalia > Artiodactyla > Bovidae > Bos > Bos indicus. The sequence continues at coordinate 47,227,554 of NC_091771.1, forward strand.
GGTGACCATAACTGGGAACTGACTATTTAGATAAACACAAACAATCCACTCCTTATACCTTTTTTCAGAATTTAGAATTTAAATTAATCTTACTGCCTTTGATGTGAAGCCTTAATTTTCTCTCCAGTTCTCATATCACTTAGCTCTTGCAACTTTCTTACTTCCCCGTACACATTCAAAAGAAGTTAAAATAGATGGGGAAAAAGTGGAAACAGTCTCAGATTTCATTTTCTTGAGCTCCAAAGTTAATGCAAATGGTGACGGCAGGCACAAAATTAAAAGATGCTTGCACCTTGGAAGAAAAGTTATCACAAAGCTAGACAGCATATTAAAAATCAGAGACATCACTTTGCCAACAAAAGTCAGTGTAGTCAGAGCTATGGTTTTCCAAGTAGTCATGTATGGATGTGAGAGCTGGACCATAAAGGAGGCTGAGCACCAAAGAATTGCTGCTTTCAAACTTAGGTGCTGGAGAAGACTCTTGAGAGTCCTTTGGACAGCAAGGAGATCAAATCGGTCAATCCTGAAGGAAATCAGTCCTGAATATTCATTGGAAGAACTGGTGTTGAAGCTCCAATATTTTGGCCACCTGGTGTGAAAAGCTGACACATTGGAAAAGACCCTGATTCTGGGAAAGATTTGGGGCAAGAGGAGAAGAGGGTAACAGAAGATGAGATGGTTGGATGGCATCACCGACTCAATGGTCATGAGTTTGAGCAAACTCAGGGAGATATGAAGGACAGGGAAGCCTGATGTGCTGTAGTTCATGGGATCACAAAGAGTTGGACATGACTTAGCAACTGAACAACAATGACAGCAACATTTCTTGAATACTATTTATGTTCTATCAATGGTGTCATTTTCTTTGTAGACTATATCTTTTCCCTAATAACCCTATTATTATCATCTCTATATAAGACATGAGAACTTTTGGACTGATTGTTGCTGGTATGCCGTCACTCAGTCATGTCCAACTCTTTGTGACCTCATGGACTGCAGCACTCCAGGCTTCCCTATCCTTCACTATCTCCCAAAGTTTGCTCAAACTCATGTCCACTGAGTTGACAAGGCCATCCAACCATGTCATCCTCTGTTGCCCCCTTCTCCTCCTGCCCTCAGTCTTTACCAGCATGAGAGTCTTTTCTGATGAGTCAGCTCTTTGCATCAGGTGGCCAAAGTATTGACATTGAAGGACTGATTGAGGGCAAGCTATTTATTCAACCACAGATAGAGAGGTTTCAAATTATTGATCAGCAAATAATCTCTCTCCTTCCCACTGTGTGAAGAGTAGACTTCCCTGCATTTCTGATATAGGCTTTGACCATGTCATGATATTGGACTTACTGGATTTATGGAATGTTAACAGCTATGAAGTAAGCAGAGATCTTAAATGTGCTTCATGGGTTTGGCTTGTTTCTTGCATCCTGGCCATCTTCCATGAGAAAACATGATCCAGATGGATGCCACCCTTTAGCCTGGGTTGTGTAATGAATACACAGGGCAGAACCCCTGCTCCAGGAAGCTGTTAATCCTAGAAGTATCAAGACAGGTAGTGTAAGCTTCAGTTAAACCTGTAGCTTATAGCTTAGAACCTAGCCCAGCCACTGACTTGCAGATCTGTGAGCAAGAAAATCAGTTGCTGTTTTATGCTACTAAGTCTGAAAATACTTTGTTGCTATAGACTAAATGAATGTTTGTGTCCCCCTGCTCCATATTTGTATGTTGAAGTCTAATTTCCAATGTGATGGTATTTGGAGTTGGGGCCTTTGGGAGGTAATTAGGTCATGAGAGTGAAGCCCTTGTGAACCTGAATGCAGATCAAGAAGCAACAGTTAGAACCAGACATGGAACAACTGACTGGTTCAAAATTGGGAAAGGAGTATGTCAAAGCTGTAGACTGTCACCCTATTTATTTAACTTATATGCAGGTGCATCATGTGAAATGCCAGGCTGGATGAATCACAAGCTGGAATCAAGATTGCTCAGAGAAATATCAACAACCTCAGATATGCAGATGATACCACTCTAATGGCAGAAAGTGAAGAAGAGCTAAAGAGCCTCTTGATGAGTGTGAAACAAGAGAGTAAAAAGGCTGGCTTAAAACTCAGCATTCAAAAATCTAAAATCATGGCATCCAGTCCCCTCACTTCATGGCAAATAGATGGGGAAAAAGTGGACACAGTGACAGATTTTATTTTCTTGGACTCCAAAATCACTGCAGACCATGACTGCAGCTACAAAATTAAAAGACGCCAGCTGCTTGGAAGGAAAGCTATAACAAACCTAGACAGCATATTAAAAAATAGAGACATCACTTTGCCAACAAAGGTCCATATAGTCAAAGCTATATTTTTTGAAAGTCATATACAGATGTGGGATTTGAACGAGAAGGCTGAGCACCAAAGAACTGATGCTTTCAAATTGTGCAGCTGGAGAAGATTTTTGAGAGTCCCTCAGACAGCAAGGAGATCAAACCAGTCAAACCTAAAGGTTTGAATGAATATTCAAACCCTGAATATTCATTGGAAGGACTGATGCTGATGCCGAAACTCCAATACTTGGCCACCTGATGTGAAGAGTCAACTCATTGGGAAAGATCCTGATGCTGGGAAAGATTAAAGGCAAGAGGAGAAGAGGATGACAGAGGATGAGATGGTTGGATGGCATCATCGACCCAATGGACATGAATTTGAGCACAATCTGGGAGCTAATGAAGGACAGGGAAGCCTGGAGTACTGCAGTCCATGGAATGGGGTCACAAAGAGTTGAACAGCAACAGGAAGAAACATGAGCGAGATTACCTCTCTCCCTCTGCCGTGTGAGGATACAGTAAACAGGCATAGACTTACAAACCAGGAAAAGCGCCTTTACTAGGAGCTGAGTGATCTTGTAGTTCTCAGCCTCTAGAACTGTGAGCAATTTGTTCCATGCCAAGACATTTGTTGTGCAGCATTATTGAGATAGTGTACATGTTAAGTTGCAGCAGTAGGATTCACATCCATATCTGTAGGTACTAACACTGGAGCTCACTTCTTACTCAACATTGCCTATCTGTGAAGTGATAGACCAGTAAATGGAGCACAAGATATATGGCTCCAAAGTCTGAGGATTACAGGCTGAAGAATTTAGAAAGGCAACTGGAAAGGAAGCTAAGATATTGAATAGGGAAGCTGTGGGCCGTAAAAGTACTTAAGGGGAGGAGATAATCTATGTGACCTAGTTCCTTTTCCTCCTTATGCTCAGTCCCCAAACCCACACCTCCTCTTTTACCCTCCTGCCCCAATTCTCACCTCTGGATAGTGCAGAGAAGATAGAACCAATATACGTGCAAAGAAATCAAACTGCTCCAGAAAAATCCTGAAGTGTCTGTTTTGTACATATTTCCTTCATCTTTCATTTTAAAAGAATAAAGAATACTTCTACCCATGTTTCCACTGATTGCAAGGATCCAAAAAACCACTTATGAGTCAGTATTTCACAAATGTTCAAATATAAGTGGATTCTTTTTGATAGCAATATCACTTTCTGATGAGATGGAGACCCAGAAATTCACAATAGTGGTTTTCATTAAAGAGCATCGTTGGCACTTTTTATGGCAAAAATTATTAGCAATTGTCTTTTGGCAAAATTCCAAGCCAAGAAATTATATTATACCTGTTCATACTCATCTCATGATTTCAAATGTCATTCTTCTTGCTTTCTTCCTTGAAATGATGTGATGTTACTGTGAATGTCTAATTCAATTCCAGAAGTCAGTGAGCCATGATTTGTCTTTTCTTAATACCAGGGCTTTTAGAATTTAATTATCTAATTGTTATAAAACAATCATATGAAAGAAAATATGGTATTTAAAACATTGATATCAACAGTATTTGATATAAAATTTGATATAAAATTCCTAATATTTTAAAGCCAGTAAGATCATCAGATCAGATCAGATCAGATCAGTCACTCAGTCATGTCCGACTCTTTGTGACCCCATGAATCGCAGCACGCCAGGCCTCCCTGTCCATCACCAACTCCCAGAGTTCACCCAGACTCACGTTCATCAAGTCAGTGATGCCATCCAGCCATCTCATTCTCTGTCGTCCCCTTCTCCTCTTGTCCCCAATCCCTCCCAGCATCAGAGTCTTTTCCAATGAGTCAACTCTTCGCGTGAGGTGGCCAAAGTACTGGAGTTTCAGCGTTAGCATCATTCCTTCCAAAGAAATCCCAGGGCTGATCTCCTTCAGAATGGACTGGTTGGATCTCCTTGCAGTCCAAGGGACTCTCAAGAGTCTTCTCCAACACCACAGTTCAAAAGCATCAATTCTTTGGCGCTCAGCCTTCTTCACAGTCCAACTCTCACATCCATACATGACCACAGGAAAAACCATAGCCTTGACTAGACGGACCTTTGTTGGCAAAGTAATGTCTCTGCTTTTGAATATGCTATCTAGGTTGGTCATAACTTTCCTTCCAAGGAGTAAGCATCTTTTAATTTCATGGCTGCAGTCACCATCTGCAGTGATTTTGGAGCCCAGAAAAATAACGTCTGACACTGTTTCCAGTGTTTCCCCATCTATTTCCCATGAAGTGGTGGGACTGGATGCCATGATCTTTGTTTTCTGAATGTTGAGCTTTAAGCCAACTTTTTCATTCTCCACTTTCACTTTCATCAAGAGGCTTTTGAGTTCCTCTTCACTTTCTGCCATAAGGGTGGTGTCATCTGCATACTGAGGTTATTGATATTTCTCCCGGCAATCTTGATTCTAGCTTGTGTTTCTTCCAGTCCAGCATTTCTCATGATGTACTCTGCATATAAGTTAAATAAACAGGGTGACAATAAGAGCATAGAGAGAGATAAATTAGAAAACCTCTTAGATCTTTCACTTCCAATACCTATAATAATTGAGATCATTCTTGCCAGATTTGAGGCCTCTCTAACAATACTTACCACTTAACCCATATTTCAGATTCACTTGCTAAGAGGTAGAACCACTTTAGGGTAAGTATAAGTGAGATTAGATTTTATTTTACTTTGGAATTCTAAATATATTTTTATTCTTAGCCTGGGATTTACTACAGTGCCTCATATCATGCCCTCCTACAGGTTGAAAATGCTTCTCTAACTTGTATTATTCAGGATTCTCCAGAGAAACAGCATCTACAGAATGTGTATGTATATATGTGTGTTTGTATACATCCTTTGTATTGATGACATTTATTTTGTAGTCATTTTTAAATTTATTTCATCTTATATATATAGCAGACACATTATAATCTTATAGGTTACAGATATCAGTTCACTCAGTTCAGTCCTTTGAGACCCCACAGACTGCAGCACGCCAGACTTCCCTAGTTCTTCACCATCTCCCAGAGTTTGCTCAAACTCCTGTCCATTGAGTCGGTGATGCCATCCAACCATCTCATCCTCTGTTGTCTCGTTTTCCTCCTGCCTTCAATCTTTCCCAGCATCAGGATCTTTTCTAATGAATCAGTTCTTTGTATCAGGTAGCCAAAGTATTGGAGCTTCAGCTTCAGCATCAGTCCTTTCGATGAATATTCAGGACTGATTTCCTTTAGAACTGACCGTTTGAACTCCGTCCTGTCCAAAGGACTCTCAAGAGTCTTCTCCAACACCACAGTTCAAAAGCCTCAATTCTTCGGCCCTCAGCTTTCTTCACAGTCCAACTCTCACATCCATACATGACCACTGGAAAAACCACAGCCTTGACCAGATTGACCTTTGTTGGCAAAGTAATGTCTCTGCTTTTTAATATGCTGTCTAGGTTGGTCATAACTTTTCTTCCAAGTAGCAAGTGTCTTTTAATTTCATGGCTGCAGTCACGATCTGCAGTGATTTTGGAGCCCAAGAATATAAAGTCTGTAATTGTTTCCATTGTTTCCCCATCTATATAAATATATCAATAGATAGAGGACATATTGATTGATTTTAAGGAATTGACTTAAAATCATGGGAGCCAATGTGGCTCACAATGTGGAAGCTGAGAAGTCTGAAATCCTAAGGGCTGGCCACCAGGCTGGAAATTTCAGCAGGAGTTGATGTTGAAGTCTTCAGTCAAGGACAGTCTGGAGATAGAATTCCTTCCTCTGCCAGGGACCTTAGTCTTTTCTCTTAAGGCCTTCAACCAATTGGATAAGACCCATTTACATAACGGAGGATAATCTGCCTTACTCAACGTTCACTGATTTAAAGGTTAATCACATTTAAAAAATACCTTATCAACAATATCTAGACTGACATTTGACCAAATAACTGGATACCATTAACCTGGCTAAGCTGACACACAAAATTAACCATCATACTCACTGATCATTAAAGTGGGATGACTGAATTCCAGGAGCTGCTCTAGATGATCAAGTGGTGTAAGAGAATAAAAAATAGAACTTCCTTTTATCTTTATTTTGATCAGGAAAAAAATGTATCCTTACTACTGAGTTAATGCACAGACTGACAGCCCCACCATTCTCAGGCCATATAAGAGATGTCCTATGCCATGACTCTGGTTCAAGGTGTCCTGGGGGAAGGAGAGGGAGGTCTGGGGCACAGAGCGTTGACACAGGTCACTTGTAGCTCAGGCTACATTCTCACGTTTACCTGAGCCATTGTGGCAGATAGAATAATAGCCCTCCAGAATATATCCATGTCCTTATCCTGGGAACCTGTGAATATTCACTTTTCATGACAAAAAGAACTTTGCAGGTGTGAACAAGTTAAGGATCTGAGATGGAGAATTTATCCTGGCTTATTCCAGTGGGCCCAACATAATCAAAATTCCTTATAAGAGAGACACAGGAAGAGCCAGAATCAGAAAAAAGGTGATGTGACAACAGAAGCAGAGACTGGAATGATACCCTTTGAAGACAGAGGAAGAGGCTACAAGCCTAGGAATACAAGTGGCCTCTAGAAGCTTCAAAAGGTGGGGGAACAGATTCTCTCTTAGTTTCCAGAAGGGATGCAGCTATGCCAGTCCCTTGATTTGGTCCAGTTTGCAAAAGCAATGTACTAACAGCAGAAAAGGGAGACACTTCTTGCTAATTTCAATGAAAATCTCTACATCATTTTTGGATGGGATTTTAAAATGTACATTATGATTTTTAACTAGTACTGCACTTCTACAAGTATAGCTAGTATCTTCATGAGTTATTTCACCTACAGTGTTTATTAAACTTTGTATCCAAAAACCCTTAGAATCAGATATTATTTAACTACAAAGAGGGTAAATTGAGATTTGAAAAGTAATGTTGCATAGTTGTCTGCATTGAGAGCCTAAGACACCATAAATCCATTGCTGATGACTGTGGCTTGACACCACCCCAGTAGCCAATTTCACTGGTCGGGATTTCACCTTTGAACTCATAGGCAAAATCAACATTAGGGGGAGGTAGACTCCTCAGCTAGAGCTCCAGCAGTTTTAGGATTGTGAAGGGGGAAGAATAGAGGATGAAACCCCAAGAGCATCTGGTCAATGCACACCTGCAGATCACTGACCCTGGGCACCAGAGGTCCAGCCTGTGGCTTCACATTTCTAGGGTGAATGAGCAGGTAATGATTATATCAAGGCCACCTAAAAGAGAGAAAAGAGAAAAAGTAAGCCAACACCCTCAGCATCCCTCCTAAAAGGCCACACATCTGTTAAGACCATTAAGACCATCCTCTACCACTGGTAAGAATGCCTCTAGTGATTTACCCCCTCTCAGTTCAGTTCAGTCACTCAGTCGTGTCCAACTCTTTGCGACCCCATGAATCACAGCACTCCAGGCCTCCCTGTCTGTCACCATCTCCTGGAGTTCATTCAAACTCATGTCCATCGTGTCAGTGATGCCATCCAGCCATCTCATCCTCTGTCATCCCCTTTTCCTCCTGCTCCCAATCCCTCCCAGCATCAGAGTCTTTTCCAATGAGTCAGCTCTTCACATCAGGTGGCCAAAGTACTGGAGTTTCAGCTTTAGCATCATTCCTTCCAAAGAACACCCAGGACTGATCTCTTTTAGAATGCACTGGTTGGATCTTCTTGCAGTCCAAGGGACTCTCAAGAGTCTTCTCCAACACCACAGTTTAAAAGCATCAATTCTTCGGCACTCAGCTTTCTTCACAGTCCAACTCTCACATCCATGCATGACCACTGGAAAAACCATACCCTTGACTAGACAGACCTTTGTTGGCAAAGTAATATCTCTGCTTTTGAATATGCTATCTAGGTTGGTCATAACTTTCCTTCCAAGGAGTAAGCGTCTTTTAATTTCATGGCTGCTGTCACCATCTGCAGTGATTTTGGAGCCCAGAAAAATAAAGTCTGACACTGTTTCCACTGTTTCCCCATCTATTTCCCATGAAGTGATGGGGCCAGATGCCATGATCTTCGTTTTCTGAATGCTGAGCTTTAAGCCAACTTTTTCACTCTCCTCTTTCACCTTCATCAAGAGGCTTTTTAGTTCCTCTTCACTTTCTGCCATAAGGGTGGTGTCATCTGCATATCTGAGGTTATTGATATTTCTCCTGGCAGTCTTGATTCCAGCTTGTGCTTCTTCCAGCCCAGCATTTCTCATGATGTACTCTGCATAGAAGTTAAATAATCAGGATGACAATATACAGCCTTGACCTACTCCTTTTCCTATTTGGAACCAGTCTGTTGTTCCGTGTCCAGTTCTAACTGTTGCTTCCTGACAAGCATATAGGTTTCTCAAGAGGCAGGTCAGGTGGTCGGGTATTCCCATCTCTTTCAGAATTTTCCACAGTTTATTGTGATCACCCCCTCTAGGGCCCTCATATTCCCACCTCTAAACTGTTTTCCCAGTTTACTTCCACATCAAGGACATCAGCTTGAATTCCTCTGAGTTCTCTGCCTTCCATCTGGATATGTTTTCCTTCGTTTGAAACAAGAGGAAAGAAGGAAGTGTCCCTTCTCTTTTTGAAGGCTAGCCCTTCCTTCTTTTCCTGTGACCTTGCTGTACCCACAACTCTTTCTCTTTCTTCCAGATCTGCTCATTCCTTTCTACTGGGTCCTCTTCTTTCCCAAGCATAAAAAGGCACCACTCACTCTTAAACACAAGTCACATCCTTAATTTTGTTACAGCCACAAGCCAACACGTTCCCTTATTCTTTCTTCTGATGTTGAATTTCAGAACAATGATGTCTTCAGTCAACTCCACTTCCTCTCCACCCCTTGACTCCTTCACCCTAGTGGAGAAGGAAGGTCTTTGACTGTTTCCTAATATACAAACCGAAGTATTTGCCCACTTTTTATATGATCCAGTTAAAGATTTGAGACTCACTCCTCGTGAGTTTCTTCTTCCTTAATTATATCCCCCAGACTTACTTGCTACCTTTGTGCCATCTTGATTTTTTTTCTCATCATTCCTGACCCCCTGAAGCATGGAGTCTTAAACTTTAATGTTGGGACTTCCCTGCTGCTCCTGTGGTTAAGACTCCAAGCTTCCCAGCTTTATAGCAAAAGGAACTCAGCTCTGTGCACTGTGATGACCTAAATGGGTGGGATGGAGGGTGCTGAGAGGAAGGCTCAGGAGGGAGGGGATACATATATATATATATATATATATATATATATATATAGCTGATTCATGTTGTTGTACAACAGAAACTAGCACAACATTGTAGAGCAATTATCCTCCAATTAAAAATAAATGTTTTGAAAATATGTTACAAGAAAACGAAGACTCTGAGCTTCTATATAGGGGTCACAGTTTCAATCCCTGGTCAGGGAATGAAGATCCCACAGTTTGGTGAAATAAAAACAAAAACAAAATGTAATGTTTTTTAGATAAATGTTGACAACTTGTTAAAAATACAGAGTCCTTAATGTTGTCCTCACACTGCGAATGAGTAAGAATGAATGGAGTCTAGGAATCTATATTCAATAGCCCTCCCCACTGTGGTCCTAAGGCCTTCCTCCTACCCAAGTGAAATACTCTGTGATCCTGTCTATGCCGCAGGCTTCAGCTAATACTGTATCTCTTGGTTTTCATCCTTCTTAGAGCTCTAAACTTGCATTCCCAACCAGATGTTAACCTCTCTTTCTCTAATTTTAAAGCTGATATTACTCTATGTAACAGAAGAACTGTACAAAAATGATCTTCACGACCCAGATAATCACGATGGTGTGATCACTCATCTAGAGCCAGACATTCTGGAATGTGAAGTCAAGTGGGCCTTAGAAAGCATTACTATGAACAAAGCTAGTGGAGGTGATGAAATTCCAGTTGAGCTATTTCAAATCCTGAAAGATGATGCTGTGAAAGTGCTGCACTCAATATGCCAGCAAATTTGGAAAACTCAGCAGTGGCCACAGGACTGGAAAAGGCCAGTTTTCATTCCAATCCCAAAGAAGGGCAATGCCAAAGAGTGCTCAAACTACTGCACAATTGCACTCATCTCACATGCTAGTAAAGTAATGCTCAAAATTCTCCAAGCCAGGCTTCAGCAATACGTGAACCGTGAACTTCCTGATGTTCAAGCTGGTTTTAGAAAAAGCAGAGGAACCAGAGATCAAATTGCCAACATCTGCTGGATCATGGAAAAAGCAAGGGAGTTCCAGAAAAACATCTATTTCTGCTTGATTGGCTACGCCAAAGCCTTTGACTGTGTGGATCACAATAAACTGTGGAAAATTCTGAAAGAGATGGGAATACCAGAGCACCTGACCTGCCTCTTGAGAAATCTGTATGCAGGTCAGGAAGCAACAGTTAGAACTAGACATGGAACAACAGACTGGTTCCAAATAGGAAAAGGAGTACATCAAGGCTGTATACTGTCACCCTGCTTATTTAACTTATATGCGGACTACATCATTAGAAACGCTGGACTGGAAGAAACACAAGCTGGAATCAAGATTGCCAGAAGAACCTCAGATATGCAGATGACACCACCCTTATGGCAGAAAGTGAAGAGGAACTCAAAAGCCTCTTGATGAAAGTGGAAGAGGAGAGTGAAAAAGTTGGCTTAAAGCTCAACATTCAGAAAACGAAGATCATGGCATCTGGCCCCATCACTTCATGGGAAATAGATGGGGAAACAGTGGAAACTGTCAGACTTTATTTTTCTGGGCTCCAAAATCACTGCAGATGGTGACTGCAGCCATGAAATTAAAAGATGCTTACTCCTTGGAAGGAAAGTTATGACCAACCTAGATAGCATATTCAAAAGCAGAGACATTACTTTGCCAACAAAGGTCCGTCTAGTCAAGGCTATGGTTTTTCCTGTGGTCATGTATGGATGTGAGAGTTGGACTGTGAAGAAGGCTGAGCGCAGAAGAATTGATGCTTTTGAACTGTGGTGTTGGAGAAGACTCTTGAGAGTCCCTTGGACTGCAAGGAGATCCAACCAGTCCATTCTGAAGGAGATCCTCCCTGGGATTTCTTTGGAAGGAATGATGCTAAAGCTGAAACTCCAGTACTTTGGCTACCTCATGCGAAGAGTTGACTCATTGGAAAAGACTCTGATGCTGGGAGAGAGTGGGGGCAAGAGGAGAAGGGGACGACAGAGGATGAGATGGCTGGATGGCATCACTGACTCGATGGATGTGAGTCTGGGTCAACTCCGGGAGTTGGTGATGGACAGGGAGGCCTGGCGTGCTGTGATTCATGGGGTCACAAAGAGTCGGACACAACTGAGCAACTGAACTGAACTGAATGTTAGAAACAAATCCATCATCTTCCCCCCAGCCCCGTTTCTGCTTCCGTCTTCCTTGTCTTTTATTAACCACCATTTTTCCAATTATGTGGGCTCTGCAATCTCAGGAAACCTTGGTCATCAGCAAGCACTTGTTGTCCCAAGAAAATGTTCATGATCGTCCTCTCCTTGGAGTTCCAGGGGATGATCACCTTTCAGCTGATCTTGCCAGCATCCTAACTGGTCTTTATTCTCCAAACAACCCGAGCTGCTGCTGCCGTATTAATCTTCCTTAGGAACAGTTCTGTTTCTAGAAAACTTTAACGACACTTTCTTTTCAGTCAAATGTAATTCAAACACTTTAACTTGCAACCAGCATTTTCCTCTGAGGCTCTGAAATTCCTCTCCTAAAGGTGTCACATGTGTACATCCTCCTCCCAGTTGTTCTAAATGCAGGATATTAATCCTTTGTCAACTGAAGGTATTGCAAGTGTTTTTTCGTTTGTTTTGTTGCCTGTGGATTTTTATGGTATTTTTGTGTTTGTCTGAAAGTTTGAATTTCTATGTCACCAAACTTGTCCACCTTTACTGTTTCTTTTTAAATTAATTTATTTTTTAATTGAATTACAATTGTTTTACAGAATTTTGTTGTTTTCTGTCAAATATCAACAAGAATCAGCCATAGATACACCCATGTCCCCTCCCTCCTGAACCTCCCTCCCGCCTCCCTCCCCATCCCACCCTTCTAGATTGTCACAGAGCCCTTATTTGAGTTCCCTGAGTCACACAGCAAATTCCCATTGGCTCTCTACTTTACAAATGGTATTGTAAGTTTCCATGTTACTCTCCCCATACATCTCACCCTCTCTTCCTCCCCTCCCGCCATGTCCATAGGTCTGTTCTTGACGTCTGTTTCTTACTTTGCTTCAAGTGACTTTTTTGTTCCAAGTTTTTGCAGATCACTCTAAGATGAACTCTGTCTTGTTTTATGTTACTCTTATACCTGTCTTCTGTTAGACCTTAGATTGTAAATTCCCTAAAGGTAATATGTTATCTTCTTTATAGAGGTAATGAGCATATTAATGAAGACTTATTTTGAGCTATTATTATTATTTTTAGTCCCTGACAAGTACGAATTGATTTAATCCTCATTTCAACCCTATGAGGTAGGTACTACTAGTGGGCCTTTTATATTGATGTGGAAGCTTAGGTAATTTGTCCTAGGTCAAATAACTATGACATAACAAGGTCACACAGCTAGTAATCATGGTGGAACCCGGTTTAGAATCTAAGCAGTTTGACTCTGGAAACTGATTGGAACTACTACCTTATGCTGTGTTCTCGTATGTGGAAGTGTTAGTCCCTCAGTCATGTCCAACTTTTTGTGACCCTTTGAATTGTAGCCACCAGGCTCCTCTGTCCATGGAACTCTCCAGACAAGAACACTGGAGTGGGTAGCCATTCCCTTCTCCAGGGGATCTACCTGATCCAGGGATTGAACCCATGTCTTCTGTATTGCAGGCAGATTCTTTAACATTTGACTCACCAGGGAAGCAGGAGATGGAAGTTCAATCCTTGGGTTGGGAAGATCCCCTGGAGAAGGGAATGGCTACCCACTCCAGTATTCTTGCCTGGAGAATTCCATGGACAGAGGAGCCTGAGGGGGCTACAGTCTGTGGGGTTGCAAAGGGTCAGACATGACTGAGTGACTAACACTTTCACTTTCATATGTGGAAAGAAATAATGGGTATTCTATGAGTACTTGCTGAATGAATAAAATTTAATATGTAGGCTGGGTGCGTATTTCTAGGCTATACACAGTTTCTTACAAGACCTCATGAGAGCTTGAGAGGTCGTGAGAAATGGTTGAGCAGCCATAATGTGAAATACCAAAGGACCCAGAATTGAAACTCCAACTTATGAGGCTTTTAGAGTACCAGTCTGCACGCACCCTGTTGGCTAAGAGGGAAATCCGATGATGAATGGGAAGAGCAGAAAAAACGTGGAATCCAACGCAATGGGCAGTTTTCCACATCATTATAGCAGTATTTTGTAACAATTTCTTTGGCAACTGACAGCAGGCATTTAAATCAGCTATTTCCTCCTCAGAATTCCTCTCCAAAGAATAATAATGGCCTCTGCGACTCTGAAGGAAATGTAGCCCCTACTCGGATACAATCTTATCTGGGAAATTGCCATGGTATTCGTCACAGCTGTCACCGTGCTGAGCCCATTAGAGACGTGCTGAATGGAGGTCTACAGGGTTGTGGGCTCTGAGTGCTCCCATTTCACAATCTTCCTGGCTTTCAACAGGAAAACAAACACCACCCAACATTTTGGGGACAGAGTCTCCTCAGAGTAGGGTCAGCATGAGAGCCATTCATACAGCTCTAAGCCCATAGAAGTTACTCTATGGCTTGGGTTGTAGATTTACAGGGACATTCGCAGTGATAGGGCTTCCCTGGTGAGCAGAACATGAGAAATAGTTTATGGAGAAAGCCCAGATTTCTACTTCTTTAATTGGAGAGCATGAGGGGAGCTAAAGAACTAAAAAGTTGGGGTATTTGGGGTCAGAGGTTGGCACTGGGACATTGGACCCGGTTCTTTTTGGGTTTGTTTCGGTGAAAGAGTGAGCTGTTTACTGTTCTTATTCTTCTCATGCAGAGAGTGTTAGAGCAGAAAGTATAATTCTGGATGATATATGATTTCAGAAACTTGGGCCCAGAGATGTCCAGTGACTGGGCAGGGTCCCATATGCCGCAGGTGGCAGGACCCATGATGCCTGAATTTGGGCCAGGTGGGACTTATTGAAATTTGGTTCTGTGAGGGAATACTCCTAAAAATCTAATGTAAATTTTCTTCATTAAGAAATAAGGACTAGGTACTAGGTACTTCCTAGTGGTTCAATGGATACAGCTTGGTGCTCCCAATGCAGGGGGCCCAGGTTCAATCCTTGGCCAGGGAGCTAGATCTCACATGCCGCACCTAAGACCCAGTGCAGCCAAATTAAAAGAAATACATAATTTTTAGAAATATAAAAAATAAGGACTCCAAATCCAATTCTCTTTTATTTTCAAATTAATTTTGTTTTTAACCCACAGTTGGCTTTACGAAGAAATAGACATAAAAATAGTCTTCTGTTGAATAGACTGAGGGAGACAATTCATTCCAAAATTGCACTGTCCTAGAGACTAACTTCGGAGAAGGCAATGGCACCCCATTCCAGTACTCTTGCCTGGAAAATCCCATGGACAGAGGAGCCTGGTAGGCTGCAGTCCATGGGGTCGCTGAGGGTCAGATACAACTGAGCGACTGGACTTTCACTTTTCACTTTCATGCATTGGAGAAGGAAATGGCAACCCACTCCAGTGTTCTTGCCTGGAGAATCCCAGGGACGGGGGAGCCTGGTGGGCTGCTATCTATGGGGTCGTACAGAGTCGGACATGACTGAAGCGACTTAACAGTAGCAGCAACAGAGACTAACTTACTGCACCATGGGAGTTGCTTAGTCTCAGAAAGTTGTTTACCCACTTTGACTCAAGACAAGGTCTTTGCGATACACAGCACAGGATGGGATTTTCTAAATTGGAGACTGGGTATCACTTACCTTGCACAGAAGCAAGTTACTGGGGTGGGTGGGTGGGGAGGAGACACTGCCTGATGTGGTTTCCACCTTTGGCCCTTTCCTTCTACCTAAAGACCCTCCTGAGGCTCCTGAAGACCATGGGCCTTACCAGCAGGCTCCGGTTTCCCTTTTGTTTGTGTTTAGTAAAGAGGTGGGTTTCCCCAGTGGCTCATCTGGTAAAGAATTCGCCTGCAATACAGGAGACAAAGGAGACACCTGTTTGATCCCTGGGTCAGGAAGATCCCCCAGAGGAGGAAATGGCTACCCACTCCAGCGTTTTTGCCTGAAAAATCCCATGGACAGAAGAACCTGGCAGGCTATAGTCCATGGGATCGGAAAGAGTCAGATACCACTGAGCACAGGAAAGAGGCAATCAGCAAAGGCAGAGAGAGGTGAGGTAGCTTAACGACATCATGGCAACTGTTCCATTATCTCATCAATTCTTATATTTCTTCCCATTTGCTCACCTAATATCTCCCCTCTTCTATTACTTGCTCTCATTTTGAGCGAAGAAGCCACGTTTCCATCCCCACCCCACTGCTTGATCGAGAACAAGCACTCAGCCAACCGTTTGTGGATTACACCAGTGACCTGACTTCTTTCCATCACTTCCCATTTTCCATCCTTTCTTTTTGCTGATTGTCCCAGTCTTCAACTTTTTGAGAACCAGTTGTGATATAAACAGTGGCAAAAACAATGACTGAAACAGGGACAAAAGTTTCTTTGAACCAGTTTTTATTTTCTAATTTGTTATTACATTTTCAAATGATGTCTGTGTTTCCCAGTGCATTTTGTAGAACTCACTTCTTAACCATTTTGCTCTTTTCAGGTCGATAGAATAATTTTTTCTTTCATGGTAGATGAACCAGAACATGGGTACAACTGTTTGTGTAACTCTTCTCAAGTGCTTTGCAAAGTGTTCTGATGACAAATACCCCTGAAATATTATTATTGATAAATGGTAACATGACACATGAAATCAGAGTAAAACAATAAGAGCCACACTGAAATTATTAACATAGAGAGAAAAAGATATACCATGCTTAACTTTTGTGCCACGTTTACCTAGATCATATAGTTTTAATTCTCTTTATTAAAAAAGCATTTTGAGTGTATAGCCACAAATGTATCATCATTTTTAATAGTATTACTATGATTATCTTCAATGTATCATAAGTAAATATAGTTCAATGTTACACCTAATTATATCCAAGTATATTTTAAAACTTTCTGTACAAGTTTAAAAGTATATATAAATACTATCTTTAATAAAATAAAGGTTAAAAAAGGTAAAAAAATAAAAATTTGCATTAAAAGAGCTTGGCAGTATGCTAAAGCCAATGAAATTCCATAATGTATATCTTAATTGAGTTGTGTGGACATATATGTACATATATAACCACAAACTAATTTAAAGTTTTCTCTTTAATTTTAAGCTTAATATGATTAAATTAGTTGTAAAATAATCAGTTGTCTTATAATCATATTCTACTATTCAAATTAAAATGAAATATATCTCCCTTTATTAAAAAAAAAAAGTCTACAGAACTGATTAAAGAGATGACAATGTAATTTCCATTACAAGTGCTTTTTCTGCCATCTAGTGGAAAAAATGAAATCCATGAGGGGTCACAATTTACAGTTTTAATTCTATTGTCTCAAATTATTAAACAAGGGCTTATTTGAAATCTCAAGAAAAGAAAAGAATGTGTTCTCTCCCTGGTTCTGGTCTGATCTGCAGGTGGAACAAATGTGGGTAATCCTGAACATTCTTCATATTGCCAAAGGGAGTACAAACAAAAATGTAAGGGGTGCTTTGGACTTTCTATAAAAATCACAGAAGCCATGGATTCTGAACAAGGAACTAGCACCCACTATATTATGTAATTGGATCATTGTTCATTGTCAAGGTGATGAAAGATGCCTCTTACCTTTCCATTCCTTTCTGTTCATGTCTCACTACTCTAGTCCTATAAACTGAAGGAGAAAGTTTAGACTAGACAGATGGTTTGTTGAGCACTGTCTAGATCAGTGGCTCTCAAGCATTTTTAAACTGCAACTCACACTAAGATGCATATTTGACATTGCAACCCAGTGTGTGTACATAAAAAAGAAGACAAATTTCCACAAGTAATAACCTTTAAATGAGTGATCACTGTGATATTTCACATTCTGCTCTGCTTTATTCTGTTTCACTTTTTGGTATTTTTTAAATAATATTTTTAATTGATTTCATGATCCACTAATGGTTCTGAAGATTGAAAAATCACTGTTAAGAATTTCCTGAAAGTGAAAGTGGCTTAGTCCTGTCCGACTCTTGTGACTCCATACAGTCTCCAGGCCAGAATACTGGAGTGGGTAGCCTTTCCCTTCTCCAGGGGATCTTCCCAGCCCAGGGATTGAACCCAGGTCTCCCCACATTGCAGGTGGATTCTTTACCAGCTGAGCCACACCTGAGAAGTCCTAAATGTTTACTTCCCCTGCCTTAAAGATATATGATTCTACACCTGAAAAAAAGTGACAAAATAAAAGTTAAATGAAAAAAAGATGATAGAGATTGGTTAGTTAGTACAAAGACCTTTGAGCTATTCTCAAAGATATCTTATTTGGTGAATGTTCTCTATTATACCACTAGCATCATCCTGTCACTCAGAATAGAAGGCTTAGCTTCATTCTCATAGCCACCTCTCTCATTCAATAAATCATCAAATTCCGTGTATCATATCATCACAATGTGTCTCATATCTTTGTTCCTCTTTTCATCTGGTTTAGAAGCCTTCCCATTTGTCCCTGGATGGTCACAGAAGCTTCCATACTGCTCTTCCTGACTCCATCACTCAACCCTCTGGACCATCCTTCACACAGCTGCCAAGACTGATCCTCCTCCTTACAGATCAGATGACATCATTCGCTGAATTCCATAACTAATGAAGGATGGCATTAAAAACTCTCCTTGCTTAGTGCTTTGTTGGAATTTAATATTTTAGATTAGATTATTGTTCTCTCCATTGCATTCTGAACTAGGACTGTATCTGTGTCTCTTTTTAAACGCATTATATTTGCCCCAGCAGATACTCAATAAGTATATGTAAAAGGCACTGAACAAAACAAAACAAAAAACCAGCAAAATAAAAAGAACAACGAGAACAAAAGAACACAATGAAACAGCACTGAACAAAATTTCCTTTCTTAGTATATTAGGCTTTTTAAATTTTATTTTCTTTTTTAATTGAAGTATAGTTGACGTAAGGGTTTCCGTAGTGGCTCAGTGGTAAAGAATTTGCCTTCCAATGCATGGGTTCAATCCTTGGGTCAGGAAGATCCCCTGGAGAAGGAAATGACAGTATTCTTGCCTGGGAGATCCCATGAACAAAGGAGCCTGGTGGGCTACAGTCCATGGGATCACAAAAGAGTCAGACACAATTCAGTGACAAAAGAACAATAGCTGATGTATAATACTGTATGTTACATGTGTACAATATAGCAAGTCACAACTTTTAAAGGTTATACTCCATTTATAGTTATGATAAAATATTGGCTATAGTCCCCATGTGGTACAATATATCTTGTAGCTTATTTTACACATAACCTCTTAATTTCCTACACCAGTATTGCCCCCCAACTTCCTCTTCCCACTGGTAACCAGTAGTTTGTACCGTTTATCTGTGAGTCTACTCTTTTGTTATCTTCACGAGTTTGTTGTAATTTTTACATTCCACCAACAAAGTGATATCAGAAAGTATTTGTCTTTCTCTGTCTGGTTTCTTTCATTTAACACAACTTCCTCTAAATCCATCCATGCTGCTGCGAATGGCAAGATTTCATTCTCTTTTGGGGCTGAGCAACGTTCCATTTTATACGTACACTCCACATCTTTGTCTATTCACCTGTGAACAGACATTTAGGTTGTTCCCGTGTCTTGGCTACTGTGAATGGTGCTGCTACGAACATTAGGGTGCATGTACCTTCTTGAATTAGAGTTTTCGTCTTTTCCAGATATAGGCCCAGGAGTTGCTAGATCATTATATTGCTAGATCATATGGTAGTTCTATTTTTTGTTTTTTTAAGGAACTTTCATACTGTTCTCCATAGTGGATGCACCAGTTTTCATTCCCAGCAACAGTGTAAGAGGGTTTACTCTTCTCTACATTCTCTCCAGCATGTATCATTTGTAGACTTTTTGATGTTGCTTATTTTAAAGAATATGCATATGCTCAGGCTTTTTCTTGGACTGCCTTACTTTCTATGCTCTGCCTACAGAAAGCCTTGTCACCCTTTAAATACCAGTTCAGATATTATCCCTTGCAAGAAACTCTCTTGGTCCCCAGCAGACTGAACACCCACAGTCTAATAGTAACTTCACTATCTATTCAATGCTTAACGTGATTGTGCCAAATTTAAGATTTTTGTGTATGTGCGTATGCGTCTGTCTCACTTGACTGTGAACATCTTGAGGACATGGAGCATGCCTTGTGCATTTTCCTAGCCCTTAGGGCTATTCCAGGTATCAAATGTTTGTTCATTTACTTGAACATACTTGTTATGTGTATCTTTTTAAATAGGAACTGGCGACTGCTGATAATGATGTTTATGTAGGCCAGCCATGTCTTAGATGGGCTATTTTAAGTTTCAGAAAAGGGTTTGACCAAACTTTTCAGTTTTTACCCACCAACAATTTTTTTTTAGTATTTACTAAGCACTATATAGGGCTTCCCAGGTGGCTGTAGTGGTAAAGAACCCACCTGCCAATGCAGGAGACATCAGAGACACAGGTTTGATCCCTGAGTCAGGAAGATCCTCTGGAGGAGGGCAAGGCAACCCACTCCAGTATTATTGCCTGGAGAATCCCAAGGATGGAAGAGCCTAGTGGACTGCAGTCCATAGTGCTGCAGAGAGCCAGACACAACTGAAGTGACTTAGCACACACACAAGCACTATATGCTTCTGAGAAGAAAAAAAAAAAAGCAAGAAATTGAAGAGCCATCTCCCAATGCCTGGTTGAATGGCTCTTCACCGTGTTGCCAGAATAATCTATATTTTCCTCTGTCACTGAACTTCCTCCCTGCACTGTATGACGATCTGTTTCCACGAGATCCTTAAAGGTAGGGAAGCTCTCATTCATTTGTATACTCAGAAACCTATGAACCACTTGCACCTAGCAGATGTGCGTTAATCGCTCAGTCGTGTCCAGCTCTTTGCAACCCCATGAACTGTAGCCTGCCAGGCTCCTCTGTCCATGGAATTCTCCAGGCAAGAATACTGTGGGTAGCCATTCCCTTCTCCAGGGGATCTTCCTTAGCAGATGGTCAATACATATTTGTTGAATGAAACAACAAGAGACACAAAGAATTATAATGGATAAAAAAGAAGTATTAGATATTATGTCCATCTTCAAGGACCTGATGTACCACTTAGGGAAGTAACTACCTAAATATTCTGATGGTCATGTCCTACAGTTAATAGACATTTAATACATTTTAATGGATTACAATTAATAAAATGAGAGTCGATTTCTACGCGCAGGAAAAATGCGAAACACTCATTAAGAAGTACAAGTGCTGTCTGTGTCCTCTAGGAGAGCATAATTAAGTGTGAGGTAATAAAAATGTTCACAACACATTACTCAGCAGGTTGGTTTCCTGCCAAATGTATTTTGGAGATATCACTGTATGCTGGAGTGGTTAGAGAAGACCTCTTCCCAAAGGAAGAAGGTCTTTGTCAAGAACTGTGGAAAGTTTGAGATGTTAGCCTATTTGCAAACTGAAAAGTTAGTCTGCCACATTTTTATAGATGCTGCCAGAGACCACAAAACTCTTGGGTCAGAGGTAACGGCCTCTGAGCACAGCTGGCAGCAGGAGCTTTGCCTTTATACTGGTTCTCTTTATCCTCCATGGCCCAACGAGGTGTTAAAGGAGGATGCTGTACACTCCATGGGTTTGCATCACAGCTGATGGACCCTGAGCTAAGGAAACCTCAATCTTCTACAAAGAGACAGCTAGCAAACCTGTTCAGTCTTTGTCCTGGAGGGACACATTATCCCTACTTTCCTGGTCAGAAAACAAATCTGTTTTCTCTCAGAGGGAGATTCTATCTTTGTGTCCCAAGGTTTTTTGCTGTACAAACATCCTTGAAAAAAATGGCCCAGAGCAAAAGCTGTCAATGCCTTTCCTCAGAAAATGGACAGAAACACAAGAGAACCATGGAGAATGTTTTTTCAACATTCTTAAATTGATTCTTGATTTGATCAAGTGTGTGATTTGATCAAGTAATAGGAAGAGAATAAATATTTTGGGAGAACAAAGAATTTCATGTGCACATATTTATTTGATGACAGACATCTCCAGACCTTAGTTTCTCTACTTCTAGAATTGGAATCAGAGAAAGCAATGGCACCCCACTCCAGTACTCTTGCCTGGAAAATCCCATGGATGGAGGAGCCTGGTAGCCTGCAGTCCATGGGGTTGTAAAGAATCCGACACGACTGAGCGACTTCACTTCGACTTTTCACTTTTCTGCATTGGAGAAGGAAATGGCAACCCACTCCAGTGTTCTTGCCTGGAGAATCTCAGGGACTGGGGAGCCTGGTGGGCTGCCGTCTATGGGGTCGCACAGAGTTGGACACGGCTGAAGCGACTTAGCAGCAGTAGCAGAATGGGAATAATACTGATTTCACAAGATTGTTGTAAAAATGACACGAGGTTATGTGTAATTACATGTAACATCCAGCCTGGTAACTAACACATAACAGGTACCAAACTGTTAGTTCTTTTCCATTTTCTCCAAGTATATATAGGTTGAGACTCTGTACACTGCCCTGACATTAAGAAAGGGAGAAAGAAAGGCCTTTAACCAGCAAATCTGCAAAATTTTTATTGCACATCTACTGTGTTTCAAGCACCTGGCTAGATACCATGCCTGTCCTCTTAAAGTTTACCTTCTACTTCACGGAGAAACTAAAAGAATAGAATTATCTTGCTCCCATCAACTAAACTCCTTAAAGGTATACCCCCAAAATTTTATGGAAATGTCATCTGACCAGGAAGCCAGGGAATTTGAGACAGACTAGCAGCATTAACATAAAATAAGAACAGAGAAGTGTCAAGAGTTCAATGAGAGCATATACCAGTCAACAGTGGCTTTTCAGGATGATGTTGAAAGAAGGATACTAACAATCACAGCAGGAAGATCTCATGTGAACGTTATCAACACATATGTATGATTGTTAAATCATTCATTTAACAAATGTTTATTGAACTTTCACTACATGTTATCTTTAGTATCAGGTGCTAGAATTCCAGGATCAAGAGCGGGGATCCCATTGAGGGTGAGATGGCCACCAGCAAACAAGGGATTAATTTTTCATATATTGGTGTCAGTCTTCATCTATATATGGATGGAGAGAGAAGTGTGAGAATCTTGGAGCTACTATGAACAAGATGTTCAATGCAAGGATGATCAGATTATTGAATCATTGGACAATTTTAAATTAGGACTTGATTTAGGAAAAAAGGGAATTGTTAAAATTTCTTTCTTTATTGATGGAAAGGACAATTATTTGTCATATCGTAGACCACATATATTGGAGAAGGAAATGGCAACCCACTCTAGTATTCTTGCCTGGAGAATCCCAGGGATGGGGGAGCCTGGTGGGCTGCCATCTCTGGGGTCACACAGAGTCGGACACGACTGAAGCAACTTAGCAGCAGCAGCAGCAGACCATATATGGGCTTCCCAGGTGGCTCAGTGATAAAGAATCTGCCTGCCAATTCAGAAGATGCAGGAGATGTGGGATCAATCCTCAAGTTTGGAAGATTTCCTAGGGTAGGAAATGGAAACCAGCTGCCGGATTCTTGCCTAGAAAATCCCAAGGACAGAGGAGCCTGGCGGACCACAAACCATGGGGTCCACAAACCATGGGGTTAGCAACTGAGCATGTATGCACACAGACCATATTTATGCCTGAACTATTTAATAGTAATAAAATAATAATTTTGAGAGAAAAAAAGAGAGTTTTAAAGACCATCCCTATTTGGGAGTGGAATGGGTCTTGATAATGTAACCACAATGTTAAGCCTGCTCGATGTAGAATAGCATATAAAAAAGCATTTCCAGTTGACTTTTCTGGAAGAACAATGGTAACAGTAGTTTTTTCCTATTTTGTTTCCAAAGTGAAGCAGACTAGATTTCAGTTATTTGTCAAGAAGCTACCCAAGGGGCTAGATTGTGAGAGATGGCACGTGTAGTTTGTCAGCTGAGTGATGGGGGCTAATCAAGAGGAGAAGTGAATTACATTTGAAATGAGAAGCTGAGACAAGGGTATGCAAGCCAAGCCAAAGGGAGCAGCGTTCCATCTTCAGTTTCTATTACTCGTGGATCATGAGATGAACTTCAGCTGACACTGAGTTGGTCTTACATTAGATGGCTTCAGAGAGTGTTGGGTCTAGCTGTCAAATGATTCAAAGGACCTTAAAACTCTCCATGCACCAGTCTCATCCCCTCCCCTACTGCCTTGTACGGCTAGCTGGCAGCTAGCTGAACGCTTCTGCTAGGACTTGGCTTTCCCCAGAGAGGGGAGATGCATTATCAGTAACATCCTGGTTTGAATTCTTTTGCTCCGACCTGAGTTTGTGAGGGCAAACAAGAAATCTTGGCATAAAATGCTGAAAAGGAGAACAGAAAAGAGCTGAGAAATGTGTGAAAGCATCTTCTCTTTTCCACACATTGTTTTCCCTAGGGACTCCCTTGTTAACCAGATTTACTGCTAAATCCCAACACACATTCTAAAACCTCTCCGAACTGATGAAAGTGACAGTGGAGAAGTCATAATAATCCATCACAACAGCTCTCTTCCTTTCTAAGTCATGCTCATGGCTGCTCCCTTGAAAGGTCAAGTCCACACCAGTTTTTCCTAAGGCTACGGAAGCCCCACGGTCTTTGCGCAATAGCATTGGAAGGTAAGAACAGGTTACAGAGTGCCATTGTTGTGAAATGGAAGCACTTTTGTCTCTGTTCCACACAAAATGCTTTTTTCTCACTCTTTCTGAACCTGGCCTTTTCCATTTCTATCAGGTAAAGACAGGTAAAAGCAGGAACTGTTTATCCAAGGCTGAAATGAAACTTTACAGACCTCCCTCTCCCCGACAATTTTCTATTAGCAGACTTCCAGGGAAGCTCCTATCTAGCCAGCTATTCGCTCCTGTTTTACATGATGATTGTCAGTGTTCACCAGGAAAAAAGATCACTGATATTCCCACTGGGTTTTTCAGAAGCAACTGAACGTTGAGCTCTTTTTATGTTGAAAATAGAGATTTAAACGTTATTCATACACTTTCTCCCAACACATTCTCATCCTTGTGGGCTTCTTTCACTAATTAGCTATGCAAGTCTTTGCACTAAAATTTAGCTACCTATTAATCCTTGATTTTCCTTGCTATGCAAACACAGTATATGTTTACATACAAAAACATTTTGTCTATGTTTCCAAAATAAGAGTATATAGAAGCAGGAGTTTATGAAAACATTAAGTCTGACTCCATTGGTGAGGAAAAAAATGTACTTTGAATTTGTGTATTCAGAAACACTGAGCCACTCTGTAATACAGAGGAACAAATCTGACTCCATATAATATCTGTATAATATCTGTTTCTTTTCCTGTAACCTTTGTATTCTATTGATTTTGCTTCCAGTGAAGAATGTACAGTCCAAAGGGTTGCAAAGAGTTGGACATATCTAAGGGACTAAACACACACACACAAGAATGTTGCCTATGGCTTGAATGTTACCTACACAGAATAGCCCATTCTCAAGGCTCTGACCTTTAAAGGTAAAACACTTTCCCATTCCGTACGGAGATAAAAAGTTGCAGGACAGAGCATAACACTTGTCTTGTTGGAGGTTTACAGGAACATTGTGACCTGAGATCAAGAAGTTTGCATCAACCAACCACACGCCCTACCCTGTTATTATGCTGTACTAGGTCCTGTCTGATTCTTGGCAGCCCCATGGATTTCACCAGGCTCCTCTGTCCATGGGATTCTCCAGGCAAGAATACTGGAGTGGGTTCCATTTCCTACTCCGGGGAGTCTTCCCAACCCAGAGATTGAACCCTCATCTCTTGCATCTCCTGCATTGGCAGGTGGATTGTTTACCACCATCGCCCCCTGGGAAACCACCTTATTAGTGCGAAAGAAGCCAAATTCTGATTTGGGTAAGGTGGTTCTCTAGGATATTAGTCCACTATCTTCTTGGTCTGTTGACTTTTTTGAATAAAGTTGTTATTCCTGGTTCCAACACCTTTTCTCTCAACTTCTTGGCCTGTCCTGTGGCAAGTAGGACTCAGTAACAGCTCCTGAAATTAGATTGCTAAACAAGTCCAATTAATGTAAAATGTAACATGAAGATTAATTTTTATGAAACTCCTACAATGTGCCAGATGGTATGCTATGGGTTTTATGTGTATGTATGCCCACTTCGTAGTACTGTGAACTATATATTATTATCCTTATCCAATAGATAAGGAAACCGAAGGTTGAATAATGCATATGGAACTCATGCCTGTCTAACCCCAAAGCTTAAGCTTTCTGATAAACTATAACTAGAGACAAAAGGAGTCTTGGGGATTACCTAGGATACTGGCTTT
This sequence comes from Bos indicus, assembly GCF_029378745.1. Taxonomy (NCBI): domain Eukaryota; kingdom Metazoa; phylum Chordata; class Mammalia; order Artiodactyla; family Bovidae; genus Bos; species Bos indicus. Next base: position 47,253,450 of record NC_091771.1, read on the forward strand.
CCAAAATGTAGGATGGGTGTCAAAGGGGGTGGTACATAGGACAGTATGTTTCAAATGCAATATGTGCCATAGTAAAGAACATTTTTTTCAACTCTTTTCATCTTTTTAATAACTCAGTTCTCTGTCTCTAAGACTTGTTTATCTTCTTTCACAGAAACATTAGGTCTCAGTACCTTTGCTTTTAAGGACAATACCCAACTAAGATGTAAGTCTATGTTTATTCTTCATTATAATTATTTTTATAGCTGCTTTCTAGCTAGGGCAAATGAGGCTGCTTTTCCTTTTTGTAGTCATGTAAATCTTTATTTTAAAAGTCAACATATGTAGATTATTTTAGGCTAGGCTACTTGAAAAAAGGTTATAAATAATAGCTCAGTGGTGTATACATGTGGTAAAAATCATGAAGATGCCCTAGGACAGCAATCCCCAACTTTTTGGTGCTGGGGATTGGTTTTCTCAGCCAATTTTTCCAGATAGAGATGGCACATTATGTTTATTATGTTGTTGCTGATCTGACAGGAGGCAGAGCTCAGGCAGTAACGTGAGCAATGAGGAGCGGCTGTAAATACAGATGAAGCTTCACTCAGTCACCTATCACTTACCTCATGCTGTGTGACCCAGTTCCTAAAAGGCTATGGATGGTACTGGTCTTGGGAATTCCTTCCCTAGGAAATCTAGACTTTGGGGGCATGGCTTTGTGGATGCTAGGCTAAAACTCACATGATACAATTGAAATTCATTTAGGCCCAGAGAGTCTTAATGACCCAGATAACCGTGATGGTGTGGTCACTCACCTAGAGCCAGACATCTTAGAGTGTGAAGTCAAGTTGGCCATAGGAAGCATCACTATGAACAAAGCTAGTGGAGGTGATGGAATTCCAGCTGAGCTATTTAAATCCTAAAAGATGAGGCTGTTAAAGTGCTGCATTCAATATGTCAGCAAGTTTGGAAAACCCAGCAGCAGCCACAGGACTGGAAAACTGGAAAAGGTCAGTTTTCATTCTGATTTCAAAAAAAGGGAATGCCAAAGAATGTTCAAACTACCCTACAGTTACACTCTTTTCTCATACTAGTAAGGTTATGTTCAAAATCCTTCAAGTTAGGCCTCAGCAGTACGTGAACTGAGAACTTCCAGATGTACAATCTGGATTTAGAAAAAGCAGAAGAACCAGAAATCAAATTGCCAATATTCATTGGATCATAGAGAAAGCAAGGGAATTCCAAAAAACCATCTACTTCTGCTTCATGGACTACACTAAAGCCTTTGACTGTGTGGATCACAACAAAGTGTGGAAAATTCTTAAAGAGATGGGAATACCAGACCACCTTACTTGTCTCCTGATAAACCCATATGCAGGTCAAGAAGCAACAATTAGAACCAGACATGAAACAACAAACTGGTTCAAAATTGGGAAAAGAGTACATCAAGGCTGTATATTGTCACCCTGCTTATTTAACTTATATGCAGAGTACATCATGCAAAATGCCAGACTGGATGAATCACAAGCTGGAATCAAGATTACCGGGAGAAAGATCAGTAACCTCAGATATGCAGATGATACCACTCTAATGGCAGAAAATGAAGAGGAACTAAAGAGTCTCTTGATGAGGGTGAAAGAGGAGAGTGTTTTCATTGGCTTTTCAGCTGGCTTAAAACTCAACATTCAAAAAACTAAGATCATAGCATCTGGTCTCATTACTTCATGGCAAATAGAAGAGGAAAAAGTGGAAGCAGTGGCAAATTTTATCTTCTTGGGTTCCAAAATTATTGCTGATGATGACTGCAGCCATGAAATTAAAAGATGCTTGCTCCATGGAAGGAAAGCTGTGACAAACCTAGACAGCATATTAAAAAGCAGAGGCATCACTTTGATGACAAAAGTCCATTTAGTCAAAGCTATAATTTTTCCAGTAGTCGTGTATTGACGAGAGAGTTGGACCATAAAGAAAGGTGAGCACCGAAGAACTGATGCTTTTGAATTGTGGTGCTGGAGAAGAGTGTCCGTTAAGAGTTTTGTTTCCACTGGACTGCAAGGAAATCAAACTTGTCAATTCTAAAGGAAATCAACCTTGAATATTTATTGGAAGGATGGATGCTGAAGCTCCAATATTTTGGCCACCTGATGCCAAGAGCCAACTCCTTGGAAAAGACTCTGATGCTGGGAAAGATTGAAGGCAAAACGAGAAGAGGCAGAGGATGAGATGGCATTGCCAACTCAATGGACATGAATTTGAGCAAAATCTGGGAGATTGTGAAGGACAGGGAAGCCTGGTGTGCTGCAGTCCATGGGCTTGCAAAGAGTCGGACATAGTGATTGAACAAAAACAATAACAGGCCAAAAGAGATGTAATTGTGTCCATAACATACCAGTTTACTGAATTGCTGAAACATGATCATTTACCTTTTTTCAAAAAAATTGAATATAGCTGATTTACATTGTTTCAGGTGTACAAAGTGGTTCAGTTTTATATAGATATAGATGTATTATTTTTCAGATTCATTTCCATTATAGGTTATTACAACATATTGAATGTAGTTCCCTGTGCTATACCATTTATCCTTTTGGATCATTTACCTTTTAAAACATACAATGATCTCCCCACCTGTCAATTTCACTGTTGTTTTCCTGGGGGGGCTTCAGACATCTTTTGACTACACATACAAGCTAGAATGAAAGAAAACGGAAATTGTTTCCTTCTGGAGCAGTCACGTAGTTTCAGTTTTCTTCTGGTGCTAAAAAGGTGTGAAATAGAAGTGGGTGGTATTTAAATTATTTGGACAACTGGGACTTTCAGCTTCAGAGAATATTTCATATTTGTTTTTAAAAAATGTACATTAGTTTATTTAGGTATTTCAACATATATCGATAAGCATATTCAAGTATAAGCTGTAGCTGTTACAACAAAAAGGACTTTTACTGATAAGAGAGCAAGAAGATTGTCTAAAATATTTAACATGTGAAATAGTTTTCTAACATTCGCTCTTGAAAACAGAATTACCAGAACAATCTCTTCAAAGTGTTGGAGGTAACTTTACAAGTGTGCCTCTGGCAATCTATTGTTTTCAGTAGCTGGAGGTGATAATGTGACCACTTCTGATGTAACACACCAGAATTTCCATTCAGTTCCTTGCGACCCACAAGAGACCCCAGTTTTCTGCTCTATTCTAACAGACAAAGCATTATTAGTTAAGAGGTAGACTTCCTGAGGCTTCTATTTAGGGCTGTCAAATGTACTTTTTCTTTTTTTTTTACACACTTAAAATACCTGGTGTATACAAGCTCAATAGTGAATTTCCTAAGAGATTTTTGTTGTTGTTATTGTTAAAAATAGGATTTCCAAGGACAGTATTTCTGAAAAAATGAATGTTTTTAACCTGTTATTGAAAGTCAATAATGTAGATCTGCAAAGATGTCACGGAAGTTCACAAGCCCATTAGCATCATCAATAGCATGCTGCTTAGGAAAAGAACCCTGGAGAAGGTAAGCAACTATCATTAGTCTTTTGTTATATTCTCAGCATCTGCTTCTCGTTTCAGCTAATACTGTCAGGCATCTGATTTCCAGCCTCTTTCAGCTCCTCCCGTGTTGTCTCTTCACCCAAGATGGTGATGGATAGTGAGAGGGACATGGTGTGTGGGCTCTATAGTCAGTTCAGCTGGGTTGGAATCCTGGCTCTGTCACTTTCCTGAATAAGCTGTTTCTTTACCATTTGTGCCTCAATTTCCTTACCTGCAATGATGTGGTGGTGGTGGTTTAGTTGCTAAGTCGTGTCCAACTTTTACGATTCCATGGATTGTAACCCACCAAGCTCCTCTGTCCATGGTGATTCTCCAGACAAGAATAATGGAGTGGGTTGTCATGTCCTCTAGGGGATCTTCCTGACTCAGGGATTGAACGTGTGTCTCTTAGGTCTCCTGCACTGGCAGGCAGGTTCTTTGCAACTAGCGCCATCTGGAAAGCCCCTACCTGCAATGATGGGATGATGCAATCTCCTACAATAACAATTTGAGACAAGTCAAGCATCAAACAATGTTTTACATGGAACAGGTTCTCCATGTGTGTGAGTCATTATTTTTCAAGCACATGGTGGATATTGTTTCTTGGGTGCCATGTCTACCAATGCTTTCAGCTAATACGTTTATTCAGCACTCACTATGTACCAGTTCAAGATGCTTGAGATATATCACTGAACAGAACCCCCCAAATCTCTGCCCTTGTGGAGCTTCTTCAGGTAGAAGAGAGTAGTCAGTAAATATTATAACTAAGTAAATTGCATTAGATTGATAAATGCAATAGGAAAAAAAAGGTATCAGTATGGGATTGGGAGGTAGGCAAGGATGAGATTTCATACATACATTCAATACGATATTCCTAAAATAAAACTCATTTTTCTGGAAAAATTAGATTCCCTGATTTTCATTTATTGATAAATCATTCTCTTTGCTGCTCAGGTTAGAAACTCAAGTCACTGGGAATTCCCTGGTGGTCCAGTGGTTAAAACTCTGCACCTCCACTGCAGTGGGCAAGGGTTTGATCCCTGGGTGGGTGATAGGGGAGAATTCAGTTCCTTCCTTTTCTATATTCCTCCTCACGTGCCACTACATTTCATGTGTCTGTCTTTATTGTCTCTTGAATCTACCGACTTGAGCCTTAGGCCTGTTACTGTCTGCTGTCACAGCCTCCTAACCAGAGCCTGCTTCTGGTCTCATCCTGCACTTCACTTGCAAATCCCTTAACAGTTCACCCTGTTTCTTCCTTTCTCTGATGCCTATGGAATGAAGATGGAAGTTGTTCAGGGATGTAAATTCAGGGATGTTCATAACCTGGTTCATCCTGTCTTTCTAGTCTACCCCACCTAAATATAACTTTCCATTTCAGTAAGAATAACCTACTTCTATGGATTCACCTTCTGTGCCTATACCACCACACTAGGTTCTTTTCTGACACTCTATTGCTTAGTGTTTGCTTTCTTTCTGTACAAGTATTAGGAATGTCCTTAAATTTAAAATTCCATGGAAACTTCGTGTAGTTTGACTTATCAACATATCCCAAGTAAGACATCCCCATGAGGGAAGTGGTGTGGACCTGACCTCAGCAAAATAGATGTGCTGATGGAGGGGGCTCACGATTTTCTGGAAACTCCTCAAGCTTTTGCTATCTTTATATTCAGCTTACTCAAGGAGATTACCAGCTAACTAGTTTACACCAAAAATGTACAAATAAGATCTTTTTCTAGACTACCTGCATTCTCCCCTGGCTTACAAATCCTGTTCTCTCCTGTTCTTTATCTCAATGATTTCCTCTTCTGAGCAATTTATGTAAAAGTAGTATCTGCTTTTTGAAACGTGTTAGTCATTCAGTGTGTCAGACTCTTTTTGACCCTCTGGACTGTAGCCTGGCAGACTATGTCCATGGAATTTTCTAGGCAAGAATACTGGAGTGGGTTGCTATTTCCTATTCCAGGGAATCTTCCCGATTCAGGGATTGAACCCAGATCTCCTGCACTGCAGGCAGACTGTTTACCATCTGAGCCACCAGGGAAATACATATAGAAATTATTTTACATTTTAAAATGTTTCAGGCTTCCCGGTAGCTCAACTGGTAAAGAATTCACTGGCAATGCAGGAGCTGCTGCTGCTGCTGCTAAGTCACTTCAGTCGTGTCTGACTCTGTGCGACCCCAGAGACGGCAGCCCACCCGTCCCTGTGATTCTCCAGGCAAGAACACTGGAGTGGGTTGCCATTTCCTTCTCCAATGCATGAAAGTGAAAAGTGAAAGTGAAGTCGCTCAGTCGTGTCCGACTCTTAGCGACCCCATGGACTGCAGCCTACCAGGCTCCTCCGTCCATGGGATTTTCCAGGCAAGAGTACTGGAGTGGGGTGCCATTGCCTTCTCCAGGCAATGCAGGAGACTCCAGTTCAATTCCTGGGTCAGCAAGATCCCTTGGAGAAGGGATAGGCTACCCACTCCAGTATTCTTGGGCTTCCCTGGTGGCTCAGACATTAAAGGATCCACTTGCAATGCGGCAGGTAGACCTGGGTTCCATCCCTGGGTTGGGAAGATCCCCTGGAGCAAGGCATGGCAACCCACTCCAGTATTCTTGCCTGGAGAATCCCCATGGACAGAGGAGCCTGGCGGGCTACCGTTCATAGGGTCACAAGAGTCAGACACTACTGAGCCACTAAGCACAGCAGTGATTCAAGTGATGAAGTCTTTAGAAAAGCAAATCCATCTTCTACTTGTTATGCAAATAAAACCCAACTCCATTTGCATGGAGTTTGTGTAAATATACTTTCCACTGGTAAATATCAAAGCACTTTTATTCATCTATTTTTTTCTGCGAGGTCTTTATCCAGTGGGTTACCATCTTGGTTTCTCAGCAATACTGTCCACTTGACTCTTCAACCTGCCTGCATACAAATGGTTCAACAATTTCTATTCCTTTATATGGGTCTCAGTATTAGTGAAATACACATTTCTGTCTCATAAAAGCCCTTTCCCAAAGATTCCTCTTAATTTAAATGATGTTAAATCGTACCAGTCTTTAAAACCACAGGGACTATGTACTGGGAACTATCACCAACCAAAATTATTCTTTCGGATTCAGGTTTCTCAGATGGCTGGCTATTTTCAGCTGAGTTCCTAAGCAGGACTCAACATGTTCACCAACATGGGATAAGGCAGCCATCAAGGCTTTGCTTAAAAAAAAAAAAAAAAAAAAAAAGCATATTTTATCTTTCCAGTTTGTTTAGCTTTGCTTTAGATTGACTACAATGGTTTGTCGATAACAGGCACTTTTATATTTGTTCCTTTATTAGTCTGTTACAGTTGCCATAAAAAAGTACTACCGACTGGGTGGCTTAAACAGACATTTCCTCACAGTTCTGAAGGTTGGGAGTTCAAGATAAAGTTGTTGGGTGGCTTGTTGTCTTAAGCCCCTTTCCTCGGCTGGTAGACGGCCGCCTTCTCCATGTATCCTCACAGGGTTTTTTCTGTGCACACGCAGCCCTGGTGTCAGTGTGTGTCCGTACAGGATTAGCAGTCAGCTTGGGTTAGTTCTCACCCTAAAGACCCATGTTTAACTTACTCACCTCTTTCAAGGCCCTTACCCTAATACTGGGGGCAGGAGGAGAAGGGGACAACAGAGGATGAGATGGCTGGATAGCATCACCGACTCAGTGGACATGAGTTTGAGTGAACTCTGGAAGTTGGTGATGGACAGGGAGGCCTGGTGTGCCGCGATTCATGGGGTCGCAAAGAGTCGGACACGACTGAGTGACTGAACTGAACTGAACCCTAAATATAATCACACTCTAGAGTAACTGGAGGTTACTGTTTCAACACCGGATTTAGGGAAACACAATTCAGCCCAAAGTTTCCTAACAGAGATCCCAACTGTCACTTAAACCATGACTAAAAAGATTTGGGCTCTATTGTTGAGGCAGGTGTTAAAAGTGAATATTCTTAATGTCACCGAACTGTACAAATGGTTAAAATGTGAAGTTTTATGTTGTGTACATTGTATTACAACAAAAAATGTGGCTAGTGTGAGACTAAACTTTTAATTAATTAGTTTAAATGTTTAAAAACATACAGTATGTTTGAAACATGGAAGTTTCATATTATCCACTATGGAAACCTCTTATTTCAAATACAGAAAAACATAATTTCACATGTTGAAACGCCAACTTTGTTTTCAAGACAGGGTAAATGTTATAGCTATTGCCTTTTACTACCAGGGGAAAAGTATTTCATTTTACTACCTCAAGCCTAATTTTAAACCGTAAATTATAAAGCCTATCTTTAAACAGTCTTCAACTACACATAACTTAAAAAGCACCCTCTGTCCCTGGGATTCTCCAGGCAAGAATTCTGGAGTGGGTTGCCATTTCCTTCTCCAATGCATGCACGCTAAGTCGCTTCAGTCATGTCCAACTCTATGCGACCCTATGGAGAGCAGCCTACCAGGCTCACAGGATTCTCCAGGCAAGAATACTGGAGTGGGTTGCCATGTCCTTCTCCAAAAAAAGCATCTAAATATTTACCAAATACTTATAGAAACACAAGTTGAATTCACAGAAACAAACTTTAAACCAGAAGTACAGGCTGGTATCACCAAAATGGTTTTATTTCGGACACTGACAACACACCCAACAATGCAACTGTATCATTACTTTGTTTGGTTTCCTTAAGTATTAAGTATGCATTGAAAACACACGTTTACATTTAAGAAATGTAACACATTAAAGTCCTCTGTAAACAGAACTCCTTCTCAATATATTTTCCTGCTTTGTTTCATACATAAATAACATAATCTACAAAGTTATAAATAAAACTATTAACTCTTATGACCTAAAAGTATATACAAATTTTGGAGCTTGACAAGAGTGTTTTCTTTCTGATTTTATATAAGTAACAACATGCAGTATTTGCAATGTTTTTTAATCATATAGATGACTTATCATCAAAACCTTTATTGTCTCCCAAACTGTTCTCCCTATAACAGATGTTCAGTGTACTTGGTAAAGATGCCACCATTCAAAAGTCAACGTGGTCAAAAGACTAGATTTTTAAAATAGAACAGAAGGTTGCCATTAAATATTATTAACCCTTATTAGTATCACTTTAGTTTGTTTGAAGAACAAAATATGCTATCAGAGTATATGCGTGTACTATCATTTAACTGGAAAGCTAACACAATCTTAAAAGATCAGATTCAATTTGTAGTAGTCTTGGGAAAAAATAGCTCATGGAGATTCTGTTAGGAACAGAAACCATATTATCCTAAGTTTTCTAAACTTTATTTTGAACCATCACTTCAATTAGTTAAAACTTACAGGGTAAAAATAATGACACACAAAAATGATCTTAGAAAGGCATACTCAGAATTCCTGATGCAGAAAATGTGATTATTTTTTCTTTAATGACTGGAAATCTTTATTCCTTCAGAAAATAGTAACATTATTTATTGAATGTCACTACCTGTTTGGTGGTTTACTAGATAACCACTCAAGGTATTTTATTAAGTAAGCACTCAAATTATTTTCATTAAACAAAAGTAAAAAGACTTTTCATGTTGGAATTGTTTCGTTATGAATTAAAAACTTAGAAAAACATTCTCAATATCTTCCCTAAATTTAAATGAATCAAATGACAAATAATACTAAGCTAAGCACTGTCATTACCTTTAAAATCTAAGTTTTCTGAAAGTTTTACTTTTCAATCAATATTAATATGATCTGGGTCACACTATTAACTGCCACTCAAACTTTATGTTTAAAAAAGAAATATTTTTTGTTAAAGAGCAGATTAACAACACATTTTCCATGTTCTTATAAAAAAACAAGATTCTGATATGCATAATGAATCTAAATCAAAAATCCATACATGGTAGCGGAAATTCTGTCAACTTTTAGCCTAATACAACATAAATCCACAGTTATTTTGCATAAACAATTCAAAATTTAAGTTTATAATGGAAATGTCAACAAGTCTTAACTACAACATTACTGCTGATGGGTTCCACTATAGTTCACCCAGGCACAGCAGATGTGCACATCTGATGGACAGACTGCTTAGAAAATTAAAGCTATCAGAGCTATAAATTAGGAATACATAAATATGAACACAACAATGCCAAAGCATTAGAGCAGTTAAAGAAAAAAAAAAAAGATGTGATGTAAACACAACTGATAGTTTTCTCTGTAAGCCACTTTCCACTGATTTATAAAGCTATGGTTTTATAATTCTTTTAAAAAAGACAGTATTTCCACATTGCTACATGCAGTGATTTCATTGTGTGTTCTTGACTACAACGCAATCTTCAATCTTCTTACACAGCTTGACACAGCCCATCAGGATTTCTTCAGAAAGTCAGCTTGTCATATTTTCAGCAGCCTAGAACAAGAGAGTATGATTCAGTATAACAAAATAATGGGAGGAAAAAAAAAACATCATGGAAATAAATTTGTCAATATTGCATTGCTGTTAACAAACAACTCTTCCCCCATATATAGCAATGCACCTTTATCAGCATGATGCAGTAGTCTTCACTTTTTGCAGTATATTATTAGAACTACCATTTGGACTGATTGCTAGGCTAACAGTAGAAAATTATTGTGTTTGTGCTCAGTCACTCAGTTGTGTCCAACTTTTTGTGACCCCACGGACTGCAGCCCGCCAAGCTCCTCTGTCCATGGAATTTTCCAGGCAAGAGTACTGGAGTGGGCTGCCACTTCCCACTCCAGAGTCTTTTCAACCCAGGGGCTGAACCTGCGTCTCTTGAGTCTCCTGCACCGGCAGGTGAACTTTTCACCACTGCACCACGTGCGAAGTCCAAACTGCTACATAATCTTAAATAAGAGTTGATGTAAAAATAAAGCAAACGCTACTTGAAAAATTAACTTATGGAAGTCCTCATCCACAGTCTTTATTAGTTTGCTTCTGTATGTTTCATTACAGTGCCAAAGGGAATTAAGAATGAAAAAGATCTTTCTGTTATGCTATAACGCAAAGGAAAAAAAAGGCAAAAGAGGAATAGTGAATACATGGCTAATACAGCTTTACCTAAACCACCATCCGTTACCCTTTCCCTGATTATTCTGTAGAAATTTCCAGACACCATTATCATTCATCAGAAAATTATTTTATATGCATTTCTAAAAGACAGGATTTAAACAGACAATTTGTCAAGGCCAAATATGGAAATATTGAATTTAAGTAAGTTTAATCTTAGAAGTACATGGTAAACTCAATTCATTTACATTTCAACCTCCTAATTAAAACTTGTTTTTTAATATTCAGTCTAAGTTAAGAGGTCCTTCAAGGAAATTCCTTAAGACACTGGGAAAGTTGTAGATAACTAAATATGAAACATTCTTGTCAACAGAACCTCCCATGTTTTTCTATATAGCTGGTTGTTTATCTTTCTCTTCTTGGGTTTACTATTAACAAGAATTAGAACCTGATCCCATTTTCATACTAATTTTAGAGGTTCTCCTCCAAGACACAATGCAACATGTCTTTTCATTTGAATTAGGCAAGCCGTCAACCTTGTAGAGCATTCATGTTAAACGTGTGCAGAACTACTTTCCAGTTGAAAGGAAGACAGCAATGGCATCCTAGAAACTCATACAGTTTCCGGACAGTCATTAAAGACTCCAAAAGTGTAGACACAGAGGTCCTGGGGAAAACCCACATTAGAAGTCTTCTCTCCAAACTTTCCATTGCCCAAGTTTACTCCTTCCTTTGTGAGGATGGGTGGGGACATGGGACTTCCTTCATCCCTCATTTCTCTGCCAACTACAAATTCTATAGTGCCAATGTCCTCATGCTGCAGTGAGGAGATACATTACGTACTCTAAGATATCAGTGACAGTACAGGACAGCTTCAAAAGAAAACACAAGGCTTAGTGTGTCTGAAGTCACCGATAGTGTATAATTCAAGGTACCATGGCAAGAAAGTAGAAAATATGGGAAAATCAGTTTTGCCCACAATTTCTGAAACCAGAATTTATAAATGACTCCCAACATATAAATACTAGCACTGAGGAGACAACATAAAAATTCAGTGTTGATAAAGTAACATTCATAAAAATAAAGTCTTATTTTTAAAAGAAACACACGTGATTAACAATTCGACTTATGCTGTGGCAAATAAACATAAGGCAATCTGTCTACCACTGTTAAGAAATTCATCTATCTGGGTGACACACAACTACTGCTTTTACTATAATATACACACACATACATGGATACATATAAAATACAACACCTATATACAAATCTAAAAGATTTGAAAGAGAAAAAATAATTAGTAAAATTATTATATTTTCTTCATATTTAACAACAGAGGAAAAAACTATGTTTCAGATCAACAATTTCTTGCAACATTTCATCACATCCTTGATTTATATTGTACATGGTCTAAAACAGAGATGAGTACCATAAAATTAAATTCTAATCACTAGGATTTCTAGGTAAAGATAATACAATGCAGCAAGAGGAGTTTCTCCTTACTCTATTTATCACACTAAGAGAAATAAACAAAAAATATGCGGAAAAAAATTCATAAGCAGCAACCACACTAAAGAGAGAACCTATGCATATTAAGGCAGTAAGGCTGGGGCAGGGTAAGGCGGTCAAGAGAAGACAGGTGTGGCTGAGTGCAGTTCTGAACTAACCAGCTCCCAACCTAGACCCAGCAGGAGCAGTTAGGAGACAGCAGACTTTGATCTGGAGAGAATCAACCTGAGGAAGTTTATTCATTTGTAATTCAATGAGATTAACTATAATATTTTTGTTTTCAAAGTAGCATGAGACCAGCTGCTACTGCTAAGTCACTTCAGTCGTGTCCGACTCTGTGCGACCCCATAGACGGCAGCCCACAAGGCTCCCCCATCCCTGGGATTCTCCAGGCAAGAACACTGGAGTGGGTTGCCATTTCCTTCTCCAATGCATGAAAGTGAAAAGTGAAAGTGAAGTCGCTCACTTGTATCCGACTCTTAGCGACCCCATGGACTGCAGCCTACCAGGCTTCTCCGTCCATAGGATTTTCCAGGCAAAAGTACTGGAGTGGGGTGCCATTGCCTTCTCCATTGAGACCAGCTAGGATGATGTTAACCAAATATTATCAGGGGTTATCTACTGGTGATCTTGAATGATTTTTGTTTCCTTCTTTGTATTTTCTGATCTAAATATTTAAAAATTACCTACATGTATTACTATTATACAACTTAAATAGGTTTCAAAAATTACTTTCAAGAAAAAGTTCTAATGAACATTTCTTCTTTACTGGAAACTTTTCACGATCTCTTCCCCTACCTAGTTTTAGAAAGAGTCAGGTATACCAATTTTAGATTATGGGAGAAATGTGTTTTTAAGAGGCTTTGTGTGTGTATGAGACTGATTTTCCATGCAAATGGGCAACACTTTCTGATTTTTGTTCAACTTAATTGTAGTAAGTCCCCTACATGCAAATGAGTTCTTTTCTGAGAGTGTCCAGTTTGTTCCTAAGTCCAACAAAGTTAGCCTAGGTACCCAACCGACACAATATAGTACTGTACTATAGGTTTACAATAGTATTATTATAACTGTATTTTAGGTTTATAATACTTTTCACACAAATAATACATAAAAAACAAACACAAAAAATAAAGAAACATTTTGAATCTAACAGTGCAGCACCTTGGAAAGTACAGGACAAGGGCTGGCATATAGGGAATGGCATCGAGTGGACAGGCAAGAAGAGTTACTTATGCTGAGGGAGAGGATGTGGGAGATGGTAGAGCTGAAGGATGGTCAGCAACAGGAGGCAGAGGGCCAGCTGCAATTTCACTCACACCTGACGTTCACAACTTGAAAATTTGCTATGTAGGGGAGTTACTGTATTGACTTTGCCTTCAGAGTTCATTATAATCCACTGGATGTGGAATAACCGGTACACCAAAGCTGAAAAAGTTACGTTAAACAGGCACTTCTGAATCTCCTAATATCTTGGTTTTTATTCTAAGAAGCTATGTTGTCTGCCCCCAACCTTTCCAGCTAGGTTACTTGTCTCCAGTTCCTTCACATCAGTCAATCTGCATTAATACAAAAATCTCTTGTTATTCTGCCTCCCTATTCTCTTTCAAACTCCAGCACAGCTGAATAAAAATTTTGTGATTGTGGAAGATGTACATTAAATAAATCCTCTCCCACTGAAATTTCAGAAATTTACTAATAAAAGGCTACGATACCTCTTATTTTTAAAAACAGGGTTATGAGACAGTATTAAGCCAGGGAAGGTACTTGGGCTCCAGTCCACTGGTTTGGTTCTAATCATTTCATGCTTTTTTAAACAGCAGGCTCAGATATTTTTTAGAACTTACTGTAGGCAGAAACTTAGCAGTTAACAACTCTGACGTCAGAAGGTCTGAGCTCAAATCCTAGCTCAACCACTTAACTGTAAGTCTTGGAAGAAGTGAGTTAGCCACCACAGCTTCAGTTTCCTTAGGGGTAAACTCTTACTACTCGTCGTAGTAAACATCCTTGCATTGACTACAAAGGAAACAATGCAGCGAGAGCCCTTAGTGCAGAGTTTAGCAAAAGTAGAGTAAATACTAGCTATTCTTACTGTGTTACGTAGTTATTTTTCTTTCTCTCATATGAAAGCAACAGTTGTTGAGTTAAAAAAGAAATAGAAATTGCTAGACAACACAGGGAGCTCAACTTGGTGCTCTGTGATGGGGTGGGAGGTGGGTGGGTGGTTCAAGAGGAAGGGGACTTTTGTGTATCTGTGGCTGATTCGAGCTTTGTATGGCAGAAGCCTCAGTTCAGCAGCTCAGTCGTGTCCAACTCTTTGCGACCTCATGAACCACAGCACGCCAGGCCTCCCTCTCCATCACCAACTCCCGGAGTTTACCCAAACCCATGTCCAATGAGTTGGTGATGCCATCCAACCAGCCAACACAATTGTAAATTGTATTTACAACACAACTGTAAAGCAATTATCCTCCAATTAAAAATATATTTTAAAAAAGAAATAGAAAATTTGAATAGTTTTCATAATAATTACTTAAAAATTCTGATTTTAAGCCTTACCTGTGTATCTGACAAAAGTTCATTTCCAAAATATTTAAACAAAGACTACCCACAAAGAAGAAAAGGACAGATAACCCAGAAAAATGGGCAAACTACATGAAAAAATATTTCACAAAAGAAAATGGCCAAAAAAAATTAAAAAAAAAAAAAAAAAATTCATTTGATCTCACCAGTACTCATAGAAATGCTAATACACAAGGAGAAGTCCAAACACACCTACCAGAATGACTAAAATTAAAGAACACTCACAATAATAGGTATAGACAAAGATGAGAAGCAAGGGAAATTCATTCGCTGCTGGTTGGAATACAAATTCATATAACCACTGTAGTAAAGTCTGGCCTTAATTCCTCAAGTTGAAGATACACACAAGCTATGATTCAGCAATTCTAGTTCTAGATACACACTCAACAGAAATGCCCAACATACATGTATCAGAAGACACAGACAACTAAGCTCAGAGCAGCATGTTCATGATAGCTCTGGACAGGGACAAGCGAATACCCATTCACAGTAGGAAGGATAAACAAAAAATACTGTATTTGTATAATGAAACATGATTATTACAGTGAAAAGGAATGCACTACAGCTACATATAACAGAAATGAACCTCACAAAAATAATGTCAGATGAAAAAACTCAGTGGAAAAAAGAAACTGTGCTATAAAATCTCACTTACAGCAAGTTAAAAAATTTTTTACAAAATTAAACTGGTGTTTAGAGATCCATGCTTAGTCAGTGAAAATGTTGAAGTCTCTATCATAAAAATTAGGACAGTAGTTCTTGGAATGGGGAGCAGGAAAGAGAGGTTAGTGATAGGGGAGCATAAGGGAACTTCTAGGGTGGACAATGAGAACTGTACAGATACTCTACTTATGATACATTTTTGCTCTGTAAATGTGCCTTGTTTAGCTTTTGGTATTAGATTTAATAAAATAAAAGTTTTCAAAAGCACAAAACCAGTGACCCAAATTATTGGAACTTATCAGAGAGTAACTTAATCTGAGATGGGTAAACTGCATGTCTCCTCAAAGGAAGACAAAAGGGTAGAGAAGTCATTTCATCCTTGGACAAGTTTTAAGAGGGGACTAACTTAAGTGTTCATATGAGTGTTACATAAATATGGAAATAAAATCATGTGAGATTTTAAATAGGAGTGTCTGCAAGCAAAAAAGGGAACACAACATCTTTACTGTTTGCAGTCTCAGCAATTAAAAGGTGGTTATAATGTGAATTTGAAAAAAGGTGGTCCCCTGGGTCCATGCTGGCAACACAGTTCAACTGGCCTCAGCAGTTCTTGGCCTCTGGGCTACCCATCCCTTTCCTTCAAGGATGTGCACACACTAATAGCTCCATCAGCCGCCTACAGAACCCCGGAAGTGTGACAGCCTTTCTTCATCCCTTTAAGTTCAAGCTGTACTGAGATGTTCACTGCATCTGAGTCACATAACCTAATCTCTTCACCAAAAGGTTATCTAGCTACACTCTCGGCCTTCTTTCCAGAGATCTATCTGGGTAGGCCGAGAGCTTCCCAAAGTGAGTGCTGGTTTCTTTTTTCTTATTCCTTCCTCAATTTCCTATACCATAAGCAGCAAGGAGAAATCAGGCCCCACTTTCCATGCTTTGGAAATTTCCTTAGCTAAATATCCAAGTTATTGCTTACAAGTTTTATTCTCCTTCCAACAGTAGAATATAATTCAGCTGAGTGCTCTTTATACTGAGGATGGGCCAACACCCGAAGTTGTTCATTTCTATCTTAGACATCAGAGAGGCACCTTTCACGTTCATATTTCTCACAAGATTCTATTCATAATGATAGACGTATTCTCTGAGAAGACTGATACTCTTTTCTCTTCTTTCTGAGCTCTCACTGGAATCACCTTTAATGTCTATCATTAACCAAGTCTTTAAGGCCAACCAGGCTTTTACTATCAAGCATCCTAAAACTTTCCAACCTTTATTACCCAATTCCAAAGTCACATCCACATTTTTATGTATTTCTTACAGCAGCACTCCACTTTCCCATAGTAAATCTAAATTAGATTTCTAGGGTTGCCATAACCAAGTACCATCAACTGGGTAGCTTACAACAACAGAAAATTATTCTCTAGTAGTTCTGGAGGCAGAAGTCCAAAATCAAGGTGTCAACAGGACCATTCTTCCCTCTGAAGGCTCTTGTAGAGTATCCTTCCTTGCCTCTTACCTTCTGGTGGCCCTCAATAGGGGCCTTCTTTGTCTTGTAAATGCCATCACTCCAATCTCTGCCTCTGTCATCACACAGCATCCCCTCTGTGTCCTCACATGGTATGTGCTTTGTATATCTGTGTCCAAATTTCCCTTGTCTTTGTAAGGACATTGGTCATTAACCCATTATGATCTCATGTCAATTTGATTATACCTACAGATACACTATTTCCAAACATGGTATATTCACAGGTGTTGCACACTTAAGCATATCTTTTGGGCGGGGCAGAAACAATATCACCCACAACACAAGCAGAATTCTAAACATAATCAGAGACTTTTACAAAAAGACAACATGGTTCAGATAGAGAATTCTGTGATCTGAACATATACTACTGAGACCCTGGCCTTCGGAATTTCTCCTGATGATGACGGCTGTTAGGTTAACCTTGCTTAGAATCATTCACATAAAATTTCAGCATTAATTGTTTTCTAAACAAAAGCATTTTCATTCAGAGTGAGTGAACGTATGAATCTCTACCTTTAAGGCTTCTGTGGCCTTGCGAAGTTCCTTAATAACTGATGATAAAGCTTCTGGGTTAATTCCTTGTTCACAAAGCCGCACACATATAGACAGAGTTTCCATATCTAATCCAGTATTCAAAATTCTTGAAATCTCAAGTAGGACTGGAAAAAGACAAGAAAATTTTAAGAATAAAATCTTGTAACATTTTAAAAATGTACATGAATACTTCTGTTTTTTATTCATATAATACTGCATAACTCCAAAGAACAGCACAGCATTCCTAGATTTGGAAACTGGCATGTAATACTGCTCTTACTTAGCTCTACAAACTTACAAATAAATTTACAACCTCCCTCCACATAACTTTTCTATATCCTGGTTTATATTCTACTACTCATTTAGTATCTATCTGAAATTTAAATATCATAGTCAAGATTATTCTGAACATTTTCCCACTTTTTAGCATTCTCTTACAATGTAATGTAATCATTCAGGTAATATTCCATTTTAAGCAGATAACATACATTACTTAACTGCTCTGCTATTTTGTTGTGGGTCTCCTGTTTCCCTGATGAAAATAATACTGTGACAAATATCTGTAAATAGGAACTTAATTTTATCAGAATAAATTCCTAGAAGTGGAACTGCTTAGTCAGTAATATACCATTTGGATTTTGATATGAACTGTATGAAAATGACACTTTATTTTGGGATGAACCGACAAATGAACAATACTAAGCCACCTTTAATTTCAGTCTAAGTCCTTTTGAAAACTTTCATAATATTCATGATTTTTGTGATATGGGCCCGTTCCACTTTTTCATACTTTATATTCATTTTCATCTTGAGAAGTTGAATTTGTTTAAAAAAACCTCTCTTCCATTCCTCTACTTAACCTTCTGAACACGGAGTACCGTTCTAATGTTTTCACCTGCTAATCCTAACATCTGTATCAACTATGGGTCAGTTTTAACAGATTAAAATTTTCTTATCATCAGTCACAATCTTCTGTTTCTGCATACTTAATTATTTCTGACTGGACGCCAGACATTGTGAATTTTACTGTGCTGGGTGTTCGACAGTTTTGTATTTCTATACATATTCTCCAGCTTTATAGTGAAATACAGTTATCTAGAAACAGCTTGATCCTTTGGTGTCTTTTTGGGGTACTTTCCTTGCACGCTGATCAATGCCGTGCTGAATACCTGAGGGAGAACATTCCACGGACCTCCAGAATTCCCTCTAGGTGCAGGCTCTTTCCTCTCAGGTACTCTGTCTTAAAAACTCTGCCTGCCGTGGTCTCCCTGGACCCTAAACTCCTGCTCAACTTAAGGTGTCTGCTGGGTTTTGCCTGAGTTACTCCCATTCTGCCACTGCACTGCAGCCTTGAAGGCAAAATCTTTTTTTTTTTTTTTTAAACTTTACATAATTGTATTAGTTTTGCCAAATATCAAAATGAATCCATCACAGGTATACATGTACTCCCCATCCTGAACCCTCCTCCCGAAGGCAAAATCTTAAAAAAAAAAAAAAAAAAAAAAAAGAATATCTGATCTTGTCACATTCCTGTTTTATACGTAATAGCTTCCCAGAGTTTTCAAATCTTCAGTAGGGCCTTAGTATATTCTCATGTTTCATCTCATATTTCACAACCATTTATCCCCCTTAATTACAGTCTTTACATGAGCCTTTCAGTCTCATTTACCAAGTTCTTCCCAGTGTAAGACCTGGGGAGAAGGAGTCCAGATAAGTTATTGCAATTATGGAGAGACTGGTAGGTGGCATGGACAGGAGAGATTACTACAAATGGTCAAATCTGAGATGAGTGAAGAGATGAAACAGCTTAGTGAAGGAGAGAGGTAGGGGAGACCTCACATGAGAAAGCAAGGGGATTGATGGTGGGAGCATGGGCTATATGTTTGCTTCACTGACACTGCCTTGCACACTGTGGACTCTCTTCACTCCTTTTGCTATTTTACAACTTGATACAAGTCAACTGTGTACTGAAAACATTTGGGGAAAAAAATTCCAGAAAGCTCGCAAAAGCAAAACTTGAGTTTGGCATCTATGCGCAGGCAACCATTAACATAGAATTTGCATTTATTAGGAATTATAAATAACCAAAAGATGATTTAAAGTATACAAGAGGATACTGCTGCTGCTGCTGATTAGGTGCTCAGTTGTGTCTGACTCTTGGCAACACCAGGACTGTAGCCTACCAGGGTCCTGGCCATGGGATTTCCTAAGCAACAATACTGGAGCAGGCTGCCATTTCTTTCTCCAGGTGATCTTCCCGACCCAGGGATCAAACCCGAGTCTCCAGCTTGGCAGGCAGATTCTTTACCACTCAGTCACCTGGGAAGCCCGTATACAAGAGGATGAATGTAGGTTATATGCAAACACTTTGCCATTTTATATGACAGACTTGAGCACCCACAGATTGTGGTATGGGTGGGTGGGTGAGGGTGTCTTGAACCCAACTTCCTGGCAAATACTAAGGAACAACTGTATCACATTGAAGCCTCTAGTAGGGAAGAAGTAAATTTTAATCACCATTGCCAAAAACATAACTTGTTGTTACTGCCGCTAAGGCTAAGTCATGTCTTACTCTTTTGCAACCCCATGGACTGTAGCCTGCCAGGCTCCTCTGTCCATGGGGTTTCCCAGGCAAGAATACTGGAGTGGGTTGCCATTTCCTTCTCCAGGGATCTTCCTGACCCAGGGATCGAACCCATGTCTCCTGCATTGGCAGGTAGATTCTTTACCACTGAGCCCACCAGGGATGCCCCTTATGCAACAGACCCTATACTAAATCTGGCCAGGATCAATCAGGTTTCTTTCAGTGTTTTGTGCAGATAAATAACAAAGCCCACCACTTCCTCCCCTGTCTAAAGTATCTTTATCAAAATGCTTTCATTTTCACAATAAAATTACAAATGTTCATAGCTCAATTCTATAATCCTTGCAAATCATCTGACATTAATTAAAAGATTAAATCATTTAGCTGACTCTTAATACTGATGGGAGGGAGGGAGGAAGACGATAAGGAGAAATATACTAGATCTTGAAGCAGCGCTATCAAAGTAAAAAAGTTTTGAACACTTCAGTTTGGGTCTCATGGATAGATTTAAATACATGGAAACTCCATATTAACAGAATTTCAAAAAATACTGGTGCTTATGTAGGTCAGCCCAGTCCCTTGGGCAAGTTAAAGTTCTATTTCTGGCAATGAGAGTGGAGAAAGGTGAGATTATTAAACGACTGCATTGAGGACTTTTTCAGTTGAGTGTATGGTCAATTCTTAACCATGAAAGTGTCACTATGTTTCCCTTTGTGCCTCAATCATTAGACAGCCTGGAAAATATTTTCATTAACTTTGCAAAACTACACATTTTGACTGACTGTTTTGGACTCAATTATGATTCAGGAGATGTCAGTTTGATCCCTGGGTTGGGAAGATCCTCTGGAGGAAATGGCAACCCACTTCATTATTTTTGCCTGGGAAATCCCACGGATAGACAAGTCTGGAAGGCTACAGTCCATGGAACGGCAAAGAGTTGGACATGCCTGAGTGACTGATCATGCATGCATTGCATGATAGCAGCTAGTTCCAATGGACATGACAGGACCTAACTGCCACATTTAACAGATGTTGATACACTGCCAACCTGGGGCCTTCCTTTTTACCTTCTGATTTGGGGACAAATTGTGTCTAGAGGAACAGTGTTCTCTACTTGGCACACTCTTTGCCAGTGTTAGTTGAGAAAAAATAATCTAGTCTTTTTTCACTTTTTCATATTCTAACACTATAATCTTCAGTTCTGTCAGTGAAAACCTTGATGATGCAGCCAATAAAAATGATCAGTTCTCATTTCTTTATCAGTAGTTTCATCAGAGAGAAAATGTGGGCTTTCTATTCAAATGGAATCCTGTGCCCGTATAATAAGGAACAGTTAATATAAGAAAACTGACTAGAAGTAGGCCTCAAATACACTTCACACTGTTCAGAAACCACAATGGCTTCCAAGCAAAGATGTAAGACAATAATGGTGTACACTAGTTTCTATGTACACAAATCCACTTACAAAATAAAACTCATAAGCTCTGCTATTTCAAGGATGGGAAAATAGGCTGAATATGGTATTAACAAAATTCCATTTTTCAGAAAAAGACAAAAGCAGACACTGAGTAAAAAATTAGATGCAAAGGCTCTGTTAATTAAAAAAAAATCTTTGAAAAGCGGGGCAGTAGCGAGTGCAAAGAAAGTCATAAGCTTTATCACAAGTCCTCATAAAGAAGGGACTCTAATAGGAAGTGGAGCCTACAGTGAAGGAGCCAGAGATAGGACATGAAGGCTGACACTGCTTAATGAGAATTTCATGGTTTGAAAGAGACAGCAGTTCATGTGGGTATCCCTTGAAAAAAGCAAAATTTAACATCTATCAAACACACATATACAGATGCAGGCAAATAAAATGGGGACAACAAAAGGGGTCGTGGAATGATGTTTATACACAAAAACAGTGCAGGAACTACCTGTTAATGGTCACCTTCGAGATACCTTTATAAGGTTATCTTATTTAAATATTTACAATAATCCTAGGAGGTAGGAGGGGGCTTCCTTGGTGGCTCAGACGGTAAACAATCTGCCTGCAATGCAGGAGACCTGGGTTCGATCCCTGGTTGAGAAGATCCCCTGGAAGAGGGCCTGGCAACCCAAGCTACTCCAGTATTCTTGAGCGAAGAATCCCATGGACAGATGAGCCTGGCGGGCTACCATCCATGGGGTCGCAAAGAGTCGGACATAACTGAAGCGATTTAGCACTCAAGCAGCTGCTGCTGCTGCTAAGTCACTTCAGTCGTGTCCGACTCTGTGCGATCCCATAGACAGCAGCCCACCAGGCTTGTAGCAATCTTATTTTACTGGGGCTAAAAAAAAAAAAAAAAAAGCAGGCTCATAGATGTTTAAATGACTTGTCCAAGCCTACACCAGGGCTATAAAGTGGCAGAGCCGGCAATAGAAAGGAGAGAGAGGATAACTCCAAGATACTTTTTTCCCCTATTACTTGCGGGCAGTTTTTACCTGCGTGCTCCCTGCTGCAAAACATGTAAATACGCCCAAGGTCTCCGGACACCGGCATCACCGGCTCCAGGACTAAACGGGCAACTCTGATTAAAGCACAACTTGTTCCTTCACGGGGTAGGTATTTAACATGCTCCTGCTGCAGCGCAAGGTACAAGGAGGGATGGAGTGGTGACCAAACACAGGAAGCCACTGCCCGCAAGGAGCTCACAGTCTGGGGCGCTTCGGAGGCGCTCCCCTCACTGGATGCGGCGCGCGGGGTGGGCAGGGCGCGCGAGGCGGGGCAGGAGAAGGGATGCGGGGAACCGGCGCGGAGGGGGCGTGGTGGGGGGACCAGGCGTGCCATGAGCTCGCGCGAGGAAGGTCGCGGGGACTGGGCGCGGGAGAGGGCGCGAAATGAGCACTCGGGAGAAAGCACTCGAGGCGGGAAACAGGCGGCGCGCGGGGTCCGGTGCGGGAGGGACCAGACGCGCGGCGAGCTGACGTGCGGCCGCAACGCCGTGCGCGCGACAAACTACGCAGGAACGGAGAGACGACTCTCAAAGGATGGGACCATCAGCTCTGGAGCTCTGGACGGTCCCTTGGGAGGATCTCCAAAGATGCCGACCGGGGCAGGAAGTGGACCTGAAGTCCTCGTGGGCCCAGCCCCGCCCCAGGGCCTTGGCTCTGGGGAACAGAGGCAAGGTAAAGGGGGCGAAACGGACACTCACTGTCCATGGTCTCCCTCACCGCATTCAGATTCGCTGCCGCTGCCGCCGACCCGGCGCCACTGCTGCTAGCCATGGCGGAGGCCGAGGGAGGCGGGCGAAGGGCCTGACCCGGAACTGGAGCGCCTTCCTTTCTCCTGGGCAATCACACCGCGCGTTCCCGGCTCACGCCGGGCAGGCTCCGCCTCTCGCGCTGATCGCCAGCGTGAGGCTGCGTTGATTTGAATTTGGAGCCGCGGTACTCTGGGCGGAACGCGAAGCGAGGAGTTGCCATTCGAATTTACTACGCGGCCTCGCTATGATTGGCTGGTTCGCGGACAGCGGTACGACGTGATTGGCCAGTCGCGCACAAGGCCCGTGCCCTGGTTGGCCTGAGACAGCGCGGAAGCGGGGAGTTAAAGAGTCTGTGCCTGTCGTGGGAGCTTACCCGGCACCGTCGGGAGCGCCCTGGAGTCGCTTTGGGGGGGGCTTCCTTTTTATACACACAACTAGGTATGTTCTTTGTGATTCCTGGCCTTTCCTCCTGTCTCGAGTTGGAGAACTCCCTTTGCCCGGCTCTGGACCAGCTGCACGCTCGCCTCGGGATGAATGAGAGCTACCGGGGAGTGGGTGCGGAAGAGGGGGGCCCAGGAAAGAGTGACCGAGTAGGGATGGGAATGACACTGGCGTCAGTGTCCTCCTTTGCCCGTCACCCGAGGAGGCTAGCTACACATCAGCCTTCCGTGGAGTGGGTTCTTTTCTCTAGTTGTACTGCCCCCCACCTTAACGGGAAATAATGTAGTCTCGCTTCCATCGTGGGAGGGTGGGGGGTCTTAGCCTTTGGCTAAGGGTGTTTGAGAAGGGGCAACCCAAAGTGGTTAATTCCGTAGCCCTAATCAGTCATTTCTTTTCTGATGGGGACTAAAGTGCAAGACAGGCACCTATGCACAAAGGGACCAAAGATTTCCTCATCTCTTATTTGCTAGTGTTGTTCTGTCGCTCAGGCTTTTCCGACCCTTTGGGACCCCCGTGGATTGCAGCACGCCAGTCTTCCTTGTTTTTCATCATCTCCTGGAGTTTGCTCAAACTCATGTCCATTGAGTTGGTGATGCTATAAATAACTGTTTAGTAACTGCAGTTTGCTGGGTAATTGCTGGGCTGTTGGAATTACGTACAAAGTGTTTGTTTATGGACTTGAGATAATGAATAAAAAGCTGTAGGTCTACTGTTCTTTAGCAGGAAAAGGTTTTGTGCCTATTAGAACGTTTAGTTGTCCCGAAGGGGGACCTCAGCTCATTCACATTCGGTTGAGTGCTACTTACAAACCAGTTGACTTCTCTGAGCTTGTTAATTCTGCAAAATTCTGTCACTAATACTTTACCTTTCTAGCTTTCAAGATTATTTAGAACATCACACTTGTGTAAACTACAAAAAAGCCCCAGGAGCTTAAGTTTTGAGTTAATTCTTTTTGTGAAATGTATGTTTGGTAATGGGGCTTCCCTGGTGGTTCAGCAGTAAAGAATCCGCTTGCCAATGGCAAGAGTCGCGCATTTGATCCCTAAATGGGGGAGATCCCCTGGAGAAGGAAATGGCAACCCACTCCAGCATTCTTTCCTGGGAATTCCCGTGAAGAGAGGAGCTTGGTGGGCTATATTCCATGGGGTCGCAAAAAGTTGGACTCCACTTGGAGACTTAACAACAACAAGCTTTGTTGAATACATTTTAGTTGTCAAAATGAATGTCTGTGGAACTTTGTACTTTTATTATATATACTTATGATTTCTTTTTAGTTTTTCCTCTGTGCTATGGGAGATGTCAAAGAATCAAAAATGCAAATAACACCTGAAACTCCAGGAAGGATTCCTGTTTTAAATCCTTTTGAAAGTCCTGGTGATTATTCTAATCTCCATGAACAAACTGTCTCCAGTCCTTCTGTTTTTAAATCGACAAAATTACCAGTAAGTTCGTCTCGACTACTTTTTCCAAATAACTTTAAATATCAATCTTTCTTTACAAATGGTAAACTGGAGTGCACTTTTTAATTCTAATGGTTATTGGTTTTTATAATATAGTGACTGGGCTAAAAATGACTTAGCTAGTTATATTAATATTATATATACTAGCTATATTAATATTATATATACTAGCTATACCAATATTCTTTTGGATTTTTGCCACCCATTCTTAGCTTTCAACTTGCTTTTTTTTAGTTAGCATTTCTTTTTTATTCATTAGTTAGCGTGTTTCTCACAGCTGTGGGTGCCGCTAGTTGATGGTCTAAGTACTAATACCATAATAGAGAAGAAACTATTTCGTCTAATTATTTTCGGATATTCAGCAAATTTTATTTGAATGCTATGTGTCAGGTACAGTTCTTTCCTACAGAGGTTACATCTTGAACAAGTCAGACTCATAAAACACTAATTCTCAGAGAGCTTGTACTCTGTACCAGGGGTCAGAAAACTTTTTCTGTTAAGGGCCAGATAGTAAATATTTTAGGCTTTGCAGATCATCTGGTTGCTGTTACAATTACTCACCTCTGCCTTGTATTATAGAAGCAGCCATTGGTAGTATACTAACAGAAAATGTGGCTGTGTTGCAATAAAGCTTTATTTATGGACACTGAAATTTGAATGAATTTATAATCTTCACATGTGAAATGCTAATATTATTTTGGATTTTTGTCACCCATTCTTAGCTTGCAGATTGTTTGAAAAGAAGTCAACCTGTACTCTAATGAGATAGACAAGACTAAACTGGCAACCTCAAGAGAGTATGTTATGTGCCATAACAGAAGGCTGATATGGAGGGGAATAGTCTCTTTAACAGATTAGGGAAGGCTTCCTCTCTTTAGCTTCTTTTTACCGTTATTGACTACAATGGAGAAGTTCTTTTGAAGTCTGATCTTCTGACTTAGCAAATTATCTAGAAAACTGTAAACTGAGTGGCTTTTGATGCTAGCTACACGTGCACATCTACGTGAGCTAGTTATGCACTAGAGGAAAGGTTTACAGTTACACACTTTATATTGAGTCATTATGTGACCTCATGATTTTAAATTGAATGGTATTCAATTTTAGTTAATCTTAGTAAAAATCACAAAATGACTGCAACTTAATCCTCAAAGCAAGAATGCATGACAGACATCTTGGATTTTTAAGCCTGATTTTTCAAAAATATATTCCGAATTTACAAATTAGAATTTGATTTACAAATTCTAATTGTAGAGTTATAAAAATAAACTTTTGGTTTATTGGATAGTTGAATACAGAAAAGCAGCATTGGTTACCACTCATAATTATTTATTGCATGTTTTACTAGCTTTTGCAGATATTTTTGTAGTTAGGACTTTGTATAATTTCAATTCATTCCTGGTGAAAATAAAGGCTTTTGATAACTCTAAGAGATTTTTAATTTTATTTGGGTGTGTGGCGTCACTGATGAGAGTTATTTGTGGAATTTCTATACCTTTAATATGCTGTGATTTTTCTATTATTATGTAATTTCAGCAGTCACCCAGATGGAATGTCAAGTCAATTGATTTAGTGTGATCTGCTTACCATTTGCCTTTTAATTTAGTGGTAAAGTGAAATATCTGTAAGATATTTTTATATTATAACCATTCACATTGTTTTTGAAGCTGACATTTGAAGTTAGCATTTTGATGCACTGTTACATGCTTTTGCTCATAAGATCACTTTCTTTTGTTAAGACTCCAGGGGAATTTAGATGGTCTATTGATCAACTAGCTGTAATAAATCCTGTAGAAATAGACCCAGAGGACATTCATCGTCAAGCTTTATACCTAAGTCGTTCTCGGTAAGTTTTCCTTTCTTGCTCTTAAGTGTAGTAACATGTGTTGTCAGTCCAAGGTAATGAATGATTCTTTTCCCTTTAATTTTAGAATTTAATCACACAAAGATGTACATGTGTTGAGATGCTCTTGCAAATATTCGTCCTGCTGTTGTACCCCTTCTTCTCTTGACTTGGTAGCTTGATGACCATCCCCTTGTAATTAATGCTCATCCAAAGTGCTAAAGCGGAGAAGGCAATGACACCCCACTCCAGTACTCTTGCCTGGAAAATCCCATGCACGCAGGAGCCTGGTGGGCTGCAGTCCATGGGGTTGCTAAGAGTCGGACACGACTGAGTGACTTCACTTTCACTCTTCACTTTCATGCATTAGAGAAGGAAATGGCAACCCTCTCCAGTGTTCTTGCCTGGAGAATCCCAGGGACGGGGGAGCCTGGTGGGCTGCTGTCTATGGGGTCTCACAGAGTCGGACACGACTGAAGCGACTTAGCAGCAGCAGCAGCAGCAGCAAAGTGCTAAAGAAAGGGACTAGAATGGGGATAGAGTGTTAAAGGATTTTACTTAATGCTAGATGATACCTTTGATAGGGAAAGTGAAAAGTATATCAAAAAGCAAATGTTTCATAGATGAGATGAATTTTTTGTGGTACGCAAACCATATGTCTTATTTTGCCTCCTCTCTTCAGTATGTTGAAATATGAACAGCCCAAGAGAAATTTATTGAGCACTGCAGGCGACACTGAAGCAGTACAGGAAGTTATTCCTGTCCTTTAGACTCAACAAGTTGTGAAACAACATTTCTCTACTAATAAACCAGGTGTTATCTGAGCAGGTTTATGAAAAGACTCTTGGTGTATTTCAGTAAATAGACCTGTAACACAGAAGAGGGGAACAGACCCTGATTTTAGTTTAACTCATGTAATTCAGTAAATGGTTATGGTTTCTACCGAGGATAGTGAGTATACTCTTAAAACATGTTGATGCATTCTTAGAAATAAGCACAGGCTTCCAGTGTCTCTTCCTCACTTAACCCAAGTTCCCTATTTCAGAGCTTCCCACCTTTTTCATGCCACGCTACATATGAGAACTGGAGTTCTCTAAAAATGAGAACTGCAAGGTATCCTGGTATAAACAAATGAGTCTGTCCATATTGGAGGTGAACAGTCCCGAAATTCCTTCCCTGCCTCACCGGCCAAGGGTCCGTTCAGGGCACACCAATCATACTGAACAGTGTATGTGTTATGCTGGTGTTCTGTGGTGTACTGGTTCGGACACCCTGCCCTGTATGACTTCTCAGACCCTTCCGTCATCTAACTCTACAAAATTTGACCAAACTGATTTTCACTGCTTCTAGCCATCACCTGCATACCCCAGGTTGTTGAAGTCCTCTGATGAAGCAGCAATAGGTTTCTGAATTCAGTATTGCTAGATCAGAGCTTACTAATATTATACACTGTTTTTATGCACTGAGATCTTGATGATGTCCATGATAAGAGGAAGAGCACTGAGTTACAAGTCTCATAATGGCTGTTCAAATGGAGATATGTGGATTCTAACTGTAGTCTATTTTCTCACTATTCCTTTCTATTCCTTTATTTATAAATCCACTTGATTTTAATTTTTAATACATGTACATCGGGGGCAGGAGGAGAAGGGGACGACAGAGGATGAGATGGCTAGATGGCATCACCGACTCGATGGACATGAGTTTGATTAAACTCCGGGAGTTGGTGGTGGACAGGGAGTCCTGGCATGCTGCAATTCATGGGGTCGCAAAGAGTCGGACACGACTGAGCGACTGAACTGAACATTATTATAAGCTTTGTTAAGGTACAAATTAGATTAAAAATATTTGGAGAGAAAAAGGTGTCTTATGGAGTTATTCATGGTAGCACATACTCTCTCTGGGAAAAAGATTAGGGAAGTGGTCCTTCAAGGCTAACTACTGAGTCCTTGGCAAGTATATGCCTTGTCCTTGAGACCTGACAATATTAAATCTTATAAGTAATAAATTTGTGGTGCTGTAATTGCATATTCTATCAAAGTGGGAAAAAAATTCATTTGGACAAAGTTTTATATTTCAAATTTTATAGTGTTGATATTTAATTTCAGAATTAATAATTTTGCCAATTTATTTAGAACTGTAAGGATGATAGTCTTTTTTTCATTTATGTCAAGAGTAAGAATTGATTCCAAAATTACAACTATGTTAAGCTTGCTGTAATAGAAGAAAAGGAATCTGGACAGTTTTTAGATTTCTGTGGAATGACATACTTCTTAAATTGTGATTAAAGAGCTCAGTTTATTCAAAGTGCTTTATTTCTATTGTTAATAGTAATTTAAAAATTGTATCCATGTAAGCCTTTTACTCGGAGAAGGCGATGGCACCCCACTCCAGTACTCTTGCCTGGGAAATCCCATGGACGGAGGAGCCTGGTAGGCTGCAGTCCATGGGGTTGCAAAGAGTCAGACACACTGAGCGACTTCCCTTTGACTTTTCACTTTCATGCATTGGAGAAGGAAATGGCAACCCACTCCAGTGTTCTTGCCTGGAGAATCCCAGGGACGGGGGAGCCTGGTGGGCTGCCGTCCATGGGGTCTCACAGAGTTGGACACAACTGACATGACTTAGCAGCAGCAGCAAGCCTTTTACTAGAAAATATTCCATTCAAACTGTGAATGGAAAAGGTGGGGCAGGTAAGCCTAATAGCACAAGGCTGACTCTCCAAATACTGTCATTTACAAAAGTGATAAGATCCCAATTTTTCTTTTAAAATGAGCTTAACATTTGCCAGTTTCTAACGTGGAAGAAAACTATTTCTTTGAAAGGTTATTATTTTAAATGTTCAGTCTGCTGAAGTAATGGTATGGTTATTTTTCTTTTTTATCTCTGCATAGAATAGATAAAGATGTGGAAGACAAAAGACAAAAAGCCATTGAAGAGGTAACTTGAAACTATTACTGATGGTGAAGCCAGTTAAGCATCCATTCTGCATGCACAGCACCTCTAAGAGAGGAAGACTTCCTTCACATCTTTCCTGTCTCAACTTCCCCAAGTCTGTCCGTTCCCAGTATCCCTCGGAGCTCCCCTAAGATTGGTGTTTTTGAGCTGATCCAGCGCCTTTCATTGTAATAATCGGTTTTATGCTTTTCTTCCCCAAGACTGAGTTCTTTTCTGGTCACAATTCATCTCTTCCTTCTCAGGACCTGACATAGTTTTCTTCTTGTGCCTTTGATCAACATGAACCATTGTTTCAAGTTGGAGTAGAGAAAGCTGGATTTTTTCAAGCCTTGAAAATCTAGCCTGGCCTCAGGAATAGTTTTATCTTTTGTTCTTGTTAATTCTTTGAATTTTTAAGACATTGAGTATATTTCATGAAATACAGTATACTGCTAAATAGAAAAAGTATATCACAAAGATAAGGTTTTTTTTTTTATATTAAGCTAATAAACTAAGCGTCTCACTTTTTGCTTTCCTTTTTTGCTAAAATCCTTTAGAGTGTAAAGGTTGTCTGTCTTGGTTATTTTTCAGAAAGTCTTCAGGCCGTGGCAGCCTTGTCCTTCCTCTTTCCCTTACTAGTCTTCCTCTGCCCTCTTCTATTCGTTAGCTATGCTTGATTCTTCTGCACCCCAAAAGACTTGAGCTATGGCATGTTCAGAGATTCAGTGAGCCCCCACATTTCAGATATAGCCTGTTTCTTAGGAAACAGTTTCCTAAGCTTTACTTCTGCTAAATATTATCTACTTGTTAATCTATCTAATAACTTCAACATTTTCATTCTAATCCAGTCACCTGATTCCTCCCCAGTTGAATATTCTCAGACTCTTTCCCATTTCCCAACATTTTGGAAAGTATGCTTCCTCTTTCAAATTCTCAACTTAATTTTAAAGGGAAATTTCAGAAAAAAACTTAAGAAAATTAATTCAGAGTGAAGACTATGGCTAATGTAGCAGAAGTTAATGTATCAGTAGCAAATTAAATTCATGTTTATATATGTGAAATACAGTAAATACATGCACATACTAAAAACAGAAAAATCCAAACTGCAAAGGAAAAAACATAAAACGAAAACAAAGATCCTCTCATTCCCTGCCTTAATCCTTGAAATTAATTGCCATTAACATTTCTTAAGTATACTCTCAGATTCATTTTGTGTATGTAATAGCTCATGTCCTTTAAATATTTGCACATAAATAGGATCATCATTGGAGAAGGCAATGGCACCCCACTCCAGTACTCTTGCCTGGAAAATCCCACGGATGGAGGAGCCTGGTAGGCTGCAGTCCATGGGGTCGCTAAAGAGTCAGACACAAATGAGCGACTTCACTTTCACTTTTCACTTTCATGCATTGGAGAAGGAAATGGCAACCCACTCCAGTGTTCTTGCCTGGAGAATCCCAGGGACAGGGGAGCCTGGTGGGGCTCTATAGGGTCGCATCTATAGGGTCGCATAGAGTCAGACACGACTGAAGTGACTTAGCAGGATCATCATTCTGATATAGGGTCGAATAGAGTCAGACACGACTGAAGTGACTTAGCAGGATCATCATTCTGATACTCTTTTGCCTCTTTTTTCTAGTTAATAATCTCTTAGGTTTTATTTTTGATTATCAGCACATAGTGATTTTTAGTAAATAGCATAGTATTCCATTGTATGAATGTATC
Source organism: Bos indicus (assembly GCF_029378745.1). Classification (NCBI taxonomy): domain Eukaryota; kingdom Metazoa; phylum Chordata; class Mammalia; order Artiodactyla; family Bovidae; genus Bos; species Bos indicus. The sequence continues at coordinate 47,284,989 of NC_091771.1, forward strand.
ATAATCAAATCCAGCCCCTGTTGACAGATGTGTAGGTTGTGTTCAGTGTTTTTCTGCAGTGAACACACTTGTACATATATCTTTATGGACTTGCTAAATCAGAGGGTTTGTGTTTTCAATTTTGGTATATTTTGCCATATTGCCTTCCCTAAAGGTTGTACCGATTTGTTCTCCTGGCCATGTTACGATACTGCCTATATTCTCGTTATCTGCAATACTGGCTGTCAGCAAACTGCTTAAATAATGCTATTCTTACTACTTTAAAATTTTTATCTTGTTATTGGATTTCCATCTTTTTCATTTTGAGTGAACTTATGCTTTGCTTCATGAGTTTGTGAGTCTTTTATATTCCTTTTTTTTCTGGGAACTGTCTGTATCTCTGCTCCCCAGCTCCATTTTTTTTAACGTCTTTTATGTATTCATAGGTAGTTTAGTCAGGAAATTAGTTTTTTGTCATAAGTATTGCAAAATATAAAGAAAATGTTTTGTGTTACTTTCAAAACAGAGATGGGAGGGCAAAATACTGTATTAGAGCATTGGTATAAATGTCTTTCCTCTTTCATTCCTATATAAAGTGAATTAAGCCTAATACAGTAATACAGCTTTTATCCAAATGCTCTATCTCCACTTGTTAGAGTACACTGACCAGTGGTGTGCTGATAAATATATAACAACTGGCCCTCTGACTGTGGGGGAAGTATGAGTGTTAGTAATCTGCTGTCCATAACACAAATACTCCAGCCATGGCCAGCTTCAGTTTAGTGATTATGACATCGCTGAATGGGAAAAGAAATGTATGTGGTACACCATTATATGCAGGCGTTCTACCACACAAATACAAAAGACAGTAAGTCCCCTACATTCGAACCTTCAAGTTGCTAACCAGAACCTGTGCCATCAACGTCAGGCATGAGTGAAATTGCAGCTTGCCCTCCGTCTCCTGTTGCTGACGATCCTTCAGCTCTACCCTCTCCCACCTCCTCCCCCTCCTCCAGTCAGTAACTCTTCTTATCTTTTCACTTATGCCAGCTGTTGTACTATTGTACTTTCCAAGGTACTATACTGTAAGATTCAAAATGTTTTCTTAATTTTTTTATTTGCTTTTTCTGTGTTATTTGTGTGAAAAGTATTATAAATCTATGACAACACAATACTATATAGATGACTGTGTTAGTTGGGTACCTAGGCTAACTTTGTTGGACTTACGAACAAATTGGACCTGCGAACTTGCTCTTGAAACAGAACTCATTCATATGTAGGGGACTCTCTGTAAATAACCTCAGGAGCATAGATATTGTTACATGTAGTAAAATAATTACCAAGCGATGATTTGGGTTTTTATTTTTTAATATAATTTATTTGTTTACATAATTTTAATGTTGGCTTTGTTTGACAACTGATCCACAGGATTCCTGAAAATTTAATAATCAGATTTTGAGACTCAGGACAAGGTAGCTCCAGCACACCTCCTCTTGGTTTACACATATACGTCTGTCTTCCTTTATTCCTTCCCTCTTCATCCTCCCTTTCGTCAACCTCATCCTTCCCTCCAAAAAAACTGGGGGAGAAATGAAAGATATTTTCTTTGTGAATAATACCCTTAGCTTAATTTGCAAATTTCAAATGTAAGGGGTTGATTTGAAGCTTTAAACCTTCTCTTGATATATACTTTAAATTTCGCCCATTTCACTTTGCTCACTTGGGCTTTAAGTATTAAATTTTAAAATATAACTATAAAGTCAGTGTGTAGCATGTTTGATGGTTATTTAGCACAACTACCTTTTCCTATTTCATATGCCTAATTGAAGGACTTTTAATTCTCCTAGTTTTTCACTAAGGATGTCATCGTACCCTCTCCTTGGACTGATCATGAAGGGAAACAGCTTTCAGAGTATCATTCCAGTAAATGTGAGTGTATTAAAAATTGTATGAATAAAACTCATAAAAATAGAAAGCAGTGATTGTAAAACAACATATATAGTGAAGTATCAGTTTATCTGCTTTGGGAGGAAGCTTGCTATAAAATTAAATTTCTGGGATACCAGGTTTAACTATTTAAAAGTAAGGATTCAAAACTTGACTAAAATTTACAAAGTTCTTTTTTTTTAGCCATTCTTTTCTGAATTTAATTTTTTCTTCATGATCATTGTGAATATCAAGTTATAATGATGGTTATAGAGACCCATAGACACAGAAATAGTATTGGATATAGATCTGAGTTGTTAATGATTTTTGCAGTGATTTTGAAGGTTAGTTTTTTTAATGAAATCCTTAAATTGCTTTGTTTTTTGCTAGTTTGCTGGTTTCTTATAGTAGTAGAGGAGGAATGGGCATTTATATGACCTCTGGGGTAGTGTAATACGGCCAATTATCTGCAAAGTTAATAAGGAAACTGAAGGTCAAGCCAACAATCTTTCAAATGTTTTTCTACCTCCAGGAAATGGTTACTTACTGTCCTGAGTTGTGAGCAGTGTTCAAATATTACTTCTATATACACATCTCTCATTGGAATTGCTACTCTTCAGAATAACACACATTAATAGGACATAGTATAAGAGGGAATATTAGTCCTGTTCTTTATCAAAACACAACAGTTTTTTGTGTTTTGGAAAGATGGAAAGATGGGTCGATCACTTTTCATGTGCCCAGTGTTCAGTGCTTTCAGTATTCTTGCAACAGCTTGTATGAAATAGGTGCTGTTATTGACCTCATTTTATAAGTGAGAAAAACTAGTTTTTGAAAGGTTAGAGCACCTGTCCAGGGTTACAGAAATAAGGTGTCAGAACCTGGCTTTAAAGTGAAGCATTTCTTAGTTCAGATTCTGTACTCAGTTCAGATTCGTTACAAAGTAAAGGTGGTGTGCAATAGCCAGTGGACCTGGGTTGTAGCCCTTCTGTATTATAAGCTGGAAGGAGTGATCTTGATCAACTTTCTCAGTGCCTTTGGCCTCAGTTTTTTATTTCTAAAATCAAGGAGTTAAACAAGATGGTTATATGTTAACATCCCTCCCAGCTCAGAAATTCTGTATCCAAGGTAACATCTTCATAGATACTAGGTTCCCTGCCCCCAATTGTTTAATGTTGGATTTTTGAACAGGTGAATCAACCTTCTTATGTGATCTTATTTTTAAACATTTTATACTTAAAGTATCCTGTTTTAAAGTGATGTGAATCAGGAAGATGCTAGAAATACCACACATAGCCTCTTTGGTATAGTCACCAAGCCCATGATGACAGAGTGTTGTGGCTGATCAGGGGAGCTGTGCTGTCCAATATGGTGTTGGAAGACAGTTCAGTTCTCTGTGGGTCTCTCATTTCTATATGTCTCATGAAGGGTGGCACGGACAGGTTTTGTTCCAAACTATCTTTTCAAGGATGTTTGTATTGTGAACATCCTTGGAGAATAGAGAGAGAGCATCCTTCTGGAGCAGAAGGTAGGTTTGTGTTGATGTCTGATATAATAGTGTGGTACTGTTTCCCTCTGGAGCAAGTTGGGTTGCAGCTTATAAGAATGGGATTTCCTAAGCTCAGGGTTCCTTGGTTGGGAACACAGACCGTCTGTGTGTGCTGTATCTGCCAGGGCTGTTTCGTACCACTTCTTTAGGATTGATGGTCAAAGAGAACTGATGTGAACATGAAGCTCATGCTGCCTGCTATGCTGAGAATAATGAAGTCCTCCGTCTTTGACCCGAAGCCTTATGACTTCAGCCAGTGTCCATGGAACACTGACATGCTAACTTGTCAGACCCTTCATAGTTCTTGACATATAGTAGCTATTAGCCACATGTGGCTATTTAAATTTGAATAAACTAAAATTTGAATTTCGGTTTCCTGGTCATACATTCACATTTCAGGTGCCCAGTAGCCTCACCAAGTGGCGACCGTGTTGGCCCCAGATACAGAACTTTTCCATCATCACAGAAAAACCTCTCCTGGAAAATGTGACCTTAGAATAGAGGATGGCAACCTCTATCTGTAAAGGACCAATTATTAAATATTCTATGCTTTGCAGACCATACTGTTTCTGCTGCAACCACTCAGTTCTACTGTACCATGAAAGCAACACTGATGATACATAATGAATGAGTGTGGAGGTGTTCCAGTAAAACTTTATTTACAAAAAAAGGCAACAACACAGATTTGGCCCATGGGCAATCATTTGCTGACCCTTTCTCTAGAGTAATACTGTCTGAGTTTGAGCTGTGCTGTATAGCAGTAAAGTTTAGCAGCTGTGTGACTTTATGTGAGTTACTTAGCTGTTCTGTGCCTCACTCTCCTTACCTATGAAATGATGGTTGTTGGGAAGATTAAATGAGATGATACCTCCAAGACCGCATACTTAGCATGTGGTAAGTGCTCAGTATTGTTTACCTAAAGAGTAATAAAGGAAATTGTGAGTCACGGGGGAAAATGATTTTGTTTGTACATGTGGACTTTATGCTGTCAACTTTTACTATTCCAATATGTATGTAGCAGGGTGCTTTCAATGAGTGTACTTGTTTTATTTATGGACTTAAATGAGAATTTCTTAGAAAAGTATACACAGGCTGAGAATTTCTGAGCTAAAGACAGTGTGTTTATCTGACTTGATTGTGCAGAGCTAGAGTGCTCTCCAGAATGACCACACACCCTGCATGCCCACCCGCAGTGTTTAGGATTCCCGTGTCTCTACATCCCTGCCAACACTTGGCTTTCAGATTTGTGCCATTCTAATGCGTTGGGGCTTCCCTGGTGGCTCAGTGGTAGTGAATCCACCTGCCAGTGCATGAGACCCAGGAGATGTGTTTGATCCCTGGGTTGCTGGAGAAGGAAATGGCAACCCACTCCAGGATTCTTGCCTGAAAATCGCATGGGCAGAGGAGCTTGGCAGGCTACAGTCTATGGTGTAATGGAAGAGACGTGACTTAACAACAACAACAGTGGTTTGTTTGACATTCTAAATGATTGTTTTAATTTTCATTTCTCATATGCTCACAGCTTTTTTATTTCCTTTTGTAAAATCCCTATTTATAAATCATCCTTATTGGAGTTGTCTTTTTCTCTTTTCCTTTTAATTGCTAAGGTACTTTGTGTAGTTACATTAGTAGTTCCATTAGTTCTAAACATTTCACATGTCATCTCCTGTCACATGTGTTACTTTTGTTTTGATGTCCTTGGTTGTGTGGGAATTCTTATTTTGTTGTAATCAAATCCATGTATGTTTCCTCATTTGATTGTGGTCTTAAAGTTATGGAGTCCTTTTAGAGGAAACAACTGAGGAGACAACTGCTATTCAGTTGAACAGTGTTGGGATAATGCCAGAGTCGGGGAATTGGGAAGAACAGTTAGGAAAGAGTTTTAGAAATACCTACAGGTAAGAAAGAGAGCCTGTTTGTTTTTTATGTTACTCAAATAATGTTTGGTTGGAGGAAAACTGCTAGGTTTTATTTACACCATTAAGATGTTTGGTGAAAAAGTATGAAAGTGTTAGTCACTCAGTCATGTCGAACTCTTCTCTGAGAGCTGTGGATGGTAGCCTGCCAAGCTCCTCTGTCCATGGGATGTTCTAGGCAAGAATACTGGAGTAGGTAGCCATTCCCTTCTCCAGGAGACCTTCCCACTCCAAGGACTGAACCTGGGTCTTCCGCATTACAGGCAGTTTCTTTACCCTCTGAGCTACCAGGGAAGCTCCTTACGGTGTTTGAACTCCAGCCTAAAGACCAAAAACCCTAATGTTATAGGGGTTTTGCAGCAAAGCACCTTTATTACTTTTGCCTTATAGAAGGTCACACTGCCTACAGCAAAGAAGGCATTTGAATCTAGAATTTTATTTATTTTATCTTTCACCATTCTGATAGTAGACCTTTAATGAGAGACTTTAAATTATCCACCCACTCACTCATTCACCCATTTATTTACTACCTGGTGATTTTTCAATTTAAGAAGCTTAATACTAGTCATTACCTTTATATTTTTTAAAAAATTATGTGCACCATATCTTTGACTCCTGTCTTGAGGGGAGGAAAAAAACTGAGTGCAGTTTTACTTATCAAATTGCAGTTTCTGTCAAAATGGCCTAGCATTTTAATTCCAATAATTTATACCCATTAAGAAATATTTATTTATGGCAGCTCTGGGTCTTTGTTGCTGTGCGTGGACTTTCTCTGGTTGCAGGAAGCAGGGGTTATTCTCTAGTTGCTGTGTGAGGGCTTCTCATTGTGGTGGCTTCTCTAAGCACAGGCTCTAGGGCTTCAGGCTCAAGTAGTTGTGGCTCGCAGGCTCTAGAGCACAGGCTCAGTAGTTGTGGTGCACAGGCTTAGTTGCCCCACAGTTTGTGGAAACATCCCTGGACCAGAAACTGAACTGATATTCCCTCCCTTGGCAAGCAGATTCTTAACCACTGGCTCACCAGGGATATCCTGTCCATACCTATTTTGAAAAAGCATCTAGCCGCCGAGGATCTGCTGAGGACATTGACATTAGCTAACGTGTCCCCAACCTTTTAAGGTTGACATAGAGACCAACCCTGCTCCCCTTAAAAAGGATCTTTTGATGCCTCCTTAATTGCTATGGTAATCCTTGAGTTTTAGCCTTGTGGGGTTTCCCTGGTGGGTCAAATGGTAAAGAATCTGCCTGCAGCGCAGGAGACCTAGGTTCAGTCCCTGGGTTGGGAAGATGCCCTAGAGAGTGGAATGGCAAACAACTCTAGTATTCGTATCCTCAGTTCAGTTCAGTCGCTCAGTCATGTCCCACTCTTTGCGACCCCATGACCTGCAGCACACCAGGCCTCCCTGTCCATCACCAACTCCCGGAGTCCACCCAAATCCATGTCCATTGAATCAGTGATGCCATCCAACCATCTCATTCTATGTCGTCCCCTTCTCCTCCTCCCCCAAATCTTTCCCAGCATCAGGGTCTTTTCAAATGAGTCAGCTCTTTGCATCAGGTGGCCAAAGTATTGGAATTTCAGTTTCAACATCAGTCCTTCCAATGAATACCCAGAACTGATCTCTAGGATGGACTGGTTGGATCTCCTTGCAGTCCAAGGGACTCTCAAGAGTCTTCTCCAACACCACAGTTCAAAAGCATCAATTCTTTGGCGCTTAGCTTTCTGCACAGTCCAACTCTCACATCCATACATGACCACTGGAAAAACCATAGCCTTGATTAGACAGACCTTTGTTGACAAAGTAATGTCTGCTTTTTAATATGCTGTCTAGGTTGGTCATAACTTGCCTTCCAAGGAGTAAGCGTCATTTAATTTCATGGCTGCAATCACCATCTGCAGTGATTTTGGAGCCCAGAAAAATAAAGTCTGACACTGTTTCCACTGTTTCCCCATCTATTTCCCATGAAGTGATGGGACCAGATGCCATGATCATCGTTTTCTGAATGTTGAGCTTTAAGCCAACTTTTTCACTCTCCTCTTTCACTTTCATCAAGAGGCTTTTTAGTTCTTCACTTTCTGCCATAAGGGTGGGTGCCATATGCATATCTGAGGTTATTGATATTTCTCCTGGCAATCTTGATTCCAGCTTGTGCTTCTTCCAACCCAGCATTTCTCATGATGTACTCTGCATATAAGTTAAATAAGTAGGGTGACAATATACAGCCTTGATGTACTCCTTTTCCTATTTGGAACCAGTCTGTTGTTCCATGTCTAGTTCTAACTGTTGCTTCCTGACCTGCATACAGGTTTCTTAAGAGGCAGGTCAGGTGGTCCGGTATTCCCATCTCTTTCAGAATTTTCCACAGTTTATTGTGATCCACATAGTCAAAGGCTTTGGCACAGTCAATAAAGCAGAAATAGATGTTTTTCTGGAACTCTCTTGCTTTTTTGATGATCCAGTGGATGTTGGCAATTTGACCTCTGGTTCCTCTGCCTTTTCTAAAACCAGCTTGAACATTGGAAGTTCACGGTTCACATATTGCTGAAGCCTGGTTTGGAGAATTTTGAGCATTACTTTGCTACCATGTGAGATGAGTGCAATTGTGCGGTAGTTTGAGCATTCTTTGGCATTGCCTTTCTTTGGGATTGGAATGAAAACTGACCTTTTCCAGTCCTACTGCTCCAGTCTTACGTTCTTATCCTAGTGCTCCCCCAAGTTGAAAAATAAATAAATTTAACAGAAGCTTGTCAAATTTTATATTTACATATGCAGGCATTTATTTTTTTAAATGTAAAATAAAAGCTTCCACACTTAATTTTTTTTTTCTGGAAAAAGTAACCCTAAAGTAAATGAATAGGAAATTTAAGATTTTTCACTTAGAATGTTTTATAGGTATCAACACAAATAATGAATCTCCAGTTGGAAGAAAGCTGACCATCCATTCTGAGAAAAGCAATGGTGAGTGTGAATATAAACTGGAAAAGAAATATGTTCTATACTAATGCAACATTTAATATTAAATTCAGTTCATGGGATAACATTTCACTCTGGAATTGAAATTGTTTGCTTTTTATAAGTGAGCTTTATGAAAACTGACCTTGTGAAAGTGAAGTCGCTCAGTTGTGTCCGACTCTTTGCGACCCCATGGACTGTAGCCTATCAGGCTCCTCTGTCCATGGGATTTTCCAGGCAAGAGTGCTGGAGTGGATTGCCATTTCCTTCTCCAGGGGATCTTCCCAACTCAGGAATTGAACCCGGGTCTCCCGCATTGCAGGCAGGCGCTTTTCCGTCTGAGCCACCAGCGAATATTAATAGATCCATCTGGCCATGTTTGAGGAACGACAGTAGTGTGTTATGTTGTGCTGCAAAGCCTGTGGATTGATTTTTGGTTTTGGAAGGCATTCTTTTGAAACTTTGTTAGTATTGGGAAATCTGTCCCCAGATTTAAGCCGGCTGCTTTTTTTGATTCACGTGCCAACAGCACAACCAGGAGTTAACTTTTAGCATTTATGGGTTCACATCAGCGTTAGAAAGTGAGGGAACCTGTCTATGGGAAGATGGTATGGAATGGGATGCATAAAGGAGATGACCAAGTTTGGCTGGAGCATCATGGGGAGACAGTTGATTGGGAAGCCCGTACTGAGCTGCATGTTAGGTGCTTGTGTTGATTTAACCATGTTTGTATTTATTTGTCTGCTTGCTTCCAGCTGCTTGCCAGACATTGCTGTCTCTTCCTGTGGATTTTAATTTAGAGAAGATATTAGGTAAGTATTGTATTTGTTTAAACCTTTAATAACTTAAATAAAAGATTTTGTTTTAATGCTTTTTTGTAAATGGGGATCTGTGGCAATACCTCTTTTTAAAGAGGTGGGGAAGCCATCCTGGAATTTCTAATTTTTCTTTAATAAGGCCTGAATTAGCCTTTTTGTCATAATGAACTTAACTATAGACATAAACTATTCACAGACACATCTTATTGATACTACCCATACTAATAAGGAAACACTGAAAAAAGGATTTCAAACAGCATCTATGCAGTTAAACTTTTTCCCTCTTTTTGGAAAACAAATTCAAACATAATACAAACTGTTTAAAAAAAAAAAAATCAGACAAGTAAAATATAACTGCTCTTTCGAATGACTAGCTCTGCCTTTTATTCCGTTAATATTAAATGTAGGTGACTATTTTAGAGCTGATGAATTTGCAGATCAGTCTCCTGGAAACCTCAGTTCTTCATCCCTCAGAAGAAAGCTCTTTTTAGATGGCAACGGAAGTATCTCTGACTCCTTACCTCCAGCTTCTCCCAGAAGTCCTCGTAGTGGTGCCCAGACGTCACTTGAGGTTTTTTATTCAATAGAGTTATCTCCTGTGCAGTGTAGGAGCCCTGTGCAGACCCCGAGTTCGGTAAGAAGTGGATTAACAGTGGCTGGTTGGCTGGCTGTAGGCATCTTGGACCTAGAAGTTCCTGTTGCTCTCAAGAGGAGTGATTCGTTGTCTGTTGGGTTTTCTATTTCATGTGGGTTAGCCCAGTTCACATTTTGTCATTAGGTATAGGAATGGTTTTGGTCACTCTCCAACTGTGTATTTAGAGGTAAATGAGTCTCAAGAAATTTCAGCGTAAGATATTTACTGAATTATGGGAGATTTTCAGCATAACACAACTAGATTGGTAGTAGTGGAGTAACTTAATTTTTTTCATAAACTGCTACTTAGTATAATGGTTTGTGTAAATATGGTATATTTTTATTTTGTCTGTCTAGTATATTCTGTTTCAAAATTTTGGAACAGTCTTCTTAACTATCCTCACAAGATGCCTTGCCTTTTGGTGTCTTTTTTTTTTTTTTTTAAACCTTTTTTCTTCTAATAAGTATAGGTAACTTACATTGTTGTGTTAGTTTCAAGTGTACAGCAAAGCGATTCAGTTATACATATGTATGTATCTATTTTTTTCAGATTCTTTTCCCACGTAAGTTATTACGAAATATCGAGTATAGTTCCCTGTGCTATACAGTAGGTCCTTGTTGCTTAACTATTTTATATATAGTAGTGTGTGTGTGTTCATCCCAGACTCCTTGTTTATCCCTCCCTGCCTTCCCCTTTGGTCACCATAAGCTTATTTTCTGTGCCGATGGGTCTGCCTTTTGGTGTCTTGCCTTTTGCCACAAAGCAAAGGTGGCATCTTGCTCTCTGATGACTAACCAGAATTATACAACTCAGCTTATAAATGTGTTTTGAAAATAAAGACAAGTAGCACTTGGTGTAACAGAGCTAAGGAGGAGAACCCTGTAATTTTGTTTATTTAATTTTATCACAGGGGCAGTTTTCTTCTAGCCCTATTCAGGATAGTGCAAAAAGATACAGTTTGGGAAGCATCACCAATCCTTCACCAATTTCTTCACCCACTTTCTCACCAGTTGCATTTCAAATAGGAAAGACACCACTCTCAGGTATGTCTTGTAATAAAATGCCCAATTAAAATTTTTATATTATCAGTATTTATTATTACAGAGGCTTTTTTTAGCTTGTTCTAACTATAGAGTTCCAAATGACTACTAACCCTTTTGAAATTTAGAAACCTGGGGTGTTTTTTTTTTTTTTTTTTTTAAACAAAAGGAACAGTTTATTTTCAAAGACTGAAATTCTCAGCAAGGTTTTGCTCTCATGTCAGATACACGTAATTAGACTAGCACTATTTATATCAAATATCTTACAAGCAGAATCAAAGAAAGATGGCAGTTGTAGAGATAAGTTGGTTTTGGAGTGCCCTCCACTGTGTAATCAGACTTTGGTAATCAGATATGTGGGCTTCTCAGGTGGTAAAGAACCATCTGTCAATCCAGGAGACATAAGAGATTGAAGGACAGAGGAAGGAGCCTGACGAGCTACAGTCCATAGGGTCGCAAAGAGCTGGACACAAGTGACTTGGCACACACACACAATCAGATATTTATATTTTGTAAAACTGTATTTGTTTGCATAAGGTTTTTAGGTGATTATCGTATGGCGGGATTTACATATTTCTCTTTACACCATATCAGTTTCTTTTAAAAAAAATTACAGCACTTGTTGAAAATCATTCCCAATTTACAAAAATCTATTCATGGTAAATACAGTTAGAAAACTGAAAACTATTTTTGTTGGTCTTCCCCTTATATGTGTTCATGTATATATGTGTATATATCTCTCCACTCATGTGTGAACACACACACACATAGTTCTATATCCTGCTTTTTTCACAAAGCATTTTATTATAAGTATTCATAAGTCATCCAGGTCATTTATTATTGTCTGAAACCATGATTTTTGAATCACTGTATGATATTCCATTTCACGGATGTACCTTTGTCTTTAATCATAGGTAAACATTTAGATTATTTCTAATTTTTCCTTGTATATACATTGTATTGTATATATTTATTTCTTTAGGTTAAAATCTCAGAAGTAGAATTATTTGGTGAGAGGGATGACTATTTTTAAGCTCTTGAGGAATTTTGTCAAATTTTCTTCCTAAGAAGTTGCACCAGTTGAAATTGTCATCAGTGGTGTGTGAGGAAGTTATTTCCCCCCATCTAGCAACACTGATCTTCCCAGTGTTCTTTTTGATGTTTTTTACTGTTTGATTCTTTATGATGTTTGTTGATTCAGTGCATTACAAAAAGGTCTCTTAATGCTTTAATTTCTGCATCTTTAATTTATTACAATGTAGAATTCTTTCCAAATATTTGTTGGTCATTTGTTTGGGAAGGTGAAGGAATTATGAGTTCAGACATCAGAATTTTTGTTCAACAAATGGCCACTCATTGCTTTAATTTCCCTACTCTTTATTATTTGTGTGGCCAAACACTTCATGAGTTCATTTACCATTGGGAGGATTGTTTATGTGCTTTGCCCATTTTTAAAACTTTTGTTTTTATTAAGCTAATGAAGTGTTGTAAAAAACTATTAACTTTTAAGGCATTTTTATAGTTTCATTTACCATCGTTAAGCTCTTTATTTTTGCAGACCTTGTTGCGCAATCTTTTGTTTGCCTTTTAATGTTGCTTACAGTGTCCACCTGGGGCTTCCCAGGTGGCACTAGTGGTAAAGAACTCGTCTGCCAATGCGGGAGACATAAGAGACACAAGTTCAATCCCTGGGTTGGGAAGATCCCCTGGAGGAGGGCATGGCAACCCACTCCAGTATTCTTGCCTGGAGAATCCCCATGGACAGAGGAGCCTGGCGGGCTACCGTCCATAGAGTTGCACAGAGTCGACACGACTGAAGGGACTTAGCACTCAAGCAACTTAGCACGCAAGCATGGGTAGTATTTTACCTAAAGACAAACAGATTATTACATATTTCATTTACCAGGTTATTTTGCAGCTGTCAGCTGGTTTGTTCTATATCTTGGATTTGAACAGCATTGCTGTAACAATATGTTTGTGAGGAAATGATTTTCAGGGAATAAAATATTTTGTTTAACTACAAAAGGGAAAGCGCCAGAGTTTGAAGAGCCTCGCCCTGCCTATGGATACACATTTGTTTGTGATGTTATTTTTGACACCAAGATTTCGCTTTAGGAAACACCACCACTGTTAGAGACATCCGGTTTTGCTGTCGTGGACTGTGATGATGACCATTTAGTAATGGCTTTTCCGTTTCACATGAGGTGACTTTTCCTTCCCCATCTATTTTTTTTCCCCTCCCTATCTTTTAGAACAAAGAAAGTTTGCTTTTCATTCTCCTGATGCTTCATCTGGAACCAATTGTAATGGGATTACCAATCCATATATCAGAAGTCCTTACATAGATGGCTGCTCACCAATTAAAAATTGGTCTCCTATGAGACTGGAGATGTGCAGAGGAGGTGCCCAGTATCGGACCTCACTGATTCGAGTTCCTTTCACTCTTGAGGCTCGTAGCGAAGAAGAAGACGACCAGGCAGCTGTTCCTTCCACAGACGCCTCAGCCCCAGTCACGGGCATGGCTGGAGTCCACCTGCCGCAGTTGGGCAGTGACACGTCTCCGTGCGGCGCGCACTTGGTGGTGACCGCCATGTCTATTACCCAGAGCCAGTCCGGAGCTTCTGAGAAAGAACTGGAACTGCTGCAGGATGTGGAGAGTGAGAAGAAGAATAACACTGTGGACATGGTCGATCCCATCGAGATAGCCGATGAGACCACCTGGATTAAGGAGCCAGTTCATAATGGGAATTTACCCGCGGCAGATTCTGTGAGCGGGATGGCTTTCAGTATTGAAAACTCTCACATGTGCTTGTCACCTCTCGCAGAAAGCAGTGTCCTTCCCTGTGAAAGCAGTAACATTCAGGTAAGGCGTTTGAATGTTCTGGAGTCCTTTCCTTGCTTCCTTGGTGTTCTCTAGCCTTTTCTTCCTAAGATTATAGTAAGAAAGAAAATGGGTTTGGGACCTAGCCTTCCCGTGATTAAGACTCCTGGCTTCCACTGTAGGTGGGGTGGGTTTGATCCCTGGCCAGCAGCTAAGACTGGACATGTCCTGGGTCATGGCCAAAAAAAGAGAGAAAGACAGAGAGAGAAAGAAATAGGCTAAATGTGAAACCTATAGCATTATATATTGTTTTCTTGAATCAGCACTAGATGATATCAAGAGGGTTGTCTTCTTTGGCCTGGTGATGCATATTTAATAATCATATTCACTGATAATTCTATGGAGTAGGAAAAAAGAGCAGATAACTGCTAGAGTCTGGCAACTTCTCAGGGTTCACCTTTCTTTCCTGTGGAGCTAGTTCCAAAGGAATTCAGTTTGTGGTATAGCTTTGTATTCTAAAAATACAATAGTTTCGGTTTTTCTTTTATATGATTTAGGGAGAAGACATAGTTGAGAATAATTTTATGTATTTTTTTTTGTACTTTTAAAAAATGTGATTTATAACTGCCATTTTTCATTTAATCATACATTTCCTATTTTGTAGTATCAAATATCAGGAAGGCATGATTCATTTGACAAATGCGGTTCACAGCGAGCAGCTTCCTTTCAGAAAGACATTTGTTTCATTAATTGTCATATTCTTTGAGTTGGGAGTTTTGAAAGAACTTTAAAATAGTCAGAAAGGCAATTCTACCTCCAATTTCATAGTAACAATGTCTAACACTTACGTAGCTGTTAAAATATACCAGGCATTATTTCAAGTACTTTACATATGTTACTTTGTTTAACCTTCTTAATAATCCTATGAAATAGATGTACCCTTGTCCCCATTTTACAGATGAGGAAACTGAGGGTCAGAGAGGATCAGTAAATTGCCTTTGTAGTTAGTAAGTGGTCAAGCCAGGATTCCAATCTTGGCAGTCTGGCTTTAGAGTCCACATTCTTTAAGTTAATACTGATCCATAGTAATAGTTAATACTTACACAGTCTTCCACTGTGCCAGACACTCTGCCAGCCTCTTTATACCAATGTATCTAATCCTCACAACTCTATAATGCTATAGTGCTATCAGTTTTGACATGATAAAGGTTAAATCCCATGGAGAGATTTTTAAATGACTCCAAATTACATATACTGCTTTGCTTATATTTTATGCCTATATTGTCTATCCTAACTGCTAGGATCGTTGCTCAGAAAAATACACTAGAATCACCTTTACATATTCCAACTTCTGAATTTGGTTCCTAAATAAAGAAGCACATCAGGTCAAACTTAGTCTTAAAAGTATCGTTAACTTTTTTGCTCTCTTTTTTTCTTCCTTTCTTTCAGAACTCTTATAGAAGCACTAGAAAATACTGTCATAGGCATACAAATTAATCATCCAGTCCAACCACCCATTGGGAGCCTGTCTTACTGCTAAATTGCCATCCACTGTCTCCCTGAGTACGTGCAGGGATGTCCCAGCCTGTCTTAGAGGACTGCTCTCCCCTTTACAAGTCTCCTTCCTTAGAAGCTAGAACATAGTTCTTTCTGTCTGTGGTATCTACCAGTCAGTCTCAGCTTTACCTTTTGGGCTTTATCTGTTACCAGAAAATTTTGTAGTTTAGAAATATTTTCATACATTCTTTACTTCCAACCACAGAGGCAGCTCCTGATATTCAAAAATGGCCACGTTTCTCAGGGCCTTTTGACTTGCTTTGTTGTGACAGGTTGGCCTCCAGGCATGGAACACAGCTGTGTTCTTGGAGTATCCCTTCATCCTGAGAACTTCCTCAACCTCTCCCATGTTCCTGTGCCCCGTTCTCTTTCCAGGCTTGCTTTTCACTTGACTGGAACACATTTTCCAGTAGCTTTCTGAGGAAAAGTCCATTTTTCAAGATACTGCACTTCTGCTGGGTTTATCTTTATTCTGTCACATTTGAGAAT
This sequence comes from Bos indicus, assembly GCF_029378745.1. Taxonomy (NCBI): domain Eukaryota; kingdom Metazoa; phylum Chordata; class Mammalia; order Artiodactyla; family Bovidae; genus Bos; species Bos indicus. The sequence goes on from NC_091771.1 coordinate 47,300,668, forward strand.
TTGGAAATAATTGCCCTTCAGACTTCGACGGCGTTGTTTCATTGATTCTGTTCTCAGTGTTGCTGGTGAAAGACCTGAAACCATTTGAGTGCTTCACCGTTTTGCACTGGTCTCATTTTACCCCTTTCTGGAGTTAAAGGGTCCTGAAATTGCAGTGATTCTTTGGTGTGGGTTCCTTTTCATCAGTTGTACTGGGCACTCAGTTCCTTGTGATCTGTAAACTCTTGCCCTTCACTTCTTGGATCTTTTCTTGAATATTATCTTCATTTTTCACTCTTCCCTTTAGAAGTTCTTTTGATTCTCTAATTTAAACAAATCTTTTCACTGTTTTTTGTTTTTAACTCCCTTTTGTTCTGATTTTGTGGAAATTTGCTCAACTTTATATAATCCTCTATTTTTATTTCTGCATCTTGAATTTCTAAGCTTTTTTTTTGTTATCGTTGCTTGTTTTGGCCTTGGCATTAATGCAGAAGTCTTGTGGCTGGCAAAGCATTGTGTGGTCTGGCCTTGGCTTTACTCTCCTGCTTTGTTTTGTTTCCCTTCCTTCTCTGTTTCAGTCACATTGGCTTTCCAGAGTTTGAAATACCGTGTTGCCTCCCCTGAGGCCTGTGGGGAGTGGTGAGGTGACCTGTGTCGTCTGTTGGCACACAGTAGGCACTGACATTAGTAGAGGCTTAGATGGGAGCTGGTGGGGGGCAAGGGAGGGAGTCAGCCACCATGTCACCTTTTGGGCTCCTATGAATCCTTTCCTTCCTAGAGAGTGGGGCAGACACCCTGTGTACCATCCTCCCTACATCACAAGGGTTTTGTTCAGATGGCATGTGAGTCCCAGGAGTGAACATGCATCCATCCCTGAAAACTGAAGACATTTTTCTTATGATAGAATGGACTTACTAGGCTATTCTGATGTTGGTGATTGGGGCAAATGTAGTTTTCCCTTAGCTGATTATAGTTGGCATATCAGGGGGTTAAGTGCAAGATGACTGCCTTGTGGGTTGTGTTGTTAGGCGTTCAGCACTGTGCAGTTAAGTGCAGTGTGTGCAGTGAATGGACAGAGGCAGGGGGGCCTCAACTCTTCCTGACCTCATCCCAACACTATGAAAGTTATCCTTCCCGAGCCTCAGTCTCCTCATCTGTGCAGTTAATAGGGTGTTGCAAGGAGAAAATGAGAATGATATTACACTGAGTACCATATGGGGCCTGGCACTTTTTTGTTGCTGCTGCTGCTAAGTTGCTTCAGTCGTGTCCGACTCTGTGTGACCCCCTAGATGGCAGCCCACCAGGCTCCCCCGTCCCTGGGATTCTCCAGGCAAGAACACTGGAGTGGGTTGCCATTTCCTTCTCCAATGCATGAAAGTGAAAAGTGAAAGTGAAGTCGCTCAGTCGTGTCCGACTCTTAGCGACCCCATGGACTGCAGCCCACCAGGCTCCTCCGTCCATGGAATTTCCAGGCAAGAGTACTGGAGTGAGGTGCCACTGGCACTTTTTTAGGCCCCCACAAAATAAATATTTATCCTATTTGTACCAAAATTGAAGTTTGCTAGAGTCCCTTTTTTTCTTTTGCTCTTTTGGGCTGTAACAGTGTGTTGTTGAATGCTACAATTTTAATTAAAATGAAAAGTTGAGCTAACATCTAGAGCTATTATATATACATGGTATTATTATGAAGGTAAGATTTTTTATTTCAACAATAGAGTATAGGACATCTAAAAAATGTGTGTTGTTTTGAATCCTCTTAAAGGTACCATGCCTTTTAGGTAAATTTTATTTAGAGATGCAAGTAACCCTTTAGAGAGACAAGCTTAGTAAATAAATTGCAAGAAGTTGACTGTAATTTTTATTTTCATCCACCGGGTGTGAGCACAAAGTAACAGAAAAATATGTTCTTGGTGCCTTGTTCACTGATTTTAAAGAAAATTACAAGATGTATTTTATTAGAAGGAATTGTAGTAACTACTTTGAAGAACAAACAATTCTATGTAGAACTACCTTTTATGTTCATATATTGCTTTTAAAATTCAATATAATCAATATTAAATATTACTTGTAGTGTTCAGTTGTGAATGATATAAAGTGATTTAATGTTTTTAAATGGTCTTTATATTTACTTATATAAGCCATATCTAATTATATATATAACATTTTATATAAATATTCTAAAATAAATTTACTTAAACATAAAAGTTTCTGAAAATAACTTTTGTGGTTAAGTGAATTAGTTTGCGGTGTTATCTGTGGTGGTTTTTCTCTCTTCTCATTCCTGGCAGATGGATAGTGGCTATAATACACAGAATTGTGGAAGCAATATTATGGATACCGTTGGAGCAGAAAGTTACTGCAAAGAAAGTGATGCACAAACCTTGGAAGTCGAGAACAAATCTCGAGTTTTTAATACAAAGGTATGGAAAAAACAGAGCAAGTTTGAAATGGTTGTAGTTTGTAAGTATTTTACTAAATGTGACTATTGTCAGCCTGTTTCTTTTCCCGATTTTGTTTAAAACTCCACTATCATCTTTATGCCTCATCCTGTCTTCATTTAACAGCAGGAGAAAGTGCTTCAGACCACTTTGTTTTCCTAAGTCTTCTGCTATGAGGAAGCATAAGAAGAGAGAGGCTGGGGTTGGCGGGGTCGGGGAGCTAATGCTACTTTGGAGCTGGGGCTGAAATTAGTTCCTTTAAGCTACAGGGCAACAGGAGGAGAGGGGGTCGAATAGGAGGGAGGCGGACCTTTTTGCCTAATATTGTCTCAAAGCTACACATAGAGAGTTTTGATTATTAGAGAGGGAAATAGTACAATTGAGAGATTCCACATCAACTAAGAACAGGCAAAGGAAAGGACTCTTAAAACCCGAGCCTTCAGAGGTAAGATATATGTATCTAAAAAGCTGAGTATTTATACAGAAGTACACTGTTGACAGAGACATTCACTGAACCTCGAGAGGACAGTTATGACTATATACAGGAGACCCTCCATATATCTGCCAGTTCCACATCCATTAATGCAGCCAACCTCAGATCAAAAATATTCGAGGGAAAAAAACTCCAGAGAGTTCCAAAAGCAAAACTTGAATTTGCTGTGTGCCAACTATTTACATGGAACTTTTATTTTATTTGCCACTATTTACATAGTATTTATACTGTATTAGGTATTTTAAGTAGATTAGAGAGGATTTAAAATATATGAGAGGATGTTTATATGTAAATATCAGTGCTGTGCCCTTTCATGTAAGGAACTTGACTATCCACAGATTGCAGTATCCTTGGGGGGTCCTAGAACCAATTCCCTATCAATACTGGGGACAACTGTATTCATATTTGAAGAATTCCATTATAACTTTAGGCACTAATCAGGAGAATCTGATTTTTATATGCCAATTTAACATGCAGGCTACACTATTTTACCTTTCCTCCATTTTATCATGAGGTGTGGGATACTAGTTGTCCATTTAAGAGCAAGCAAGCATTAAGATACAGGCAGTACTTTCATGATACAGAACATTGATTTGTAACAAAATATGTTTTCACTATCCCTCTAGAGTGCATAAGGAAATATTTGCATCTAGGTTTTAAAGACAGTTCACATAATAATTGTATCCTTGAATGGTCCTTTTTAAACTGAAAATAAGGTTTTTCTTTTTTCACAGCAAGACCACTCAATGCAAAGGTGTTGGATGAAAACTTCAAACTTGCCTCAATGCAGCAGTCCTTAGGATACCTCTCTCAGAACCAAAGACTATCACTGGACAGCTCCTCATATTTTTTATGCATGGGATCAATAATGTGATCATGATTGGGGAAAAAACTGCTTCAACTAACATGCTGAGCTTTTTTCTTTCCCTCCTGAATGTGAAAAATCAAGGGCTTAATTCAGTGACACAGAAACAACAGAAAAGCTCCTGGAACTTTCAACAAGTTACTTCAGTACAGGTTCATTTTATTATCAATAAATATTTTTATATTGACATTGAGTGATGTGTTTAATAAAAACTTGAGTGACAACTTTGCTTCAGTCCTGCAGGGTCAATGAACTGCTTCTTAGCCTCACTGACAGTACTGATTTAGCATTAGTCTGGGAAGGTGTGGAACTGTGAAGGTGCTATGTTGTATTTTACATAAAAGTATGTGAATATACAGATGAATTCAAATTTGTAACTTTTGTGAAAGGAATAAATCTGATTAAGAAGAGAACTTACAAACTTCGTATTCAGGTTCAGAGTAAATATTCTTTACCTTTGGAGAATGTATACCCAGATTTTACAAATCACCTCTTAAAAAATGTCTCATTTAAGGAATAATAATTCACGTGTAGCCCTAGGAAATAAAGACATCCTCTCATCGTGTCACATCCTCCCTTCCTTCTGTGCACCTTGTAAACTTCCTGCCAGCCTGCAAGGCTTATTTCTTGCTGTGTACCTGCCTTATCCTCCCCTCAGGACCCTAACTATTAAAGCCATCAGCCACCAGTTCCACGGCTGATTAGTGCGTTAGGAAGTCGAGTCCTCAGTCACAGGCTTTAACGTGTGTGGCTCAGTCCTGTCCGACTCTTTGCAACCACATGGACTGCAGCCTGCCAGGCTCCCGTCAATGTGATTTCCCAGGCAAGAATACTGAAGTGGGCTGCCATTCCCTTCTCCAGGGGGTCATGGAAACTTAAAACAATCGTACATAAGAGGAATTCTAGATCCCAGGAGTAGGACTTCCTTGGTTGTGCTTTTTTAATAGCACAAGGCGGGAAAAAATGTAGCTGTGATTATAACTTGAATTCAAGTCCCTCCTCTGTCCCTTATTACCCGAAATAGGCCATAAACCTCTATCAACCTCTCACCTGTTTGTTACATGGGGATAATAGTCTTTATCCAACAGGGCCTTTTAAATGAAATATTTATGTTGCTTACCATAAGAAATGGCATTTGAAGCATCTTAGATTATCAAGGAAAAGGCTTCAAGGGTGAAAATAAGGTTTCTGGTCATTTTGAGCTACTCAATAGGGACTAGAGCCTGAATTAGGACTTCCTTATAAAAGAGGCACAAGAGAAGAAATCTGGAAAGAGATACATGAGGTCAGTGTAGCCGTGTTTTAACCTGAAACCTTTTTCCTCAACCGTAGGGAGACCACGGCCCATGAGCAAAGAATCTTTAAATGGTGGGGAGAGGTGCCACGTGGAAATCAATTTTGTTAAACACATGAAAATTATGAAATTCAAATTTCCCCATGTGTAAATAAGATTGGAAAGTAGCCATGCTCATCTGTTTACATAAACAGAAAGCAGTCCATGGCTGCTTTCTCTCTGCAAGAGCAGAAGGGTGGAGTGACACAAAGCACCTGGCTGGTGGAGGCTGACACGACTGGCCTTTGTGGACAAGGCTTGCTGACTGGCGCTCTAGGCTTAGTTCACTCATGGCTTTTCCTCTGACTGAAACAAGTTCTGCCGCACTATATGGATGTTTTCCTCAGTCCCAGGAAATGGGAACAATCATTTTATCAACTTATTGACCAGAGATCCATCTTTTGTTACCTGGAATGTTTCGATATTCACTTACATAGCATATTGCTGGCCACAGGCGGTCGTTTCTGCAGAAATCCCTGGGTCAGTAACGTATTTACAATTACTGAGTGCCTGGATGACTGTACATCTTGTAATTGCTCCCACTTGCTACACCTGCCGGTGTGTGTGCTAGTCTCACTCAATGCCCTCCAAGCTCCTTCAAGGCAGAGATCGTTTGCTTGACTAGGGACAAGCCTGCTACACTGTCAGTACTTTGGAAATTGAATGAGCAAAGTAAAATGTTTTAGGGTATCTCTATCTTGCAGTAAGCCAGGCTTTCTTCCTGCAAACTTATCATGTGCAAAAGTTTAGGTGATTTGCACCATCTTCTCGGCACTATCTCAAAATGTTTTTGAAAATACTGACTTTATCATTAATAATCTTTGTGGTTGACAGAGCAGTTGTTACTGGCACACCAAATGCAACACTTCAGTCAACACCTCATACAACCCCTGCTTGCCCACATAATCTGATACAAATATATGCAATTTAAAAGCCATTAATTACCCCCTTTTTATAAGTTAACATGCTGTGACATTTAAAGTGCCATCTCTAAGCTTTCTTTGAACCCTAATGTGTTACTTTCAGGGACATATCTGAGCTGAAGGTCAAGACTGATGATCACATTTACCTGGTATTTAAAAAAATAACCATTTTCCCAGTCAGGTCAAAATATTCTACTTCATTCCTTCACCAATTTCCCAGTCACATCTGTTTACGGAACACTAATAAAACGGAGGTTTTTAATAGCAAAGGAGTACAATGTAAGTTGTGGCCATATGTGTACAAGTTGCTCAGTCATGTTCGACTCATTGTGACCCTTCCCCCACCACCCCCGCCCCACTGACTGTAGCCCACCAGGCTCCTCTGTCCATGGGATTTTCCAGGCAAGAATACTGGCACGGGTTGCCATTTCCTCCTCCAGGGGATCTTCCCAACCCAGGGACTGAACCCACGTCTCTTGAGTCTCCTGCACTGGCAGGCAGATTCTTTACTACTATGCCACCTGGGACACCCTAATATGAAGTAAATTAAAGATGGCAGAGGAAATTAAATGCTGAACACCCTGACAGCTCTGGACTTCATTGTCTTGAAATCTAAAAATTGCCATCCCATACAGTGACACCTTTCAAGACTTAGATTGTTCCTTGCTTCTAAAAATGTTATATTTTCTCCATAGGAAAATTAGTTTTTTTCTGTCAATAGTAGATAAATTATGCAAGACTCATCTCCTCTTCAGTGAGCAGGTGAGTGCTCCCTTTCAGTGATCTTCACAGATTCCCTCAGTTGCTGTCCTGTCACTATATAAGTGATGGTTATTCAATTGAGTTTTTCTGCATAAATAGTTCTTTAATCCTGAAAGGAAGCAGTATGATGGGACAGACACAGTCAACGGTTCAATAAAAATGCAAATTTTAAAATTCATTAAAATGTACTTAGAAGTAACAAACTATCTCACACACTTCTTAGGTTTACAAGTGTTCTCTCAAGATTCTCTTCATTTTAAAGGAAACCAATCCTTAAAGTTTTTTGTTGTTGACTGTAGCTATTTTTGAAGCTTCTTCTTCTTTCTCTCTGGTTCATTAATGTCCATGTTTGAAGTATCAGCAGAAACACTTATTCCTGGTATCTAAAGTAATGCAAAATGGGAAAAACAGGTGAGTAAAAGCGTAACATGAAGAAACCTCAATCTAATCTTCCTCTTCTTCACTGACACTTTGAGGTTCAAAAAGATGGAGGGATGGTGGGGGGAAGGGGAAACAGTTTTCCACACAGTGTACGTATGTATGTGTATCACACACAAAAGAATAGTGCTTCAGAATGTAACAGGCAGACATGATCTCGAAAGACCGACGCCTGTCGTTTGGAAAGGGTGTTTAGCCATAACACTCAGGTTCTCCCACTGACAGCCACTGTCAGCATTAGAGGCCTCAGGTGTGTTGGGGGCAGAACCAAGGTTAAGATCCAATGTCTTAGGGTGAATCACACTTTAAACTGCTTTTCAAAAGTGCAGATTTCAAAACTGGTAAAAATGAAGAACTAGGTAGATCTCAGGATTCCATTTGAGGAACCAAGGAACTCAGAAGCAGCCCAAGATGCCTGGGTTCCCGCGGCCTACGGACATCAGTGAGAAAATAGGATTTCCTCTGTAGATACCTGTCCTGCACACTACTTTGAAGATTCTATAACTAAACAGAAGTAACTCAGGACTGTACCACTGCCTTTCACAAAATATGTACTGTTTATTCCACCACAACACGAACAGTGTAAATCTGGTCTTACCTGTGGTTCTACCAGGGACATTCGGATTTTCTGATGCTGAAGATTGGATGAGTCTAACATGATTTTCACTTTAACTTTATCAAATACATGAAATACTGTATCTTCTATTTTAAGTGATGGTATCTAAACAAAACACATTTTGCTATTTTTAATTGCCTTTTTCCACTTGAAGCTTGGTTCTTATTCTTTATAATTTATCTTCCAAATTAATTTAAAAGTTTAAGTTTAAAAATAACTTCAATATTTAATAAGCACCTAGGTGTTCAACATAACCAAAACCACTAATCTAACACCCTCACATACAAATGACCTATTTATGTGCAAACTTCTCCCTTTCACTCTGGTCCCAATATATTATTCATTAATTGCAGGATTCTCAACCCTTTAACTAGCAAATTGTTGGTCTTGTACAGAAGCACACAGGTAATTGGGCAGAATTTGTTTTGTACTTCTACTAAGGTCAGGGAAGTAGGGAGTGTGTCAGGTAAAACACACTGGGAACTGGATGATAAAATTCCCTTCTTGGAGCTATCAACAGCCATTTACTCCTTTACTTTAATCCATTTGTCCACCAGGAACAAAGCATAATTCAAGTTTCCCTTAGAAGGGAAAACTTTATAGAGTAGAAAGAAATTAGTAACTTTTGTAGATGACAACATAAACTGAGGTGAGAAATTGTGAGTAAAACGCTAATAGGCATAAAATTCTGTAGGGTACAAAAAAAATTTTACCAGTTAGAGGTACCACTTGCAAGCTACTGAAGACAAAGTGTTCCCCCTCCCACCGAAAGAAAAACCCCAAAATAAAACCATCAGAAATACTGTACCTCATCATCATATATAAGCCGTGGATTTGGTTTGTCCTTTTCTTCAAAGAACACTGTACCTTCTAAACCATACTTTGGGATTAATACCACAATAGCATTCTTCCTTACAAATAGAATATAAGCTTCTTCACTTACTATTCCTTTGCTTTTGAAAAATAACTGTAAAAGAGCAGACAACCTTATTAAGGATTACCTTTAAAGTATTTTGAAGTTAACAACAAAAAAATTCTGCAATCAAATGAAAAGTGAACAAAACTTCATTTCTGCTAATATTAGTGACAGAAGGCAAATACCTGAGTATGAAAAGCCACAGATGCACGCTGAGCGTACTGAGCCATTTTGTGCCGGAAATTGAGATTTTTACATAAATCTGCAAGCTTGTGTTTGTCGGTCAACTCTGGATAAGTACAGTCAGCTCCAATAGCCACAGCCAACAAGCGATGAACAATGATGTCTGCGTATCTAGACACATGAAGAAAAAATAAGAACCATGCCATGTTAGCATTTAAATATCCTTTTACAATTCGAAATATTTTCTCTCTCTCATTTGTTAAGGAGAAAAAGTACCTTCGGATGGGTGAAGTAAAATGTGTGTATATTGGGGATGCTAAGCCATAGTGATGAAAATCATTATCCATTCCAGAGCAGAAGTACACAGCTTGCATCATACAGCGAGTTGCTAATATTCTTAACAGGGTGTTTAGATAAGGGAAAATAGGTGAATCCGCCTGGTCCAAAGAGTCAGCTAAAGCCTTGGCTGTATCAGTTTTAATTTCCAAATTCTGTGAATAAACAGAGAAAAGTGTTAGTCACTCAGTCGTGTCCAAGTCTTTGGGACCCCATGGACTGTAGCCTGCCAGGTTCCTCTGTCCATGGAATTCTCCAGCAAGAATAATGGAGTGGGTAGTCTTTCCCTTCTCCACAGGATCTTTCTGACCCACGGATCAAACCTGGTCTCCTGCATTGCAGGCAGATTCTTTACCATATGAGCCACCAGAGAAGCCCAAAGAATAGGGAAAAGGGATCAAATTAAACATTTAAAAATCATTACCAGCCATGTCTTCAAAATATAACTCATCAGGCTGAAAAAGTATGGTGTCTTTTAACCAGGTAATAAGTGTTTATGCCTTTTAGCCTTACCTAGGAAAACTGAAAATAAGTTTAGTAAAAGTCATGGTGGGTTTGTGTAGTATCAAACCTTAAATTTCTCTGAATTTGTTTGAAGGTACTGAAGTACCAACGCTCTCAAGAAGTTTCAAGGGGGAAAGAACAGTTGGAGCAGTAGTGCTACCTCTCAGTCCAGCCGTGCTCGCCTAATCTTTGTTGGGGTGGAAGAACATCAAAGCAGATCTGGCTCCGTTTCCACATGTTGGGATTTTCTCTACAGATCCTTTTTCTCCATTCAATGTAGAAGTAAAGGCCAGAGGTATTGGTGACTACAGGTCAACATGATGATACAGCAGTTAACTGCCGATTCTACTTTGCAAGATGAGGCAAACACACATAAACTTTCCTTACTCTACCCAGGTCACAGAAAGAAACAGGACAATAAGAGAAAATTCTCCAATTTACAGAGTAAGCCTTGGAGGAGAAGAGAAGCTGATAATGTTCTGATGGATATAATAGGAGCCGGCCCACCATAAAGGTCTGAAAAATGAGAAACCAGCATCCTCCTGTTAGAATAATGCTCTGAGATCCAACACCCTGTCATCCCTCTCTTCTGGACAGGAAAGATGTGGCCTGAGCAAGTGATCCAAAGAAAACCAATGTAAGCCATAGTCACCCCAAAAGCAGGGGTAATCACGTCTAAGTAAAGTCTACTAACCAGAGGCAGGGGGTATAAGGGGCTGAGAAAATGGGTTTCCCTTTCTATGTTTTTTCTTTTTTTCCATGTTTGCAAAAATGGACTTCTTTCTTAGGGATGTGAAATAAAGAGGACTGAAGTGAGTTGAAGATAAAGAGAAAAAAAAACAACTAAGTCTTTAAAGGTCGGCAGTTCAGAGGAGACATGAGTAACACAGGCATGAAAAAATGTGTTAAAGCACAGAGATATGGAAAAGTTTAATATGTTCAGGATATTATAAATAATGTAGTTTGGAACATCTGGCTTAAGTACAGGGCAAATGATTTCAATGTGTGAAGAGATGACCATACCCAAGTTAGATGATTTCTTTAATGAAAAGAATTACTGGCACATTTTTGCATCAGGAAACAACCAAACTTTTATGGAAATGTGACTACAGATTATTCAGTGCAAACACTACATCACAACACGAATACAGATGATGTTTCTAGCTATGGAACCATACCTTAGATTTAGCTGCCTTAACAAGAATTTCATAATTTGATGGAGGAGGAGCAGGATGTTTACGAAGCAGAGCGTGTTCAGAAAATTCTTCATGAATTTTTTTTGCAACAGAGATATTGGCAAGTAACATAAATTCTTCCACCATGGAATTTGTCTCTCTGCCAAATGAAAAGACATTAAATAAGGAAAAAGAATGAGATTTCTATATACTTCTATATAACTTCTATTCACAAGTTATCTTTTCTGTTGAGATAATGAAAATTCCTATGCAAACATCATGCGTGTATACACATGTGTATTTTTAAGAACTAAACATCCCTTTCATTCCTCAGTTACTATGCTAACAATCTCTTACAATTTACCTACTGCATGAGTAAATCTTATGCTAAAGGATATTTTACAAGCGGCATTAAAAAACAGAAGCTTTACATGTAAAATCTAAATCATAAGCATTTTCACCTCTTTACACTGAGTCTGAAGAGATTTTTATTTAATTCTGTATCTACAGAAATACAGTTTTCTAAGAATTAAAAGCTATTTAGGTCATATCAATATTGGCTTAAAAAAAATTGAAACTTTCACCAACAAATCCCCCAAATGAAAAGATATCTAAAATAGTTATTTTGGGTGCTTATTATGTCCCAGGCATTGTGCTATAAGTGCTGTTTACATTGTGGTATGTGTGCATGTATATACATACATATACATATATGTATATACATAGGAATATAGGTATTAGTCCTATTTTGTAGATGAGAAAACGAAAGATGTGTAATATTAATCTCTCGCTAAAGGTCAGAATTACTAGTGTAACAGGATATGGGCCCATTATGACTTGACTTCAAAACTCAACCAATTTGATACTGTTTTTCATTAAACACAGTAAATGATTTATGTATACAAAATATTAGTAAATGATATGCTGTTTCTTTTTAATAATTTTATTTATTTGTTTGGCTGCACTGGGTCTTCACTGCTGAGAGGTTTTCTCTAGCTGCAGTGAGCAGGGGTCACTCTCTGTTGTGGCGAGCAAGCTTCTCATTGTAGTGTCTTCTCCTATTGCAGAGTATGGGCTCTAGAGTGAGGAGGCTTCAGCAGTCGTGGCCTGCAGGCTCTAAAGCACAGGCTCAGCGGTTGTGGAACATGGGCTTAGGTGCTTCTTCCCAGACCAGGGATCAAACCCATGCCCCCAGAATTGGCAGGCAGATTCTTAACCACTACATCACCAGGTAAGTCCCTGTGTTCTGTTTAATAGTGCTTTCTCCCAATTTACTGAACACGCATTATTAATGTCACTCATGTTTCCTTCTTTAACAACATAACTTCTTGACAAGACTCCTGAAGTATATTAATTTTTTTTTTTTTTTTAATTAGGAAGACCTCCAAACATGTCTTTAAAACTATGGGGACAATCTCTTAGAATTGTGGCTTTTATTCTTGGTAAGAAGAAATGGGTGATGTTCTACTTTGGTAAAACAAGATTCAAGACTTTCCTCAAAAGAGCCCTTGGTAGTGGGTGTACACTGTTCCTACTAACATTAGACTTATTTGCATAGTTTACCCAAAGGTATTTTTAAATTGTAGCTCTAAAGCTGTAAAGCACACACTGGTCCTAACTAACAAACTTGAGTATAATCCTGTTTTTAATTCTTGGTCATCTGCTAGAAAAGTGTAAATGCATGCTTAATTTCAGAATCACCTTATATAACAGGTATGGAAAGAGGCCTAACTCTGACTTAATCAAAATCAGCCTTGCCTCAGGGATCGAACCCAGGTCTCCTGCATTGCAGGCAGATTCTTTACCGTTTGAGTCACCAGGGAAGCCCTTGCCTCCTAAACCTTAACATAAATCAATAAAACAATAACAAGGCTTAACCTCTGACTATTCTTCACACACCCTATGAGTGTGTACCACTACCAATTCTATTTTACTTACAAATAAATCAAGGTGTAAAGAGGTCAAATAATTTGTCTGGAGTCATTGGCAGAAATGGGATCCAAATTGAGGCCGTGTGACTTTAGATTCCAGGGTTTTGGCCCAGGTCTGTCCTATCACAGTATATTCTCTATTAAATACTTAGGAAATTAATGAGGGCAATCCTCCTTTACTTACCATAAGTATTACTAGTCAAGTTCTAATACACCACACATTAAGACAAATGAAGCTGGCAAGTTTTCTTTTATAATACAAATAAGGTATTTGAGTTTTAGATGAGACTAGAAAGTAAAACCATATTTATTTTTCTCTACAGAAATCATAACTCCACTAAAACAGATATTTGGGGGTAGAAACATTTTATTAATATATACACTAGATATTATATTAAAATAATAATCTTACCAACTACCCATCAAAAAAATTGCATACCTGAGTTCCTTGGTCTGCAGATCTATAGGATCATGAGTTTCACTGTCCATGTGGAATCGAACTTCTGGAGAAGAAAGAGTCAAAGCCCTAAATAAAATAAGGAGGTGAATCAGTTATGTGAGCAGTAACAGATATAACTCTGGAAGTGACTCTTAAAACAGAAATGATTAAAGCAAGTATGTGACAGTTTCTTTTTTGAAAGCTTTATAACCACCTGCTAACTTTTATGTTCCTTTATATTTTCACAGATGGCCCAATAGTTTACAGTTCTAAAATCAATTTTAAAAGGCAGGACAACATCAATACAACAAAATGAGTCCTTGTGTTTCTCAGGATAAAGAATGTCTTCTGTACCCAAAATGAGAGGGTTTGATAAGTTTCATAAAGAATGCAATCAGTTATATTTTATTTACTACAGGAAACAATGTATTAGGGTGAGGGATGGTGGAAAGAGGCAAAAGGGAAGCTGCCCTGGGCAAATGAGTGGCACCAAAAGATCCTCAGTTCAAAAGTATCTTCCCCATACACTCAACCAGCCAATGAGGAGACTGATAAACCACAACTCACGTTACAGATACTGATGGCTATTAGTATCTGAGTACTACGTGTCAGATAATATACCAGGCTAAGTGCTTTACATGCACAGCTCATTTAAAGATTTGGCAAGTTCTTCTTTGAAAAGTATATTCCCACAAGGCAAGCATAATGTGGTTTTACACCATGAACCTATCTGCATCCGGTCAGCTCCAAATCAACCAGAAACTAAATTTTACTGAGGCTGGGTAACTTCAGACAATCACAAAGAAGGGGAAAAGATGAGTTTGGGGCAAGTGGGATTCCAAGTCCTTTTTTCCCTGACTCACCTTTACTGCAAGAACTACAGAAGGAATACGAGAGGAAATCTGACAAGTATGCCTTTCTTTCCATGACAAATAACTTGAGCAATACAACAAGGTTCTACACTACAATTAATGTGTTAATACAGCTTGACCTAAAGAGCAAGGTACACTAATCATATTTGATCATTATTTCTTCACAGAACATTTAAAACATAACTCTTATCCTTTAAGATAGACATATGACAGATATAATTTAAGACAAAACATATCCTTTAAGAAGGTGAAAGATAACCTTCTTTTTTTTTTTAACTGATTGCTTTCTCTATTCACCCTAAGACTGAGAAGACTCAATGATAGATTTTACCAGTAGATGAGTATCTACTTTCAAAACTAGAAGTACAGAGTGTTTTTCAAATTAAATAAATAGCTTTTCTGTCCTAATCACAATCTACATTATAGATACAAATCTACATCTCTTACTTTAAAACTGCCAAAATAGTTTCAATTGGTTTTATTCACTTTGCTTTTACAACAAACCTTCTGATACTTGGCATACTGTAAACCTTCAATAAATGAATACAATGAAAAATGTGTTGTCTTGCATTACAAAAGAAATCTAATTACAGTCATCTTATTTACGTCTTAATGATAAATTTGAGCAATAAAGTTTTCACTGGGTTTTACTGCATCCAAATTATCCTTTCAATTTCTTTTCAAATCAGTTTCAAGTTTAGTATTTAGGATCATAAGAAAATTCCCAGAAAACTGAAATATGAGTAGAGTTAGGTAGGGGTGGCTCAGCATAAATACCTAGAACACCACTGTCCAATGGAACGTCCTGCAGGGATGAAAATGGTCTCAATCCACCTATCCAATATGGTAGCCACCAGCCTGCTATGTGGCTCCTGAGCACTTGGAATATGGCTAGTGTGACTCAGGAACTGAATTTTTAATCTTCTTTAATTTTAGCTTTAACAGGCACATCTTATGAAAACAGCAGAGATCTAGAGTTTGCACTACCCAACAAAACCACTTTCAGTAACCACTTGTGACTCCACTTTGGACGGGCATGGGCATCCAGAGACCAACATATGAAAGGCTCAAGTTCTTGCTTTACTCTGACAGTTGATGTTTTTCAAGAATCAAATTTCTTCTGACTACTTCAACAGATTTGGGTACGTGGATATTCCTTAAAACTCCTTTGCAGTCAGGCAAATGCCATGAGATAACAGCTAAAAGATGTGAATCTGCCGCTACTGATCAGATCTTTGGTAAGACTGCTTCAATGTAACGCCTAAACATTTAAAAACTGAAGATGCTGGATTAAACATGCTCTAAAAATCTCTTCCAACTCTAAGTGCAAGGACTTCATTTGTCTTTATTGAAACATCTGAGAAAAAACATTCAGTCCTGAAAATCATTTCTAGTTAAAATCAGGAACAAGCCATAGAAAAGTCTCAAGAAGATCTTCCCTTCCTACAATTTCTTCAAGATCTTTAATTCAGACATATCAAGGTCTTCAACATAACAGAACTCCTGAACAAACATCAGTCCAGAATCAAGTTGCTAATATTTAAAAAGGTAGCTAGAAGAAATAGAATGTATCTACTTAAGAGTCCCTACTCAGCCTATTAAATAATTCATCATTGACCAAGATAAACACTTCATAAAGAGTTCACAAGTTATCGTTAACAGCAGGACAGGAGAATTAAAATAAATCTTAATATTTTTGAAATGTACCCTTTTTCAATTCTTCCTTTTTTCAAAATTTTAGCTAGTTTATTTAGTCCACGGAGACTAGTAGTAATATTATCGTTCATAGCTGCTGAATCAATTCTCATCTGAGCTTCAGCATATGTAAGGGAAGCCTAAAAAAAGAAACCGTATATTAATACAAATGCTTATAAAATCTGGTTTACTTTTGAAAATTTATGTTTCCACTATAAAATATCCATGATTTCAGAAAACCTAAAATCAATAACAAAAGAGATTCCTAGTTATAATATTTATATTGAATATTGATGATTTCTGGTTCATTAACTCTTATCTGATGCATTACACAACATAAGCAAACTCACATTAAAACAAAATTAAATGGTAGAATTGTTGAATTCTCATTTCTTTCATTGTTCTTTTAATGCATAAATACTTAGGAAAATTTAAAATAAGATAAAAGGAAGGTTAGATTATTCTTTGATAACGACTGTCAAGTGAAATCATTTCCAGATGACCAGTACTTCCTTACACACAGCAAATAATAAAACCATAAGAATCCAGACATCATGTTTTATAAGAAATCTACTAAATACCCCAAATTAAGTATTTAATCTAAGAATTAGAAAATCACAGTAGAAAAGACTAATTTCCAGTACAATCCAAATAAACAGCTTTCTGCTCTGCTCCTATATTTCCCTCCTCATGGAAAAATGCCATTTTTTTAGCCTTTTTTTTTTTTTTAAATAGTTTTGAGTAAAAATCAGGAATAGTAAAAAAGAGTTAGGTGATGCAGATCAGGATAGATTCTTGGGAGAACCAACTTATCTACTAGGAGCAAAAAGTTCCTTGTCTATAAATTTTTTATGTTACATATTTACTAAGTTTTTTTCATATAAAATTTTGCTACACTAACCAACTTTGGGAGAATTATAAACTCACCTTATTTAAAAATACAAACCTAGGAAAATTTAAATCATTCACACATGACTCCTTATCAGTTTCACATGAAGCTTTATTTCCAACCACTAGCTAATCAATAAAGAATTATGTTAAAGGGAGAGAAAAAGAAGGTAAACTTAGAAAAGAGATCACTGGAGAAAGCGGGTTTCGCAGACAGAGGAAGATTCAGAGCAAAATGAGAACATAAGGCAATCGGATGAAAGGTACAAAAGAAGAAAAGGAGTGAGAAACGTCATCTGGCTCCATTCTGTTTGAACATCAGTTTCAGACTAGCTCTACTAGAATTCAACAGTGGCTCATATCACTTCAGTGAAAAAGTGTGAGGAGCAAGAAGATGGTTTACACACCATCTTTTAAAATACTAACCAGTTATAAATTGGGGTAACTTCAAATACTGGAGTTCCTACATTAGGGCTAAAAGAATCTACTTGGTCACCTAAGTATACAGGCTTTCTAAGTTTCTGAAGACAGAAAAACTGCCACATAATCTCATTTCTAGATAACATCAAAAATTAAGCAGATAACTGAAAACAACAAGATTTAGTGGGAATACTGGGGAAAAACTTATTAATACGCCTAACTTTTTCAAAACAATCTCGAACATTGTTAAAAGTAAAAAAGACGTGCAACATGAAATATTAAACATGAAACCAACCTTAGAATTAATGACACTTTTGGTAAACCTTGTTTTTAAGATTTCAGCATTGTGAGTCATTTCCCAAATACATGAAAATGCCAACCTATGGACAAAAGTAAGACAGTATTTGTTAAAGGGAATCAGTTAAAGTAGTAAATACTATGTCTTTATGAAGAAGCGTGCATAAATACCTGTCAACATTAGATCTCAGGGAACATAAGTTAGAGCTAAGCAACTCTGGAACCATGTCAATCCTCTGAAATACATAAAATAAAAGTAGCAGATTACTGAGCTATATCCATACATTTATTTGAGGTTCTATTCTCAAATAACATTGATGTTCTAAGCGGGGGTGCAGAAGCCCTCTGTAAATAGAATTGAGACAATGTGAAATTAAAAAACAAGTCTATTTCTAGAGAAGTAGAGACACACAATTTTTACAAGAGGGAAGCAATGGGCTTCCCTGATAGATCAGTCGGTAAAGAATCCGCCTGCAGTGCAGGAGACCCTGGTTCATTTCCTGGGTTGGGAAGATCCCCTGGAGAAGGGATAGGCTACCCACCAGTATTCTTGGGCTTCCCTGGTGGCTCAGCTGGTAAAGAATCCGCCTGCAATATGGGAGACCTGGATTCAATCCCTGGGTTGGGAAGATCCCCTGGAGAAGGGAAAGGCTACCCACTCCAGTATTCTGGCCTAGATAATTCCATGGACTGTATAGCCCATGGGGTTGCAAACAGTCGGACATGACTGACTGACTTAAAAAAAAAAAAAAAGCAATGAAAGAAAACTGGATTTCATGTCAGTGGTAAGTTCTCTACACTACCCACCTAGCTGTGCCCTCAAAGTTTGAAATCTCTGCTCTGTACACAATGTTTGTACTAGATAGCACACACAAGCCCTAGTAACTCTACAACGGGACCTTCCTCCAATGCTTCACACCAACTGCATGGTGTTTTCAACACCCTTAAAAAAGAGAAACAATGAATTCTTACGGAAAAAAGGGACACAGAAGAACTCTGACAGTTAATTAAGTTTGACTTTCCCTTCTACTCTCACAAGTTTTCTCTGTAAGTTTCTGGAAGCACACTTAATGAAGAAGAAATAGTAATTGTGACAGAACAGACTCACGACTTAACTATACATAAAAAAATGGAAAATATATTAATTACTCAAAGACAAGTTGACACTTCACAACAACTCATATCAACTACATCTACTTGGTATTTGGCTAAGTAACAAAAAACACTGCAATATTTTCACTGATTTAAGGTCGCCTTATTCTATGTATGTCCTTTAGCTAATTCATATACTATTCCACACTGTTTCAGAATCCAAAAGTGTCCATGATTATGACAAACTACAAAATTAACAAAGTGATTACTCAATTTCACTAAATACTGAGGCTCTCCCTTCCTCAGGAAACACCTCAGATGACTTTATTAAGAATAAAACATTCATCTGCTGATGGACATCTAGGTTGCTTCCATGTCCTGGCTATTATAAACAGTGCTGCGATGAATATTGGGGTACACGTGTCTCTTTCCCTTCTGGTTTCCTCAGTGTGTATGCCCAGCAGTGGGATTGCTGGATCATAAGGCAGTTCTATTTCCAGTTTTTTAAGGAATCTCCACACTGTTCTCCATAGTGGCTGTACTAGTTTGCATTCCCACCAACAGTGTAAGAAGGTTCCCTTTTCTCCACACCCTCTCCAGCATTTATTATTTGTAGACTTTTGGATCGCAGCCATTCTGACTGGTGTGAGATGGTACCTCATAGTGGTTTTGATTTGCATTTCTCTGATAATGAGTGATGTTGAGCATCTTTTCATGTGTTTGTTAGCCATCTGTATATCTTCTTTGGAGAAATGTCTATTTAGTTCTTTGGCCCATTTTTTGATTGGGTCATTTATTTTTCTGGAGTTGAGCTGTAGGAGTTGCTTGTATATTTTTGAGATTAGTTGTTTGTCAGTTGCTTCATTTGCTATTATTTTCTCCCATTCTGAAGGCTGTCTTTTCACCTTGCTAATATGATGGAGTATTACTCAGCCATTAAAAAGAATACATTTGAATCAGTTCTAATGAGGTGGATGAAACTGGAGCCTATTATACAGAGTGAAGTAAGCCAGAAGGAAAAACACCAATACAGTATACTAACGCAAAAATATGGAATTTAGAAAGATGGTAACAATAACCCTGTGTACTAGACAGCAAAAGAGACACTGATGTATAGAACAGTCTTATGGACTCTGAGGGAGAGGGAGAGGGTGGGAAGATTTGGGAGAATAGCATTGAAACATGTAAAATATCATGTATGAAACAAGTCGCCAGTCCAGGTTCGATGCAGATACTGGATGCTTGGCGCTAGTGCACTGGGACGACCCAGAGGGATGGTATGGGGAGGGAGGAGGGAGGAGGGTTCAGGATGGGGAACACATGTATACCTGTGGTGGATTCATTTTGATATTTGGCAAAACTAATACAATTATGTAAAGTTTAAAAATAAAATAAAATTAAAAAAAAAAAACAAACAGATGACAGAAAAGATGTATCAAAATTCCACTTTAAATTTAACACATTTACCTTTTCACAAAGATATACAGTTGTTCCCCTTCTAGCTGACTCTTGATCCAAAGCATTTCCTGGCCTAATAAAATGGCTAACATCAGCAATATGAACACCAACCTTAAAAAGATAAAAAGGATGTCAACATGCTTAACTGGGTAAATGTACTAAAGGAATTCTAGTGAGAAGAAATTCAGCTAAAAGGAAAAGACAACGCCAGTCACAGTTACCATTTCAACTTTCTCATGCCCATGAGTCTCTGTAGCTACAACAGACTCTACCTGACATGAATAATTCACAAATCCTACAATGGGTCAAAAGAAAATTAATTCAAGACCAGAACTATTTTTGAATAGAATGTCATCATAATTACAAATACCTCCAAATTTCCATTTTCAAGTTCTCTACAATGGAGAGCATCATCTATATCAGTACATCCTGGGGGGTCCACACTACAGACACACAGATGTCTCAGGTCTTCTCGGTTTTTCATGTCCTAAAAAATGCCATATTATTGAAAAATAAAAAACAATTTTGGTGGTACAGATGTAACACAGCTCTATAAAATCAACAATAATTAAAATAAAAAGTAGCTTTATTTCTCAATGATAACAACACTTCATGATTTATAATTTGTGAACCCCTTGCCTTTGGAAAATGTGATATCAGCCAGTGTCTGTCCCCTAGAAAAGTCTGTCTTTTAGAAAAGTAAATGATTTTCGTGATAACCTAAGCATTCTGTAGCAAACTAAATGCAAGGTAGGAGGGGGATAAGGTTTCTACATGGTTTTTAAAAGACACATACAGAAATCAAATAAAACTAGTAGCTCAGATACAGTAATTCATAAAGTCACTAGGAATTCTTTTCAACATACCTTCTCAGTGATGCTCCAGGGCATCTTTGGTAGAAAGCTAAGAACAGCCTGTGAAAAAGCCTGATGGGGAACATCATGCTCAAGTAACAAAACTTCTGTTTCAGTCTCTTTGTCTCCGACTTCACCTAAATTTTTAACAAAGTGTCCCTAAAACCAAAAAGTATTATAAGACCTGTGTATTTTACAGCTTTCTGTTTATTAACTTATATTTTATTATTACACTAAATGGTTGAACATTTTCCATTACCACTTTAGTATTTCTAAATTTTCTCCACAATTCTTAAAAATGACCATTAGGTAAATTAAAGCTAAAAATGACAAGACTTCTCAAGTGATTTATGGTGGAGACTTTCTGAGAGTTCAGTTCTCACAAAACAAGGTCTCTGTTTAGTTCCTATTATCTCTCAAGTTTAAAAGTTGCTTCAAATATCCTAGCCTCAAAATTTGTTTACTAGAATCTACTTAGGTCTCAAATACTAATTTTGTAGTCAACGTCACCAAAAATTACTTGTTGGGAAGTCTGAGTAAAATTAACCAAGTGATTTACATTGGAATTTCCTAGGATTAATTTTCAGATTGGATGTAATACTTAATACTCCTAAATTTCAGCATGCATTTTATATAAAGACAGATTCTATTTTCAGTAAAAGAAGCAACTTTATTCCTAAAGTTTTAGTTAAATAGTCTAACATAAAATTATTACTTCAAGCTTACATTTGGATATCTGGAATTTCTCGGCCAACCATCAACAGCAACAATAATTCTCCGTCCTTCTAACGTAGAGGCCTGTCTGGTTTCTATCCGAATTCTAGGGATTCTCTTATCAGCAGGAGTAAAGAGATGTCTTCTTGACTAGAGAACATTAGGGAAAAAGAATTTACACTCAAAAGGCTGGGGATGGGGGCAAGGTGAGGGCTCTAAATTCTGTTCAATGTACATTACTTTCCATCACATAGCAACATGCTCCTTACTCACCTCCTTAATATCAGACTTGGAAAGCATGCCACAATATGGTCTCCAGTTCCTTTTTATTATCCCAACAACTCTACCTGTAGGCTTTAACATTTTTTCATTTACAGCAGTCTTAAGCTGAGATGTAAAAATAAAAGTAAAAACCTTCAGTTATCTGTCCTGTAAGGGTAATGAGACAATTTCCCTTCAAAATCAGAATACAGATACTAATACTTTTTCAGGCAGTAAATTATGACATAAAACTATGGAATTTTGATGCTTCAAGATTCTATGCTAGAGCATGCCAAACAAAACCACAAAAATAGTTCTATAATAAAGCACTACCAAAAAAAAAAAATCAAAAAGAGAAAACTGAATAAATATGTGAGAACCCAACTCTTCAGTTTTAATGTGAGGATTTACTGACACATATCGATGCACATGCTTATGCACAGGTCTGGTCATTAATAGGATTTTAGTAGTTTCCAGTAATGAGCACAGTGGTACTGATTAATTCATTTTAAAAAAAGAGATGTATCTTTAAATGCTTGTCTTATTCAAAATATAAACCCAAATAAATAACAGTTCTTACTAGAAATACCAAAAGAACCCTATGGTATTTCACCTCTAATACTCTTCTGTGGCCTGGACCTTGTAAAGATAATGTTATAGTAAGACTCCAAAGTAGTGATCATAATTCATATAGAGAAGAACTACTAATGTTCTGTGAATTCCAACTACTTGTATCATTCTTATAATTCTAAAATGGAAAAATACCTATCAGGTAGACTTTAGGTCATAAAAAACAACAGAAACGATTCTCATCATAATAAACATGGTAACAGAGAAGGAATTATTAAACAGACCTATTTTTAAGGGCCTAGAAGTACATCTATTATGCTGAGGGGATTTTAAACATTGCATAAATGCATTTTGGAAAATTTTAAATCTGTAAAAGAAAAAAAAAAGAAAATTTTATTTACTTAAACCTAATTCAGCTAGATCATATACCTGAATGTCAGAGTTCAAGTTTCATACTCAAGTCTTTTTGTATTTTGTATTTCAACCTGTTTATTTGAGCAAAGTAAGACACTAATATAAAAGACTAAGTTAGAGGAAAAGAAATCAACTATGTATATGACATATATTAAACCTATAGAACTATAATTTTATTCCATAAATCTGAAAGCAATGAAACTTGTTTCATTGAACTGTCTCCAAAACTGTTTCATTTAATTTTCTCCAAAGCTAATACGTTAACAAATTAATCAAAGCTACACAGACAAAAAAATAAAACCTGTTTGGTTTCATACAATGCGTTCTCTCTCCTCTTCTTTCTCTATATCATCTTCATTTTGACCTTCATCTTGTAAAACCACAGAAGATGGTGCTACCCACTGATGCTTGGGAAGAAGCTCCACAGCCACAATATCTTCATGAATAGCTCGGTTTAAATTTTTAAGTCCTTGTAAGAGTATCTGTGTGAATAGCAAAGAACACATGCCCAGATATTTTCAAAGGCAGTATAATAATGGGAAGGTTGCCCTAAAGAAGTTGAGATATATTCTGATGTTTCTATGCTTCTATTTCCCTTCCTTTATATTTTCTCTTCCTTCATAGTGTCCCTTTCCTCTGCCCTCTAAATTTCTCAGTATCAAATAGAAAAAACAATGTCAGAAAATACAAGTTGTGTTCATGTGTTCCACATAACTCTTACATTAATACCAGAATTTTTAATCTCTCTAAATCTCAGGGTCCTGATTGGTAAAACAAAAGAATGCCTACTTTTATAGGCAGAGTTGAAAATTAAATGAAATGCAGCATTCAAAGCACTAAGACAAGTACTTGGCAAATAGCACCCCAAAATGACTGCTGTTTGCTTTAAAGTGTGGGAAGCCCTCTGGAGCAATTATACATTAGGTAAAATAGTATTTCCCATAATAGATCATAATGCAGAAAACAGATGCACTATAACGGGATTTGTTTTTGATTGATTATATTTGTATTCTCTTAAAAGGGGTTAATAGAAATTTCTTTTCCTCAATAAGCAGTTTCCTGAAAAAAAGATTAATTCTATCATCTGTGACCTCTCACATAACTTACTTTAAGCTCACAAAGTAGGAGGATAAAGCAAATTTAAATTCTTGTACAAAAATCTGAAACACTTATGAAAGAAAAAAATGAACAGAAAATATTTGAAACGAATTCATGTACACACTTGCCTCTTTATTGTCTTCGTCATCGCTATGGACCCATACTGTAGCTTCTAAGTAATTTTCCCTGCTGGCTCGAAATGTCCCTTGAAGGTATGTGCCAGATTTGATGCCCTGTTGTAGCTTACTTAACGGAAGATGCTCTGAAAATATTGTTTTTCCACTTTCTATTTCATTCTGTGAAATAAGCAAACCAAGAGATATAGTTAGTATGTGAGTCTTTGGTATGCTCCATATACAACTATTATCACTATCAGGTGTTATTTAAAACAACCATCCACGTTACAGTATATACAACTCATGAATTTCAAAGAACATAGCACAGTAAGAAAAAAAATGCTTTTAATTCTTAAGACAACATACACAAACATTCCCACTTCATTACATTTTGGTATCAGCCGAAGAAAAAACTCTATGTACCCCTCCAACCCCATCCAGGCCTCCTCAAATAAAGGTGTGTAGCTATGTGATCAAGTGAGCGGGCAGGAGTATATAAAGGGTAACAGGAAACCTCAAATGTATGAGAAGACTGTGGTTCCTGAAAGCACAAGAAAAGCTACTTTTAGATTATTTTAAACAGCTAAGGCCGTTAGACAGAGGTAGACTGGGGCCTGCTGCAGATCCACCGCAATTCCTGCCAGGATCCTCCAAGACCTTCAACATCCAACAGCCTAACTGCTTGGCTCCTTTAGACTTCTATACTTCCTAAAATTCCCATCTGCTAAGGAGACCACTTTATACCTTCTCTTCTGCCTAACTCTCCAAGTCCCTTGTCTTCCTTCTTCACTCTCAGATAAGGGACCTCCACCTCCACAATGAGAACCGGAAGCAATGAGTCGAGACTCGCTTTATCTCTCCATGCTGAATCTGCTCACCTATGAGCATCTATCCACCACTTCCTCTCCTCTACTCAAGAACTTTGTTCTTCTCTCTCTGAAATCAAATTCTCCCCTGTACTACAACATCCTCACCATCATATAAACATGACCTATTAAAAATAAATACAGATCTATTAAACCTACCATGAACATGACCTATTAAACAGATTAATGATATGGCCTATTAAAATAATTAACTAATTAACTAATTGTACCCTCACAGCCCCATCTATCACCAAATCCTAAAATCAACAAAATATTTATATCAATGAAATACACACAACATCTGACTTCTCACTACCTTAACTTCTGCTACCATGATCCAATTTTCTGTCTTGTCTCCCAGGGATACTAAAATATCCATCTAAGTGGAGGCCCTTGCTTCTAATCTATTCTCCTTGGATCAGGGAAATAGGTATATTATTCTGCTCAATAGCTGTCCAGTGCTCATGGATTAAAATCCAATTTTTCTCCATGACTTACTACATCCTTACACGATCTGGTCCCTGCCTACATTTCTGACTTCATTCCTAACATTTTTTTCCCTTGCTCACATCATCCCATCCACACTTTTAGGGATTTCTCGATCCTGCCAACTTATTCTAACCTCAGAGCCTTTTAACTTGCTATTCCTTCCACATGAAATGCTCTTCCCCTAGTCATTAACTCCTTTAACATACAACATAGCTAAAATGTCTCTGTCTCAAAGGAATTTCCTTTAACATCCTTCCCATCTCAACTTAGATACAATTTTATCAGGAAGCCTTGACATTCCAAATCTGGGTTAGATGCCTTGGCTAAGTATGGTTAGCTCTCCTATCATGCTTGTTCTGAAAACACAAATGTGTTCCAATGCAATTGGTAAATTAGAAAACTACCAGGTGAGAGCAGAAAACTGCATCCAGCTGAACCAAGCTGAATCCACAAACATCCACACACACACACACACACACATGCCTCAAACACCTACTGGTTACTTCAGATCACCATGTTTTATTAGCCACACCACCTACATTTGGTGTAACAACTTTCTGTTTAAATCGAGACAACCCTCTTTCCACTGCATCATGAAGTTTTCTGCGTGTGTCCCTAATCACATTTTCCCTTAAGCTCTGTGAAAGTGGAAGTGAAAATGAAGTCACTCAGTCGTGTCCGACTCTTTGCAAACCCATGGGCTGTAGCCCACCAGGCTCCTCAGTCCATCGGATTTTCCAGGCAAGAGTACTGGAGTGGGTTGCTATTTCCTTCTCCAGGGGATCTTCCCGACCCAGGGATCGAACCTGGGTCTCCTGCTTACAGTCAGATGCTTTACCGTCTGAGCCACCAGGGAAGCCCAAGCTCTGTAGTTTTCATTACATAAAATTTTACATGGCACAGTGACTTTGGGGAACACACAAACGTACTATAATAGAACTGACTGCAGTTTCACTATATTCTACATTTACTCTACTCTATCATGCTATGCTGTCACTTCAGTCGTGTCCGACTCTGTGTGACCCCATAGACGGCAGCCCACCAGGCTCCCCCTTCTCTGGGATTCTCCAGGCAAGAACACTGGAGTGGGTTGCCATTTCCTTCTCCAATGCATGAAAGTGAAAAGTGAAAGGGAAGTCGCTCAGTCGTGTCCGACTCTTCTCGACCCCATGGACTGCAGCCCACCAGACTCCTCCGTCCATGGGATTTTCCAGGCAAGAGTACTGGAGTGGGGTGCCACTGCCTTCTCCGCTACTCTATCATAGTACATAGTCAAATACTGTGAATTATCAATGTTGGATTACTTCCTGTTTCTTCATTTAGACCTATCCACTTCATTTAGTGCTATCCAAATCAACTCTGTGTTAAAGGAAGTGTTCCTGTGATCTCCAATATGGTAGTCAGTAGGCACAAAGGGCTCTTGAACACTTGAAAGGTGAACAACACAACTGGGAAACTGAACTGTAAACTGAATTAAATTTAAACAGCTGCATGTAACTAGTGCATATATATTAGGATAATCCTATTACCTGTATTCTAAAAATAAAGTCCAGCTTTTGTTTTTTCACTTCTATTTAGTTTTGTGAAGTAGCTGGTTGAAAACAGGCAGAGAAAAAAACGCTGTAAAGCTTGGAGGCACATATAATATACTATTATATAAAACCTAATAGTATCTACCATTTACATTTACCATAATTATGTGCCAGGCACTGAGATAAGAATTTTATTAACACTACTATTACCTGAGCAAACTCTGGGAGATAGTGAAGGACAGAGGAGCCTAAGGTGCTGTAGTCCATGGAGTCTCCAAGAGTTGGACACGACTTATCGACTGAACATTATCACCATCTGACCCTAACAATGCTATGACATTGTTATTGCCAAACACACTTCACATTCAAGGAAACAAGGTTAAGGATTCCCTCTCACATCCACTACTGCAGTGACCCTCTATTGGTGCCTCTGCCTCTAAACTTGCTGAGATACAATGTATCATTTTATAAATGGAGGTTAGAGTGGTTTTCCAAATAAGTAACATTTCTGACTGTTCTCCATTCCTCCTAGCCACACTCTCATCAACCTTTCATGTTTTCAGCCTAAGAGTGTAAGATAGGGAGCCCAGAATCCTATGTGCTAACTCCTCTTAGTAGCAGCCCTTTAGGGAGACTTTTATATGATAGTTTAAAAATTACTAACAGAATAAATTCCTGAGTCCTCACTATCTGGCCCCTTCCCTTCCTGTCCTACTTCTTATGAGCCCTCCCTCCTCCTATGGAATTAACACTGCAGCTGGATACTCTCTCTCCAGTGCCCACCACTTGTTTGTTTGTCAAATATCTACTCCTTATCACAAGCCAGCCATGAATTCCTTCACTGATTAATCACACAAATAGTGCCACCTTGTGCCAGGCCCTATTTGGGCTGCTGAGGACGTATCAGTGAACATTGGTATTGTAGAAGTCAAGACTTTGGGGATGGCATTTTGATCAAAAGCCTAATGCAGCCATTCGTGTTGTTTATCACCCAACTCCTATTTCAATTCCAGCTTGCCCACTGATATTCCAATTTCTAAATCTGGTAATTACAAGCTTAACATCCCAAAGTGGCTATGTTAATCTTTCACTTCTCAAAAACAAAACAAAGCAAACTCAAACATACCCCTTCTTCAGACAAGCAAGCAAGACGATCTATGAGTTCAGGGTTAGCAGTTAGGCTTTTTATATATTCTTCACCTGAAAAATAAGTTTTTTGTTCTTGATAAATTTAAATGTGCTTTTTATCCCCCCTTAGATTCAAAAGAACATGCTTTATCTTATTTGTGACAGTACGCATGTCAAATTTTTGGGGGGCGGGGGAGGGACCCTCTCTGTTGAGGTAGTCAAGCCCAAGACGCAGTGGATCAAGTGTGTCTATAACTTTTATTGCTAAGCCCATTCCAAATGTTGACAGGGAAATTAACAGCCACTGGTGGCACAACTCGCTTGGCTTAGCAATGTTGAAAAATAAAAAAAAATACAAAAATATCACATTAAGCTATATACGACCATGAAAATACCAAACAGTCAAAAACAGTCAAATGAACATCTGACCATGGGCCTGATGATAATTTTTGCATGCATTTACAAACATGAACAGTCTGGTTACATGGAGACTTACAAGTGAACGCTGGTATCCCTTCTTCTATGGCTTTCTCTTTGTTTTTCCTGTCATTGGTTATGAAGATAACTTGCAGCCGATTCTCTGCTGACATATTCTTCAAATGTTCATTGTACCATTTTGCAGCTACTCGGATGGCTCTATCATTCCTGTCATTAGAATTTTCTCCCTGTAATTGTTCTACGTATGTTTCTCTAAGTGTAATGAAAAGGGGAAAAGAGAAAGATAAGAAATGGAAATCAACAGAATCAAGCACACGTAAAAAGTCTTTGGACATAAATGCTTAATGATCACTGAACTTAAAAATCAATAGTATATCTTTTCCCCTGAATGTATTCACATTTATACCTCACAGAGGAAATAAATAAGATCCTTCTAGTGGTGTTTTTAAGACAACAATTTCCTTGGAAAGAAGAAAATCATATTATTAATGGAATAATAAAAGGGCTAAAATAAATTCATCTCACCAAAAGAAAAAATCAAGATCAGAATTTATACTATAGGTTGGGACATTAAAAAAAAAGTAACAGTTTGTTGGAAAAAAAAAAAAAACTATACTAATATTTTACAGGTCTGATAATGAGATTTCATTCAAACTGTAGATTAACAGAAATTCCTAAAAGCTACCAATTGTATGATTAGATAACTTGTGATCATATGATTAATGCAGTTATTAAATATATGATGCCTGTAAATTATCTACGATAAACTCACAATACATGACAAGGGCCATCAAGAGAATGAAAGACAAGACCCAGATATGACTGCATATTCCTTCTAAGTCTACCAACTCTGAGCTATCAAATGTCAGTATACTTATTTCTTTAAATCTGTCTTCAAAGCCAAATTTAAGAACAATTACAAAATTCAGCACAATAACTTCTACCTACTTCTTAAAGGTTAAAGACTCAATTTCAGAGTTTTATACTTAATATAAATAAACCTGCTTTAATATACACACACCTGTTAATGCTTTTAGAATTATCAAAGACACGGTCATAAATTTCTGAATTGGTTTTAGCATGCCTGAGTGTCCTAATTCTTCCTGTCAACCCCAGTACTGCTAAGCTCTATTCACTACACTTAAGCCAACAGAAGTGTTAACTCTGGATTAAAAATCTGATGGTCATGCTCCACAGAAACTAGGTCTCTGAGTGCTGAAAACCAGTGAAGTTCCTGTTTTTGGATTTTAAGGAGGAGATAGAAATAGTAAGTCTTGAAGTGCTTAACTGATATTCTTTACATAAATAATATTTAAGTGTGAGATATAAGAATAAGGAAGAGAAATTTGAGATATTAAATATTTTTAAAGTTGTATATGCCCATGGGATTTCATTATCCAATCCACTGTCTAACCCAGCAGTTCTCAATATCTGGGGTGATATTGCCCCTGATATCCTCCCCCCTGGAGGACATTTCACAACATCTGAAGACATTCTGGGTTGTTACAGCTCAGGGGATTTGGTGGGGCGGGGCGGGAGGGGGGTTTGCTACTGACATCTAGAGAGTATAGGCCAGGAATGCTGCTAATCACCCTGCGGTGCTTCACACAGCCTTTCCATAACAAAGAATTACCCAGTCCAATATGTCAATAATGGCAACGTTGAGAAATCCTGATTAATAAAAGTAAATTCGATTCATTATAAATTATTTATGTAATACAAGAAATGCACGCTCAGTCCGTCAGTCGTGTCTGACTCTTTGCAACCCCGTGGACTAGCCTACCAGGTTCCTCTGTTCATGGGATTTTTCAGGCAAAATACTGGAGCAGGTTGTCATTTCCTCCTCCAAGGGATCTTCCCAACCCACGAATGGAACTCACATCTCCTGCATTGGCAGGCGGATTCTTGACCACTGACCCACCCAGGAAGCCCAATGTAATAAATAGACAATACCATATTTTCTAAGATCACACATTAAGTTGAAACAAACATCTTAAATCTGAAACGAATTGTATTTCTTAACCTTACTGTCTTCAATGTGATCAGTTATAAGGTATTAGTGTAACTTTTAAGAGCGCATTAAGAATATACCTGCTTTATATTTTTAAAGCTCTCCTTCACAAACTCCTATATTTAATTAACTTATGTTGGTTATTCATATAATATGGTATATCAGAAACCTAGGCAAATCTCATCTTCCAAAATCTTACTGCTCAACTCATGCTAAAACCAATTCAAAATATAAACATTTTGGAAATTAAAGGACCTACCACGTTCTAGGAACCAGGAGACTTTGGTTCTGGCTTTGACCCAATCAATGCCTATGTGACTTTAGCAAGGTCTGTAAACTGTGTAAGAATCAAACACTACTCCCAGAAGTATGAAACTTAACAGTGTATCTTCCAACAATGTCACAGAAGACAGCCAGGAACTTTCACCCCCCAATTTAGCTAATTCTAGTTTTTTGATAACTGAGGTAATTTCCCCCCTACCTATGGTGCTCATTAGTAAATGTGTAGAAATGCTTCTCCTGGTTATTAGTCATATCTCGGATTCGTTTGTATACCGGAGCACTCCTACTTCTCACTTCTTGGAGAACTGTCTGTAGCACGATGACATTCCTGATGGCAGGGTCCTCAAGGACATCAATCTTTTAAGTAAATAAATAAATGGTTATTTTTTCCCATGTTCATTCATAAATTGCTTCTGTTGAACCTAAAACTCTGCCGGTTTTTTTTTTTTTTTTTTCAATACTACCTGTACATTAAACTAAGGAGCTATTTTGCAACAGAAAACCCTTCAGGTCGATTAAAGAAGAACACGTGTAAACAAACTAGTTACAAAGCTTTGTAGAATGAGTCATTAATAAAGAAATACGTTGGCCCACATGGTTTTCGCTCGTAGGCACTTACAAGCTGCCTGAGGGTCGCAGGCAGGAGGCCACAGAAGCCCAGGTCCCCGGCCTCCAGACATTAAAATCTAAGGCAGAAGAGACAGCAGGAGTTAGAAAGTTGACGTATCTAAAATTCTTATAACTCCAAGAACTCAAAAAAGTAAAGACTGAAAAAAACAAAACCAAAACAGTACAAGGAAAAAGAACCTTGGCCTGGGGGCAGGAGGCATGGGTCCCGGTGGGGTTGCCTCTCCCTGAGTACGTAATGCTGCCCAAGACGCTCCTCCTAGGGTCTCAGTGTCCCTGTCTCCCTTTCTCCTGGTGGGACAGCGGTGCTGCGGCTCCGCCCGCCTACCGGCGCACCTGGTGGAGCAGCACGTTGGTGTCCGGCAGCAAGTAGTGTGGCTGCGGACAGAGGCTGCTGGCCCGGTCCAGGGGTTGCAGCTCGAGGACAGGTCCCTCGTGCGCTCCGTCGCACACCGCGCACCCCGACGCACCGCAGCCTATGTCATCCCGCAGGTAGTGCTCGCGCACAATCTTCATCACGCCACCCGCCCGCGTCTTTTTCAAGAAAGTCTTGGACTTGAGCATCTCGCCTCCCTGCTCGGAATCCCGACCCGCTTTAGTGCTCTTCCGGCGGAAAGTGTCACGCTCGGAGCCCTGTTGCACAACCACACTTTAACCAGAAGTTCGCTCCTTCCTCCTCCAGGATATTAGTGAACCCCGCTCGCGGAAAAACTTCGAGACTGTCGTTGGCTGGCCTTCTAAGGGCTGTGAGGATTGGGCGAAAGCGGGCAGATGGGCGGAGCCCAGAGCCATTTCCGTCCACGAAATGGGCGAGGCCACCTCTGGACTCCAGCTCCCAGCATTCATTGCTTCCAGCGCCTGGATGGACCCTGGAGCGCTGAGTTCCGGCAGCGTGGGCTTCAGCCCGGAATCTGTTTCCTCTGTCCTCCCGGCGCGGAAATGGTTGTCTTGGTTACCGGTGCTAACCGTCTCCCACCTGTGATTCCTTCTTGAGGGGCTGCAACCCGAGCTGCCCTCTGGAGACACTTCAGCTCCTCTAGAGGCAACTGCTCGAGTCGTCAACGTGGAGTAATTGAAGCTTTCCAGGTAGCTCGAGGCTACTCCGTTTTCGCACTGGTGTAGGACTCCTCTGATGCTGCCAAATACGGGTTTTATCCTTCACGCAACACGTGTGGGCAGTGCCAGTCCCTCACCCTTTGTAATCCAGGTGATGTTACCTGTCTTTGATTCGCATTTCCTTACCTACCCCTGTCCCTTTAAAAATGAGGGAAGCCGATCCATCCAGAGTTCTCATGATTCTCCTATACACATTTTTCCTAATCCTTAAGTTAAAAAAAAAAAAAAAAAAAAACTAGTATCTTCAGTACCATAAGTAATTTATTATATTGTGCAGAATTAAAAGAAGGTAGTTGCTGAAATTTGTGTGAAAGGGTAGAGTTTTAGACTGAGGAATTTTTCTATTACCATCTTGTTTAATTTTGCTATCTGCAAGTCTATAAAAATGTGTTTTATCTCAGCTTCCCGTTTTCAAAAAACTTCAGTGATGCAGCATTACCTGTAGAATAAATTTAGAACATACTGAAATATTCAAGGACTTCCACAGTCTTGATTATGCATAAAAGACTACCCTTCTGTGTATTTCTGTGTGTGGGTGGCGGGGAGGTGAGGAGTCACTACTCACTTTCACATAGGCTTGGCCCAGCCTGACTACCGTTATCTCCTGAGGTTGTTTTACAGTTTCATCACCTTTATACTTTCATACCTGCATGCTTTTCATTTTTTATTACTCCTCTCCAAATCCTTCAAGATTCTAAATCCTCCCTCCGTATAACCTTTCCCTGACCAGCTCAGAAGTAACTTCTTTATCTTATAACATGTGTTACTTTAATGAGTAGCATTCTTGGATACTAGCGATTTAAGTCTTTATTGTTTATCTCTTTATTTACACCCAAGTAAGAGACCTGCCCCTAGGAACTGAGTTTTTACTTATCAAAAGTGTGGGTTCATAATAGGATTTAATGAGTTTGATTTATTATGTTTGATTTGAGCAGTAATTTACCAATCTGTCTTAGATTTGGGGGTCCTCCCATTTGCCTAATAATTTCTTAGGGAATCCTTAGTATATCTTTGATAAACTTTCTGCTTTCCACAAAGAATGTTTGAATATATTTAAATCAATATTTTTTTAATCTACAGGAAATTGAAATAGAATTGGAAACGAAAAGTGACCCGTAATAATTTAAAATGTCTCGAAAAGTTAGCAAGGCATCAAAAAAAATGAACATCTCTAGCTCCCTGGAATCTGAAGATATTAGTTTAGAAACAACAATTCCTACAGACGATATTTCCTCATCAGAAGAGCAGGATGGCAAAATCAAAATCACCAGGCAGCTAATTGAACGGAAAGAACTGCTTCATAATATTCAGTTACTGAAAATAGAGCTATCACAGAAAAATATGATGATCGATAATTTGAAGGTTGATTATCTTACAAAGGTAAGATCATATGTAACTTTTGTTATCTGTGTGCTTTGTTGTCTTCAAACTGCAGATAAATAAGAATTAAACTTATGAATGTATAATCTGAACTTGATACTTTTAACATTTTGAGAAAATAATTATTGGTGTTTTTTTTCTAGCCAAGTTGTTTTTCTGCTTCACTGAGAATTAGCTCTGATATGACTAGCTGGGTAGGAAGAATCAAGATTATTATCACATTATTGAATCTGTTTAATCCTCTACCATGGAGATTTGATTTCTTTTATACCCTGCTATTTGATAGTTCCTGTGTCATAGTACCAAGTATAACAAATTCAGTTACCATAGCTTTAATAAGTTATCTGCCAAATAAGAAGGAATGCCTCAGTCCTTGTTTTTCTGCTTTTTGTGGTTTTTTTTATAGTTAGAGTATTTTATGTAAGACCTGGTAAAGTTGTCACTTGTGATAAAAAAAATTTACAGTGATTTTAGAAAGATAGGAGACACTTCTTAAGTCTTACTACTCTGTCTTCTGAGAAAGTCTTCTCTTTCTGCAGAGAAGAGATACAGAAGATGGTAAACCCTCCATCTTTGCTCTTGACTTCCAGCTCTACCTATCTCCTCCCCTCCCATTTGGTTTCAGTTATGTCTTATCTTTTCTCTGTTAAGTCAGTCTTGGTAGTTCTTGTATAGGGATCATGCTCCTAGAAAAATTTCTTGACCACACGTCTCTAGGAAAATGAAATGTCCTAAACCCCAAGGTCTTGATGATGTAAAGAAATCGTTTAGGTACATTTTTAAAAAACATTAATAGTTAATGTTTACTGAGTGCCTATTCTGTGCCAGACTCTGTTCTGTGAGCTTTTCATGTGTTATCTCATTTGAGCCATACAACTGTTTGAGGTACCGGTGCTTTTAGAGCATCTTCTCTGACCCCATCAAATTAAATGAACCAATAAGTTAGATGGATATTTTGTGAACTACACAGTAAGTATTAGTTATTGTTGTGGTTATTGACTAAAATAATATTCTCATTGTTTTCACCCTGTTTATTTTCTGTGCCTTTTATACACGTTCATAGGATTACTTGCCTTGTTTGTTGGGTATTTGTCTCTGTTAATAGAGTGTAAGGTTCCTGAGCACAGGAACAGGGGACATCTTTGTAGTCCCTGTTAGCTTCAATGCTTAGAACTGTCTCTGGCACCTAGCATATGTTCGGCTGTTTCTTATATGAGTAACTGAACCCCATTTGCTCTTGAAAAAATGGAACCACAACTTGTTAATAGCTTACCAAAGCCATTCACATAGAAGTGGTGGAGCCAGGTGGGATTAACACCAGGAAGGCTAAAGCCTGTATTCCATCCAAGTGAGTCTCCTAAGACTTCCTTTTAGGTTCTGTGTGGTGTCACCTACAAAGACTAGGTCACTTGATATTTTCTCAGTGTATCCAGTGGTTTCCCATTTCTTTTCCTTGAGTCATATTTTTACTCCTCAAATGGATTCCCATGGCGATACTGGCTTGTGTATCTCTACCCTTAAGATCTCCTTCACTGGACTCACTGAAGAACGCCAAGGTAGGTCTCCATTCTTTGACCCAGGCAGTCAATAAATAATCTGTTTTTTTAAATATTGATTTATTTTTTGGTTGTGCTGGGTGTCTCTTGCTGTGTACGAGTGGGGGGCCACTCTCTAGTTGTGGTGCGAGGACTTCTCACTGCAGTGGCTTCTCTTGTAGCAGAGCGCAGACTCTGGGGTGCGTAGGCGTCAGTAGTGTGGCCAGGGGGCTGGCTCACTAATTGTGGCACATGAGCTCAGTTGCCCGATTGCATGTGGGATCTTCATAGACCAGGGATCAAACTGCTGTCCTTTGCTTTACAAAAAGGATTCCTAACTACTGGACTACCAGGGAAGCAAGCCCTAAGTATTCTATTAAATGCCAACTGTATACCACATTCAAAATTACATTTTGTTTGGCTACTTTTTAAATTGCTCCTTTTCAACTTGCCTTGTGCTCAGTTGTCAATGGTTTCTCTTTTTAAAGTGTAATGTTTACATTCAGTTCAGTTCAGTCGCTCAGTCGTGTCTGACTCTTTGCAACCCTGTGAATCGCAGCATGCCAGGCTTCCCTGTCCATCACCAACTCCCGGAGTTCACTCAGACTCACATCCATCGAGTCAGTGATGCCATCCAGCCATCTCATCCTCTGTCATCCCCTTCACCTCCTGCCCCCAATCCCTCCCAGCATCAGAGTCTTTTCCAGTGAGTCATCTCTTCCCATGAGGTGGCCAAAGTACTGGAGTTTCAGCTTTAGCATCATTCCTTCCAAAGAAATCCCAGGGCTGATCTCCTTCAGAATGGACTGGTTGGATCTCTTTGCAGTCCAAGAGACTCTCAAGAGTCTTCTTCAACACCACAGTTCAAAAGCATCAATTCTTCCACGCTCAGCTTTCTTCACAGTCCAACTCTCGCATCCATACATGACCACAGGAAAAACCATAGCCTTGACTAGACGAACCTTTGTTGGCAAAGTAATGTCTCTGCTTTTGAATATGCTGTCTAGGTTGGTCATGACTTTCCTTCCAAGGAGTAAGCATCTTTTAATTTCATGGCTGCAGTGACCATCTGCAGTGATTTTGGAGCCCAAAAAAATAAAGTCTGCCACTGTTTCCACTGTTTCCCCATCTAGTTCCCATGAAGTGATGGGCCAGGATGCCATGATCTTCGTTTTCTGAATGTTGAGCTTTAAGCCAACTTTTTCACTCTCCACTTTCACTTTCATCAAGAGGCTTTTGAGTTCCTCTTCACTTTCTGCCATAAGGGTGGTGTCATCTGCATATCTGAGGTGATTGATATTTCTCCCAGCAATATTGATTCCAGCTTTTGTTTCTTCCAGCCCAGCGTTTCTCATGATGTACTCTGCATATAAGTTATATAAGCAGGATGACAATATACAGCCTTGACGAACTCCTTTTCCTATTTGGAACCAGTCTGTTGTTCCATGTCCAGTTCTAACTGTTGCTTTCTGACCTGCACACAGATTTCTCAAGAGGCAGGTCAGGTGCTCTGGTATTCCCATCTCTTTCAGAATTTTCCACAGTTTATCGTGATCCACACAGTCAAAGGCTTTGGCATAGCCAATCAAGCAGAAATAGATGTTTTTCTGGAACTCCCTTGCTTTTTCCATGATCCAGCAGATGTTGGCAATTTGATCTCTGGTTTCTCTGCCTTTTCTAAAACCAGCTTGGACATCAGGAAGTTCACAATTCACATATTGCTGAAGCCTGGCTTGGAGAATTTTGAGCATTACTTTACTAGCATGTGAGATGAGTGCAATTGTGCAGTAGTTTGAGCATTCTTTGGCATTGCCTTTCTTTGGGATTGGAATGAAAACTGACCTTTTCCAGTCCTGTGGCCACTGCCAAGTTTTCCAAATTTGCTGGCATATCGAGTGCAGCACTTTCACAGCATCGTCTTTCAGGATTTGAAATAGCTCAACTGGAATTCCATCACCTCCACTAGCTTTGTTCGTAGTGATGCTTTCTAAGGCCCACTTGACTTCACATTCCAGGATGTCTGGCTCTAGGTCAGTGATCACACCATTGTGATTATCTGGGTCGTGAAGATCTTTTTTGTACAGTTCTTCTGTGTATTCTTGCCATTTCTTCTTAATATCTTCCGCTTTTGTTAGGTCCATACCATTTCTGTCCTTTATCGAGCCCATCTTTGCATGAAATGTTCCCTTGGTATCTCTGATTTTCTTGAAGAGATCTCTAGTCTTCCCCATTCTGTTGTTTTCCTCTATTTCTTTGCATTGATCCCTGAAGAAGGCTTTCTTATCTCTTCTTGCTATTCTTTGGAACTCTGCATTCAGATGTTTATGTCTTTCCTTTTCTCCTTTGCTTTTCGCTTCTCTTCTTTTCACAGCTATTTGTAAGGCCTCCCCAGACAGCCATTTTGCTTTTTTGCATTTCTTTTCCATGGGGATGGTCTTGATCCCTGTCTCCTGTACAATGTCACGAGCCTCATTCCATAGTTCATCAGGCACTCTATCAGATCTAGGCCCTTAAATCTATTTCTCACTTCCACTGTATAATCATAAGGGATTTGATTTAGGTCATACCTGAATGGTCTAGTGGTTTTCCCCACTTTCTTCAATTTCAGTCTGGATTTGGCAATAAGGAGTTCATGATCTGAGCCACAGTCAGCTCCTGGTCTTGTTTTTGCTGACTGTACAGAGCTCCATCTTTGGCTGCAAAGAATATAATCAGTCTGATTTCGGTGTTGACCATCTGGTGATGTCCTTGTGTAGAGTCTTCTCTTGTGTTGTTGGAAGAGGGTGTTTGCTATGACCAGTGCATTTTCTTGGCAAAACTCTATTAGTCTTTGCCCTGCTTCATTCCGTATCCCAAGGCCAAATTTGCCTGTTACTCCAGGTGTTTCCTGACTTCCTACTTTTGCATTCCAGTCCCCTATAATGAAAAGGACATCTTTTTTGGATGTTAGTTCTAAAAGGTCTTGTACGTCTTTATAGAACTGTTCAACTTCGGCTTCTTCAGCGTTACTGGTTGGGGCATAGACTTGGATTACTGTGATATTGAATGGTTTGCCTTGGAAAGGAACAGAGATCATTCTGTCGTTTTTGAGATTGCATCCAAGTACTGCATTTCGGACTCTTTTGTTGACCATGATGGCTACTCCATTTCTTCTGAGGGATTCCTGCCCGCAGTAGTAGATATAATGGTCATCTGAGTTAAATTCACCCATTCCAGTCCATTTTAGTTCACTGATTCCTAGAATGTCGACATTCACTCTTGCCATCTCTTGTTTGACCACTTCCAATTTGCCTTGATTCATGGACCTGACATTCCAGGTTCCTATGCAATATTGCTCTTTACAGCATCGGACCTTACTTCTATCACCAGTCACATCCACAGCTGGGTATTGTTTTTGCTTTGGCTCCATCCCTTCATTCTTTCTGGAGTTATTTCTCCACTGATCTCCAGTAGCATATTGGGCACCCACTGACCTGGGGAGTTCCTCTTTCAGTATCCTATCATTTTGCCTTTTCATACTGTTCATGGGGTTCTCAAGGCAATACTGAAGTGGTTTACCATTCCCTTCTCCAGTGGACCACATTCTGTCAGATCTCTCCACCATGACCTGCCCATCCTGGGTTGCCCCACGGGCATGGCTTAGTTTCATTGAGTTAGACAAGGCTGTGGTCCTAGTATGATTAGATTGACTAATTTTCTGTGAGTATGGTTTCAGTGTGTCTGCCCTCTGATGCCCTCTTGCAACACCTACCATCCTACTTGGGTTTCTCTTACCTTGGGCGTGGGATTTACATTACTGGAATACTGGTTTATTCTTGAGACGCTTCCAAGTATAACAAATTAGAGCTACAGTCCTAGATACACAGTTTAAAATCCCAGCCCTTACAGTTACCTTGGACAGATTCCTTAATTTTTTTGTTCCCTGATTTCCTGTAAAATAATAATAATGTTTTGTACTTCATGGAATTGTTAGGAAGATTAATCAATGCACATAAACTCTTAGATGGCTGTGATGGAGTGTGTGCTTAGTCATGTCTGACCCTTGTACAATAAGTAATAGGGGTAGTTATACTTGCTCAACACTATATTATTATTATTATTATGTTGTTGTATCCCATGGTGCTTTATATAAGTTTCTATTGTGGTGGTTTTCTGGTTGGACTGAAAATGTAGAAGAGTAAATTAGTCATGTTCCTGAATTTATGATACATAGTCATCATTGATCCTTGCAAGATAACTTATTTTGTATGTTTATTCTTTTATTACTGTAATTCATTTCCCTTCCTCCTCCTCCTCTTTATGTTTGCCTTTATCTTTTAACATTTATTCTTTAAAAAAATGTTTTTATTGAGGTATAGTTGATTTATAGTATTATATGTTTCAAGTGTACAACATAGTGTATCACAATTTTTATTCTTCAAATTATTTATTGATTTATAAATAAAATCAATAAATCAATTAATTTAAATTAATAAATACGTAAATTCAGCTGTGCTGAATCTTTAAACTGCTCGCATGGTTTCTCTGGTAGTGGCTAATGGGGCCTGCTCTCTAGCTGCAGCGCGTGGGCTTCTCGTCGTGGTGGCTTCTCTTGTTGCAGAGCATGGGCTCTAGGGGGTGCAGGTTTCAGTAGTTACACAGCATGGGCTTTGGTTGTGGCGTGCAGGCTTACTTGTCCCATAGCATGTGGGATCTTTCTGGACCAGGGATCGAACCTGTGTACCCTGCATTGGCAGGTGGATTCTTAACCACTGGACTACCAGGGGGACATCTCATAATTCTTAAAGGTTGTACTCCAGTTGTAGTTATTATAAACATTTATCTTGAAAATTAGTATTTTTCTTATTTTTTCCTTTAAATAAATCTAAACTGCATGTTTTGT
Source organism: Bos indicus (assembly GCF_029378745.1). Taxonomy (NCBI): domain Eukaryota; kingdom Metazoa; phylum Chordata; class Mammalia; order Artiodactyla; family Bovidae; genus Bos; species Bos indicus. Next base: position 47,341,034 of record NC_091771.1, read on the forward strand.
TTTAGATTTTATTTCTTTTATAGTTTTTCCTTTCAACTCAGTGCTGTTTTTAAAATCCTTCATGTTACTACATGTACATGTGGTCCTTTGCTTCCAGCAGCCACACAATTCTGGTGTCTACCCATCTGTTCACCCCCTCCCACAGTGATAGGCCCGCAGGTTGCCTCCAAACCCTTGCCACCACATGTGGTGTGGCCTTCTTTAGACATTTCTCTTCCAGACCTGATTTGAGCAATTCTTTGATATATATTGGAGAAGGAAATGGCAACCCACTCCAGTATTCTTGCCTGGAAAATTCCATGGACAGAGGAGCCTGGCAGGCTACGGTCCATAGGGTTGCAAAGAGTCAGCCATGACTGAGTGACTGAGCACATTGACACACATACTCAGGAGTGGAATTTCTGGCTGCAGGGTATATGTCTACTTCATTTAAGTGTATTTCCAAATTCCTCTCCAGGGTAGCTGCCTACTCTACTTTCCTGTGTTTGTTTGTATACAAGCACTAGAGTTGTCCTGCTTGGAGACCCCTTCAGTTCAGTTCAGTTCAGTTCAGTCACTCAGTCGTGTCCGACTATTTGTGACCCCATGAATCGCAGCACGCCAGGCCTCCCTGTCCATCACCAACTCCTGGAGTTCACTCAGACTCATGTCCATCGAGTCGGTGATGCCATCCAGCCGTCTCATCCTCTGTCATCCCCTTCTCCTCCTGCCCCCAATCCCTCCCAGCGTCAGGGTCTTTTCCAATAAATCAACTCTTCACATGAGGTGGCCAAAGTATTGGAGTTTCAGCTTCAGCATCAGTTCTTCCAATGAACACCCAGGACTGATCTCCTTTAGGATGGACTGGTTGGGTCTCCTTGCAGTCCAAGGGACTCTAAAGAGTCTTCTCTCCCACACCACAGTTGAAAAGCATCAATTCTTCAGCACTCAGCTTTCTTCACAGTCCAATTCTCACATCCATACATGATCACTGGAAAAACCATAGCCTTGACTAGACGGACCTTTGTTGGCAAAGTAATGTCTCTGCTTTTGAGTATGTTATCTAGGTTGGTCATAACTTTTCCTTCCAAGGAGTAAGCGTCATTTAATTTCATGGCTGCAGTCAACATCTGCAGTGATTTGGAGCCCCAAAAACTAAAGTCTGCCACTGTTTCCACTGTTTCCCCATCTATTTCCCATGAAGTGATGGGACCAGATGCCATGATCTTAGTTTTCTGAATGTTGAGCTTTAAGCCAACTTTTTCACTCTCCACTTTCACTTTCATCAAGAGGCTTTTTAGGTCTTCTTCACTTTCTGCCAATATATTTGCTGTCAAATATGGAAAGAAGTGAGAATCCTCATGGACAGGGGAGCCTGTAGGGTTATAGTCCATAGGGCTGCAAAGAGTCAGACACAACTGAAGCGATTTAACATGAATACATGAGAAGAAGTATTATAAGGTAGAAGAATTAGTTTTTAATTTGTCAAATCCAGGGCACCTGGATTATAAAACAAACTCTTAACGTGTACTACTAAGGTTAAACACTGCCAAATTAAACTGTTATGTGCTGTAGTTTGTAAGATGCATTCTAGCTTCAGAGATGAAAAGTGTGAAGATATGTGAGTCTGGGATTGATGAAGGAACAGTATTCTTAGCCACTCATTTATTCTCCAGAGCTTACCTATGCATTGAACATCCCATATATGAAGGTGAAAATGTCACATTCAGCATTGAAAAAAATGAATTTTCCTGCATGGACTGTAGTGAAAATGGTTGGAAATCACAGGGAGGGTACATTTCTGCTGAATTTAACTTGTTGCTATTAACATTTAAATGGCCTGATTTTAAGTTATTGAGGCTCCCGTCATCAGAAACTTTCAAGTAGTCCTGAATGACCGAGTATCTTGAATATTATATGTATTTCTTCCATGGAAAAAGATTGAACCCACTGTCCAGTGTTCAGTTATTAGTATGAGAATCTTGAAAAACATTGGTTGCCAGTCACAAAAGTGTGGAAACCATAGCTTAAGCAGGATAAGGATTTTGTGTCTCTGGTATAACAGAATTCTGAAAATAGGCAATTTAGACCTGGTATTTACCATTGATATCATTAGAAACCCAGGCTCCTTTTAACCTTCTCGGTGGCTGTAAAAATAGCATATGTTTTTCACCTCAAAATCACAGATGGCTGATCTGCCGCCACTGTTGTGTCCATGCTCTAGGCAGACACAAGGAGAAGGGTGATGGAAAAATGCAGCATATGCCAAATGAATTTGTTCTTTAAAGAGCTTTCCTAGAGCTCAAGCTGGTGACCTTGATTGACTAGGACTATATAGCATGACTACACCTAGGTGCCAGGAGAGGGGAGCTGGGAAGTGTATATTTTTAATTGGACATGTTGTTGCTGCTAATAAAAATCAGAGTTACGTGAGAAAGAGAGGCGAGTAACAGTTTTTTCCTCTCTTCAAGGTCTTTCTTAGTTCAGAAATAAGTGAATCTGTATAATCTAACATCTCTCCACACCAATATGGGAACAATACAGTGCTTATGTTTATTACAGCTTATTACTGGTGGTATGCTGTTGTTCAGTTGCCCAGTCGTGTCTAACTCTTCATGACCCCATGGACTGCAGCACGCCAGGCTTCCCTGTCTTTCACTATCTTCCAGAGTTTGCTCAAACCCACGTCCATTGAATCGGTGATGCCATCCAACCATCTCATCCGCTGTCATCCGCTTCTCCTCCTGCTCTCAATCTTTCCCAGCATCAAGGTCTTTTCCAGTGAGTCGGCTTTTCGCATCAGGTAGCCAAAGTATTGGAGCTTCAACATCCATCCATGCAATGAATATTCAGGGTTGATTTTCTTTAAGAATGACTGGTTTGATCTCCTTGCTGTCCAAGGCACTCTCAAGAGTCTTCTCTGACACCAAGTTCAAAAGCATCAATTCTTAGGCGCTCAGCCTTCTTTATGGTCCAACTCTCACATCCGTACATGACTACTGGAGAGACCATAGCTTTGACTAGATGGACCTTTGTCAGCAAAGTGCTGTCTCTGCTTTTTGCTGCTGCTGCTAAGCTAAGTCACTTCAGTCGTGTCTGACTGTGCGACCCCATAGACAGCAGCCCACCAGGCTCCGCCATCCCTGGGATTCTCCAGGCAAGCACACTGGAGTGGGTTGCCATTTCCTTCTCCAGTGCATGAAAGTGAAAAGTGAAAGTGAAGTCGCTCAGTCATGTCTGACTCCTCGAGACCCCATGGACTGCAGCCTACCAGGCTCCTCTGTCCATGGGATTTTCCAGGCAAGAGTACTGGAGTGGGGTGCCATTGCCTTCTCTGCTTTTTAATACTTTTCAAAACTAATGGTATAGTTTATTACTAGGACTCATGCTGCTTTGATTTCTCCGTCTCTAAAAACCCAAGCAGATTATTCACAGGATATTTCACAAGCACTGATTCTCATTCCCCACTCAGCTGCTTGCTGACTGAGAGCCCTGGAAGGGGAGTTGCTCAGGCCAGGCTTGCTGATCTTAGAGGACTGTTCGGTGCACTATTATGCACACTTATTGCTTCCTAACTCTCCTTGCTTACTCCACTTCCTTATTCCTCTCCTCCTCACACTTCTAGCCTGTCAGTTTTTAAACGCTAAAATCTCTTTTTGTTTATCTCTCATTAATGGTCCCTGGGTTCCTCATTGCTTGGGAAGTGCTGGAGGGTGTCTCCCTAGCTTGACTGTCTCTGAGTCGAGGGACTTAAATCTAGAAGTCAGTTGAAATTGTTAAAGTTCCCACCCTGAAAAAAGCAGAAGTTTCACTCCTTGTGGTAGCAGTCTTCTTGATTTGCAGAATGGTAATTATGAGGAATGTGGTCATCATTTGTTGATTTAAGGCATTTATTGAGACATGTGACCAGGAATACAGCAATGAATATGACAAGAGTCCTTTTTTTATGGAGATCACATTTAAGTGAGAGACATCGTCATACAACAAATAAGCTGTCTTCAGGGTCATGTGATACAGCATTGCTTAGCAGTGGGAATTTTCTGCTTTAGATAGGAAGTCAGCAAACTTTCTCTGTAAAGGCCTGGGCAAGACAGTAAATATTTTAGGCTTTCCAGCTTGCATATGGTCTATTGCATATTCTTCCTTCTTTTTTTTTTTTGGCTTTTAACAACTTTATAAATGTAAAACCTGTTCCTAGCTTGTGGGCTATATAGGAACAGGACATGGGCAGGATTTGGCCTGTCAATTTGATATATTAACCCTGCTTTCAGTTGTGTGTTAGAGAAGCCATTTGAAGAGTTTAGGCAATTGGACTTATATGTCCTGATTTCTGCTTTCAAAATGTCACTGAAGCAATAGACTAAAAGCAGGTAAGGTAGAAGAGGAAGACAGTACTAGATAATTGCCTTGTGTAAGACTCCCAAGTTTTTGGCTTCATCTCCTGGAGCCATTTATTGAGAAATAGAAGGCTGGAAGAAAACTGATGTAGGAGGTAAAATATAAGTTCTGTTTTGAACACATTAAACTTTAAATGCCAATTAGACTCCCAGATGAAATTGTCACTTTGACTTTAGAGGAAAGTCCATGACTGGGGGTAGGTAGGGGTGTGTGTATGTGTGTGTGTGTGTGTGTATGTGTATGTAATATACATGTAGTATACATCAGCATGTGAAAGTGTTAGTTTCTCAGTGACTCTTTGCTATCCCTTGGACTGCAGCTTCGTGTGTGTATATGTGTGTGTGTGTGTGTGTGTTTAGTATACATCAGCATGTGAAAGTGTTAGTCGCTCAGTGACTCTTTGCAGCCCCTTGGACTGGAGCTTCCAGGCTCCTCTGTCCATAGGATTCTCTAGGCAAGAATACTGGGGTGGGGTGCCATTCCCTTCTCCAGGAGATCTTCCTGACATAGGGATCGAACCCAGGTCTCCTGTGTTGTAGGCATGTAAGTACCACATAAAGCTTTGTTATTGGATGACATTACCTGGGGAGAGTAGAGGACCCCAAACCAAGTCAAGGGGTAGTCAAACATTAGAAATAGGATAGAGGGAAAAAATCCATCATACGAACCTGAGAAGCTTAAGAGGGTCCTGTGAGTTAAGGAAGAAGACCAAGAGGAGTATCACATAAGGTGAAAGAGGATGGAGTGGTCAACTCTGCCAAATTATGCTATAATGTAAGATAAATATGTAGAAATAACTATTGGACTGGGCATTATGGATAGGATTCATAACCTGAACAAATATTGTTATTGGAATACTACTACTACTAAGTCGCTTTAGTCATGTCCGACTCTGTGTGACCCAATGGACGGCAGCCCACCAGGCTCCCCCATCCCTGGGATTCTCCTGGCAAGAACACTGGAGTGGGTTGCCATTTCCTTCTCCAATGCATGAAAGTGAAAAGTGAAAGTGAAGTCGCTCAGTAAGTGTCCAACTCTTCGTTACCCCATGGACTGCAGCCTACCAGGCTCCTCCGCCCATGGGATACTCCAGGCAAGAGTACTTGAGTGGGGTGCCATTTAGTGTGGGACAAAAACCATATGAAAGTTTTATTAGGGATTGACTTATGTTAATCTGCATATTTTAAAGATAAACAAGAATTGCCTGGGTTGAAAGGGAGAGAGTAAAGAATTTTTAAAATGGACTAAGAGTCAGCTCAGATGTATCGAGACATAAGAGAGAGCATAACATATATGAGGAATGGTAAGCATTTATTTTGGCTAGAATAGAATTTTCTTTTAAGCTAATGACAACAGGCATGGTTGGCAAAGGCCAGATCAAGAAGGAGTGTAGAGGGACTTCCCTAGTGGTACAGTGGATAAGAGTCCACCTGCCAATGAAGGAGATATGGGTTCGGTCCCTGATCCAGGATTCCACATACCATGGAGCAAGTAAGCCCCAAGAGTCAGCACTACTGAGCCCAACTACTGAAGACCTTAATGTCCTAGAGCCTGTGCTCCACAACAAGAGCAGCCACCACAGCCAGAAGCCCATGCACCACAACGAAGAGTAGGCCCTGCTGTCCACAACTAGAGACAGCCCACAGGCAGCAACGACCACCCAGCACAGCCAGAATTAAATAAATAATAAATAACTTTAAAAAGAAAAAAAGAGTAGTGTAGAATGCCATGAACTTTGGGATTTATTCTGAAGACAGTGAGGATCCTCTGAAGGATTTAACACTGGGGAAATAACATTTTTGATAGCATTTTTAAAAGATAAAAAGGAAGATAGTTTTGAAGATTCGCAAAACTGAAGGCAGGGAAAGAGTAGGAAAGCATTGTCATAATCTAGGTAAGATATGACAGGGATCTAACTGAAGACTTGTCAGTGGATGTTAAAGAGGATGGTGTAGTTGTGACACCTTTTTATGGAATAAACTCAACAATAAAAAAAAAACAGTGATTTCTGATCAGAATAAGCAATGGGAGAGATGTATCAAATGTGACTGAGATTTTTTTGCTTTGGAGACCAAGGAGATGCAAAGAATATAAGATTAGGTGAGGTGGGTGACTAGGTTCATTTTGGACATTTGTAGCATCACCCATGTGGTAGTCAATTGAAGACATGTAGCAGTCAGATATGTGGATCATGCATATATGCATATATGCATATATGCATATATGCATACTCTGCATATATGCAGAGTCTGGCCAGGAAAAAATTACCTGGGCAAGGCACCAGCATATAAACCCAGTTGTCAAAGAGTTTTTCAGTGAGATTAGATTACGGGAAAAATAATCCCAATGACAGCCTGGTGAAAAACGATTCATGAGGCTTCAGAGTCAAAGCATAGTTTAACAACCATTTGTATGAACAAACAGAAGGTTTTATTAAATTTGCAAATTGACCTTGTCATTTACCCTTTTCTCTTAAGATTGAAGAATTGGAGGAGAAACTTAATGATGCACTTCACCAGAAGCAGCTACTAGCCCTGAGATTAGACAACCAATTGACTTTCCAACAAAAGGATGCCAGGTAAAAGTTTTAAAAAGCAACAATACCTATTTAGCAGTTAAAAATAATGTCATTACCTATTCATGCATGTGATTATAAGCTAAAATAGAGAAATCTTAAAGACAGTAATCATTTTTGCATCCAGACTAGGAAAAAACTACTTGATATAATACACAAAAATACAGAAAGCCAAAATTTGATATTCATTGAATAAATATTGCAGATATAAGTGACTCATACATGAAAATGGAAGCACTCTAAACTTATAACCACTTTACTTTCTGTCTTTCTCTCAGCTGTTTGTAAGACCTCCTCAGATAACCCTTTTGCCTTTTTGCATTTCCTGTTCTTAGGGATGGTCGTGATCACTGCCTCCTGTACAATGTCACAAATCTCTGTCCATAGTAATTCAGGCACTCTGTCTATCAGATCTATTCCTTTGAATCTATTTGTCACTTCCACTGTATAATCATAAGGGATTTGATTTAGGTCATACCTTAATGGTCTAGTGGTTTTCCCTACTTTCTTCAATTTAAGTCTGAATTTGGCAATAAGGAGTTCATGATCTGAGCCACAGTCAGCTCCTGGTCTTGTTTTTGCTGACTGTATAGAGCTTCTCCATCTTTGGCTGCAAAGAATATAATCAATCTGATTTTGGTGTTGACCATCTGGTGATGTCCATGTGTAGAGTCTTTTCTTGTGTTGTTGGAAGAGGGTGTTTGCTATGACCAGTGCATTTTCTTGGCAAAACTCTGTTAGCCTTTGCCCTGCTTCATTTTGTACTCCAAGACCAAACTTGCCTGTTAACTCCAGGTGTTTCTTGACTTCCTACTTTTGCATTCCAGTCCCCTATAATGAAAAGGACATCTTTTTGGGTGTTAGTTCTAGAAAGTCTTGTAGGTGTTCAAAGAACCATTCAGCTTCTTTGGCATTAGTGGTTGGGGCATAGATTTCGATTACTGTGATATTGAATGGTTTGCCTTGGAAACAAACGAGATCATTCTGTCCTTTTTGAGATTGTACTCAAGTACTACATTTTGGACTCTAGAAGGGAAATTGAAGGCAGAGGGGAAAAGGAAAGATATACCCATTTGAATGGAGAGTTCCAAAGAATAGCAAGGAGAGAGAAGAAAGTGTTCCTCAGTGATCAATGCAAAGAAATAGAGGAAAACAACAGAATAGGAAAGACTAGAGGTCTCTTCAAGAAAATTAGAGATACCAAGGGAACACTTCATGCAAAGATGAGCTCAATAAAGGACAGAAATGTTATGGATCTAACAGAAGCAGATGATACTAAGAAGAGGTGTCAAGAATAAATAGAACTATACAAAAATATCTTTATGACCCAGATAACCACGATGGTGTGATCACTCACCTAGAGCCAGACATCCTGGAATACAAAGTCAAGTGGGCCTTAGGAAGCATCACTACAAACAAAGCTAGTGGAGGTGATGGAATTCCAGTTGAACTATTTCAAATCCTAAAAGATGATGCTATTGAAATGCTGCACTCAATATGCCAGCAAATTTAGGAAACACAGCAGTGGCCACAAGACTGGAAAATGTCAGTTTTCATTCCAGTCCCAAAGAGGGGCAATGCCAAAGAATGTTCAAACTACCACACAATTGCACTCATCTCACATGCTAGCAAAGTAACGCTCAAAATTCTCCAGGCCAGGCTTCAGCAGTATGTGAACCGTGAACTTCCAGATGTTCAAGCTGGTTTTAGAAAAGGCAGAGGAACCAGAGATCAAATTGCCAACATCCGCTGGATCATCGAAAAAGCAAGAGAGTTCCAGAAAAAACATCTATTTCTGCTTTATTGACTATGCCAAAGCCTTTGACTGTGTGGATCACAACAAACTGGAAGATTCTGAAAGAGATGGAAATACCAAACCACCTGACCTGCCTCTTGAGAAATCTGTAAGCAGGTCAGGAAGCAACAGTTAGAACTGGACATGAAACAACGGACTATTTCCAAATAGGGAAAGTAGTACGTCAAGGCTGTATATTGTCACCCTGCTTATTTAACTTATATGCAGAATACGTCATGAGAAATGCTGGGCTGGGTGAAGCACAAGCAGGAATCAAGATTGCCGGGAGAAATGTTAATAACCTCAAATACGCAGATGACACTACCCTTACGGCAGAAAGAGGAACTGAAGATCCTCTTGATGAAAGTGAAAGAAGAAAGTGAAAAAGCTGGCTTAATACTCAAGATTCAGAACAGTAAGATCATGGCATCTGGTCCCATCATTTCATTGGCAGATGGGGAAACAATGGAAACAGTGAGAGACTCTATTTTCTTGGGCTCCAAAATCACTGTGGATAGTGACTGCAACCATGAAATTAAAAGATGCTTGCTCCTTGGAAGAAAAACTGTGACCTACCTAGACAGCATATTAAAAAGCAGAGACATTACTTTGCTGACAAAGGTCCTTCTAGCCAAAGCTATGGTTTTACTACTAGTCATTTATGGATGTGAGAGTTGGACTATAAAGAAAGCTGAGTGCCAAAGAATTGATGCTTTTGAACTGTGGTGTTGGAGAAGACTCTTGAGAGTCCCTTGGACTGCAAGGAGATCCAACCAGTCCATTCTAAAGGAAATTGGTCCCGGGTGTTTATTGGAAGGACTAATGCTGAAACTGAAACTCCAATACTTTGGCCACCTGATGCAGAGAAGTGACTCTTTGGAAAGGACCCTGATGCTGGGAAACATTGAAGGCAGGAGGAGAAGGGGATGACTGGATGAGATGGTTGGATGGCATTAACGACTCGATGGACAATAGTTTGAGCAAGTTCCGGGAGTTGGTGATGGACAGGGAAGCTTGGCATGCTGCAGTCCATGGGATCACAAAGAGTTGGACACCACTGAGTGACTGAACTGTACTGAACCAGCTGTCTTAACCTTTCTTCATTTGCTTTGTAGAAAGTATTGATATATTCTGTGGCCCTTTGGATTCTTTTGGGCTGAAATACCTTCTGTTTGCCTGCCTACTTTCTCCAGCTCAATTGTGCGCTTATCCAAAATTCCTTGTATTTTTCTCAAATATACATACCTATGCCAATTGTGCTTACTATACTTCTATAACTTAATTAAAATTATATTTTAAAATGAATACAAAGGCATATACATTTCTTTGCAAATTATAATGAATTCTTTGGAATGATTCAATAAAAGTGAGCGACTAAAAGATCGTCAAATAAGTGTAAGCAAGAGATGTTTAGAGATTGGGGCAGAAATCAAATCTGTAAAAAATATGCTCAGATTTCTTCTCAAGTGTCTTTTTAAAAGGTCTCCTGCCATTGTAAAGAAATTGAACTTGGAAATCATGAGAAATGATTTACAGAAAAACAAGGCACATCTCCACATAAAAAACCTAGACCCTGGGGGAAAAATGTTTCAGATGAATGTTTATTTCTGTATTTTAATTAGAGGTAAATGTAAAAGGAGGCATCTTTTCTGTTTATGAGATTTTACTATTTAACTGATATACTAAAAAATTATCTGACCAGTTATCAGCCACTATCACATTAGATGAGTGTGGTTCTCAAACTTGACCATGCATCAGAGCCACCTGGAGAGCTTGCGGGAGAAGACTGCTGGGCACACTCAGGGATTCTGGCTTGGGGTGGGCCCTGAGAATGTGCGTTTCTTCCAGCTTCCCAGACGATGTGAACACTGCTGCTGGCTTGTGGGGAACACTTTGAAAACCACTGCATTGGGTAATAGGGCTTCTATTCTAGTTCTTTAGACATTGATCAAATTAAATGAAGTGGGGAGACTAAATGTAGGAAACTATTGCTGTAATCCTCTTGATAGTGGTAAAAAGAGGTTGGATTCTGAATATACTTTAAAGGTAAAGCTGGTAGGATGTCCTGATAGATTTAGTGTGGGGTTTAGGAGAGAAAGAGGAATCAAGGATTGTACCAATCCTTGGCCTGAATAAATCAAAGGATGGAGTTGCTGTCAGTTAAGATGATGAAACCATAATGGAATAGGTTTGTGAGTGAAGAGCAGGAGTTTAATTTGGAACATGTTGCTATTGCTAAGTCACTTAGTTGTGTCTAACTCTGTGCAACCCCATAGATGGCAGCCCACCAAGCTCCCCCATCCCTGGGATTCTCTAGGCAAGAACACTGGAATGGGTTGCCATTTCCTTCTCCAGTGCATAAAAGTGAAAAGTGAAAGTGAAGTCGCTGAGTCATGTCCAACTCCTAGCGACCCGGTGGACTGCAGTGGATATATATGAGAAGTCTGATCTAAAAAGATAAATCTGGGAGCCATTAGGATACAGACAGTATTTAATTCACAAGACTGGATGAATTCCCCAAGGGAGTGAACATAGACAAGAGGAGAGGACCAAGTAATCCCTACATTAAGATAAACAAGACAAAAAGAGTGGGAAAGTGTTGCCAATAAAACAGGAGAAAAATGAAGAGGAAAATAATATAGTATCTGGGAAAGCAGATGAAGGAAGGAGAGGGCAGATATCTCAAGTGCTATTGACAGAGATAAAAAGAAATGAGAATTGGTTATCAACAATCTGGATTTTTCAGTTACCTGGAGATTTTGGTGGAAGCGTGAAAACCTGATTGAAAACCTGATTAGCCTTTGTTTAAGAGGAAAGGCGATGGAGAGAGTGCATATAGAAAACTTTTGAGAACAAAATGGGCAGTGAAATGGGGTCAAAAATTGTGGGGGCTTTTTTGTTCATTTGTTTTAAGATAGGACAAATAACAGTGTGTTTGTGTGTTGATGGGATACAGTCATGGGGGGAGGGGGGATTCATATGGTCCCTTACAGCTCAAAATTTTCCAGTAGGCAACTAACCTTGTCTACTACATATACTCCTTGAGAAAGGTGCCGATTACTGTTTTCATTACCTCATTGTCTGTACTGACATTATGGTGTTTCAGTGTTACCATCTTAAATTACCTGGATAAAGACAATGAAAATTACTTCAGTGAGTAGAGTCCAAAGCAGATATATCAGATTTACACCTTAAGCAGAGGAAATGTATAATTTTATAATTTGAATTTTAAAAGTTATTAACATTTTCTATTTAATAATTTTTTTGGCTGCACACTTGGTATAACTTTGTCATTTCGTGTTTAACTGGCTAAGTAAGCATTTAGCTGGAACCAAAAATATTGTTAAGTTGCTCATTTAATTTGATGTTATTGTAAAATAGGAACTTTGAGAAATTATGTCTCCATGATTTTTTTTAACCTTACCATACATTCTCTGATATTGTAGAAAATATCAAGAACTAATGAAACAAGAAATGGAAACTATTTTACTGAGACAGAAACAACTAGAAGAGACAAATCTTCAACTAAGAGAGAAAGCTGGAGATATTCGTCGAAACCTGCGTGACTTTGAGTTGACAGAAGAGCAATATAGGAAGCTAAAAAGTTTTCCTGAAGATCAGCTTTCTATTCCTGAATATGTATCTGTAAGTGTCTTGTATCATTAAAAACAAAAAAACTGTGTGTTTTCAGACTAAAATTTGCCATTTCCGTAGTAGCCGTAACTTTTGAAGTACCCAAGTGATACATTAATTTATGGCTCAGATCTGAAGGTAGTGAAATGGTGTTCAGATGACCAAATTTTAAAGTGTATTGACCATTGAGCTCTGAAGTCAATCAAATAAATAGGGTTAATGACTGGAAGATCCATAGAAATGAATTATTTTATCATGAACTCTGGCAGTTTGTAATGTTTATAGAGATAACAGTGGTTGCCAGGGGTTAGGGACAGCAGAGGAGAGGGGAGCGGTGTGATTATGAAGGAATAGCTTGAGGGAGATGATTATGGATCTGTGTCGGTCCAGTTCTAAACTGTGGTGTTGGTTACACGGCTGTGTACATAGGATTGATCTATGGCAGTGGTCTCAAATATTTTTAGTATCAGTATCATTTACACTCTAAAAATTATTGAGGACCTCAAATAGCTTTTGTTTATGTGAACTGTATCTGTTAATATTTATCATTATTGAAATTAAAACTTAGACATTTTTAAAACATAAGAGTACATAAGCACAAACTTCATTAGTCTTAAGAGCGATGTTATCATCACACATCGTATAGCCACTGGCAGATGCCACTTAACTTAAGCATAAGAGTAAAACAGGCAAAACTAAACAAAAAAAAAATACAGCAGGCAAAATATGTTAGTCTTACTAAGATGGATTGGAATGGGTGAATTTAACTCTGATGACCATTATATCTACTACTATGGGCAGGAATCCCTTACAAGAAATGGAGTAGCCATCATAGTCAACAAAAGAGTCTGAAATGCAGTACTTGGATGCAGTCTCAAAAATGACAGAATGATCTCAGTTTGTTTCCAAGGCAAACCATTCAATATCACAGTAATCCAAGTCTATGCCCCGACCAGTAATGCAGAAGAAGCTGAAGTTGAACGGTTCTATGAACACCTACAAGACTTTCTAGAACTAACACCCAAAAAAGATGTCCTTTTCATTATAGGGGACTGGAATGCAAAAGTAGGAAGTCAAGAAACACCTGGAATAACAGGCAAATTTGGCCTTGGAGTACAGAATGAAGCAGGTCAAAGGCTAATAGAATTCTGCCAAGAGAACACACTGGTCATAGCAAACACCTTCTTCCAACAACACAAGAAAAGACTCTGCACATGGACATTACCAGATGGTCGATACCAAAATCAGATTGATTATATTCTTTGCAGCCAAAGATGGAAAAGCTCTGTACAGGCAGCAAAAACAAGACCAGGAGCTGACTGTGGCTCAGATCATGAACTCCTTATTGCCAAATTCAGACTGAAATTGAAGAAAGTAGACAAAACCACTAGACCATTCAGTTATGACCTAAATCAAATCCCTATGACTATACAGTGGAAGTGAGAAATAGATTTAAGGGACTAGATTTGATAGAGTACTCGATGAACTGTAGATGGAGTTTTGTGACATTATACAGGAGAAGGAAACAGGGATCAAGACCATCCCCAAGAAAAAGAAATGTGAAAAAGCAATTTGGCTGTCTGAGGAGGCTTTACAAATAGCTGTGAAAAGAAGGGAAGCGAAAAGCAAAGGGAGAAAAGGAAAGATATACCCATTTGAATGCAGAGTTCCAGAGAATAGCAAGGAGAGATAAGAAAGCCTTCCTCAGCGATCAATGCAAAGAAATAAAGGAAAACAATAGGATGGGAAAGACTAGAGATCTTTTCAAGAAATTTACAGATACCAAGGGAACATTTCGTGCAAAGATGGGCTCAAAAAAGGACAAAAATGGTATGGACCTAACAGAAACAGAAGATATTAAGAAGAGGTGGCAAGAATATACAGAAGAACTGTACAAAAAAGATCTTCACGACCCAGATAATCATGATGGTGTGATCACTGACCTAGAGCCAGACATCCTGGAATGTGAAGTCAAGTGGGCCTTAGAAAGCATCACTGCAAACACAGCTAGTGGAGGTGATGGAATTCCAGTTGAGCTATTTCAGATCCTGAAAGATGATGCTCTGAAAGTGCTGCACTCAATATGCTAGCAAATTTGTAAAACTCTGCAGTGGCCACAGGACTGGAAAAGGTCAGTTTTCATTCCAATCCCAAAGAAAGGCAATGTAAAGAATGCTCAAACTACCACACAATTGCAGTCATCTCACGCACTAGTAAAGTGATGCCTAAAATTCTCCAAGCCAGGCTTTAGCAATATGTGAACTGTGAACTTCCAGATGTTCAAGCTGGTTTTAGAAAAGGCAGAGGAACCAGAGATCAAATTGCCAACATCCGCTGGATCATCGAAAAAGCAAGAGAGTTCCAGAAAAAACATCTATTTCTGCTTTATTGACTATTCCAAAGCCTTTGACTGTGTGGATCACGATAAACTGTGGAAAATTCTGAAAGAGATGGGAATACCAGACCACCTGATCTGCCTCTTGAGAAATTTGTATGCAGGTCAGGAAGCAACAGTTAGAACTGGACATGGAACAACAGACTGGTTCCAAATAGGAAAAGGAGTCTGTCAAGGCTGTATATTGTCACCCTGATTATTTAACTTCTATGCAGAGTACATCATGAGAAACGCTGGACTGGAAGAAACATAATCTGGAATCAAGATTGCTGGGAGAAAAATCAATAACCTCAGATATGCAGATGACACCCACCCTTATGGCAGAAAGTGAAGAAGAACTAAAGATCTTCTTGATGAAAGTGAAAGTGGAGAGTGAAAAAGTTGGCTTAAAGCTCAACATTCAGAAAACTAAGATCATGGCATCTGGTCCCATCACTTCATGGCAAATAGATGGGCAAACAGTGTCAGACTTTATTTTTCTGGGCTCCAAAATCACTGCAGATGGTGATTGCAGCCATGAAATTAAAAAGACGCTTTCTCCTTGGAAGGAAAGTTATGACCAACCTAGACAGCATATTAAAAAGCAGAGACATTACTTTGTCAACACAGGTCCGTCTAGTCAAGGCTATGGTTTTTCCAGTGCTCATGTATGGATGTGAGAGTTGGACTATAAATATGAAAGCTGAACACCAAAGAATTGATGCTTCTGAACTGTGGTTTTGGAGAAGACTCTTGAGAGTCTCTTGGACTGCAAGGAGATCCAACCAGTACATCCTAAATGAGATCAGTCCTGAGTGTTCATTGGAAGGATTGATGTTGAAGCTGAAACTCCAATACTTTGGCCACCTGATGCGAAGAGCTGACTCATTTGAAAAGACCCTGATGCTGGGAAAGATTTAGGGCAGGAGGAGAATTGGATAACAGAGGATAAGATGGTTGGATGGCATCACTGAATCAATGGACAAGGGTTTGGGTGGACTCCGGGAGTTGGTGATGGACAGGGAGGCCTGGCACGCTGCGATTCATGGCGTTGCAAAGAGTCAGACATGACTGAATGACTGAACTGAACTAGGCAAATAGTTTTGATCCCGTGGATTTACTGAAAGTGTCTCAGAGTGGCAGCAGTGGCGTGCGGGTCCCAAGAGCACACATCCCACCACACTGCAAGTTTGTGATACACAGAAGTCATTTCATCCTAAGAGGCTTGAAAGTTTTCATCTGTAAAAGGCTAAATAATAATAACAGTATCTTTATTCAATATCTTATAATAATATAAGATGAAAAAGAATCAGAAAGAGTATATATATATATATATATGTATTTACGTGTAACTGAATCATCTTGCTGTACACCTGAAACTAACAGAACATTGTAAATCAACTACTTCACGTAAAAAAAATAATAAATTAACAACACTTTTCTGTTGAGGTAATTGTGAAGATTAAATGTGAATATGTACGTAGAAAGCTTAATAGTGCTTAGAACTTAGTAAACACATAGTAAATACTATCTATTATTTTTGCTGGAGTGGTGATTGCCTCTCTTGATTCTCATTTGGATTAGGTTTCCAGATTAATAATTTCCTATAAAATAGAGTACTGTTTTGTTTGTCTAGCTTTTTATTTAACTAGGCAATGGCAACCCACTCCAGTACTCTTGCCTGGAAAATCCCAGGGACGGCAGAGCCTGGTGGGCTGCTGTCTGTGGGGTTGCACAGAGTCGGACACGACTGAAGTGACTTAGCAGCAGCAGCTCAAGCATAAATTTTTCTGCCTCCAGTGCTGTCCAAAACCAGTGAGAATCTCAAGTGCTGTCATTGAGGCTCTTTACTCATCCTAGCTGGAAAGTATTCCATTAGTGGCAGTCATATATGTTTTTGTTCTCTGGTTTGTTCTTTGTCTTATCTTTTGTTTTCAGACAGTATTGTCCTAATTAGTTAATTATACACAGATTCTTTGTGTTAAGTACTAGCTTTAGTACTGGCCTCTTACCAAATGTGGTACTCCTCCAATACAGCAATACATTAAGGAGTTTCAGATTGTATGACTGTACAATAATTAGTCCTTACTTGCCCTCTCCTAATTTACAGATAGCTTAGTTTTGTAGAAACTTGTCAGATGGAACACTTTACTAAGTTAAGGCAGCCAGATTCCCCTGAGAGAATTGAGAGTGGAAAGAGAAATCTGAACTGAATGGGAATAGTGACATGAAGGATACCTCCTGATTATTTATCCCTTTCACGGCATTGGTAGTAAGTAGAGCTTCACCCAGAGCCTAAGAAGGTGCTAGTGGTTTAGTTGCTAAGTCATTTCTGACTCTGCGACCCCGTGGACTATAGCCCACAGGGCTCCTCTCTCCATGGGGTTCTCCAGGCAAGAATACCGGAGTGGGTTGCCATTTCCTTCTCCAAGGCTTTGCATATACATATATTTAGGCACTGGGGACAGAGCAGTGCACAGACCAGACAAATATTCCTGTCCTCCCAGAGATCGCATTCCTGTGGAGCAACACACACAGCAAACTAAACCAAGTAGCATGTTTGTCATAAATGGTATGGAGAAAAGAGCAGAGTGAAAAGTAGGAACTGCTGTCACTGAAGGTACTGTATTAAATCAGGTTAGGCGAGGGAATTCCCTGCAGTCTAGTGTTAGGACTCCATGCTCTCACTGCCACAGGCCTGGGTTCAATCCGTGATTGAAGAACTAAAATCCCTCAAGCAGTGTAGCCTGGCCAAAAAATATATATATATCAGGGGAGTCAGGGAAGGTTTTACTGATAAGGTCATATCTGATCAGAGACCTGAAGGGAGTGAAAGCATGAGCCATACATTTGCATGTGGGGAAGAGCTTGCTTTCCTATCAGAGGAAATAGCAAGAGCAAAACTTTTGAACACTTGATATGTTCAGGAAATAAGCTGATAGTGTAGAATGAGCTGTAGTAGGAGGTGAGAAGTAAGGAGGAAGTGGAGTATTGATAGAAGAGAGGAAAGAGAGACTGTGTCAGGGCCGGGGACTTATAGATAATCTGGGCCTTGAAGGGACTAAATTGAACTCAAAGTATTATAGTCAGGGTCAATTAAAGACCATCTTGTTTTAGTTTGAACAAAAAATTTAATGTATAGGCATATAATCTGAAACCCCTTAACACTTTTCTTTATTACCTTAATACTTTTATTTATACTACTGATAATTGAGAGTGCTATTAATTAGCAAATTTTAATTGTAATTTGCATTGCACGACTGCTTATTGATTTTTTTTTTTTTTTAAGATTCGGTTCTATGAACTAGTGAATCCATTGAGAAAGGAAATCTCTGAACTACAAGTGAAAAAGAATGACCTGGCAGAAGAATTAAGTGCAAACAAAGGTCAACTGAAACAACTGACTGAGGTTTGTCTAATTTTGATCCCTGGTGGTAAGAGACTCCAAGGAGCGCTTAAGATTTGTGATAAGGAGTATAAAAGTCAGGGATAGAAAAATGGGACTTGAGCATGCTGACTGCTATGATTCTTCGTAAGTAGTGGGAAGGAGATGAGACTGCAAATAGCCATCTTAAGGACTGATAGGGTACCTCCATGATACTGACCTGTAATCCTCAGCTGAGTGTTTTGTTCTTGTAATTCATTTCATTCTCAGTTCTTCATTACAGATCCACCCTGTGGGTGATATGAAAGGGAGCCTGGTCCATTTATTAGTCATTTAGTCTCTTCATCAAATACAGTTACTTCCCCTAATACCTGTTCAGAGCACGTGCTCTGATACTAGCATCCATCCCTGTGAGGCCCGGTGCCATGCCATGTGGTGCCATGACAGCGGTGAAGACAAGTGTCTGCCCTTCCAGAGTTCAAATTCTAGTAAGGCGGAGTTACACCTTAGATGAGATCTTGACACTCATTTTTTGTGTGACCTTGAGCAAGTTGTTCAGTATTTCCTGCTCTGTCAAATGGAGAAGATAATCTTATTTTTCTGTTCATTTCATTGAAGTGCCCACACTTCTGTTTCAAAGTAAAAATGTGATTTTTAGTAAAGTTGCATATAAATAGCTATTTTGTGTTCTACTTCAAGGGCAACTTTTACCAAAGGTCTACTTTCCAGAAATAAATTATTGTAATTTAATTTATATTTTGATGCTCTGATTTGCGGCACTATTAGTGCTGGATGGAATCTACTTCTGTTGTTGGTATAGAGCCACTATTGCAGGCAAATGAAGGCTCAGCTTCCCTCTTCTGGTAGGAGCACTGAAGTCATCAGGAGCCATGCCAGAGGGCCTACACGGGTCCACTGTGGTTGTTTTTTTCTGCTGTTAACCTGCCACATTGTTGTGCACATCTACAGAGATAGCTCTTAATTTTAAAAAATTTGCATCCAGAGTCACAATAATAAAGGACAAAGTTCGAAGGCCTCCGTTTGTCTTCTAACTAATTTTGCAGCCTTGGGCAAGTCATCTACTTTCTGTTGTGTCTGTTAAATGGCCAGGGTCGTGGTGGCGGTGGCACAGGGTTTGTCAGAGACAAGGCAGATGAGTTTTCAGACTTGGTTCTGCCGTACCTCATGGCACCTCAGCATCCATCAAGGACTTCTTGTATTTTAGAGGGAGTCTGGAAGAGCTTTCTATCCTCGTTTCTATCAAACCACCTCTTTTTAAAATCACTTTTGACATTTGGGGATTCTACAAGTGATTTCTCCTTAACAAAGGATTCTTTGACCCCCTCCCCCCACAAAAAGTCTTGAATCTCTAAAATTGTCATATTTTTTCTGTGTGGTAAAGCAAGTCTCTCTACTCTCAAGGGTCAGTAATGGCATTATATCCCAGATTTTAGTTTGTTTCAACCTTACTAACACCTTTAGTGTTTTATTCACATGAAAGCATAGATAATTAACACTGGTTTCATTCATAGGGTCCCTGAGTGTTTTTAGTGCACTGCTGCTGCTGCTGCTGCTAAGTTGCTTCAGTCGTGTCCGACTCTGTGCGACCCCATAGACGGCAGCCCACCAGGCTCCTCCATCCCTGGGATTCTCCAGGCATAATTCTTAAACACAGAAGCAGTTTTATTTTTGAACATGTTTGGCTTCTCCAGAAAAAACAAAACCAACAGGATATATAAATATTTATGGATAGAGATATATTTTAAGAAATTTACTCACATAGTTGTAGCAAACTATGTGCAAGCTTATGTGCATGTATGCTAAATCGCTTCAGTCGTGTCTGACTCTTTGCATCCCTATGGACTGCAGCCCACCAGGCTCCTCTGTCCATGGGATTCTCCAGGCAAGGATACTGGAGTTGGTTGCCACGCCCTCCTCCAGGGGATCTTCTAGACCCCGGGATTGAACCTACGTCTTTTACATCTCCTGCATTGGCAGGTGGGTTCTTTACCACTAGCGCCACCTACCTGGGAAGCCCCTGTAGAGGCTTGGCGAGTCCAAAATCTTAACAGCGTAAGCTGGCAGCCTGGAAATTCAAGAGAAGGTTGCAGTTTGAGTCCAAAGACTATCTGCTGACAAAATTCCTTCTTATTCAGTCTCAGTTTTACTAAGGCCTTAACTGATTGGATGAGGCCCATATGGGAGGTAAACTGCCGTTCTCAAAGTCTACTGGTTTAAATGTTAATCTCAGCTTAAAAAATGCCTTCACAGAAACATCTAGTATAACGTTTGACAAAGTATTTAGGTACCATGGTCTAACCAAATTGACATAAAAAATTAACCATCACAGAACTTTTCTATCTACAAGTTTGCTTCTTAAAGTTTTACCACCTTTCAGCTAAAAATATAATCCTATGTCTTAAAACTCTTCCTGAATTTCATACTATAAAGGGAAAATTGAATCACATTCAGGAAAAAACTGTTAAATAATGCCTTATATCTATAATAAAAGATCCTAGAAACTCAGAGAATATGGTTTAAACATAATAGAATTACTTTTGTATTGAAACCACACTTAAAGTTAGATTTTCTGCTCTGTCAAGGGCCTAGTACAGATCAACTTACCCAACACAAAACATAGAGTGAATATTTTTATTTTGTTTATATTTTTTATTTTTACTTTTTGGCTATGCCATGTGGGATCTTAGTGGGATTTTGTTTCCTGACCAAGAATCAAACCTGTGCCCCCTGCAGTGGAAGTGCAGAGCCTTAACCAGTGGACCACCGAGGAATATTGATGGTCCACCCTAGACTGAATATTTTTAAATGAAAAGTCAAACCAGCAAGGTCCTTCTTTTTTATAAGGGTATGTGAATCAGTGTTAACATTTAATGTTAAAAGAAATTTTTTTGGCACTATTTTGTGGAGGTTTATTTTTTGAGGTGGTTTGTTAAATTATTTACTGCTTTGATATTTGGGGAATTCAGAGATACTAGTTTAAGTTTCATCTCTGCAGTTTGATGATGGTGTGATGATCTTGGTTAAAGAACTTAGTCTTCTCTACCCCTTCAGTTCCCATGATAAAAATACGGATGAGAATATGTAACACCTCCCTCACTTACATGGTCATTATTATGAGAATAAAATTCAGTCAGTAAATATTCACTGTACACCTGTTATGTGCCAAGCATTGTTATAGGTATGTGGGGTACCTCAGTGAATAAAACAAAGATCTCTGGCTTTGTGAAAATTATATTTTAAAAGGAGTGCAGGGAAACAAACAGTAAACATTATATTAGAAAGGAAGCACAAAGTAAACTATCAAATTTACAGACAGCAAAGTTTTTCAGGGGTAAAATACTGTTACCAGTAAGGCAAATTGGAGGACCATCTCAGAAGATAAGTAAATATTATAACCTATAATAATAGGTGTTTTCTTTTATACATCTCATAGCTTATGATCCCAAAATTAGCACATTCAAAAATAATTAGCAGCCCTGCTGCTGCTGCTGCTGCTGCTGCATCGCTTCAGTTGTGTCCGACTGTGCGACCCCATAGATGGCAGCCCACCAGGCTCCCCCGTCCCTGGGATTCTCCAGGCAAGAGTACTGGAGTGGGTTGCCATTGCCTTCTCCAAGCAGCCCTAGAGAGAGTAATTTTTTCTGTTTTATTATGAAAGTTTTCAAGCTATAGATAACTAGAAAAAATTTTACAGGGAACACCTAATTTCTGCCTGATAATTTATACTTACCTTAATCTGTCCATCCACCAGTAATATTTATGAGAAATTGCCAGATTTTTTTTTTTTATGTATCAATAGTTCCTTTATATTGTTGGGGAATATTTAATTGTATGGATATATTCATTCTTCCTTGATGGGTATTTGAGTTATTTCCACTTTGAACACATTATAAGTGAAGCTGCTCCAGACTTTTGAACATTGGCTTTGTATGGACATACATTTTTGTTTTTTCTTAGGTAAAATTTAAGAGTGATATTTTTTACTTCTAGATTTCTATGTGTTGTTTATTATTGTTTTTATTGCTCTGGTATTTGTATTTTCATTATGAGCATATTTTCCTTTATACCACTGAGAATAGTTAAAACCTCTACTTGAAAATCTTTCTCTGCCAATTCCAAAATCTGGGTCACCTCAGAGTTGGTTTTTGTTGACTGTCTTTTCTTTTAAGAATGGGTCACGTTTTCCTGTTTCTTCAAAGGTCAAGTAACTTTTCAAATTGTTTATTTAAATCATAGAGTAAATGTAGATCTTAACAGTACAACTGCTATGTTGGATAGACTGCATTTTGACAGTTACTGATGTTTTTGTTGTAGCAGGAATTTAACTAATTTATACTCAAGCTGTATACTCTGTCTCTTGGGCAGCATGTGAAATTTCAGTTGAGTTTTTTTTTTTTTTTGGCCTAAGTAGGACTGCTTGGGTCTGTCCTACCTGTATGTTGTTCAGAGGTCAGCCAGATATTTGGCAGAGGCTTCCCTGGTGGCTCAGAGGTAAAAGCGTCTGCCTGGAATGCAGGAGACCTGGGTTCAATCCCTGGGTTGGGAAGATTCCCTGGAGAAGGAAATGGCAACCCACTCCAGTAGTCTTGCCTGGAGAATCCCATGGAGGGAGGAACCTGGTAGGCTGCAGTCCATGGGGTCACAAAGAGTTGGACACAACTGAGCGACTTCACGACACGACATGATAATCCACAGAATGGAGTTTCCCTTCTCTGTCTCTAGAATTCCCTCCTCACTTTAGAGCATCTGAGTTACCCATACTCTGTTTTCTGGTTCTTCAAGCTAGAAAGATGAAGGATTTTCTCTTACACATTTGTCATCTTACTTGGCACGTGGTAGCTCTGCCTTCCAGCTAAAAGGCTTTTTTTTTTAAAGGAGACACCAGGAAATTCACCCAGTGCTGTTCCATTCTTCCTCTGGTAGATTATATCCCTCCAGAATCTGCCTGATTTGGGTCACTTTCTTATGCATTCAGGTGGTTGTTGTATATTTTGCCAGAATTTGAGATTGTATTGCTAGTAGGGTTGGTCAGATGGAACTTACAGATTCATCACCAGAAATGGAACCACCTTACAATTTTGTCTGAAACACAAGTGAAGAAAAAGAAAATACATTCTGTGCATGTGCAATATTTGGCTTTGAAACCCGCTGTTTTCTCTAAAAAGAACCTTGGCTTTGTTAGTCTTTCTTTCAACATTTTTAACTTTGTACTGACAGGGGTGATGACTCATGAGGCATTATTTGTTGTTGTCCTGTTGCTAAGTAGTGTCCAGCTCTTTGTGACCCCATGGACTGCAGCACATCAGGCTTCCCTGTCCTTCACTGTCTCCCGGAGTTTGCTCACATTCACGTCCATTGAGTCTGTGATGCTGTCTAACCATCTTATCATCTGCCGCCCTGTTCTCCTCTTGCAGTCTTTCCCAGCATCAGGTCTTTTCCAGTGAGACAGTTCTTTGCATCAGGTGGTCGAAGTACTAGAGCTTCAGCTTCAGTATCAGTCCTTCCAATGAATATTCAGGGTTGATCTCCTTTAGGATTGACTAGTTTGATTTCCTTGCAGTCCAAAGGACTCTCAAGTACCACAATTCGAAAGCATCAATTCTTCAGCACTTAGCCTTCTTAATGGTCCAACTTTCACATCTGTACATGACTACTGGAAAAACCATAGCTTTGACTATACAGACTTTTCTTGACAAAGTGATCTTTGCTTTTTAATATGCTATCTAGGTTTCTCATAGGCATTATTAGGGGAAATATTAAAAGTAAAATAAAATGCATCACTAGACCTTGAACAAAATGTACAGTTTTGGACATTGTGACTTTGGTTGTTTGCACATCTTATTTATTAATAATTGTTGAATTCCTTATATAGCTATAAAGTTCAGAGTTTAGAAACTAAAATCTGGTATTTGGGCAACCGAGTTGACTATCTGAGGACATACACAGATTAAGATGGGTCAAATGAACCCCAAAGCTGGGGAAAATGTAACTGAAGTTCATAGAAATCACAAAATCATGAAATCACATAAGGTGAGGATTGACTTGCAAGAGGAGAAACTCGGGACAAATACACGAGGGTGGTATTATTTCATAGAACAGTTCAGTTCAGTCACTCTGTCATGTCCGACTCTTTGTGACCCCATGGACTGCAGCCTGCCAGGCTCCCTGTCCATCACCAACTCCCAGAGCTTACTCAAGCTCATGTCCATTGAGTTGGTGATGCCATCCAACCATCTCATCCTCTGTTGTTCTTTTCTCTTCCTGCCTTCAGTCTTTCCCAGCATCAGGGTCTTTTCAAATGAGTCAGTTCTTCACATCAGGTGGCCAAAGTGTTGGAGTTTCAGTTTCAGCATCAGTCTTTCCTGTGAATATTCAGGACTGATCTCCTCTAAGATTCACTGGTTGGATCTTCTTGCAGTCCAAGGGACTCTCAAGAGGCTTCTTCAACACTGCAGTTCAAAAGCATCAGTTCTTCGGCACTCAGCTTTCTATAAAGAAACTCTCACATCCATACATGACTTCTGGAAAAACCCACAGATAAGAGATAAAAAACTGATTTAGAAATGTAGTAGAATGTGACTTTTTGACCTTTAAAAAATAGAACATAAAACAAGTAGTAAATTAATAGAAACTTAAAAGAGGAAGCAACAGTTGACAAACATAAATGCCTCAAAAATGACAGGATCATGACAGTCCCATGGATACTAAGAGAAACTAAGATATTTGTTAGTTATGTCTCTGAGTTTTGTAACTGGGAGTTAGGGAAACAAACTTTCCACTCTACTAAGACTGTGGGATTAAGTTTGTCTTTTCCAAAATGATCTTAATTTTCTTTACCACATGGTGGCAGCATATATCCATTGATTTCTATAATCAGTTTTGGGCTACTCAGAAAATACTGTCATTGCCAAAGCTTTACTGTGTTACCTTATTTTCCTTTATATTTCTTATTTCATATCTGTTTCCTTAAACCAATCAAATAATATGTCTTCCTAATAAAATT
This sequence comes from Bos indicus, assembly GCF_029378745.1. Lineage (NCBI taxonomy): Eukaryota > Metazoa > Chordata > Mammalia > Artiodactyla > Bovidae > Bos > Bos indicus. Next base: position 47,366,197 of record NC_091771.1, read on the forward strand.
CAGTTGATCTATAACTGGGAGATAGAATTTTAAGAAGCAAACTTTTCTGGCATAATATGCCAGATCAAAGATGTCTCAGTTATTAACCCTGATATCATAATTATACCTAACAGATACATTCAGAGATGTTAAAGCCCCACAAGTACACAGTTAGTTATGCTTTTATTCATATATTCTGCTACCTCATGGCAGATAATGAGGTGAAAAACTAATTTAGAAATGTAATAGAAGGTGATTTTTTGACCTTTAAAAAAGAAGTCACCAATTTTAGTAGATTTCTTGAATTTTCTTTCATTAATTTTTTCTACATCTTTAGTTATTTGGAAATAATATCTATTGTAGATACTAACACTGGAAAATAAGGCTCATCTTTTACTTCAAGTTTAGAGTCTTTAAGTGTCAGTAACATAGTCTAATTATAGCATATTTTGAGCTGTTACGTATGTGAACTTGTGTATAGTACTTAGTGTTTTCATAAGTGCTGTACTTTTATTTTCTATTTATGAAATCTCTTTGTAACAGGTCAGAATTCTGGTCCAGTGCATGTAGTTAAGCTATTTGCAGCTGTTATGCTATTGTAGAGTTATTTTCAGCATGCTTCTTTCATTTCAAAAGAAATAAGTGCGAATACCAATAAGGCATTAATGAGTCTGCGTGCAGTGACATGAAGTTTCAGGTTGTTGTTTAGTCCCAAACTTATGTCTGAATCTCTAGCTATCCCATGGACCATAGCCTTCCAGGCTCCTCTGTCCATGGGATTTCCCAGGCAAGAATCCTGGAGTGGGTTGCCCTTTCCTTCTCCAGGGGATCTTCCCAGACCAGGGATTCGAACCCACATCTCCTGCATTGGCAGCCAGATTCTTTACCACTGAACCACCAGGGAAGCCCAAAGTTCCAAAGGGAAATGATGAAATATTTTTCTCTTATGAGAGCTTTGGTAACTAGGAAACCAAAGTGTTTTGTTCAAAGAACTTCCTTGTTTCGGAAACATAGTTACATTTGTTGAGAAAACTTCTGCAAGATTACCTTGAGGCTCATCTTAAGTATTTATACCTGAATAATCCTGTCTTTATTTGAATGAAAATGAAGTATTTCATTAATGATACATACTTGTGATTCAGGTTTTTTTTCATTTCAGGGATTAATTTAACTGTTTGTTTTCTTAAGTTTCTTTTTTATCCTGCCCAAAAGTGAATTTAAAATTCCCTTGTTAGATACATGATATGATGATACTCATCAGTTATAGTTATTTTAGAGTATCTGACAAATTCATTCAGTTCAGTTTAGTCGCTCAGTCGTGTCCGACTCTTTGCGACCCCATGAGTTGCAGCACGCCAGGCCTCCCTGTCCATCACCAACTCCTGGAGTCCACCCAAACCTATATCCATCGAGTTGGTGATGCCATCCAGCCATCTCATCCTCTGCCACCAATCCTTCCCAGCATTAGGGTCTTTTCCAATGAGTCAACTCTTCCCATCAGGTGGCCAAAGTATTGGAGTTTCAGCTTCAACATCAGTCCTTCCAATGAACACCCAGGACTGATCTCCTTTAGGATGGACTGGTTGAATCTCTTTGCAGTCCAAGAAACTCTCAAGAGTTTTCTCCAACACCACAGTTCAAAAGCATCAATTCTTCGGCACTCAGCTTTCTTCACCGTCCAACTCTCACATCCATACATGACCACTGGAAAAACCATAGCCTTGACTAGACAGATCTTTGTTGGCAAAATAATGTCTCTGCTTTTAAATATGCTGTCTAGGTTGATCATAACTTTCCTTCCAAGGAGTAAGCGTCTTTTAATTTCATGGCTGCAATCACCATCTGCAGTGATTTTGGAGCCCCCAAAACTAAAGTCTGACACTGTTTCCACTGTTGCCCCATCTATTTGCCATGAAGTGATGGGACCAGATGCCATGATCTTAGTTTTCTGAATGTTGAGCTTTAAACCAACTTTTTCACTCTACTCTTTCACTTTCATCAAGAGGCTTTTTAGTTCCTCTTCACTTTCTGCCATAAGGGTGGTGTCATCTGCATATCTGAGGTTATTGATATTTCTCCCGGTAATCTTGATTCCAGTTTCTGCTTCTTCCAATCCAGCGTTTCTCATGATGTACTCTGCGTATAAGTTAAATAAGCAGGGTGACAATATGCAGCCTTGACGTACTCCTTTTCCTATTTGGAACCAGTCTGCTGTTCCATGTCTAGTTCTAACTGTTGCTTCCTTGCACACAGGTTTCTCAAGAGACAGGTCAGATGGTCTGGTATCCCCATCTCTTTAAGAATTTTCCAGTAATAGTTTTGCCTCTCTATATTACATTTAAGTTGAATACGTGCTCCTTAAAACTTAGATTCCTAGATACTTTGGTAAGTTCTGATTTTGGTTTGAGATGAAGTTAAGAATCTCAATTTAAATCAACAGCCTAGGATTTTATTGTGGCAGGTTCATGGACTGGGCACACAAGTCTCTTTTGTTGTTGTTGTTTACTTCAGTTCAGTTTCTCAGTCGTGTCTGACTCTTTGCGACCGCATGAATCGCAGCACACCAGGCCTCCCTGTCCATCACCAACTCCCGGAGTTCACTCAGACTCACGTCCATCGAGTCAGTGATACCATCCAGCCATCTCATCCTCTGTTGTCCCCTTCTCCTCCTGCCCCCAATCCCTCCCAGCATCAGAGTCTTTCCCAATGAGTCAACTCTTCGCATGAGGTGGCCAAAGTACTGCAGTTTCAGCTTTAGCATCATTCCTTCCAAAGAACACCCAGGACTGATCTCCTTTAGGGTGGACTGGTTGGATCTCCTTGCAGTCCAAGGGACTCTCAAGAGTCTTCTCCAACATCACAGTTCAAAAGCATCAATTCTTCGGTGCTCAGCTTTCTTCACATTCCAACTCTCACATCCATATATGACTACTGGAAAAACCATAGCCTTGACTAGATGAACCTTTGTTGGCAAAGTAATGTTTCTGCTTTTTAATAGACTGTCTAGATTGGTCATAACTTTCCTTCCAAGGAGTAAGCATCTTTTAATTTCATGGCTGCAGTCACCATCTGCAGTGATTTTGAAGCCCCCAAAATAAAGTCAGCCACTGTTTCCACTGTTTAACTGTGTAGATCATAACAAATTGTGGAAAATTCTTAAAGAGATGGGAATACCAAACCACCTTAACTATCTTCTAAGAAACCTGTATGTAGGTCAAGAAGCAGCAGTTAGAACAGAATATGGAAAAATGGACTGGTTCAAAATTGGGAAAGGAGCACGATAAGCCTGACTATTGTCATTCTGCTTATTTAACTTATGTACAGGATATGTCATGAGAAATGCCAGGCTGGATGACTCACTAACTGGAATCAAGATTGCTGGGAGAAATAGCAACAACTTCAAATATGCAGATAATACCACTTAATGGAAGAAAGTAAAGAGAACCTAAACAGCCTCTTGATGAGGGTTGAAAGAGGAGAGTGAAAAAGCTGGCTTAAAACTCAGCATTTAAAAAACTAAGATCATGGCATCCAGTCCCCTCATTTCATGGCAAATAGAAGGGAAAAAAAATGGAAGCAGTGACAGATTTTATTTTCTTGGGCTCCAAAATCACTGTGGACAGTGACTGCAGCCATGAAATTAAAAGATGCTTGCTCCTTGGAAGGAAAGCTACAGCAAACCTAGACAAGATATTAAAGAGCAGAGACATCTGTTTGCCGACAGAGGTCTGTGTAGTCAAAGCTATAGTTTTTCCAGTAGTCATGTATGGATATGAGAGCTGGACCATAAAGAAGGTTAGCACCAAAGAATTGATGCTTTTGAACTGTGTTGCTGGAGAAGACTCTTGAGAGTCCCTTGGACTGCAAGCAGATCAAACCAGTCAATCCTGAAGGAAATCAGCCCTGAATATTCATTGGAAGGACTAATGTTGATGCTAAAGATCCAATACTTTGGCTATAGACTTCTACGTATCAGAGGATGAGATGGTTGGGTGGCATCATTGACTCAGTGGACATGAGTTTGAGCAAGTCCTGTGGAATAGTGAAGGACAGGAAAGCCTGGCATACTGCAGTTCATGGGATTGCAAAGAGTCAGACAGACTTAGAGACTAAACAACAACAATAATCAAGAAACATAAAGAAAAGGGTTTTAGAAAAACAAGGAGAAATTAATAAAAGTATAGTAATGATAGGAAAGTTTATAATATTCTTCCTTCTGAATTGAATATATCTTATAGACATAAAAATGAGTCAGGGCTAGAAGAAATGAGGCAATCAATAATTTTGATTTAGTTGTTATAATAGAGTTTAAAATTCCTTGGCCAAGGGATAATTTTTTTTTTAATGTCAATAAAGGGAATTCCCTGGCTGTCCAGTGCTTAGGGTTTAATTCCTCCTAGTACTTTGCCAACAAAGGTTTGTCTAGTCAAGGCTATGGTTTTTCCTGTGGTCATGTATGGATGTGAGAGTTGGACTGTGAAGAAGGCTGAGCGCCGAAGAATTGATGCTTTTGAACTGTGGTGTTGGAGAAGACTCTTGAGAGTCCCTTGGACTGCAAGGAGATCCAACCAGGCCATTCTGAAGGAGATCAGCCCTGAGATTTCTTTGGAAGGAATGATGCTAAAGCTGAAACTTTGGCCACCTTTGGCCAGTACTTTGGCCACCTCATGCGAAGAGTTGACTCATTAGGAAAGACTCTGATGCTGGGAGGGATTGGGGGCAGGAGGAGAAGGGGACAACAGAGGATGAGATGGCTGGATGGTATCACTGACTCGATGGACGTGAGTCTGAGTGAACTCCAGGAGTTGGTGATGGACAGGGAGGCCTGGCATGCTGCGATTCATGGGGTCGCAAAGAGTCGGATGTGACTGAGCGACTGATCTGATCTGATCTGAGGGGATCTAAGATCCCATAAGCTACATAGGGTGGCCAGTAAATTAATTAATTAATTAAATTCAATGAAAAGTTTACAAAACGATCATGTATATACTTGGCCACATAGTGAAAGAGTTAAATGTTAGGGACAGATTTAATAGTTCCTATTTTTATTTTAATTTAGTAGTGGTCATTTATAGGGGACTGGCAATAAATTTGGAAATTAAACATTTTTTTTAGGTCAAAAGTAATAAACAAGAAAAACACTTTTTAGATCATAGAATAAGTAAAAATATGAAAACAAGAACATTTTACATCAAAATCTTTTAGACTTATTTAAAGCTGTGCCAGAGGAAAATCTGTAGCCTTAAATTACTTTTATAATTAACGAGAAGGATAAAAAATAAAAGCATATAGTAGTCAATTTTAGAAAGAAAAAAGAACAGTAAAAATAAGGAGTTTGGAATTATTGGACATTAATTAATATTGCCTGTAGCTCTGTGGTGACAGTCTTAAAAACTGAAAGAAATGTCCCAACAAAATATAGATTACCACAATAAGTAGAAGTGGAGAACTTGAAGAGAAGAATTACCACAGAGGTATTACACAGTGAATTCTTCAATCACCAGTCGTGTCTGATGCTTTGTGACCCCATGGGTTGCAGCATGCCAGGCTTCCCCTTCCTTCACCATCTCCCTGAGTTTGGTCAAACTCATGTCCATTGAGTCACTGATGCCATCCAACCATCTCATCCTGTGTTGCCCACTTTTCCTCCTGCCCTCAGTCTTTCCCAGCATCAGGGACTTTTCCAATGAGTCGGCTCTTTGCATCAGGTGGCCAGAGTTGGAGCTTCAGCTTCAGCATCTGTCCTTCCAGTGAATATTCAGGGTTGATTTCCTTTAGGATTAACTGGTTTGATCTCCTTGCAGTCCAAGGGAAACAGTAAGTAAAGGTGTATTATTGATGAAGTTACCAGATTCGCCAGACTTCCCAGGTGGCAGTAAAGAACCTGCCTGCCAGTGCAGGAGATGTAAAAGATGCAGGTTCAATCCCTGGATCAGGAAGAACCCCTGGAGAAAGGCTTGGTAACCTGCTCCAGTATTCTTGCCTGAGAATCCTATGGATAGAGAAGCCTGGCAGGCTACAGCCTATAGGATCATGAAGAGAAGGACACGACTGAAGTGACTTAGGGCGCGCACTCCAGGTTCACAAATATATTGCCCTGATAGGTTCAGTTGATTTCTATAAGGATAGCTGATTCCAGTTGATTAAACAGTTGTCATTTAGTCGCTAAGTTGTGTCTGACTGTTTGCAACTCCATGGACTACAGCCTGCCAGGTTCCTCTGTCCATAGGATTTCCCAGGCAAGAGTACTGGAGTGGGTTGCCATTTCCTTCTCCAGGGGATCTTCCCTACCCAGGGATCGAACCCACATCTCCTGCACTGGCAGATGGATTCTTTACCATTCTGTCAGCCGGGAAGCCCGTAATTAAACTATACCAAACTAGTACTGAAAAAGATGGAAAGCTCTGAGAAAGATGATACAAAACAAATCCATCAGCCATTTTCACTTACTACTAAAGTTGCAGAAATTCTAAATGAATTTCAAAATGAAATGAAGTTCAAAAATGAATTCTAGCATTTTATCAAAAGAATAGTGCTTTATGTCTAATATAGTATATTTTAGGACAGAAAGGATAAACTGTTGCATCAGCAAGTTAAAGAAGAATAACCATTTAATTGTATCATTAAATGAGAAAAGATGATAAAATTCAGTGAACATTCCTAATAAGGACTCTAAGTATTTACTTTAAAAAAAGTTAGCAAAATACTTTATCCTAAATGGCAAAACTATAGAACTTTTTCTGTAAAAATAAGTAACTAGACACAGACTTGGGTTGCTTATTATTATCTAACATGGTCTTGGAGGGCCCTGGCAGATGCACTAAGAAGGAAAAACTATTCATGTTAACTTTTGAAAGGAGATTAAAATTTTTTTCTATTAGATACCACCTAAATTTAATGCAGAATTGTATAAGTGATCAATAGCATTTCTTTAGATTTAGAGAAATAACTGGTAGATATGGACTTGGGGGAAAATAATTAACTCATGATGCAGATAGTAGGCTTATATGAAGAGGACTATTAAATTGTATTGTTGAACCTGGAAGCACCATGTCTTAGGAGAAAAACTTATAAAAGTAGCTTTTTTTTCCCCCATATTAATACATTAATTAAATTCAGTTATTCTGTATCCCAAGAATTTTCTGATTTTCTGTATTTGATTTTTTTGGTGGAAGACAGATAATTCTGTCCAAGGATTGGGCTTGGATAAATGATTTTAGCTTATATGAAAAAGTAAGTGTTCTGGAATTGCCAAGAAAAATGTGGTGGAAAAAATGTGAAAGGAAGGGGACGTTAAGATGCTGCTCCTACCAAGATCCCACTTTATACTTCAAAACTAAATGTAATATTGACATAGAAACAGATATCAGTAGAACAAAATATAGAAATACATCTAATTATTTACTATAACATTTGCCAACAAATGTCTGTCTAGTCAAAACTATGGTTTTTCCAATAGTCATGTATGGATGTAAGAGTTGTACTGTAAAGAAAGCTGAGTGTCGAAGAATTGATGCTTTTGAACTGTGATGTTGGAGAAGACTCTTGAGAGTCCCTTGGACTGCAAGGATATCCAACCAGTCCATCCTAAAGGAGATCAGTCCTGATTATTCATTGGAAGGACTGATGCTGAAGCCGAAACTCTAATACTTTGGCCACCTGATGCGAAGAACTGACTCACTGGAAAAGACCGTGATGCTGGTAAAGATTGAAGGCAGAAGGAAAAGGGGACGACAGAGGATAAGATGGTTGGATGGCATCACCGACTCAATGAACATGAGTTTGAGTAAGCTCTGGGAGTTGGTAATGGACAGGGAAGCCTAGCGTGCTGCAGTCCATGGGGTTGCAAAGAGTCAGACACGACTGAGTGACTGAACTGAACTGATTTACCACAATAGCCATAGTTCAATTCAGTTGAGAAAGAATGTTTTTTTTAGTATAAGGGTCCTAGCACAAGTGGATGGTACTCATCTGTTAAAAAAAATGTTGATCGTCAAGTTTTATACTATATACACGTATTAATTCTAGTTGGATTAAAATTTTTAGAAGGAAACCTAGGCCATTACTTCAACAATCATGCCAATTCTTAGCTCAGGGTCCACGTGCCTCTAGGTGGAATGGAAAGAACATTATTTTCACTTCTCACCGAAATTTAGAGCTTTAGTTATAAATGCCACAGTAGGTTTGTCACTGCCTAGAGCTCTGTCAGCATTAGAATTCAGGTATTTTCCTATCATGGTGTAGTTACCACAAATATCTTTAGAGATTAGGCTCATCGCTATTCCAAACCTAGTGTAGTTGTTAGACTCCTCACTAGATCTTATCTTAATGCAGCAATGAAAAAAGGTCATATGTCAGGCTTCCCCAGTGATCCAGTGGTTAAGAATCTGCCTTGCAGTACAAGGGACTCCGGTTTGATTAAGATCCTAAGTGCCACAGCCTGGGAGGTATAACGCCTGACCCCACGCTCTAGAGGTTGTGAGCTGCAACAACTGAAGCCCTGATGCTCTGCAACGGGAGAAGCCCATACACCAGAGTGAACCTTACCTCCCGCTCACTGCAACTAGGGAAAGCCTAAGTGCAGCAACAAAGACCCAGCACGGCCAAAAAATACATCTTTTTTTCAAAAAAGACAATAAAAAGACTCAATTTTTTAAAAGAACATGTATAACTTTAAAAAATATTTCAGTAGTTTTACTGCAGTATGCAATTAATACTTGAATGACATGGGGTGCTGACCTTCCACATAGTTGAAAATCTGCACAGACCTTCTAGTCAGCCCTCCCTGTGTTTGCACACAGAATTAACACAGAATTAAGCAATTCTTTGTTTGTGGATTCAACCAACCACAGATTGTGTAATACTGTAGTATTTATTATTGAAAAATATCGTCGTGTAAGTGGACCTGCACAGTTCAAACCTGTTAGTTATTCAAGGGTCAGCTATAATTTGTTTCCTTTGTAATTCTGCATTATTTTAATTTTTGATTTTAGAAACTTTAGTCTCCGAAGGGGTTCACAAGTCTCACCAGGTTGCCAGTGGGGTCCAGGACACAGAAAAGTCTTGAAAATTCCTAATTTATATGATTATTAGCAGTACTTCTCAAACTCTAATGTAAAAGACAAGTCACCTGGGGATCCTGTTAAAATGAAAACTGGCAGAGTAGTTCTGGGTCGGGGCCTGAGACTGTTCACTGAGGATGCTTCCCAGCCTGTGCCCCTTCATGGACTGAACTACGAGTAGCTAAGTTTTGGACTGAGTTGTCCAACATAATGGTCACGGCCACTTGGGGCTATTTAATTAAAATTCATGTTCCCAGTTTTACTAGCCACAGGTGGTTAGTGACTAGCCTGTTGAATGGTACAGACGTAGAACATTGTCATCATTGCAGAAAGTTCTATTGGACAGTGTTGTTCTAGAGGTTGGAGTAGTCTTAGCCAAGACAGAGAAACAAAAAGCCTTAAAAGAAAAAAGCAAAAAGGAAGCCACAGGCAAAGTTTAATATTTAAAGGACACATTTGGTACAAAAATTGCAATGTAGATGAGCCAGAGTTAGTATCAGCACTGTTTAAAGCTCTTAGAGATTAACATGAAAAAGACAACCCAATAGAAACATGGAGAAAGACTATAAATAGACATTTCACAAAAAGTGCAGGTCCAAATGCCCAGGTGCTCAAACTAACTAGCGTTTTGGGAAATATTATACAATTAAAATAACAATGAGAACTCAGGTTGGCAAAAATGGAAAAGGTCTAATATCTATGCAGGTATAAGAGAAAAGATACAAACATTGGGGGTGGAAAAGTGAACTGCTGTAGTCCCTTGGAAAGACATCTGGCAACATCAGTTAAAATGAAAAAGAAACATTCTTCAGCACAACAATCCCAGTGGTGCTGGAACCTTGTCCCATGGAGTAAAATACTAACAGGTAAGACTATGTGCACAGGGAGGTTTCCTGCAGCAGGTGCTGGAAGGGAAAAGGAGGGACAGGAATAAATTCTAGTCAATAAAACAACAAGAAAATGGCTACATAAACAATGTACAGTGTACACTGGAATTTTCTGCAGTCATTGACAAGAAAGAATTGGAGAATATCAGTTATTTTAGGATTTACCCAAGGTACCTATCTTCCCATTTGTGTTGTTTTCATGAGTATATGAATATGGAGAAGAAGAGGGAAAGATGCGTGTTATTTAATGTGAGTCACCTGAGGATGCAGATGGTATGTCAAAGAGAAGAGAGGGAAGAAAGAGATCAAAAATATGAAATTTCCTTCTCTTTACTAGTATGTATGATAGTTCCACAATGTATATCAGTTGCTCAGTCATGTCTGAGCAAGTAAGGATGTATGATGCAACAACAGGTTAATTATTAATGGCAAAAGAAAGTCACCTGTGCTTTACTAGTAAATTGTCATAATTATTTTAAATACTTCCACAGTTTAAATGTGCACACAGAATTTATATAAATAATTCTTAGTGACTCCATGGACTGTAGCCTGCCAGGCTCCTCTGTTTATGGAATTTTCCAGGCAAAAATACTAGAGTGGTTTGCCATTTCCTACTACAGGGTATCTTCCCGACCCAGGTATCTTGGGTTTCCTGCATTGGCAGGCAGATTCTTTACCAGTGAACCCCCTTGGAAGCCCAAATTTTTCCCTTTAGAAAAGCTTAAACTTTTGTTTGAGCTTATATTTATTAAAAAGATATTGAAAATTTTCGTGTCATATATTGAAATTTTCCTGTTCTTTTTAGCTTACTTTTAATGGAGAAGACAATGGCACCCCACTCCAGTACTCTTGCCTGGAAAATCCCATGGGCGGACCTGGTAGGCTGCAGTCCATGGGATTGCTTAAGAGTCGGACACGACTGAGCGACTTCACTTTGAGTTTTCACTTTCATGCATTGGAGAAGGAAATGGCAACCCACTCCAGTACTCTTGCCTGGAGAATCCCAGGGACAGAGGAGCCTGGTGGGCTGCCGTCTCTGGGGTTGCACAGAGTCGAACACGACTGAAGCGACTTAGCAGTAGCAGTAATATTTAGTTTTGTCTTTTTTTTTTTCCCCTAAGACTTTAAAGAAGAAGTCTAAATTTTTTTGAAAAAGATTGTATTTCTTGAGGAGCTTAACAACAAGTAGTAGTCTCTGGTAGCAAACAGATGGTTGTTTCTTAAAGGAACAGTTTTAACAGTCAAAGATTAATTAGGTTTCTTGTTCTTTTCAATATTTACTTGCTGGGAGTAGGTTATAGGCAATGTGAAACTTGTAAGAGTTCTGAGGAATGAATTCTCATGTTCTCAGAATAGCTATATTTCATTTCTACTTCTCTTGGCTGCTCTATCTCTCCCCAGGCAAGAGATCACTTCATTTATTGAAGATTTATTTTGACTTATAGGTTACCATTCTTTTCTCAGTATCTGTGGTGTGAGAGACAAAAGATTTAAATGATGCTTAGAAATTGTATCTAAAGTAATTGCCTTTGGGTTTATGCAGCTGCTAATTGTTTAAAATATGCCTATTTAATTGAATCTTTGAATACATTTTTATTTTTGTGGAAAACATTTATTCAATGTTATCTTGTCATGATTTTTATAATATGTTTTAAGGAATAATTATAGTAATTATTTTAAAGGAAGGGAGTCTAAAATTAACTATGAATTATGCATGTGCCATATTTTAACCTGTAAAATTTGCAGTTAAAGTTGTTTTTTTTTTTAACAGCCTGGATTTGGGCAGTAGATAATATTAACTTCCAGTCAATGGTTTTATAGGTTCCACGGATAGAATCTGTAAAAATCAGGAACTTGAAGTTAAGAAAGGAATGAACTATTTATGAATTCAAGAACCTGAATTCTAGCCCTATCTCTGCTCAATCTGGAATCCAGGACAAAAACACTTAACCCCTCCAGGCCTTAGTGTTCTTATCTTGGAAATAAGAAGATAGTACCAGATTATCTCGTGCTTCTTTCATCTCTGAAATTCTGTAATTATGTCCTGCTCCGCTGCTGTTGTTTGGAAATAAAGAGTCTGGGTGGAGGAGAGACCTCATTTTAAATATAAAAGGTTTAATAGTTGATAACTTTGCCAAAACACTGTATAACATAATTTTTTTTTGTTTTTATATTGAACAGCAGAGAAACACATAGAGTGAAAAACAATGTTTCTTCCATCGGCTCTGCCCTCTTCTCTTCTGCTGTGACGATCACATGCATGTCTCCCTTTCCCTTCCTAAGACCAGCATCCCTGCAGAACTTCTCCCCAGTTAACGTTTTCTTGGTTGAAGTCTCTTGCTTTACTTTTTTAAAGCTTTTTAAAATTTTTCTTTAACAAAGCAATTAATAAAGAAATTGTGACTAACTTTTTACACAGATAATACATATTTAACCACCATCAAGACTAAGAAATGGAAACTGCTTTCATGCAGCTTTTCTCAGAATCTTTGAGAAAATATGGGTTCATATACATTGCATTGTTATCATTGTTTCAACTGAGGTTTTTGGGTTTTTTTTGCAGATGATAATAATCTTTTGTTTCAGTTGGAAAACCCATTTATTAATCCTTAATTGTTAAAGTCACTTTTTCTGCATTTTGAGCTTGTTGTCTTAAATGCTAGTGCTGCATGCTGCTGCTGCTGCTGCTGCTAAGTCGCCTCAGTCGTGTCCGACTGTGCGACCCCATAGACGGCAGCCCAGCAGGCTGCCCTGGGATTCTCCAGGCAAGAACACTGGAGTGGGTTGCCATTTCCTTCTCCAATGCATGAAAGTGAAAAGTGAAAGGGAAGTCGCTCAGTCGCGTCCGACTCTTAGCAACCCCATGGCCTGCAGCCCACCAGGCCCCTCCGTCCGTGGGATTTTCCAGGCAAGAGTACTGGAGTGGGGTGCCATTGCCTTCTCCAGCTAGTGCTGCCTAGTCGTTAGTTGACTCTGCAAGCATTTCCAGTGTAACTACTATGTGAGGTTCCTGGGTGTAACCAGAGATCCGACAGGACTTCAAGGAGCTTCAGAGTGGGTGTGTAGAAAACCGAGGGTTATAGACAAGAAACATACAGCTACAATAACAGACTGACTTTTTTCAGGCTAGTGGTAGCCTTGTATTATTTCCTATTATGAATAATTTAGGAGATGGTAAAAATGACATTAAGCCCAGCAATCAAAATCAGTTCCATTCTAGATATGGAGGAAACCTGCAAACAGTGAAATCTTCTCAGTGACTTGGTTTGTCCTTGATATCCCTGTGTAGTTTTTTTTTTTTTTTTTTCCTTTATTGAAAGAGGACACTGAGACTTGCTATTAACCAAACCTGTTTACTTTTTATTTAGACATTTTCTGTTAGAAAGAGTTGGTGATTGGAAATTTTGTTTTCTTTTTTACGTTTGAAAAAATTAAGTTTTTTACTTCTTTGAATTCAGTCAATTTAATATCCTGTTTTGCTCCTTCTTTTCCAATTTTTGTTGTTATTGTTGTTGTTGTTGAGTTGCTCAGTCATGTCCAACTCTTTGCGACCCCATGGCCTGCAGCACACCAGGCTTCCCTGTCCTTCACCATCTCCCGGAACTTGCTTAAACTCATGTCCATTGTGTTGGTGATGCCATCCAACCATCTTGTCCTCTGTCATCCCCTTCTCTTCCTGCCTTCTAGCTTTCCCAGCATTAGGGTCTTTTCCAGTGAGTCAGCTCTTCGCATCAGGTGGCCAAAGCGTTGAAGCTTCAGCATTGGGTCTTCCAATGAATATTCAGGACAGATTTCCTTTAGGATTGACTGATTTAATCTCCTTGCAGTCCAAGGGACTCTCAGAGGGACTCTCAAAAGTCTTCTCCAACACCGCAATTCAAAAGCATCAATTCTTCTGTGCTCAGCCTTCTTTATGGTCCAACTCTCACATCTGCACGTGACTACTGGGAAAATCATAGCTTTGACTATCTTTAGCCTTAGCCTTAAAGTTTTCTTTCTCTTGTCAATGTTCTTTCTCTTGTTGGTGTTCTTTCTCTTGTCTGTGTTCTCTGCTTCCTCCCTTTTTATTGAAACTGCCTGACAGAATCTCAACTCCTGATTTTTCTACCTGAGCGCTACTGAAGAAAAGCACAGAGGCAGTAACACAGCTATAAGTTTATTGTTACTGACTTCGAATGGGCCCACACAACTGCTGTAATTCAATTTTTTTTCTAGTTTTCTCCTTTCTCACAGCAGTTATTTTAGGCATTCAGCACTTCCTATCTCTAGCTCTCAGCTTTCCTTCTCTCTCTTTCTCAGTAAATGAGTTGGTGTTTCATTCCACAGAGAAAGTGGAAATCTTCAGATGAAAATTGCCACAGTTTGTTGCCACAAACCTATTTACATCTGTACTGTTTCTGTTTTGTTCCTACTGTTTGTGGTGGCAAGAGGCTTGCTTTCAAAGAGTAGAAAATCATATGCCTCCAGAAACCAAGAGATAATATAAAATCTGTGAAGCAGTAGGGTAAGAAGTGGTTCTGTGGCTTGCTGGGAATTGATAGGAGCTACCTGAAGACATCCAAACGCAAGTTTTTAATACTCTTGTCAGCTGGAGCAAAGCCTGCCTTGATGAGCATGCCTGCTGGACTAAAGACTAGTCTTCACAGAGAAAATGGAGCCTTCTCAGGGGCTTTACCCCCAACCTTCACCATGCCTCTTTTCTCCGTATCAGTACCTCTTTTTCTATTCTTTTGTATCCATATTTAGACATTCTCAAGCTTATCCCATTTTTGGAACCTTTCATTTATGCCTATTTTCTTGTCTAACTACTCTAATTTCTCTACTTTTAAACTGAAGAGAGAATTGCCTACTGCTCTGGTGTTTGACAGATTTCAGTTGAAGTCTTTACCATACTGTTTGTGAGCTCTGAGGTTCTTATCCTCTCCAAGTCTACTTTCTTCAACCATAAAAATGAGATGAGGATAATATTAATAATATGCCCAGTCATAGAGTTAAGTATTAAATGAAAGAATGTAGGTATACTATTAATAGTACCAAAAAGGTCATAGTGAGTCCTTTGCTTACATACATTTGCTTCAGCCCCTGGCAGTCTGTCTTCTGTTCCCATCCCTGAAGCCCTGATGTGTTGTTTGTGGATTTTGTCCCCAGTAGTCACTGGTACCCCTGACAGCCTTGCCTCCTCAAAGCAGTTCTTTGGTTGTCCCTGCCACACACCCCAGGCTCACACTCTGCTTCTGTGAACACTCCCTCGGGTTCCTTCGACTCTGCCCTTTCCTCACTCTTTAAATGTTTATCTTCCTCAGCATTCTGTCTCGGTCTTTGTGCCGTTGAGTGATCAGTTTGGCTAGAATCTCTCTGGTAGCCAAAGCAAAGAAAGAGCATTGCGATGATATTAATGTATAGTTCATGATCTTTTACTATGTGTTAGGCATTTTTATAAGTGCTTTACATGTGTCACTTGATATAATCTGCACAGCAGCTCCATGGGTCAATGAGGTAGATAAGAGCAATGAAGTACCGAGAGGTAAACCTGTCCAAGTGCTGCTGCAGGTAATTCAGTTCTAGGCAGGTGAATTCTGGAGATCTCTGTCCTAACCATAACACTGTACATTCTCCCCCAAACAGATGATTAGTAATGTTTAGAAAGGTAAAAACAGGAAACTATAGCATTTTCTGGGACGAAGATCTGAAATGGTATGTTGGTGATTCTTTGGGGGAGATGAGAGAGTCTCCTCAGCTATGATCTGCTAATAAATACCTCTTAGTAACATTTTATTCTCATGGACAATGTCAGTGCAGAATAGTATGACCAACACAGAGCACACCCAGTATCGTTTTCCATGATTACATTTTTCATATAGCCATCTGATAGAAATTTGGAGCTAACATTTCACAGTCAGGCCTAATAGTTTAAAAGGGACATAAACACTGTCTTAGTCATCTTTGTATCTGCAGTATCTAGCCCAAGACCAGTCACTTAGAAATAGTTGAGTCAGTCTGTGACCTGCATGTGACCACACTGAGCTCGTCAGCTCCTTAAAAAAGAATGACTTGGGACAGGATGTATTTCACGTGACAGGTTCTGGGGGTAGAGCTGATGATCGCTTGCAAGATCTGCTGAGTTCAAAGGATCAGAAGAAGTAGGAACTCCATCCCTGTGTCCTGCTTCTCCTCCCCAATTCCGTATTCATGTTTTTCTTCATTAATTTATTGTATTTATTTCATTCTTACTGTATATCAAGTCCTGTATAAAGTAATGGAGGTCCAGTGGCGAACAAGATAAAGTCCCTGCCCTTAAGATGTTTACACTCTGGTGTGAAAAAACTAATTTGATAATACACTAAGATCAGTACTCTGAAGGGAGTATTGATAGTATTCAGCTCTTCAGGCAGTGAGAACAGATTAGAGGAAGCAGTGTGTTCCAGAGAACCTCAGATCTTTATTAGGGTTGGAGGTGAAGTGTGAATGTGAGAAATGGTGAGAAACAAGGCTCGTAGGAAGCAGGGCCAAGTGTGCATTTAAGGCTTGTACTTCTGCTTCTCTTCCACATCTCTGCAATCTCTTTCTACTAGTTTAATGAGTACGAGGAAGCTCAATGTAGAAATGTGTTCCAGGCGCCACAAAACTCCTTTTTTGCTGAATACCACAACTGAAACTGCACGGTTAATCTTTTCAGTAACTGTTTTTCATTGTGAATGTTTGATATTCATGTGGTTCTTTGCCTGTCATTGTGAACTCTTCAAGAACAGGGGCAGTGTTTCATTCATTTTTATGTCTTTAGCATCTAATAGTACCCAATAAATGTTGAAAATATCATTAGCATTCGTAGTCATTTTCTGTGTTTGGAAGGAATGATGCTAAAGCTGAAACTCCAGTACTTTGGCCACCTCATGCGAAGAGTTGACTCATTGGAAAAGACTCTGATGCTGGGAGGGATTAGGGGCAGGAGGAGAAGGGGACAACAGAGGATGAGATGGCTGGATGGCATCACTGACTCGATGGACGTGAGTCTGAGTGAACTCCGGGAGTTGGTGATGGACAGGGAGCCTGGTGTGCTGCGATTCATGGGGTCGCAAAGAGTCAGACACGACTGAGCGACTGAACTGAACTGAACTGAACTATTCACCAAAGCATAGTTGTCCTATTTTCTATGAAAAACAGAGTTCAAGTTTTAAACAAATGAACTTATAGACTACTCAGTGAGTTTAAGATTACCTGCTTTGAGTGAGGAAAAATTACTAAATAGAAACATTGAGGATTTTTTAAAATTACAAAGATACTCACAGTTCAACGAAAGCATTCAATACAGAATTTGGTCAAGTATGTTTAGTTTGAATGGTTTGTTACTGTTTTTGATCTATAGACTTATGAGGAAGATCGCAGGAACTACTCTGAGCTTCAGATTAGATGTCAACGTTTGGCCTTAGAATTAGCAGACACAAAACAGTTAATTCAGCAAGGTGACTACCGTCAAGAGAACTATGATAAAGTTAAGAGGTAAGTAGTTAAGATGTCCACGTTACTTGTTCTCTTTTTTAGCATGCATCAGAGGCACTTGAATTCTTACCGTCAACATCATTAATGCTACTTTATATCTCTTTTTTTTTTTTCTGTTTCCATGGTTTTTTCTTTTCTAAAATGTCATATAGTTGGAACCATACCATACGGAACCTTTTCAGATTGGCTTCTTTGACTTAGTTATATACATCTAAGTTTCCTCCATATCTCTTCATGGCTTGATAGATCATTTGAATAATGAATAATATTCTATTGAATAGTACTCACTGAATAATAATATTCCATTGAATGATGAATAATATTCCACTATCAAGATGTACCACAGTTTACTTATCCATTCACCGGCTGAAGGACATCTTAGTTGCTTCCAAGTTTTGGCAGTTAGGAATAAGTCTGCTATAAAAATTCATGTGCCAATTTTTATATGGACATACATTTTCAACTCCTCTGGGTAAATACCAAAGAGTGTGAACATACTCGTATGGTAAGAGTATGTTTAATTTTGTAAGAAACCAGCCAAGTGTCTGTCCCAAAGTCTCTGTACCATTTTGCATTTTCACCAGCAATGAATGAGTTTCTGTTGCTCCACACCCTTGCCAGTATTCGTTATCAGTGTTCTGAATTTTACATTCTAATAGGTGTGTGGTCATATCTCATTGCTTTAATTTGCATTTCTCTGATGACAGGTGATATGGAACATCTTTTCATGTACTTAGTCACCATCCGTATATCTACTTTGGTGAGGTGTCTGTTAAAGTCTTTGGCTTATATTTTAATTGGGATGTTTGTTTTCTTACTGTGAGTTTTAAGAGTTCTTTGTATATTTTGGATAATAGTCCTTTATCAGATACATCTTTGGCAAATATTTTCTCCCAGTCTTGCCATGTCTTCTTATTCTCTTGACATATACCTTATTCTTTGTTGTATAAAAGTGTAGTTTTGGCAGCTTGGTGAGTTTAGATTGTATTTCTATATCAGTTATTTTTATTTTATTTAGAAGTTGCTTTTGCCTTTTTAAATGTGATATGAACTCAGGGAAATCCTATGTGTATAAATATTTTTGAACTCTTACTTGACTTTTTATTTTATGGAGTGAATTTAAGTACTTTGCAGTTTTATCTAAAGTTTTTTCAGCTATTTCTTTTCAACAAAAGGCACATACACTTTCAAAAAAATGATACTTTCTGAGGATATGTTTCCCATTGTGTTGCTGCTAAATAGCTATAGCATATAATTTTCCTTTTGCTGGAATAGATTAATGAACCACTACTTAGCTATATGCCCTTAGGAAATCTCTAATTATTCTAAGCTGAAGTTTTGTCATTTGTGAGGTGGTGCTAATACAATAACTACACTGTATAAATTTAGAAGATTGAATAATTTTTATGACAGCATATATGTGTGCATATATACACATATATATAAAGAGATTATTAAACTGTTCACTGCTGTGTCTACTTGTACCTAAAATAATTCTTAAACCATTGTAGTCACTCAGTGAGTGTTTGTTAAATGAATGAATGCTTTATAAACTGTAAAACACCGTAAGTAAATTTGCAAGGATTTGGGAATATAACAGTGATACTCCTACTCCCGGCATGACTGACATGCAGTGTGTGTTACTGTGTATGTATTGTTGTATCAAAATGTAGTGATTATTAGAGTTTGAAATCCATGACAGATATACGATTGGGTTCTCAAATAGAGCTAGATTTCAAAAGAATCATTTCAAAAAGAAGTAGATTGTGATGATAAGATGGTACTTTGAGTTGGTGTTTTGATGATCTCTCAGGGCTTCCATTGTAGCTCAGATGTGAAGAATCCATCTGCAATGTGGGAGACCTGGGTTCGATCCGTGGGTTGGGAAGATCTCCTGGAGAAGGGAAAGGCTACCCACTCTGGTATTCAGGCCTGGAGAATTCCATGGACTGTACTGTATGTGGGGCCACAAAGAGTCGGACAAGACTGAGCAACTTTCACTTCCTGCCACTATAAATCTATAGCAACAATAGGTAAAATATGAAAGGAGAAAACTAAAAGGCATAGTCATCAAAATAATCCAGAGTGGCCATGAAAGGATGGGTAAATGAACCAAGATGAGCCATGACTTGATAATTCTTTGCGGTGAGTGATGAAAGCAGGGAGTAGGGTGGGGAGGCGTCTCATTTTATCATCTTTATATATATATGTATGTTTTCTATAATGAGAATCTAAGAAATAAAACTATAATAAACATCATCATGTGCTGGAAATGAAACAGGAAAACAACCAGGCAAGGGTGGCTCAAGCTGAGAATCCTTTGGTTCACTCAGTAGAAAGAATGGATTTTTAAAAATTGGTCTGATCACAAAAATATAAACTGGGAGGAAAAATCACTTTAATGTCCTTGATAAATTCTCACAAATGTACAAAAGAGAACAGGTATATTGAGATTAGCTGCATCATTATTAGAAAGAATTCAAATGCTTTTTTTTTTTTAGTGTAATTTTTTTTTATTTTATTTTTATTATTTTTTAAATTTTATTTTATTTTTAAACTTTACAATATTGTATTAGTTTTGCCAAATATCGAAATGAATCCGCCACAGGTATACCTGTGTTCCCCATCCTGAACCCTCCTCCCTCCTCCCTCCCCATACCCTCCCTCTGGGTCGTCCCAGTGCACCAGCCCCAAGCATCCAGTATCGTGCATTGAACCTGGACTGGTGACTTGTTTCATACATGATATTATACATGTTTCAATGCCATTCTCCCAAATCTCCCCACCTTCTCCCTCTCCCACAGAGTCCATAAGACTGATCTATACATCAGTGTCTCTTTGACAGTAGCATGGAAAACAGATTATAAAAAAAAAGAAAATAGATTATAATTTATGTCTATAATGTAATTCTGTGTAATAATTAAATTAGATCTGAATGTATATATTTGCTCGCTCAATTGCTTCAGTCATGTCCAACTCTTTGCTACCTCATGAACTGTGGCCCACCAGGCTCCTCTGTCCATGGGATTCTCCAGGCAAGAATACTGGAGTGGGTTGCCATTTCATTCTCCAGGAGATCTTCCCTACCCAGGGATCAAACCCACATCTCTTTATATCTCTTGCACTGGCAGGTGGGTTCTTTACCACTAGTGCCACCTGGGAAGCCCCTAATGTATACATGGATAAGTCAAACACATTTAATTTTAAGAAGCAAAATGCATATTGCCCATCTTTCTTTTTTACACTAAAAAATCATAGCAAAAGTCATTACCTTGTGAGAATAAAAACATTTGTATGTAAAGACATAAAACACTTAACATGAACCAGAGTGTTAATACTGATAGTCATCTTTAGTTAGTGGGTTTATGGGTGATTTTTACTTTTTAACTTGTGCTTTGCTCAAGTATAAATACACTATTTTGTTAAGCAGAAAAAATCTTAGAAGTCATCTTTCTAAATGAGTTATTGAAAATCTAATGAAAAGAAAAACAATTTTTAATAGCTCTCTCATGGAAACACCAGGAGAGTAGCTGAAATAAAGGGCAAAGGAACTGATTCTGACTATAGAAGACAAATTAAGAAATAGTCAATCTGTTTCTCTGCTCATTTTTTAAGATACCTGTTTGTAGGTTTGGTCCAATTCTTAGTTTTGCTGTGTTGGGGAAGGAGCTCCTCTGAGAATGGAAATTAGAATCTCTGGGTAATCATGAACAATTTGTGAATGAAGCAGTCACAAGAATGCCTGCCTGTGTATCAGCAACACAATCTGAGTAATGAGTGAAGGGCTTTTGAGCCTAACAACTGAAAGCCTAGAGCCATGTTTAAATTCTTTAAAAGTTTTGACTTCCAGATTAGATTGAAGATGATTAGTGAAAAGACACCAGAGTATACCTTTAAAAGTTTTATTGTTTACTTTTGTCAGTGTAGCTTACATATTTATTTTTTACAGATAATAGATTTATATTTATCTGAGCAAGATCTCAGAGAGTCTCCTAAATTTGAAAAGCAGATACTTTATTGTTCACAGAATGACACTGAAGGATCTCTGTTCAGTTTCCTGAAATATAATCAACCCTTTTTAAATGCTTGTTATAAAAAGAGGTGTAAAATTTACATATGTACTTGAGTTCTAGTTTACTAAAAACAAGTGTATTTGAATTTTATAGTGAGCGAGATGCACTTGAACAGGAAGCAACTGACTTAAGGAGAAAATATGAAATACTTGAAGCCTCTCACATAACTCAAGCTAAAGAAAGAAGTGAATTATCAAAAGAGGTAAGCTTATAGAGTCACTGTTTGTTTTTTTTAATATTTATTTATTTGGCTGCACTGAGTCTTCACTGAGGCACGCGGGATCTGTATTGTGTCATGGTCATGCGGGATCTTGGTTCCGTCACATGTGGAGTCTTAGTTCCCTGACCCTGCATCCCTGCCTTGCAGGGTGGATCCTTTAACCACTGGACCACCAGGGAAGTCCCAAGTCACTGGTTTTTTATTGTACAGTGATTGTGGACATAGCCCAGGGCAAGAATTGTGAGAGGGAAATTGTTTCTTTTTTGATGTAGTTGCTGGAAAGAAGGGACTTTTTAGTAGCTGTGTTTGGATGGAAAATTTCATGGTAAGAATTAGCCTCTTTATGTGTTGAGCACAAGCACAAATGAAAGAACTCATTCAGTAAACCTTGAAAAGTAAGATGACATTGCTCTGGACACTCTGTCTCTGCCTGTGTATAGGTAGCCACCTTGCAGCAGACTGTTACTTTGCTGCAAAAGGATAAAGAATATCTCAACCGCCAAAACATGGAGCTTAGTGTTCGCTGTGCCCACGAAGAGGATCGTCTTGAAAGACTTCAAGCTCAACTTGAAGAAACCAAAAAGGCTAGAGAAGAGATGTATGAGAAATACGTAACATCCAGGCAAGATTTACGTTATTTTCCATATAAATAGATATAAACCAAACCATCTTCTTTAGGGAACTCTGGCTTTGGGGACAAATAGTGATTTGTTGGTAAGGTTTATAGGATAATGTTAAGATAATTGTTTTTGTTTCTCCACAAGATACTCATATTCTAACTGATTTTTTTCTTAAGACATTTTGTTTTTTTCCAAAAGCCTGTTTCTTTTAGGTAGGGATATATACACTGTTACTGTTTTTATTAATTTTTTTTTATGATATAATCTTTTTAGCTCCCAATGACTAAGATCTCTGTTTAAGTGTTTTAAGAAAGTATTTGTATACTTTTATATATTTAGTGTTAGTTGCTCAGTCATGTCCAACTCTTTGTAGCCCCATGGACTATAGACTGCCAGGCTCCTCTGTCCATGGGATTTCCCAGCAAGAATCTAGGAGTAGGTTGCCGTTTCCTACTCCAGGGGATCTTCCTGACCCAGAGATAGAACCGAGGACTCCTGCATTGCAGACAGATTCTTTACCATCTGAGACACCATATGTTTATATGCCTCATATATATCTCTTCAGAAGGTATTTATTTTCTCAGCATTTTTGTGAGCATTTCAAAAACTAAAATTTTAAATTTTATCCTTTAAGACTTCATATATTCGTAACATTTTTCTCAGCTTGTGGTATTTTTCATCAGTTTGTGCTTCTGCTAATACCCTATGTAATGCTTTGTGACTTTGCTAAGAGATCACAGTGGCTGAGGTTGTTGTGCTTAGAAGGAAAGTTTTTGTCAAGAGTCCACGAGGGTCTTTTTTTTTTTTTTAAGATTGTCCCCTAATATGCACCACATCAGATTATTATTTCTAAATGAAGTGCATTCCACAATGCATTGGTTTAAAAGTCTTTGGCCATATGCATTAAAAACTATTAGTAAAATATTTTTGAAGATGAATAATTATCCAACATAAACTAACTTTTTTTATAGTAATTAAGCTTTTGGGGCAATATGTTTAAAAGGAAATCTTAGATGGAACTACTTTGAAACATTATTTTTAGGAATTATAGAACTTTATATCTAATACTGTTTTTTTAAGGAACAGTGTATGTAGAGCATATTTGATGTAAGGTATTAAAATCTGATATGAAGGGCAAAGACCTATTTCTTTTACCAAAAAAAAAAAATAATAATAATGGATATTCCTTTTGACTCCTTTCAGAGACCGTTATAAAACAGAATATGAAAATAAACTACGTGATGAACTGGAACAGATCAAATTGAAAACTAATCAAGAAATCGATCAACTCCGAAGTGCCTCTAGGGAAATGTATGAACGGGAAAACAGGTAAAAAAAGAAAAGTAGGACATTTCTGTGATATTTTATTGGTGTTTCAAGCTTATAGTTTTATTGAAATTAAACTTTAGTTCATGATGTAGTGTCTTTTTTAATATGTTAGAGAAAGTTTGTCATAAATCTAAATCTAAGTATAATGGAATATTAAAGTTCTCAGGCCTTTGATAACTAGCTTACAACAGGGTTTGTCAGACATTAGGCCTGTTTATTCTGTTATTCCTATTATCTTTTTATTACCCTGTTAACTTGTCCTTTTGCCTTTATATCAGCTCCAGATAAGGACAGAAATGAAAAGGAAATTAGAACTAAGAGATACTAGTTCTTCCTATAACATGCCAGTGATTTCTCCAGGAAATTTCAAAGACTGGAATAATAATAAGAAATATTGCTTATGCCTCGTTTAGCTGCTGGACCTAAAAGAAATCATATTTTTAGATAATCTTAAAGAAGGATAGTTTTTTTTCATGAGTTACTTTTAGATCAGCATATATCAGGTTTCCTTAGTGATTAGCAGTATCAAGGGAAAATAAATGCTACTTATTTCAATAGCAGTTATTTTTATATACCATCATTATGATTCAGATGGCTTTTCAAAGTTGACATTTAGAGGGAAATTTATTTGGAAATTAATTGTCATAGTAGTTTATTAACACTGACTTGAGTGTATTTGATCTTTACCAATAAGCAAGTCTTTAAATCAGACTCTGGTTGGTATTAGAGAAGTTTACACTTGAACTCTCAGAACAATAAATTTATTTATTTAGCAAATATTTACTAACCATGTACTGACACATGTCATGAGCCATAGATACACTGGTGACCTTTGCCTTCACAAAGCTGGCAGTCTAATGGAGAAATAAAGGAACAGTGAGCAAAAGTATGATGATAATAGAGCAAAGGGCAGGATACTCAGAATGAGACCACATAGACTCAAGGTGTATCTAACTGAGCGCTGGGAGGAATTGGGGAAGGTTACATGGAGGGAGAAATGCGTATGCTAACATCTGCATGGTGACTAAGAGTAAGACTGTCAGTTATGGAAGGGAAGGAAACTAGGGGCACTAATGCATACCCTGGAGACAAGTCAAAATGAAGTTTTTGGAACAAACTGCAAATAATTCAGTATGGTTAGCCCATAGACTGAGAAGCAGTGAGTTGTAAGAAATGAAGCAGAAGAGGGAAGTGGGTCCTAATTATGCATTTGAGCCATTGTCTAACATCGTAAACAGTTAAAAGATTTTGAGACTATGCATGATATGATCTGACTTTATATAAAAATCCATTCTGTGATGTGGAGGAAGATTGAGGGTGTATAAGCTATAGACCAGAGAAGGCAATGGCACCCCACTCCAGTACTCTTGCCTGGAAAATCCCATGGACAGGGGAGTCTGGTAGGCTGTAGTTCATGGGGTTGCTACGTCGGACACAACTGAGCGACTTCACTTTCACTTTTCACTTTCATGTACTGGAGAAGGAAATGGCAGCCCACTCCAGTGTTCTTGCCTGGAGAACCCAGGGATGGGGGAGCCTGGTGGGCTGCCGTCTGTGGGATCTCACAGAGTCGGATACGACTGAAGTGACTTTGCAGCAAGCTATAGACAAAGAGGCCTCTTTTAGAGATTGCTTCCCTTACCAAGGTGGGAAGTAATGATAGAACTACAATAGTAGCAGCAGAGATGGGGAGGATGGGGCCAGACTGGGAAAAATGCTCAGGGGGTAGAACTAAGCTAACTGGATAGATAGGAGGATGTGGTGACTAGATTGGACTGGGGAATGAGAAGGATGTCACTAGGTTCTTGATTGGGCAGCTGTGGGGACAGTGATGCAGTCTTTAAAGCATCAGAAAAATGCACGGCTTTACCTGAGAAATATGACAAATTTAGTTTAGTTTCATTAAGTGTCTGTGACATGTGTAAATAGAAAAATTGACTATATGTATAAGGTCTGAATCTTAGAAGAAAGATCCAGACATGCGCTAAACCAATGGCATAGGTAATGCTACTGTTCTCTTTTACAAATAAGTACTTTTAGTCCTGTAACTCAGTTCTGTTATGGATTTTGTAATAAAGGCTTTTATTGGTCAACTTAAAAATTTGAAAATTTATGGGATTGTTTCTGTGATAAACATGCATGATTACTTCCAAATAGTGCACATAGCCACATAAACCTTAGTATGTAGTCATTTTGAGAATGTACTGATTTTTTAGTTTTTGTTGTTGTTATTGGTGGTGGTGGTAATTTTTGTTTTTTCTCAAGTCTTTTAAAATACAGCTCATGTATTTGCAATTTGTATTTACAAATTATAAATGCAATTTACAAATTGTATTTACAAATTTACATGCATTTACAAGTTGATGTAAACTAGCCCCTCTTCTCTAAAATGATTGGTAGCAGTAGGTTGGGAAACAGATGATGGAACCATTTCTGGAAGCAGGGAAATTGAACAGGTTTCCTTTTCCCCTATGTTCTGACTCCATAGCCACGTCAAAGTGGATGCCACCTAGTCAAGGAGTTCCTGAGGTTGGGGCTGAAAGTGAAAGTGAAGTCACTCAGTTGTATCCAACTCTTTGGGACCCTTTGGACTGTAGCCTACCAGGCCTCTCCATCCATGGGATTCTCCAGGCAAGAATACTGGAGTGGGTTGCCATTTCCTTCTCCAGGGGATCTTCCCAACCCAGGGATCGAACCCAGGTCTCCTGCATTGCAGGCCAGGGAAGCCCTAGAAACCCCAGCCAGCCATCAGGATGACTGCATGATAGTGAATCTAGGGTGGACGGTTGCCACCAGATGGAGCCAGACTTCAGCGTGGGCCCCCAGCCAGCTGTGATACAGGCTCACCTGTATCATTTTATTAACTTTACAATAATCTAATCCTATGTTTTATGTGGCTGAATTCTTTTGAATCCCAGTTTCCTCATTCTGGCAGGATTTAACTGTAGTTAGAGCTTACATCCCACTTGTCTTTCACAAGGTAAAAATAAATTGTAAATTATTTCCTTTGAAACTTAAAATAATTAAGGAAAGGATTTTAGTGTTCCTTGTTATGAAACATGAGATCCAGAAAACACAAGAGTACTCATTTAGGTGTTTTTGTGTCTGAGCAAATTGATCACTTGCTCTGGACTTAGATGTTTATGGTGATTACTTTTACTTCCTCAAAGTGTGCTGTTACAATATGAATTAAAATGGGAAAAGTACTTACAATTGCATATATGTACTTAGTCTCCTTGCCTCTTGGGCAATGAGCATTTTTAGGAGAAAGTTAAGTAAGATTAAAGAAATATGTTTTGCTTTTGGTTTTTTTTCTATGCAGTGGGGGATATTATAAGAGAGTGCCTTTTTAAAGACTTAAATATAAATCATGACACCATAAAACCCCTAGAAGAGAAATACGCAAAATATTCTCTAACATAAGTCATAGCAATCAGTCTCTCAAGTCAATAGACATAAAAGCAAAAATAAACAAATGAACCTAACATACATATAAACTTGTGCATAACAAAGGAAACCATAAACAAAATGAAAAAATGGCATATAGAATGGGAGAAAATATTTGCATACAATACAACAAAGGCTTCATTTCCATAATATACAAATAGTTCATATAACCTAATAACAAAAAAGCAAACAACCCAATCAAATAATGAGCAGAAGACCTAAATAGACATTTATCCAAAGATGGCCAATAGATACATGAAAAGATGCTCAACATGTCTAATTATTAGAGAAATGCACATCAAAACTACAGTGAAGCGTCACTTCACACCAGTCAGAATGGCCATCATTAAAAAGTCTAAAAATAACAAAAATGATGGCGAGGGTGTGGAGAAAAGGGAACCTCCTACATTGTTGGTGGGAATGTAAATTGGTTGCACCCACTATGGAAAACAGAATGGAGATTCCTTTAAAATCTAAAAACAGTTGCTATATGATTCAGCTTTCCTACTCCTGGGCATATATTTGGAGAAAACACGATAATTGAAAAAGATATGTGCACCCACGTGTTCATAGCAGTCCTACAGTGAAGTAGTACTCAGCCAAAAAAGAATGAAACAGTGCCCCGTATTGCAGCATCATGGATGGACCTAAGGATTATCATATTAAGTGAAGTAAGGCACACAGACAAAGATGAATACTGTATGACATCAGGTATATGTAGATTCTAAAATATAATACAAATGAACTTATTTACAGTACAGAAACATTCTCACAGACATAGAAAATAAACTTAGGGTTACCAGAGGGGGGCAGGGATAAATTAGGAATTTAGGATTAACAGATGCAAACTACTCTATAAAAGAAACAAGATCCTACTGTATATTACAGGGTACTATATTCAGTATCCTGTAATAAGCCATAATGGTAAAGAATCAACCTGCCAATGCAGGAAATGTGAGTTTGATTCCTGAGTTGGGAAGATCGCCTGGAGAAGGAAATGGCAACCCACTTGAGTATTCTTGCCTGAAAAACTCCATGGACAGAGGAGCCTGGCAGGCTGCAGTCCATGGAGTCACGAAAGAGTCGGGCACAACTGAGTGACTAGACAGCAACAACAGTGAACCATAATGGGGAAAAAAATAGGTACTGAAGGGTTGAGATTTAATGAAGGAATTTTGCTACTTTAATAAAGAGAAAGAGTGCCTTTTATTTTCTCTTAGATGTAAAAGAAAGATGGAATTCATTCCATCCAATCTTGATCTGCGTCTGCAGTCAAGCATACCAGTAGTTTGTGAAGTTAAGGTGTTGAGAGGCAAGAGGAAGAGAAAATAAGAGATAAAGACTTAAGAAATGGCTGAGATAAGCAAAAAGAGAACTTATGTATTTGGGTACATCTAAAACTCCAGTACTTTGCCCACCTGATGTGAAGAGCTGACTCATTTGAAAAGACCCTGATGCTGGGGAAGATTGAGGGCAGGAGGAGAAGGGGATGACAGAGGATAAGAGGGTTGGATGGCATCACCGACTCAATGGACATGGGTTTGGGTGGACTCCAGGAGTTGGTGACGGACAAAAGGAGGCCTGGCGTGCTGCCGTTCATGGGGTCGCAAAGAGTTGGACACAACTGAGCAACTGAACTGAACTGAAAATACTTTATTTGGAATTATAGTGTGTATGCATGCTTTAGCTCAGTCTAGGAGTTAGGTTTCTTATCTTTTTCTGGACTTTTTTCTTCTTTAAAATGATATCTGGGAGCTATGTGAAATAATGAGTGAAACTCACTCTGGTGGTGAGATTTATTATATAAAAAACTTCTTATTTAGTAGGACCCTCTTGTACATTTGGAAGAAAAACATTATTCCCTGAACAGGGAGTATAGTGTGAGAGAGATTTGGAATGAGACAAATTCTGGCTGTACAACTTTATTAGCTGAGTGAATATGTCACTTAATATCACTGAAGTTTAATTTTTTGTTTTATAAAATGAGCTAGTATATTTCACAGTGAGATCTGTAAGTTCTAAATGAGATAAAATATGTAAAAATATAAATTATAAAGCTGTATATAAATGGTATTTAGGTACCTTTTATTTGTAAGAAATGCTTAAAATTTTTCTTTTATCCATTATGTTTACAATTTAAGTAAAATGAGCATTATATAAAAGAAAACTGGTAACATTTTGGAATTGTTTGCATGCCTGTGTGCTCAGTTGCCAAGTCCTGTTTGACTGTTTGTAACCCCATGGTCTGTGGCCCACCAGACTCCTCTGTCCATGAGATTCTCTAAGCAAGAATACTGGAGTAGGCAGCCATTCCCGTCTCCAGGGGATCTTCCCGACCCAGAGATCAAGCCCAGGTCTCCTGCATTGGCGGCAAGTTCTTCACCATCTGAGCCACCAGGGAAGCCCTGGAATTGTTTATCATCACTAAAAGGCAGTATTACAAAATATATAATTATTCTTAAGTATTGATTTCCATGGCGTTTAACCATTTTCGTTAACTGAGACAATATAAGCATAGAGGGTCTGCATGCCATTTGTTTCAGTCTAAATTTCTGCATTAAATGGCTGGCTTATGTTGATTAATATTGTGAAATGGTGAAATAAGAGGAGATAAATTCAGCTGATTAAGTTTTTCCAGAACGTAAAACTGGTTCATTATTATAGTCTCGTTATTATAACCACAGAAAGAGCTATACGCATAGTAATACTGTAAAAAAGAGTTGAGTAAAGAAGAGTTTGTGAGAGATGCTCATTATACTCTTTTTTCTGCATAGAAAAATATGAAAATGCAAATTTCTCTGCAGTTATTTAAAAGGGGGAAGGCAGTAGGGAAAAGGAGATCAAAATTATGCTTTTAAATGTAACAATTAGTATTGCTTTAGTGATTTTATTTTCCCACCATATCACTGAAAACCATCTTGACCACAATTTTATCATCTTCCAAAGTACTCAAGAAGAAATTAAAGAAATAAAAAACTTAAGTTTTGCGTAGAATCTCAGAGTGATATTAAGCACCTTTGAATCTTGAATCTGTTTATTTACAAAAGTTAGTTGAGTATACATAACACATTACAATAGGTGAATTGCAACTAGTGTACAGGGATTTCATTCATGATTTGAGAAGTGTATGCCCTCATTAGCACTTAAACAAGCATACTTCTTTCACTCATATCTTAACAGATATCTGTATGTGGGGTTGGAGTGGGGGAAGCGTGCCACAGGACAAGGGGATCTTCCCAGCAGGGATTGAACCCATGCTCCCTGCAATGGGAACATGGAGTCTTGGGCACAGAGTCTTAAACCACTGGACTGCCAGAGATGCCCTGTATATTTTTAAAGTTCTTTTATGAAAACACTTAACCATATTCATACTGTCTTTGCAGTTAGACTATTTTGAAAATATGTGGCTTTACAGATAACTGGGCTCCAAAATCACTGCAGGTGGTGACTGCAGCCATGAAATTAAAAGACGCTTACTCCTTGGAAGGAAAGTTGTGACCAACCTAGATGGCATATTCAAAAGCAGAGACATTACTTTGCCAACAAAGGTTCGTCTAGTCAAGGCTATGGTTTTTTCAGTAGTCATATGTGGATGTGAGAGTTGGAATGTGAAGAAAGCTGAGCACCGAAGAATTGATGCTTTTGAACTGTGGTGTTGGAGAAGACTCTTGAGAGTCCCTTGGACTGCAAGGAGATCCAACCCGTCCATTCTGAAGGAGATCAGCCCTGGGATTTCTTTGGAAGGAATGATGCTAAAGCTGAAACTGCAGTACTTTGGCCACCTCATGCAAAGAGTTGACTCATTGGAAAAGACTGATGCTGGGAGGGATTGGGGGCTAGAGGAGAAGGGGACAGCAGAGGATGAGATGGCTGGATGGCATCACTGACTCGATGGACATGAGTCTGAGTGAACTCCGGGAGTTGGTGATGGACAGGGAGGCCTGGCGTGCTGCGATTCATGGGGTCGCAAAGAGTCGGACACGACTGAGCGACTGATCTGATCTAATCTGATCTGACAGATAACTTCTCAAATAATTGTAAATGAAGTTTTATTATTAGCTATTTTTTAATTGTAAATTATTTTCTTTATGCCCTGTAGGTGATTACGACAGGCCTTCACAGCTTAATTGATAATAGTTAAGAATTTTCAAGGTGTTTAGGGTGTTCCAGTTTTGAAGCAGTGAGAGTTTGGGTTATGCAAAAACTTAGGTTTGCCTGCATTGTTTAGTTCATAGGATGGTGAGGGAGGCTGGTTGAAGAGTAGGGTAATATTTTTAAATGTTCTGTTGTCAGGTTATTTTAGGAGATTTTATAGTAAAAGAGTGACATGATATATTCATTTTTTGTAACCATGGTTGCAGTGTGAGGTGGATTATGATTGTAAAGGACATGAAGGCAGGAAAACTGGTAAGGAGACAGTTGCAAAATTTAAGTGAATATGAAAAATGGAAAGAGAAAATAAAAGTTGAAAGAATATTTATAGTAGAATTGACAAGACCTGGTGATTGGCAGGAAGTGAACAAGAATGACTCAGCTCTTCTGCTTGCCTAGTCTCAGAGAGGTGACTAGTTAGACATGGCCATTAACTCAAGGTTATAGACAACATTGAGAAAGGAAGATAACAATTATCCTGATGTTTTACAGATATGACAGCTCTGATCAAGCTCCACAGTACCTTCTCTGAGATCATATTGTCTGTTGTTCGTTAAGACAATTTTAATTTTATTATTTATTTTGTTATTATTGGGATAGCATTTGATTCATGACGTTATATAAAGTTTCATGTATACAGTAGTGTATATCTACTTGTGTACAGTAGTGTATACAGATACCCTGCAACACGCTCACCAGCAAAACTTTGGTTTTCACCTGTCATCATACAGTTGGTCACTTTTACCCATTTTCCCTGCCCTTCCCTTTCTCCTCTAGTAACCACCGCACTGTTCTCTGTATGTTCGTGTTTGTTTTTGTTTGGTTTGGTTTGTTCATTTACTCTGTTTTTATTTATTTACTAGTTTTATTATTTTATTTATTTACTAGTTTACATAGTCCGCCTATGAGTTAGATCATACAATATTTGTCTTTCTCCATCTGACATACTTCATTTGGCATAATAACCTCAAGGTCCATCCATGTTATTGCAAATGGCAAGATTTCATCTCTTTTTTATTGCTGAGTACTATTCCATTGTGTGTGTATGTGTTCAAAATAGTGTTTTCTTGTTCTTAGACGAGATAACTGGATCATGTGGGAGTTCTATTCTTAATTTTTTGAGGAATATTCATATTGTCTTCCATAGTTGCTGCGCCAATTTACATTCCCACCAGCAGTGATTAAGGGGTCCCTTTTCTCCACATCCTCTTCAACACTTGTTATTTCTTATTTTTTTGATGATGGTTGTTCTTGTCAGGTGTAAGGTAATAGCTCATTGTGGTTTTGATTTGCATTTTTCTAATAATTGGTGATTTTGAACATCTTTTCATGTACCTATTGAGTACCTGTATGTCTTCCTTTGCAAAATGTCTGTTAAGCTCTTCTGCTCATTTTGAATTGGGTTGTTTTTTGTTGTTGAGTTGTATGAGTTCTTTATATATTTTGTATATTAATCCCTTATTGTGTGTATCATTTACAAACATCTTCTCCCATTCAGTAGGATCATCGTTGTGTTATTTATGATTTTCTTCACTGTGCAGGTTATTAATTTAATGTTATCTGCTTGTTTATTTTTGCCTTTGTTTCCCTTGCCTGAAAAGACATATCTAGAAAAATATTGCTAAGATTGATGTCAAAGAACATACTGCTTATGTTTTCTTTGAAGAGTTTTATGGTTTCAGGTCTTACATTGAGATTTTTAATCCATTTTGAGTAAATTTTGTATATGATGTGAAATAGTATTTTTGCATGTGGCTGCCCAGTTTTCACAACACCATTTATTGAGGAGGCGATCCTTTCTCTACCGTATGTTCTTTGCTCCTTTGTCATTCCACTCGTGTCGGTTTATTTTTGGGCTCTCTGTTCTGTCACACTGATCCATGTATCTGTTTTTCTGCCAGTACCATTCTATTCTGATTACCGTGGCTTTGTAGTATAGGTTGAAGGCAGAATGTGTGATACCTACCATTGTGTTGCTTTTTCTCAGGATTGCTTTGCCTATTCGAGATCTTTTGTGGGTCTCTGTGATTTTTAGAAAGTTTTGTTCTGTTGCTGTGAAAAAAATATCCTTGGGGTTTTGATAGGGATTACCTTGAACTTTAGACTGCTTTAGGTAATAAGGACATTTTGACAATGTTAATTCTTCCAATCCATGAGCACAGAACATCTCTCCACTTGTGTCTTTTTCAATATCTTTCAACAATAAGATCACATAGTTTATAACTAGGAATTTTCTCTACTGTGCCCTATATATAATTCCCTTCAGCCCTCAGGAAAGACCCTGAGGCAAGGAGGGATCTTAAGCTGCTGAAGCTTCTGTAGCAGTTTTCTGTTTTCCCCAGGGTATGCTTATAAATATTATCATTTTATTTTTTTACAATAAAAAATCTTGGGAAGCATTGCCCTAATTGTCATTCTCTAAATGAATACCTTCATATTTTTAAAATTTTTTATTACGTGTAATTGACTTGTAGTATTATATTAGCTTCTGGTGTACAGCATAGTAATTCAGCCTTTTTAATAGATCATACTCGATGCAAAGTAATTACAAAATCATGGCTATAGTTCCCTGTGCTGTATAATACATTCTTATGGTTATTTATTTTATACATAATAGTTTGTGTCTTTTAATCTCATACACCTATCTCTCCCCTCCCCTAGATTTTCATATTTAGATTACATACTAACTATAGCTACTATTTATTGAGTATACATAAATAGATGTATCACATACATTGTAGAGAGAATTAAATGGGGCATTTTATGAGGTTGTAGGTATTAGTATCTCCATTCTACAAATGTAGAAACTGAGACACTTAGAGGTTGTGATTTTTCTGTAATTGTAGACATTTTAACTGGTGAAACTAGATACCTCTGACTCTATAATATAATGAAGATTCCCATCTTACTGGCCAAGGCTATGAAAATTGACAAAAAATTTCTTACTGAAACTAATTTTAGTGGTAACGTTTTTGGAAAAGAATCTCAGCTTTTTCAGAGAATTTGCAAATCTTGAAGGCTTCGCAGGAGGCGCTAGTGATAAAGAATCTGCCTGCCAATGCAGGAGACTTAAGATATGGGGGTTTGATCCATGGTTCAGGAAGGTTCCCTGGAGGAGGGCATAGCAATTCACTCCAGTATTCTTGCCTAGAGAATCCCATGGACAGAGGAGCCTGGTGGGCTACAGTTCACAGGGTCTCAAAGAGTTGGACATGACTAAAGCGACTTAAAAGATGCTTACTCCTTGGAAGGAAAGTTATGTCCAACCTAGATAGGATATTCAAAAGCAGAGACATTACTTTGCCAACAAAGGTCCATCTAGTCAAGGCTATGGTTTTTCCTGTGGTTATGTATGGATGTGAGAGTTGGACTGTGAAGAAGGTTGAGCACCAAAGAACTGATGCTTTTGAACTGATGCTTTTGAATTGATGCTTTTGAACTGTGGTGTTGGAGAAGACTCTTGAGAGTCCCTTGGACTGCAAGGAGATCTAACCAGTCCATTGTGAAGGAGATCAGCCCTGGGATTTCTTTGGAAGGAATGATGCTAAAGCTGAAACTCCAGTACTTTGGCCACCTCATGCGAAGAGTTGACTTATTGGAAAAGACTCTGATGCTGGGAGGGATTGGGTGCTAGAGGAGAAGGGGACGACAGAGGATGAGATGGCTGGATGGCATCACTGACTCGATGGACATGAGTCTGAGTGAACTCCAGGAGTTGGTGATGGACAGGGAGGCCTGGCGTGCTTCGATTCATGGGGTCGCAAAGAGTCGGACACGACTGAGCGACTGAACTGAATTGAACTGAACTGAAAGTGACTTAGCATGCACATATGCACACAAACCCTACTTCACACTTGAAGGCTGAGTGTGAATTATGAGAACTGTATAAAAGCATTTTTAATTTTGAAACTTAGAAAAGAGACCTTTATTTTTCTATAAAATGGTATTTTTTGACAGGCCTGCCTCTCTGAGACTCCTCTCCTGAGTCCCAGGCTCTGCACCTGTCCCTAGAGCCCGTCCCCTCTCTGCTGCTCAAGGGCACGCTCCAGTAGTTCTCCCTTCTGTCTCCTATACTGGCAGTTTTCCCCCTTTTTCCCATGTATAAGCATATTGTTTCTCCTATCTTGAATAAAACCTCTGTATCTCCACTTCCCACTCTAACCCCCCCATTTCTAACCACTACCCCCATTTCATTGCTCTGCTTTGTGGCCAGATTCCTGCAAAGAGTTTACATGCTCATTCTTTGTTGTTATTGTTGTTAGTCAGTCGTGTCCGACTCTTTGCGACCCCATGGACTACAGCACGCCAGGCTTCCCTGTCCTTAACCGTCTCCCAGAGTTTGTTCAAATTCATGTCAGTGATGCCAACCATCTCATCCTCTGTCGTCCCCTTCTCCTCCTGCCTTCAGTCTTTACCAGCATCAGGGTCTTTTCCAGTGAGTTGGCTCTTCGCCTCAGGTGGCCAAAATATTGGAGCTTCAGCTTAAGCATCATTACTTCTAGTGAATATTCAGGGTTGATTTCCTTCAGGATGGACTGGTTGGATCTCCTTGCTGTCCAAGGGACTCTCAAGAGTCTTTCCTAGCACCACAGTTCAAAAGCATCATTTCTTCGACACTCAGCCTTTTTCATTGTCCAACTCTCATATCCGTACATGACTACTCATTCTTTACCCCATTTTAAAAGTCCACTACCAAGCTTTGCCCCTCCCCCATACCAATCTAACAAAGCTACTCTTACCAAAGCCCCCAGAGACCATGTTGCCCAAAGTGTAGTGGTTGGGTTCTTAGTTCTCATCTTACTTGACCACAGCAATATTGAATACAGTTGATCACTCCCTCTTCCTGGAAACATAGTCTAACTGCCTTCCAGGATCCTGCGCTGTGACTTCCCCGTCTCCTTGACATCTTTTGCAGCTGCCTTCATGGCGTTTCCACCTGGTTATCTAATAAGCATCTTTAATTTAACGTGTCTAGAAGCAAACTTCTGTCCCTCCAACTTAGCTCTGCCTCAGTCTGCTGCTGCTGCTGCTAAGTCGCTTCAGTTGTGTCCGACTCTGTGCAACCCCATAGACGGCAGCCCACCAGACTCCCCGTCCCTGGGATTCTTCAGGCAAGAATACTGGAGTGGGTTGCCATTTTCTTCTCCAGTGCATGAAAGGAAAAGTGAAAGTGAAGTCGCTCAGTCATGTCCAACTCTTAGCAACCCCATGGACTGCAGCCTACCAGGCTCCTGCATCCATGGGATTTTCCAGGCAAGAGTACTGGAGTGGGTTGCCATTTCCTTCTCCCTGCCCCAGTCTGACCCAGTGCAATTAAAGACAACTCTAGTCTTCTCACTCAGACCAAAAACCTTGAGGTCCTTTTCAAAATCTCTTTCTTATTTTCCATGTTTTAGTCATTCTAAGATCCTTTTGATTGTGTCTTCAGAATTTATTGATCTTTTATCATCTCACAGATACAGCCTCAGTTCAAGGTACCATTATCTCTTGTTCTGATTACTGCAAGAGCCCCTTAAGTGGTCCCCCATCTTCCTTCTGTGTTCCTGTTAAGCAGTAGGCCAAATTGGATCACTCTTCTGCTCAGGTAAAAAGGGATTCCATCTTACTCCATCAAAATTTGAATGATTAAAAACAAAATTATAAGTGATTAATATGGCCTGTGATAACTACATGATCTATGCCTAGTATCCCCACCTTTCTTTCACAGCCTGTGTTCTAGACACTTGCTTAATCACCTTGCCTCCTCTTCCTCTGACTGTTAGGTATGTTTCCCACCTCCTTTGAATTTACAGTTCCCACTGCTTAACCACCATTTCTGGATGTCCTGGAGCCCTATCTCCTCACTTTCTCCATACCTTCAGATGTCACTTCCTCTCTCCATTTTTCCTGATGAGTCTGTTTAAAACTATGAAAGCCCCCACTTCTCCCGTACTTGTTCACCCACACTTGTTAGCCCCTTCTCTGCTTAATTTTTCTCTAAGAACTTAGGACCTACTGGCATATGTTTGGTTTCTTTCCTGCTGCTGCTGCTACTAAGTTGCTTCAGTCGTGTCCGACTCTGTGCGACCCCATAGATGGCAGCCCAACAGGCTCCCCCATCCCTGGGATTCTCCAGGCAAGAACACTGGAGTGGGTTGCCATTTCCTTCTCCAATGCATGGAAGTGAAAAGTGAAAGTGAAGTCGCTCAGTCGTGTCCGACTCTTCACAACCCCATGGACTGTAGCCTACCAGGCTCCTCCATCCATGGGATTTTCCAGGCAAGAGTACTGGAGTGGCCTTCTCCAGTTTCTTTCCTACTACAATGCAATCTCCATATGAGTAAGGACTTTCATATGTTGTTCAGTGTTATACTCCCCTGTGCCAATGTCTGATTTATAGTAAGTGTGCAATAAATACTTATTTAGCGAAAGAATCATTTATTCCTACTTTAGAGAAATCAGACTGTGGGTTTAGATAAAATGAAAATCTGTACAAGATTTATAATAAGATGGATTTAATCAGGACCTAGCTTGGTAATTGACGTTTATAGTCACTCAGTTAACCGTCCACCAGAGTCACCTAGTTTCATTTTAATATATTCCATTTTATTCCATCAGCTACTTGTTAAACCTCAACACATTAATGGAACAAGTGTTTTGCATTTTGGTACTTACCTTTTTTATAATTTTAAAAGATCATTTATCTACTTTTGGCTGAAGTTTTCACATCTATAAAGTGAAAAAAATCTACTTGGGAACCAAATAACATAAAGGGAAGAAAAGTCTAGCTTGTTCATTTGACAGTAATCTCAGTAAGTTTCCACTCTTAGAATGCCTAGCTTCCCCCAAGAAAGTATGTTATATAAAATTTCTACTTTGCTCTTTTTTTTCATGTCCTGTTCATTCACTTATCAACTATCTATGTTAATTAAAGCACAGGTTATCAGTCATTGATTGTGTAATAGCAGATAATCCACTTAGAATTCTTTTATTTCATACCATCTTAAAAACAAATACAAACGAGCAGTTGTATGTTTTGTCCTGGAGGAAGAATCTGAAGGTAGAGGAGATTAACTCAGATGCTTTTCTAATAAGTAAACTTGTCTTATAAACAGCTGCTTTCAGTCTCTTTTTTGTCCCAATTGGAAAAAATATGTTCATTTTTATTAAACAAAAATATTTTTATATGGATATGGAAGGAGGAGAATGGGTTGCTTAGTCGTGCTTGCTGAACTCTTCTGATGACCATGTTATTTTGCTATGTATCTTTGGTCAGTTTCAAGTTCAGAGGTATTTGCAATGTTTATTCAGACTAACATTTGCTCTTGGCATTGTCAAATTCTAATTTTTTCCTATTAGAATTTTAAAAGTTCCTAAGATTTTTCTCGTCACATTCTTCTTACCACTTTCCAAGTATGTATTTCAGTTTGGCCTATTGATACCATGAAATTGCATCAAATGTATCTTGCTGCTAAAAAACAGAACTCTAATATTATTGTATGTTTTGTACTGAGGTTTGCAGGTTTCAGTTGTGAGATTATTATTGTTGTTCAGTCATTAAGTCACATCCAACTCTTTTCCAACCTCATGGTCTGTAGCCTGCCAGGCTCCTTTGTCCATGGGATTTCCCAGGCAAGACTTCTGGAGTGCTCCCCAAGTGAAGGGTAGGATGGGGTTGGGAGTGGGAGAGAGATTCAAGAGGGAGGGGCATATGTATGCCTGTGGCTGATTCATGTTGATGTGTGGCAGAAACCAACAAAGTATTGTAAAGCAATTATCTTCCAATTAAAAATAATAATTAAAAAAAAGAACCCTAAAGTGGGTTGCCATTTCCTTTTCCAGGAAATCTTCCAAGACCAGGGATCAAACCCATGTCTCTTGCATTGGCAGGAGGTTCTTTACCACTGAGCCATAGAAGCCACAGAAGCTCATACTTTTGGATAAACTTACATGTTCGAAGTCATCTCTGCACAAATATACTAGGTTGCATATGAAATATGTCTATTTTGTTGTAACAGTTAAATTCTTTTGTTGGAGAAATAGTTAAGAACTTAACTCTTAAGGTTTATTGTTTGAATGTTATAATTTAATGATATAATTTATATCTTCCAGTTGTTTTTCCATAGAAGTCCTGGTTTATGCCTATTTCTCTGGCATAATCATATTTGTTGTTGTTGTTTTTGGCTGTGCTGGGTCTTCGCTGTGCTGCCAAGGCTTCTCTTGTTGTGGCACTCAGATTCCAGAGCATGCAGACACAGTTGTTGTGGCACATGGACTTAGTTGCTCTGTGGCATATGGGATCTTAGTTCCTCAACCAGGGATCGAACCCACATCCCGTGCATTGGCAGGCAGATTCTTAACCACAGGACTATCGGGGAAGTCCCTGGCATAATTATTAACAGCACCCTCTTTTACTCAAAAAGCACCTAAGTTGAAATGTATATTACTTGCACACTAATGATAATACTTGGAGAAGGAAGTGGCAACCCACTCCAGTACTCTTGCCTGAAAAATTTCATGGACAGAGGAGCCTGGTAGGCTACAGTCCGTGGGGTCGCAAAGAGTCGGACACGACTGAGCGACTTCAATGAATGTCAGTGATAATACTAGGATACTCACTTTTGTTTTTTTGCATTTTACATGGAATTGATAAGATTTCTTTTCCCTTTTCTACTACCTTTCCTCTTACTCGACCTCCCACATGCAAATATAAAATGATGGGAAGAGATAAGCATATGTGTATGGAAGATGGAGTTAGTAGGAAGCAACATGAAAGAATTAGAATTTAGGAATCAGTTAAGAAAAACAGTTTAAGAATCAAATGCTAGCTTTCTAAAAAGCATTTCTAAGGGTAAAATATTTGAATTTGTATAATTTAAAACATTTGCTATAATGTTGGCCACCTTCCAACATCTTTCTCTGTTATTATATTTGATTATATATACTCAGTTTGAACTTTGAAAATTTTAACTCTATTAGCTTGTTCATGCTCTTAATTTTTCAAATTTGCCTTTTGAAGAACATTTGAGTTCCTGCTATTTGTTCTGTAATTGTATTTCTTTTACATTTTCTGATACATTTAACGTTTTCAAGTGGATAGTTTATTAGTTACATGGCAGTTACGATCTTAGCTGTGACAGGAATCAATCCATCTAGTGTTTTATCAGACCAGCTTGAGTTTGCAAGAACATGGACCATAAACACAAATGTATAATATAGTCACAATTCTTCGAAGAATTCTTTTTGACTTAACATCTATTTGCATTAGGAGATAATCATATAATATAAATCTCACAATGACAAAATTTTCCAAAGAGAAGATCTGTGAGACAGGGGTACTCTTCAGAGAGGCAGCCTCATGTGATGAAGAGCATGGACCCGAGCACCATATGATTTGGGTTCGAATTTGGGCTCCAGAGTTTATTTACCATGTGACTGTTGTAGGCAGATACTTAACTTCTGTGTGTTTCAGTCTTGTCCTTTGTATTATGGAGATAATGATACACCCTATAGTTTGTGAGGGTGTTGTGAAGGTTAGATGAGTTATTATTAATATATGCACAGTGCCTGACAGTGTTCCCAGCCCAGCATGAGCACTCTGTGTTTCCTGCTACTGTTACTGTCAGTGGAAGAATTGCACAGTTGCTCTCTCGGACTGAAACATTAAATGTCAATTCATAATATTAAAGGAAGTATCTCGAATCTTTATGTTATAAGGAATTGTGCTATTTCTTACTGAAGTATGCAGGTTGTGGCAGGATATGGAAGGCGTGGTACCTGATAAGACCGGTTTATACAGAAAGCTTACCAGCAGGCACCTGTGGGAAGCCATGTTGGTAGAAACTTGAGTTTCCAGCACTTTCTCCCATTCATTTCATTTTTCTTTTTTTTGAGTTAACTTGATTTATTGGTCCTTCAAGGGCCAACTTACATGTCTTTCATTCACTCATCTGGTCCTCTGGTTAAAAATAAACAACTCCTCTTCTTTGTGGCCATAGAACTTGTTTATGCATTAATATAGCACTATAGTGGGTGAATTTAACTCCAGTGACCATTGTATCTACTACTGCGGACAGGAATCCCTTAGAAGAAATGGAGTAGCCATCATGGTCAACAGAAGAGTCCGAAATGCAGTACTTGGATGCAATCTCAAAAACAACAGAATGATCTCTGTTTGTTTCCAAGGCAAACCATTCAATACCACAGTAATCCAAGTCTATGCCCCAACCAGTAATGCTGAAGAAGCTGAAGTTAAACGGTTCTATGAAGACCTACAAGACCTTTTAGAACTAACATCCAAAAAAGATGTCCTTTTCATTGTAGGGGACTGGAATGCAAAAGTAGGAAGTCAGGAAACACCTGGAGTAACAGGCAAATTTAGCCTTGGAATATGGAATGAAGCAGGGCAAAGACTAATAGAGTTTTGCCAAGAAAATGCACTGGTCATAGCAAACACCAACAACACAAGACAAGACTCTACACATGGACATCACCAGATGGTCAACACCGAAATCAGGTTGATTATGTTCTTTGCAGCCAAAGATGGAGAAGCTATATACAGTCAACAAAAAAAAGACCAGGAGCTGACTGAGCCTCAGATCATGAACTCCTTATTGCCAAATTCAGACTTAAATTGAAGAAAGTGGGGAAAACCACTAGACCATTCAGGTATGACCTAAATCAAATCCCTTATGATTATACAGTGGAAGTGAGAAATAGATTTAAGGGACTAGATCTGATAGATAGAGTACCTGATGAACTATGGACAGGGGTTCGTGACATTGTACAGGAGACAAGGATCAAGACCATCCCCATGGAAAATAAATGCAAAAAAGCAAAATGGCTGTCTGGGGAGGCCTTACAAATAGCTGTGAAAAGAAGAGAAGTGAAAAGCAAAGGAGAAAAGGAAAGATATAAGCATCTGAATGCAGAGTTCCAAAGAATAGCAAGAAGAGATAAGAAAGTCTTCCTCAGCGATCAATGCAAAGAAATAGAGGAAAACAACAGAATGGGAAAGATTAGAGATCTCTTCAAGAAAATTCAAGATACCAAGGGAACATTTCACGCAAAGATGGGCTTGATAAAGGACAGAAATGGTATGGACCTAACGGAAGCAGAAGATATTAAGAAGAGGTGGCAAGAATACACAGAAGGAACTGTACAAAAAAGATCTTCTCAACCAATATAATCACGATGGTATGATCACTCATCTAGAGCCAGACATCCTGGAATGTGAAGTCAAGTGGGTCTTAGAAAGCATCACTACGAACAAAGCTAGTGGAGGTGATAGAATTCCAGTTGAGCTACTTCAAATCCTGAAAGATGATGCTGTGAAAGTGCTGCACTCAATATGCCAGCAAATTTGGAAAACTCAGCAGTGGCCACAGGACTGGAAAAGGCGGTTTTCGTTCCAATCCCAAAGAAAGGCAATGCCAAAGAAGGCTTGAACTACTGCACAATTGCACTCATCTCACACACTAGTAAAGTAATGCTCAAAATTCTCCATGCCAGGCTTCAGCAATACATGTACCATGAACTTCCAGATGTTCAAGCTGGTTTTAGCAAAGGCAGAGGAACCAGAGATCAAATTGCCAACATTCGATGGATCATGGAAAAAGCAAGAGAGTTCCAGAAAAACATCTATTTCTGCTTTATTGACTATGCCAAAGCCTTTGACTCTGTGGATCACAATAAACTGGAAAATTCTGAAAGAGATGGGAATACCAGACCACCTGATCTGCCTCTTGAGAAACCTGTATGCAGGTCAGGAAGCAACAGTTAGAACTGGACATGGAACAGCAGACTGGTTCCAAATAGGAAAAGGAGTACGTCAAGGGTGTATATTGTCACCCTGTTTATTTAACTTATATGGAGAGTACATCATGAGAAACGCTGGACTGGAAGAAACACAAGCTGGAATCAAGATTACTGGGAGAAATATCAATAACCTCAGATATGCAGATGATACCACCCTTATGGCAGAAAATGAAGAGGAACTAAAAAGCCTCTTGATGAAGGTGAAAGTGGAGAGTGAAAAAGTTGGCTTAAAGCTCAACATTCAGAAAATGAAGATCATGGCATCTGCTCCCATCACTTCATGGGAAATAGATGGGGAAACAGTGTCAGACTTTATTTTTCTGGGCTCCAAAATCACTGCAAATGGTGACTGAAGCCATGAAATTAAAAGACGCTTACTCCTGGGAAGGAAAGTTATAACCAGCCTAGATAGCATATTGAAAAGCAGAGACATTACTTTGCCAACAAAGGTCCATCTAATCAAGACTATGGTTTTTCCTGTGGTCATGTATGGATGTTGAGTTTTGGACTGTGAAGAAGGCTGAGCACCGAAGAATTGATGCTTTTGAACTGTGGTGTTGGAGAAGACTCTTGAGAGTCTCTTGGCCTGCAAGGAGATCCAACCAGTCCATTGTGAAGGAGATCAGCCCTGGGATTTCTTTGGAAGGAATGATGCTAAAGCTGAAACTCCAGTACTTTGGCCACCTCATGCGAAAAGTTGACTCATTGGAAAAGACTCTGATGTTGGGAGTGTTTGGGGGCAAGAGGAGAAGGGGACGCCAGAGGATGAGATGGCTGGATGGCATCACTGACTCGATGGATGTGAGTCTGAGTGAACTCTGGGAGTTGGTGATGGACAGGGAGGCCTGGTGTGCTGCAATACATGGGGTGGCAAAGAGTCGGACAGGACTGAGAGACTGATCTGATCTGATCTGGAGTAAAACACAGCTGAGCTCAAATTATGGCTTTAACACTAATACTCTGTTACTTGGACCCAGGGATTTAAGCCTTCTAAACAATTTACTCAACCGTAAAGTAGATTAGAAAATATAACACCAAGGATTTGTAGGGATTAAGTGAACATAATCATTTACACTAAACTCCAAATTTATTAATGTTATAGCTCTGTTAGAGATGAGGATTAAAAAAAATTGAATGAGTTTGAAAGAAACATACTGTTGGTATTTTTCTTGATCTGAAGTTCTACTATGATAAAAAACCAAACAGGATTTGATTTTTGAAGGCCCCTATCTGGCTGTATACTGTTTATATGTCATGAACAGTGAAAAGGCAAAAAGATAGGACACTGAAAGATTAACTCCCCGTGTCGGTAGTTGCCCAATATGCTACTGGAGATCAGTGGAGAAAGAA
The DNA here is from genome assembly GCF_029378745.1 of Bos indicus. Taxonomy (NCBI): domain Eukaryota; kingdom Metazoa; phylum Chordata; class Mammalia; order Artiodactyla; family Bovidae; genus Bos; species Bos indicus. The sequence goes on from NC_091771.1 coordinate 47,410,609, forward strand.
CTCCAGAAAGAATGAAGAGCCACAGCCAAAGCAAAAACAACACTCAGTTGTGGATGTGACTGGTGATGGAAGCAAGATCCAATGCTGTAAAGAGCAATATTGCATAGAAACCTGGAATGTTAGATTCTTGAATCAAAGCAAATTGGAAGTGGTCAAACAGGAGATGACCAGTGAACATCGACATTTTAGGAATTAGCGAACTAAAATGAACTGGAATGGGTGAATTTAACTCAGATGACCATTATATCTACTACTATGGGCAAGAATCCCTTACAAGAAATGGAGTAGCCATCATTGTCAACAAAAGAGTCCGAAATGCAGTACTTGGATGCAATCTTAAAATGACAGAATGATCTCTGTTCATTTCCAAGGCAAACCGTTCAATATCCCAGTAATCCAGGTCTATGCCCCGATCAGTAAGGCTGAAGAAGCTGAAGTTGAACAGTTCTATGAAGACCTATGAGACCTTCTAGAACTAACACCCAAAAAAGATGTCCTTTTCATTATAGGGGACCGGAATGCAAAAGTAGGAAGTCAAGAAACACCTGGAATAACAGGCAAATTTGGCCTTGGAGTACAGAATGAAACAGGTCAAAGGCTAATAGAGTTTTGCCAAGAGAATGCACTGGTCAAAGCAAACACCCTCTTCCAACAACACAAGAGAAGACTCTATACATGAATATCATGAGATGGTCAACACTGAAGTCAGATTGATTATATTCTTTTCAGCCAAAGATGGAGAAGCTCTACACAGTCGGCAGAAACAAGACCAAGAGCTGACTGTGGCTCAGTCATGAATTCCTTATTGCCAAATTCAGACTGAAATTGAAGAAAGTAGACAAAACCACTAGACCATTCAGGTATGACCTAAATCAAATCTGTAACGAATACAGTGGAAGTGAGAAATAGATTTAAGGGACTAGATCTGATAGAGTGTCTGATTAACTATAGACAGAGGTTCGTGACATTGTACAGGAAACAGGGAACAAGACCGTCTCCAAGAAAAAGAAATACAAAAAAAGCAAAATGGCTGTCTGAGGAGGCCTTACAAATAACTGAGAAAAGAAGAGAAGCGAAAAGCAAAAAAAAAAAAAGAGAGATACACCCATTTGAATGCAGAGTTCCAAAATTAGCAAGGAGAGATAAGAAAGCTTTCCTCAGTGATCAGTGCAAAGAAATAGAGGAAAACAATAGAATGGGAAAGACTAGAGATCTCTTCAAGAAAATTAGAGATACCAAGGGAACATTTCATGCAAAGATGGGCTCAATAAAGGACAGAAGTGCTATGGGCCTGACAGAAACAGAAGACATTAAGAAGAGGTGGCAAGAATACACAGAAGAACTATACAAAAAAGATCTTTAAGACCCAGATAATCACGATGGTGTGATCACTCAACTAGAGCCAGACATCCTGGAATACAAAGTCAAGTGAGCCTTAGGAAGCATCACTAAGAACAAAGCTAGTGGAGGTGATGAAATTCCAATTGAACTATTTCAGATCCTAAAAGATAATGCTGTGAAAGTATTGCACTTAATATGCCAGCAAATTCGGAAACCTCAGCAGTGGCCACAGGACTGGAAAAGGTCAGTTTTCATTCCAGTCCCAAAGAAAGAGAATGCCAAAGAATGCTCAAACTACCGCACAATTGCACTCATCTCACACGCTAGCAAAGTAATGCTCAAAATTCTCCAAGCCAGGCTTCAGCAATATGTGAACCGTGAACTTCCAGATGTTTAAGCTGATTTTAGAAAAGGCAGAGGAACCAGAGATCAAATTGCCAACACCCGCTGGATCATCGAAAAAGCAAGAGAGTTCCAGAAAAACATCTATTTCTGCTTTATTGACTATGCCAAAGCCTTTGACTGTGTGAATCGCAATAAACTGTGGAAAATTCTGAAAGAGATGGGAATACCAGACCACCTGACCTGGCTCCAGAGAAATCTGTATGCAGGTCAGGAAGCAACAGTTAGAACTGGACATGGAAAAACAGACCGGTTCCAAATAGGAAAAGGAGTACATCAAGGCTGTATATTGTCACCCTGTTTATTTAACTTATATGCAGAGTATCATGAGAAACGCTGGACTGGAAGAAGCACAAGCTGGAATCTAGTTTGCAGGGAGAAATATCAATAACCTCAGATATGCAGATGACACCACCCTTATGGCAGAAAGTGAAGAAGAACTAAAGAGCCTCTTGAAAGTGAAAGAGGAGAGTGAAAAAATTGGCTTAAAGCTCAACATTCAGAAAACAAAAATCATGCCATCTGTTCCCATCATTTCATGGGAAATACGTGGCCAAACAGTGGAAACTGTGGCAGATTTATTTTTTTGAGATCCAAAATCACTGCATATGGTGACTGCAGCCATGAAATTAAAAGACGCTTACTCCTTGGAAGAAAAGTTATGACCAACCTAGACAGGTCCATCTAGTCAAGGTTATGGTTTTTCCAGTAATCATGTGTGGATGTGAGAGTGGACTATAAAGAAAGCTTAGTGCCGAAGAATCGATGCTTTTGAACTGTGGTGGTGGAGAAGACTCTTGAGAGTCCTTTGGACTGCAAGGAGATCCAATCAGTCCATCCTGAAGGAAATCAGTCCTGAATATTCATTGGAAGGACTGATGTTGGAGCTGAAACTCCCACAGTTTGGCTTCCTGATGCGAAGAAGTGACTCATTTGCAAAGACCTTGGGATGCTGGGAAAAATTGAAGGTGGGAGGAGAAGGGGACGACAGAGGATGAGATGATTGGATGGCATCACCAACTCGATGGACATGAGGCTAGGCTCCCGGAGTTGGTGATAGAATGGGAAGCCTGGCGTGCTGCCATCAATGGGGTCGCAGAGTCGGACAGGACTGAGCAACTGAAGTGACTCAACTGATATGGCTGTATCATTCCTTATTTCTCACTGTTCTTATCTTCCACTTTTTGGACATTCCCCTTAACTGTCACTCAGTGTATCTTTCTGTCAATTTCACTTCCTGCTGTCATCAGCACTGTAAGTGAATGACTAATACTGTGGCCTCATACTTCCTTGAGCCCTGCATGAACATTGACCTTCATCTCATCTCTGCTTCATTTAGCTATTCTCATGTCACACGCTCCATTTTATGAACTAAAATTCCAAGGCTGAAGGCACTACTCTACCTCTGAATCACCATTTTTTGACAGCAGTCTCTGGTCTTCCATCCTGCCTGCACAACGACTTCCTCGTAATCTGTGGGTTATCTTATCAGGACTTCAAGTCCTTTGTCCCTTGCCTTCTAATCTCAGTCCTTCTGTGTTCTCTTCCTTTCATCTCCAAGTGAGACCTAGGATCCATCAGTTCATCAATTCTCTTGCTCATATCCCAAACTTCATTTCCATTTGGATTTTTTTGATCTCTATATCGTATCTCTATATCTATATCTCTCACTATGAAATTGTATTTTATATTTATTAACTTCTCAAAACCTCAGCTTTCTTGTGTTTAATATCTTGGTAATTATACCTACCTCTTTACATTATGGCAGGGTTAAATGAGTTGCTATATATATAAACCAGCCAGCCTGCCTTCAACCACGTTGAGAAAAATTGTGGCAAAAGGCAGCATGACACTTAAACATTACAGCATGTTTTTACCTATGCTGCTGTGTGCTACTAGAGAAACTCACCAAGCCAGGCATATTCATATTACATGGACTGTGGATCACCCAACCCCTAGGGCATCCCTAAGATTTATCAGTTAGTCCGACTCCAAGCAAACCCATTTATGAATCTTAAAAAGATGGATACTGTGTGTTTGGAATAACTGAAATATATATTTAAATTTTAGAAACCTCCGAGAAGCAAGGGATAATGCTGTGGCTGAAAAGGACCGAGCAGTGATGGCTGAAAAGAATGCTCTAGAAAAACATAATCAGCTCTTAGACAGGTAAGCATCCTGAAAACAGAGACATTGAAACTTTGATCTTTGTTCCCATTACTCTTTCTTTTAGAATATATCTTTTTAATAGAAGTTTAATTTTCATTTAAGTATTATGTACATGTAATAATTTACATATGTGATAATCATACGTATTGAAACAAGACAGAAAACAGTGTAGTCACCCTAAGGAGTTTCCTTATGTCCCTTTGGTCAGTCTCAGCCACCACCCATCAAGAGGTGAACACTTTGTGATTTCTCTCACCATAGTTTAGTTTTGTTCTTCATGGATTAAAAAGAAATGGAATTGTGCAGTGTGTACCCTTTTGTGTCTAAGTTCTTTCACTCAACATCGTATGTTTTCATCCATTTTATGTTAGACCAGTAGTTCATTTCTTAACTTGCTGGGCATGAATATACAGTTTGTTTATTCATTCACCTCTCAGTGGGTGTTTGTTTTTTTTCCCAGTTTGGTGCTACTATGAATAAAGCTGCTATGAATGTTTGTATACAAGTCTTTTTGTGGGTATATGTTTCTTTTTCTCTCATATAAATACTAAGAGTGAAATTGCTAATCATCAGTAGATGATTATTTTTACCATGAAAGACTTGGAAGGTGAAATAACTCCTTGACCCATGGACTATAGAATCAGTTATGTTATGTGTTAGCAGACATGGAAACAGCATTCATGTCATTGTGCATCCATCCTTAGAACTGTTGGTTAACTAAAGACGTTGTCATTGAGTAGTAATATTTTGAAAAGGGTTGTTTTTTTTTTTTTAGTAGTCAGTCTCAGCAGTGGGCTTAAAATATTCAGTGAGCCATGTTATAAACAGACCAGGGTCATCCAGACTCTGCTGTTCCACTTATAGAGCACAAGTAGAGTAGATTTAGCACAATTCTTAGGCCACCTAGGATTTTCAGAACAGTAAATGATCATTGGCATCACCTTAAAGACTCCAGCTTCATTAGCCCCTAACAAAAGAGTCAGATTGTTCTTTGAAACTTTGAAACTAGGCATTGACTTCTCCTCTCTAGCTATGAAAGTCATAGGTGGCATCTTCTTCCAATAGAAAGATATTCCATCTACATTGATAATCTATGTTTAGTGTAGCCACTTTCATTAATTATCTTAGCTAGATCATCTGGATATCTTGCTACAGCTTTTACATCATCACTTGCTGGTTTGCCTTGCACTTTTATGTTATGGAGATGATTTCTTTCCTTAAATTTCATGATCCCATGAACCAACCTCTTCAAGCTTCAGACTTTTCTTCTGCAGCTTCCTTACCTCTCCTCAGTTCAAGTCAGTTCAGTCTCTCAGTTGTGTCTGACTCTTTGTGACCCCATGTATTGCAGCACACCAGGCCTCCCTGTCCATCACCAACTCCTGGAGTTCACTCAAACTCACGTCCATCGAGTCAGTGATGCCATCCAGCCATCTCATCCTCTGTCGTCCCCTTTTCCGCTTGCCCCCAATCCCTCCCAACATCAGAGTCTTTTCCAATGAGTCAACTTTTCGCATGAGGTGGCCAAAGTACTGGAGTTTCATCTTTAGCATCATTCCTTCCAAAGAAATCCCAGAGCTGATCTCCTTCACAATGGACTGGTTGGATCTCCTTGCAGTCCAAAGGACTCTCAAGAGTCTTCTCCAACACCACAGTTCAAGAGCATCAATTCTTCGGCGCTCAGCTTTCTTCACAGTCCAACTCTCACATCCATACATGACCACAGGAAAAACCATAGCCTTGACTAGACGAACCTTTGTTGGCAAAGTAATGTCTCTGCTTTTGAATATGCTATCTAGGTTGGTCATAACTTTCCTTCCAAGGAGTAAGCGTCTTTTAATTTGATGGCTGCAGTCACCATCTGCAGTGATTTTGGACCCCCCAAAAATAAAGTCTGACACTGTTTCCACGGTTTCCCCATCTATTTCCCATGAAGTGATGGGACCAGATGCCATGATCTTCGTTTTCTGAATGTTGCCTTGCTCTGTATTAGGCTTTGGCTTAAGGGAACATGGTGGCTGGTTTGATCATCTGTCTAGACTACCAAAACTTGCTTCATATCAGCAGTAAGGCTGTTTTACTTTCTTATCATTTTTGTGTTCACTGGAGACACAGTTTTAATTTCCTTCCAAGAACTTTTCCTTTACATCCACAACTTGGCTTACTCTTCAGCACAAGAGGCCTAACTTTCAGCCTATATCAACTTTCAACCTATATCAACTTTCGGTGTGCCTCTAAGCGTAATCATTTCTAGCTTTTGATTTAAAATGAGAAATGTGTGCCTCTTCCTTTCACTTGAACTTTGGAGGCCATTGTAGGGCTAATTTCAGTATCGTTGTGTCTCAGGGAATAGGGAGGCCCAAGGAGAGGGCTAGAGCCTGAGAAGATGGTCAGAGAGTCTGTGAATGACTTTAAGTACTAAGCTGTGCATTCTGTATGCCATTCTGTTGAATAACATGATCAGAGTTCCCAGTTCTAGAATAATTACCCTGGAAGAATGAGTGATGAAACTAGTACTAAGCTAATAACAGGAAGATAGTTCAGAGAATATTATAAATAGTTTGTTATCTTATATAGGCAAGATTTCTAGAGCCCCCAAACAATTACAGTAGTAACATAAAAAATCACTGATCCCAGATCACTATAATAAATATAATAATAATAAGTTTAAAATATTGTGAGAAATCTCCAAAATGTGACACCGATATGAAAGTGAGCAGATACTGGAAAAATGGCAGTGGTGAATTTGCTTGGTGCCACAAATCTTCAGTTTGTAAGAGGAAAAAAAAAGTTCAGCATGTGCAAAGCTCAATAAAGTGAAAGTGCTTTAAAAGGAGATATTAAATAGTGGGACTGTATGTAACCTTGTTCTGTATGAACCTTGTTCATAATTTTCCAGGTCTCCTGTAAATGTGTTATCATACTTTAATAATTTAAAAAATAAAAAAGTATAAAAAGGAGATATTAATATTTCTGTATCAGCTTAGAATTAAAATACAAAGACAACTTGGAAAATTTTCATATGGAGATACTATTCTATGGGAATAGAAGTTATATCTAGAATGTGATCAGGAATTATCTTGTTTATAGAATCATTCTGGGTCTGGGCACCCAAGCTCTAAACCAAAGGTCTTAAGAGGAAATTGACCAAACCTACTCAAAAGATTAGAAAACATCCTATTAGTGCCCAGATTATAACTGTCTACAAATAGTTGATGGGTATTTTTCTCACTTGGTAAGGTCTAAAGTGGTAGAATTGGAACAACTGAGTAGACATTACAAAAAAGAGTAAAGATAAGCTTTCTGATGAAAGTGAAAGTCTCTCCGTCATGTCCGACTCTTTGTGACCCCATAGACTATACAGTCCTGGAATTCTTCATGCCAGAATACTGGAGTAGGTAGCCTTTCCCTTCTCCAGGGGACCGTCCCAACCCAGGGATCAAACCCAGGTCTCCCACATTGCAGGCAGATTCTTTACCAGCTGAGCCACCATGGAAGCCCAAGCATCCTGGAATGGGCAGCCTAACCCTTCTCTAGTGAATCTTCCCAACCCTGGAATCGAACCAGGGTCTCTCACATTGCAGGCGGATTCTTTACCAACTGAGCTACCAGGGAAGCCCAAGTTTTCTGATAGGGCTTTTCAAAATGCCTTGGCATCGACAGTGTTCTTCATCAGAAATGGAGAACACATTTCTGTGTTCTGCACAGAAATGTGCAGGCATCAGCTGACTAAGCATTCAGTAGGATTGTGTTTATAAGGATTGAAGTATCAAGTGGGTAGCTTGATGAGTTTAAAGTCTCTCTCTCCGTTTTTAAGTATTTATTTGTTTATTTGGCTGCATCAGGTTTTAGTTTGGCACATGCAGGATTTTTCACTGAGACACATGGACTCTGTAGTTGCACCGTACAGGCTTAGTTGCTCAGAAACATGTGGGATCTTAGTTTATTGACCAAGGATCAAACCCATGTCCCCTGCATTGCAGGGCGGATTCTTAACCACTGAACCACCAGGAAAGTCCCTGAAGTCCATTTTGATCCTGAAATTATCTGTAACAACAGTTCAAAAGAATTAATACACTGATTAAGTTACCATGTAAAAGGAATGGTGAACCCAAGCTATTTTTGTATCTTAAAATCTCTGTAGTTCACTTTTCCTGTTTTTTTTTTTTTTTAATAAAAACCTAGTGTTTAACACAATATTTGAAAAAAGATACTTTCTCTATATATATTTAAATATCCACTGAAATTCTTTTGAGTATAGTTGGCCTAGGAATATTTTGGGAATATCATGTATATGTTTTGTATATATTGAAACCCCAGGAAAAATATTTGTTTTATATTTCAGAGGTTGAGTTTTTACTCTGGCTTCCTTTGTGTCAAAATCAGAATAAACAAATGTATTTCATTCTTTACATGCACTGTGATTTCCCTGAATCGTGCTTAAGTAAAGCCTGAGACATGTCTATACACAATTTTCTAGTCAAGTATAACTAATCGCAACTTTTTCATTTTTGTTGAAAGTTTTACTTTACCAAATGCTTCATTTAATGATTAAACAACCTGTGTTATTATAAAGAGAAATGTAAGGAAGTGGTATGCCACTTTCAAACATGAATGAAAAAGGCTTTTTGCTCAAGACTTTAATTTTCTACAAAAACAAATTGGACTTTTCTCAGGCATAGAAAAGATCTGTATATGTCCCAATTCAAGTTCAATAATTTATTTAATTATAAGTAACAAATACCCAGCTTTCATGAGCAGGAATAGTTATTACCTCTCCTTCTGTTGCTTTGAATCACTGTAAGCACTCTGAGGACTCTTTCTGCCCCAAGGGGAAATTTTTAAACTCAATCAGTGTTAACAGCATACATTTGAATACACTGTTATATCTGTGGGATCCTATAGGAGAGGCCTGTGTTTGAATCTTAGCTTAAATTTATAATCCAGCTGCTGCTGCCACGTCGCTTTGGTTGTGTCCAACTGTGTCTGACTCCCATAGACGGCAGCCCACCAGGCTCCCCCATCCCTGGGATTCTCCAGGCAAGAACACTGGAGTGGGTTGCCATTTCCTTCTCCAATGCATGAAAGTGAAAAGTGAAAGTGAAGTCGTTCAGTTGTGTCCGACTCTTAGCAACCCCATGGACCGCAGCCTACCAGGCTCCTCTGTCCATGGGATTTTCCAGGCAAGAGTACTGGAGTGGGTTGCCATTGCCTTCTCCAGAGTTAAGTCTTTATTTTTCAGTTATAGTCATTTTAATTTTTTTTTAGCTATGGTTTGATGTATTTGGAATTTTTTTTTCAGTTTGTAGATATTGTTAAATGAATATTACTTGACATTATGATTTCAATCCCTACAACTACTCTGGTGATAGTAGAATTTTGTTCTGATTTTTTACTTATAGAAGACAGAAGATAAGAGGGAATAGGAGATCTAGTGAGTAGATTAAGAGAGTCATATGTTATATTGGGCTAATTTAAAGCTTGATATAGCAGCCAGCTGTCCTAAATTTCCATTCAGTGCTTTATCCCCAAGAGTAGAACAGTTTTGACATGCCTTTATTCTACATTTTGTCATATTCTTATATTGTTTTATCTTTGTTTATTTGTTTTTCAATCTTGCCTTGCTCCTTCAGTAGGCACATAAATGTTTGTGTCATTTGAGATGGGATAAAGGATGTTGAAATTTGAAAGAAAAATTATTTATACTGTGTTTAAACTTTGTTTACTTAATAAATTCTGTGGTAATTTCATTCATATTATCCTTAATTTTCATGGTTACATAATGTTTAATTCACATCATAGTTGTTATTTGAATGCAGAAATTCTTGATTCTCAATCCCATATTAAGTTACTGTTTTGACATACTTCTCTATGAAAGAAAGAATATACAATAAATTCATGCTTCTTAAATAATTTTTAGTATTTTATTTTTTCTTTGAAAATTTGTGAAGTGCTCTCTTTAATTGTAAGCTACTCTGATGATTTTTCAGAGTTTATAAAATTATGTTTTATTACTTGATTTCTCTTATTTTTTTGAAATGTTCTGTTTGCCCATTGGTTTGTTTCATTTATACTGAAACAGTCAAACTCCACGTTCTCAAATTTTCTTTCGGTTTTTAAGCTGCTGTTCCATCTGACATATATTTGGCCACTTGTATAGAATATTCTAAACTGGTTTAATTACATCCTAAGTTACCACAAGTGACTCTATTTCTTTCCTAGTAAAGGCTTTGAAATTAGTAGTATATAATGTCATGTACATGAAAACATTAAGAAATTTATTGCTGAGATGAAAATTATTTCTTCCTTCTTGGTCTAGACACAAGGCTTTGAAAAGAACTAATAAGAAACACCCATATTTGGATCACAGTGTATGGATTTTGTTTTATTCACCTCTCATCTATCTTTCTTTTTCTTTATAAGGTATTGGTCTGATCTGAAATTCCTTGTCCCACCAGAAACAATGGCCCAGGGGGTCCTGTAGCCACTCATGGATAGTTTGTTGCTTGTAATTGGGCTTAAAGGGTACTACAGGTTCTAAAGTGATATACCTATTCTCCTCCTCAAAAGAATACATCATGAGTATTTTCGTGCAGCGAGTCAAAACACACACATGCACAAAACAATTAGATATTGTTTTCTGTCAGTCTTTTTTTTCTCAGAGAAGGACTGGGTGGCATCTGTAGCCAAAAAACAAAAAAGACTACATCAGGGAAATTAATGATGGATGCCAGTATTGTTAGTCCGTGGGACAGAACATCTTTATGCAGTAATAGACTAGAGTTATCAGCATATCTTCTTGTGTAAATGGAACAATTGATATAGAGAAAGCTGTTTCGATTCCTGGCAGCATAAACCTCTTCTCTCCTCAAGCCAGAATAACTTTCAATGGATATCACTCTCAGAGTTGTTATCAAATCAAAACTGGGCTTTAGCATTCTATCTTAGTCCTTATTCTTTTTTAACTTATTATTTCAAATTTCATTTGTGTACAGAAGCTACAAGAATGATGCAAAGAACTCCTTTAGGTCTTTTATCCAGATCTGCCCCTTTCTAGCATTTAACTACATTTGTTGTATTCTTCTTATTCTCTCTCTCTCTCCTCTTTCTCTCCCTTCTTCCCCTGCACATTATTTTTTTTCTGCATAGTTTAATGCATCATATACTTTTACATATTCACAGTTTATTTTCTAGGAATAAGAATATTCTCTTATAAAACCACAGGACACTTGTTAAATTCAGGATAACATTGATAACACTTTTATACATTTTTGTCATTGTCCCAGTAATGCCCTTTTATAACAGTCTTTTTTCTGGCCCAACATCCCATCCAAAATTATGCTCTACTTTTAGTTATCATGCCTCTTCAGTCTCCTTTAATCTGAAGCAGTTCATTTGTTTTCTTTTCTATTTTGTTTTAATGACTTTTGATTATTTTTTTTGATATGTTGGATCATATACATATATATGTCTCTTCTTTCTGGAATCTCTTCTGCTCCGCTTTTACCTGTCACTTTAGGGAATGACCAAAAGTGCTTTTAAACTCAAACCGAATCTTTTCTTACGTTTTATAAACTGTATTTCTAGCTACGTGATTGACATTTTTACCTCGATGTTTTTCTAGAACTTTAAACTCAGTATTTCTGAAACAAACTCAGCGTCTGCCAACATTCACCCTTCCCAAAACAAAAAGTGGCTTTAGCTGACCTCACATCAATAAACTATACCACCATTTTTAAGTCATTTATTTCTGTTCGACCTTCCAGAATAATAATCCTTTCCCCTTGTTCCCCTGTGTAATCTTGCTGAATTTCATAGCTTCTAAAACCCCTGTCATATCTGTATAATCCTCTGCATTCCTGCTGCCATCATCCTGGGTCAGCTTCTCGTTACTTCTTGACTGGTGTCATGTTGTAATTGTGTACAGTAGCCTCTTAATTGATTGCTCCATCGTTCCCCCTCAGTCAGTCCTCTTGCCCAGACCTGTTCCTCCTCCCGTAGTTCTGCATTCTGACTAATGTCATTATTTGCCCAGGCCCTTAAACAAGAGAGCTGGTGGTTCACATCTACTTTTTTTCCCCTCACTCCTCTACCTTTTATTCAACCAACAGTGTTTATTGACAACTACCATGTGCCATTTGCTGTGCTAGAAGTTGATGTACATAAATAAAGCAGTGAAGGGAGATTGCCCCTCCCCTAATTGAGGGAGACGGAAAATAATCAAACAGATCCATAATTATTATAATTATGTGTTTTGATGATTGCTCTGAACTAGATTGGAGGAGGAATAATGGCTCAGGTAGGGTATATCATGATAGGATAGTCCAGAAGGGCCTGTCTGAACACTTAAACTAAACAAATGTTATGTTATTTCTAATTTCTGAATATATCTAATCACGTCCCTCCTCTTAAACCCAGGTGCCACTGCTTTAGTCAAATCTTTCTTTTCTCTTGCCCGAACTATTTATAATAGCCTCTGAAGCATCTTGCCGCTTTGAGTTTAGTCCTATTTTCATCACTCATTCTTCGAGAATAATGTTCTAAAACTGAGAGCTCTGATCATGTCATTCAGAAGAATGGCATCCAGACTGCACACAACTTAGCATTTAAAGTCCTTCACAGACTTCCTGCCTGTCTTCCCAGTTGCAGATCTTTGTTTTGATTCTCCCCTTATACTCAGGACTAGTTGATCTTTTCACGTTCTGCAAGAGTGTGGTGCTTCCTCGCTCACCCTTTTATATGTATTCTTTGCTAAGAATGACCTTTTCTTTCCCCTTTCTCGTGTATCTTACCTTTCACCTGTCAGGTAGATGCACATTCATGAGGTGAGGCTGAAATCATTGATCTTGTCTTCCATGCATGCCTTAAGTTCCTGTCAGAAATATTGACATCTCTTCTATTTCCTAGCATTATAATTGTGTGTTTAATTTGCAGATCTTTGCCTCTGAAGTGTTGGGGTTTTTTTTGAGGTCAGAGGTTTTTTTCATCCATATATTTGCCTCTCTAGTAAGATAAGGCCTCTATTCAGTGTCTTTGATATAAGTAATTCTCAACAAATATCAATTTCAATTGATCAGAGCTTACCATGTTCATTTTGACTCTTTCCATCATGAAGGCAGTTTGAATGCTAAAAAGAGTGCCCCAGACTTGATTTTACTGTATCAGTAATTCCAAAATTTAGATGAATTTCAGTTACCTGGAGAGATATTTTGGGGTTTTTTTGGAAGACATTTTTTTTTGCCTCCCTCTACTTGGTAGAGGGTCCCCAGGAATTTGGACTTCCTACAAAGCTCCCCAAATAATCCTTAGCTATTCATTCCTCAAATACGTGTTTTGGAAACACTACAACAGTATCTATCACTGTGCCCTTCCTGGTGCCTTAATTAACCAGTAATCTCAAAGAAAATATAAGCTTTTTTTTTTTTTTAACTTGGATGCAATCTCAAAAATGACAGAATGATCTCTGATCGTTTCCAAAGCAAACCATTCAATATTACAGTAATTCAAGTCTATGCCCTGACCAGTAATGCTGAAGAAACTGAAGTTGAACGGTTCTATGAAGACCTACAAGACCTTCTAGAACTAACACCCCAAAAAGATGTCCTTTTCATTATAGGGGACTGGAATGCAAAACTAGGAAGTCAAGAGATACCTGGAATAACAGGCAAATTTGGCCTTGGAGTACAAAATGAAGCAGGTCAAAGGCTAACACAGTTTTGCCAAGAGAACACACCGGGCATAGCAAATACCCTCTTCCAATAACACAAGAGAAGATTCTACACATGGACATCACCAGATGGTCAATACCGAAATCAGATTGATTATATTCTTTGCAGCCAAAGATGGAGAAGCTCTATACAGTCAACAAAAACAAGATCAGGAGCTGACTGTGGCTCAGATCATGAACTCCTTATTGTCAAATTCCAACTTAAATTGAAGAAAGTAGGGAAAACCACTAGACCATTCAGGTATGATGTAAATCAAATCCCTAACGATTATACAGTAGAAGTGACAAATAGATTCAAGGCATTAGATCTGATAGAGTGCCTGAAGAACTATTAACGGAGGTTCATGCCATTGTACAGGAGGCAGTGATCAAGACTATCCCCAAGAAAAGGAAATGCCAAAATGCAAAATGGTTGTCCGAGGAGGCCTTACGAATAGCTGAGAAAAGAAAAGATGGAAAAGCAAAGGAGAAAAGGAAAGATACACCCATTTGAATGCAGAATTCCAAAAAATAGAAAGGAGAGATAAGAAAGCTTTCCTCAGTGATCAATGCACAGAAATAGAGGAAAACAATAGAATGGGAAAGACTAGAGATGTCTTCAGGAAAATTAGAGATACCAAGGGAACATTTCATGCAAAGATGGTCTCAATAAAGGACAGAAATCATATGGACCTAACAGAAGCAGAAGATATTGAGGTGAGGTGGTAAGAATACATCGAAGAACTATACAAAAAAGATCTTTATGACCCAAATAACCACGATTGTATGGTCACTCACCTAAAGCCAGACATCCTGGAATGTGAAGTCAAGAGGGCCTTAGAAAGCATCACTACAAGCAAAGCTAGTGAAGGCAATGGAATTCCAGTGAGCTATTTCAAATCCTAAAAGATGATGCTGCTAAAGTGCTGTACTCAGTATGCCAGCAAATTTGGAAAACTCAGCAGTGGCCACAGGACTGGAAAAGATCTGTTTTCATTCCAATTCCAAAGAAAGGCAGTGCCAAAGAATGCTCAAACTACTGCACAATTGCACTCATCTCACAGGCTAGCACAGTAATGCTCAAAATTCTCCAAGCCAGGCTTCAAGAGTACGTGAACCATGAACTTCCAGATGTTCAAGCTGGTTTAAGAAAAGGCAGAGGAACCAGAGATCAAATTGCTGACATCCGTTGGATAATCGAAAAAGGTAGAGAATTCCAGAACATCTATCTCTGCTTTATTGACTATGCCAAAGCCTTTGACTGTGTGGATCACAAGAAACTGTGGAAGATTCTTAAAGCCATGGGATTATCAGACCACCTTACCTACCTCCTGAGAAATCTGTGTGCAGGTCAAGAAGGTCAAGTCCAGTTAGAACTGGACATGAAACAATAGACTGGTTCCAAATCAAATAAGGAGTATGTCAAGGCTGTATATTGTCACCCTGCTTATTTAACTTATATGCAGAGTACATCATGAGAAATGCTGGGCTGGAGAAAGCACAAATTGGAATCAAGATTGCCAGGAGAAATATCAATAACCTCAGATATGCAGATGACACAACCCTTATGGCAGAAAGTGAAGAAGAACTAAAGAGCCTCTTGATGAAAGTGAAAGAGAGAGTGAAAAAATTGGCTTAAAACTCAACATTCAGAAAACTAAGATCATGGCATCCAGTCCTATCACTTCATGGCAAATAGATGGGGAAACAATGAAAACAGTGAGAGACTTTATTTTGGGGGGACTCCAAAATCACTGCAGATGGTGGCTGCAACCATGAGATTAAAAGACCCTTGCTCCTTGGAAGCAAAGTTATGACCAACCTAGATAGCATATTAAAAAGCAGAGACATTACTTTGCCAACAAAGGTCTGTCTAGTCAAGGCTATGGTTTTTCCAGTGGTCATGTATGGATGTGAGAGTTGGACTATAAAGAAAGCTGAGAGCCGAAGAATTGCTGCTTTTGAACCGTGGTGGTGGAGAAGAGTCTTGAGAGTCCCGTGGACTGTAAAGATATCTAACCTGTCCATCCTAAAGGAAATCAGTCCTGAATCATTGAAAGGACTGATGCTGAAGCTTGAAACTCCAACACTTTGGCCACCTGATGCGAAGAGCTGACTTTTGAAAAGACCCTGATGCTGGGAAAAATTGAAGGCGAGAAGAGAAGGGGACGACAGAGGATGAGATGGTTGGATGGCATCACCGACTCCATGGACATGAGTTTGAGTAAGCTCTTTGAGTTCGTAATTGACAGGGTAGCCTGGCATGCTGCAGTTCGTGGGGTTACAAAGAGTTGGACACAACTGAGCGACTGAACTCTACTGAACTGATGATGCACAAATCTTATTAAGGAATTAAAGAATAAAGTGAGGATAGGAAAAGGAGGGAGGGTGATCCAGAACATTGAATTGATAATTTGAAAAGGGAGGTTTCTAAATCAGAAACAGACCAAAACAAAAACAGAAAGAGAAAAAAGTCATGCAAACATTTAGTGAAGTGATATTAGACATAGAGAACAGACAAAATATATCCACATTCAGAGAACTAGTGTATCAAGAAGAATTTAAAAAAAAAAGGAGAAAGTTATGTGTCAGTATAACAATGGAAGAGGAAAAAATATTTAGAGATAGAGAAGAAGAAAATTCTTTCTGAGATAAGGATCTGCAGTTTAGCAGAACTCACCACATTCTGGGTGGTGTGGAGAGAACAGGACAACAGTGCAGTAAATCCAAGTGAAGTTGTTAAATATAACTTAAAGGAACATTATTAGAAGTATCTGGACTGGATAAGTAAGTCATTTGCTAAGGAACAAAATACTGGTTGAGATTAATTTTCTCTTTCCATAATTGTGTACTTTATTTGTTTAGCAGTATTATTTTTTTTTTAAATATATCGATTGATTAGTTGATTGCTTTGGCAACCCTAGGTCTTAGTTGCAGCATATGAGATCCTCAGTTGGGGCATTCAGAGTCCTGGTGGTGGCATTGTGGGATCCAGCTCCCTTACCAAGGGTCAAACCCCAGTCCCCTGAATTGGAGGTCAGAGTGTTAGCTACTGGACCGCCAGGGACGTTCCTGACAATATTTATTAACCATCTGCTTTAAGCAAGCACTTCTTGACCATGGAATTGAAGATTTAACAAAAGGTCTCTGTCTCAGTGCAATTTACATTCTTATGTTGTAAATCAGAATGCATGTAAATAAGCAATAAAGAAAGTAATTTTTAGAAGGTAGCAATTATTTGAGAGAGATAAAATGAGAGTGTGATTCAAGGAAGTTAAAGTATGTGAGGGGTGACATTTTTGCATCCTGAGTAATGAAAAGTCACTAGTCCTATGAGGACTCAGGAAACCTGTTACCCATGTCCCCTCCTTAAAAAAAACCTACTTAAAAGTGTAACCTGAACTTCCCCGATGGCTCAGAGGGTAAAGGATCTGCCTGCAGTGCAGGAAACATGGGAGACTCAGGTTCGATCCCTGAGTCAGGAAGATCCCCTGGAGAAGGAAATGGCAACCCACTCCAGTATTCTTGTTGGAATACTGGAAAATTCCATGGACAGAGGAACCTGGTGGGCTGCAGTCCATGGGGTCGCAAAAGAGTCAAACATGACTGAAGCCGCTTTAAAAGCATGTCACCACAGCCAAAGAATCAAAGAACTCATGAATTGAGATGCTAAGGTGTAAAAGAACTGGCAGTGAACACTTAATGTAAAATTAAATCATAATAACTGTTGTCATTCTGGTTTCAAAACACATTGTAATCATAATAGTTAAGGGGAAACTACAGCATAAAAATAATAATTTAACGTAAGTAAAGGCAAAAATAGCGACTTGCGACTAAAATTAGAGAATTGATGGTGAGAGGAAAATAGTGTGTATATAATATATATAATATTGTATAATTATAATTTCCTCAAACTTCATAAGAATCGATAGCATTATCAACAAATATATATTTAAACATATTAGTTACGAAAGAAAACATTAATTAAACTGAAAACAGACAGTATACTTGCATATTGCCAGAGGAAAAGAGAAAAGATAAAGAAAGCATAGACTTTATAACAAAAGATAGATAACAAAGCAAACATCAAAGAAGCATAAAACGGAAAATATAAATTCTTAACATGACAGACAACTGAATGTGTCTTTTCTGGCAATTTTAAGTGTGATGGACCCCCTATTATATAGAAAAGGAAATACAATTTGGGTCAAAAATTAAACTGTATTCTTTTCACAATAAGTAGTAACTCCAGTTATTTAAAGAGGAAAAAGAGGGACTGTGATTATGATCCAGGGGTTAAGAATCCACCTTACAAGGCAGGGGACACAGATGCGTTCCCTGGTCGGGAAACTAAGGTTCCATATGCTGTGGGGCAGCCAAGCCTGCGTGCTCTAGAGCCTGTGCGCCCGGCTACTGTCTGCAGGCTGTGGAGCCCATGTGCTACACAGGAGAGGCCTATGCGCTGCAGTTAAAGAAAGCCCTCGTGCCGTCACGAGGATCCCGCATTGCCAAAACAAAAGAGATGCAAAAGGTTTTTTTTTTTAAGTGAAAAATAACACAGGATCTAAAACTATTCTGGAATAATTCATTTATTAAAATTGTTTTAAAATAATAATTCAGGGCCTTGAGAATCCCTCTGCCGTGACAATATATACACAATGAAGAGATGCTCCGGAATATTTAGGCATCACATTTGCCACAGGGAAAGTGCGCACTTTTTCACTGAATCTAGCTTAAGGCCACATTAAGCTATGATCAAAGATATAGTTCAGTATGTAGCTCATTAATTAGCTTAGTGAGAATATGGTGATAGTAAGATCAAGCTTTCAGGTCCATTCATCTTGCAGACCTTTTATTTTATTTTTTTGTAGAGGTGAGTGGAGGAGGATGAGAGGGTTCTATCATCTTTTCTAAATCTAACCAGTTGCCTCACAAATTGTAATTTTTGGTCCCAAGTGGAGAGAGTAGATAGAATCAGTACAAATATGTAAGTGTTGCTAGAAAAAGAACTCAAAGCACTTGCTCTTCTGGTGACTTATCAATACTGTGTGTTTGTAAATGAAAGAAAACACATCATCATATATCGGCACATTTTTCAAGATGCTTTCTTAGAAATCCAGAGTCGTAGTTGGTCAGTCATTATGTATATGAATTGAATCAGAGAGAGGGGTATGTGTGGGTGGGTGGGTGTGTGTGTGCGCACACGCGTGCGTTTATATAGCTTTCTTTATAGGCTGCTGCTCTGTTGCTTAGGGGGAAATTTTCATAGATTTACATTTGGTAAATATATCCGTGTCCAAAAAAAGATATGTGTAAAAAGTTGGAATGCCAGCTGACTAAATCAACTCATAAAAACTTAAGTTAAAAGTAAGATATTTTCCACGATTATTTTAAAATATGATGTTTACTGGAAGGAAAGTCCAGAGAATTACCACAGATGAAGTGTGAGTGTATTTCTCCCACTTGTAAATGAGCTCTTATTTCCTACAGTGTATATTCTGGTCCACAATGAGTCATTTTCAACATGTTTCAATTTAACTCCTAATACATTTTTAAACTTGGCAGGCATATTTAGATGAATGTTACTTCCAGTTTTAGAGACTGCTTCTAAATTATACTTCAGTACTGCAGTCATTATGAAAAGTTCTTTCAGTAAAAAGGAAACAGAATTGATTGGAAGTGTTATGTTTTGAAGGAATAAGAAATGGTTGCCATGAATAAAAATCAGATAGTTAAGCTTTTAAAAATTTTGTTACTGCATAACCCTCCTAATATTATCTTAAAGTGCTATAAGGTTCTTCTTATTGATAGAAGGCACTGAAGAAAAAATGAGATTTATTCTAGGTAATAAAGTTAATATTTATTGATCTCTTACTATGCCTAGCACTGTTTAAGGGTTTTAAGTGTATTAACTTTTTAAATGGCCATATAATAGGTAGTAGTTCAGTTTCTATAAACCATTCAGACTTATTTTTCTATTATATTACGTGGAGCCTGACACATTTCTGGACATATAACTGGTGTTACATGAATGTTTGTAAAAGTTAATATTTTATGGAGAATTTTACATATGATGAGTATTTAATAATTCCTGCTTATAAATTTGTGCAATCCTGTGAATCTTACAGTCTTCTGGCAGATTTCAGTTGATCAAACTGTCCAGTGTTACAATTTTAATATCTTTATTTTTATCATAAAAATGTTTACACTCTGCTTTTATTCCTTTTGGGAACTTTAAAGGTTGCCTAAAGTTTAGAGCTGGGAAAACCTTAGTTATTGAAAACATTCTACTCATTTAGCAGATGAGGAAAGAATCCTAAATAGGTTATATGACTTGTCCGGAGTTATATTGTTACTAGGAGCAGCATTAGAAGTAGATATGTGTTCTCTTTGTTCCCGTCCTGGTGTTCATTCTGCCACAGAATTGTGTCATTCCATCAGTAAGCAGAATATGAAGCACAACATGTATGATGTTAAACAGCATCAATATGTACATTTTTGCTCTCCAGTATGCATGTTAAAAACAATAACAAAATTCACAGTGATACTGTATTAATTTCCTTTGGTTGCCATAAGAAATTATCCCAAACTTTGTGACTTAAAACAGCAGAAATTTATTCTCTCAGTCTGGAAGCTAGAAGTCTGAAACCAAGGTGTCTGTAAGGCCATGCTCTCTCCACAGGCTCCAGGGACACTCTGTTCCTTGCTTCTTCCATCTTCTGGGGCTCCAGGCATTCCTCGCTTTCCTTGGCTTATGGCCACATCTCCTCTAGTCTCTGCCAGTTTTCATATCACCTTTTCCTCTGTATGTGTTTTATAAGGATATGTGTGATTGCATTTAGGGCCCACCCAAATAACCCAAGGCAGGCTCTTCCTATCAGCATATTTGCTTAATCACATCTACAAAAACCCTTTTTCCATGTAAGGTAGTATTGGAGCATGGACATATATTTGGGGGACAGCCCACCATTCAACCCATTCCATATGCCTTTTAAGTCATTTGAATTAGTATAAAGTTGGATTATCTTTTCAACCTACTAATGTGACATTTAGCAAATTACTCGATCTTAAATGACACCTTATAGATTCTAGCCTTTGTGCAATATGATGTGTGACATATATTTATTCTGAATTAAAAGATATCCTACTTCTAATAATATTTTTTTAAGAACATCATGGCACTTACATTCTGAGGTAAAAAAACAGAATTGGATGTTTTTAACAGAGTGTGGAAATACAGCTTTAAGCTAAGCTATATTAACTTCATTTAGACCATATAATTGCTTTCTTCTATATAGCGAGTACTTTTTGCTTTATTATACTTAAGATTCAATAAGTAAGATCTTTTAATAATATAATGACTTCCATGTTTTATTTTTGTTATACTCATTTTTTTCATTCAGCTAACTTTTAGCCCTTTCTGGTTTTAATAAATGTATGTGTAACCTGTTTATTTCTATGTCATATGCTGGATACGTGATCATTTAGTTTCTCCTTCTGTAGAAATCATTGTTACTAGTATGAAGAAATTCCAGAAATCATTGTTACCAGATGTGAAGATATTCTCAATTCCTTTTATCCGTTAAAGGGCTTTACTGTAAATGAAGGAAGAAACATAACTATACATCATATAATTCTGTGCATCATAGAATGAAATGATATTTATTTTACAGTTTAAATTCTCAATAAATGTTAACTATTATTATTTATTCTCATCCTCCAGTTAGTTGACTTTTAAACTTTAATTGTGTATTCTCTATTCAGCACAATGAAGACAAAGGGTTGAAGCAGTCTCTGACTAGATCTGGTAAAACTGTTTCATGCAGATGGATAACCTTGACTGTTACAAAACTCTTGGATGAAGGAGGTCCCTTTCCTCAACTTACCATTTATTTTAATCATTAGTAATTCATACTATTGGGATTTCCCTTGCATTATTTGAGAGTTTCAAAACATTGTGTTGGCCAAAAAGTTTGTTTGGATTTTGCCTTAACATCTTACAGAAAAACTTTTTAGCCAGCCCAGTGATATATCCATGTGTTTTTTTAATGGATTTTTTTAACTTAAAGGCAATATGTTTTTATTTTACAAGTTAGAAGTCTAATCTGTACATTTGTCAAAAGTAGGAAATGAGTTAATAGATCTTCAAACAGCGAAACTTAACTGACATCCACATATCTATTATTAGAATTCAGATGTTTTCCTTTAATTCACTGAAACCCCAAAGATGAATTTCTGTTAGCGAGAATATTCATAGATACTCCAAATGTAATGATGCCTATCATTTCTAACATACTTTTTGTCCAAAATCACAGAGATGGAAAATGACCAAAAGAATATATCTCCCAGCCTCCAGGCAAGGGTGCACCCAGATCATTCAGGTCAGATAGACTGTCCACATGTAAACCTGTAGAGGAATTCATATTCCTGTAAATGACAATGAAATGTTAGCTTTGAAATAGTTTTTTAAAGTAGTTTAGAGGAAAATCACACTATGGTTAATAGCCTGTCATTTATGAGAATGGAATGTTCTGTATGTTGGTACCACAAGACATGTCTATTCTTATTCATTTCTCATCTTTTGCCATTAGTTAAACTGCATTTGATCCAGAAATAAGTCAACAGATGTTTAAATGGAAAATGTGTTATGAAATCCAATCATTTGTGTATAGTAAGCATAGATTTTTTTTTTTTGGACCTCAAAGTAATAGCACTTGTAAAATATAAATCAAGTTCTTTAACTAAAATACTGGTCTCTAATTTTTGAAAATTAACACCATGAACTGAATGCTTCTAAAGGATAACAATTTTTTAGCCAGTTTTCCATGTTACTAGCTACTGTACAATTATGTGTTATCCAATAGCAAATAATGCTTCTTATCATGATAGAAACCACCTCTTGCTCAGCTGTCTTATCTCCCTTAAATATTAATCATTACCCTTATAAGAAATTGTAAGCTCTAGTAGCCTTTCTGCAGACTTATGTACCAGTTTTCGTCCCACAAATTTTAAGCAGAACTACCTTTACAAATTAAAGTATATACAACAAACTGTGGAAAATTCTTAAAGATGAGAGTACCAGACCACCTTACCTGCCTCCTGCAAAACCTGTATGCAGGTCAAGAAGCAACAGTTAGAACCGGACATGGAACAACGGACTGGTTCAGAATTGGGAAAGGAGTATGTCAAGGCTGTATATTGTCACCCTGTGACACATTATTTAATTTATATGTAGAGTACATCATGCAAAATGCTGGGCTGGATGAATCACAAGCTGGAATCAAGATTTCCGGGAGAAATGTTAATAACCTCAGATATGCAGATACTACTCTAATGGCAGAAAGAAAAGAGGAACTAAAGAACCTCTTGATGAAGGTGAAAGAGAAGAGTGAAAAAACTGGTTTAAAACTCAACATTCAAAAAAGAAAGATCATGGCATCCAGTCCCATCACTTCATGGCAAATAGATGGGGAAAAAATGGAAACAGTGACAGACTTTATTTTCTTGGGCTCCAAAATCACTGCATCAGTGACTGCAGCCATGAAATTAAAGGATGCTTGCTCCTTGGAGGAAAAGCTATGACCAACCTAGACAGTGTATTATAAAGCAAAGACATCACTTTGCCAACAAAGGTCCATTATTGTCAAAGCTATGGTTTTTCCAATAGCCATGTACGAATGTGAGAGTTGGACTGTAAAGAAAGCTGAGCACAGAAGAATTGATGCTTTTGAACTGTGGTGCTAGAGAAGACTCTTGAGAGTCCCTTGGACACCAGAGAGATCCAACCAGTCAATTATAATGGAAATCAACCCTGAATATTTATTGAAAGAACTGATGCTGAAGCTGAAATTCCAATACTTTGACCACCTGATGTGAAGACCTGACTCGTTGGAAAAGACCTTGAAGCTGAGAAAGATTGAGAGCAAGAGAAGAAGGGTGCGACAGAGGATGAGATGATTGGATGGCATCACCGATTCAATGAACATGAGTTAGAACAAACTCTGGGAGACAGTGAAGGACAGGGAAATCTGTCATGCTGCAGTCCATAGGGTCACAAAGAATCGGACATGACTGAGAGACTGAACAACAAGATACAGCTGAAGTTTATGCCTGCTTAAACTATACATATGTCTTTGATGGTAGAGAGCACTAGCACAATGTTGAATTAATGGCTCACACTTTTTATAAGCTTTCAATAAAAAGTTTAGCAATTGTAATTCTTGGGGTTCATTTGAATAGACTGTGAAAAAGGTGTCATTTTTCTTTTTATGAATTTGATTTATAAAAATGATGCAATTTATAAACACGTCTAAGAATTTTTAATTGCTGATACTATCTGATGAATGTTATAAATTTGTACATACATAATTGTGTACCCAAAGTAAAACTCTATACAGCTAAACTCATTTTCCTGTATCATGGAATATTGTTGTTTAGTCACTAAGCTGTGTCTGACTCTTTGTGACCTCTTGGACTATAGCCTGACAGGCTCCTCTGTCCATGGGATTCTCCAGGCAAGAATACTGGAGTCAACTGCCATTTCCTCCTCCAGAGGATGTTCCCAACCCATGGATCGAACCTACGTCTCCTACATTGGCAGGCGGATTCTTTATCACTGAGCCACCAGGGGAGAATATACTGGATATTGTCATGACTGCCTCTTCTCTGTGAGAATTGAGTATCTTCTGAGTATCAACAATTTTATGAAATGTTCTCTGCTTCTCTCAATTCTTTAATATCTGAATGAATCTAAGGCTTTCGTCCTGTCAATTTCAAATGTGTAACATTGCTTACCTTCTTTCTTTTTATTTTAAATGTGAGCCAACATTATGAATGCTGTACTTTTCTGTGAACCTCAGGAAGTAGAAGAGAAATATCTCTCTCCCTATGCTTTCAGAGGAGAATGTATGTTGTACTCAGATTTCTCTTTGGTGAGGTGTGGACTATGATAAGAATAATAGAGAGCTAAAATCTCTCTCTAAATTTTTCTTACAATGGACTAGAAAGTATTCAACTCAATAGTCATCGAACCTTTGTGCATAACACTGTAGATGAAAAAATTTCTTAAGATACGATTTCTGTTTCCAAAGAGCTAAAAGAATAACTTTATATACATATTTATATTTTAAAGCAAAATGTTCTGTATCTCAAGGATCTATACTGGTCTATCAATGTCCCTATTTCTTTTAAAGTAGTATGGGGAATGATCTTTTAGAGGAGGAGGTATGTGAAACAAGCATCTGAAGTTTGAATTGTGATATGCAGAACTGAGAGAAGGGCATTCCCAACACTTTATAAACCTTCCTAAATGTAGAAGGAAAACAGTTAAGGGATTATCCGGAAATAACAGATAATTTAGTCAACTGATTTGGCATATGTACAGTTAGGCAGAGGAGATAGATAGTTTCATATTCTGGTAGGCCTGAAATAACAAACAAAGAGCTTATATTCACTTCAGTGAGTTGTGAGGGGTAATGTGATGAGAATCATTTTAGATAATTAACTTGGTATTAAGCCATGAAATTAAAAGATGCTTACTCCTTGGAAGGAAAGTTATGACCAACCTAGACAGCATATTAAAAAGCAGAGACATTACTTTGCCAACAAAGGTCCATCTAGTCAAGACTATGATTTTTCCAGTGCTCATGTATGGATGTGAGAGTTGGACTATAAAGAAAGCTGAGCGCCGAAGAATTGATGCTTTTGAGCTGTGGTGTTGGAGAAGACTCTTGAGAGTCCCTTGGACTGCAAGGAGATCCAACCAGTCCATCCTAAAAGAGATCAGTCCTGGGTGTTCATTGGAAGGACTGATGTTGAAGCTGAAACTCCAATACTTTGGCCACCTAACGCAAAGAGCTGACTCATTTGAAAAGACCCTGATGCTGGGAAAGATTGAGGGCGGGAGGAGAAGGGGACAACAGAGAATGAGACGGTTGGATGGCATCGCCGACTCGATGGACATGGGTTTGGGTGGACTCCGGGAGTCGATGGACGGGGAGGCCTGGTGTGCTGTGGTTCATGGGGTCACAAAGAGTCAGACACAACTGAGCAACTGAACTGAGCTGAATATATATTCAGAGAAATATATATATATTTCAGAGAAATTCAAGATACCATGAATGGGAGCATCTGACACTCAAGTGACAGGTAACCATGGCCTCAATTGGTGTGATAGCTCAAGGGAATAGATGGGAAAATTGGTTTCAGAAATACAGCTAGGGACTCGTGACTTGTGGAGATTTCTCTACCCTGTTCTCTACTCACCACACTTCCTCTCCCAGAGAAAAGAAATTCTTAATATGTTTGGCTCCCATTCCAAGATTGTTCTGGTCATGTTTCTAGTTTCTGGTCTCTAATCTCTAACAGTCATGAAGACAGGTTGCTCTTCCATTTCCTCTTTTCCTGTGACTAGAAAAACAGGGTTGGAGATCACTTGCACTTCTTTTTAGTCTTTGTGATGTATTTAGTCTCCAGGAGCCATCCGGAGTTAAGATGGGACTGGGGCTTAATGACCTCTCTTAAATTGATCACATTCTCCATTCCTATCTACCAGAGACTTCTAAATTGCAGTTTTCGCTCACAAGCCCAGCTGAATAACACAGTCGTCATTCTGTTTCCCATTTGCTCCTGGCCTCTTTGCACCTGTTTTTTTCTTTTTTTTTTAGGAACATCATGCTGAGGGTGCTTATTTTAATGGATCATTAAATATTTCTTGGATTTCCCCAAATGTCATTTTAACAGCACCCAATCCTACTATCTCTACAAACGAGTGGATCCTATGGTCTGCACATATTAGAGGCAATATAATTTATGTTTCAGATTACTGTTTCCAGATGTAGATTGCCTGGGTCGTGATACTTGCTCCATCATTACTGGGTACATGACTTTAGGAAAGATGTTTAACCTCTGTGCCTCAGTTTCCTCATGTATACTATGACAATAATAGTAACTTAATCATAGAATTGTTGTGAAGACTAAATTAGTGTTTGGCATAGAGTTTGCCACATAATCAACATTAAACAGTAGTTACTGTGATTAGTAAAGATTCAGTAACTAACTAGGTTTGTGTGTTTGGGGGCAGTTATCAGTGATTTCTACAAAATTTGGGGTAGTAAAGTTGACAATAATTTCATAAGACTTTGTGAAAGCAGAAGTGATTCACGGATGAATGAGGGTTATGATACTGATTTAGGACTTGTACTTGAAGCTCTAACATATCATTGACATAATAGAAATATGGTAAATGGGAATAAGGATCTCAAGCCTGGGAGAAGGATTAGGACTGTAAGATAAAAACTGGGGACATGTCAACATTGCTGAATCTTGTAAGAACTGTGAAATTTGCGAGGAGATTTAATAAGTGCTAAATACTTTCTGTGGATTAGATACTGTGTCAAATGTTTTGAGAGGTTTTTTTTTCTTCTTTGATTTTTTTTCTCAATTTTTATTATTTCTCACAAATGGCTATTTTTTAAGTGAGGAAATTAAGGCTGAAGTAGATTGTTTTCTTAAAGTATCATAGCTGAAATCTACAAGCAAGCTATTAAACTAATGTCTAGCAAGATTACAGAACCCAGGGTCATGATGAAAATAAGTTGATTATATCTCTGTATACTAGTGATAAGAAGTTGAAATTTTTGAAAATTAAAAGTTTTTTAGTACTGTTTGTAATAGCATCAAAAATGCTAAATACTTAAGGATAAAATTAACAAAATATGAAGCAAGTACATGGCACTGAAAATTAGTAAATATTGCTGAGAAAAAGTAAGGCAGACCTAAATAAATAGATACATCACATTCCTAGATTGGAATGCTGACTATTGCTAAAGTGTCAGTTGTCATCAAAGTGATTGATAGATTCAGTGCAATTGTGATGAAAAATTCAGCAGGTATTTTGTTGGAAATGAGAAGCTAACCTAAAATTTACGTAAAAATTTACAGGACCCAGAATATCCAAAATAATTTTTTAATATGAAAGTGCCAGTATAATTCAACAAAGAATTATATAATCTTTTCAGCAATTTGCTAGAACATTTTGATATCCATGTGCAAAAAACTAAACCACAATCCTAATCTCAAAATATAAAAATTAATTTGTTAGATATGTTTTGGGCAGATGTTTTCTCCAACTCCATTATTTGTCTTCCTTTTCCTTTTTTATCAGAAGAGCAAAAATTTCCTTTTTCATGAAGTGCAGTTTAACAACTGTTTTCTTTATGGGTCAGCAGCATTCATAGATCTAAATATAAGGACAAACAGACACACACACAAAAAAAAATACAGAAAAATCTTATTAACCTTAGGTTAGTCAAAGAACACATAAATAAGACACAAAGAGTGTGAACCATAAAGAAAACAGTTGTTAAACTGGACTTCATGAAAAAGGAAATTTTTGCTCTTCTGATAAAAAAGGAAAAGGCAGGCAAATCACGGAGTTGGAGAAAACATTTGCCCAAAACGTATCTAATCAAGAACTTGTACCCAGAATACTTACAACTTAATTAAAAAGATAAAATTTCCACTTTAAAAAAAAAAAAACGTGGCCAAGGTTTGAATAGACATTTCATGAAAGGAGAAATGCAAATAACCAATAAGCAAAAGAAAAGATGCTCAATATCATCACTCATCAGGAAAATGAAAACTAAAACCACAATTAGATACCACAATAACCAGAATGCTACAATCTAGAATGGCTAGACTTTAAAACACAAATATTACCAGATGGTGGCAAGATTGTGGATTAGCCAGACTGTCTCTACATTGCTGGTGCGAATGTGGAGTGGTACAATCACTTTGGGGAACAGTTTGGCAGTTTCCTATAAAGTTGAGCATTAACTTACTGTATGATTCAGCAGTCCTACTTCTGGTTATTTACCCAAGAGAAATAAAAACATGTGTCCACAAAGGGCCTGAATGTAAATGTTTATAGCAGCTTTATTCATAATGATCCAAAACTGAAAACAGCCCAAATACACATCCCATAGTGAATGAATGAGCAAAGTCAGGTACATTAATTCTCTGAAAAACTACCCAGCAAGAAAAAAAGAACCAACACGCTACTCCATTGGTAAATCTTTTAAAACATAGTATGTTGAATGAAAGAAGGCAGTTAGAAAAGGCTGCATACTATTTGACTTCATATATGAAACATTCTAGAAAAGGCAGAACTAATGACTGATGATCAGTTACCAACAGCCAGAGGTAGGTTGAAGGAACTGACTTCAAAGTAGCACAGGGAATTTGGGGGTTTGATGATAATGTGGTTTGACTGTGGTCATGGTTGCATGACTGTAAACATTTGTCAAAACTCATAGACTTGTATACTTAAAATTGATTTGGCTACTCTGGGTCTTAGTTGTGACACATGGGGATCTTCGGGCATGTGGGATCTATTAATAGTTACTTGACCAGGGATTGAACCCAGGTCCCCTGCATTGGGATCATGGAGTCTTAGCCACTAGACCACCTGGAAAGTCCCAAGCTAATTTTTTTTTTTTAAGGTGATTAAAAAAGGTATATCCAATGGGTGGTATGCTAATATTCAAATTTGTTTCTTTACTTTTATGGCAGGGGTGTGAGAATCAGACAAAAAATAATAGAAATTTTAAGATCTCTATTTTCAGATGACTTGTAGGAGTAAAAACTAGTAAGAGGCTAAATTGTGACGATGCAAAACCAGCACTATAAACAAATAAGAAAGAAGGGTCGTTAGTTTAAAGAGCTGACAGAGTGAAGAAAAAGTTAAGCTTTGTAAAATTTTTTAGGACACAAGAGAGCTTAGCAGATTTGTGAGCAGAGGAGACTCACTATGACAGAGAAAGTTTGAAAATGTAATCAAGTGATAATTGAGGAAGTCAGAGTGTTTTGGTATCAAGAGGTCAATTGGAGAACTATGATCCTTCGAACCTGAAAAGGAACATTTTCAGAGATAGAAGCATTAGTAAAGAAAGAAAATTAGGGTGTAAAGAGGTTTAGGGTAGAGAAGAGAGAATTGAAAGAAACCTTTGCTGAATAGGTAACTGATCTTAGCACAGAAGGAGTCATCAAAGGAGAGTGAAGAAGGCTCTAAATGACCCAAGGTCTTAATAAAAGACAGTATAGAAAATAGGATAGTCTCATAGATATGGATATGTTTATTCCAAGCACCAGTAAGAGTTAGGTCGTAAACCTGCTTAGCATGTTGTCACTAGTGTTCCAGAGCTGCTCTTAATTCAAATCAGAGCCAAAGCAAATCTAGCCTACCATCTGTTTTAGTACAGCCTGCAAGCTAAACATGGATTTTTATATTCTTTAATTATTAGAAAAAAATCAGAAGAATATGTCATGACATATGAAATTCAAATGTTAGTGTCCATAAATAAAGTGTTATTGGAACACAGCTACAGTCATTTCCTTATGGATCATTTATGGCTTCTTTCAAGCTACAGCTGCACAAAGCCCAAGTTTTTTGCTTCTAGACCTTTACAGAAGAAATTTGCTGATTCCTCATCTAAAGCATGTATGCCAGCTTTTCAGTAGCTCCCACAAGTAGCAGTGGTCATTATCCATCTTCTCTGCAGCCATTCCCACTTCTGAGTAGGCGGGTTACCATTTGTAGATTTCTTCATGGATATCAGGGTGCTCTTCCCAATGCATCTCTTTAGCTGGGCAAATGAAAAATTATTTGACTTTGAAGACATAGTTCTGTGTCTTGACACAGATAAGATATTCACATTCTACTAACTGGAAACAAAAAAACAAGTTCTATGCTTGCAAAGTTTCTGTATTTCAAGTAATTAGAATATTTTATGGTTCATGTGAAACATAGTACAACATGTAGGCCAGATTGAAAACTGCAATTTGTTGGCCAGGAAAGCATGTAAGGTCACCTATCATTTTATCCATGAGAGGCCTTTTTTTTGTTTGTTTTTAGAAAAAGGGTTGGCAATCTTGAGTATTTAATTTCATTCAACAAATACTTAGTGTTTACTATACCACCACAATTTTAAGCATTTTACTGGCATGAGCTCACTTAATCCTCATAACATGATGAAATAACTATAATTATTCATATTTTATAATTATGGAAACTGAGACACAGGTAGTAAGGGGCAGTTGTGGATCCATTGCAGTCTAGCTTTAGAATCCTTGCTTAATTTATTTATATGTAAATATTTAAAATTGCAGTTTATAGAGGAGTACTTTAGTCTCATCACATGAACCTTCAGTATCACTTGAGATACTTTTTGAATCAATTAAAATGGTTTTCCAAAACAATCATCTGCACTGCTTTCTTTTTTCATTTTTGAAATCCTTAGATGGTACTGTTGCCAAATTTTCATCTTTTGCCACAGTACCCTTTGCAAAAGGTTTTTTTTTCCATTTGTTCTTTTGGTGTGTTTGTGATCTTCACCACGTGATTGATTATGTTTCATTTTTAAGATAATCTTTGAAATCTGCTTTGGTTGTAAGGCAGCATCACAGAAATAATTATTAAATGTGTTAAATGTCTTTGCCTCCATATTTATTGATTCCTTCAAGAAGACAGTATCAGCATCAAAACTTGTGTTGATTATGGTCTTTACAAGCCAGTGTGTCCTTCCTACACAGTGTTTTACATTTCAAAGTAAAGTTATCGAGAGAAATCTCAATGGAAAGGATATTGTAAAAACTGAAAGAAAAAGTGACCCTTTGCCTTCAGGATGGTTTTTTTTTTTTTTTTTTCTTCCAATTTTATTTTATTTTTAAACTTTACATAATTGTATTAGTTTTGCCAAATATCAAAATGAATCCGCCACAGGTATACATGTGTTCCCCATCCCGAACCCTCCTCCCTCCTCCCTCCCCATACCATCCCTCTGGGCCGTCCCAGTGCAGGATGGTTTTTGAGGGAAAGGCCTCATCTTACATTCACACCTGTACTATAGGTATTGATGGGCAGAGAGCCAGCTTTGTCCATAGCAAGAGAAGTAACTTTTCTCTCTAGACTTCCTTCTAGAAAGAAAGAGAAAGCGCTCAGTCGTGTCCGACTCTTTGCGACCCCATAGACGGAGCCTACCAGGCTCCTCCATCCATGGGATTTTCCAGGCAAAAGTACTGGAGTGGGTTGCCATTTCCTTCTCCAGAGAATCTTCCTGACCCAGGGATCGAACCCAGGTCTCCCACATTGTAGGCAGACACTTTACCGTCTGAGCCACCAGGGAAGCCTTCCTTCTAGGACATTCATAATACCTTTAATGACCTGAGCCTCCTTAAACTCCACACTTAAACCCAGGTTTACTCTGCCCATGAGGAACCATTGTGTGTTTGATTCTTTTCATGAACAGCCCTAGCCTGTTTTATCTTCTCTTTCAACTTTGTCTCTGTGGTCTTCCTTCTATAGTCGTGCCTATCCACACTTACCTGCCAACAGTATGTTGCTGGAGATTGAGTATGTCTTTTTGGTACATCCTTACTTTCATTTGAATTTTTTTCTCTCTTGGACACAGGATGTTCTAGGAGAAGAGCCCAGAAATTTGAGGCAGATCTGGGTGCAATTTCCAGCTTTGTTACTTACTTGGGCAAGTTAACTTTTTCAAGTCTCAGTTTATCTCTGACAAGAGAGTAATCCACAACCCTGTGTTAGTTTTAGAGATGATTAAGTGAAAAAAATATGTATACATGGACAGCAAATACGAGCATAAGACACTAAGTGATTGAGCTTCGCTCCTTTGTAGTGGTCTGTACACATGCTGACAGGAGTCCTGCCACTTCAAGTTTTCTTACACTAAAATCCTGTAGAGTTCATCTCTGACTGATGTGTTAAGTCTATATTTATTTGGCTGTGTCAGGTCTTAGTTGTGACATGTGGGCTCTTTTAGTTGCGGCATGCGAGCTCAATTGTGGCATGTGAACTCTTAGTTGCGGTGTGTGGGGTCTAGTTCCCTGATCAGGGATTGAACCCGAGCCCCCTGCATTGGGAGTGCAGTCTCAGGCCCGGGACCACCAGGGAAGTCCCTCATCTCTGACTTGATCACAAGCCTCCCTCTAGCTTAATATTAGAAAGTGGAGGCTTTGGGTCTTGGTTAGAATAACAAGTAAGAAAAAAGGAAGAGGCAACGGACCCTAATAAAAGTGCCAACCTTTTTCCAGCCTGGGGCTTTCCTGGTGGCTCAGACAGTAAAGAATCTGCCTGCAATATAGGAGACTTGGGTTCTATCCCTGGATTGGGAAGATCCTCTGGAGAAGGAAATGGTTACCACTCCAGTATTCCTGCCTGGAGAATCCGTGGACAGAGGAGCCTGCAGGCTATAGTCCATGGGATAACAAAGAATTGGACACAACTGAGCAACTAACACTTTCACACTTTTCCCCCAGCCTAGTGAGAAGGAGCTTAAGGAGCAGCAAACACTTCTGGGCTGGAAGGGTACAGGAAAAGTGTAGGGAGAGAGGTGGGGCTCCAGAAAATATTTAAGGAGAGAAAGCATTTCTTCACAGTACTAATGTGAGATTTTTAAATGTTTATTTTTTTTTCATTCAATTAATACTTATTTTCTTTGATTATATTAAATACTTTATTATTGCACTTTCATCCTGATGTGTTTATTAACCATAAGTAGACACTTAAATCAGAGAGGGCAATGGCACCCCACTCCAGTACTCCTGCCTGGAAAATCCCATGGACGGAGGAGCCTGGTAGGCTGCAGTCCATGGGGTCGCTGAGGGTGGGACATGACTGAGCGACTTCACTTTCACTTTTCACTTTCATGCACTGGAGAAGGAAATGGCAACCCACTCCAGTGTTCTTGCCTGGAGAATCCCAGGGACGGGGGAGCCTGGTGGGCTGTCATCTATGGGGTCACACAGAGTCGGACACGACTGAAGCGACTTAGCAGCAGCAGCAGCAGACACTTAAATAAATACCTCAGGATGCAGAGATTTTCTGAAATTTTATAAGCATTTGATAGACAGCCATAGAAAAATAAAAAGTATGATCATAGCATGATGTGTTAACTATGCTAACTGGCATGATATTTTATTGTATATCCACTTGTTTGAAAATCCTGAGGTAGTATTGTATTGGAAAACTGGTAAGCAATTATTTAGTCCATTAAGTTTAAGGAGAGAACTTCAGAGAGGAGAAAGTAGACATAACAGAGTGATTTAGTTCTTCTCATTATTATGTTTTGTTTTTCTTCTTCATGTCTGTTTTACATGCCCTCATGATAGACATTCTTGTGGGTAGGCTAGTGAGTTGCACTTATATTTTTTAAACCTTGTGTACATTTTGCAACAATTTTAATTCATTACCGAACATAGATGTATCATGCTATATGCTATCGTATCACACAAACTCTTCTCCGTTTGCATTTCTGTTTTTGAGATATTTTTTGAATGTTGTCACGTCTCCATCTACCACCTTAGTCATTATGTAAACTACATTTTTAGAAACTTTAATCTTTCTTGTAGCTCATTCATACCTATCCTATCATTTTGGTTTTTTTCTTACCTTCACTTCCTGTAATTTGTTTTTATCTTAAACTGACACCCAAACCTGGAAATAGTCATCTTAATTCACTGGTTTTGTCATATTTCAGGAAAGACTGTCACTCATCAGATTAGTTTATGATACTTTTGTGTTTTCTATCCTGGCTTGGACCTGCTTAGTAATTTCAGTTTTGTAACACCCAAAATGGTTAATATGAGTCTGTTTATTCAGTAAAGAGTCATTAAGAGCTTATTACATAACAGCTGATACACTAGATCCTAAGAATCCAGAGATACATTAAACTTGAATAACTAGAATAACTTGTATTTTAATTGTACAAGGCACTGTTGTATGCTTTTCACGTATATTTGCTTGTTTAGTCAGCTTGAACTCAACAGTCCCAAGTCTGTCCTCAGAGTTGGAGCCATGGCGTCTGAATTCTTACAGTTTCCATAGGCGATCCTGATGGTCATCTCTGGTTGGACAAGCTCACCCTTAGAATAGAAAAATGTCTTCCTAGTGATCCAGCTGTACTATCAGTCTATATGATTTTGAAGACCCAGAACTCTGGTTTCTAGATTTCTATTCAGGAATTTTTCTAGAGTTCTTATGAAATTCTTTAGCCTATTTTCAAAGCACTTTTATATAAGTTAAGTTGTAGATTTTGCCCGTTAATAGGAAGTTTGTCTAAATAAATGACCTTTATTTTCCATTTTGCCTTATACAGCACTTTGTGTGTTAGCTGTGATAAGTTGATTTCCATTCTTTGCCCTATATCTTGGGGGAAAATGGGGCAAAACCATGATTATCCTACATTCTGCTACTGTTCATACCTGACACTGTTCTTCATAAAAGCTCACCCCAAAAGTGTTTTTTCTTAAGACTTTTTATTTTTAAGACATCATTTTTTTAGAGGAGTTTTAGGCTCACAACAAAATTGAGAGGAAAATACATAAAGCAAACTATATAACTATTTTTAGATTTGACTTTTTAATGTTCTGCTTATTTTTCTTTAATGTAACACTACATTAAAAAGTCTATATTGAAAGCAGCACGAAATAGTTTTGAGTACTCCAATGCACTGATGTAATAAATACTCTTAGTTCAGAGGATGATTGAAGTTGAATTTTAAGTGTTGTCATGTTGCCACAAAAGAGAAAACAGCTACACATTCAAATACTGTTATAAAATATTTTACTCTAATTTTATCTCATGCATGCTTTGAGTTATTTTAAGGCAGCATTCCTTTCATTATATTTGTTTCACTTTAGTACTTACTTTTATCTTCACATACCTGGTACCAATTTTTTGCCTTTATAGATGGCCAAATATGACTACATATTGTTTATTAATGACATTACATATTTTATTTGATCATGATATGATAGATGCATTGAATTACTCTTAATGCATGCTTGAAATTCTTATAAATCCATGGTACAGTTGTTAAACATACTCAGCGTTTTTAACTCAGCAAAAGAAGCTCTCTCACATTCATTGAAGAATTAGCTTGTAAGCCAAAAATGACAGATGTAGTATTACAGCTGAGACATGGACTTGTTGAAAAAATCATCTTAATGGCAGAAACATTTGGACAAATACCCAAACGCCTTTTAAATTCCTTTCTCATGTCCTGTAGTAATCATTGTTGTAATACTGATGGTTGTTTTGTAAGTTTTTACTACCTGCTTTTTTTTTTTTTTTTAGTTTAGAAAATTTCACACTTGAAATGACTAGAGTTACTAGAATTCTGTTTCTCTGTAACATAATATGTGTATCTTTAAACAACGCTTCTAATTTTCACTGAAAATAGTTTGGGTTCAGTATCTAAGTATATATTTTAAAACTTTGTAATATTGAGAACACAAAAAATTGAAAGAGAACAGTTAGTAAAACTGCTGCTGCTGCTGCTAAGTCGTTTCAGTCGTGTCCAACTCTGTGCGACCCCATAGATGGCAGCCCACCAGGGTCCCCCGTCCCTGGGATTCTCCAGGCAAGAACACTGGAGTGGGTTGCCATTTCCTTCTCCAAGGCATGAAAGTGAAAAGTGAAAGTGAAGTCGCTCAGTCGTGTCTGACTCTTCACAACCCCATAGACTGCAGCCTACCAGGCTCCTCCATCCATGGGGTTTTCCAGGCAAGAACAATAGGTAGAACAATAGGCAGCAATAATGTATAAAAGTAAAATCTCTAAAATCACATTTTTCATTTTAATATCAATGAAAAGAAAGCAATTTCAAATATATTCATTGTTCTAAGCATGTTTTTGACCTTTAGAACTTTCACAAGGGCAACGTGGTCCTATCAGTAAACTTCTTTCCTTTACAAACAGCGATTCTCAATTAGAAAACAGACACTTCCCTCTGGGTCACTATATTACAGGGTAGCAAGTCGGTGTGTAATCTGAATAACACGAGATTTTGGTATACTCACCTTTCCAACTGATATATATATTGATATAATTGAAGAGTATAACTATATATTTAAATATTAAACATGTAGTGATATGATGTTATTTATAAAGAAAAACCTGTAGATATTTGACAAATCCTCCTTTGAGAATTCACTTGTAAGTTGTGATATCAATATGTATAAATATAAATGTGTATATAAATATGCATTAATTTGAAATATATAAAACTACATAAAATTTTGGGTTTTGTTTTGTTTGCTTTTCAATTTATGTATTTATTTTTGGTTGCACTGGAGTGTGCAAGGCACACAGGCTCCGCAGTTGCAGCTCGCAGGCTCTAGAATGTAGGCTCAGTAGCTGTGGCACGTGGGCTTAGTTGCTCAATAGCATGTGGAATCTTCCCAGACCAGGATCGAACCCATGTCCCCTGCACTGGCGGGTGGATTCTTACCAGCTGTACCACCAGGGAAGTCCCGTTTGCTTTTTTAAATTTTTTTAATAATTTTATTCATTTATTTATTTTTGGCTGTGCTGGGTCTTTGTTGTTGCCTGGGCTTTTCTCCACTTGCAGCGAGTAGGGGTTGCTTTTTGTTGCAGTGTGCAGGCTCTCATTGCAGTGGCTTCTCTTGTTGCAGAGCACAGACTCCAGGGCTTCAGTAGTTCCAGCATGAGGCCTCAATAGTTGTGGTTCCCAGGTTCTAGAGCACAGGCTCAGTAGTTGTGGCACACGGACTTAGTTGCTCCATGGCACGTGGGATCTTCCCAGACCGGGGATCAAACCTTCTCTCCGGCATTGGCAGGTGGATTTTTTAACACTGAGCAGCCAGAGAAGCCTCTGTTTGCTTTTTTAAAGTAACAAATTAGAAATTGGAGATTGGGTCTGGTATAGCAGGAGTGCTTATTTCTGGCTTCAGAGATCTTTCAAGTATTTTCAGGCTATTAAAAAACTAAACTGATATAATGTACTTCATCCCTTATTTGGCTAATAAACACTTCAATTTTGAGAAGTAAAATATATGTCAGCCATAATTATTTAAATGGAAGGTGCTTAAGTTTACATTTTTTAAATTGCTCATATCAAACATTTTTAAGTTGCCTTTAAAAATTACTTTTAAGTCAAACCACATAATATAAAAATAACTTTCTTTCCAACCTTTCACATCTCCCAGATACTGTTACCTACAATAATACCATTTTGCCAGGATGCACACTTTTCATGTTCTTATGTGATTTTGGATATATCTATAATACGTGTCTAAATATGTATGTAAGTAATGAATCAAGCTTGTATTTTTTAAACAAAGACAATAGAATATATGGATCTGAATGATTATATTCTCCACAAAGTAGGCACTTTTGGAGCTCATACAATGCTTTTCCCAACTGTTCAGTCATTGCTCATATAGTTACTTTTTAGCACAATCCTTAGAGTAGCCTTTGATTGTAAGAGCTTGTATTTGTTTTTGGAAAATCACACTTAGAGTAAAACTCATTGCTTTGGGTGGATGAATAAACTGGGCACTACTATTAGCATAAAAAATGAAGTGAGAAAAAAAAATGAAGTGAGAAATTGGGGAAGGGCTAAATATCTTGACAATCGAGGAATAATTAAGAATGGAAAATTATGGGGCCGATAAAAATAACACTTAAAAAGGAGGTTTAATAGCATAGGAGGATTTTTACATTCTATTGAGGCGGGTATAGGATAGAAAATTCTATATGAAGGTGTGATTTACATATAGAATGTACATAACAAGCATGTTTATATATGATAAGATCAAAAATTGGTGAGAAACCATATGTCATACACCTGAGGGACCATTTTTAATTGATATTGCCACTTAGGAGGGCAGTATCTCTTAAACTTTAAAATCCTTTGATTCAACAGTCCCACTTTATGATCTTTCTTAGAGAAACATTCACTCATGAACTGGAGGCATTATTTAAGATCATCTTTGAAGCACTCTGTGTAATAAAAAAAAAATTGGAAATAATCTAAATGGTCATAAGTTTAGTACAAAATAAAGGAATTTGGGAATTAATTAAATGATTATGTCCACATTGTGATCTGCTACATAGAAAATGGAAAGAATGAGGTAGAGACATGAAAAGATCCCCATATTCTTAAAGGAAAAATAGTTTACAGAGTGTATGTGACATGCTGCCATTTAAAAAAAAAAAAAAAAGGAAATTGATATATCCTTCTGTGTACATGTATTTCTTTAAAAAAAATAAATAAAACCTCAAAGAAGATGCACAGAAAAGTGGTAAATAGGAGGTCTTTAATCTTTACTTGGGGCTTCCCAGGTGGCACTGGTGGTAAAGAACCCATCTACCAATGCAAGAGACATAAAGAGATGTGGATTCAATCCCTGGATCAGGAAGATCCCTTGGAGAAGGAAATGGCAACCCACTCCAGTAATCTTGCCTGGAAAATCACATGGACAGAGGAGCCTGGCAGGCTATAATCCATGGGGTCGAAGAGAATTGGACATGACTGAAGCGACTGAGCAAGCAAATGTTTACTTCTAATATTTGAAGTCTTTCCCTAAGACTGGATGTGATACAGAGTTAAAATCTTCCAGTTTGTGTTTTAGTTTTGTTCTTAACTGGTAAATATAATTCTTTATTTCCTTTATTCACCAGGTTAATCTGCTGTAATTTATTTTTGTTGGACTTTTTTGACTTTGCTCATGGGTGTATATGTATATGTGTATATTACATTATTTTAATTATTATTTGCCTGATTTTGTAACTGCCATTAGTTTGGGGTTCATCTTTGGTTTCTCATTTTTGGATATTTGTTTTAATCTCACTTAACGTCATAATAAACCACTTGTAGAATCTTTGTTCCTGACCAGAGATCAAGCCCTGAGCCTTTGGAGTGGGAGCCTGACTCCAAAACCCTAGACTACCAGAGAACTAACCCTAGGGAGTTTCTAATAGTGAGAACTCACACAACAGAAACCACCTGAATACAAGATCCAGCATCACCCCACCTCCAGTAGCACCCTGTGCAGGACACCTCATCTAAACAACAAACAAAACAAAAATACAAACCCAATCATCAGCAGACAGGATTACCACCTCACTCAGCCTTGCCCATCAGAGGAAAAACAAACAAAAAGCACAAAAATCTCACCCTGTGTGAAGCTTACACAAACCACTGGACCAACCTTAGGAGGACAGAAACCAAAAGGAAGAAAGAATTCAACCTTGAAGCCTGGGAAAAGGAGACCTCAAACACAGTAATTAATGAAAAGGCAGAGAAATACTACACAAATGAAGAAACAGATTAGAAACACAGAAGTCCAAATAAATGAAGAGGAAATAGGCAAACCACCTGAAAAGAATTCAGAATAATGATAGTAAAGATGATCAAAAACCTTGAAAACAAAATGGAGAAAATGCAAGAATCAATTAACAAAGATCTAGAAGAATTAAAGAATAAACATACAGAGATAAACAACGCAATTATTGGAATTAAAAATACTCTAGAAGGAATCAATAGCAGAATATCTGAAGTAGAAGAATGAATCAGTGAGCTGAAAGATAAAGTGATGGAAATAGCTTATGAAGAGCAGAATAAAGTATAAAGAATGAAAAGAACTGAAAATAGTCTCAGAGACCTCTGGGACGAAGAAGTCCAAGAAGAAGAGAAAAAGAAAGGGTATGAGAAAGTTTTTGAAGAAGATTATAGTTGAAAATTTCCCCAACATGGAAAAGGAAATAGTCAAGTCCAAGAGGCATAAAGAGTCCCATGCAGGATAATCCCAAGGAGAAACACACCAAGACACACACTAATCAAACTAACAGACTAAACACAAAGTCTTAAGAGCAGCAAGGGAAAAGCAACAAGTAACATACATGGGAAACCCCATATGCTTAACAGCTGATCTTTCAGCAGAAACTCTGCCAGCCAGAAGGGAATGGCAGGGTATATTTAAAGTACAGAAAGGGAAAAACCTACAACCAAGATTACTGTACCCAGCAAGGATCTCATTCAAATTTGATGGAGAAATAAAAAGCTTTTAAGACAAGCAAAAGTTAAGAGAATTCAGTACCACCAAACCAGCTTTACAACAAATGTTAAAGGGACTTATGTTGTCAAGAAATACAAGAGAAGAAAAATGATCTATAAAATCAACCCCAAACAATTAAAATGGCAATAAGAACATATATATCAGTAATTACTTTAAATGTAAATGGATAAATGCTTCAACAAAAAGATAGAATGGCTGAATGGATACAAAAACAAGACCTATATATATGCTGTCTACAAGAAACCCACTTCAGACCTCATGACACATATAGACTGAAAGTGAGAGGATGGAAAAATATATTCCATGCAAATGGGAAGCAAAAGAAAGCTGGAATAGCAACCCTCATATCAGACAAAATAGACCTTAAAATAAAGATTACAAGCGATAAGGAAGGACAGTAGATAATGATCAAGGGATCAATTCAAGAGAAAGACATAATGATTGTAAATATCTATGCACCCAACATAGGAGCACCTCAACACATAAGACAAACACTAACAGACATAA
The DNA here is from genome assembly GCF_029378745.1 of Bos indicus. Classification (NCBI taxonomy): domain Eukaryota; kingdom Metazoa; phylum Chordata; class Mammalia; order Artiodactyla; family Bovidae; genus Bos; species Bos indicus. Next base: position 47,451,635 of record NC_091771.1, read on the forward strand.
AATGAGAAATTGACATAACACAATAATAGTAGGAGACTAACACCCCTCTCACACCAATGGACAGATCATCTAAACAGAAAGTTAATAAGGAAACACAAATCTTAAATGATACATTAGATGAGATGGATCTCATCGTTATCTTCAGGACACTCCATCCAAATGCAGAAGAATACACCTTCTTCTCAAGTGCACATGGAACATTCTCCAGAATAGACCAATTCTTGGGTCATATATCAAACCTCAGTAAATTTAAGAAAATTGAAATCGTATCAAGCATCTTCTCCGACCACAACGCCATGAGACTAGATATCAATTGCAAGAAAAAAACTGTAAGAAACACAAGCACATGAAGATTAAACAACATGTTTCTAAATAACCAACCAGTTACTGAAGAAATCAAAAAACTTTTAGAAACAAATGACAATGAAAACACAACAACTCAAAACCTATGGGATGCAGCAAAAGCAATTATAGGAGGGAAGTTTATAGCAGTACAATCCTACCTCAAGAAACAAGAAAACATCAAATAGACAATCTAATGTTGCACCTAAAACAACTGGAAAAAGAAGAACAAAAAACCCCCAAATTAGTAGAAGGAAAGAAATCATAAAGATCCAAACAGAAATAAAGAAATGAAGGAAACAATAGTAAAGATTAATAAAACGAAAAGCTGGTTCTTTGAGAAGATAAGCAAAATTGACAAACCTTTAGCCAGATTCATCAAGAAAAAAAGAGAGAAGAATCAAATTAACAAAATTAGAAATAAAAAGGAGAGGTTACAAAAGACAATGCAGAAGTACAGAGGAATTTAAGAGACTTTTCTGAACAGTTATATGGAAATAAAGTGGATAACCTGAAGAAATGGACAGATTCTTAGAAAAGTTCAGTCTTCCAAGACTGAACCAATAAGAAATAGAAATTATGAACAACCCAATTACAAGCAGTGAAATTGAAGCTGCGATCAGAAATCTCAGAAAAAAAACAAAAGCCCAGGACCAGATGACTTCACAGAAGAATTTTATCAAACATTTAGAGAAGAGCTAATGCCTATCCTTCTAAAACTCTTTCAAAAAATTGCAAATGAAGGAATACGTCCAAACTCATTCTATGAGGCTGCCATCACCCTGATACCAAAACCAGACAAAGACAACACAAAAAAAGAAAACTACAGGCCAATATCACTGATGAACATAGATGCAAAAATCCTTAACAAAATTTTAACAAACAGAATTCAGGAACACATCAAAAAGCTCATACACCATGATCAAGTTAGGTTTATTCTAGAAATGCAAGGATTCTTCAATATACACAAATCAATCAATGTGATACACCATGTTAACAAATTGAAAGACAAAAACCATATGATAATCTCAGTAGATGCAGTAAAAGCCTTTGACAAAATTCAGCACCCATTTATGATGAAAACTCTTCAAAAACTGGGCATAGCCTACCTCAACATAGTAAAAGCCATATATGATAAGACTACAGCAAACATTATTCTCAATGATGAAAAACTGAAAGCATTTCCCGTAAGATCAGGAACAAGACAAGGATGTCCAGTTTCACCACTATTATTCAACATAGTTTTGGAAGTCCTAGCTATAGCAGTCAGAGCAGAAAGAATTCAGGTCGGAAAAGAAGAAGTACAGCTCTTGCTGTTTGCAGATGACACAATACTGTACTTAGAAACCCCTAAAGATAGTATCAAAAAATGAGTAGAGCTAATCAGTGAATTTAGCAATGTTGCAGGATACAAAATCAATACACAGAAATCACTTGCATTTGTATTTACCCACAATGAAAAATCAGAAAGAGAAATTAAGGAATCAATCCCATTCACCATTGCAGCAAAAAGAATTAAATATCTAGGAATAAACTTACCTAAGGATACAAAAGAACTGTACACAGAAAATTATAAGACACTAATGAAAGAAATCAAAGATGCCATAAATAGATGGAGAAATATTCCATGTTCCTGGGTAGGAACAATGGAGAAATGTCTGTTTAGGTTTTTTTCCCACTTTTAGATTGGGTTTTGTGTTTTTCTGGCATTTTCACAACAATATTGTGAAAATGACTATACTCCCAAGCACAGTATTCAGATTCAGTGCAATCCCTATCAAGTTACCAATGGCATTTTTCACAGAATTAGAACAAAAAATTTCACAATTCATATGGAAACACAAAAGGCCCAAATAGCCAAAGTAGTCTTAAGAAAGAAGAATGGAGCTGGAAGAATCAACCTTCCTGATTTCAGATTATACTACAAAGCTACAGTCAAGACAGTATGGTCCTGGTATAGACCAATGGAACAAGATAGAAAGCCCAGAAATAAACCCATGCACTTACAGATACCTTAATTTTGACAAAGGAGGCAAGAATATAGAATAGGGCAAAGACAGCCTCTTCAATAAATGGTGCTGGGAAAACTGGACAGCTACATGCAAAAGAATGAAATTAGAACACTTCCTAACACCATACACAAAGATAAACTCAAGATGCATTAAAGACCTAAATGTAACACCAGAAACTATAAAACTCTTAGAGGAAAACATAGGCAAAACACTCTGACATAAATCAAAGCAAGATCCTCTATGACCCATCTCCTAGAGTAACAGGAATAAAAACAAAAGTAAGCAAGTGGGACCTGATTAAACTTAAAAGCTTTTGCACAGCAAAGGAAACTATAAGCAAGTTGAAAAGACAACCCTTAGAATGGGAGAAATAATAGCAAATGAAATAAATGATAAAGGATTAATTTCCAAAATATACAAGCAGCTCATACAACTCAATGCCAGAAAAACAAACAACCCAATCAAAAAGTGAGAAAAATCCCTAAACAGACATTTCTCTAAAGAAGACATACAGATGGCTAACAAACACATGAAAAGATGCTCAACATCGCTCATTATTAGAGAAATGCAAATCAAAAGTACAATGAAATATCACCTCACACCAGTCAGAATGGCCATCATCAAAAAGTCTACCAACAATAAATGCTGGAGATGGTGTGGAGAAAAGGGACTGCTCTTACACTGTTGGTGGGAATGTAAATTGATACAGCCACTATGAAAGACAGCATGGAGATTCTTTTAAAAAAAACTAGGAATAAAGCCACCATATGAACCAGCAATCCAACTCCTAGGCATATACCCTGAGGAAACCAAAATTGGAAAAGATACATGTATCCCATTGTTTGTTGCAGCACTCTTTACAATAGCTAGAACATGGAAGCAACCTAGATGTCCATCGGCAGATGTATGGGTAACGAAGTAGTGGTACATATACACAATGGAATATTACTCAGCCATAAAAAGGAACACATTTGTATCAGTTCTGATGAGGTGGATAAACCTAGAGCCTATTATATAGAGTGACATGAGTTAGAAAGATAAATATCGTATTCTAACACAAAAATACAGAATCTGGATGAATGGTACTGAAGAACTCATTTACAGGGCAGCCATGGAGAAACAGACATAGAGAATAGACTTATGGGCATGGGGAGACTGGAGGAGAGGGTGAGACGTATGGCAAGAGTCACATGGAAACTTACATTACCATATGTAAAATAGATAGCCAATGGGAATTTGCTGTATGGATCAGGAAACTCAAACAGGGGCTCTGTATCAACCTAGAGGGGTGGGATGGGGAGGGAGATGGGAGGGAGTTTCAAAAGGGAGGGGATATATGTATACCTATGGCTGATTCCGGAGAAGGCAATGGCACCCCACTCCAGTAATCTTGCCCGGAAAATCCCATGGACGGAAGAGCCTGGTAGGCTGCAGACCATGGGGTCGCTGAGGGTGGGACACGACTGAGCGACTTCACTTTCACTTTTCACATTCATGCATTGGAGAAGGAAATGACAACCCACTCCAGTGTTCTCGCCTGGAGAATCCCAGGGACGGGGGAGCCTGGTAGGCTGCCGTCTATGGGGTCACACAGAGTCGAACATGACTGAAGTGACTTAGCAGATGGCTGATTCATGTTGAGGTTTGACAGCAAACAACAAAATTCTATAAAGCAATTATCCTTCAATAAAAAAATAAATTAAAAAAATTAAAACCTTGAAAATATTTACTTGTGCAGAGAAGAAAGAGCTGTATGAAAATATAAACAGTAGTTATCATCATAAGCTTATGATTGACATTTTTTTCTATTTCCCATATTTGCTAAAATTCTATGATAAATCTATTATTTGTATAATCAACACAAAAATTGTAAAGCCATTTTGAATAAGTGATAAGACATTTCTCATGTGGCTTATAGATTACCTCAGAATAAAAGTAAATCCAAAGTATTTCTTAAACAGTGATCAAATTGTTCGTTTACATAAGTGTCAGTTCCCAGCCCTATGAAGTAGTAGCACTTATCCTGATGTCACTGGTGCATTTGTTAAAAATTTAATTCTCTTTGTGTTATTTACAATTTGTGTAGTTGAGACTGTCTAGTAAATCCATTAGTATGGTTTGAGTTGGTAATTTTAACTACTGGTTTAAGATACCAAGTTTCAAGTCATTGTGAAGGACTTCTATTGTCTTCATATGTTTGACACTGTATCTCTTCTTTAAAAAGAAAAAGTCTTTATTCTTTTAAAGTCTTGAATATGATGCATGGTCAGTATATATTTTTTTTATATTAATCACTTACTTTAGTTCTGAAATATAGGTTTTGGTAAACTCTGGTATACATATCTTTGCTCAAATACCACCTTCTCTGCCCAACCCCTTTAAAGTAACACCATCGCTGACATCTCCATATTTCCCTTACTCTATTATTATTATTATAATTTATTACCATATCACTTTACATTTGTTTGCCTTCCTCATATCATTATAATGTGAGTTCCTTAGAGTAGTAGTGCAATTTGTGCTTCTCTGGTGTCCTAATAGAACCTGACCACACTTAGATACACAATAAATATTTTTAAATGAATTAGATGTTGTGGAATGAAATATTCTGGTTGGGACTTGCCTGGTGGTCCAGTGGTTAAAACGCCATGCTTCCATTGCAGGGGCATAGGTTCAGTCCCTGGTCAGGGAACTAAGATCCTGCATGCCATGTGGCCTGCCCACACCCACACACACTCACACACACACAAAAGGACATATTCTGGTTAATAGAAAGTTAACCCTATATAAAACAGCCTATTTGAAAGAGAAAATTAAAAGCTTACTCCATACTCATGTTTTAAATATGTAATTGATATAATACTACATATTTAAATGCATATCCTTGGAAGGACTGATGCTGAAGCTCCAATACTTTGCTCACCTGATATGAAGAGTCAACTCATCGAAAAAGACCCTGATGCTGGGAAAGATTGAGGGCGGGAGGAGAAGGGGGCGTCAGAGGACAAGATGGTTGGATGGCATCAGTGACTCAGTGGGCATAAGTTTGCACAGACTCTGGGAGATAGTGAAGCACAGCAAGCTTGGCATGCTGCAGTCCACAGGGTGACAAAGAGTCAGACAGTACTTAGTGATTGAACACCAACAACAAATAATACTAGTTAATACAAGATTAGATACAGATATATAAATATAGATATACAGATAGATACTATTGAGAGCAAGAAAACCTTTAGGGATAACTGAAAAATCAGTGGCTTAGTATCTTTGACCTAAGATAATTAGCTTTTTCTCAGTTCATAGAAGCAGAAAATCCAAATCAACAGGTTTGTGTGTGTGTATTTTTCCTGAATTCTTAATTAATTAGCAGAATGATTCAGAAGGTTTGGTTAACTGTCAGTGACTCATCCAGAGCATTTTCAGCATGTGGTTCAGGGCTGGTAATACAAGTAGAACAGGTCTAGAAGCACAACCAAAATTTTCTCTAAACAGAATGAAAATGAGTTTTATCCCCATAGCAGGCACAGAAAGTAAAGGTACAGATTAGTTATCAGCTCAACCAAAATGAATACTTCAAAGGAAACTGAATGTCAACTCAGTGAAGCCTGTTGAAAGAGTAAGAAGGAGGGGCCTGAAACACCAGAGTAAAATGAGATTGATGTCCTACCCGTGTAAACAAAATTGATTCTCAGTTATCAGAGATGACAGCTTCTGTCCCTGTCTAATCCAGTTTCCCACAGTGTAATCCCTATCTGAAGTTTCAGGCCCATCTCTGTTTCTGAGCACTTTTCTTTTTTGGTTTTATTTTTGTTTTTTCACACGTAGAAAGTTCATCAGCAGTCTGTGCTCCATTTGCTTGTGCAGTTTAGAATTAATTTCTCCTCCCCACACAGAGGATTTAGTGGTTCAACCATGACTTCCTGCTCCCATATATTCTTAAAACCCCACCAGTATTTTCTCTGTATTGACCCAGAGTTCCTCTCAAAACTTGATCTAACTGATGCCCAGCTACTAAAAATCCCTCCCTGAACACTTGCCTGTAACTGGAAATCCTATGACTTTGCTTAGCTTCTTTTACCAGTCTTCCTTGTATGTGCCTTGCCTCAGCTGCTTCACTACCTTACTTCTAAATTGGACCAGCTCTCAGGATTTCCTAATGGAAGGACCACCCATTGGTCCTGGTAACTACAGGAACCTTACCACTGGATATGTGAGATCTTAGTTCCCTGACCGAAACGATGCCCCCGCATTGGAAGCACGAAGTCTTAACCACTGACTGCCAGAGAAGTCCCACATCCACTTTTAATATTTGGGAAGCCATGAACATTATGTGGATAAAAATTCAAAGATCAGCTGCTGTTACTCATTGGAGTAAAAACTAGATTACTAATTATAGCAGTCTTTGACTTTCTTGGGCCTCCCTGGTGGCTCAGACGGTAAAGAATCTGCCTGCCATGTGGAAGACTGGGTTTGATCCCTGGATCAGGAAACTCCCCTGGAGAAGGGAATGTCTACCCACTCCAGTATTCTTGCCTGGAGAATTCCATGGACAGAGAGCAGAGTTGGACACGACCGAGTGACTAACATTTTCACTTTTGACCTTCTTACCCATGATAACCTTGTTGATAGAGATGGGAGTAAACATACATTGCTTGGCTTAATACATGAGAGTATAATGAGCAAACTTTCACCATAGTATATATGTAAAGACTGCTGATGTAAATACTGTTATGCAGATCTGTTGTTATTTAGTGTTTTATCTAGTGCTTTTGTTCAAATGAGCTCTCCTGTTTCTCAGAACAGAATTCTCTGTTGATGTCTCTCCTGCAGTTATTTCTCAGCATTGCAGAATATGCAGTGCTGCTTGAAGTTTATTCACTGTAGCTGAGAGAATTTCTTATGGGTTAACTCTGTTGTTCCCTGTCTAATTGCTCATTTTCACCTTTTCACAGGTGAAATTCTCCTTGTTTGTCCAGCTTAAAGTCTGTTGCAATGACTATTCCTTAAGAGCAAACAGTTCATTCTACGTCTAGTACTATTTTTAAAGTAGTGTGATTTATGAGTAAGTCTTACGCAAACTAAAAACCTAGCTAATATAAAGACTAATCTAGTCAAACCAGGGACCTGGGGTGACTGTAGCTGGAGATGCTGATAAACTTTGTAAGAAATGTGACCTCTTAAGGTTACTATGCTGAATTAGAATGTCGAACATAAACTTGCGAACATATTAATAATATTGCCTTCATTCAAATAAAAGTTTCACATTAAGAGGAGAAGATGAGAAAACTGAGTCAACAGCGTAAAATGTGACAGGTTATATTAGCAAAACAAGTAGGAGGAAGTCAGCTGAATTGTCAGCCTGTACCCTGGTCGCCATCTCTTCCTCACACTGTAACTGCCTTTGCGGCGCTGATGTTTCTAAAGGGTTTTCACAGTTCAACTTAAGTTAAAATAATAACTATTATTACAAAGGCATAATGATTTGTATGAGCCAGATTTTCCTTTACTGTGTAAACGACATGAGAATAGATGAGTCCTTTAGAATTAGCATTTGGTTCATGTGTCATTTTATTAAACTTAACATCCTCAAATTTTTACTTAACTGTGTAGTAAAATGGGAAGATTAATAGTGCTAAAAGAAACTTTGAAATGCCACATAATGAATAAGAAGAGCAGGTGTAATCTAAAAGCTAAGTCTTTCATTTCCTGTTTGAAGTTGGCCTCAGAATTACTCACAATGTCCTGGATCGTAAAAAGGCAAACTTTGCATTTTAATTTTTTCAGAACAAACTCTTTTAAAGATAAATATCACATTCCAAATGACTTCGTATTTATTTCAATAATAAGGTCTAGTGTGCCCCATAGTTTAGCATACAAATAGGTATGGATTTCATATGTTTTATACATTTATGTTTTATAAGACAACTTACCCCAGGGAATTCAGGGCATTTTCATGTCAGTAAATTGTTTAATTAATATTTTTGACTAAAGTAATTGTTTTACTGCTTCACATCCATGATGATGGCTATAATCCAAGAGACAGTGGTAAGTTTTGATTAGAATATGGAGGATTTACCACCCTCGTAATTGCTGGTGAGAATGTGCAACCACACTGAAAAGCAGTTTGGCAGCTCTTCAAAAAGCTTAAAACCTGAGTGACCATATGACCTAGCTGTTCTTTTATATATATATAATTAATGCCTGGACTTCCCAAAAAGTTAAACACACAAGCTGACATTCACCTTAAAGCCTTGATGTGTATTAAGTGATGTGTACCAATAGGCCTGAATGGAGCTTCCACCACTCTGAATGTGACATACTTGTAAATAAAGAAAGATTCGAGAGTACCAAGAGTGAAGTAGCCTGTAGCAAGAATCTAATGCTGTCTTCTCTCATTATATATATATATTTTTTTTTTAGTATTTTCAGAAGATGTTTATTTAGAATCAGCTTGTCAATTTCTACAAAAAACCATTTTCTGGGATTTTGATTTTGATTTAGAGATTCTGGTTACAAGTACCTTTCATATATGTGATAAGGTACTTCTCTCATTATATTTTAAATGTTGTTGTCACAAGAGTGAAGCGACCTCCTTTAAAACACGTTTGAAAGTTTAACTGACTTCAGAAATATCAGCTAAGGTTCTTATGTAGCAGTGGAAAGATCATTACTGTGAAGTCAAACATAGCTGGACTTGAGACCCCCTCTGAAATCTACCAGGAAGTTCTTCCTCTTGAAGAAATGAATTAATCTCTGAATCTCTGGTTTCTCATCTGCAAAATACCTAATAGAGTTGTGGGATTAAATGAGATGCCATGGATGAAACAGACTATACTCTGTTTCTCTGGCCTGCGTGTACTCTTGTTTGTACTTCTAGAGCACTTCCACCTTGGACTTCTTCCTGCTGTGTACTCAAACACACATCTACACAAACTGAGTTAATTCTTCTTCCTGTATGTACACATCAAACCTAGGGTTTACCTTATTGAAGCACTTATCTTGTTCTATTGAATTTTCATATTTTACATCTCTTCCCCAGAAAACTAAGTTCTTTTTTTTTTTTTTTTTTGGCACACCATGCAGCTTGTGGGATCTCAGTTCCCCAGCCAGGGTCTCAGTTCCTGGACCAGGGACTGAAGACCAGCCCTGGCAATGAAAATGCCGAATCCTAACCACTAGACCATGAGGGAACTCCCCCAAAATAAGTTCTTTAAAGGGGGAAAAAAAATTGTCTTCCACTGTATACATATTTGCCTGGCATGGTGACTAGCTCAATAAATATTTGAAAAAATCGAATTTTAGGAACATCTAGCATTATACCGGGTTCATAATAACTCCCTGAAAAAGCATACTATGTCTTTGTTTTGCTTTCTGTTAGAACATAGTCAACTTGAAGCATTTTCAGATCTATAATATGCAGTGATTTATATCTTAAATGGAAATGTTTTTATTACTAGTTATACCTATGGAATGAAGAGAATGTTTCTTATCTGTGTTGTAATAGACTGCTTATTGTTATATATTTACCTTTGTAATTTGTACATTATGTTTTCTTATACAAATCAAATCTATATTTACTAGCTTAAAAATTTATTTTATATATGTCTCAGGAATTGCAAGTTAATGCATATATTTCATGCCATTCTTCTCCATTTAATATTATTTAGACTTAGAATGAAATAGCAAGGTTGGAAACAGTGCTATAGATTTAAGAAAGCCTATGAAATATATGGAAATTAAGTCATTTTAAGTAATAACTGAACCTTGTTCTTACCATTTTTATTTTAAATGCTTATCTTGCAAAATAATAATAATAGGTAATAACTATTTTGGAATGGGAAGAATGAAAATAAAGGGAGCAGTAGAGGAAGTTTAATCAACATGTTTTGTTTCCCCAGACTTAGCATATTTCCATACACACGACCATCTAAATTATTTACAAAAGCTTTGCTGAATAAATAAAAGCTATTAACTGAATAATAATATAGGGATATTGAACAGGCAGAAGTACTGCTTATGTTTCTATAAATTGAGATTTCTTTATTGTTTCATAATTGTTTTCTTTCTTCAGGTACAGAGAACTACAACTTAGTGCAGAAAGCAAAGTAACAGAATATCTCCATCAAAGTAAAATAAAATCTTTTGAAAGTGAGCGTGCTCAACTTCTACAAGAGGAGACTGCAAGAAATCTCACACAGTGTCAGTTGGAATGTGAAAAATACCAGAAAAAATTAGAGGTACATATACAAGCTTTTGTTTTAAAATTAGCATAGAATGTAAGCTCTGTAAGCATAAGGTCTATATTATATTCAGCTTTTAAAAAAAATGATTTTCTTTTTCATTTAATTTTGTTTGTGCTTGGTCTCTGTTGCTGCACACTGGCTTTCTTCTAGTTGGGGCGAACTGAGGCCATTGTGGCACGTTGGGCTCAGTAGTCCTGGCGCACAGTTGCCCCACGGCATGTGCAATCTTCCTGGACCACGGATTGAACCCGTGTCCCCTCCATTGGCAGGCAGACTGTTAATCACTGGACCACCAGGGAAGTCCATATTTCATATTGAGCTTTATAAATAATATTTGTGTTATGTATGAGAAGGAGCTGTGTCTTTAATTTTTAAAGATCTCTTATCAAGAGAATGTATCTTCCTCTTAGATAAAAAGGTGGAAAGAAGTAATGGACAGCCTCTAAGAAAAGAAATGCAAATTGCCATAGGTCTGTTTGTTGTTTTTAGTGTTGGCAGAAGTCCCCTTAAATGGGAAATCTCATTCAAGTAGAAAATGGACCATCCCTTCTAGAGAATGATATGGTTATTTGTGTTAAAGTCCTTAAAAAATTGATCAAGTAATTTTAGTTAAAGGAACAATGAGGTGCTTGTTGAGAACAAGTAAGGTTTTATGTTTTTTGTGTGTATCACAGCATTATTTATTATCATAAAAACTGGAAGTGTCTTAAATGTCCAACAATAGATAATTAAACAGTTTTTGATTAATATGTTAAAATTATAAATTTTGCTGTATTCATACATTGTATGATTATGTGCAATCATGTTCTTCAATATTTTAGAATCAAGAAAATTCTTCTTTAAAATGCTGAATGAAAGACGCAATAATATCATTAGGGTGATTAATTAATGATGTAAGTATTCATTACAATAAACTTCCAGAGACTACATTTTAGAAAAGTACTCTGATAAGTAAAATTAAGATTAACAAAACAAAAGGAACTTCCCTGGTCATCCAGTGGTTAAGAATCCACCTCAGAGTTCAAGGGGGACGTGTGTGAGATCCCTGGTTGGAGAACTAAGATACCACATACCACGGAGCAGCTAAGCCCACACACCACAGCTATCTAGTCCTTGCGCGCTGGAACCCATGCACCACAAGTAGAGAGTCCGTGCACCACAGTGAAAGATCTGCGTGGTGCAGCAAAGATCCCATGTGCCCCACCTGAGACCCAGGGCAACCAAAATAAATAAATATTTGTTTAAAAAAACAAAAATAACAAAGTAAAGAGTCTTACAGAAAATAAAGCCTTAGGGAAAAACATAAAGACAATGTGAATTAAATAACACATATTTAAAGAAACACGAGTAAAAATTGTAGATGATACCTACTTCTAAATAAACCAGTGTTCTGCATTTAAAACTTTTTCAGGTACCTTCTTTGGGAAACTGCTGCAGTCACAATCTGCTACAGGCGACTCTCCCACACATTTTAGATTAGATTAGCTCTGCTTTGGTATTTGTCATCTGCAAATTTTTTATGGTTTAAGTTTTGTAATTCCTAGCAATTTCTTTTTCTTTCCACATCAGATGGCTGTGCTTACGGATGTGTTTGGGGGGAGTGAGGGGTTATATTTAGGAAAGTAGAAAGCCACTTGCCCTCTCTGTGTACTGAAACAAATATTTCATTAACCAGTACTTTAAAACACGCAGTGCTGGTGTTTTAACCATTCTATTTTATTGTTTTTAGCTGGTTTTAGTCAAAACTGATTTCATAACCTCCTAAAGGTTTCAACTTGCAATATGAAAGCCAATTTTCCATAGAGCTACCCACTTAGTCTGTGGATGCAGGTGACTAGTAATTATTGAGCTCTCTTGTATAAAGGCCTTACATGGAGAAACACCTTTGTGAAAAATACTATGATTGTAAAAACTTGGGTTGATAAAACTGAGGCGTTAGGGGAATTTCTTTACAGTTTCTCCTCTGTTAAACTAGGATCTTTGAGAGGACAGGGACTATTTACTTACTATTGTCATCAGTGCCTAACATAGCACCTCACTCATAGTGGATGCTCAATAAATATTTAATGAGTGAATGAACGGTTTGATGATGTGCTATGCTTAGTCAATCAGTCGTTTCTGACTCCTTGCGACCGCATGGGCCGTAGCCCACCAGGGTCCTCTGTCAATGGGGATTCTCCAGGCAAGAATACTAGAGTGGATTGCCATGCCCTCAGGGGATCTTCCCAACCTAGGGATCGAACCCAGGTCTTCCACGTTGCAGATGGATTCTTTACCATCTGAGTCACCAGGAAAGCCCAAGAATACTAGAGTGAGTAGCCTATATCTTCTCTGGGGGTCTTCCCGACCCAGGAATTGAACTGCATCTCCTGCATTGTAGGCAGATTCTGTACCAGTTGAGCTACCAGGCAAGCCCCATTTATAATGAATTTAACAGCAACCCACTCCAGTACTCTTGCCTGGAAAATCCCATGGATGGAGGAGCCTGGTAGGCTGCAGTCCATTGGGTCGCTAAGAGTCGGACACCACTGAGTGACTTCACTTTCACTTTTTACTTTCCTGCATTGGAGAAGGAAATGGCAACCCACTCCAGTGTTCTTGCCTGGAGAATCCCAGGGACGGGGGAGCCTGGTGGGCTGCCATCTATGGGGTCGTGCAGAGTCGGACACGACTGAAGTGACTTAGCAGTAGCAGCAGCAGCAGCAAAGAGAAATAATGTTGTGAAGGGTAAAGATTACTATAATTATGTACTTTTTGATGGCTTTTACCCAATATTCTCATTGATTTATGCCTTAGGGACAGTCTGTTTTATTTTTTTCCTTAATTATCAGTTTCCAAAAGCTTTCAAAAAACTGGCTTTAGAACTTTCTTGGTGGTTCAAGTGGTTAAGAATCCACCTGCCAGTGCAGAGAACACAAGTCCGCTCCCTGGTTCAGGAAGATCCCACATTCTGTGGGGTAGCTAAGCCCATTCCACAGCTACTGAGTCCACGTGCACCTAGAGCCTGTGCTCTGCAACAAAAGAAACCACCGCCATAAGAAGCCCACACACGACAACTAGGTGTAGCCCCCACTCACCACAACCAGAGAAAGCCCTCGTGTAGCAACAAGACCTAGCACAGCCGAAAGTAAATAAATGGCAAAATTTACTTTAAAAAACACTGACTTTATATTTTTGTCTCTTTTTAGAGCAATTATTGACCTATAATTTTGTGTTTTCATTCATTTTATGTATGTTATATATATAATTTTATATAACTGTGTATTATCATTCTGTTATTTAAAGGAAGGAAATATCCACTGTGCGAGTTTGATATTTAATAAGGATTCTTAAAAGCAGTTGACCTATTTTTTGCATTCATGATTAAACTCACATGTTCATAGATTGGTTTTTCCCTAAAGAATCTTTAATGTAATAGCCTTCCATAGGTCCAATAATCATGTTCTTCAGTGGCTTTCAGAAACTGTAATAAATTTATTCACATCAGCCACTCAGACAAATCCATGATAAAAGAGAATCCGCTACTGTGGTGTACCAGAGGTATTGAAAGGTACCCCAAGTCAAAAGTTTCTGGCCCTCTCTTCTTTCTGTCATGAATGAGAATTTTAAATTGTATCTCTCAATTTAATACTACCTTTCAGTCTCTTCTTAAAATAGTATTTTATGAAATATGTAGTCTCCAGCATTTTAGTTCTTTGTCTCTTCATATATCCATTTCTGCAGTTTTTCTTTCGTAGTTTTGTTGGGAAAGTGTGAGAACCACCATTTAACACTGTCCTTACTGAGCCTCTCTACTGACAAAGGCATTAATGTATCACCGGCAACCAGATTCTTAATGAATTACATCCCAACTTAGTGAACTCTCTAAAATCCCCAGATTGTTTCACTTTGCAGTGATTTTGTTATAATAAATTCTCTAGAAAGCATTTCCAACCAGCAAGAATTAATGCTACAACAGGAATTTTCTTTTTCTGATCCAATCAAGGACACTAGAAATCATCCTACAGATATAACTTTTGTGTTACTCTTTCTCCGTCTTCCAAAGGAATGTATTTAGAGGGTAGGGGATGATTATTAGTTTATTTGGAGTTGGGAGAGAGTTTTGATGGAAATAATTTAGGAAAATGAGATGAAATTAAATTAAATCAAAATTTCTGCTTGTTAAAAGCTGTAAATAGATCTTCCATATCTTCTTTCTCCCTATTGCAGGAAGCAGTCACATACATTTGTTAAGGTAAACTTTATGTCATTAGAGAAAATAACTTTTCTTCAAAATTGCTTAATAATAGAGAATTCAGGATAATTAAAGCAGTACATCTGGAGAAGGAAATGGCAACCCACTCCAGTGTTCTTGCCTGGAGAGTCTCAGGGACGGAAGAGCCTGGTGGGCTGCCGTCTATGGGGTCACACAGAGTCGGCCACGACTGAAGCGACTTAGCAGCAGCAGCAGCAAAGCAGTACATCTCATCTTTATGAGCCATTTAATACAGGGTACTCATAGTTGTATTTCCTGCAGTGGTAATAGCATTTTTCAGCACTTTTACTATATTCTAGTCACTCTGCTAAACACTGTGACTTTATCCTCTCATTTAATGCTTCCAACAACACACAGGTAGGCCTAGAAAGAATAATTACCTACGATCACAATGAGTAAGTGTCAAAGCCAGGATTGAAATCCAAATCTTTCTGGCTTCAAACCATATTCTTACCATAATATTCAACTGCTTCTCAGGAAATACTGCATTCCTTATGCTGTGTTAAGAAGTAAGTATAATACCACCCCATAATTTAGTCTGTACTAGTAAGTAAACTTTCTAGATAGTTGCAATTTAATGTAAGCATTAAAGCATTCCTTTGTCACTAGAAATGTCTCCTTCTTGGTGAATTCATTATTGTCACCCTAATGATTTCTTCAGTGAGTTACCATAGGAAAACATAGGCTTTTTTCTTCTACTTAAAATAACTCCAATTTCCATGTCTTTTGTATGTCTTTTTAATAAATTTTTTATCCTTTCTTTCTATACAAAGGTATTTTCTGGTACTGTTCCAAGTAGCACTTCACATTTACATTTTGATTTGCTGCTTTGAATTTATGATTGTTCAGCAAACCAAAAATCTTAACTAAAACCATGGTCTGGGTAAATGAAACAGTCTGTGGTAGAAAACTGAAGGACTCATTACGAGTATGTAATTTTTACACACAGCTTTGCAAGTCTTTCTCAAATATCTGTGATCACTAGATAAATAATCTCCACCTAGGTGAGGAGTATAGCATTATTGCATTTTTTGAATTCTAACAAGCAAATGCCAATGTTACTCCTACAACTATTGCTAAGTTTTACATTTTTTTCAATTTATATAAAAAGGTGCTTCATAATTTTCAGTTCAAAACAAATTATTTTCCTTAGGAACGAATGTATTTTACCTCTTCGGTCATCTTCATTGAGCTTTCTCTTCATATCTAAATCATTAAAAATATTTTTTGCTTCATGTTTTCATCTTAACTGCCAACCTATTTAATTCTGCCTTTGCCATTTTTTTTTCCACTCCTAGGTTTTAACTAAAGAATTTTATAGTCTCCAAGCCTCTTCTGAAAAACGCATTACTGAACTTCAAGCACAGAACTCTGAACATAAGACAAGGCTAGACACTTACGAGAAACTGGAAAAAGAGCTTGACGAAATAATAATGCAAACTGCAGAAAGTAAGTCTCCCCCCACACACACCCCCAACACACACACAGCTGTTTCTTCTGACAGCACAAGGAGCCTGATACTGTTTCTAAAACTGCTTTGCTATATTTCTTTAAAATATTACTTGTGACTTTCTTTGAAAGAAGACTTTGTATTTTAAAATTCAGTTAACCTTAATTCTAGTAGTTTGAGAGCAAAAAATATATATTTGTCTAACTATGATAGATTTTATCTTTTCATTTATTTATTTGTTTTACTATTTCATTTCACTCATCCAGCAATAAAGTGATTACATATGCCAGGATCTGGGGTGTAGAGTTCATGCAATAATTCTTGCTTATAGGTATTCCTAGTCTATTCTGCTGGGAGGGACAAACATGTCAACAGATAATTAAAGTGCTGTTAGCAAAAGAGAGGCAGATCTTGGTAAGTACAGAAGAGATCGTGAGTTAATTCCTTGTTGGAGGTGAGGAATCCCAAAGAGGGGAGATAACATTTGAATGAGTCTTGAAGGACAGATAGAAATTCATTGCACACCCTGTGTTACAGACTTTGACCTTTAATTTCTACTTCTTTATTCCCCTCTTATTTGCCATCTTCCTGTGTTGTCCTTGACTCCAAGAGAATATTTCAAATTAACATTTCACCATTGCCTGAAATGTTTGCTACAGTACATTATTTCTATTCAAAAGTCAGAAACGATAGTGTCATTCTTATAAAAGTGGGTTTAATCTTCAGCTGAAGTTGAGATTGACTCTATCTGGGGTAACTTTTCTTATGAAGACTGTATTATGTTGGTAGCCCAATTTAAGAAAAACTTTTTTTCATTTCTGTCATTGCCTTTTTTTAATTTCCAAGGTCAGTGATAACTGCAGTAGTTTCCAAATTTATCCTGTTTCTTCATGGCATCTGAGTAACCTCTATAAAATATAGATTTGACTATACCATATACCTGCTTTAATGCCCCTATAAACATAAATCAGCCTAAGGTCAAATTCCTTAGCATGTCTTTTTATGATTAGACTCATTTATCTTTGTACTTTTTCATGCCTTGCTATTCTTATCATATCACTTTATTTTGAAAGTTCTATACTCTTTTTTATCTCTCTAACTTTGCAGATGTCCCTCTGTTTAAATAAATTAGTAATGAAAGAAAACTTCCTCAATCTGATAAGAGATACCTATAAAAAATATATAGCTAATATAACTAATGATGAAATATCAATTGCTTTCCCTTTAAGGGAGAGAACCAGGCAAGGATTTCTAGAAGGATTGCCTTCTAGAACCAGGCAAGAAGTTTTCATAACTTCTATCAAACATATTTGAGCTCCTAGCCAGTGTACTAATGGAGGATAGGAAAAAATTTATGAAGATCAGAAAAGAGAAAGACTATGTTTTCGGATTACAAAGCGATCACTGACACTGATAAGTAAATTTAACAGGCTATGATAATTACATGAAAATATACTAGAAGCAAACAATTGGAAATCAAAATTTAAAAAGCAGTTTCCTTTACAATAGTATCAAAAAACACAAAATATATAGGAATAAATTTAACAGTACAAAATACAAATCATTGCTAGGAAAAATTAAAGAAGACTCTCTAAAATATCCAAAGATAAAATCATGAATTCTATTAATTCAGTGTTGTTCCAATCACAGTTCCTTTTTTAACATTTTAGTATTCCATTTATGTGAAAATTCAAAGTCTACTTTTAATAATAGCATGACACACCTACCAGAATGCCTGAAATTAGCAAGACTGACTATTCTCAGTGTTTGTGAGGAAGACTTTCTTATAAAACCAAACAACCTATCCAGTTATCCAGCAATTTCATTCTTAGTTACTTTCCCAAAGACAAAGAGCATATGCACACTGGAACCACCCAAATAATGTGAGCGGGTCGGGGGAAGGAACACAATTGGAAGACGTACACAGACTGACTTCAAGACTTAATATAAAGCTATTGTGTCAAGCTACTATACTACTGGCGTAAAGACAGATACAGCAATAAAATGAAATAGAGAACTAAGAAATAGACCCACACTTGTCTGATTATTAATAAAGACAGCAAACCATTCAACTGGAGAAAGGAAAGTTCCATACATGGTGCTAAAAAAATTGGACATATTTTTGAAAGTGAACCTCAACCTTATTTCATACCATACACTAATACTAACTTAAGATGAAACTTGCAAGTAATAAGTAAAACTATAAATCTTTAGTGGAAAACATGATTGTTTTTGCAACTTGATGCAGCTCAAAATTTCCTAGATAGGTTCTTGAAAGGAACTATAATAAAATAAAGCTTTACTAAGTTGATTTCATCAATATTAAAAACCTCTGCTCTTTTAGAAGACATTTTTTTAAAATGAACTAACTTGCAAAGTAGGAGAAATAATCATAGTCTTATATCTGACAAAGCAATGGTATCCATATTAAGAAAATGACTCGGAGAAAATATTCACAAAAGTCTTGACATAAGATTATCCAGATGGGCCTATCTCAAGGGTCCTTGTAAGAAGGTTATGTGATGATGAAAACAGAAGTTAGAGAAAGGATTTGAAGATCCACAGAAAATGTTAAGAAAGTCATAAGAAGAAATATATTTACAGTACTTCACTGTATATATTAATACTGTAGGTTTACATCGTCTTCCCATACGGTGCTAGCAGTAAAGAACCTACCTGCCAATGCAGTGAGACATAAGAGACACGGGTTCGATCCCTGTGTTAGGAAGATCCCCTAGAGAAGGGAATGGTAACCTACTCCAGTATTCTTGCCTGAAGAATTCCATGAACAGAGGAGCCTGGCAGGCTACAGTTGTAGGGGTTGCAAAGAGTTGGACACAACTGAAGCGACTTAGCATGCATGCGCCTACATCAATATTGTTTTAAATGATACAAACCACTGTAGATGTTAAATGTATTGCTAATACTAGATATCCGGGGCTTCCCTGGTGGCTCAGAGGTTAAAGCGTCTGCCTGGAATGAGGGAGACCCAGGTTCGATCCCTGGGTTGGGAAGATCCCCTGGAGAAGGAAATGGCAACCCACTCCAGTACTCTTGCCTGGAGAATCCAATGGAGGGAGGAGCCTGGTAGGCTACAGTCCATGGGGTCGCAAAGAGTCAGACACAACTGAGCGACTTCACTTCACTTCACTTCAATACTAGATATCCAAAATGAAAAGATAGATGGACCTAGAGGTTATCATACTAAGTGAAGTAAGTCAGAAAGAGAAAGACAAATATAATAATATCATTTATATGTAGACTCTAAAGTATGGCACAAATGAACGTAGTTACAAAACAGAAATAAACTCACAGACATAGCAAACAAACCTGAGGTTACCAAAGGGGAAGAAGGCGGTAGGAGAAAACCAATTAGAGGAGTTTGGGATTAGGAAATACAAACTAGTATATGAAAAGTAGATAAACTAAATAGATAAACCTACTTTCTAGCACAGGCAACTGTATTTATACCAATAAACCATAATGGAAAAGAATATAAAAAGGAATATATATATTCACTTTGCTATACATCACAAACACAACATTGTAAATCAACTATATGTCAGTAAAAAATTCATATTATTAAAAAAATGAAAAGATAATGTGAAGGAAAAAATTCACATTTATTTACAGGTATAAAAATTCATGCATGGATAAAAAAGAAGCAGCAATATCGCTTTATCACAGCCCAGTGTAACTGATATGACTGTTTCAGGGTAGCCTAGCCTATACACTAAGGAATGAATCACTATAAAATTTTTGTGACATACAGTATTACAGTCATATTTACATTACAGTATTGGAAACATTGTTAAACCTTTTAAAAAGCTACTTACCTGTGATGATACACTAATATGCAGTTTCTTCAGTTATAAGAGAGAGACATACAGTACAGTAATATAATTGTTTGACAGCAAGGTTATAAAACAATAAGAAAACTCATACATTATTAATTTTGTTAAATATTACCTATGCCTATATAAGGATAGACTAGCATCTACATATACTTTATGTATTCATGACTTACCTTATTCTTAGCTTTTTTTGATATTTTAAGGCTACATGGTTCACCTGCAAGTTTTTTCAAATTGTTTCAAATCGCAAAAAAATTTTTCCAGTGTATTTATTGAAAAATATTCATGTATGAGTGTGACCCAAGCAGTTCAAACCCTTGTTGTTCAAGGGTCAACTGTATATATTTCTCAAAATGCAATGAATGGTAGGTAGACTTAAGATTTGTACCTTTCACCATATGTAAATTTTATTTTTAAAAAAGAACTGTAAATATTATTGAACTGTAGTTGATAATTTACTCATTGAACTGTTTGGAGTGAAGGCTCAGTACTGCAGCTTCTTTTGAAATGCATCAACAAATAAGATTCACGAGTGCACAGCACTGGTAGCTCAGATGGTTAAGAATCGGCCTGCAGTGCAGGAAACCTAGGTTTGATCCCTGGGTTGGGAAGATCCTCTGGAGAAGGGAATGGCAACCCACTCCAGTATCCTTGCCTGGAGAATCTCATGGACAGAGGAGCCTGGCAAGCTACAGTCCATGGGGTCACCAAGAGTCGAACACGACTGAGCGACTAACACAACAACAACAACATGGATGAATACAGTGATGGACAGATGTGTGAGAAGTAAATATAGTACGATGTATAATTTGGATGCCAGATGCTGGATATATGTGTATATTTCTTTCAGGTTTTTCATATATGTAAAATATTTTCTTAATAAAATTTTTTAGAAAAGATTTGGAAATTAATCTTTTTGCTGTGACATTGTATAAACCATATCTTTGTTAAACTAGATTTATTTGTACTTGGAAGACCGGTAAACTAGGTTCTTTTCTATCCATTTACACTGGAAATTAGAATATTCCTATCCTTGTTTAAGGATTTACTTACTGAAAAATGAAATTTGTGAGATGTAAGGGCAAAACATTCTTTTTTAGTACCATAGTGTGTACAGTACTCAAAGGATTGTCATCTAATTCGTCTCATTTCAGCAGACACAAAGATGCTTAGGCTTTATTTATTAAGGTGTAACCATGACAAGAAAAAGTCTCAACAACCCAGATAACCACGATGATGGTGTGGTCACAGATTTCAAGCGAGACATCCTGGAGTGTGAAGTCAAGTGGGCTTTAGAAAACCTCACTACAAACAGCTAATGGAAGTTATGGAATTCCGTCTGAGCTATTTCAGATCCTAAAAGATAATGCTTTTAAAGTGCTGCACTCAATATGCCAGGAAATTTGGAAAACTCGGCAGTGGCCACAGGACTGGGAAAGATCAGTTTTCATTCCAATCCCAAAGAAAGGCAATGCCAAAAAATGTTCAGACTACTGTGCAGTTGTGCTCATTTCACAGGCTAGCAAGGTAATGCTCAAAATCCTTCAAGCTAGGCTTCAGTAGTACATGAACCAAGAACATCCAGATGTACAGGCTAGATTTAGAAAAGGGAGAGGAACCTAGATCAAATTGCCAGCACTCTGGATCTTAGAAAAACATTTACTTCCGCTTCATTGACCACGCTAAAGCCTTTGACTGTGGATCACAACTAAATGGAAAATTCCCAAAGAGATGGGTATCACCACCTGAGAAACCTGTACGCAGGTCAAGAAGCAACACTTAGGACCAGACATGGAACAGTGGACTGGTTCATAATTGAGAAAGAAGTATTTGTCAAATGGAGTATTTGTCAAATTGAGTATTTGTCAATTTGCCAATTGAGAAAGGAGTACATCTTTGTCAAAGCTGTAAGCCTGCTTATTTAACTTATATGTAGAATGTACATCATGCAAAATGCTGGGCTGGGTGAAGCACTAGATGGAATCAAGATTGCTGGGAGAAATATCAACAACCTCAGATATGCAGATACCACCTTCATGTGAAGCGGAACTAAAGAGCCTCCTTAATCAAGGTACAAGAGGAGTGAAAAAGCTGGCTTAAAACTCAACATTCAAAAAAGTAGGATCATGGCGTACATTCCCATCCCTTCATGGCAAATAGATGGGGGAAAAAATGGAAACAGTGACAGTTTATTTTCTGTGGATCCAAAATCACTGCAGACGGTGACTGTAGCTCTGAAACTAAAAGACGCGTGATCCTTGGAAGAAAAGCTCTGACAAACCTAGTTGTTGTTGTTGTTCAGTTGCCCAGTGCAGCCAGCTCTTTGTGACCCCATGGACTGCAGCATGCCAGGTTTCGCTGTCCCTCGCGTCTCCCAAGGTTTGCCCAAGTTTCTGTCCATTGAATTGGTGATGCCATCCAGCCATCTCATCCTCTGTCACCGTCTTCTCCTTCTGCCTCAGTCTTTCCCAGCATCAGGGTCTTTTCCAATGATTTAGCTGTTCACATCAGGTGGCCACAGATTGGAGCTTCAGACAGTGTATTAAAAAACAGAAACATCACTTTGCTGACCAAAGTCCATACATATGTATGGTTTTTCCAGTAGTCATGTTTGGATGTTAGAATTGGGCCATAAAGAAGGCTGAGCACTGAAAAATTGAAGCTTTCAAATTGTGGTGCTAGAGAAGACTCTTGAGAGTCACTTGGACAGCAAAGAGATCAGCCCAGTCGATCCTAAAGGAAATCAGCCCTGAATATTCATTGGAAGGACTGATGTTGAAGCTGAAACTCCAATACTTTGGACACCTGATGCGAAGAGCTGACTCACTGGAAAAGACTGATGCTGGGAAAGATTGAGGGAAGGAGGAGAAGGGGACAACAGAAGATGAAATGGTTGGATGGTGTCATCGACTATGCATGTGAGTTTGAGCAAACTCCAGGAGATGATAAAGGACCAAGAAGCCAGGTGTGCTTCAGTCCATGGGGTCGGAGTCAGATATGACTGAACAATAACAAACCATGGCAAATTGCAGTATCCTGTTTACGCTTGAATTGCTTTTTGTAATTAAGTGAAATATTACGTTGGAGAAGGAAATAGCAACCCACTCCAGTAACTTGCCTGGAGAATACCATGGACAGAGGAGCCTGGCAGGCCATGGTCCATAGGGTCACAGAGAGTCAGACACAACTGAAGCAACTAAGCCCGCACATAATATTAAGTATTTGAGGAGTTTTGTTTTCAAAGATCTCATCAAGTTGTTAAAAGTACAGGTATTGTCCAGAAAGTAAATAAATTTTTTGTAAATATCAGATTTCTGTCAATTGAGGGACCTCTTCTCCATCCTCCTTCTATTTGTAACCTCTTGCTCAGCATTTGTCACATTTTTCAAAACTCTTCTCTTGCTTCTTAAATCATCACTTTTGATTGTTTCTTCTCCATCATTTTTATTATCTCTTCTTCTATCTAACTGTTTCTAGTTCCTGGGGATTTTTTCCCCTCATCCTCTTTAACTCTTACTTACCTATTTTCTGGATAATCTTATCCCTTTCCACAATTTCAGTTAGTGTCTGTAGGCTAGTCATTCCACAGGTCTGTATGGAATTCTATTTTTCATTCCTTCCCTAAATCCAGTTAATAATAGTACCTATAACTTGTGAGGAGTTGTTTTCTCATTACTGGAATTTTTTTCCTATATAAAATCAGAGTTAACAACAAAAATCTATTGGTCATGTCATTACCTGTTTTAATCACTCTTAACTTTTTGTTATCTTGTTATCTATAGAATAAAATCCAGACTCTTTAGCCTAGCAAACAAGACTACTACCATTGTTCTTCAGACTAACTGTAGTCACTTTCCTTACAATTATTAATACTAAAACTTCTCAAGTCTGTGCCTTTACGCGTTATGGTTCCTTCCTGCAACTTCTCTGTAAATGTCATTCTCCCCATACCTTCTTTATGCCTCTAGCATGGGAAAATTGGTAGTACTCAGATATTAGTTGTGCTTCTAAGACACATTCATATGTCTTCAGTACCATTTACCGTGTTGTATAGCATGTTGCTTCTTTATTAAATCATCACTAGAATAATTATACCGTAAGTTACTAATCAGGTAAGTATTAAACTGGAATTTAAGTTGTCCATCAGTATGTGATGAGTTTTTGAGATGTTAGCTAAATTTACTCCTCTCTCTTCTGAACTTAGAACTGTCTAAGACAGACAAGAGTCAGATGGGTATCTAATGCCAGCTGTAGCTCTGATAGAGATGAAGGGAAGTCAACTTGGATCTGAGCAGCGATAGCTGATAATACAACTGGTCATGGCACCAAGCATCTCTCGCTTCCACATGTCCCTCATAATTAACAATCCGACCTCTGAAAACTGGTCTTGGTTCAGTGTGAAAAACAGAGTCAAAATTGAAGGAAAACGCTTACAAATAGCGTTTGTAAATAAATATTTACTGTACCACAGCAGGATCAAACAACAAAAAAGGGCATATTACAGTGATAGGCCTGCAAGTAACTTCCTTACTAATGTAAAATTTGTGGCTTTGTTTTAAACTTGAAACACTTCTGAAAGTAGGTTTCTCTTTTTTACATTAAAATAATGGTTATCAATGAATAATGTTATAAAAATTGTTATATGTCATTGACTGCTTTAAATTGAGCTATAAACCTTTAGTTTTTATGGCCTTTGATTAAATGTTTTTTCATCTCAGCTTCCAGTAAAATTGTCATTGCATTTAAACTTTTTACTCATAAAATGTTAACCTATTGGTTAAAATTTCTTTTGGGGAGTGTGTGACAATAACAAAATTCAGAAGTAAATGTTGCTAAATTTTTTGTAATTAAAAAAAAAGTCATCAATAGGTTCTTAAACTGTACATTTTCTTTACAGAGTACAGAGTAGAATTAAGTAATTCTACTTAAATGCATAATTTCATTATTGCAAGTTAGGATAACTTGATAACAAGTTAGATAACTTTTTTAATGAACATCTTTTCTAATTAAAAATAGTCATTTCTTTTATCAAGAAGAGAAATGATGAGATTGAGGTTATCTTTACTTTTTCATAATTATGTAACAAACATTTCATGCAAAAAGCCTTTGAATATCAGAATAAACAGTCTGTATTATTATGTTTTATAACAAGACAACGTAATATGTCATATGATGCAGACCCTTACACTTTGAAGCAATAGATGGGACAACTCCAAGCAAGCATACACTTTATGAAATACACTGCTACTTACAAATGGCCTGTTTGAGATTATGTATATAAGTGTTCTTATGTTCACTAATTCATTATTATGACCTCTTTTATTTTCACTTCTGCCATGCTTTTTAAGAAGAAAGAATTTCACAGTGTACACTTATTATTTTCCAGTTGACGATGAAGTTGAAGCCGAAAGGGTTCTTTTTTCCTATGGCTATGGTGCTAATGTTCCCACAACAGCCAAAAGACGACTAAAGCAAAGGTACGATCAATATATATTTGTTTACTTATCTAGTCAAGCTAAATGTAATTACATTCTGCTTTTTGATAATGTACTAAGTGGAGTGACAAAATAAAGTTACTGTATTTCTTCTTACGCATAAATATTACATTGCTCATGAAACATAACATAGTAAGTAATAATCATGCCTTTCGTGTATTTTTAAGTAGACTGTAAGTGTACATTAGAATTTCCTCGAATTGGATTCAATGATAATGGCAACATTTAAATTTTTTCAGGTTAAAATTAATGAATTGTGTCTCCTTTCTTCCCTTGTTTCATATTCGCCCACGTACATTCCTTGACTTATACTTGAAAGAGAGAGAAAAAAGATTGAGAGAGAGATAAAGAGCTAGCATATATGCACTAGTCACTCAGTTGAGTCTGACTCTCTGTAACCCCATTGACTATAGCCCACCAGGATTCTCTTTCCATGGGATTTTCCAGGCAGGAATACTGAAATGAGTTGCCATTTCCTCCTCCAGGGGATCTTCCCGACCCAGGGATCAAAACCGTGGCTCCTATGATTCCTACATTGTAGGAAGATTCTTTTACTGCTGAGCCATCAGGAAAGCCCAGCAGATATATTGTGACTGAAAATATAAAAGACTTTATGAAGACCAAGAAAATTTTTGGAAGATCCACTAGTTATTTTGTGAAATACTATTTGTTTAAAGTATACCAAGAGAAAATTGTACCTGTATTAATTGGTTTTCTAGTTGACCTAACTCCTTTCTCCCACCTAAATTCATCCTGCTTTGCAAAAAAGAGTCCCATTTGCTACCATAACAAATCTAAATGTTTCCATCAGACTTCTGAGCCCTTCCATGTAGCTCTGCTTCTCCAGCCTTATTTGTCTCTCTACCCAAAATGATGGTAGTATATCTCCCTGCCTATAAACATCTATTTTCCATGTAACCACACAACAAGCATTTGTCTTTATCTTGTTAGCTCTCATTTCCATATTGCTTCCCCAGCCAGATGGAAAGATCCTCAAGGTCAGCAAGTAAATCTTATTCTTGTTTATTCTCCATTGTCTCTACCCAGCATGGTGTGAGATAGCTAGCAGAATTGTCTCTTCATCTAAGTATTTGAGGATTCAAAGCTGCTTGTTTATCTGTTATTTTTATATGAATTGGTTTAAACATTTAGAGACATTACATACTAAGTAAGAAAAGCAATTAATCTTAACTCTAACACTTTTATAGAAGCTTTGGCTCAGAAGATAACATGTCTTTATGGCTATCAAAAGTGATGTAAGATATAGGTCATTTTATGAGAGGTAACAGAAAGATACTTAGAACTTGTGTTTCCTACTAGTTACACTAAATAGATCAAGGATAGTTGACTACTAGATAACAAATTGTAGCTGGAATGGTTAATTCTGTTTAGTGAAGATGCAAATATTTCTAAATCATGTATTATTTGAAAAATTGGGTGTAATCCCATTCCATTCACATTCTTCCCCGAGTCCCTCCAAGTTCACTAAGGATGACCTAGGATAATTTGTCGTTTTCAGGGTATCTCTGTATTTGAGGATTATATTGCCAAGGGAAAAATAGAAAGGTAATTTTATGGGCAAGCAACTTTTTTTTTTATCAGTGGCAAATGATTGGTAAAATGCTAAAAATTGAAATTTGAAGGAAAAAGTCCATAATCTTCTCTATTTTAGCATCCAATTCCTTCAAATGCATCTTGTTCACAAGAAAAAAGAAATTTTCTCTTGTAAGGTTTCTTTCGGTAACCCCAAATGATGCTCAGTTATTCTAAAATTGAAAGCAATTATTACTATTGCCTTAATTTTTTTTTGGAATTTCCAAAACAGATGTTGATTTCTTAATATTTAGACTGAAAATATAAGGAACCACAACTGATTCATGTTCTGCATAATCTTAACTGTCTGTCCAAATATTTCTAAAGATTTTATCACTGAGCTATCTATGTGCCTTGAACAAGTGCCTAATGGGCATGCTATTAATACCTCCTACCAGCTGGTGCCAGGCATTCTTCTCATGATGAACCAGAGGGTTATTTTGAGGAAGTGCTTCTCAGGTCATCTAAATGGAGTGAAGGGAAAGTAAGTCTGGATAGCCAAAGAGGACATTTATGCATTCCTTTTCCCATTCATTCAACAACTTTTATTGAGTACCTACTGTACGCACAAAGTTGACCCGTGGCAAAGAAAATCCCTTTTGAGGATCTGATGCATTTCTGAAGTTTGCAAAGTCCTTATTTGATTTCTTAATGGATATTTGTAAAGAAGTTAATGGCTTTGTGCTTTAGGTTTAATTTATTTAAGATTATTGTATGGCAGAAACCAATACAACTTTGCAAAGCAATTATCCTCTAATCAAAAAAAAAAGATGAAAGCAATATAATCTTCTAGAAAATTTATATGTAATTCATCACATTTGAAATTAAAACAATGGAAGCTTAAGGTGACTTATAAAATAACAGAATGGCCCATGAAATATTTCCATAACAAAGTTTCCATTATACATCAGCCCATAACAAAGTGTATTGAAATTTCAAAGGAGCTTGTTTCACATCTGCTATACAATATACCCCATTCATACAGTGTTTGATTTGAAATCTCATATATTCAACAACCCATTCCCTGGTGGCTCAGTGGTAAAGAATCCGTCTAACAAAGCAGGAGGCGTAAGTTCGATCCCTGGATAGGGAAGATCCTCTGGAGAAGGAAGTGGCAACCCTCTCCAGTGTTCTTGCCTGGGAAATCCCATGAAAAGAGGAGCCTGGCAAGCCACATTCCAAGGGGTTGCAAAAGAGTCCGACACAACTTAGGGACTTAACAACAACAAATACTCAAGAACCAATTCAGGTATTTCAGGGTAGCACTTAATTGAGGGGGTTTCTGATTATAAAAATAATACATGTTTATTTTAGAAAATTGGTGAAATTACCAGTAATCCTGCTATCCAAAGATAACCATTCAAAAATGTATACAGATAGATATATTTTTCTACATATTTATGGTGTTATTGTATGTAACTTAGAAGTTTAACTTTTTGTCTTCTAATTTTACCCTGAACATAAATAGATAAATTTCAATGGTTATTCAAAACTTTAGTTTGTAGGCCTTCTGTTTTTGAGTGCCGTATTGCTGTTAGTAAATTGACGGTCACTGAAAATTTTCACTAGTTGCCTATTGCCACTTAAGGCAGATTATGAAATTAAAATGAGAAAATGGATGCGAAGTTCATCACAGTGAATGTTGGCATTGAGTAGGTGTTCAAGTGAAGTTTGTTATGTTAGTCAATGTTCCTTAAAATAAATTGATCAAAGCATTGATTTTAGAGATGAGGCCAGTGTTCCAAAAATGCCAGTGAGGCATAATTTGAATTTTCATTTAAAACAATTTTGTTTTATTGTAATGAGACCCTCTTGAAGTAATTAGTAGAAACAACCCCTGGACATGAAACTAGTTTTGAGATTCACTTTCTTTGATATAAGTCAGTTTCTTAAGACATAGATCCATAATGCCAGTTTCCCATAAAAATTAGTTTGAAAAATAAATTCCAGAAATGTATCCTAAACGCATTACAATTATTAAATAAGGTTGCTCCCAGTTTGAACTTTCAAGAGAGATATGAGCAATAACTAAATATTGTATTAAGCTTTCTGGGCCAAAGTCATGGAAAGTTAAAAAGGCTTAGACAATTAAAGCAGATTAAAATAAAATAAGCTCTTCTTGACTAAACTTGAAAATCTGAAGTAATGTTTTTGTTTCGGTCATGATTGTTTTGAAAATAGCAAACAAGATTTTCTGGTTGCATGTTTTGGTTATGCTCTTTAGCTTATAACACTAAATGGGCAACACCCAGGCACTAACTGGTCCTAGTGTGTGCATCTCTGTTTGTTTTGGCAGGCCTGAATGTGGAGACTTTTCTGAGGGTTTTTAAACCTTTCAAATTGCAAGATTTACTGCGTACTACTGACCTTTGTTTTAGTTTCTGTCTAGTTTTATAAAGAGCTTTAAGTTGAAACTTTCACAGTAGACTAATCTTTATAATAAAGAAAAAAATAACACAGAGGGAGCTTTGCTTTTTCTCTAGCAGACTTTTGAGCATAAAGTAATTTTGTTTTTCCTCTCCTTTATTCTCACATATGTGAGTTCTCATTTTTGTCCTTAGAGAAAAGTTGTGCTTATTTCATTTGGGTTGGTTTTAGGAATAGTCCTTTAAAAAGCTACTGCTAATCAACTTGAAAGTTTAACCCTACAGAGAAACTAGAAAAAGACATACAACTATAGGTAATCAGAATACACCACTATTTATTTAGTCCCTGTAACTGCCAAGAAAGTGGGCAGTGCAGGGAGCAACCTGATGCTTTCTGAAGCTGAAATCATTCTGGCCTGTGTGCCCTTTTTTTGAACCATTTCTTCATGCCATGCTAATAGAGACAGAACTCTGACCTTCTAAAACTGAAAAAGATCAAAAAGCCAAATGTTATTTCAGACTATGTAACTAATTAGCAGGTACCTAAGTATATACAGTTAGTTATTTAAATTTTGGTAATACTAAGTGAAGTATCCAGTATTGAAGGACTCAAGACAGAGTGTCAGTCCCCCATTGTGCTTTGATAACTCAGATGTGAGCAAAGGTCAACCATGTTCACTTTGGCTGGGCTATGCTTCTATGAAATTGTGTGTGATAATCAGAAGTACTGACTTCCATTGACAAATCCAAAATGGTAACTTTTACTTAGAGTCATGAGGTGCTGAAGAAAGCTAAGAGATAACCCATGGGAATTAATTTACCATATAACAGGTAAAAATTTAGTTTAAAATTTAAATACAAAACTGTACTCTGGTGATATTAGTTTCTAGTTCATGTCAAATTTGATCTTGGTGCAGGTAAAAAAAATCACATGGCAATTATGTAATTACAAAGAAGAATTGAATGCTGTACCTACTGTAGTATCAACAAAGAACCTGTAAAAGCAGTGCTTTCTTGAGGAGTTCAGTACTAAATAAATAAATAGCCTACCAACCAGACTTTAGCAGGAGTCATTTTTCCTGACTGTATCCCTGGTTACTCATTATAAAGAACTCACTATAAAGACTTGTTTTCGTTGTATGTGCATTGTAGTTAAGGAGACATAAACTCAGCATAGTTGAGCAATTGTTCATTTGTCTTGCCTTGAATTTCATTTAAGCTAAAATCACATCCTTTCTTCTGACTTCTAATATCCCAGATTCCTGAAAGAATACACCCGTAACATCAAACTACTCAGCACAGCAATGTGCGACATTTAAATATTTAGGAGGTTGAAATATAGAAGCAATCACAGGTGAATTCGGCCAAAAGTTTAGGGAAGAACTAACACTTATCCTCAGAGTCTTCCAGAAAATTTCAGAGAAAGGAGAACTCCCAAACTCATTTTGCGAGGCCACCATCACCCAGATAGCAAAATCAGACAAAGATGCCACAAAAAAAGACAGTTAAGGCCAATATCACTGGTGAACATAGATGCAAAAGTCTACAACAAAGCTCTAGCAAACAGAATCTAACAACACATTAAAAAGATCATATATCATGATCAAGTGGACCTTATCCAGGGATGCAGGGACTCTTTAATATATACAAATTAATCAGTGTGATGCACCATATTAACAAATTAAAAGAGAAAACCATATGATCATCTCAATTGATGCAGAGAAAGCTTTCAACAAAATTCAACACCCATTTATAATTTAAAAAAATTATAATTAAAAAAAAAAAAAACCTTCTATGCCTGCAGAAAGTAGGCATAGAAGGAACATAACTCAACATAATATAGGTAAGACACCGACTCTTTGCAACAGCATGGACTACAGGGCGCCAGGCTTCCCTGTCCATCATCAACTCTCGGAGCCTGCTCAAACTCATGTCCATCAAGTCAGTGATGCCGTCCAACCATCTCATTCTCTGTCATCCCCTTCTCCCCCTACCTTCATCAGGGTCTTCTCCAATGAGTTAGCTCTTCACATCAGGTGGCCAAAGCAATGGAGCTTCAGCATCAGTCCTTCCAATGAATATTCAGGACTGATTTCCTTTATCGTTGACTAGTCTGATCTCCTTGCTGTCCAAGGGAGTCTCAGGAGTCTACTCCAACACCAGAATTCAAAAGCATCAATTCTTTGGCACTCAGCTTTCTTTATGGTCCAACTCTCACATCCATACATGACTACTGGAAAACCCATAGCTTTGGATAGACGGACCTTTGTCAGCAAAGTAATGTCTCTGCTTTTTAATATGTTGTCTAGGTTGCTCATAGCTTTTCATCCAAGGAGCAAGCATCTTTTAATTTCATGACTGGAGTCACCATCTGCAGTGATTTTGGAGCCCAAGAAAATGAAGTCTCTCACTGTTTCCATTGTTTCCCCATCTATTGGCCATGAAATGATGGGACCAAATGCTATGATCTTAATTTTTTGAATGTTGAGTTTTAAGCCAGCTTTTTCACTCTCTTCTTTCACTTCATCAAGAGGCTCTTTAGTTCCTCTTCACTTTCTGCCATAAGAGTGGTGTCGTCTGCATATCTGAAGTTATTGATATTTCTCCCTGCAATCTTGATTCCAGCTTGTACTTCTTCCAGCCTGACATTTCGCATGATGTAATCTGCATATAAGTTAAATAAGCAGGGTGACAATATACAGCCTTGATGTACTCCTTTCCCAATTTGAAGTCAGTCTATTGTTCTATGTCTGGCTCTAACTGTTGCTTCTTGACTTGCATACAGGTTTCTCAGGAGGAAGGTAAGGTGGTCTAGTATTCCCATCTTTTTAAGAATTTTCCACAATTTGTTGTGATCCATACAGTCAAAGGCTTTAGCATAGTCAATGAAGCAGAAGTAGAGGTTTTTCTGGAATTCTCTTGTTTTTTCTGTGATCCAGTGGATGTTGGCAATATGATCTCTGGTTCCTCTGCCTTTTCTGGGGCTTCCCTGGTGGCTCAGAGGGTAAAGCATCTGCCTGCAATGTGGGAGACCTGGGTTCGATCCCTGGGTCAGGAAGATCCCCTGGAGAAGGAAATGGCAACCCACTCCGGTATTCTTGCCTGGAAAATCCCATGGATGGAGAAGCCTGGTGGGCTACAGTCCATGGGCTCACAAAGAGTCGGACACAACTGAGCTACTTCACTTTCTTTCGTTCCTTCTTTCTTTCTTTCCTCTGCCTTTTCTAAATCCAGCTTGAACATCTGGACGTTCTTGGTTCACATACTATTGAAGCCTAGCTTGGAGAATTTTGAGCGTTACTTTGCTTGCGTGTGAGATGAGTGCAATTGTGCAGTAGTTTGAACATTCTTTGGCATTGCCTTTCTTTGGGATTGGGATGAAAACTGACCTTTTCCAGTCCTGTGGCCACTGCCAAGTTTTCCAAATTTGCTGGCATATTGATTGCAGCACTTTCACAGCATCATCTTTTAGGATTTGAAATAGTTCAACTGGAATTCCATCACCTCCACTAGTTTTGCTTGTAGTGATGCTTCCTAAGACCCACTTGACTTCGTGTACCAGGATGTCTGGCTCTAGGTGATTGATCACACCATCGTGGTTATCTGGGTTATGAATATCTTTTTTGTATAGTTCTTCTGTGTTTTCTTGCCACATCTTCTTAATATCTTCTGCTTCTGTTAGGTCCATTACATTTCTCTCCTTTATTGTGCCCACCTTTGCATGAAATGTTCCCTTGGTATCTCCAAGTCCCTTACCAGATAAGTATTTTAAAATCTTTTTTGCCAATTCTGTGGGTTACCTTTTCACTTACTCTCTTTGTTTTTTTTAACTTATTTATTTTGGGCTGCTCAGGCTCTTTGTTGCTATGCATGGACTTTCTCTAGTTGGAGCCAATGGGGGCTACTCTTCATTGTGGTGCCCGGGCTTCTCATTGCGGTGGCTTCTGTGTGGTGCAACACAGGCCCTAGAGCTCGCAGGCTTCAGTAGTAGTAGCGCGTGGGCTTATTTGCTCCGTGACATGTGGGATCTTCTTGGACCAGGGATTGAAATCATGTCATCTGCATTGGTAGGCGGATTCTTAACCACTGGACCACCAAGGAAGTCCCTCTTGAAGCACAAAACTTTTTAATTTTTATACAGTCCAGTTTGCTGCTTCTTTTGTCATTTGTACTTTTGGTGCCATGTCTGAGGATCTTTTTCCAGATCCAAGTTTGTGAAGATTTTCTTCTGTGTTTCCTTCTAAGAATTTATACTTTTAACTCTTTCATATAAGTCTTTGATCCACTTTGAGATAATTTTTGATATCGTGAAGTAAGAACCTTGTACCTTTTCAATGTGGCTAATAGAAAATTTAAACTGCATGTGTAGCTTGTATTCTGTTGGACAAAACTGGCCTAGAACAGTAGTCTCCAAACTTTTTGTATGAATCCCTATTGGGGGGAAAAACTGAGCATGTACTCAGGAATAGTATGTGGATGTGTGTGTGTTCAGTTGCTCAATCGTGTCCAACTCTTTGTCACTCACATATGTTTATATATACATATATATGTTATATGCACACACTGTCACATGAAAAGTGTCTGATATGCATGCTCACTCGCTCCAGTCATGTCCAACTCTTTGTGACCTCATGGACTGTAGCCTGCCAAGCTCCTCTGTCTATGATATTTTTCTGGCAAGAATACTGGAGTGGGTTGCCATGCCCTCCTCCAGGGGATCTTCCCAACCCAGAGATTGAACTTGCTTCTCTTGCCTCTCGTGTATGGCGACAAATTCTTTACTGCTGAGCTACTTGGGAAGCTCCAATCCATACCATACTGCTTTCAATTTTCTCCAGCAGATCATTCTCCACTTCTGCTTTTCCCTCTACCCAGAATGCAGTTTCTCTGCTTTGTCACTGCATTAGTTAATTTTCATTCTTCAGTGTGGCCTTTTATATTATTTAATGTACTACTATAATTTTTTTTACTTGCCCATCTTCTTCAGTAGACAGTTAGCTCCTCCAGGAAGAAATTGTGAAATCCTAGTGCCTATGTAGATGATAGGTTTTTAATAAATGTTTGTTAAAAGAGAATGTTCATGATTATTGTATTGAATTAATTAATGAATATGTTTCTTCCAACTCAGCTTGCTTTTCTACAGTCATTGATATTCATGATCCAGAGGGAAAAATTGCTAATTTTCTTTTTATCATTTTTAAAAAGTTTAACTGCAAGTATTCTAATGATTAAAAGTTTTATTTATCGTTTCTCCTGAGTGTTCTGTGTGCTTAAATATTTTATTTTTTGAAGAAAAATTATCTCACAGTATTTTTTTATTCTTGATACTATATTCTTTTTCTTTGTTTCCTAGAACAAGGGTTCTTAAGGGCATTTAACGTGATTTTTAATAATCTGTAAGAAGATGTATTCTGCTGTCCTTACTACTGACTTGGAAGTGAATTTTTATTTTTTTTTAATTTAATTTAATTTTTTAACTTTACAATATTGTACTGGTTTTGCCATATATCAAAATTAATCCGCCACAGGTATACATGTGTTCCCCATCCTGAACCCTCCTCCCTCCTCCCTCCCCATACCATCCCTCTGGGTCGTCCCAGTGCACCAGCCCCAAGCATCCAGTATCGTGCATCGAACCTGGACTGGCAACTTATTTCATATATGATATTACACATGTTTCAATGCCATTCTCCCAAATCATCCCACCCTCTCCCTCTCCCACAGAGTCCAAAAGACTGTTCTATACAACAGTGTCTCTTTTGCTGTCTCGTATACAGGGTTATTGTTACCATCTTTCTAAATTCCATATATATGCGTTAGTATACTGTATTGGTGTTTTTCTTTCTGGCTTACTTCACTCTGTATAATAGGCTCCAGTTTCATCCACCTCATTAGAACTGATGCAAATGTATTCTTTTTAATGGCTGAGTAATACTCCATTGTGTATATGTACCACAGCTTTCTTATCCATTCATCTGCTGATAGACATCTAGGTTGCTTCCATGTCCTGGCTATTATAAACAGTGCTGCGATGAACATTGGGGTACACGTGTCTCTTTCAATTCTGGTTTCCTCAGTGTGTATGCCCAGCAGTGGGATTGCTGGATCATAACGCAGTTCTATTTCCAGTTTTTTAAGGAATCTCCACACTGTTCTCCATAGTGGCTGTACTAGTTTGCATTCCCACCAACAATGTAAGAGGGTTCCCTTTTCTCCACACCCTCTCCAGCACTTATTGCTAGTAGACTTTTGGATCCCAGCCATTCTTGCAATCCCTATCAAGCTACCAATGGTATTCTTCACAGAGCTAGAACAAATAATTTCACAATTTGTATGGAAATACAAAAAATCTCGAATAGCCAAAGCAATCTTGAGAAAGAAGAATGGAACTGGAGGAATCAACCTGCCTGACTTAAGGCTCTACTACAAAGCCACAGTCATCAAGACAGTATGGTACTGGCACAAGACAGAAATACAGATCAACGGAACAAAATAGAAAGCCCAGAGATAAATCCACGCACATATGGACACGTTATCATTGACAAAGGAGGCAAGAATATACAATGGAGAAAAGACAATCTCTTTAACAAGTGGTGCTGGGAAAATTGGTCAGTCACTTGTAAAAGAATGAAACTAGAACACTTTCTAACACCATACACAAAAATAAACTCAAAATGGATTAAAGATCTAAACGTAAGACCAGAAACTATAAAACTCCTAGAGGAGAACATAGGCAAAACACTCTCCAACATACATCACAGCAGGATCCTCTATGACCCACCTCCCAGAATATTGGAAATAAAAGCAAAAATAAACAAATGGGACCTAATTAAACTTAAAAGGTTCTGCACAACAAAGGAAACTATTAGCAAGGTGAAAAGACAGCCTTCAGAATGGGAGAAAATAATAGCAAATGAAGCAACTGACAAACAACTAATCTCAAAAACATACAAGCAACTCCTACAGCTCAATTCCAGAAAAATAAATGACCCAATCAAAAAATGGGCCAAAGAACTAAATAGACATTCCTCCAAAGAAGACATACAGATGGCTAACAAACACATGAAAAGATGCTCAACATCACTCATTCTCAGAGAAATGCAAATCAAAACCACTATGAGGCACCATCTCACGCCAGTCAGAATGGAAGTGAATTTTAGAAACATGATCAGTGAGTCAGTTGTAGACCAGTTGTACCACAGTGTCTTTCATTTTCTAAACGTGGGTCATAAATGACAATATTAGCATTCATAGTAATAGTCACAGTTGTTCCCATCAGCATCAGTTCTTAGAAAGGTTTTCTCAATCAAATAGTGCTATGAAATATCCATTGAAACACTGTAGAACACATTTCTGGGTGATTTCAAGAAATTGTAAGATACCTTCCTTCTATTTAGAGTAGATTTTTCTCTCTCAGAACCCGCCAACCAAAAGCAGGGAAATTCAATGTAGTGATATCTTTGGTGTTAGGGCTTAAGCACCAGCATACCAAGAATTTCTTGAATTCAGTGGTTTGTGTTATGTGGTATTTTACACTGATAAGTGGTATCACACCATATCTGCACAAGAGCATTAGGCAATTCCCAAACAAAACAAAAAGCACCCAAACCAAATGAGCTGTTTAATATTATTAAACCTGATGTCTTCAAGTCATTAACTGCTTGAAAATGTTAGTAATGGGTGACCTTTGCATCTCATTATTTTTGTGCATCCTTTATTCCATTTAATCTCATCAATAACTGTTTCTATGCAATAATGTATTCTTTATACTGAACACTACACAAATATGATCCATACTACCGACATACATTTATTAAGAAATTGCCATGTCACAAAAGACCCTAGTACTGAGTTCTGTTGGAGACAGAAAGATAAAAGAGTTAATTTTAACATGTATGGAGGATGAGAAAAACAGAATGAAAGTATGAATGAAGATAACTGCAAAGTTTTTAAATTAACCGAATGAAAAGACACAGCTAATGATATGTAATACTGATGTTTGCAAAGATGAGTCAACAGATTTAAAATGTAAACAGAACTTAAAATTAGCATTAACTTTTTTGAAGAAGATCTGTATCTTATTTTAAAATCAGATTTTAGAGAACTTGATATATTTTACATTGGGGGATTGAGTATACGATAGCCATAAACAATAAACTGTGGAAAATTCTTCAAGAGTAGGGAATACCAGACCACCTTACCTGCCTCCTGAGAAATCTGTATGCAGGCCAAGAACGGTTGTAACTGGACATGGAACAATAGACTGGTTCCAAATCGGGAAAGGAATACATCAAGGCTGTATATTGTCACCCTGATTATTTAACTTATATGCAGAGTATATCATGTGAAATGCCGGGCTGTAAGAAGCACAAGCTGGAATCAAGATTGCAGGGAGAAATATCAATAACATGACACCACCCTTATGGCAGAAAGTGAAGAAGAACTAAAGAGTCTCCTAATGAAAGTGAAAGAGGAGAGTGAAAAAGCTGGCTTAAAACTCAGTATTCAGAAAACTAAGATGATGGCATCCAGTCCCATCACTTCATGGCAAATAGATGGGGAAACAGTGAGAGACTTTGTTTTGGGGGGGCTCCAAAATCACTGCAGATGGTGACTCCAGCCATGAAATTAAAAGATGCTTGCTCCTTAGAAGAAAAGCTATGACCAACCTAGCTGCTGCTGCTGCTAAGTTGCTTCAGTCGTGTCCAACTCTGTGCGACCCCATAGATGGCAACCTACCAGGCTCCTCCATCCTTGGGATTCCCCAGCCAAGAATGCTGGAGTGGGTTGCCATTTCCTTCTCAGCAGAGACATTACTTTGCTGACAAAGGTCTGTCTAGCCAAAGCTATGGTTTTTCCAGTAGTCATGTATGGATGTGAGAGGTGGACTTATAAAGAAAGCTGAGCACTGAAGACACTTTTGAACTGTGTTTGTTGGAGAAGACTCTTGAGAGTCCCTTGGACTGCAAGGAGGTTCAAACAGTCCATCCTAAAGGAAATCAGTCCTGAATATTCGTTGGAAGGACTGATGCTGAAGCTGAAATTCCAATACTTTGGCCACTTGATGTAAAGAACTGATTCTTTGGAAAAGACCCTGATGCTGGGAAAGATTGAGGGCAGGAGGAGAAGGGGTCGACAGAGGATGAGATGGTTGGGTGGCATCACTGACTCGATGGACATAAGTTTGAGTAAGTTCCGGGAGTTGGTGATGGACAAAGAAGCCTGGCATGCTGCAATGCATAGGGTTCCAAAGAGTCAGACACGACTGAGCAACTAAACGTAACTAAACTGCAGATACCTAAAAAATCAATAAAGGCAGAAAGTAAATGAATGATTCCCTCAGACTAAACAGGGAGGAAAGGGAGTAATGCTAATGGGTACAAATTTTTTTTGAGGGGGAGGAGTAATGAAAATATTCTAAAACTAAATTATAGTTGTACAATTCTCTATATACTAAAAGCTATTGAATTGTAAATTTTAAATCGATGGGATTTCTGGTATTGTAAATTACATATCAAGAAAATTTTATGTTGATAAAGCTGTTTTTTTTGTAAAAAATGATTGTCAGGCACAGAAAGACTGTGTGTTTTCCATGTCTAACTTCAATTGGTTATTAAGGCAAAATCTTAGGCGTCAAAAAGATAGAAACTCGGATATGAGCATACCTAAGTGAGCTACCCAGTCACTGTATAACAAAAGAACTCATCATTTGGAATAACAGGTTCTTAGAAATAGGTATATAGGGTGATATTTGGCAATTTTTTCCAGAGTTTTGTATGAATTCCTTTTTCTGATGTTAGGAAGTATTTAAAATACAATGGAATTATTTCTGTCCTATAATTTGAGTTAGAACGAAAATATTTTTCTTCTTGTCATTGTAGAACATCCTGTCTTCTCAATTTCTGCAGATCTTGAGATTCTGGGATTAATGGACTAAGCTTATGGACTATGAAAATGTAATA
The DNA here is from genome assembly GCF_029378745.1 of Bos indicus. Taxonomy (NCBI): domain Eukaryota; kingdom Metazoa; phylum Chordata; class Mammalia; order Artiodactyla; family Bovidae; genus Bos; species Bos indicus. The sequence continues at coordinate 47,491,207 of NC_091771.1, forward strand.
AATATTAAATTTTTAAGTTTCTGGAATTACAGAACAAGTCTTTTCAGCATTTTTAGCAGTTTCTTAAAACATTGTGCCCCAATGGTTAGGAAGAATCATTTTATAGCTGAGCCTTTTTTAACTTTTCCATTGTGTCTTAAAAGTGGAATTGGGACATTTTTCATTTAATGTGATTTTAAATACTGAAGGTTACACTCAGTAAATAAGTTGTGATGTGGTCATCACAGTGTGATCTTTTAGTTTCTTCTTCTAGTACAGAATCTTTACCTTTACTTTTAGACATCTGTCTCTACTTTTCCTACATGTTTTTCATCTCTATTTTCAATAGAAAATCTTTTCAGTTGTGTTTTTTGTTATGAAATGCATTATGTTGTCTGAGGAAAACACTGATGCTTTTCAAAGTGCAAGGTTATTATTGTTTCAACTAATTGCCTTATTTGTTATGTAAAAAGGAAATTTTTATAAAAAATGGAAAAAAGCTGTAAATTGCTTTCTTGCGGTCTTTTCAAGCAGATATCACGATGTAACTCTCCACTTTTATAGCAAGGGCTAGAAACTATTACTGTGATAATGAACATATCACAGTTGCATTATCATGAAGATTTTTTATTTTACTTTCAAAATTCTGAGTTGTTGGGATGTTGGTCTCCTACTGTTGACACCTGAGAATACTACTTGACTTTATATTTTTTCCTGTTAATATTTAAGTGTTATTAGGAGATGGTCAATTTTTAAGCACACAGCACATTTTTAATGTTTGAGGTAGTAGTCCTCTTTTGTACACACTGATTTTCTTATTCCATTCTCCTAGTGTCCACTTGGCAAGAAGAGTGCTTCAGTTAGAAAAACAGAACTCGTTGGTTTTAAAAGAACTGGACCATCAAAAGAACCAAGTAACACAGCTTTCACAAGAGGTAAATACCCTAAACAAACGAAGCACACATGAAGAATCACAGTGTTGATTGTAATTCCTTGTTACTCCTTTGTGTGTTTTCTGAGCAGTTTCAAAATAAGCTGTTTGCTAGTACAAAACGATTTTACAGTCTATGAAAACTAACTGAATAAAGCAACGTACAGTGTATGGTAAAACCTAAGATCAAAAAAACAGGTTAAATACCTAGACTAAATATAAATGCAGGCTAGACAGACAAAGCTTTGATTTCTGAAAATATACACTGGCAAAGCAAGTTTAGCAAATTTTGGTGGCATTTTAAGTTTTAAACTAAAGCCTCGTTTTTAAAATAAATTTGCTTTTTTACTTCCTTGATGAAAAATGACTTATCTATTAAACACACTTGACTGGTATACACTAAACCTCTCACAGTCTTTGATATATGATAGTTCCCAAATTATACTTACTTTTAAAAATCTCAAATTTATATTTCTTTTGCTTAGCATTTTACTGTATCATTTAAAGACAGTATGTACATTTTACATAGTACTTCCAATCTTCTTATTTAATCAGTATCTAATTCCAGTTTTCTATTCTTCTGAAATTCAAGTAATAAAACCAATTCAAACCAAAGATACCACCTTCGTAGCATTCCCTTTATTTCCTGAGTTTCAGCATAATGAATTTTTCTATGTTAGTATTTTAGGTCTTATAATAAAGGGACTTTTAAATGAGTATATTAAAAACTGTTAATATGTACCATATATTCCGCATTTGTTTGCCTACAGACCTGTTCATATTTGTCTACATAGTGCCTTCTATGTAATGTGCTTTTAATGCTACAGCATTAGGAGGATCTTTATGCTCAAAGTATTTGTGATATGATATGATATGATGTGATATTGATATGCCTGGAATTCATGTTCCATAAAAATGTGGGAGAGGAGCTCAGTAAATAATAAAAGAATCTCAAAATGTTGATAATGATTGAAGCTTGGTGACGGGTACATATAGATTCAGTATTCAGTTCTGTACTTTTGTGTATGTTTGAAATTTTTTCATAAGACTTATAGAGAATCAGTAATCCTAAAAAGGTTTCTACTGACTGTAGTATATACTTTTTCCCTTGCAATTGAAAAAAGTATTAGAATTTGATATATTCTGTGGATTTTACTTTTTCCTGCCTTAGAAAAATTTTCTTAAATTGAAAAAGAATTCCATAAACTAATTAGCTGAAAGGTGATAATATTAGATTGCTTGTATACCAGTAGACTCTTCATGATAGATGTTGAAAAAACAGGAGGGAAAGTCTCTCAGAATCTGTACTCTTTTGAGTAATTTATATATTTAAACCATGATGGAATTTCTGAGAATTAATACAGAGATAAGAATCAACTGACTAATATTTAAATTTAACATTAATTTCTATGTTATTAAAATTATACTGAGATTATACATAAATGAATAGTCTAAATCAAAGTGCTAGAAAATATTCAAAATGAAAACAGATAACTCCTTTTATAGCAGCTTTATTGAGTCATAATTGATGTAAACTAATCTGTACAGATTTAATCTGTACAATATAACTGACGTGCATAACCATGAAGCCATCACCAAAACCAAGATAGTGAACAGATGTGTTGCTGCCATGTTTCCTTGTGTCCCTTGGGAATCCCTGTCCCAGCCCTCCCCATCCCCATCCTTGTCCCTAAGCCACCACTGATTTGCATCATGTCACTGTAGATTAGTTTGCATTTCCTAGACTTTTATGTAAATTGAATATATATGCATGAGCAACTGGGGAAACCTTATATATATATATATATATATAATATGCACACACTATTTTTTTTGTCTGTCTTCTTTCATTCTGCATAATTATCTCAAGATTTGTCCATAGGCCATTCCTTTTACATTGCTGAGGAACATTCCATTGTGGATTCAAACAAATCCATTGTATGAATTTACCACAGTTGTTCATCCATTCACTTCTTGATAGATATTTAGGTTATTTCTAGTTTTTACCGATTATAAATAAAGCTGATAGGAATATCCATGTACAAGTCTTTATATAAACCTATGTTTCTGTTTCTCTGGGGTAAATGCCTGGGAGTGGAAGAGCTGGATTGTGTGGTAGGTGTCTAATATTTTAAGAAACTGCCAATCTGTTTTCGAAATGTTCATACTATCTACTTTTTCCATTAGCAGCATATGAAATTCTAGTTCCTCTACAGCCTTGCGATGATTTGACATGGTCAGTCTTTTTAAGTGTACCCCATTCTCATAGTGGTTTTAATTTGCATTTTCATAATGATTCGTCTTTGCTCTTTGTTTCCCTTACTGGGAGAAGTGTCTGTTCAAATTTTTTGCTCATTATATCAGATTGTTTTCTTGTTTTCTTTTTTTTTAGGGAGTCAAGTTTCTTTTTTTTTTGTTGTTAGAGAATTTTGAGAATTAATTATTCTAGATACAAGTCTCTTATCAGCTATATGGTTTCCACATATTTTCTCCCACTCTATGGCCTGACTTTCCATCTCTTAATGCTGTTCTTTGAAGAACAGAAGTTTTTATCTTGTCCATTTTTTCAGTTCAGTCTTTTTTAGACTGTGTTTTGTATGTTGTATCTAAAATATCTTTGCCTAACTCATGGTTAGAGTGTTTTTGTCTGTGTAGTCCTGTAGATCTTTCATAGTTTAAATTTATGATCCATTTTGAATGTTTGTATGGAAAGGACACAGAAGAGCCAAAAAGCTTTGAACCTGAACAGAATTGGAGGACCAGTACCATCTACTTTCAAGACATTATAAAGCTGCAGTAGTGAAGACGATGTGGTAGTGACATAAAGACAAAGATAACTGAAACAAAGTCCAGGGACACACTCACACATAGAGTTTTAACTGATTTTCAGCAAAGGTGTTCTTTATTCCTTTGTGTAAATCCAAATTTCCACCTGGCATCATATTGCTTCTGGTTGATATACTTCTTTTAACAATATTTATAAAATAGGTCCACTGGAGATAAATTCTTTTCACTTCTGTATGTTACAAAATGTTATTTTACCTTTTTGTTGTTTGGGTTTTTTGGTCTTTTTTTTTTTTTTTAAACATTTCTGACTGTCTATTCCTAACAAGAGTAAAGACTGAAACATAGTTCTCCATCATGCCACTACAGCCTAATAAACTGGAAGGGGTCACTGGGTAGCCTTTCCCTTCTCCAGGGGATCTTCCCCACTCAGGGATCGAACCCAGGTCTCCAGCATTGCACGCGGATTCTTTACCAGCTAAACCACAAGGGAAGCCCAAGCATACTGGAATGCATAGCCTTACCCTTCTCCAGCGGATCTCCCTGACCCAGGAATAGAACTGGGGTCTCCTGCATTGCAGGCAGATTCTTTACCAGCTGAGCTATCAGGGAAGCCCTTTTCTTTTTTTATTGGAGTAAAATTCACGTAACATAAAATTCACCATTTTAAACATTTTAAATTGTACAGTTCAATAGTTTTTATGTTTGTAATGTACAATCATCACCACTACTTATTTACAGAACATTCACATCACCCAGAGAGAAACGCTGAATGCACTAAGCAGTTACTGCTCAGTCTCCCTTCCCTCCAGCCCCTGGAAACCACTAATGTGCTTTCTGTCTCTATGGGCCTGTTCTACATACTTCATATAAATGGAATCATGCAAAATGTGCCTTTGTGTGTCTGACTTCTCTCAGCATAATGTTTTCAAGGTTCATATATTAATATGTTGCACTATCAGTACTTAATTTTTTATGACTAAGTAATATTTCCATTGTACACATATTTCACATTTTGTTTATCTGTTCACCAGTGGTGTACATTTATCATTTCCATCATTTGCCTATTGTAAATAGCACTGAGTATTCATGTACATTTTTGTTTGTTTGAACACATATTTTCAGTTTATGAGTGCATACCTAAGAGTGGAATTACTGGGTCACATGGTAATTCTGTTAACTTTTTGAGGAACCATGAAACTGTTTGTCACACCAGCTGCACCATTTACATTCCCATCAGTAATGTTCAGGGTTCCAGTTTCTCTCATTCTCGCCAATGCATATTTTCCATTTTCTGGGTTTTTCTAAATTCTAGCCATCTTGCTGCTGCTGCTGCTGCTGCTGCTGCTGCTGCTGCTGCTGCCGCCAAGTCACTTCAGTCATGTCTGACTCTGTGCGACCCCATAGACTGCAACCCACCAGGCTCCCCCGTCCGTGGGATTCTCCAGGCAAGAACACTGGAGTGGGTTGCCATTTCCTTCTCCAATGCATGAAAGTGAAAAGTGAAAGTGAAGTCGCTCAGTCATGTCCGACTCCTCGTGTCCCCATAGATTGCAGCCTACCAGGTTCCTCCGTCCATGAGATTTTCCAGGCAAGAGTACTGGAATGGGGTGCCATTGCCTTCTCCATCTAGCGATCTTAGTGGCTGTGAAATGGTGTCTCATTGTGATTTCAATTTGTATTAACCTTATAGTTAATGATGCTAAGCATCATTTTTTGTGTTTATTGGCCATTAGTATATCTCTTTTGGAGAAATACAAGATATACCCATTTGAATGCAGATTTCCAAAGAATAGCAAGGAGAGATAAGAAAGCCTTTCCCAGTATTCAGTGCACAGAAATAGAGGGAAAAAAATAGCTTGGGAAAGACTAGAGATCTCTTCAAGAAAATTAGAGATACCAAGGGAACATTTCATGCAAAGATGGGCACAATAAACGACAAAAATGGTATGGACCTAAAAGAAGTAGAAGATATTAAGAAGAGGTGGCAAAAATACACTGAAGAATTATACGAAAAAGATCATCATGACCCAAATAACCATGATGGTGTGATCACTCACCTAGAGTCAGACATTCTGGAATTCAAAGTCAAGTGGGCCATAGGAAGCATCACTACAAAGCTAGTGGAGGTGCTGGAATTCCAGTTGAGCTATTTCAAATCCTAAAAGATGATGCAGTGAAAGTGTTGCACTCAATATGCCAGCAAATTTGGAAAACTGAGCAGTGGCCACAGGACTGGAAAAGGTCAGTTTTCATTCCAATCCCAAAGAAAGGCAATGCCAAAGAATGCTCAAACTACTGCATAACTGCACTCATCTCACACGCAAGCAAAGTAATGCTCAAAATTCTCCAAGCCAGACTTCAACAGTATGTGAACACTGAACTTCCAGATGTTCAAGCTGGATTTAGAAAAGGCAGAGGAACCAGATGTCAACTTGCCAACATCTGTTGGATCATCAAAAAAGCAGGAGAGTTCCAGAAAAACCTCTACTTCAGCTTTATTGAGTATGCCAAAGCCTTTGACTGTGTGGATCACAACAAACTGGAAAATTCTTAAAGAGATGGGAATACCAGACCACCTTATCTGCCTCCTGAGAAATCTGTATGCAGATCAAGAAGCAGCAATTAGAACTGGACATGGAACAATAGACTGGTTCCAAATTGGGAAGGGAGTACGTCAAGGCTGTATATTGTCACCCTGCTTATTTAACTTATATGCAGAGTACATCATGAGAAATGCTGGGCTGGATGAAGCACAAGCTGGAATGAAGATTGGCGGGAGAAATATCAGTAACCTCAGATATGCAGATGACTTATGGCGGAAAGTGAAGTAGAACTAAATTGAAAGAGGAGAGTGAAAAAGTTGGCTTAAAACTCAACATTCAGAAAACTAAGATCATGGTATCTGGTCCCATCAACTTCATGGGAAATGGATGGGGAAACAGTGGAAACAGTGAGAGAATATTTTGGGGGGCACCAAAATCACTGCAGATGGTGACTCCAGTCATGAAATTAAAAGATGCTTGCTTCTTGGAAGAAAAACTATGACCAACCTAGACAGCATATTAAAAAGCAGAGTTATTACTTGGCTGACAGAAGTCCATCTAGTCAAAGCTATGGTTTCTCCAGTAGTCATGTATGGATGTGAGAGTCAGACTATAAAGAAAGTGAGCACCAAAGAATTGATGCTTTCAAACTGTGGTCATGGAGAAGACTCTGGGAGAGTCCCTTGGACTGCAAGGAGATCCAACCAGTCCATCCTAAAGGAAATCAGTCCTAAATATTCATTGAAAGGACTGATGCTGAAGCTGAATCTTCAATACTTTGGCCATGTGATGCGAAGTAGAAAAGACCCTCATGCTGGGAAAGATTGAAGGCAGAAAGAGAAGGGGATGACAGAGGATGAGATGGTTGGATGGCATCACTGACTCGATGGACGTGAGTTTGAGTAAGCTCCAGGAGTTCGTGATGAACAGGGAAGCCTAGCGTGCTGCAGTCCATGGAGTCACAAAGAGTTGGACATGACTGAGGGACTGAACTAAAATGAGCTTTGTAGAAATGTCTACCGAAACTCCTTGCCTATTTTTAAATTGAGTTGTTTGTCTTTTTGTTGTTGAGTCATAAATGTTCTTTATGTATTTGGATATTAAATTCTTTTAGCTATATGATTTACAAATATTTTCTCTCATTCTGTTGGTTGTCTTTTGCTTTCTTGTTAGTTCCTTCAATCACAAAAGTTTGTAATTTTGATGAAGTTCAAGTTATCTGTCTTTTCTTATGTTTCTTGTGCTTCACCTTTGGAAGTTTTACAGCTTGAATTTTTATTTATGTTTTTCATTGTGCTTTTTAATTATTTTTTAATTTAAATTACATATATTTAATATATACAACATGATATGTATCAGTTCAGTTCAGTCACTCAGTCGTGTCCGACTCTTTGCGACCCCATGAATCGCAGCACGCCAGGCCTCCCTGTCCATCACCAACTCCTGGAGTTCACTCAAACTCACGTCCACCATGGAGTCAGTGATGCCATCCAGCCATCTCATCCTCTGTCGTCCCCTTCTCCTCCTGCCCCCAATCCCTCCCAGCATCAGAGTCTTTTCCAATGAGTCAACTCTTCGCATGAGGTGGCCAAAGTACTGGAGTTTCAGCTTTAGCATCATTCCTTCCAAAGAAATCCCAGGGCTGATTTCCTTCAGAATGGACTGGTTGGATCTCCTTGCAGTCCAAGGGACTCTCAAGAGTCTTCTCCAACACCACAGTTCAAAAGCATCAATTCTTCAGTGCTCAGCCTTCTTCACAGTCCAACTCTCACATCCATACATGACCACAGGAAAAACCATAGTCTTGATTAGATGGACCTTTGTTGGCAAAGTAATGTATCTGCTTTTCAATATGCTATCTAGGTTGGTCATAACTTTCCTTCCAAGGAGTAAGCGTCTTTTAATTTCATGGCTGCAGTCACCATCTGTAGTGATTTTGGAGCCCAGAAAAATAAAGTCTGACACCGTTTCCACTGTTTCCCCATCTATTTCCCATGAAGTGATGGGACCAGATGCCATGATCTTCGTTTTCTGAACGTTGAGCTTTAAACCAACTTTTTCACTCTCCACTTTCACTTTCATCAAGAGGCTTTTTAGTTCCTCTTCACTTTCTGCCATAAGGGTGGTGTCATCTGCATATCTGAGGTTATTAATATTTCTCCTGGCAATCTTGATTCCAGTTTGTGTTTCTTCCAGTCCAGCGTTTCTCATGATGTACTCTGCATATAACATAGTTAGCTTTATAAAGATTATAAAGATAAGTAGCAAAATCCTATCTTTTAAATATATCTATAAACAAAGATTACATTCCAGCAATATTCTTTGTACCCAAAATTTCATTGCCTAGTGTGTACATCGGAGAAGGCAATGGCAACCCATTCCAGTACTCTTGCCTGGAAAATCCCATGGGTGGAGGAGCCTGGTAGGCTGCAGTCCATGAGGTCACTAAGAGTTGGACATGACTGAGCGACTTCACTTTCACTTTTTACTTTCAAGCATTGGAGAAGGAAATGGCAACCCACTCTATTGTTCTTGCCTGGAGAATCCCAGGGTCAGCGGAGCCTGATGGGAGGCCATCTATGGGGTTGCACAGAGTCGGACACGACTGAAGCGACTTAGCAGCAGGAGTACTGTGTACATACATATACATGAAGACTATACATACATGTCAGTATGTTTACGCTACATGCATGAAGACATTTGGAATGATGCACACCAAAAGATGTCATTGATGTTGGTTACTATTGTGGGAAAGGCACTGAGGTTCCAGGATGCAGGGAAGAGTCTTTCAGTCTCTGAAGTTTGAATTACTTACTGTGTGTATGTGATATCCCCTTTCTCTCCCCCTTTCTTCCTCACTGCCTCCATTTATTTACCAAGAACAAGTATCTTAAAGAAATATGGAAGTGTTACAGAATATCAGAAAAGGGATTTGCTATAGGAAAAATTCAGAGCATCTACAAATGTAATGTGGAATTTTGAAACATTAATACTGAGAAAAGGAAATAGGAAGGGTGTCTAATGTCTGCCCAGATAAGGAAAAATTATGTGGCAGAAGGAGTTTTTACTTGATGGAGTTTTTGTAATGCTTGGCAATATGTTTTAGTTTCTACCAGTGACCTTAGGAAACATGATTTCCACAAACATAATAAATGTATGTGTCTATATGAGAAGAACATTTGCCTCTGTCTTCTGAGTACCTGACTTGAGAAATTGGGAGGGTTGTTCCACCAGCATTTGGTTGAACCCAGGCTCTAGGAAGGAGTCTATAATACACATGACTCCTAGAGCCCCACCTCAGCATTTTAAAGGAGACTCACATGCCAACCCCAGCCCTAAAACTGCACAGTCAACCTTTCCCACCATATTTCTAAGACTCCACTAATATGAAAGGGAAAAAAAAAAGTTCCATTTTTTTTGTATCACTGAAGAGTCAAAGGGCTTCCCAGGTGGCTCAATGGTAAAGAATCTGCCTGCAGTGCAGGAGAAATGGATTCAATCCCTGGGTCAGGAATATCCCCCAGAGAGGAAATGGCAACCTATTCCAGTATTCTTGCGTGAAAACCTCCATGGACAGAGGAGCCTGGAGGACTCCAGGCCATGGGGTTGCAAACAGTCCATGGGGGAACAGCTGAGCATGCATGCAAAAAGTCAAAAGTAGATGATACTGCCAGTTAAACTGTGATACAGTGTTTTATTATCACTTCAATTTTTCTTCTAATTTTAGACAAACATTCTTGTAGACTTTAGACAATGATTTTTATCATATATTACACAATTCTGTTTCTACACTTTTCTTCTAACACAAACTTTTAGTGGTGAATCACATTATCATCTTCCTGAAGACATTTTTGTGGCAGTTAATACTCAACCAATGAAGGGTTAGCCAGAACTCAGTTGAAACTACAGTGTAAACAACCAAGACCAGATTTGTTGATGTGCAAGCAGGGCCGATAGCAATTCTAAGATGTGTCCCAGTTTCATAGAAAAGATGAAAACTAGTATGACTTATTGAGTCCCTTTGCTTCCCAAGGTGTTTTCATGAAAGTTTGTTGATACTTAAAATTCTTTCATAAGGACTGTTACTGCTGCTAAGTTGCTTCAGTCGTGTCCGACTCTGTGTGACCCCATAGACGGCAGCCCACCAGGCTTCCCCATCCGTGGGATTCTCCAGGCAGGAACACTGAAGTGGGTTGCCATTTCCTTTTTGAAAAGTGAAAATGAAGTTGCTCAGTCGTTCCCGACTCTTAGCAACCCCATGGACTGCAGCCTACCAGGCTCCTCTGTCCATGGATTTTCCAGGCAAGAGTACTGGAGTGGGGTGCCATTGCCTTCTCCAGTCATAAAGACTAGTGCTTTTATTTCACCAGTAGAAATGCAAAGCTTAGAAAGTAAACATTTGGATGAAGTACTATGTTGCTTACAATTTTTTCAAAGTTTTTAAAGGTTTATTCCATTTATAGTTAATAATATATTGTCTATATACCCTGTATTTTTCAGTGTCTCCTCGTGGCTAATTTACTTTTTGCATAATAGTTTGTACCTGCTAATCCCTACTCTCCTTTTCCCTCTCCCTGCTGGTAACCATTACTTTGTTCTCTGTATCTATGAGTCTGTTTTCTTTTTGTTATAATCATTAGTTTGTTTTATTTTTTGGACTCCACATACAAGTGATGACATATAGTATTTGTCTTTCTCTGACTTATTTCACTTATAAATAGCCTCCAAATCCGTTCATGTTGTTGCACGTGGCAAAATGTTTTTTATGGCTGAGTAGTATTCCATTGTATGTATATACCACTTCTTTTTTTTTTCTCTCTCTCCTATTTTTTAATTGAAGGATAATTGCTTTACAATATTATGTTCAGATCAGATCAGATCAATTGCTCAGTCATGTCCGACTCTTGGCGACCCCATGAATCGCAGCACACCAGGCCTCCCTGTCCATCACCAACTCCCGGAGTTCACCCAGACTCACGTCCATCGAGTCAGTGATGCCATCCAGCCATCTCATCCTCTGTCGTCCCCTTCTCCTCCTGCCCCCAATCCCTCCCAGCATCAGAGTCTTTTCCAATGAGTCAACTCTTCGCATGAGGTGGCCAAAGTACTGGAGTTTCAGCTTTAGCATCATTCCTTCCAAAGAAATCCCAGGGCTGATTTCCTTCAGAATGGACTGGTTGGATCTCCTTGCAGTCCAAGGGACTCTCAAGAGTCTTCTCCAACACCACAGTTCAAAAGCATCAATTCTTCGGCACTCAGCCTTCTTCACAGTCCAACTCTCACATCCATACATGACCACAGGAAAAACCATAGCCTTGACTAGACAGACCTTTGTTGGCAAAGTAATGTCTCTGCTTATTATGTTGGCCTCTGCCATTCATCAACATGAATAAGCCACAAGTATACATATGGTCTCTCAAATACAGTTTAATTCATCAGTCCATCAAAAGTCTTTTTTCCACCTAAAACTCTCCTCCAGGCTGTAGATCATTATTTCCTGTTTTAAAGTGTCCATCTCCTCCCAGAAAATGTCCAGATTCTTTAGCATGGCCAGTTCTTTAGCATGGCCATAGAAACCCAATTCAGTCCCGTTTAACCTATTTGTCATCCTTATCTTATGTTATCTTTCTCTCCCCACGGCCTTGCTTACATCCACCTCCCCACCAAATAATGTGTCCTTTGCTCCCGCTGCACCCACTTTGTTACCCTCCTACTCTGAAGTGTCCTCCATTTCCTTTTGTTTCTCTGTTCCATCAATGTCAACAAACCCCAGAGTTCTATCACGGCACTCTTCTTACTAAGATCTTCTTACCTCACCTTGTTTTATGGCTTCAGCATGAAGTAGCCCTTATGGTATAGGCCTTTTTTTTATTTTTATTTTTTTTATTTTTAAACTTTACAATATTGTATTGGTTTTGCCAAATATCGAAATGAATCCATGACAGGTATACGTGTGTTCCCCATCCTGAACCCTCCTCCCTCCTCCCTCCCCATACCATCCCTCTGGGTCGTCCCAGTGCACCAGCCCCAAGCATCCAATATCGTGCATTGAACCTGGACTGGCAACTTATTTCATATATGATATTATACGTATTTCAATGCCATTCTCCCAAATCATCCCACCCTCTCCCTCTCCCACAGAGTCCAAAAGACTGTTCTATACATCAGTGTGTCTTTTGCTGTCTCGTATACAGGGTTATTGTTACCATCTTTCTAAATTCCATATATATGCGTTAGTATACTGTATTGGTGTTTTTCTTTCTGGCTTACTTCACTCTGAATAATAGGCTCCAGTTTCATCCACCTCATTAGAACTGATGCAAATGTATTCTTTTTAATGGCTGAGTAATACTCCATTGTGTATATGTACCATAGCTTTCTTATCCATTCATCTGCTGATAGACATCTAGGTTGCTTCCATGTCCTGGGTATTATAAACAGTGCTGCGATGAACATCGGGGTACACGTGTCTCTTTCAATTCTGGTTTCCTCAGTGTGTATGCCCAGCAGTGGGATTGCTGGATCATAAGGCAGTTCTATTTGGTGTAGGCCTTTTTTACTAAACCAGTTGTATATGTGGAAATATATATAATCATAATTCAAACAGTACAGAAGGAGAATTCAGCAAATACAGTCTTCCCTACTCAGTTCACCCCATCTCTGAACATCTCTCTACTAAGTGTCCTGGTTCAGTGGCACTGACTTAGTACAATCTCTTATCTCTCATCTGAATTATTTTAGTAAGCATCTGCTTCACCTTCCTTTCTATTCTTTAAGCCCTCCACCTTGTTGCCAGAGTGCTGTTTCTAAATATAAATCTGTTTTTCTTTCTTCCACAGTCAGAGTTGTCTGTTTCCTAAGAATAATGATATATAAAAGTGTCCATTATCCAAGCCTTGCCCGCCTACCCAGTTTCCTCTTACATTACACAACACACACACACCCCCCGTACATAACTACTTGTGCTTCACTTGTAATTCTCCAAGCGTTCCATGCTATTTTATGTCGCCATGCTTTCGCACATTCTGGTCTCTGCCCAGCATACCCTTGTCTACATCACAGATACTTGTCTTACGAGATCGGTTTCAAGTATCACCTATTCTTTTAAGCCTCTTCTGAACCCCAGGTAAAAGTGGCCTACGTATCCCCATCATGCCTTATATACCTCTCTCTCTCTCTCTCTTATATATATATATATACACCTATATATGTGCACACACCCACACGTCCATATAATTAGTGACCTGGCTGTCTGTAAGCTTCATGTATATGTTTTTATTGGTCTGAGTATTTCCACCATTTAGTACAGTTCTTATTTCTAGTAGGTAGTAAATAAATATTTGTTGAAGAATTAGTTTCCAGTTTTAATGGGACAAAGTATGCTTTTTGTTATATACTGAACCAGAGATGAGTATATATATCATCTCTACCCACCACCACCATGAAAAAAAATGCTCCAGTTGCATGGGATCAGTAGAATCATCAACCTTTATTAAAAACACTGTGGAGTTTTTTCTTTTGCCTTGTTTTGTTTTAGGGTGAAATGGCTATAAAACTAAGAGCTGAGTAATAAAAAGGTATAATAAAGGTAAGAACATCTTACATGTCTGTAGCGTTTAAATCATATGTTGCTATATTCATTTGCCATTAGATTATGAAAATCATGGGCTTTCAGGTGGGACAGACTGAGTTAATCTGTCTCTAGGCAAGTTATTTAAACCTCAGTTTTTTGATGTGTAAGGTAGTAATAATATTATATGCATATTTGCCCTAAGAATTAGAGATAACCCAGTCTAAGATAAGCACCTGGCACACTGACATGTCAGATCACTCAGTCAGTGCTGGCAGCTTAGGTATTTGTTTATTTGGTTTTTATACTTCATATCATGTATTTTTCTCCTGGCCATAGTATTGATGAAATAAATATTTTATTAATAAAGATAGCATGTTTTAAAAGAAATAGTAGTTCCATCATTGGAGTTCATTATGCTTATTTTGCCTTTATGAAAATATTCAGAATGAACTATCTGAAAGAATTTTAACACAATATAATAAGATTTTTTAATGATAATATAAGTAATTTCTATGAAGAGATGTATGGTACGAAAACTGCAATTCTAAAGAGTAGTAAGCTGCTCTTAATTGAAAAAGTATATTTAATTGCATACAGACATAGCATTTTAGGAGCAGTATGCAAAACTGCATGTTTTAAAACTAATAAAAACTTCAGAATAACTAGAATTTTTATGTTTGGAGAACACGAATTACTGATAAAAATTCAACTAATTTGTTGAATCATTGTATAGAAAAGATTTAAACAGCAATAATATATAATAAGATAATTAACAGCACCAATAACATAGTCTTTATTAGAAATTTTAAGTAGATACTTTTATAAAATCAAAATTATTTTGTGAATAAATAATAATAATGGCTAGAAATATCAGAGAAGAATGAAAGAATCAGAAAAATGACTCAGATGCAAAGTCTGTCAAGTTCACTCAGGTTCCTGGTTAATATGGTATTTGTCTTAGTAACATACTACAAACTGTAACATATGATCCCTCCACTCCTCAGATCTAAAAGATCTGGTCTAAAAAGATCACTTTTCACCAAGTGATCAAACTCAGTAAACTGGCTCCACAGTTGACCTGCAGCAGATTTGGGTTTGGACTGATTTGAATATACACTTGATCCTTTTTAATTAAAGATATAACAACCACATGGACAAATAACTTTTATCTGTTTTTGACCGTGACCTATAGTAAGAAGTACATCTTAATATCATCCCAGTATGTACATATGTATGTGTACTTGCTTGTGTGTGTGTGAATATGTAGGTGTGTGTGCATATCTGAAATGATTTTCCCAACACAGCGAATACCCTTACCACATTCTATTAGTTGCTATTCTGTTCTGTTTCTTTTTTCTTTTAATACTGTTTGCAACCCACAGTGTGAAAACACTCATCTGGACAGGCATGTAACACGTTTTTTTCTCCTTAAGTCAGCCTTCTTGAGAAATCAGTTTAGGGGTTAAAAGGAGAGGAAAGGTGAAGAAGTAAAAATGAGTAAAGCATGTTAGAGAATAGGGAGTCATCTGGTATGACTGTAATATAAAAATTGTACGCTGCCCAGTGGTATGTATCTACCATCTTCAGGAGCAATGCTAATCTAATCTCTCTATCATTTTGAATTAATAGTGTAATGGTGAAGCAGTTGTTATACTTTTCTGTACTTTTGTTCTACCCCTTTTCAGTCAGTTTTTTCAATTTTTTCAGCATTGCCCCTTGAACAATCTTGAACAGATTCACTGTGGTTTCTTCCATTGGTTGGAATTAGTACCATTTACAGATGTGAGTAATTTCAGTCTGTAACTTTTCCTCCAAATTATTTAGAATACATATGTATGACTGTGAATCAGAGAACCCCATTGTTTACCTTCTTTATCAAGCCTTTGTCTTCCCAAAAAGGCAGCCCTCTAATTCCAGGGTGATTCCTTTCTTAAAATCTTGTTTTAAACTTTATTGAGTTTTTCAAAGGCCTCATATCCATGTTTTAACATTTTTATCACTAAATTGCAGATATTATTCCTGACAAACTCCCAACAAATAGCAGGATTTTCCATTATAGAAACTATGTTACTTTTCCCAAAAAAAATTTTGTTTCCTTATGGGTCTTCACAACAGAAAGGACTATGTTAGAAAAATCTGTAAAGGTAATGTTATTGTAAAATGTTTTAATCTATTCCATGCCATTCAACCAAGCATAAGAAATAAGCTATTTTAGTAAATGACTTTGTCAAGTGTTAGATAGTATTGATATGAAATTGTCTGCCAGCAAGTATGTATTGAATGCCAACTGTGTGCCGGGCATTGCTCTAAGCCCTGGGAATAATCAGTGGAGAAGACAGACAAAAATTCCTGCCCTTGCCCTTTGGAGCTTTCGTTCTACTGAGGGGAGAAATAAGAATTTTTTGCAAGTAAAAGATAATCTCAAGTTATATAATGGAAATTAGAACTCAAGTTATATAATGGAAAGTAAAGCAGGGAAGAGCATAGTGATTATGACTGCCTGTAGTTACAAATGGGCACACAGAAGACATACAATGAGCGCCATGGTTCTCGGGTATCTTCTGAAAGTGGCCAGAGCAGCAGGGAAACCATCACAGAGCCTCTAAGTCCCACGTCAACACAGGTGCCCAGGTAGAAGCAATCAGATGTGTTGAGCGTGGGAGAATGGCTGTGAGGCAGATTTCTTTGTGGTAAATTGGTCACGTTTCTTCTCTGCTTGTGTGTGTGCCTATGCATGCATGCTTCTAGCCACATTCTTTATCTGGGGGAAAGTAAGGAAAAGGAATTCTTATCTGTCCACATTCTGGGCTGGTCTGACATTATATTGCTTTCTTTTTGTTATTAAGAGGTAATAATAAATACTGGCCAAACACACGATACCAGAGCCAGACTCACTGGGTTAAAACCTCATTTTTGGTAAGTTACTAGCTGTATAAAGTTGGATCAGTTGTTTAACCCTTCTGTGTCTCAGTGTCCTCATTTGTAAAATACGAAGTTCCAAATAATTAAAATTTGATCAGAGTGGATTACTTTTAGTTTTCAGGACAAATTATATTTTGTAACATTTAATACGGTGGGTGGCGGGGGGACAAAAACAAAAGCAAGGGAGAAGAAAAAGTAAGTTTTAAAGCAAAGACAGTCTGAAAAGACCACATACTATCGTACTATGTTTCCAAATGCATGACACTCTGGAAAAGGGGAAATTTATGAAGACAGTAAAAAGCTCATTGGTTGCCAGGGATTAGAAGGGATGAACAGACAGAACTGCATGGGTTATTAGGGCAGTGAAACTATTCTTTATGATGTAAACAGTGGATACATGGGATTACAGTCAGTGCTCCATATCCACAGATTCCACATTCATGGATTGAATTCAACCAACTGTGAATCAAAAATACTTGGGAAAATAAAATCCAGAAAATTCTGAAGAGCAGAACTTGAATTTACTGACACTAGCAAGTATTTCCATAATATAATTGCATATATAATTACATAATATCATATTAGGTATTATAAGTAATCTAGATATATTTTAAAGTATACAAGAGGATATGTGTAGGTTATATGCAAAGACCATGCCATCATATTTTCTGTAAGGAACTTGAGGATCCTTGGACATGAGCATCCATGGGGGATCCTGTGGATTCCAAGGGACAAACGTATATTTGTCAAAACCTGTAGAGTATACATCACCAAGAGTGAACCCTTGGTGATTTAAGCTGTGGACTTTGAGTGATAATGATGTGTCCGTGTAGGTTCATTAACTGTAACAAATGGTGGTGGCTGTGGGGTTGGGGGCAGGCAGAGTATCTGGGACTGTCTGTACTTTTGCTTAATTTTGCCGAACCTCAAAGTGCTTTAACAAAAATCTTTAAAAAGTAAAAAGGAAGAAAGAAAAGAAAACAAACATGAGAGAGAATGAAATCTGAGACCCACAGAGAAAAGATAGGAGAAGAGGAAAGGAAGGAGTGGGGAAGATGTCAGTGACCCACTTCCTGTGAGGGTGTCCACCTTTTGTCGCTTGTGCGATTTGTCGGTCTTAAAGCTGTTTGTGTTGATAGCAGAAAAATACCCCCTGGAAAGTAATATTGTCTAGAGAAAAATTAACAGGACTTACTTTTTGGTAATGTTAAAGCATTTGGGAGAGACGGAGTTTCCTGTGTGTCTGTGTGCGTTTCCTGCTGGTGTGTCACCCCTTGGGAAGTTAGTGTTACGTATTTTATGGATGCCCAACATGTAACTGGACATGAGGGATAATTGTTGGTGGGTAACAGTTTCATAAAGACTTAAAAAGTTATTGGAACAACAAGCAGTGTTCATGGGTATTACGTGACAGAGTCAAGACAGTACCAGAAATTGCCTTTAACATGTATAAATTATTGTCATTATCTTATTTCTTGAGGTTCCAATGCAGAATTATATAGAAATTAACATTTTATTTTAATACTAATAAACATATTTACCCTATGAAGGGCTGATTCACTACATGAACAAAACATTAACTTTAATTGTAGTACATCTCTGTGTCTAAATTTGCCAAGGGCTTAAACCAAGATGTCTTTGTTATAGTTCATTCTGGAAAAAAATTCAATCACATGGATCCAGGACACTATACTAGAATTTATTCTTTAATCCATCTTTTTAAAGGCTCACAATACCAGATCATATGTGTATAAGTGTGTGTGTGTGTGTGTGTGTGTGTGCGTGTGTGTGTGCACATGCCAAATGCCAGCCACCACTGAAGTAAGGAAAAACAATGACTTATTTATAAATTATATCCTGTTTACATATCAAACAGATATTGTAACTGTTTGAACTCTTTCCCTTACTAGTGTGCCCTTATAAATTCATAAATGGCTATAATTTTTTCTTTCAAGAGCTATTACAAATCACATTGGAAATCCCTCCTCCCCTGTCAGCATTGTTGTACAAGTGAACCACATTAAAATGAGTTTCTCAGGGGTAGCTTTGAGGGGTAAAGAAATTTAAAGCACTTGAACTTGAAAATTCCATTCTCTGACGCTAATCACCGGCCCTTCCAGCTCTCCCAGTTCTTCCCACCCTCCCAGTCTTTTCATTTCCACCACATCTGTGCTTTATTTGTACTCATAAACTCTGCATTTCCAATCTGTCAAGCCCCTTGGCTCCACGTGGCCTCCTAACACAGCCTGGGACCTTATCAGTCATCTGAACACTACCTTCACTGAGCACTCTCCAAGGCTTTGTTGCCAGACTCATCCATCACGGTTTCCTTGACATTCCCACCTTTAGCCTAATATCTTACAATAAGGTTGTTACTCCATCAATATATAATGAAAGGGAGGAGAGGAGAGAAAATTCTTCGACACAGTGTTAATATACTGAAAATTTCTTGTGGAAATGTGTTATTTTTTGCTACTTGCAAGTGGAACAAATTCCTGTTGTTGTACATCAACAGGGTTCGCATACCTGTGGCCCGGTATTTTTTATTTTTCTATATCTATCCTGTTTCCCTTTATCTTTATTGAAGGCCACTTCCACTCCCGCAAACCATCCATTCCATTATGTAGCTTTCCTTATTACAGTTAGATCATCTAAATGTATTTCCCTTGAGTCTTTTTCACCCAGGGATTTTTTAGTATCTTCACTTACTCTTTTCTTCTGTGATCTCTCTTCAAAAAAATGAGCTCTGTGTGTGTCCGTGTGTGTGTGTGTGAACGTGCGTGCGTGCACTCAGGCACAGTTTATGTGTGTTAATGTAAATAACTTTCAAAACTTAACCCCTCTCTCTCTTCTTCGTTCCTTCTGCTCTCTCTCAGCCTTTCTTCAGCTATGCCCTTCCTCAGTGATCACCAGTGACTTCTGATTGTCAGTATTTTCTTCTCAGTCCCTTACTCTGTCAGTGGCATGACATTATAGATATTATAGACATTACTGAAATTCTGTCCTCCCTTTGCTTTACAGCACCATTTTCCTTCATATAGCTCTTTAGTCTTCTTAACTGCTATCTTCTTCTTCCAGACCTGAAATGTAGGTGTCCCTTTCATGTTCTTATACCTCAGTTGCTGCTAAGTCACTTCAGTCGTGTCCAACTCTGTGCGACCCCATGACGGCAGCCCACCAGGCTCCCCGTCCCTGGGATTCTCCAGGCAAGAACACTGGAGTGGGTTGCCATTTCCTTCTCCAGTGCATGAAACTGAAAAGTGAAAGTGAAGTTGCTCAGTCGTGTCTGACTCTTAGCGACCCCATGGACTGCAGCCCACCAGGCTCCTCCGTTCATGGGATTTTCCAGACAAGAGTACTGGAGTGGGGTGCCAATGCCTTCTCCGTAGTGATTCTCAAATTTTAGTGAGTGTAAAAATCACCAAAAGATTTCTGTTGAAAATGTAGGTTTCTAGATCCTACCCTCAAAGATTATGATTGCTGCTGCTAAGTCGCTTCAGTCGTGTCCGACTCTGTGCGACCCCACAGACGGCAGCCCACCAGGCCCCGCCGTCCCTGGGATTCTCCAGGCAAGAACACTGGAATGGGTTGCCATTTCCTCCTCCAGTGCATGAAAGTGAAAAGTGAAAGTGAAGTCACTCAGTCGTGTCCGACTCTTAGCGACCCCATGGACTGCAGCCTACCGGGCTCCTCCATCCATGGGATTTTCCAGGCAAGAGTACTGGAGTGGGTTGCCATTGCCTTCTCTGAAAGATTGTGATTAGGTAGGTCTAGAATGAGGCCCAGGAGTCTGCAATTTTAACAATCTGCATTCTTATGACTCTAATAAAAGTGATTCAGGGCCACACTTTAAAAAAAAATAATAATAATCCTCTGAAGCCCTCTCTACTCCTGTGACCTCAGTCATTGCTTCCAGGCTGATTATTTCCGAATATTTTAACATCCTACTCTCATGAATTTCTCCTTATTCTGTGGACCATACTTCTGGACCATATTCAGGACCAGAGCAGGGCTGATAATCATACTTACTTTTGGTTATTAAATAATGTTCAGAGAAACACTTGTAAGCAGCTGTTGCCCTCAGCCCACAAGTGTCATTCTACCACGATGGTCCTGTCTATCCTGGTGCCTCTCCTCAGATCTTCTGGACCTCCCCACTTTTCAGCAACGAAAAAGTAACACCTGGAACCACAGAGTTTCTCCAGGATCCTGCCCCGGTGCAAAGGCTAGCATCCTAATTGGTTGAATTGTATCCATTAAATATTAATATTACCCCTGTTGTAGGTGATGATGTCATTAACTATATTGGGCACAGGAGAAGCAGCTAGTTTTAGTGGGGAGAATAGTAAATTCAGTATATAAGATAGTTTATGTGCAATACTCTTAAACCTACTAAAATGGTTGGATGGAGTGACCTGTAATAAGTTCAAAAATCACAAAGCTGTGCTTTCCAAATTTGACTAATCATCAGAATCTAAGGCCCAACCCTGAGAAATTTTGACTCATTAGAATTGGGGCAGGACCCAGAAATCAGTTTTTTAACCTTTCCCACAGTGGTTCTGATGATTAGGTGGATATGAGAACCACTGCTTTGGACTGAGGACACAGCGAAGTAGAACCAAAGTATTGCCCCCTGTTGGACCTCAAATAGGCATTTCCATTCCATGGCATAGTCAGAAAGATCAGACAACAGGATATGTGGGTTTTTCTGCACAACTAATTACCACAGCCAGAAAGTATCACATGTATGTATTTTATACACAGAAAGCAACTCAGTGTTGCATTCCACTCAACAGAATGCATTTCGTCCCTGGTAAGAAAGAGTTCCACTTCTAGGAGTTTCTTTGAAAATAAATTCCACAAGGAAATCAATCCCTGTTTGGGAAAAACGTAACAAAGTGTAGTCACCTTCTTATGTCTTTTAAATTTAAGAGAACATATATAATTATATTATAATCAGGTGTTGCTTTTCTCTGAATCATATGTACAGTTTATTGAAACAAAAGAGAAATAACAATTCTATAAAATGTTGTATCGTGAGTTTAGTCCTGAGTCATTCGTTATGTACGTGATTCCTGAGTCACTAATTACTAAGGCTTTCCTATAAGGAAAAGAGTACTAACAATAGGCAAAGTCAGTGATTGTGAAACTTTTTGAATACAAATGATTATAGTTACCAAAAGATTGTTTTAAAACTGTATTGGAGAAATTAAATTCTGTTGTTACATTAATATCAAAAATAGATATTAACATCAGTTTTCATTGAAAAACATGTACTTTAATTTCCTGAGGAATTAAATCTGGGGGATTTAAAAGCTTATAAAGAAACATTCTTAAAATTTACAGCATTATAGAAGTTTTACTATCTAGAGAGAAAGAAGTTTGTTGGTTGCCTAGTAGAGATACATTTTGGAAGTAAGGTTTTTGGTCCTCAATTTTGTTTATAATACTAAAACGTAATATATGTAATTGCTGTAATGAGAAAAAAACAAAGTAAAATAATTAAGGTTAATGCCTGCTGTTACATTTTTTTCTGTAAATGCCCTTAGTTCTCCCATGTCCCGCCCACCCCTGCTCCCTACCCCCCAACTATTCCGCACTTGGAAACACAAAACAACTTGTCAGTTCAGTTTATTCAGTTAGGGTCAGTTCTGTGAAAACAAAGTCAAGGCAATTGTTTGATTTAATTGACTAGTGAAACTGGTTATACAGGTAAGTAGAAGTTAGTTTTATTTCTGTCCAGCTGCATATTTGAATGTTCATAAAATAACTTAGCAGAATAATAAGATTCCAGTGACATTGTAATAGATTTTAAAGAATGATTACCAAAGCAAGGGAAAAGGGCTCTAAAACACAAACTGCAGAAAATATTCATGGTATTTGTTTTTCTTTATGGCTCTCCCTTCACTATAATGAATTGTGTCCAAAAAAAAAAGAAGTCTTTTCTTTCACTATTCATATCCTGTTCTTTGAGGAATTTTTTTCCTAGGTGATAGTTAATATAACCTTAACAAAAATGTCCAGTATAATTCAGGTGAATCATTTACATAACTTTTATAAAGTGGTCCTCAAACTGTATGCTGATAGCCTTTAAGAGTTAGTCAGCCACCTCTTGGCTTCACTTTCTTCCTCACCCGCCTGAACCTCATGGTTGATCATTTTCACAATGAACGTTTCTGCCCTTGATTCTTTGTCCCTTCCTCTGTTCACACCCTGCTCTTCTCTACACCTTCAACTTGGAGGTTGCTGGTCACTCTTTTTTTTTTTTCCCCCTGTGAGAGGAGAAGCAAAAAAAGTGCAGTGCTAAAATACATGATATGTTTCGATCTTAATTCAAAAAAAATGAGTAGATCTTGTAAATGTAGTTTATTTGAGAGGGAAATATAAATCATTTCTTGTCCTAGAAAAACAGCAAATCTTCAGCCTCAGTTAAACTTGTTAGGGTTTATAAAGGAAAGAGAAAAAATTTTTTCATATAAAAAGCTAGAATTTTATTGTCAAAGAACATTTAAGGTCATAAAGTAGGAATTTTATCATTTTTTTTTCTGCATAATAAAATGCTCCCTTCCTGACCCCCTCATCCTTATAATAATAGATATCCACCACTTTTTTTCTAATTGTTCAGTTTTCACATATCCAGCTTTCTAGTTCCTTTTTCAAGAACTTATTATGTACCAAAGTGGTGGCCTCCTCATACTGACAGTAGTGTGTAGTCCTGTTCTAGCATACATTTTATATTTGCTTAGGAGAAGAAGAGTAAACACAAAGAAATTTAAAAAAACTAAGGTTGGTTGATTACATAAATGATAAAATCCTTTAGGAAGATCTAAAGGAAAGGTCTTATATATCAAGAACATTACATAGTTTGTACCCCTTTCATATTGGTGCTTCTGTTATGGAAAAAAATTTTAAAGTATCAAGGAAAAATTTTATCTACAGTACAAAATAATTTGTTTTAGCATTATTTATACTAGTCAAAAATTGATGACAGCCTAAATGTTTGCTAGTATAAACAATGTAATTAAATTGTGACTCACTGGCTTACTAGACAGTTTTATAACCATTAAAAATATAAATTAAGGTCTTCTGACAGCCTGAAAGAATGATTATGATATAAGATAAAGTGAAAAAGGATGATACAAAGTTGTACACAGTACACTAACGTTGAACAATCTGAAAAGGAACTAGAATATTTTATTTATAAAATAAAATACTTAGGAATAAATTTGATCAAAGGGGAGAAAGACGTGCACTGGAAACTACAAGACATTCCTGAAAGAAGTTAAAGAAGACATCCCTGGCTAATAGATGATTTAAGATTGTTTTTTGTGTGTTTGGTTGGTTGGCTTGGTTGTTTTTTCTCTTAATTTTTTTAAATTAAAGTATTGTTGAATTATAACATTGTATAAGTTTGAGATATAGAACATAGTGATTCACAGTTTTTAAAGATTATACTCCATCTGTAGCTGTTGTACAATATTGACTATATTCCCTGTGCTGTACAATATATCCTTGTAGCTTTTTTTTTGCTTTTTCTTTTTAGCCATGCTGCACGGCTTGTGAGATCTTAGTAACCTGACCAGGGATTGAACCCAGGCCCTTGGTAATAAGAGTGCAGAGGCATAACCACTGGACCGCCAGGGAATTCCCACTGACTTCTTTTATACATACTAGTTTGTTCCTCCCCCACCCCTATCCTCCCCTACCCTCTCTTCCCTCTCCCCACAGATAAACCACTAGTTTGTTTTCTATGTCTGTGAGTTTGTTTCTTTTTCTGTTATATTTACTAGTTTGTTGTATTCTGTAGATTCCACAGATAAGTGACAACATTACAATATTTGTCTTTCTGTCTGACTTACTTCACTAAGCATGATGCCCTCCGAGTCCATCAATGCTGTTGCAAATGGCAGTATTTCATTTTTCATGACTGAGTAATATTCTCTCTGTGTGTGTGTGTGTGTGTGTGTGTGTGTGTGGTTATTGTTTAGTCTTTAAGTCCTATTCGATGCCTTTGGTACCCCGTGGACTGTAGCCTGCCAGGCTCCTCTGTCCATGAGATTTCCCAGGCAAGACTACTGGAGTGGGTTGCCATTTCCTACTCCAGGGGATCTTCCCAACCCCAGAGATCAAGCCCATGTCTTCTGCATTGGCAGGTGGCTCTTTACCACTAAGCCACCTGTGAAGCCACCACATCTTCTTGCTCCATTCATCTGTTGATGGACTTGCTTCTATATCTTGGCTATTTTAAGCAACTTCTGTTATGAGTATTGGGGTGCATGTATCTCCATCTTTTCCAAAGGACAGAAGAACCAAAAAAAATTGCAGTGCTAAAATAAATGATATGTTTAGGGGAGTGGGATTGCTTGATCATCTGATACTCTATTTTTAGTTTTTCGAAGAACCGCCATACTATTTTCCATAGTGTCTGCACCAATTTATATTCCCACCAACAGTGTTCAAGGGTTCTCTTTTCTCCACATCTTGCCAACATTTGTTATTTGTGGTCTTTTTGATGATAGCCATTCTGATAGGTGTAAGGTGATAACTTACTGTGATTTTGATTTACATTTCTCCAGTGATTGGTGATGTTGAGCATCTTTTCATCTACCTGTTAGCTATCTGTATGTAGAAGACTTAATATTGTTAAGATAACAGTACTACTCAAAATGACTGACAGATTCAGAGCAGTCCCTATCAAAATCCC